>NC_060125.1:109716175-110966175 GCF_021461395.2 Schistocerca americana | reverse complement strand
CGCAGGCGCTCCTGTCTGTGATACAGCGTTAAGGGTAACCGCAGCCATGGTCTCCAAGCTGATAGTCCATGCTACTGCAAACGTTGTCGAACTCTTCGTACAGATGGTTGTTGTCTTGCAAATGTCCCCATCTTTTGACTCAGGGATCGAGACGTGGCTGCACGATCCATTACAGCCATGCGGATAAGATGCCTGTCATCTAGTGATACAAGCCCGTTGGGATCCAGCACGGCATTCCGTATTACCCCCCTGAAGCCACCACTGTCATTGGATCTTGACCAACGCGAGCAGCAATGTCACGATACGATAAACCGCAATCGCGATAGGCTAGAATCCAACCTTTATCAAAGTCAGGAATGTGATGGTACGCCTTTCTCCTCCTTACATGAGGCATCACAGCAATGTTTCACCAGGCAACACCGGTCAACTGCTGTTTGTGTATGAGAAATTGGTTGGATACTTTCCTTATGTCAGCATGTTGTAGGTGTTGCCACTGGTGAATGCTCTGAAAAGCTAATCATTTGTACTGTATATCACAGCATCTCCTTCCTGTCAGTTAAATTTCGCATCTGTAGCATGTCATCTTCATGACGTAGCAATTTTAATGGCCAGTAGTGTATTTAGGTCTCCCAACATTGTAATTATCAGTGCTCTTATAAGTACTTCATGAAAGGGTTGTGTTTGAAACATGGAAAATGCAGCCATGCAAAAAGGTAGGGGAAATCAAATATGTCCTCCATGCTATGTACATCATTGGTTATTTTGCTGCCTCAGTAGTAGAATTCCTTTATTTCATCTACTTTGTGATGATCAGTCCTGATGTTAAGTTTCTCACTGTTCTGATTTCTGCTGCTTCTCATTACTTTCATCTTTCTTCGATTTACTCTCAGTCCATATTCTGTACTCATACTGTTCATTCCATTCAGTAGATCATGTAATTCTTCTTCACTTTCGTTTAGGATAGCTATGTTGTCAGTGAATCATATCGTTGATATCCTCTCACCTTGAATTTTAATTCCACTCCTGAATCTTTCATTGATTCCAATCATTACTTCTTCGATGTACAGATTGAACAATGCTGATGAAAGACTACCTCCCCGTCTTACATCCTTTTTAATCTGAGCGCTTTGTTCTTCATCATCAACTCTTATTATTCCATCTTGGCTCTTGTATATATTGTATATTAGCTGTCTCTCACTATAGCTTACCCATATGTTTCTCAGAATTTCAAACATCTTTCAGCATTTCACATTGTCAAACACCTTTTCCAGGTTAATAACTCCTGCAAACATATCTTGATTTTTCTTTAGTCTTGCTTCCATTATCAGCTGCAACTTCAGAATTGCCTCTCGTGTTTTTACCGTTCCTGAATCCAAACTGATCGTCATCTAACACATCCTCAATTTTCTTTTCCATTCTTCTGTAGGCCTATCTTATTCTTGACTGCAACTTGGATGCATGAGCTGTGTAGCTAATTGTGTGATGATTCTTGCACTTCTCAGCTCTTGCAGTTTTCGGAATTGTGTGGATGATATTTCTTTGAAAGTTGGATGGTATGTTGCCAGACTAACACATTCTACATACCAACATGAATAGTCATTTTGTTGCCACTTCTCCCAATAATTTTTGAAATTCTGATGGAATGTTATCTATCCCTTGTGCCTTATTTGATCTTAAGTCCTCCAAAGCTCTTTTAAATTCTGATTCTAATACTGAATCCTCCATCTCTTCTAAATCAACTCCTGTTTCTTCTTCTATCACATCAGAAAAATCTTCCCCTTCATAGAGGCCTTCATTGTAGTCTTCCTGCCTATCCACTCTCTCCTCTGGATTTAGCAGTGAAATTTCCATTGTAGTCTTAATGTTACCACCCTTGCTCTTAATTTCACCGAAGGCTGTTTTGACTTTCCTATATGCTGAATCAGTCCTTCTGACAATCATTTCTTTTTCAATTTTTTCATATTTTCCATGTAGCCATTTTCTCTTAGCTTCTGTGCTCTTCCTGTCTATTTCATCCCTCAGCAACTTATTTCTATATTCCTGAATTTCCCTGAACATTTTTGTACTTCCTTCTTTTATCAGTCAACTGAAGTATTTCTTCTGTTACCCTTGGTTTCTTCACAGTTACCTTCTTTGTACCTATGTTTTTCTTTCCAACTTCTGTGATTGGCCTTTTTAGAGATGTCTGTTCCTCGTCAACTGTACTGCCTACTGAGCTATTCCTTATTGCTGTATCTATAGCCTGAAAGAACTTAAAGCTTATCTCATCATTCCTTAGTGTTTCCTTGCCCCACTTCTTTGCATATAGATTTTGCCTGACTAATCTCTTAAACTTCAGCCTACTCTTTATCACTACTATATTGTGATCTGAGTCTATATCTGCTCCTGGGCAAGCCTTGCAACCCAGAATCTGTTTTCGGGATGTCTCTCTGACCATGACGTAATCTAACTGAAATATTCCTGTATCACCTGGCCTTTTCCAAATATACCTCCTCCTCTTGTGATTATTAAATACAGTATTCACTCTTACTAGCTGAAATTTATTACAGAACTCAATTAGTGTTTCTCCTCTCTCATTCCTTGTCCAAAGCCCATATCCTCCTGTAAACCTTTCTTCTACTCGTTCCCCTACAACTGCGTTCCAGTCCCCCATGACTATAAGATTTTCATCTCACTTTATGTACTGTATTACCCTTTCAGTATCCTCATGTACTTTCCCTATCTCCTCATCTTCAGCTTGCAACATGGGCATGTATAACTGAACTATCATTGTCGGTGTTGGTTTGCTATCTATTCTGGTAAGAACAACCTTACCAGTGAACTGTGCTACCTTCCTATTCATAACGAATCCTACTCCTGTTATACCATTTTCTGCTGCTGTTGATATCACCCTATACTCATCTGACCAGAAATTCTTGACGTCTTTCCATTTGACTTTGCTGACCCCTACTATATCCAGCATAATCCTTTGTACTTCCCTTTTCAGATTTTCTAGCTTCCGTACCACATTAAAGCTTCTGACATTCTATGCCCCAACTTGTAGAATGTTATCCTTTCATTAGTTATTGAATCTTTTTCTCATAGTGACCTCTCCACCTCCCAAAGATCTGAATAGGGGACTATTCCGGAATCTTTTGCAATGAAGAGATCATCATGACAGTTTTTCAGTTACATGCCGCATATCCTGTGGACATATGTTATGTTTATTTAATGCAGTGGTTTCCATTGCCTTCTGCATCCTCATGTTGTTAATCATTGCTGTTTCTTCCACCTTTAGGGGCAGTTCCCACCCCGACAACAAGAGTGTACCCTGAACCTCTGTCCGCTTCCCCACCCACTTTGACAAGGCCGTTGGCAGAATGAATGTGACTTATTATGCCGGAAGTCTTCAGCTGCCAATACTGATTATTAATCAAAATTTAAGCTGTGGTGGGTTTCAAACCTAGGACCTATGACATTCTGATTACTAATCAAAGACGCTACCCATAGATCACTGGTGCAAATACAAATACAGAACTATAAAAAAAATACACAACTTGGATAGTATGGTGTACTTTTATATGGGCCTATCCACATTACTGATCTTTTGCTTCCTCAAGTAAGTACTGGCTAGCAATTCTGTCTCATAACTTTATGGTTTTCTCGAGTGAATCTTTCTTAATCTTTCTTTTGATGCAGTTTAGATGGAAGGACTGACAACACAAATTTGTCTTATTGGCATTTAAAACAGACAGCAGATCTGTTAATAAATTGGCTTTGATGCTGCTGTCATGATATAAAATACATTTAGTTAAAGTATGGCTCTGAGCCATAGAGCCCTTATCGTGCAAGGGTTTCTAGTAAAAAATGGTGTAGCGACATCACTTCACTCACCGTACAGCCCTGGCTTGACACCACTGTTTCAGAGAATAAAGAGAAGATGCCAATATGTATAACAAACTGGAGGATCTTCACGTCTGAGTAGGAGAAAGAAACCCTGTGTCATTGGGCTACTATATACTCTAAGACATGTTAAACAAACTTCATCACCTCTAACCAGCCGGGAATTGTACCAGGAACTTACAGAGTTTGTCCCGAAAGTTTTGAGAATACAACTCTCCAGTGAACCAAAAGAGATAGAGCAATGTGGCCTGCAGTGGGAATGGTAGTGAGGGGATCATGTAACAAATGAAGCTCGGCCAGTCATCTCCGGACAGTGATAGTCTGAGGACTGTTTCCATTTTGATGATGTCTTGAGATACAAAACGCCACATTTAATTGAGCCGTCACACGCGATCAAATTTTGTGTATAACTCAAAAAACATGGGACCGTGGACCTGTTTTGGGAAGCTTTTGGAGGGGGGGGGCTGGGGGGTGATGGACTGTGTCCCAGCCAAGAGTTTACGAGTGACACAAGATTTCTGGGAGGGCTGAGAAAATGTCTACAACAACTAGCACTTTGGATGTCCGTCAACATCCCGAACACATATGAGGAGAAAGTGCAAAAGGTTTAAAATGGATATCAACACCTGAGTAACAATAATAGTAGACAATTGCATTATGCAGAAATTAAAAGTTTACCACATTTTAGGAGACAAATTTAGGGATGAGAAAGGTGTGTGAAAAGACAGTCTCACATATGCTGACTGATGAATGGGAGGAAATCAGTGTGCTGAAGTGTTGCAAGTTGTTTGAATGCTACGAAAGTGACCCTAATCTTTTGGGCAGAGTTGTGACAGGTGATGACACACAGGATTTTTGAGTACAATAATGAATCACAAAATAAATGCAGTAAGTGGTACATGAAAATTCAGCTCAGCCAAAGGAGGCCCACCTCGTCGAGGTTAATGCAATTCGCATTGTACTTTTTCACCCTAAAGGTGTGATTCAAAGTTAACAATCAGTTTTACACAAATGGATTTTGCTCTGGACTGCAATGTCCTCATTGTGCAAGTGTATCTAGCCAGGAACTCTGTGGCAATGCTGCCTCACTCACCATACAGCCCTGACTTGACCTCACTGGACTTCTTTCTATTTCTGAGGCTGCAGAAAAACTTGGAGGGACATCACAGGTCCTTGGAGAGGGTAAAAGGGTTTCAATATGAGGTTCCCATTGAACCTTCCCAGGAAGACAATGCGGACTGAGCAAAGGGTGGTAGCAATGTGTAGATATGGAGGGAATGTACTTTGAGGATTTTGAAAGTTTTGCGTGTTAGCAACAATTCTCATTAGAAACAATTATTGTTGAATCTTTTAAGGCAGACCCTATACACTCGCTTTTACTGATCTCATTTTCTTATCCACCAGTCCCCGCCAATCTTTGTTCGGCAGTCACAGTGCAGACTATTCCAACAATGCCATTACAATTCACAGAGGGATACACACACTGGATAACATCATGTACCATACGTGCCTCCAAGGCAGCAGTATTGACTTCACTTTCAAAAATTCCCTTGCGTCTTGATGCCTAGCAAATTAACACCTTCTTTCTCTATCCTCGCAAAAGCAGAAGGGTGTCCTGGACACCTGTGACACCTGTGACTTTATAACCAGACTGTTTCACCTCATTCATATTTTAATGTACGACCATTGATATGTTACTAGATACATGTAAAATTACTTTTCTTGAAACTGGTGAATAGTGGTAAGTAAAGCCAAACAACACACAGCCTCAGTGGAACCACAATTCCTTACAAACAAGTATTACTGTTTATGCAATGTATCTATACCATAAATGATATTTTGACAATGGACTACAACTTCACACAAAATTTCACTCAACTAAACTGTGCTTCCACTGCAACGAGCACTGTTTTCACAATAAATGAGCTAGGAGTTATTAGGTGGCTTCCACTGGTATCACTGAAGCAATTACTCAGGCAGAAAGGTTGCATAAAATCATGTACGCATTTCCACCATAGCAAAACCTTCAATTACTGGCAAATTCTGTTCATTCATTGATGAACATGGCAACACTAAATGGTGCACTTTTGAGAGCTCTGTTGAACTAGAAGAAAAACTTCCTGAAATTGTTTCTGTAAAAAAAGCTCTTTCAACATGGAGCAGTTTTGCAGTTGTCCTTGTAAGTTATCTCAAAGCTGGTTAATCACATTCTGTTAGTGAGGCAGCACAGGTGCAGTGTGTTATTAATTAAGCATTAGAAAAAACACAGTACATATTAAAAATCTCATGCGTTATAATAGAAGCCTGGTATGTGATCAAGCAAGCTGGGATGTTTTAATTCCCCTCTTGTTTTGCCATTTGCCTCCTTAAATTCATTTTTTCATTTTTTGGACTAATTACAATTAACATATGTAAATATAATCTGCATTTGCATAAAAGAGAAAGGTTGACCCTCAGTTTTAAAGAATGTAACATCAGATCTAAATTTGTGCTTAGTTTTATGTATATAATTGATTTTCTAATTTATTTTGACTACACCTAGTTACCAGCTGCCAATCAGTGAGCAGGTTCTGTGGAAGCAGCCACTGAAATGAAATGAGAGTATGGCATTTCGGGCTGGGAAACCCCATTCAGGGAAGTTCGGCCACTGAGGGCAAGTACTTATTGCATTTGATGCCACATTGGGTGACTTGTGTGTTGGTGATAAAATGATGACGACAACACAACACCCAGTCCCTGAGCGGAGAAAATCTCCTAACCCAGACAGGAATCGAACCTGGGCCCCTTGGCTAATGGGGGCAGATGAAGCAGCCTCTGAGCACAGGAGCAGCCAATCAGCATGCAGGTGGACACAGCTGACCGCAGGTAAACAAGACGCCTTGCCGAGAGCCTTACAACCTGCCGCAGCCATGCAGATGATGAATCAGACAACAAGTGCAGCAGCAGCAGAAGGAGAGTGAATAAAAATAAGGTATTTCATTGCAAAAGCCATTTTATAAAAAGTGATACATAATGAGTGATGTTAATTAACAAGACAGTGGGACCGAGAGCAAAACTGTAGAGGTTAAGTTGTTAAATGAACAGAAAGACCTAATTGGGAATGGTTCTGTAGTCAATCAAAAATCAAACATGAATGTAACTTTAAAGGATGGGGACAAAAGTCCTATTGTAAAGAGCAGTGATGAATCCAGTAGTTAAGAGAATGAGGTATTTGAATTTATAATTGATAATGATGGTAATGTGTTAAGTAAAGGAAGAATAAAGGAGTACAATGAAGAGTTAGAGTCTGAGAGTGGTAATAAGGAAGAGGACCATGATATTTGTCATTTGACTATGACTGATAATCAGTTTGGTTAGCAGGATGATAGTTTTTCCAGGGAAAGGATTAATGAGAATTTGTTGTATGAAGAAGATCACATAGTAAGTAAAAAGGAAGTTTGTCAACCTGTAATAACAGCAAATGTACAGCGTATACATGTTAAGTGTTTACTGGCCAGTGGTAGTGATTTGAATGGCATTTTGCAGGCATTTTCTGAATATATTAAGAACACAGACGGAGTGGTAGTGATGCAGGTTTCTGGATTAAGAATTATTGGTGCTACTGGTTAGCTATTAAAGAGTGTGAAACAAGAGATACTATTAACTGTGAAATTGGCAGGACAGTTGTTGTAATGCAATTTGTTGGTGATCCAAAATATCAGATTTGATGTAATATTTGGGAATAATTACTTGTGTAATTAGTGAGTAGGGGGTCCAATATTCTGTGTTGGATTCATTATGTGGCGGTAATGCTTACCCCAGATGTCTGTCTCATTTTTCATGTTTCCTGAGGCAATAAAACTCTTCTCCTATCCTATTTGTAGTTTATAAGTGGATCAGAATTATTCTGTCTTCTGCTTTCATGTGATTTTGTACAGTAGGATACATAGGTATAGAAATGTGTTAGAAAAGGTTTCTCCAATATTATTTATATATATTATGTTTTGTTAGTGATAAAAAAAATGTAATCATAAGAGGATGGAAGAAAATAAATTGGTAGAATGGTTAAAGAATTTCTATCAAACAAATGGAAGGTAAACTGAAAGTGAAAGGTGTCAGCATATGTGGAGGATAATTAGCACCTGAAGTAATCAGTTCATTGGTGTAGTGGTAAAGGCAATATGCAGTATAAAATATCTTAATATTAACTGTGGTATAATAGAAATGTTTGTGTTCAATGCCGTCAGTATATCGAGATAACTATCTACTTGTAGGAGTGTGCCATGGTACAGCTGTTTCTGACATTAAGGAAGTACAACTTCAAACGTAGTTGCCCGGATTAGCATATGTGGAAAGAATAAGCAAGGTTTGTTTGTATATCACTCTTCAGGCTAGAATCTCAAACAAATTGATAGAATACAGTGAAATAATAGTTTTCCTGAGTGATAATTTTGTCTGATCAGTAATGAGAGTTAAGTTTAGAATCTGTTACAGTGCAGAGCTTTTCAATAGAGTCAATTTCACATTAGATAAGCAGGGCAGGTGTTCATTTATTAGATAATGAAACAATAATGAAATAAGAAAATAATGAATAATGTTAGCGTGTTAATTTTTTGAAAACCTGTCGCTGCAGTAGGGATATTTTTTGAGAATGCACTCCACTAGCTAACAAGGTAAGAAATGTAAGAGTAATAATGGTGCTGACAGACATCATTGAGTAATGAAAAAGATAACTGTATACAAAAAAAATGTGTTGTAATTGTATTGAAGATCTAAATTTTGAACTAGACAACATTGGGTACTCTTTATATTGTGCAATTCATGACACTACAGCTGGAGTGAGAGATTAACAGAAAGAGCTACATTTACAAGTCATACAATGCTGCATCATTGGATCTATAGGTTATCTGAAAACTTCTATTTGTGTTCTGAGGAATAATGGCTTAAGGTGGTAATACTGGAATGAACAACAATAAGTTTGCTGATTAACAGATAATGGTGGTGTTAGACTGATGTAAATATTCTGACAGGTCAACCATTGATAACATTTTGTGATTTTGTGAGAATTTAATTTTCTGGTTGAATGAGAATAGTGCTTTGAGTTGAGTAGAGAAGTGGGGCAATGATTTGGTACAACTTCCATCCACTTAATTTTGATCTGAATAGTACTTAGGTTATGTAATGTTGACTAAATTTTTTATAATGTAATGTTTAGTAAATCTATGCTACTGCACATCTTACATTTTTGCTATTTTGCAAATGGGAAAAGACAAAAGTCTTTCAAGTTTAACCAGTTTCAGGCAGTTATAACTTAGAGTAATGTGTACTTGATTTTAAAATTTTTTCTAGTCCACACCTTTCATATTATAGTCATATTTAGTGCTAGTTATTGTAATGTTATGAAAACTATGTAATGTATTCATTTATGATGTAATGACTATAATTTGCCATTAGTGTTAAACATTTTGTAAGACTTTAGTTAGAAGTAAAAGTAAGTGTACTAAGGCAGGACATTTTGTCTCAGTTTTTCATGTACTGCGACGAAAGAGAACCACCTCCAAGTAAACTGATAGCAGTGCATTTCCTTACTAATTGTCCCTTGGACCTGCTGAAGGCTGGACATCTTCGTGAGAAAATGTGTAAAAGCTCTTTGAAAAAGTGAAAGTGCTTGTGAAAATTACTAAACATTGAGCAAGTGAAATTTTTTCTCTAAACATGAACTGCAATGCGCAGTGTAATTCAACTTCTTTGCTACCCATGAGGATTAATTTTTTGTTAAGCAAGAAAGGACTTTTATCAAATGATATGTATCTTTAAATGTAATCTTTGCTTACCCAAAAGGGACATCACTTATGATGAATATGCCTAATTTTATGTTAAAAGCGGTGCTGTTTTCCTGGGGGAACACTGGGGAAGCGTACCCCTAAACTTTTTCGTCGACAAAGTAATTTTTTTACGATGTTGAGAGCTTGGAAAAGTGCCAAAGATTTATTTCACAGACGTAAATTTTTTATTTCATTTTTTCGTGTTGGTAATTGCAATACGAACAATACCAGTGCAGTTTTTGGTGGGAGAAGTGACTGTTTCAAACATTTCGAAGCTGTGGCAACCATTCTCGACAATTGAATTGCTGGCAGCCAGTTTAACAAGCATATAGTACCTTCACCTGCTAATAGTGGGCGATGGTAGTGCTAAATGGATATGCATATGCTCAAATGCCGAGCAGACATCTTGCTACAGATAGCAAGAGTAAAGTAAGAAGGCGTGAAGACTACAGCAGCCATGAACTAAAGTCAGTTTGGCAACTTTTGCATTGCTATTAATTTAAGTTTTATAGTTAAATAAATTGTCAGATGTATTAAAAATTGGGTCAGTTGAAGCACGGATAACACCCATCATCTATGGCATTTCAGGAACCAAACAAGGTTACAAAAGATTTTTGTAGTGTTGTTTCTATTGTTGTTAATGATAGGTGTGGATGGTTTTTGTTGTATTGTGTCTTTTAATGGTGTTTTATAGGTTAAAATATGTGTTTGGTAATATTTCCTTGTATTTTTTTGTATGTCGGAGGGCTGATTGGACTCACCTGTTTCATTTGAGGTGTATTATAGGCGATTGAAGTGTACAATACTATTTCCTTTCATTGTTGAGGGGTTGATGGGAATCGCATGCTTCATTTGAGGTGATGTAAACTGAAGTATTCAATACCACATTCTCTTGTATGTTTGGATGTTTCTCAGTATCACCTGCTTCATTTGAGCTGTAGTAAAGTCAACTAAGGTGTACGATACCATTTTTTTTTTTTTTTTTTTTTTTTTTTTTTTTTTTTTTTTTTTTTTTTTTTTTTTTGTAGTTCAACATGTTGATGATGGCATGGCTAAAAGCAGATGGGTGGTATACCATGCTTCAGTTATAAGTAATTTTCACTGCATTATATCCAATGTCGGAGTACCCTCAAACTTTCTTTTTAGAAAAAAAGCACTGGTTAAAAGGATAGCTTGTGGACATTTTGTGTAATTTTGCAATACAATGTATGTAAATATTTTGTGTGGGGATTTTCATATGGCCAGTTAGAAAAAGTATAAATTTGAAAAAAAATATATTTCCTGTAGTTTTTGATAGTATTTCTTATGTAATATTTTTTGTGTATGTGTGGATTTTAAACCCAATTTCTGGCGTCACTTGTGGTTATTGAATTGCCCATTTAGCTATTTGCAGTATCTGTCTGGTCAATACAATGAGGGGGTGATGTGACAAATCAAGCTGGGATATTTTAATTCCCCTATTGTTTTGCCATTTGCCTCCTTAAATTCATTTTTTCATTTTTTGGACTAATTATGATTAACATTCATGAGTATAATCTGCATTTTCATAAAAGAGAAAGGTTGGCCCTCAGTTTTAAAGAATATAATACCAGATCTAAATTTGTGCTTAGTTTTATGTATGTAATTGATTTTCTAATTTATTTGGACTATGCCTAGTTAGAATCATTTGTTATAGGGTGAAATCAGTAATTGTTTCATAACTTAAATTCTATTGTTGACGTGTAAACAAATATAAATTCTGTACTAATTATAAACATTTGGAAGATGAAAGACTAGTAATCTTAAAGTATCTATTTGGCTATATTCAAAAACATGTTAGCAAAGTCAGCCCGTAATTAATTCCAAAGTAATTAACAGTTTTGTCAAAAGTATTGTTTACAGAACTATATTTGTTAATTTCATGATTTAAACAAATAATTCGGCTTAACCCTTTTAGTAGAAGAAACTGTTAAAAAGAAGGAATTTTTTGATGTAGTCAGTTAATTTAATGAGTTAAGTTTTAATTGCAATTTCTGTAAATTAAACTTCAAACAATGTGTAGTTTCAGCTCCTGTTATTGTGATGTTATATAAGGGCCTGATTTTTGGTCACGAGTGAGTCAGTCCATGGTCGAGTTTCAGACGAGGAATCTGTGTTGGTTAGAACAACAACAATGCATCGACTTAACAGTGAAATAAGTGTTACACCAGAAGGCCATTTGTAAAAACAATGGCATTGTCTGTTTCCATATGTACCTGATTATTCTTAAAGAACTGTGAACTTTGTGGTTAGGTTTTACAGCTTGTAGATGTTCAACAGGAAAAGTATTGTAACATATTCACCTGCAACCTGTTAATGAGGCTTATGGGAAATTAGAACAATAATGCACTGGCCATATACAACTGTGTACTATTGTGGGGTTGTGAAAAGTGAAAGTAAAAGACTGTGAAACGCAACTGTGCATCTGTCGGCTACATCATTTACAGAAGACAGTACTGCGCATCTACCCCCTATTTTTGCAGCCAGTACATCAACACCTAGGACAACAAATGAAGAGTTAAAAAAAGCAGGTTGAACCATTACAGGTGCAAAAAAAAAAGTACAGTGAAAGCTGAGTTAATGTCCTGTTGAGGAATCTGGGACAAGAAACTGCAACCACCACACAGCACATTGCATGCAAAGTTGCAGATATGTACATCAGTGACCAAACAGAAGCATACTTTGCAGTCACTTATAATTAACAGTAATGTCGAAGACACATCTTTATTACATGTGGGTAATTGCTTCCAGATTTATTTTTGACAGAAATTTGCACTAGAATTTCTGTGACCTAACACGTAGTAAGTAAAGGTGGGACTAAAGCTGAATAATTCATTTCAGTGTTCTCAATGGAACCAATGAAACAATGAAATAAAAGAAATTGGCTTTTCACTCTATCAAAAGTGGCTCTTCTTGTTTGTATAAACTTAAAATACAACCTTAAGGAAACAAATTCTATCAGCGATCTGCAAAATTTGGACTGGTTCCAACAGAAAACTGAAGGCATAAGCATGAAACCTGTACCTCATTATATACAACAGTTTGAATACGAGCTAAACTTTGTTGGCAGTTGATAACATTTTTCATTTAAAATTAAATGAATAACGGTATATACTATTAGAAATGAGACACTTATGAGCAAATAAACTGATAATATACAAAAAAATACACAAAGAGAACTTGCTCATGAGAAAATAGAAATGAATGGAGGATGCATACATACATGAGATGATAAGAACAAGAAACTTCAACGGCCCTGACAGCTTCAAAAGGAGGAACACATTTTTTTTAAATAATGCCAAATAATTTTCATATTTGGCTACAAGGGAAAGGGGGTTGTGGTGGTGGGATTTTCTGATCACCAGACTGTCATCAGTGTGTGTGTGTGTGTTTGTGTGTGTGTGTGTGTGTGTGTGTGTGTGTGTGTGTGTTTATGTGTGTGTGTACACACATTTATAAACAGAAATCAGAATCAAAGTGTTATTCATTACATAACAAACTGACATCTATTGTTATTTATCTAAAATGTATTTGGAAATTACGATTCCTGGACTTTCATCAAAAATTCATATGTAAAATACAATGTACTCTATCCACTACATTACCACTAATTCTCATGTAAGCAGTCATCACTGATGACATGCAACTTTCATGCTAGTGGCAGTGTAGAGGTAATAGTCTGGGATGTCACACAACACATTTTCACCTGTGTCTCTCCTCCACATTTCGCCACCATCTGAATACTGGATGTGGAACTCCTCAACGAAGTTGTTGCACGTGCCTGCCCGGCCCTAGGTTTCAATGGCTCACCCCCTGCCACGTGCTGCACAGGTCAATACTCAGTGACTCAGTGTACATGTTCGTTGCCGGGCTCCAGCTAGTAGGACCCGCGTGATGGAAGTTGTAGCCAGATGGTATATGCATGTGGGATGGAGAAATGGTTTGTACACAGGTCTAAGCAAGTAGGAAAACTCAACAGGTCCATTAAAATATTGCAGGTTACCAGCTTCAGTGTTCCCTTCTGACACCTTACTTTTTCTAATGCAACACCTATACTTACTTTTATAACCCTCTTTAATGACTTATAGTTGTATAATGAATCACTGAAAGGTATTCTGTAAAGAAACCTATGGTCTAAAATGAAACTATTCCCATCCATCTCATTCAGGGTAGTCTACTTAACAGAAAGCAACAGATCTGATTAACATATATACCAGCTGACAGATTCATTTGTTTAGGTAACCCTGTTTTCTCTGGCAGAAAGGAGAGAAAACCCAACAAAAGTTTATGAGGATTTACCAAAAAGGTCATCAGAACAATGACCCCAGAGACAGAGATTAGTAGTATAGGAACTGATAAAACTGTGAATAAAACAGGATATTTGATAACTGAAGAAATTAGAAGTGGGAAAGAAGGTAGGTCACCAGACAGGAAATAAGGGAAGGTAACATCAGGAATGATGACGGGAGAAATACGGATTAAAAAAAATAGCCATAAGTCAACAGTGACTGGAATCAATAAAACAAAAAAAAGACAACAGGAAATAAGAAATATAAACCTGAGAAATGTATGTAAATAAATTAAGCAAAGATTCTTTTTAAAGAGGAGTAGAAGACAAATGATTTACATCTCTATTCCTCACCTCTCCCCTTCTCATACACACTCTTTGCCTGTTATAATTTTTCCATATCTGAAATCATATTTTTTGCTGCCATTCCATCATTAGTCAAGAGGCAGATACACTACTCTCCCCCCCTCCCCTCCTCCCACACACTACATTACATTAATACTTGTTCCACAGATCATGTATACAACATTTTGTAATGATGTAGAACATGTCAGTTTAACGTAAGTTTTCTTCACACAATATAATTAATTTTTTTATTTTTATTTGTTTTAATTTTTTGACAGTTACTACTTCATATCTAAAAATTCATCCATTGAGTATAGGGTATTATTCAGGAATGATTTTAATTGGTTTTTAAATGTTGGTTGGCTGTTTGTCAGAATTTTAATGCTATTTGGCAAATGACCAAAGATTTCTCTAGCAGCATAATTCACCCCTTTCTGTGCCAAAGTCATATTTAACCCCAGAATAGTGAAGATCATCCTTTCTTCTAGTGTTGTAGCTACACACGTCACTATTATTTTTGACTGGGATTGGTTATTAATAACAAATTTCATAAGTGAATATATGTATTGCAAAGGTACTGTGAATATCTTGATTTTCTTAAATAAATGTCTGCAAGGTGATCCTCAGTGTGCTTCAGCTATTGTTCTGATTACACACTTTAGTGCAATGAATACTTTTTCTTTTAATGATGGATTATCACAAAATATGATGCCGTATGCAAGATGTGAATGAAAATAGGCTAATTTACTGATAATTTTATCACCAAAATTTGCAATAACCTTAATAGCATAAGTAGTTGAACCTCATCATTTCAGCAGATCCTCAATGTGTTTCTTACAATTAAATTTCTCATCAATACGTACGCCCAGAAACATCTTGTTTAACAACTGTAACAGCACAGACGTATGCACTAAGTGGTTCTCCCTGTGTGCCTTGCACAAATGGTATACAACAGGAAAGATATAGGCACAGATGGAAATTTGTGTCTTATTTATTTCAGCTGGGCTTGAGATGACTTCACGACTTATACCCTGAAAGCCAGATTACTTCTGATACGTTTCCCATCTTTTGCCACAAAAACCAACAACAGTCTCCAAAATCTATAGGACATGTCAAGTTTTGAATATATCCACTATTCTACTGCCATTTGATATGTTTTTTATCTTTCTATCTCTATTCTGGAGAAGACAATTATTTCTTGTCTGAAATGACATTTGTTGACTTGTTTTCAATGCTTTATTATACATTAGTTCTTTCAAACCAATTAAGTTCATCTAACTTAACAATAAAAACCACACCATTACACATCTGGTTAGAGGAATAAAGATCACTATAGAACTTCAAACTACCACATTACAATAATTTACATAACAAATGCCAATTTTTTACAATCTTCAACAATACTGTATTCAAGCTCATGTCTGTTACTCGCTTAACCATTAAATAACATCAAAACAGTCAAGGTAACATTTCTTTTATGAAGTGCTTCCAGTTTCCAAACACTGTTCCTTTTATTATTCTCTTTAATTTTTCTGGGATCTGAAACTGAAGTTTGGAGAAACGCTGCACACACACTGGATGAATTGCGCATTGTTACTTTTGGTATATATGAAAGTGCAAACATCTTTTATAGTAGTATGGAGAACAGGAAGAAAAGAAAAAGAAGAAGAAGAAGAGGGGGGGGGGGGGGGGGGTGAGATTGCTGAGCACTTTGTGTATGTGTGGCAAATGTCAGGCAGAAATCCACCTTGTGTAGGAACTCCTTCATACTTCTCCACAAAAAATCAATAAAGTTTGTTGGCTCCAGCAGATGATATATGAAATAAAAACAATGACTACAAATGGTTAATATTTTTGGGATATCGCTGGCTCTAGGACATCATCTTACCTACGCTATGATGTTCTTGTGAACACTTCAATGACTCAAGATGGCCTAACTTCTTTTTTATTGATATATGTGATGGTCTTTAAATATGTCTGCTTGTGTTTGTATATGTGTGGATGGATATGTGTGTGTGTGCGAGTGTATACCCGTCCTTTTTTCCCCCTAAGGTAAGTCTTTCCGCTCCCGGGATTGGAATGACTCCTTACCCTCTCCCTTAAAACCCACTTCCTTTCGTCTTTCCCTGTCCTTCCCTCTTTCCTGATGAGGCAACAGTTTGTTGCGAAAGCTTGAATTTTGTGTGTATGTATGTGTCTGTTTGTGTTTCTATCGACCTGCCAGCGCTTTCGTATGGTAAGTCACATCATCTTTGTTTTTAAATATATTTTTCCCGCATGGAATGTTTCCCTCTATTATACTATAATGACCTATAGACACATTAAACATCTAATTACAGCTATCCATTGCAACATCGTAAGCATTAATGTGGTTTACCAACTGTTATAGATATGGCAGAACTGAAATATTTGAGCTACACATTCTATTAAATGAGATCCCTTGGGCACAAAATCTCAACACATGCACAGACTTCATAATTTTGAAATGATTAAAATAAATACGATAATATGTTATTCAATGCCAATAACACAATTCAAACATCAATTGTGAAGGATATACTCACACGATACAATGACTGTAGATTCAGTGATAAGGTGAATAATGGGTAAGAAGTCATAATTGCAGTGATCCTGATGGCACTGATGGTGATAACTGTAATTATATTAAAAGGGAAGAACCAAATGAAGAAAGGATTCTCCTCCCTCCAAAGATATGCACCTTTTGAAATGTGAAGCATTTTCACTGTATTAGGTTTGCAGATGGTGAACTTACTTTGTAGAGATTTATTCATGAGTCCATGTGGTCTGAAAAACCAAGACTTTCTCCTGAGATGAGTTCTGAAATCCCGAACCTATGTCTCTATAATATGTAAATGTTTCTGTACATTAATAAATTGTGAGACAGAACTGCTGGTGATAAATGTTTTGCCTCCTGAGGGTACTGGACAGTGATTCTGTCTCATAATTTATTAGTTTTCTTGGGCAAATTTTCCTTTGCTGTATTTACATATAATTATACAGATATAGACAGACAAAATGGGCAGTTACTTCAAGTGCTTAAGCAGCAAAATATGCAGAGACAAAGAAATCACATGAAAAGAAAATCATAAATAGAACAAGGTAAGTAAGATGCTAAAGAGAAGGTGAGCATTTCAAGAACACGATAATGGGCACATGATATAATACACTGAACTATAGGGATATGTCCTTGTGTTAATGTAAAAAATTTGATAATTAAAAAGAAAACAAAACTGAAACCCATGTTTTGTAGACACAATTTGCAGTTAATATAGCAAATGGCACAATAATTAACAACTGATCAAATTAGACAACACACCAAAATGTCTTTAAATGTTCATATATCTCATGATCTGAATCAAAAATACAGACAGTAAATACTGAAAACAACAAAATTCTGGAGATAATGACAGATGAGGTAGATAAAACCATTCATGGCCTGAAGATGGTTTTCAATAGAAATTATTAGGGCTGCAGTAAAAATTACTCAAAAGGTTTGCACAAAATTATTTACAGAATGTAAACCTTGGAACAAAGTTGTCAGTATTTTTCTTCACAATAAATGAGGCAAGACTTTCCTTCACAATAAATAAGTCAAAAGTTTAAATCAAACAATGGAAAATCCAGGATGGAATGTAACAATACCAGAGAAGGAAAGTTGCTACTCACCATATAGCGGAGATGCTGAGTCACAGTAGGTACAATAAAACTGTATAGTTTCAGCTCTCTGAGACGGCAGACGTGTGTGCAAGTCGCATTTGTGTGAGTGTGTGTGTGTGTGTGTGTGTGTGCGTGTGTATGTGTTTCTACTGCTGACAAAGGCTTAATGGCCAAAAGCTATGAGTGTATGAATCTTTTTATTGTGCCTATCACGATTCAGCATCTCCGCTATACGGTGAGTAGCAACTTTCCTTCTCTGGTATTGTTAAGGCAACAGTTTATGCTAATTGCCTCTAGTCTTGATGAAATTCCACAATGGCTGAAGTATAATTGAAGTTATGTTTGAAAACCAGTTATAAGATGACCTAAATAATGTGTAACCAACATATCAAAAAAGAAAATTGTATCAATTAACAATACAGTCATAGATGAGTTTTTGATACTTGTCTCGGTTAAAGACAGTAACTGAATGCTAATATATTAGAATATAAATGGCCTGCATTGGTCTTCGTAAAAATACGAGGTTTGTCCGGAAAATATGTATAAAAGTTGAATAATGTCTGTATGTTACAAGTTGTAGTCACCTCCAGGTGGGACTACTGCTGTAATCAATCCCATCAACACTCAATTTGAGTCAGAGCACTCTGTGTGAAGGTGGGAGTGTGTGGCAGCTTGTTGACAGTTACCCTTTTTCACCTGCCATCGGCATTGAGCTCTCTCTGATTGAGGAACAGCGCGTCAGCATCAAGTTTCTTGCAAAGCTAGGCAAGAACGGCCATGAGATTTTTGAGTGTCTGAAACAGGTTTACGGAGACAATTCTCTGAAGGAACAAACTGTAAACAAATGGTTAAAAAGGTTCTGGGATGGCCGAGAAGAAGTGAACGATGACACTCGCCCAGGGCGATGCAAATGTTGAACGAATTCGGGCTTGTGTTCTTAAAGAGCGTAGATTGACAGTCAGAATGATTGCTGATGAGCTGTCAATTCCCAAAACAATCATTCACGAAATCCTGACTCAAAAACTTGAAGTGAAGAAATTGTGTGCGAAAATCATACCGAAGCTCTTGATGCCAGAACAGAAAGCAAAGAGTGTTGAGTGCTCTGAGGATTGGTTGGAAGCAGAGGAATGAGAGGAATTTCTCAACTGAGTCATCACTGGAGACGAGTCCTGGTTTTACGAATTCGATGTGGAGCTCAAATCTCAAAGCAAGGAACGGAAACTAGCAGGAGAACCGAGAACATAAAAGTCGCGAAAATCAAGGTCCAATGTGAAGACAATGTTGATTGTTTTCTTTGATTCTTGGGGCATTGTTCACAAAGAATTTGTTCCTCCTGGCCAGAGAGTGAACAGAAATTTTTACGTTGAAGTTCTGACACAGAGCTCGTGTGGCCCAAGTTTGACCGGAGTTGGCAAAAAGAGGCTGGTGGATCCTTCATCACGACAATGCGCCGGCTCACACATTGCTCATTGTGCGTGAGTTTTTGGCCCTAAGCTCAATCACCATCACAGACCACCCACCTTATTCACCTGATTTAGCCCCGTGTGACTTCTTCATGTTCCCGAAATGCAAAATGGTGCTTCGGGAGCAGCACTTGGGAGATGTGGAAGCCATCAAGTCAGAAACGACACGGCAACTGAACAACACCACAACTGAAGACTTTCAGCAATCTTATCAAGAGTGGAAACGGCGTTGGCAGAAGTGTATCATGTCTCAGGGTGAGTACTTTGAAGGAGACCATATTGTAAGACCTGAATAATTGTAAAATAAAGTTGTTATTCAACTTTTATATGTATTTTCCGGACAAACCTCGTACAGTTTCAAAAATTAAAATTTCCATATACCTGAAAAAGAAAATTACAATCAATGAGTACCACCAGTTTTGAGTTACGGCAGTGACTCAGACTTTTAATGGGAAAAATATCGAATACCTCGGAGTCGCTTATTGAGCAGTGAAGAAAGACACACTGAGAACTATTAGGAAAGTCAAGAATACAACTAAATGAAACAGGGTACAAACTGAGGATATGTAGCAAGGTGAATTAATGGTGAACAGGAAAAAAAGTTCTGAGATGAGCAGACAATTACTTAATGGAAAGCAGGTATATGATGATAAAAAACAAGCAGGAGCAACACAGATATATATCTTTAGGCTGTAAAGTATGCAGAAGTCAGGAGGAAGTCATTATCCATCACACATCAACTAAGTACAACAAATAGCAGACTCCAAGACCAAGATCTGACTTGTTCTCTCTTACATCATGTTTGAACTATGCAAAAAAGTGGAACATTTTGCAGAAAGGACCAGGTCATTGCTATAGTTTTTAGAACTTGTTGTTGTTGTTGTCATTATCGTTTTCAGGCCAAAGATTTGTTTGACGCAGCTCTCCATGCTACTCTATCCTGTGCAAGCCACTTCATCTCCTAGTAACTCCTACAACCTACATCCCTCTGACTCTGCGTACTGTATTCACCTACTGGTATCCCTCCTCTTTAGTTAAATGATGTATCCATCTAATCTGCAGCATTTTTTGTAGCACATTTCAAAAGATTCTATTCTCTTCTTGTCTAAACTGTTTATCGCCCATGTTTCACTTCCATGCATTGTTACACTCCATAAAATGACTTTCAGAAAGGACTTCCTGACACTTAAATCTATAGTCAATGTTAACAAATTTCTCTTTTTCAGAAATGCATTTCTTCCCATTGCCAGTCGATATTTTATACCCTGCCTACATTAGCCACCATCAGTTATTTTGCTGTCCAAATAGCAAAACTCATCTACTACTTCAAGTGTCTCATTTCCTAATCCAATCCCCTCAGTATTACCCTTGTTTTGCTTTTGTTGATGTTCATCTTGTATCCTCCTTTCAAAATACTGCCCATTCCATTCAACAGCTCTGCCAAGTCCTTTGCTATCTCTGACAGAATTACAATGTCATCAGGAAACCTCAAAATCTCCATGTACTTTAACTCCTACTCCAATTTTTTATTTTATTTTCGGTGCTGCTTGCTCAATATACTGATTGAATGACATTGGAGATATGCTACAACCCTGTCTCATTCCCTTCTCAACCTCTGCTTCCCTTTCATGCCCCACAAGTCGTATAACTGCCACCTGGTTTCCATACAAATTGTGAATAGCCTTTGCTCCCTGTATTTTAATCCTCCCCCCCCCCCCCCTCCTTCCTCCCATACACACATTTAGAATTTCAAAGATAGTATTCCAGCACATTGTCAAAAGCTTTTTATAAGTCTACAAATGCTATAAACATAGGTTTTCCTCTGTCTTAGCATTATATAATCAATCTGAAACCTTCCAGTGTCTCCAGGTCTCTTCCACATATATAACCTTCTCTCTTGATTTTCAAACGAAGTGTTACCTATGTTTAAATTATGCTCTATGCAAAATTCTACTGGGTGGCATTCTCTTTCCTTCCTTTCCCCCTGTCCATATTCACCTAATATTTTTCCTTCACTTCCTTTCCCTGTTATCGAATTCCAGTCCCCCATGAGTAGTAATTAAATTTTCTGCTACCTTAACAATCTGAATAATTTTTTTTTTTTGTTTTATACATTTCCCCAGTCTCCTCCTCATCTGCAGAGCTTGTTGGCATATGAACTTGTGCTACTGAGATTGGTGTGGGCTTCATGTCTATCCTGGCTACAATAATGCATTCCCTATGCTTTCATGGTAGCTTACCCACATTCCTATCTTTTTAAACATTATTAAACCTACTCCTGCATTACCCCTATTTATAACTCCATATTCACCTGACCAGAAGTCCATTCCTCTGGCCATCAAACTTTACTAATTCTCACTATATCTAACTTTAACCTATTCATTTCCATTTTCAAATTTCCTAACCTACTTTCGCGATTAAGGGATCTGGCATTTCATGCTCCGACCCATAGAACAGCAGTTTTGTTTCTCCTGATAATGACATCCTCCTGAGTAGTCCCCGCCTGGAGATCCAAATGGAGGACTATTTTACACCCGGAATATCTTACCCACGAGGCTGCCATCATCATTTAACAATACAGTAGAGCTGCACGCCTCCAGCAAAAATTACAGGTGTATTTTCCCCTTGCTTTCAGCTGTTCCCAGTACCAGCACAGCAGTGACATTTTGTTTGATGTTACAATGCCATGCCAATCAGTCAATCATCCAGACTGTTCCCCTACGATTACAGAAAAGGCTGCTACCCCTCTTCAAGAACCACACGTTTGTCGGGCCTCTCATGGTTGCACCAACTGTACGGCTATCTGTATCGCTGTGGCACGCAAGCCTCCCCACCAACAGCAAGGCCCATGGTTCATGGAAGGGGGGGGGGTGATATATGCCAATAATTTTCAATTATCTCTCATGTTACCTTTCTCCCTTTAGAAACATGCTACATAAAACAAAATAAAAAAGTTAAATTTCAAAAAAATTTGGATCTGAGATAACCAAGAAGAGATGGCCAAATAACAAAACTACAACATTGTATTGGATGGTCATGAAGTCTCAGTCCATCTATAATAAATAAGAGATTCATTTAAATGATATATGTAATTCATTTTTATGGTCACATGGTCCTGTTTTTCTCATCATCAGTTAATTAAGGTGAATGCTTATGACAGAAGAATCTGTGTCCACTGTTAGCATGTGGCTGTGCTGTTTGTGTTATCTGAAGATGCAACAGAAGTTCACTTGGAAGTTTCACAAGCCAGAACCATCAAGAGCAAATATCCACTTATTTGTCAATAGGTTCTAAAAAAATGGAAACACTGTCAATGAATCATGCTCTGGGAGACCTCCAGTACCGCAAGAGATTGTTCAGCTGATCAAAAAAGCCGTCTAAAGAACATCAGCTCATCACTTTAACAAAGAGTCAGACATGGCACATCAGTGACTCTGGAAGTTTCAGAGTTTATGCTTTAGGAGAAACTGTACCACATCCTGGTACTTCACAAATTAAACTCTGAAGATTAAGTAGCTCACCGAACTGCATTGTGCAATTTGATACGAAAATTTTATAAATGTAACTGCTGCATATGAGGCAGAGAGAGACACACTGGAAGTGGATGTATGGATCGAATTCACAAAGACTACACTGTACGAACCACTCATTTTTGCAGACGACACACCTACAGGAAACATTTACCTTGATATGCTGGAACAGTTCCTGGAACTTTCACAGCAGGAAGGCATTGCTGACACTGCTGTGTGCAGACAGGGTGGAGCACTCTCTCATTTTGATCTCAAAGAGGGAGTACCTACACCAAAGATTTGCCAATGGATGGATAGGTTTCTCACATATAGTCAAAGATCTATAAAACAAAGGCAAAGGGTCTCCAGGATCTAAGCACTCAAATTCAGGATACAGAATCAGCTATTTCACAAAATATGCATCAGAATGTATTCAGAGCAGCCCTTCAATGATGGCAGCAGGGCTTTGAAATGGAAAGAAGAAATGCTGAAGTGTGATGAAAATGTATTCACGTACTGACAATAAACAAATGTGTATTATGTAAATGCATAGTTTATTTAGTAGAAATGGGTCAGGACTTTATATTTACCCTGCATTAGTGAGATATGGAGGTAAAACTAGTACAGTAGAGCTGATAACAATTATGAATAAGAAATGAGTGTGGGATTAGGAATAAACAGATCATCAGAGCTCTAGTGTAGTCATAAATATGGAGAAGAAAAGAATAGGACATGAGGGTAATAGTCATAATGTTTGATATTGGGTAGGCCTATGTCATTTAAATTGTTTCTCCCTCGCCAGACATTGGTTTCCAATCACTTTTAACATGGACCATTCCCTTCATTGTTCACTTAACAAAAATCTGGGTGTGATAGTTTAGTGAAAATTGGGAGCGACAACAGAATGAGTCAATCATCACTGTAAATTTGACAATAAGTGCTCACTGCATTGCCACTTCTGTAAATATATATGCACAAGCATTAACTTTTTGACTGCTGTGCCCCAATGCTGCTTTCTCCCATTCCCATCTGTCAATTAGACATCATGCCCGCTATAATGTATTCTACATATTTCGGTCACTGACATGCCATCTATTAATAATAGTTATCATGTCTGACCAATTATTAATCAAATCTGTATGCATTGTATGAAATTAGCATTATCATGTCAAGTTGTCTTTTATATATTTTGTGCATGATAAGAATGAACATAAAACTAAACATCCTTTAATATTTTTTCACCCCTTATCCATAAATAGTAAATTATACTGACATTTAATGCTTTTTCATGTATTTATTTATTTACTTATGTGTTTTAAGTATTAACAACAGTTCCAGATACAATAAAATAAGTGAATTTACAAAACTTTTCAATACGATTGTACAGTTATGACAAACACATTGATTAGAAAACCAAAACACAGGTTGACATTTCTCATAATTTAAGCAAAAAAAAAAATGTGATGGGAGTCTTAAAATAAATAAAAATGAGAGAACCCATGCAGTTGACATTACACCAAAAACCAAAAGAAAACCATTACAACAACAGTGCACAGTGAACCAGTATAAATATTATAATCAATCTTCAGTTTAACCTCTTGCCAATCCATGGAAATGAGGTTTTTTTTACAGTTCCTTTCCCCAATGTTACCTCATCCTACAGCCACAGATACTATGGCTGAGTGTACATCTCAACTCAGTATATATTACTTTTAAATCTCCCTTATTCTAATAAAAAGTAAGATACAGTAAAAAGAATTGCTTGTATTTGTGTTTAACCTCTAGCTTCTGTTATTATTTTATTGTGATCATCACATGAAGTGTGACATATTACAGCTATTCTCTTAGCATGCAAAGTCTCTTCACAGTTGAACCACAGAACTTTTTTCTAATCTCCTATAGTTATGACCCACAGACACTTCCATTTGGCATTCTAGTGATTGCAAGATACCTCTGTCATTCCCAAACGTGAGAAAACCACACAAATAATGCTCAACATACAAAGGGCAAGAATTATTCATTGCATTAAGTGATTTTCTGTTTCCTCAACCTGAACACATAGTAATTACTTTTCTCTAAAGTACACTGTGCACGGTCAGTGTTGTAATCTATTAAATATTTTAGACCAGTCACCAAAAACATATTCTAACAATTTTTAAAGAAAATCTGTTGCTTCAAAGTGCATAAAACATCATTTTTACTGTTTTCAAGTTCATCAAGGATTTCTGTGATTTGCTGATGTGAGAATCTGTTTTGTGTTAATTCCATCTTCTAGACATTTTACTCCTTTAAACACAGAGCAAAGAAGTGTTCCACAAACTGCATCAAATTTTCCTTTTCCTTTGAGTGTGTATTTGCACCAGAATGACATTATTTTCACACAACAGCATGTTTATCTTCCCATGCAGCTGTTTTCTAGTGGTTCTTAATAACACAATTCAATTTTCACTCTCAGAACACCTATATTGCAAAAGTGTCCTATTAATTATGTGTAGTACATATGGGTTGCCTGAATCTGGTAAGGCCTTAATGAAAGAAACATTTTCAATGAAAAAATTGGATTTTTTCAGCAAACACTAAAACTCTGTTCTCTTCAAGATAATAAAATACATGTTGGCATAAATGTGCTTCACACTGGAAACGTTTATAGTAATCATACATTCTGAGCCACATTGACTGGCAAACTTTAATCAAACACTAGATCAATTGTTTATTGTTTAATTTTTTTTTTTTTTTTTTTTTTTTTTTTTTTTTTTTTTTTTTTTTTTTTTTTTTTGCATGGAGACACCAACTGGTGTCTTTTGCAGATGATGTGACTTACCAAACGAAAGTGCTGGCAGGTCGATAGACACACAAACAAAAGGCATTTGCCTTTACAAATGTCTGCTTGTGTCTGTGTATATGCGGATGGATATGTGTGTGTGTGCGAGTGTATACCTGTCCTTTTTTCCCCCTAAGGTAAGTCTTTCCGCTCCCAGGATTTACTTTAGTTTAATATTAATATTCACTTAAAGAGTATAAACACTTGTCAATCAAGAAATGTCAATATCTTCAAAAAAAGAATTCACATATTTCCCCATCACAGAAAAAATTATCGTGTATATAAAATAATGGAAGTGGTGTTAATTTACAACAATTCACACCAGAGATTTGCTAAACATTTTTACTTGAGCTGTTAATTTTCACTGCCTATTTATTAATATGAAACTGCATCAGTACCCAATAAAACTATAACAACACACTTAATAGTAGTAAATAATCCTAGCTGGTGCACTGCTTTATAATTTTAATAACTTAGCATGTCACACTTAACCATGGTGTAAAAATTTACTTCTCAGTTCACCATGCACTTGTTGCAATGCTTTCCCTCAGTGGTCAATATCAATCACAATTGGACACATTCTACAGCAACAATACTTAATAACATTAAAAAGCCCATCTACCATGCAGCACAATGCAAATTCATCCTGCCATACAAAACATGTAAGTAACCCTAATCAAAAAACTACTTTTCTGCAAAGCACCACTGCTTCACTCCAAAAGGCTCAATATACACTATGTTAGCCATTCACTGCATACTGCAAATGAAGTATTGAGTAAGTGCACCTTTCCCTGCCACCCAACTATCCAAACATTCTGCTATTCATTTTGTTTCAGTTATTATCAACACCTCACAAAAACTGTACATTATTTAAAGTTATTAAACTTACACATAATCCCTTAAATGTTGTTGAAACTTATGTGGCAACATATTAATAGACAGGAAAATAATTCAAAAATAACAATGATATAGTATGTTATCAGTAACAGTAATCAATGGCATCTGTTCAGCTACGAGTGAAAGAGGAGTTCGTCAGAAAAAAAAAAAAGCAGCAGTTCCAGAAAGTGAATCCTCAGACATTTAGAGCCAAAGTGACAGTCTTAGAGATACATATTAATTGCAGAATCAACACCATACAATTAAGCCACACCAGTGAATCAAAATATTTCCACAACTACATCATCAAAGTATGTCATGGACAACCTCACAGCTTCAACATACCTAAATTTCATCTATCACATATGATCAGTTCCTGCAAAAACATAACAACATTTTGAGATTCCATTCCGTGAAGGAATGCAGTTGCTTCTCCCCTTTCTCATTTCCTGAGGAAAGAGACTTATCTTTATGACGCAACAATAAATAAAACTCCAAAAACCTTAGGGCACTTTTGCCTCGACTCCCTGTGAGGGATACAGTAAAAGAACTGCAGCACATCAGTGTTGTAACTGATGTACCGCAGCTCTTTTACTGTATCCCTCACACCGCATGGAGCTTCTCCTGCAAGGCCAGTAGGTTGTACTACTGGTCTTACAGGAGATGCTCCATGTGGTGACCATTAGTGCACCATTATCATAGACGTACACTAGCAGTATGACACCAATAATTTTCTCGAGTCTTATGGTCTAGCCCAGAACCTGTGTAATGGTGAGACAACTCGTGTGGGCATCATTAGCCTTATGGAGAGACGTTGGCAGGGAGCCTGTAGTATACAACCTCGAGGCAATTTCTGTGTCGCATCATCAATGTGAGGATGCAAAGGCTACAGTAAGTGGGCAGCAGTTCTTAGGTTACAAACTACTGCAGTCCCAGGGCAGTTTCCACGCAGTAACAGTAGCTGTGGCAGTGTCATAGATTAGTTGTACACTAGCAGAAGGACCTGTCAATGTCCTCAAGCCTCATGCAATAGCCCATCACATGCCCAATGGTGAGACAACTCCTAAGGGCGGCATTAGCATCTTTGAGAGATGTCTTCAGCGAAGTCTGTAGTATGCAATCGTGAAGGAATTTCTGTGTCGCATTGTCAGTGTGAGGGTTCAAGGGCTACAGTAAATGATCAGTGGTTATTTGGTTACTAGCTACTGGGTGCCCAGGAGATGTTCCATGCAGTGACTGCAGCTGCACCAGTATGATAAATGTACACTAGCAGAATGACTCCATCAAACATCAAACTCCTCGAGGCTTATGCAATAGCCCAGCCTGTAGAATGCATTTGTCAAGCAATTTCTGTGTTGCCTCATCAGTATGAGGGCATGAGAATTACAGTAAATAGAATAGAATATTTTTATTAGCCTTTCAGTATTTTTCATACAATTGGCTTCGTCAAAGTTTACAGAGGGTTTTAGTTTCAGTACGATATTCAAATAGTTACAGAAAGTGGAGAAAAGGAACTAAAGACCTTTTCTTCAGAATTATGTAAAACAATGTTTTATACAGTAGTTAAATACACACATAAGAAAAGAATCACAGTAAATAACTAGCTTATATAATATCAAAACATTTTCTTCATAACTTAGGTAAAACATATATTTTGTTGATTAATTTCTAAGAATTTTTCAGTTGTATAGAATTCGTTGTTTTTTAGCCAGGTTTGAAATGTATTCTTATATTTACTTAGTGGTACTGTACGAGCAGAGCATTGTAACTTACTGAAAAATTTTATGCTTAAGTACTTATAGTTATTATGGACTACAGCAAGTCTTGTGGAAAGCAAGTCCAGCAGGTGACTGTTTCACGTACTGTGTGCATGCACATCACATCTCATGTTCAATTTTTTCAGATTTTCTCTGGCATATATTAGACAGTTATATATGTACATGATTGGCACTGTCATTACGCCAAGAGATTTAAAATAATTTCTGCAGGACTCTCTGGATGCTAACCCCTCCATGCACCTGATTGCTTTCTTCTGCCATCTGAAAATACATTCAGCCCCTGGGGAGTTACCCCAAAGCAATATTCCATATTGCAGTTGGGAATGAAAAAAAGCATAGTATGAGTGGAGTAGCACTTGCTTGCTCACACTGTTTCTTAATTTATACAATAAGAAAAGTACTCGTGCTAGTTTACTACATAGATAATTGGTGTGTCCTTCCCATGACAGCTTTTGGTCTATGATTAGTCCAAGTAATTTGACTGTTTTGTTTTCATTTTTAGTTACTTTGATATTAAATATTATTTCTTCTGTTTTTGTTTGATCTATGCTCAGCTGGTTAGCCTGACACCAGTAATTAGCCATTTGCATCATTTCTCTATTTTTGTCCAGTACACTCTGTAAGTTCTCTCCTGTACTTATTAACATCATATCGTCAGCATATAGTATGTTCTCACACGGTATGTAATTCGAGAAGTCATTAACATAGACAATGAACAGAAAAGGTCCAAGAACAGAGCCTTGGGGTATTCCTCTTTCTATAGGGAGTATTTCTGACCTCTGCTTATTTGCATATACAAGTTGTAACCTATTGCTTAGATAAGATCTGAATAGTCAGAGTGTGTCATCTTCAATGCCATAGTATTTTAACTTTTTGATGAGTATATCATGTGACACCAAGTCAAAAGCTTTACTTAGGTCAATAAGAGTTCCAGACATTGATACCCTTTTTTCATACCCCTCATAAACATTGCTTACCAAAGCTTCTACTGCTTTTACAGTTGATAGGTGTGACCTGAAGCCAAACTGTCGTTCATTTAAAATTTTGTTGGTTTCAAAATACCTGTATATCTGCTTATGCACACAATTTTCTACTAACTTGGAAATGATTGGTACTATTGAAATGGGTCTGTAGTTTTTTGGAGGTTTCTTTCACCGTTTTTATATACAGTCAATGTAACTGTGAGCTTAAGACAGTCGGGGAATATTCCTTCATCAAGTACTCTGTTTGATGGTGAGAGAAGTGGTATTTCAATTTCTTTTGCTATACATTTAATGATGAGATTACTGAGTCCATAATAATCTTCTGTTTTGGAATTACTTAATTTGTTTATTGACTTATGAATATCATTTAATGTGATTCGGGTTCAAGTGAACTTCTCACTTCTTGTCTGTTTTGCACAAGGGAGCAATTCTTCTGCATCAGAGGCAGAATTGATGGGTGGGGTGGTGACGCTATTTACAAAATATTCATTCAGAATATTGCAGTCAATAGGGATACTCCTTTCTTTATTGGTATTATTAATTTCCCTTTTAATGACAGTCCAGGCAGCTTTACATTTACTTTTAGAATTTAAAATATATTCATCATCTGCACAGCACTTAGCATTTTTTATTTCTAATCTGTAAAGGTTTCTCATTTTAGTGTAATTTTCCTTGTCCCTACCACTGTTATGAGATTTGTCTTTCATAATCATCAGTAGTATTCTGAGTATGTTAAGTTGTGGGGTGTACCACTTGTTAGTATTTTGTTGCTTATGAGTAATATTACTCTGGTACCTTTTGGTTACCAAGGGGCATGTCATTTCTACTATATGCTTGATCTCTGTCAGGAAAATGGAAAAACATTTATTAATCGTTTTCTTGTTATCCATTACATGAGTCCAATCCATTTCTTTTAACTGATTTATCATTTTGTTTACATTGGATTCACCTAGAATTCTATATGTCACTTCTCTCTCTGTAGAACTGAAGGCTGACTTTTCTATTTGAAGCCATAGCCCTGCATGATCTGATATTCCTAATTCTATTACATCACATTGTATGGAGTCTCTTTGTACACTGCTAATTATGTTATCAAGGCATGCGTTCAGTCTAATTGGTTTTTCATTGAGACAGTAATAGTTTAATCATATGAATTACATTTTTTTCTCTTTGCCCTTATATCTATGTTAATATCACCTACAATTACAATTCTATGCTGTTTATATTTTGACAACAACAATATTAAAGTATAAATTTTTTCTATAAATACTATCTCATCAGAGCCTGGGATTCGATAGATTGAGACAATTACAGTTTTCTGTTCATGCATTACCACACCGGATACTTCTATTGTAGCTTCAAGGCATATTCTACTAAGGTCTATAACTGAGTAATGCAATTCAAGGTTACTTTTGACATATATTGAGACCCCACCACGTGTAATACTTTTTCTGCAGTAGCTTGTAACTAACGAATATCCAAGAGGAACACACAAGTCTATTTCAGTGTCTTTCATCCAGTGTTCATTGACACATAGAACACTGCAGTTGATTTTTTCGAGCCAGTATTGTAATTCATTGGTTTTACACCTAAGAGATTGTACATTTATATGAAGGAGGAGGAAACTGTCACTGCTACATAATGGTATTCTACTTTCACAGAACCTTCTGTATTCATTTATTTTCGCTACATGATGTAGGGTTGCACTATTATCTGAATGAATTACACTGCTGCAGTTTCCACTTAATGTGGTTTCTAACTTTCCTTTGTCTGTAATGTCGTTTTCTCTAAAAAAGGCGGTGTACAGTCATGCTCTGTGGGACTGTCTTTTAAGACAACGCAGCTGCGTGCTCGTATTTCATTTACAACTTTGTTTATTTCCTGACACAAAAATGTTTTCCCATGGTAATTTAGATGCTCACCATGTTCAGTGTGCAAATTTCTTTCAACTCTGCTAATATCCACTACATTGCATTTAGCATAAATGGAACATAGGTGTTTGATTTTAATATTTATTTTACGAATCTCTTTGTTAACACATGAATTATAGATCAAGTCATGTCTATGTGGTATCGTCACAAAAATAGTGTTTTCCACCTTACTTCCATCTAAAAAAATTTTCAAACTTTTTATACACTTTTTGGCTTCATTATGTGCTACATCATATGCACTGGTCACACAAACAACGAAGTCACTGTCCCTTGTTGTATTCTTGTGTTCTGAGATGCCTTCAACAATATTTTCTGTCCTCGCACCAGCTTTTATGATGCCAGTTGCATGAAGATCCGTATTCACATCCTGTAGAATATTTGCTAGCTTTCTTCTGTGGCTGTCTGCTAGGAAAAGCACATTGTGTTTCTTTGTTCGCTGTTTCTGGCTGTTGGCGATGTTTTTGCAGCTCCTTACAATGTTTTTATCTTCACGATGGGTGGCTTGTTCACTTTCAATGTTTATGGATTTGCTGCTGCTTTCTGATAACACACTGTACTTGTTTGTGCACACGAGATTAGGTTTGTTCCATGTATTTCGTTGTGAGCAAGGCACTTTTTTAGTCACTTTGTTTGGCATTACACGAGAAATAGTTTTTGAATTGTTAACACACTTTAGGCCACTGTTTTCACTTTGAAGGGCATTTGAGTTAGGCCTATTTACGCAGTTTTGACTATTACTTTTACTGGCATTTGAGTTCGGCCTATTTACACAATTTTGACCATTACTTTCACTGGAATGCGTGTTTAAGTTGTTTATGGTCTTTTGGCATTTACTGCTCGCAACCAATGTTTTTAACTCACGGTTTTTGTTCTCAAGTTTAGTGATATCTCATTTCAGTATATCAGCAACTAGCTGAAGACTTTTTAATCGTTCATTTAACTTTTCGATTTCTTCTTTACCGTTATTACAAACACTATTTTTTACAACGTGGCTGTAGGTGTTTGTCTTGTTAATATTACTCACTTCTGCACTTGACATGCTTTCCCTTAAATATTGTACAGCTTCCCAATCCATTGTAGTTCCTACCTCTTTCGTCAGCTGAACATGTAAGGCAGACTCACATGCTTCACAATGTGAGCATTACAGTAAATGGGCAGAGGTGCATCGGTTACAAGGTAATAGAGTGTTGGGAACGGTATTAGTCTCTTAGAGGTATGTCGGCAGGAAGCCTGGTGTATGTAATCACTAAGTCATTTCTGTGTCGTATTGTTAGTGTGAGGGTGCGAGGACCACAGTAAAGGGGCAGCGGTTCATCAGAGAAGCAAATTACTGTTGCCAATATACATAATGAAAAAAAGCAATGCATTTTAAGCAAGGCACGAAGATCAGCTTTCAAGGCTATTAAGAGCATGTCACTATTGTTTAAGAAAGTGAAAACAATTTTTATTGCAAAAAATCTAAATTTTTCTCTTTGGTTGCATAACTTCAACTACAGAATCACTTCAAATAAGTGTCTGCAAGATACACTTTGACCACTCACTGCTACTATATATATAATGTTAAAATTCAAATTTTTTTACGTTAACAATGTTTGATCAGCCTAATGTAGAACTTTTGTTTTCAGGAAGCGTTGTGATTGCATGTGACCCTGAAAATACTTCAACTTCTGCAAGTCCTACAATCAACATAAAGTCATTGAAAGCTGAAACATCATCACTGAAATTATTCATGTTATCAGATGATGTTACCAACTAAGAAATACTCAGGTGTCTTCATACTGTAGTGAACCATATCTCATTCTGTAGTTCTTTGGAATGTGCATCCATATCCCCACTGATGTTTTCTGATTCAAAAATAGCACGAAGAATGCAGCTACACAGAGCAAAACTGGCATATAGTGTAGTCTATGGTATTGCTCCCCATTTTACCAAAGAATTGGTCACAATACTTACGTGTTGTGAAGATATACTTGTAGGATTCAATGAAAGTTAAAACACTGTTGCACAAAAAGCACAGATGGACATCAGTGCAAAGTTTTGGAATCGAGAATCATCACACATATCAGAATGACGCTTTGTTTCAATTTTTTTCAGCACACTTCTGTTGTTGATTTTATGGGAGGCCTACATTTTAGGGATGGCCCTACTGTAAACTTTAAAGTACTCAAAGATTTAAATGCAGAGATTTAGGAATCTTTTAATGGGATGGGTCTTCTGAATACAGGTAGTTATGGGCTTCATGTGCTACATGGAGCATTTAAGATTGATATAACAAAAACTAATTGGGACATTATTGCCTTTCTAAGAGCAATTTATTATTTATTTAAAGATTCTCCTGCTGTAAGAGCAAAATATATAGCATACTCTAAATGTAGTCATTCCCAAAAAAATTTTGTTTAATCAGATGGGTAGAGAATTTTGCTGTTGTTCTGAGAGCACTAGAAAATTTGAAAAAAATATGTATCTGAATCTGTAAAAAACCAAATCTGTGCCAACTTCACAGAGCTTCAAAACTGTATCTGCCACTCTCAATAATATGCTTGCACCAAAACTTGCTTCAGCATCATTAGTTGAGCCTTTTCTGCGAAATTACCAAATGACTAATCCCATTGCTCCATTCATGTACAGTGAAATTCAATCTTGAGAGCTTTCTCTGATATGGCATGTAATCAGGCCTGATGTTTTAGAATCTCTACCTTTTTTTTGGAAAATAGAACTTACGGATGAAAACAATTTAGTTACAGCAAGAAAGTTTGATCTTGACTTCAGTACTAAGGAGGCATTAAAGAAAGTGAATAGCACATCAGAGTTGGATATTCTACATCTAAAACAAGAAATGCAAACATGCATTTTAGGAATATTGGGCAAAATAAGACCGCTGTCAGTTTTCCTTCATCTTAAAAAGTGGTTATCATCATGTTTGGAAATTCTAGTTTTTTAATGCTAGACTCTCTGGCATTAAGGATGACCATGTAAATCAAGAATATATGGAACTTTGTAGTCAACTGCATGTAAAGGACGTCCTTAGAGCATTCAACAGCTCTGAAACTCATCATTATAAATTTTGGATGGATTTAATATGCAATTCACAAAAATCTTGTGAAAATTTAAAGGATTTTGTTAAAAAGATTCTTATTGTATCCCATGGCAGTGCAACCATTGAGTGTGGCTTCTCTGTGAACACATAGTGTTTACTGGAAAACCAGCATGATGGCACTACAGCGAATTTGATTCAGTCGAAGATGGAGGAGATGGGGGATATATAACAATCAACAAAAGTTTCATACATTCAATGCATAATGCACATTCTAAGTATAATGACTACTTGGTTAAACTGTGAAGTGATGAAAAGAAAATGTAGGAGGAATCTCACGGAAAATGCAAAAGAAGTCAAATGAAAGAACTGGAAATTCAGAAAATGAGATTTTGGCAGATGCTGCTGAAATAGCAGAATCAATCTCAATGTTACTGGAAAGCAAATGATGAAGTTTGTTTCATCAGGTTTCCTAATAGAAAAATTTCTTTCTCTTATTATTTGTGTTTAGTGAGCGGTCTTAGCATTTTTTTGTGGTCTGAAATCATTTGGCAGACTGTTTTGTAGGAATACTTGTGTATATTGAGAAACTCAGCTTAATGAAATAAAAGCGGGACTAAGTACTTTACATGAAAATTTTGTTTACAGTATAAAAAGAAATGCTGTGTGTTATGCTACTGGAACTTTGTGGGCACAGTGCATTATTTTTCACTATATTACTTTTAATTTTTGTATACAATATTGACAGAAAGACACCTTTTATTCTAGAAAATTTGAATGTTTATGAACACATGGAGAGCTGTATCAAACCAGTCTCAGGACTGAAGACCATAACAACAACAAAATATGAACACATTTTGATAATAAGCAGATTGGTAGGCAGTATCGTTTATACAGTATAACAGAAATAAGACACCTGGAAAAAGTAAAATTGAACCTTGGATTTTAATTTGTGACTCTACTAGCCACCCTGCATATTTATCTCACTGTCTGAAAAAACAGAGGACACATCAGCTGGTAAACTAGCCTATGCCCCTTTTTCTGGATGTAATATGCATTTGTTTTAAATGAGTTGTACAGAAATCTACACTACTGGCCATTAAAATTGCTACACCAAGAAGAAATGTAGATGATAAAGGGGTATTCATTGGACAAATATATTATACTAGAGGCCTTGATGCGCCTGGGCATTGAGTCAAACAGAGCTTGGATGGCACGTACAGGTACAGCTGCCCATGCAGCTTCAACACGATACCACAGTTCATCAAGAGTAGTGACCAGAGTATTGTGACGAGCCAGTTGCTCGGCCACCATTGGTGAGAGATCTGGAGAATGTGCTGGCCAGGGCAGCAGTTGAACATTGTCTGTATCCAGAAAGGCCTGTACAGGACCTGCAACATGCGGTCGTTTATTATCCTGCTGAAATGTAGGGTTCTGCAGGGATCGAATGAAGGGTAGAGCCACGGGTCATAACACATCTGAAATGTAACGTCCATTGTTCAAAGTACCGTCAATGCGAACAAGAGGTGACCGAGACATGAAACCAATGGCACCCCATACCATCACGCTGGGTGATACACCAGTATGGCGATGACGAATACAGGGTTCCAATGTGCGTTCAGTGCGATGTCGCCAAACATGGATGCGGCCATCATGATGCTATAAACAGAACCTGGATTCATCCGAAAAAATGACGTTTTGCCATGCGTGCACCCAGGTTCGTCATTGAGTACACCATCACAGGTGCTCCTGTCTGTGATGCAGCGTCAAGGGTAACCGCAGCCATGGTCTCCGAGCTGATAGTCCATGCTGCTGCAAACATCATCAAACTGTTCGTGCAGATGGTTGTTGTCTGGCAAACGTCCCCACCTGTTGACTCATGGATCGAGACGTGGCTGCACGATCCGTTACAGCCATGCAGATAAGATGGCCATCATCTCGACTGCTAGTGATACGAGGCTGTTGGGATCCAGTACGGTGTTCCGTATTACCCTCCTGAACCCACCAATTCCATGCTCTGCTAACAGTCATTGGGTCTTGACCAACGCAAGCAGCAATGTCCCAATACAATAAACTGCAATCATGATAGGCTACAATCTGGCATTTAGCAAAGTTCTCCTCCTTACACGAGGCATCACAACAACGTTTCACCAGGCAACACCGGTCAACTGCTGTTTGTGTATGAGAAATCGGTTGGAAACTTTCCTCATGTCAGCACGTTGTCGGTGTCGCCACCAGCACCATCCTCGTGTAAATGCTCTGAAAAGCTAATCATTTGCATGTCACAGCATCTTCTTCCTGTCAGTTAAATTTCGCGTCTGTAGCACGTCATCTTCGTGGTGTAGCAATTTTAATGGCCAGTAGTGTATATGTTACAAGTGCTGTACATATGCAAGTCCTCGCACTGGAGCAGGAAACTTATGTGTAGTCAAGTGAGGATGACTTCATCTCACTTCAGTGGTCAGGAAGAGGTACACAAACTGCAAGTTAAAGTTGTCATACTTCTTCCTACAGGCACATGATCCTGTATGTCAACAATGAGATAACATGTATGGGGGCAGGACATTGATCCCTGGGATTCTGTGCAGCGGTATAAGTAGAAAGTTAGGATAATCGGAAGAGCAACTGATTGAGTTTGGGACTTCACCTTCAACAAAGCATTTATTACAGTTATGCCCAAATTTAACACTGACCTAAATTTCTGTATCACAATCAGTTTCATGTACTCAATATTGCAAAGGAAAAATATGACTTCAAAGTTAAAAGAAACTTTTTTAAGAGAAAATAAAATTAACTGGATTAAAAAGATGCACAATAAATCATTACTACAGAAGAGTGCCTGACTAAGCCAGAAACAAATAAACGTGCTTAAATACAATAATCCACACAGATATCTTAACCTGGAATGCTTTAATGAGGCAAATAGTTTTATGGAATCAATGGCGGAGTACAGCCAAAACGGACTCGATGGTGGAGTACAGGCACCATTGACAATTACATTTCTCTACACATATGGCATCACACAGATGTAACCAATTTTCTGGAACAGATAAGATTCTGTGAGAATCTGAGTTCAAGATTATAATCACTCTTCACAATGGCATCAATCTGTAAATAGTAACTTCCCTCTAACATGGCTTCCCCAAATCGTTCATTAAATGACACCAAGAAACTTAGTACTAGCAGAGAACCCTTATATTCCAAGCAGACTAATCGCCAGCTTACTAAAAAATCTAACTGTTTGTAATTATACATAATTACACCCATAACTTGAAACACAGAAGTTAGAAACCAGGTTAAGGTAAAGTTTAAAACCTTTTCTGATAACGTGTCAAATTCAAGCTTCAGAAAATACCATGATATGAGCCGGCCGCGGTGGCCATGCGGTTCTAGGTGCTGTAGTCCAGAACCGCGTGACTGCTACGGTCGCAGGTTCGAATTCTGCCTCGGGCATGGATGTGTGTGATGTCCTTAGGTTAGTTAGTTTTAAGTAGTTCTAAGTTCTAGGGGACTGATGACCTCAGATGTTAAGTCCCATAGTGCTCAGAGCCATTTGAACCATAATATGAGCTTTTAGATGCACTGTTCCCTTTGTAATACACAGGTCTGTACCAAACTTTCAAGTAGTGAAACATGTTGCAAATATATCTTCCCTGGTTAACTGCAAACTGTGTCATGCTTCTCACATGGGGTAGACCTTTACTATGTGCCAACTTCAAACTGAAATGGATAATTAAAAGTAACCTAGAACATACTATAATTAATTCACAGAATTGACAAATGTTAGTATCAAAGGAGTTCAATTCTTCTTATAGTTACGAAAATAACAAACCACATACACCTACACTCACATTACAGAATGGTCAGATTACATGAATTAATTTGACTTCCATTACTAATTATCCTCCCGCAAGCGACACTGACAGAACTTCACACAACCCAAATGGTCTCCAGTGAACTCACTATAGCTCGCTACTATTCCTCGCAGAATGTCACAAATGTCAGTATCCTGAACACAGGGCTTAGGAAGAGCAGGGCTAGTTACACATAGTCTAGATTCAAGTTCTTCCTTTGGCTTGTTCCACATCATCTAGATTCAAGTTGTGCTGCCAATGCTAGTTTGGCACTTACAGATCACTGCTCAGTAGCTGACCCCTCCTTCCTCCTCACCACTGTCTGATAAACAACTTGCCTCACCAGCAATATAACAAGTCTAGGATGTAGAAATACAATCTCTGTATTCAGTGCCAACCCTGACATGGTATATGTCCTAGGCTGCCATATCTAGTAATTATTTTCTGAGAGTTCTCATTTGCCCTGGTACCCAGAAAAATGCCATCCCTTCCCCGCCATTTGTAAGTGGAGCAGGGAACCCTGGAAGTTTTAGTCAGGTTAAGAACACAGATCAGTATAATTCTGTTTCCCCTCAATAAGAAGGATTTTTATGGTAATTTTACTGCTTGTCAGAGTATTGAAAAATATTTTTGCGGCCATATACAATTGTGCTGTTCCAATATACACCAACAGATAAAAAAAATCCAACCACCATGGAGGAGTTGTGTGACATAAACGAAAGATGGTAGGCATGTATATACATCTGAAAGACAGTGTCTATTCAGATTTTGCGCCAATCGCATGAAAGTGGCTCCAGTGGGCTTTGATATCATAGGACAGCAGGACCACTCTTGTTATCCCTAGCTCCCTGATTGCAAAATTGTATGTCATTCTGGTGACTCAATGGCTGCATTCCAAGTGGTGGTGTGTTTTCAATCACGATAACACTTGGTTGAATACCACTGTTGTAACCCAACATGCTCTACAGAGTGTCAACATGTTGCCTTGACCTGCTCAATTACCAGATCTGTCCCTAATTGAGCACATATGGGATATCATCAGACGTCTCCAGCATCATCCACAAACAGCATTAACTGTCCCTGTACTGACCGACCAAATGCAACAGGTGTGGAACTTTACCCACAAACTGACATCCAGCAACTGTACAGCACAATGCGTGCACGTTTGTATTCAACATTCTGGTACTTACACCGGTTACTAATGTACCAACATTTCATATTTACAATGGCTTGTCTCACACTTACATTAACCTGTGATCTTGCAATGTCAGTCACATAATAGTTGAAGGGGAAGGGAGAGGGATGAAGGAAAAGGACTGGAGAGGTTTAGGAAAAGGGCCAGAGTTCATAAAAGACACCCAGAACCCCGAATTAGGTGAAACTTACCGGATGGGATGAGAAGGAAAGGCTGATTGTTGGGGACTGCACTGGACGAGATTTGAAAACCTGAGAGCTTAAAGGTGGAAGACAGGGTAATATGCAAGACAAGAGATTACTGCTAAAACATTGTGCACGCATTAATAACAGTGAAAAGCTTAGTGCACTGTATCTAATAGAGGTGAGACAGTGACGGCAAAAAATAGACAGGTCAGAAAATGAAAGATGTTGAAAATTAAAACAGAGTGAAGAAAGGAGTAGTTGCTGTGAAGGATTGCTGAGACAGAAGGAATTAATGTAAATTAAGGCCAGGTGGTTGGCGAGAACCAAGGACATGTAGTGCTAGTTCCCACCTGCGGAGTTCAGAGAAACTGGTGTATGGGGGAAGAATCCAGATAGCTCGTGTGGTGAAACAGGCACCAATGTCATGACTGTCATGTTGTAGAGCATGCTCTGTAACAGGATATTGTGTGTTGCCAGTAGACACTTAAATATGTTACCTAGATGAATGTGTTTCCAGAATTTCATCACTCTACATTGATTATCATTTATTGTTGCCATATTTTCCCCGTCAATGTATTTAATTTTGTGTGACATAGTTATATCCTGTAAACACAAACTCACAGTAAGATTTATTTCTGAGAAAATGTAGAATCTCTCAGCAAATTTAACAATTTAGCTTTCAATTGCCACATCAGTTTGGGTTTTAAATGATTATTATGAAGGAAATAGTTTTGTCATAGTTGCTTTTAATATTGTCTCGTATAGCCTCTACTCATTAAATTACAATGCATAAAATATTGGCCATCATAGTTTCATTTATTTCCTCTAATAACAACATAAAAATCTTCAAGATCTGACAAAATGTCCAAATCCATTGCTTGTCCCTGTTTGGTCACTGTTTAATCTTCCAAGCACATAAACTAAATTAAGTTTTTTTTAAAAAAAAAAAAAACCATTATCAAGATGTGGTCTAAGACAGTTACCACTACACTTGACTGAATTTCCATGTTAGTACAAAAACAGATCGATTAAATGTACTTTAACAGAGTGGCAGAACTGTACTACGAACGTTTACTATAAATTTTTGTGTCTACATTATTATATTCAGCACATCTTGAAATTGTAATCTTGGTGCACTACTGACCATGAATGACAAACTTGGTAACAGTAATAATAACTGTAATTGACTGCTAGCATTAAGAATAAAACCCCGATGGAAATGAGTGATAACTGATTGAATTGAATTTACCAAAAAGCAAATAATGTGACAGCATTTCTAAATACATGTAAAGCTGAAATACAACAAACAACTGTCACAACAAATTTATTTTTTTAGGAAGCTTGGTTGAATAAATTTTTGTACCATACAGTCCAAGCTCCACAGTATCATTTACTGCGTAAATTGTCAGGTGATTTAAAATTTCATACACCAACAAAACATAACTAAAACTCCACACTGGAATAACCAAAACTTTGTGGGGCACAATGGTCATCTTAAAACACACAAAAACTGCTACTGAGAAGCACCACAGAAATAACAGGTATGATGGCCATCACGTTGTAAGACATTCTCGAAGTGCCAGATGGAAAGAAATTGCCTCCCTCCAGCCAGCTGCCAATAGTACCGATATGGGAGTCTGCCCACTCCACCTGTGCTGTCGCAGCTGATATGGCAGAATCCACAGTCGAATTTATCTTTTGCAGTGCCTCGAGTGACTGGAGGGACTGTAGCTGCAAAAGAATAGCATACATATTTGCTAGTGTCCAAAATTAAACCACAATTAGAAAAAAAGTGTTAAGAGCTGCACACATGAGTGACAGGTCACAGTGACCAATTGCCAATCAATCGTATTTCCTGAGCCGCCTCTTGAATCACATGCGATGTACGGCAATATAACTGTGCAGTTGTGACTTGTTTGTCTAGTTATTACTAGTTTTGTTTTTTGGAGTAATATGTAAAAATTTATAATTTACAGAGAGCACGAAGCCATATGAAATGTGAAGGTGAAGGTGTAGGTGTAGGTATAGTTGATTGAATAATTAATACAAATACAAATGCATTGATAAGAGCAGCATTTTGAAGCTTATGCTTTAAAAAAAGCAGTTCATGGAAAATTTATATTAAAAGTCACAATATACTGGCCTCCAGCTGACAAATTAATTAACATTAATACAACTAAAGATATCAAAATTTTTAACATCTAATCTGAATGATGTACTATCAACTCTTTCACTGTTATAGACGTGCTCTTTGCATCCCTTGCTGAGGTAGCTTTTGTTGCAGCTATACCGCTTGCCAAAAGCTGGTGCCTGTGCTAAGAGATGATTTTCTGGCCAATATGAAATAATTATTGTCTAAGTTTTTCCAAAAATATTAGGTGAAAAAAGTTGATTTTTGCACATACTACAGTCTAATATCTTCACTCAATAAACAACTCAATTTCTATTGGTTGTCCATCACGCTTATTGCACTGCATCAAATTAAGTAAAACACTGCACAAAATTTTAAAGCATTCGCAGAGGTAAAAACACATATTGTAAACTTTTCATATGGTTGACTGTAGCTCATACAGTACAGTGAATGAAATGTTGATAAAATATCGAAATTTAATTTAATATTGAGAGCAGAAGGATATATTATTTCGTTCTCAAGTTACAGGGTTTTACATCCATAGGACAGTCATGTGCAATACGTCCATTTGTGTCCTTGTGCACCGTGAATCATTTGATCATAACAATCATCATATCTAATAAATGAGTCAAGACATCAAAACGAGGTTCTTTTCAATTGATAGCATGCAATGAGGCATGTGTGTTGTCTGATAAGTACTCTAAACTTTTTAATCAATGAGATATGGAAGCAACACGTCTGTAACAGTGAGTGGTCGGCAGCTCTTCACACATTTAGATTTTCACAGCACTGTAAGAAAAGCTAAATGGTACACAGAGACACTTCCACAACACCTGGGGAACAGTATAGAAGGACGTGTATATATACTCACAGCAGCAAAAGGGTAAGGTGGACATGTTAATTTAAATATCTAAGACATACTATTCTAAGCTACACTTAAATTATAATTATGAAATGACAAGGGATTTAACCTATCTGCCTCCATAACTAACTGGTCAATGTGCCTGGCTGCCATTTGGAGAATTGAGTTTTGATTCCAAATACTGCCACAGATTTCTCCTCAGCGAGAGGACTGGAATGGGAGGTAGTATATCCCATGATGGCAATTGAGGAGCTAGTCGACCAAGTAGTAGCAGCTGCATGCAACAAAAACTGACAACAGCTGGGAGAACAGTGTGCTGACCCCACACCTCTAGACTCTGCGTCCAGCTACACCATTGGTGGAGGGTGACATGATGATCAGTCCATACTGTTGAGGTTTATGTTTATGTAAAGGATTTCACTCCCCCTGATAAAGTTTACAGCAAGTGTTATGGAAGCCAGCAGTGCTGTTATTAACAACATTTCTGTACAAACATTGCAGAGCCATAGTATAAATACTTGCAGTTAAAATAAGAGACTAAGAAATGAAATAGGAAATTTGGGGACTTTAACATGTAGTTGAATGGGATGAGGTCTACAGAACACGCTTGGCATCACTGAAAAATGTAATGTACTCAGTAACATAGCCTACAGGCTCCAAGTATTCTGAGGCATTTTATAAGTTTAAGCTACCACATCTGTCTTATTTGTTTTGCTTCAACTTATTGAGATTACATATTATTCTCTTTGTCAGTTTAGTATTAAGGTGTTTTTAGGATTCCATGCCACAATCAGTAAAAATGGAATCCTTATATGACAGCTTAGTTGTCCGTCTGTCTGCCTGACTCTTAAAATCCCTTTATCACAGAACTATACTAGTCTGTGAATGTTTGTTTTACATAAAATGTGAAATTTCATATGTACATGCAGTCATTTTATCCAATGACAGATAAATTCCAAAATGTGTCATATGAGCAATAAAGTCATTCCTTGCCTGATGTTTACTTGTACTGCTGCAGCAGTCAGCCTGAATGCAGAACTGCTGGTTATTATAATACTGGCTGCCTGCCTCCTACATGATTTTATGTCCCATTTCGTGTTACTTAAATTAAAACATTCTCAAAAATCTAGGAATCCCTGGGACTGATATCTTGCCAGTGTCAGTGTTGATAACAGGTGAAAATGGTCAAGATTCTCTCACTGAGGTGACAGAAGTCGTAGGACAGCAATATGCATATATATAGATGGCAGTAGTATCATGTACACAAGGTGTAAAAGGACAGTGCATTGGCAGATCTGTCATTTGTACTCAGGTGATTCATGTGATAAGGTTTCCAATGTGATTATGGCTGCACAATGGGAATTAAAAGACTTTAAATGCGGAGCGGTAGGTGGAGCTAGAAGCATGGAACACTCCATTTTGGAAATCATTAAGGAATTCAATATTCCGAGATCCACAGTGTCAAGAGTGCACTGAGAATACCAAATTTCAAGCATTACCTCTCATCAGGAGTAACATAGTGGCTGACAACCTTCAGTTAATGACCAAGAGCAGCAGCATTAGCGTAGACTTGTCATTGCTAACAGAAAAGTGACACTGTGTGAAATAACTGGAGAAATCAATGTGGGACATACGTTGACTGTATCTGTTGGGACAGTGTGGTGAAATTTGCTGTTAATGGGCTGTGGAAACAGACGACTAACTTGAATTCCTAATAGCATGACATCACCTCCAGCACCTCACCTAGGCTCGTAACCATATCGTTTGGACCCTAGATGACTGGAAAGCTGTGGCCCAGTCAGATGAGTCCCAATTTCAGTTGATAAGAACTGGCAGTAGGTTTCGAGTGTGATGCTGACCCTTCAAAGTCATTGACTGATGTTGGTAACAAGGCAGTCTGCAAGCTGGTGGTGGTTCTATATGGTGTAGGCTTTGTTTGCATGGAACAGATTGGGTCCTCTGACCCAAACGAATCGACCATAGACTGGAAATGGTTATGCTCACTCCTTGGAGGCCATTTCCAATGATTCAATGATGGGATTTTTATGAACAGCAATGCACCATGTCACCAGACCACAATTGTTCGCTGTTGGTTTCAAGAACTTTCTGGCCAATTTGAGTGAATGATTTGGCCAACCAGGTTCCCCAACATGAATTGCATTGAAATTGAATATTTACAAAACACAACTGAGAAGTCAGTTCATGCACAAAATGTGCACCAGCAAGAGTTTCACAATTACGAACAGCTGTAGAGGTAGCATGGCTCAGTATTTCTGCAGGGGGCTTCCAGCAACTTGTCAAGTCCACACCATGTCCAACTGCTGCATTACGCCAGCCAGAAGGAGTTCCGACACATTATTAGGAGGTATTCTGTGACTTCTGTCACCTCAGTGTATACGCATAATTAAGTTTGTATGGAACTCTCACCGTGCAAGCCCTACTCCCACCTAGCCAATTTTTTAAAAATGTTTTCTGAATATGCATTTTGTGCTGTTTCATCTTTTTCTTTCGATTTGCTTGTAACTCACTCAGTTTCTTTGCAGGCATTCTCAGCAGTTTCATTGAGATGTGATGTGCTGTAATAATGGTCTTTTAATGCTGTACGAATATTTGCTTGTAATTCATTATTTGCTGGAGTTTTGTCACAAATAGTGATAATCTGGGCAACTGTGAGAGGAGCACAGTATAGGATTGCCATGTAGGTTAATTGGAGATGGTGGTGATGATAGGAGGAAAGGGAGGAGGTTCAAGTAGTTTCCAAGTCTTACCATGCCATGGGTTTTGAAACAGTGATTATTTATGACCACTACTGATATCATCATTATCATGATTGGTTTAATGATGGTGATTTTCAAGGAAGTGGGATCTGTCAGAAAAACATTTATTATAATCAGATGATTATTAATAATCTGATAACAAAGGGAAGCTGTTAAATTTTGGCTACTTACCTGGGTAAGCTGCTCTTCTGTTGTAACTCTCTTTGCGAGTCCTGATATGATCTTTTCTGCATACCTGCTCCTACAAAATGAAATTACAGATACTGATTAGAATTGTCCACAGTGCTTTCATGACATCATAATACATAGTGAAACATTGCTGCAACATTTCTGTGCTGATAGCAAATGGCAGTTGCTGACATACAAGCATGCATGGTGTCCTCTTTGGAAGAAGCCATAACATCTACATCTACATCCATGTACACACTCCTCAAGCCACCATATAGTGTGTTGCTGAGGGTACCTTGTACTATACTAGTCATTTCCCTTCTGCTCCAAAAAAATGAAGGAACACACCAACTTTGAAGCCATGTATACAAACACACTACAGAGACGTCAAATAGCAATAGCGACAACAGTGCTCCAAGCAGTTACATTTCAGCTAACAGAAGATGAGGCCATAGATTTAAACATATTTGTTTGACGACCTGTGAGATCAGACAAAGTTCCCTGTTACACCATCAAAGTTCTTTGACATACCAACTTTGACAAAAAAATACCAGCGTAACCAGACAGCAGTACACACTGTTTCTGCGGACTTTACTTCCAGATGTACATAATTATGTCCCACCGAACCAACACCTGAACATGTGGTTTATGCATAACGGTGCTCCAGCACATTCTCATTTATGTGTGCACTCCCTTTTATCTTGGAAATATTGTCAACGCTGGACAGGTAGAGGAGGGCCTATGGCATGGCCTCTAAAGTCTCGAGATTTAAATCCCATGAATTTCTGTATGTGGTGTCATGTCAAAAGCCGAGGTCAACTATCTTGAGGAATTATGCTTGCAGATTGAAGCAAGCTTCCAGCAGCTACAGAATTCCCCAGAACTGCCTGAGAGGATATGCAACTCATTTCAGAGACGAGTTCAATGTTACATTCAGATGCGTGAATGACATTTTGAACACCTGCTTTAATGTTTAGAGATGCCACGTGTTCCTAGATACTGATGAACCGCAACAGAAAATGTGTTTTATCTTGGCAATGGTTGATTTGTGAGCCCATGTTTATTAGAGCTTTTTAGCTACTTTTGGCCTGTATTTTCCATACATGAATTATTGACCACCACTTCTGAAAAACTATGTATAGAGAACAAGAGCTGTCCCCTCACACTTCCCTAGGGGCATAATCCATATCACTTCAGGCAGGGGAGCTACGTTCATAGTCTCGGATGTTACTGAATTTAGCATATGTTAAAATTCAGGAGTAAGTAAGAAGCACATATTTTTTTGTTTTCTCCAAAAAAATTCCTGACCTGAGATACAGGCCTCCAAAGATGGCACTGTGAGCACCATTTTGAAGCTGCAAATTTTGGAAATTTTTTTAGAATGCTGTATCTCCGTAACAGTTCTAGATATTTTGTTAGAGTTTTTTTTTTTATTTGAAAGATAATTGCTATATGATTACAATGGTATCCTCCCATTGGACATATCTGTCAAAGTTATTTTACTGCCACCCTTTTAATATTTTTATAATTGACAGTTTTTTTTTTTTTTTTTTTAAAAGATGCCAATCCAGAAAAGTTAGATCTTTTTCTGTTGATTAGTACCATGTAGTACTATATTTCTTGTAAAGGAGAGCTTCCACTTTTAAGTTGGAAAGGTTTTATTTTTAAAAATCATTTTTTTAAACTTTCAGGGGTAACATATTTCTTCAGTGAAATTGTTTCTTACTAATTTCTTTGTTACAATATTTATTTCTATTGTTTTTGTTGCAGTTACTTCTTATCTCTTTCTTTGTTGCAGTTATTTCTTTTCACTTTGATTGTTGCAGATATTTCTGACACTTTGTTGTAGTTTCTTGTCAGTTTCTTTGTCATGGTTCTTCGTTGCAGGTTTCTGTATTGTAGTTGTTCAGTGCTAATTTTTTTTACTGAAGAGGCTTCTAAGAAATCTGAGACCATCTAGTGGGTTCAGTGTTTTCGTGAGGAATTTGCCAGTTGACACAGTTGCAGTGTGTTTTGTGAAAAGGACTGTTTGAAATGTCTTCTGATGGGGGCCACAGAATAGTGAAGTGTGCCGACTATTTGCTTATCCATAAAAGAGTGATATATAAGACAAACAAAAAAATAGGCTTTGTTCAGGCTGGGAATAAGTGTTCTCATTTGAAGACTCTGTTTCAAAGCAAAGATGTTTTCAGTGACTTCTTTAGGTGTTCCAAATGTTTTGACAGAATAACAACAATGATAGTATCTGAACAAGGTGAAGCCTCCCGTGGTGCAGATGATGTAGATTTTGCATCAATAGAGGAAGAATTAAATGCCCTGACTCCATCAACTACACAGGTAGGTGTTAGTCCCATTAAGAAACCATGTTCAGTGATGTCAAGTCACAACCTCTATGCATCAAGAAAGTGCAGAGAAATTACTAAAGCTGTGGATAAATACACTACAGCAAATCTGACCTCACTCTTCAAAGTAGAAATTATATCTTCAGAAGAAAATGAACCAAAGCACTTTTGCACCTCTTGCCAGGAATTTACTATTATTCCAGAGACATTTTCAAAGAAAACAATTTTGAACCACATAACACCAGTATCAAAATACGTGGTAGACAAATCAAGAAATGTGAGGTCTGTAAAAGGAGTCTTTAGAAGACCAGATCCCTATTATGGTCATCCTGTAGAAGCAGCTCAAGTTCAAATAGTCCAGTCATTTTATTTGGAAGATAAATGGGGCCGTCCTTGCCAGAGTGCCAATGAAAAAGGCACTATAATTGTAACAGTTGAAGGGCGAAAATTTGTGAAAGTGAAGAGGTACATGACTCACAGTGTGGTGTCACTGCCAGACACCACACTTGCTAGGTGGTAGCCTTTAAATCGGCCGCGGTCCGTTAGTATACGTCGGACCCGCGTGTCGCCACTGTCAGTGATTGCAGACCAAGCGCCACCACACGGCAGGTCTAGAGAGACGTACTAGCACTCGCCCCAGTTGTACAGCCAACTTTGCTAGCGAGGCTACACTGACAAATTACGCTCTCATTTGCCGAGACGATAGTTAGCATAGCCTTCAGCTACGTCATTTGCTACAACCTAGCAAGGCGCCATATTCAATTGATATTTATTATGTGAAGCATGTATCATCAAGAGCGATGTTCTCCAATTATGGATTAAAGTTAAGTATTACAAGATTTTCGTACTTTATTGCAATTCTCAAGACATTGTCCTGTTCCAGACCTCGCGCCAGCCTGCGTGAGCTTACGCGCGTGCCTTTCGGCTTCCTCTCATAGTGACTTGGCTGTCTTGCCAAGTTACAACACACAGTATTAAAGAAACTTTTGCAATTTATAAGAGCAACTATACAACTTCACATGTTGGAAAATCAAAATTTTATTCACTACAACCTAAGTGGGTGGTTCTGCACCCACCTAGAGATGTCTTTTTTATGTGTGTACTGTGAGAATTTTGAACTTTTTGTGGTAATTTTGAAGAACTTACTGGAGCAAGTGACATATGACACTTTGGTTTGGCATGATGAGTCATTAGTAGTCTGTGACTTGTTTGTTTCAAGAATTTGGTGACTGCCCTGGAAAGGGAGGACTACCTTTACAGACACTTGGCCTGGAAGACATAGCAGATAACTCTGCAGAAATTACGTATGCAACATGGTAAGAAAATAAACTAATTAAGAAAACTGTTGCCTTTGACAGTTTCATTGATGAACTTAGTAAATGGTCAGTGAAAGCAGTAACACACCAGCATCTGAAGAAATTGCAACAACAACACATTGCAGTAGCGAAATGGTGTGTACAGGCTGAAGAACTATGTTTAGTAGTTCACTGTGATTTTTCTGAGAACTGGTCTGTAGTTTTCCCACAAGAAGTACAAGGGTATCATTGGACTAATGACTACGTTTCAATTTTTACAGGAGTGACATATTTTCAAAACTAGACAACCTATGTTGTAGTTATAAGTGATGACACAGGGTATGACTCAGCACACGCTTTGCTAGCAATGCGCAAAATTCTTCAACTGCAAACAGGGGGAGAGAAAATCATCATTATTTCAGATGGTGCTCATAGTAATTTTAAAAATTGTTACCAGCTGTTTCAACTGAGTAAGTCATCTGTGCCAACTGACTGAGTAGACAGTGCTATTGGTCACAGGAAAGGGCCTTGTGATGGTGCAGGAGACCTGCTGAAGCATCATCCTACAAAACACAATCCCTCCAGACCAAATGCAGCTGCAATTCAGAATGCTGAGGATTTTACAAGAGTTGTGAAATCTTACACATCCACGGCCCTCATTTTTTTTGCCCAAAGAGAAAATCAAGGAATTCCGTGAGCAGAAAAAAGAATAATGGTCCAGACAAAGTACTCCTGTGAAAGGAAATCAGAAGACACATTTTTGGACTCAAAGTGATAGGCGAACTGATATTGCACACACTTCAAAGAGTAAGAAATAAGAAATTTCATTCATTTGGCCAACACCTCAAAAACAGCAGGATAATATTCAGATACATAACCTGAGAAGGGGGGGGGGGGTGTTCGTGGCGTGTGTGTATGACTGTGACTGTGACTGGTGGATTGCAGAGATTATAGGTACCAGTTATGAGTTAAACAAAATTGTAGTGAACTTTATGCTACCACCTGGACAAGCTGCTGGATATAGGTTTCTAGCTGAAGGACAGCAACAATGCCATCAGTGCTCACTTAGTGTTCACAATGTTTTGAAGACTTCGTATTGGTTCAACAACTCTATATCAAAGTAAGATTCTGAAGCAGTGGAACACATTTTTAGTTCATCAAATGGCTAATTTCAGTACAAAACAGAGTACACAGAAGTTGTATAAATTGAAACCTTTAAGTCTTTGGACTTTTCACATACATTTTGGAACCATTTAAAATGATTGAAAAATGAGTCTCTTACTCATCTTTCAAAACTAAAATTATGTTAAATGAGGCTAGATTTTGATTTTTATGAGCCACTTATGAGACAATGTGATAATAAAACAAGTTTTATGTACGTCAAAAATTTCAGTTGTTTGTAAAACTTGTTTAACCTTGAGCCATGGTGAGCTGGCGCCAGTGTTATTTTGTTCATGTATCGTTGAGATCAATTATGGTTGAGCTAGCTATCTTTGTTTTTTGCATGTCTTATCTTCCGGGTTGGTGGGCGAAGTTGTTGGTTGTGAGCCTTCGACAGGTAACACTGGAGATCTCATGATATTCACTGGGAGGTGAGTGTCAACGGCTGCCGAATGAGCGTGATGACCGTTATATGATGTGGTGTGAAATTGGTCAAGTGTTTTGGCGACACTGGCAGCTTGGAGATACAAGTTCTGTGACTTCGCTGGGAACAAAGTTTGAAGTGAAGCGGTGAGACTGTGGAACCCACTCCTTCATATTGTGTATGTGATATGAAGTAAGTGGTCGTAATTGTGTTTTGTTGCCTGATGCACTTAGAGGCATTTAAATTTTATTATTATGGTGAGACTTTCATAGTCGAACTTTGAGATGGTGTGGAAGAGTTCAATTGCCCTAGTTAAATGGTGGCCATTATTTGAAAGTTTTCTCTGAAGTTTTACTAGTGCTCTGTGTTTCTTCTAATCAAATGATTTTATGTTGGCGTTTTCAAAGCCTGCACTCTATTAATACAGTTGCCCATGTGTAAAATATTTAAGGTCAAAGTTGCGATTTTGTCAGTAGTATAAACTGTTACATTACACGCTTACCCATGTATCGAGTCAAAGGTACTGTCAAGTGTTTCTATGTTTCAGGGTTGTTGGAATGTCTTTGTGATTCAGTCAGAAAATTTTGATTTTGCCAGTGCCTTGGCGGGGAGTGAAATGCCATCTGAGATCTAGGCCTGGCAGTGTTTAAGAACCTGGCCACTACCGGGAGTTGTTCGCATACCACGTTCCAAAGTTTAGTTCTGGCAAGGTGGGTTAAGCTGGTAGATATATGAATATATGTTGTATGTAACCTGTCCATATATGAACCTGTTTCCTTAAATATTATGGATTGGCAACTGGCTGAACCTTAAGCTGTATAGCATCCACTGAGTTCCTTGTGCAGAACAAGGGAAAGTAATATCTGGGGCACCAACATGTAGTAACTCTATTAATACCAGTTATAATGCAGCAGTTCAGCATTGTAATTTTTTTTATTAACAAGTCTGAGCACGTGAACATTTATTTTTAAAAATCAGTGTTTCTGCTGTATTTTTTATATTTAAGTGGTTCTATCATGTTATGTAACTGGATCTTAGCTTGGCACTAGTGTTCAAGTGTCATTAAGTCACCCTTTACTGGTAATTCTTTTCATCAAATGCATTTTGAGCGAAATCCTATATGGGAATTTGAATGTCTGAAGTTTGTCAGTAATTCTGTTTTCTTAATAAGGGACTGTTTATTTGAGTACCAAGTACATTGGGTTTCTAACTGTATTTGCAAAGCTTTATCTAGTGGCTCATCCACAATTTGTAATAGTCAAATTCCTTAAAAGATGTAATGTCAATAAATTGTCTTAATTTTAAATTGTGACTACCAACCATGATTCCATCCCGCTTCCCCTTTTATGGTATTTAAGATATGGTGTGTAAGTGTGGTACAATCAAGATAATCACATACCACTTGGTAGAAGAGACAGAAGGGGGGGAGGAGGGGAGGTTGCTTTTCCTATCCTCTCCTATGGTTGGTAGTCATGGCTTAGTAAGTTGCAACATCGTCATTATTGTGTTTAGAAACTTTTCTGCTTGTTTCAGGAAGTTATGTAATATGAGTCTCTGAGCTTGCCCCGGCATAAATTATATATGGAAAGAGCAGTTGATTCTTGAACTCCGTGTGTGCAGGCTGCCAGTAGATGGAAATATGTCTGATTTGGTAGCCAGGCTTTGTGCAGTGGTTGACATTCCCGCCACCCTACTGACCGACATCATTAGTGAGGTAGATGATTTGCTGTCAAATATTGAAACAGCTTTAAGTTATGTAGATCGGACAATTAAATTTCTGGCATCTACTCAGCCGACGCATAAACAAATTTGTTGCATCCAGGCACATTTATCCCATTACTGTAATTGTTTATCGGATATCGCTTCAATCGATCTCAATGATGCAATGGGTGCTCTCCATCATAAGTTGCTTGGTGTTGCCGGAGGTTTGCACTCACGCGCCATGGTGCTTGCTTTGAGCGGGGGAGGTTTAAGTACTGATTCTGAGCCTGAAAATGAGAGTGAGATCACACACGTTAAGTGTAACAAAGAATATTTGAGTATATTTTCCAAGTTACCTAATCCAATTATGAATGTCTTGAAAGATATATCTGTCTTGTATATTGAAAATTTGAGCCAGATTCAATCCTTCCTGTGGTTGTTAGTCTGTCTCCAGATTCATGCTGATGCATTGCATGTTCCACAGTCTGTCGTATTAGCATTATTATTATATCCAATGGCTAAGGGTGTGCTTAGTTGCATGACAGCCAAGGAATTGGAACATCTCCATCAGCGTTTTATTAAGAGGAAGATGTCAGTGTGGATGCATGTCGAATTAGAGTGGGAATGTTACTGGAAGGTCCAAGCACGTAACGAAACCTTAGTGTAGTATTTTGAGAGGGTTTGCATGGCCATAGTGGCATTGGATATACGTGTGTCCGATCTTGATTGTATCGAACATACATTGGAAGGCATGTGGGTACAGGATCATGCCAGGTTGAACCTTGTACAGAGCACTTGCACCATGGAACAGTTTCAACATTTGGTTGATTCTATTCACGCTATTTCTTGGGCAGATGAACAGTGTCCCACCACACAAGGGAAAGTAATATCTGGGGCACCAACATGTAGTAACTCTATTAATACCAGTTCTAATTCAGTAGTTCGGCATTGTTACCGTTGCCATGCAGTTGATCATTTAGTACGGCATTGTCTGGTATGTAGGAGCCCTCGTTCAAATAGCTGACACCAGAAGATGGGAAAAGAGGGTGAGTTTACTAACTTGCCAGTGAATTGTAAAGCCATTGAGGCTACACATGTTCTGGTGCTCCATTTTGTCTGTGCTATGGTAGGACAGGAACAAGTGTGTACGTTGTTGGAGTCGGGTGGTTTCATATCCTTAGTTGATTATGATTGATACATAGAACATAGACATTTGTGCAGGTTTTTGTCACCACAGTCTCTGGTTCAGAGATGTTGGGTCGCCGATGGCAGAGAGTTACCTCTAGTAGGGGAGGTGCGGGGGTGGTTGCACATCGATAAATTCTCATGGCCTCATAGATTTTTCATAGCTAAAGATTTGAGGGACCCTTTGTTGCTCGGGTGTGATTTCATCCAGCATGCCAGTTTGGTATTCGATTATGCTGGGAGTGTCTTTTATTTTAAGTTTGCGCCTCACCACCGTCTCTCTTTGTGTTCATGCCAGCAGTCTTGTGCAGGGAATGTGAGCTATGTGTGCAATGTGCAGGTTGACACAGGTTGTCTTATAGCACATCAAATGCAGGCTCTTAACCAGGTCTTGGAGCGCTATCCTCAGGTCTTATCGGATAATTTGGGGGAGACAGAAATTCTTAAGTATGACATCCAGTTAACTGATATTGTGTCCATCTGTCTGGCCACTTATAGGCTGTCTCCACCGAAGATGAAGATTTTAAGAGCTAAAATCTACAAGATGCTACAAGATGGGGTGATGAGACCATCAAGATAAGGGTAGCGATTTTTGTATGGTAGCTGATAACCGAATGCTTAACAAAAAAGTGGTGTTGGAGTTGATTCCCTAGCTCGATTTGCACAATTAATTTACATGGTTTGCAGGTGCTAATGTGTTCACCATCTTAGATCTCAGTCAGGCATATTACCAGATCCCTCTTGCCGAGTCGTCCAAGCCTATGACAGCATTTTATACAGATTGGAATTTATTTGAGTTCAACTGGGTCCCTAAGGATTGGCCACTGGTGTGGCTGTGTTGTCCCATTTGTTGGATGTGGTCTTAGGGGACTTGAAGTTTGTCTGTGTTTTCAACTATTTAGATGATGTAGTTATCTACAGTCATACCTTTGAGGAACACCTTGTTCACCTGGAGCAGGTTTTGCTAAGGTTGTGTTCGGCTGGCCTCACCGTCAAACCATCTAATATGACCTTGTGTAAACAACAGATCATGTGGTATCTGAAAAAGACATAAGTATCGACCACAAGAGAACCAAGGCCTTATGGCATTTCCCCCCTCCCCAGAATAAGAAAGATGTCACTCACTTCATTGGCATGGCGAATTTATTCCATAAATTCATTGCCAATTCCGCCCATCTTGCAGCTCCCCTTAATGATCTTCGGAAGAAAAACAGTGATTTCATATGGGGAGAAAATCAGGTGCAAGCCTTTGCACAGCTTAAGACTGCAATTAGTGATCCCCCATTGTTGGCTGTGCTGGACTTTAATAGTACATTTGTGGTACAGACTGACGCCTGTCATACTGGGGTAGCAGCAGTTTTACTTCAAGAACATGAAGGGGACAGACGACTTCTAGCTTATGCCTCACGGCAACTGAATGTTCCTGAATCCAACTATACTGTACATGCATAAGAGGCTCTGGCCATTGGTTTTGGCTTGGAAAAGTTTTGTGTCTATTTGGAGCATAAAGAATTTGTATTAGGGATTAACAACCAAGCATTAAGCTGGGTTTTGGCTAGGCTGAGGAAGACTGGCTGAATTTTACGTTGGGCAGTCCATATATGTGCCTTTCGTTTTCAAATCAGGCATATGAGGGTAATCCCAAAAATAAGGTCTCCTATTTTTTTATAAGTACTGAACTCTGTTTGTGTGGCAGTTGATCACACCGTTATGAAGAGTGCTTCACGCACTGTGTGTAAACATGTGCACGCCGCGCTGAGTTGCTCAGTCTTGGCTTGACAGCCATTGAGAATGGAGCTCCCGTTGGATGTTACTGCCAAGTGGGAATTGCACACAGTTATTCAGTTTTTGAATGCAAAGGGTACTGAGTCAATTGAAATCCATCGCCAATTGACAGAAGCATATGGTGAGTCGTGCATGGACGTCAAAAATGTTCGTAAGTGGTGTAGAGAGTTTGCAGCTGGTCGGACCGAAATGCACGACGAACAAAGGAGCGGGAGACCGTCAGTTTCTGAGGATACAGTGTTGAAAGTTGAGTAAAGCATGTGTGAAGATCGGCGGATCACCCTGGATAATCTCTGCACGTTGGTTCCTGAGGTTTTCCGAAGCACCGATCACAGAACATTAACGAAAAACATTGAACTAGCGGAAGGTGTGCACAAGATGGGTGCCACGCATACTGACTGAGGACCACATGCGGCAACGGGTTGATGCTTCCCACGCATTTCTTCACTACCTTGCAGCTGAACAGGACAACTTTCTGGACTCAATTGTCATGGATGACGAAACCTGGGCATACCACTTTACACCTGAGACCAAGCAACAATCACGCCATTGGCGACATCCTTCTTCACCAAAGCCATGGAAATTCAAACAAACACAGTCTGCTGGTACAGGGTGTATATGTGGACAAGGAATAAAAATTCCTGGATTTTTCCCGGTCGAAAATACACTTTCTCCTGGGTGAAAATACACTTTTTCTGTGTTAAATGACAGTATACTTTTCCTCGGCACTGTAAAACTTATCAATCCTTAAAATGTTTATGATTTTCTACACAGACATAGAATTTGCCGGCACTTTAGAAAACGAAACCCAGGGGGAAAAAAAACACGTTTTGGAAAGATCTTTGATGTACAGCAACATGTGCGCTGCATTTTTTCGTGTTACGGAGGTATAAATTAGAACTCCACCAAACACTGCACGTTACTTTCCATAGCAATGAAATCGAGATTGCGAGGCGCTTTTGTACGCCAGTCATAGCTCATGTCACGTGATCTCGGCAGCTGATGACAGCACAGGGCACGTAGTGTAGTCAACCAATAGCGAGATCACTCTTAAGTAGCGCGAACACACAAAAAGAAAAGTTAATGGGTTAAATTAATATACATAGTTTTGCTAGAAGAAAAACAAACCTTTCACAAATAATATTGGTCTTGAAGATTAATAAGCTGCAAGAGAAGATAAGCTTCCACATATAACGCTGATTATTTTGCGCGTGTTACACTTTAAGAAACATCACACAAATGTGCCAGTAAAATTTTTAATAACGATGTAAATGTCTGATCTTCTGGGCTCGAAATTCTTCTAGATGATCGTCCTCAAAGAGTTGATTTATTAAATGAGAGTCAAACGCTCTGTGATTTAAGAAATTCATCGTACATTCTCGCACATAGTTCATCTTGCGTAAAAGGAAATTTACTTTGAAAGTAAAACTTTTCAAACCACCATTCGCAATATTTTCCCGTGACCTGTTAGAAATTGGTTCGTTTCAGCTGTTGCCAGAGAGCGCCAGATAACAGGCGTCACTCTGCTCCTGCGCAGCTACGATGACGCAGGAAGCCCACATGTTCGTACGAGTAAAATATTATAAGATCTTGCATTATGTCATAAAAGAAACAAGACATCAAAGGATACTTCAGGAGCATCGGAATTTCGTGAACTATGCTAAAATGCATAATTCGGCTTAAAGTGCACAATCGTATGTCCGGATTCGGATGTAAATTTTCTTGTGTACCAGTACTGTATTGTCTCATGTTTGGTTCTTTATTATGGCATAATGCCACATGAGCTAGAAGATGGAAAACGTGCACTTGAAATGCAGTGAACAGTTGAAACTAGCCAACAGTGTGAAATTAAACACTTCATTTCAAATAAAGTGACTGCTTCAGCGCAAAATATTAATAAAAGCCAAATCTCTTTAGCAAACTGACAAAAATAACTTCATTGTTCTGCAAGGTGATTAATGCTTGACTGTCAGAAAGGTGGAAACAAAACCTGAAACTAACAACATATTTTTGCCTTCCGTAATTATGCGAACGCATTTTAATTCATTTGGTAGCCCCCGGCCACAGAAATCTTTTGTTTTCATTTAATATGAGAGCAATAAACGAAGAGGAAACAGCAAAATCACTAAACGTAAACACAGGTCACGTGGAGACTACCCACCTACCCACTATAACTCAAACTGCTCTGTGGATCAGCCCTGGATCTACGATATTTCCGAACCGGAGCAATTTAGATAGTGGCGCCCAGCCACACATCTTTAGCCAGAAGCGGAAGAAGGTACTACTCATGGGCGACTCATCTGCACACGCGCAAGAGCCCGCCCGCAACTGTTCAAATGAATCAAATGTAAACACCTGTCATGTCACGCTCATCGGAGGCAATTTGTTGTTAGGAAGCACTGCATATTCTTCCTAAAGCCTTTGACACACTTTGGTTGGCAGACACTTGTATGAGCACTGTGTTTTGTTGTTGTATACATATCCTTTCGATTTAAGTTTTATTTTCGTTTTTCTTCTCTCGTTCATGTTTTTTTGCTGCAGCATTATTCTGCAGAAGCGGAATATAGTAATATCCTTCGTTAGAGTATTGGTTCTTACCAGTCAAAATCACAAAAATTTAACTGTTAACTAAAACAAGGAAAATTTCCCGGAATTCTAAAAAATTCCCGGGTTTTTCCCGGTTTTCTCCCGGACGAAAAAATTCCCGGGTTTTTCCCGGTTTTCTCCCGGACGAAAAAATTCCCGGGTTTTTCCCGGATGTCCCGGGTCGTATACACCCTGTGGTAAAGTCATGACAACCATTTTTTTGGAATTGGAAAGGGGTATTGTTGGTCTACTTGATGCCCACCACTGGGATCACAATTAATGCTGACAGGTACTTTGAGACTCTGAAAAAACTCAAATGGGCAACTCACAATGGGAGAAGAGGAATGTTGAGGAAGGGCGTACACATTCTCCATGACAACGCTTGCCCACACATTGCTCAGCAAACTGTTGCTCTCCTGCAACAGTTTCAGTGGAACATAATCACTCACCCACCCTATAGTTCTGACTTGGCGCCCAGTGACTATCACCTGTTCCCTAGCTTAAAAGAACATTTGGCTGGAAAGCGATTCAGGTCCCATGAAGAGGTGGCAGCATGGTGGTGAGCATACAAAAACTGCCACAGCATCTACAAAAATGCATCGACAGGAATAGTGATTATGTCAAAAATTGCTAAATGTTCAAGCTGTAAACTGATGTTAACCATTGTAGAAATAAACAGGTCTATGCACTTATAAAAATATATGAGACCTTACTTTTGGAACTATCCTCATATTAAAGACTCGGGTAATGCAATTGCTGATGTTCTGAGTTGTATGTTTACACCTGACTCCCAGGAAGGCCAGGAGCAAAGCAAACAGGAGATTATTGTTGGGGCAACTTTGTCCGACCTTCCTAACTTGTTTGGTGGGCTTAAGAAGAAGCAGGTGCAGGACCCGTGTTGTGGTCTGATTTGAGAAAGAGTCATGGGTAGGGTTTCAGTGCCGGGTTATTGTGTCTGACAAGGGGCACTGTGTAAGCAGGATTGTGGTGATCAATAATGGAGGGTGTGTTCGCCAGTTGAATTAGTACTGATGGTCTTCCGGTATTATCACGATTCTGTTCTTGGCAGCCATTTGGGCCTGTATAAGGCCTTGGCCAGGATCCACAAAAATGTTGTGTGGCCCTCTCTTTATCGTGATATTAGGTGATTGGTTGGGCAGTGTGATCTCTGCAAAAGGGTGGAGCCTGATTCCGGGGTGTCTCATGGGCTTCTACACTCGCAGCGGGAGCAGTACCCCCTCGATAATGATTTTATTGACTATATTGGACCGTTGCCCTGAACAAAGAAAGGCAACTGTTACATCTTGGTTGTCGTGGAGGCTTTCTCCCAGTTTAGATGGCTACTTCCTACTAGAGGTCACTGCGGAAATCACCACCCAGCAATTGTCGAAGGTCATATCCTGGTTTGGACTGCTGAAATCGTTGGTAAGCTACAATGCACCCACCTTTCTGTCTCATGTGCCTAAGGCCTTCTGTTTCAATCAGAGTATTAGACATATTACCACCACGCCATATTGTCCTAAGGCATCATTAGCCAAAAGAGTTAATCGGAATTTTAAAACAGCCCTAACCATCAACAATGCCTGGTCACTTGGTAGATGAGATGTCACCTTGCCCTGGCTCAATCAGGCATTTAATATGGCCAAACATGAGGCAACTGAGACGACACCCACTGCATTAATTCTCAAACTTGTGAAGTATAAATGACCTCTTACCAATGTCCATCACCCCTCAGAGTCTCCATGAGAGTTAGCAAAGGGCCAGACAGAATACCTGTGCAGTCCACCAGCGACAGCAGATTCGATACGACAAGTGTTGTAGACCATTTTTGTGAAATATTTGGGACCTGGTTTATCCGTAACTTGGCTTCTCTGTCTAGCCAAGATACCAAGGGAAATTAAAACTGAGATATAGGGGCCCTTGTATCTGTAAAATCTTGAGCTCAGTTAACTTGTTGGTAAGGGAGATAACATTGGGCAAGCTGTTTAGGGTACATCTCAGCTAGGTTATGCTGGGATGAGTGGGGAAGGTCTGTCCCACCCCTGGGCAGTGTCCTCTTGCTTAGGATGGTGAGGTTGAGCTATGATGACCTGACACCACTCTTATTTTGTTCACGTATCATTGAGATTGAGTGTGGTTGAGCTAAGCTATCTTTGCTTTTTGCATGTCTTATCTTCCAGGTTGGGGGCGAAGTTGTTGGTTGTGAGCCTTCAACGGGTAACCCTGGAGTCTCGTGACATTCAATGGGGGACGAGTGTCAACGGCTGCCAAACGAGTGTGATGACCGTTATATGTTGTGGTGTGAAATTGATTGGGCATTTTTTCAACATGGGCAGCTTGGAGATACAAGTTATGTGACTTCTCTCTGTTCCGACACTGACAATGCTGAGTGTTTATGGAAAAAGTTCAAGGCAATCATAAAATGCATTTTAGAGAGGTACGTGCTGAGTAAAAGTGTGAGGGATGGGAAAAACCCACCTTGGTTCAACAACAAAGTTAGGAAACTACTGCGAAAGCAAAGAGAAATTTATTGCAAATTTAAACACAGCCAAAACCTCTCAGACAAACAGAAGCTAAACGATGTCAAAGTTAGCATAAGGAGGGCTGTGTGTGAAGCGTTCAGTGAATTCAGAAGTAAAATTCTATGTACCGACTTGACAAAAAATCCTAGGAAGTTCTGGTCTTACGTTAAATCAGTAAGTGGCTTGAAACAGTATATCCAGACACTCTGGGATGATGATGGTATTGAAACAGGGAATGACACGCATAAAGCTGAAATACTAAACACCTTTTTCCAAAGCTGTTTTACAGAGGAAGACCGCACTGCAGTTCCTTCTCTAAATCCTCGAACAAAAAAAATGGCTGACATCGAAATAAGTGTCCAAGGAATAGAAAAGCAACTGAAATCACTCAACAGAGGAAAGTACACTGGACCTGATGGGATACCAATTCAATTCTACACAGAGTACGTGAAAGAACTTGCCACCCTTCTAACAGCTGTGTACCACAAATCTCTAGAGGAATGGAAGGCATTCGATACAGTTCCGCACTGTCGCCCGATACACAAAGTAAGAGCCTACGGAATATCAGACCAGCTGTGTGGCTGGATTGAAGAGTTTTTAGCAAACAGAACACAGCATGTTGTTCTCAATGGAGAGACGTCTACAGACGTTAAAGTAACCTCTGGCATGCCACAGGGGAGAGTTATGGGGCCATTGCTTTTCACAATGTATATAAATGACCTAGTAGATAGTGTCGGAAGTTCCATGCGGCTTTTCGCAGATGATGCTGTAGTATACAGAGAAGTTGCAGCATTAGAAAACTGCAGCAAAATGCAGGAAGATCTGCAGTGGATAGGCACTTGGTGCAGGGAGTGGCAACTGACCCCTAACATAGACAAATGTAATGTATTGCAAATACATAGAAAGAAGGATCCTTTATTGTATGATTATATGATAGCAGAACAAACACTGGTAGCAGTTACTGCTGTAAAATATCTGGGAGTATGCATCCAGAACGATTTGAAGTGGAATGATCATATAAAATTAATTGTTGATAAGGCGGGTGCCAGGTTGAGATTCATTGGGAGAGTCCTTAGAAAATGTAGACCATCAACAAAAGAGATGGCTTACAAAACTCTCATTCAACCTATACTCGAGTATTGCCCATCAGTGTGGGATCTGTACCAGATCAGGTTGATGGAGGAGGTAGAGAAGATCCAAAGAAGAGCGGCGTGTTTCGTCACAGGGTTATTTGGTAAGCGTGATAGCGTTACGGAGATGTTTATCAAACTCAAGTGGCAGACTCTGCAAGAGAGGCACACTGCATCGCGGTGTGGCTTGCAGTCCAGGTTTTGAGAGGGTGGTTTCGAAAGGGTGCATTTCTGGATGAGGTATCGAATATATTGCTTCCCCCTACTTATACCTCCCGAGGAGATCACGAATGTAAAATTAGAGAGATTCGAGCATGCACAGAGGCTTTCCGGCAGTCGTTCTTCCCACAAACCATACGCAACAGGAACAGGAAAGGGAGGTTATGGCAGTGGCACGTAAAGTGCCCTCTGCCACACACTGTTGGATGGCTTGCAGAGTATAAATGTAGATGTAGATGTAGAACAAAGTTTGAAGTGAAGTGGTGAGGCTGTGGAACCCGCTCCTTCGTATTATGTATGTGATATGAAGTAAGTGGTCGTAATAGTGTTTTGTTGACCAACGCACTAAGAGGCATTTAAATTTTATTATTATGGTGAGACTTTCATTGTCGAACCTTAAGATGGTGTGGAAGAGTTCAGTTGGCCTAGTTAAATGGTGGCCATTATTTTAAAGTTTTCTCGGAAGTATTACTAGTGCTCTGTGTTTCTTGTAATCGAATGATTTTATGTTGGCATTTTCAAAGCCTGCACTCTATTAATTTGGTTATCCATGTGTAAAATACTTAAGATCAAAGTTGCAATTTTGTCAGTAGTGTAATGTGTTCCTTTACACACTGACCCATATATTGAGTCAAAGGTTCTGCTGAGTGTTTCTATGTTGCAGAGTTGTTGGAATGTCTTTGTCATTCGGGCAGAAAATTTTGATTGCGCCAGCACGTTGGTGGGGAGTGAAATGACATCTGAGATCTAGGTGTGACAGTGTTTAAGAACCTGACCACTACCGGGAGTTGTTCACATTTCGCTTTCCAAAGTTTAGTATTTACCTTCCTTCTGGCAAGGTGGGTTAAGCTGGTATGTATAAATATATATTGTATGTAACCTGTCCATATACGAACCTTTTTCCTTAAATATTACAGATTGGCAACTGGCTGAACCTTAAGCAGCATAGCATCCACTGAGTTCCTTGCGCAGCTCTTTCTAGTAATTTTATTTTATTAACATGTCTGAGCAAGTGAACATTAATTTTTAAAGATCAATGTTTCTGCTGTATTTTTTTTATTTAAGTGGTTCTATCATGTTATGTAATTGGATCTTAGCTTGGCACTAGTGTTCAAGTGTCATTAAGTCACCCTTTACTGGTAATTCTTTTTATTATATGTATTTTGAGTGAAATCCTATATGGGAGTTTGAACGTCTGAAGTTTGTCAGTAATTATGTTTTCTTAATAAGGGACTGTTTATTTGAGTACCAAGTACATTAGGTTTCTAACTGTATTTGCAAAGCTTTATCTAGTGGCTCATCCACAATTTGTAACAGTCAAATTCCTTACAAGATGTAATGTCAATAAATTGTCTTAATTTTAAATTGTGACTACCAACCATGATTCCATCCCGCTTCCCCTTTTATGGTATTTAAGATATGGTGTGTAAGTGTGGTACAGTTAAGGAAAACATGTACCAAACCTAAAAGTGGAAACTCTTCTTTTCAGGGAATGTAGAACTATATGGTGCTAATCAACAAAAAAAAAAAAAAAAATCAAAAATTTATGGATTGGCATTTTTGGAAAAAAAAAATACATAAATTATTAAAAAGTTCAGAGTGCTATAGTAAAAGAACTTTGACAATAAGTCCAAATAGAGGATTTCTTCATAATCATAAGCAACTAGAACTGTTCCAGAGATACAACATTTTAAAATTTTTTCCAAAATTTGCATCTTCAAAATGGTATGCACAGAGTCATCTTTGGAGGGCTGTATCTCATAGCAGAATTTTTTTTTTTTGGAGAAAACAAATAAAATATGTGTTCCTTACTTAGTCATTCATTTTGTTGTTGTTGTTGTGGTCTTCAGTCCTGAGACTGGTCTGATGCAGCTCTCCATGCAATCTATCCTGTGAAAGCTGCTTCATCTCCCAGTATGTACTTCAGCCTACATCCTTCTGAACCTTCTTAGTGTATTCATCTTCTGAACCTTCTTAGTGTATTCATCTCTTGGTCTCCCTCTATGATTTTTACCCTCCATGCTGCCCTTCAATACTAAACTGGTGAACCCTTGATGCCTCATAACATGTCCTACCAACCGATCCCTTCTTCTAGTCAAGTTGTGCCACAAACTTCTCTTCTCCCCAATTCTAGCATTCTTCTGTAGCACCACATTTCGAAAGCTTCTATTCTCTTCTTGTCCAAACTATTTATTGTCCACGTTTCACTTCCATACATGGCTACACTCCATACAAATACTTTCAGAAATGACTTCCTGACACTTAAATCTATACTCAACGTTAACAAATTCCTCTTCTTCAGAAACACTTTCCTTGCCATTGCCAGTCTACATTTTATATCCTCTCTACTTTGACCATCATCAGTTATTTTGCTCCCCAAATAGCATAACTCCTTTACTACTTTAAGTGTCTCATTTCCTAATCTAATTCCCTCGACATCACCAGAGTTAATTCGACTACATTCCATTATCCTTGTTTTGCTTTCGTTGATGTCCAACTTATATCCTCCTTTCAAGACCCTGTCCATTCCGTTCAACTGCTCTTCCAGGTCCTTTGCTGTCTCTGACAGAATTACAATGTCATCGGCAAACCTCAAAGTTTTTATTTCTTCTCCATGGGTTTTAATACCTACTCCGAATTTTTCATTTGATTGCTTTACTGCTTGCTCATAATTTAGATTGAATAACATTGGGGAGAGGTTACACCCCTGTCTCATTTCATTCCCAACCACTGCTTCTCTTTCATGTCCCTCGATTCTTATAACTGCCATCTGGTTTCTGTACAAATTGTAAATAGCCTTTTGCTCCCTATATTTTACCCCTGCCACCTTCAGAATATGAAAGAGAGTATTCCAGTCAACATTCTCAAAAGCTTTCTCTAAGTCTACAAATGATAGAAACGTAGGTTTGCCTTTTCTTAATCTAGCTTCTAAGATAAGCCGTAGGGTCAGTATTGCCTCACGTGTTCCAACATTTCTATGGAATCCAAACTGATCTTCCCCGAGGTTGGCTTCTACCAGTTTTTCCATTCGTCTATAAAGAATTTGCGTTAGTAATTTGCAGACATGACTTATTAAACTGATAGTTTGGTAATTTTCACATCTGTCAACACATGCTTTCTTTGGGATTGGAATTATTATATCCTTCTTGAATTCTGAGGGTATTTCGCTTGTCTCATACATTTTGCTCATCAGATAGTAGAGTTTTGTCAGGACTGGCTCTCCCAAGGCTGTCAGTAGTTCTAATGGAATATTGTCTACTCCCAGGGCCTTATTTCGACTTAGGTCTTTCAGTGCTCTGTCAAACTCTTCACGCAGTATCATATCTCCCATTTCATCTCCATCTACATCCTTTTCCATTTCCATAATATTGCCCTCAAGACCATTGCCCTTGTGTAGACCCTCTATATACTGCTTCCACCTTTCTGCTTATAACTGTGTTTCCATCTGAGCTCTTGATATTCATACAAGTGGTTCTCTTTTCTCCAAAGGTCTCTTTAATTTTCCTGTAGGCAGTATCTATCTTACCCCTAGTGAGATAAGCCTCTACATCCTTACATTTGTCCTCTAGCCATCCCTGCTTAGCCACTTTGCACTTCCTGTCGATCTCATCTTTGAGACGTTTGTATTCCTTTTTGCCTGCATCATTTACTGCATTTTATATTTTCTCCTTTCATAAATTAAATTCAATGTTTCTTCTGTTAACAAAGGATTTCTACTAGTGCTCATCTTTTTACCTAATTGATCCTCTGCTGCCTTCACTACTTCATCCCTCAAAGCGACCCATTCTTCTTCTACTGTATTTCTTTCCCCCATTCTTGTCAATTGTTCCCTTATGCTCTCCCTGAAACTCTGTACAACCTCTGGTTTAATCAGTTTATCCAGGTCCCATCTCCTTAAAGTCCCACCTTTTTGCAGTTTCTTCAGTTTTAATCTACAGTTCATAACCAATAGATTGTGGCCAGAGTCCACATATGCCCCTGGAAATGTCTTACAATTTAAAACCTGGTTCCTAAATCTCTTTCTTACCATTATATAATCTATCTGAAACCTGTCAGTATCTCCAGGTTTCTTCCATGTATACATCTTTCTTTTATGATTCTTGAACAAAGTGTTAGCTAAGATTAAGTTATGCTCTGTGCAAAATTCTACTAGGCGGCTTCCTCTTTCATTCATTACCCCCAGTCCATATTTACCTACTACACTTCCTTCATTTTAACATATGCTAAATTCAATAACATTCTGGACTTTGTAGGTAAGATTTTTTCCTAGCCTGCCTGAAGTGATATGGACTATGCCTAAGGCACTCATGATATCTCGTTTCTGTTGAATACTTGCTGTCAAGGACTGTGTACTGGGTTGTATTACATACAAACTTACCAAGCCAATCCCATATCTTGACTACTAGACACCATAAGAGGTTGACCCGCCCATGAAAAAGGAGGGGGATGTATTGTGTTATCAGCTGAAAAATAGTAACAGCAGAACCGGTCAGTTGGTAGAGCTCAGTGTTTTTCATCGTGGTCTAGTCAATTGAGTAACAAGTCCATCAGAGACATTTCAAGCCTTCTAAAGCTGCTGAAGCTGATACTTGGAGGTGTGATGGAAATGTGAAGGAAAAACCACAGATAAATCATAATCAACTACTGACAGATGGGAACCGTCAAGGATTGCATAGGGTGGTCGGAAAAAACAGCAGAAAATCAGTGGAAGGAATTACTCGTGAATTCCAAAGTGCTGTCAACAGTGACTCCGCATAGTGAGATAGAAAGAATGAGGTACAATTGTCAAGCTGCTTCTCATAATAAGCTACACATTTCTGTAGTTAGTGGTACGTAACACTCGAGATGGTGTAAAGATGTGGGGTCACGAGACAGTGGATGATTGGAAATGAGTGATTGGAAATGATGAATCGAGCTATACCTTGCTGCAATCTGACAGAAGGGATGCCTGGAGACATAACCTGACATCTTGTGAAGAGCCAATAGTGAAGTAAAGAGAAGCTGGTGGTACGATATGACACTGGTTTTTATGGCAGGGTGTGGTGCCCTTTTTGCTATTAAGAAAACAGTGAATGCAGGAAGATACAAACACATTTTACAGTGTTACGTACAGTGTGCAGTGAACGGACAGGTCAGAGAAGACGATAGTATCAGCGTGATAATGCAGCCTGTCACGCATTTGTGGGGCATCCATTTGTGAACAATAACATTCGTGAAATGGACTGGCCTACCAAGAGCCCAACCTAACCTCAATGAAACACCTTTACAACAAGTTAGAATGTCGACTTTCCACCACACTCAGCGTCCTAGACATCACTGTCTTTTTTGGTTTCAGTTCTCAAGAACGAATGGGCTGCCATTCCTGCATAGACATTCAGAGACCTCATTTAAAGTGTTGACAACAGAGTTTGAGTCATCGCAGTGGCAAAGGGTGGACATGCCCCATATATTGATCAGATAATGTAAGTGACCCCCATCTTGCACAAACATCAGTTTTGCAAAGCTGACAGCATGTAAATGTGAACATACTCTTGTGTTTCTATAAAAGCAGAGGTGATACCTTGAAGTTTTGTGTAGTCTAAACTGAAATATTATTGTTACTATTGCAAAATATTACTTTACAGAGTTTCCAAGAAAGCCCTGTAGCAGTCTTGACTTTGCAGAGTTAGGGAAATAAATAGTAGTTTTATTAAACAATGGAAAATCATTTTGTTAGTTAGAAGAAGGCCATTTAGCTAAAAGCTGAAATGTACAGCAGTCTTTTTGTTGTGCCTGCATGTAACTCAATGTATGTGTGGCAATCTATCCTTTTCATATTATAGTTATTTTGTTGGTATACCTGTTTTCAATCTGCCAAAATTACTGCATATGGCTTTTTATTGTTTTGTTTCAGTATTGCCATGTTTCAGTTGTGAAGCCACAGCTGATGTGAGTAGACACAGTTACACTGTTGAGGAATGATTAATGGCATATGGGTGTGGGTGCACAAATGTTCACAGGCAGGGCAAACGGCAGGGATACTGAATGCATTTCTAGCTGCTCCAGTACATGGGGCATTTGGATACTCCCTTACAGTATAGGTTTCCCTGACCTACATACATGGGGATTGTGTCTCCAGCATATCTTGTGCCATCACACTCCACCTGGCCTAAATCACTGCTAACCTGCTTCCCTTCACCTTGCCTTTTCCCTTCTCTCTTCTGTCCGCACCACTCCTTTTCTGTTCAGATCCTGCCCTTCTCCCACCAGTCTTCCTTTCCCCTCTATCTCCATGCAGGCACTATCTCTCTGCACCACCCCCTCTCTCCCTGCCCCTCTTTCCCCCTGCTATCCCCCCTTTTCAACCCTCTCCCCTTCTCTCTCCTACCCTTCTACCTTTTAAGTTTCACTTTTTTCCTTTTTTTCCTCTCCCCTCCCCCTCCCCCCACCCCACCCTTTTTTCCCATTCCCTCACTCCCCCTCCAACATCTCTTTTTCCTGTACTCTCTGTACTCTTTTCAACTTGCTGTGCAGCTGCAGAGCCACCAGTCTAAAGACCTGCCTCTCCCCCCAACCCCTCCTTGCATCTTTCCCTATGCCCTCCCCAAATTTTGTAATGGTTTGGACCATTTAAAGTGGTGAAGTATGTATGCAACCTTCCCACTTCTTTTACATGAGTTGACTTACCTGTGAATGCACAACCAACCTTTTTCACTGGTTAGATGGCTACTGGAATCTCTAAAAACTTCTTCTCTGAAGAATGATGCTAGTTAAAGAAACATATAAGACTCTCCCTTTCTACTTGTGAAATAAGTAGGTACTTGAAGAAATACTTTTAGTTCATGCTCAGTATACTTCAACTTTGATAATGAACAACTATACATTTCTCACATAAATATTTGACTTCTTGTAAGTCACCCGTGTTGTCTCCCATTAGACACCATTAAGTTACATTTACAATGGAGTTGGTTTAACAATCACGTCTGTATTACACAGACATCAGAAACATGTCTTGTCTCTAGCAAGTTCAAGTTAAGAGTTACTTAAAAGTCTTTTCAACTCAACTGTTCTTTTGTCACGAACGACAGTCACCATAACAAAACAGCACAGAATAACACAAAAGTTCCTGAGTTCTTCTGTGAGCTTGCACTACAACTTCCATTGATTGACCAACAAGTACTTTTCAGTGCCGTTTGACCCCTATGTCTACAGTCTTCTCACAACAAACTTCAGAACTGCACACACAGACAGGTGACACACAATAGATAGGGTTCCTTTCTCCCTCTCACATCTAAAATATCATGTGTTCAAGATGGTGGAAGGCATCAGATCAGCCAACTTCTTTCAATAATCAAGTATCAGTAACCATCTTGCTGTGGCCACAGGAGTGTACTTTTGTGTGGTTATGTGTGTGAATGTTTGTACTTCTGCTAGAGAAAGAGCCAATGCTCAAAAGCTAGTGTAAATGCTATTTTCTGTTACACGTTTCTGTGTTCTGAACATTGATCTGCTATAGGTGAGAGGTTACTTTTCCCTTATTTTACATATTGCTCCATCCAAGAATTTCTGTTATTCAAATCGATTTATATCATTTCATAACATAATCCCACTCAGGTGTGTAGCTGATGTTACAAAATGTGAGAGGAAGCATGTGTTACCATCACTAAATCCACATAACAGTCTCCAATGAAATCTGTGAATAAAAGAGCATGGCAAAATTGATGTTCATGAAGTAATTACTTGGTGATGACATGAAGCAGCCTTATAGCCTTGACAATGTGCTGTGGGCATGTTTTAGATACTATTTAGAGACAGACTGGCATTTACATTTGGCAGAGTGAGCAAGTTTGTCGCTCACAGCCAGACCAACAACATGAGCCATACCTCCCAACCACTCCAGCACCAACACTGAATGTCCTATTGCTGTCAGAAGTTGGGACCCTTTAATAGAGTTTCCTTTCACTTTTAAGAAGCTAACTTTCAAGCACTAGTGATTTTGCAATGGTGGTGAAGAACAACTCTTTAAAAAATTTGTATTTAGAGGAATATTAAGTTTGTGTTTGGAGGACAAATCTACGTCTTCATTTACACCCATACTTTACAACTACTGTGAAGCACTGAAATGCATGGCAGAGGGTACTTCCAACTGTACCACTTATTAGGGCTTCTTTCTGTTCCACTGATGGGTGGAGTACTGGAAGAATGACTGCTTGGAAACCTCTTAACATGCTGTAATTGCCATAATCTCTATGGGGGTGATGCCTCAGTTGTTGTAGTATATTCCTAGATAGTTCTTGATACTTTGTAAGTATGCTCTCCTCAGATACTTTACGTCTGTCTTTGAGCATCTGCCAGTTCAGTTTTTTCATCATCTCTGTAATGCTCTTTCATCAGTCAGACAAACCTGCCACCATTCATGCTGCTGTTCTTTGTATATATTCAGATATCTCCTGTTAGTCCTACTTGGTACAGGGAGCACCACTTGAGCAATGCTCCAAGATGAGTCACACAAGTGCTCTGTAAGAAATCTCTTTCGCAGACTGACTGCACTTCCCCAGAATTCTTCCAATACACAGAAGTCTACCAACTGTTTTACCTGTCACTGAAGCCAAAGTGCTCATTTCATTTTATATCCCTATAAAATGTTACACCCAAATATTTAAATGAGCTGATACATTCCAACTGTGACTGACTGATACTATAATCATAGAATACCACTTCTTCATTTTGTGAAGTGCACAGTTTTGCATTTAATGAGCATTTAAAGCAAGGTGCCAATCCTTATACCACTTTGAAATCATGTCAAGATCCAAAACCAAGTTCCTTCCATTATATTTTTACAAAAGAAAAAGAAAGCTACTGTTAAAGCACTAAACTTAGAAAGAACTTCAATACAAAGTAGTCAATCATATCAGAAGAAAGGTCACATGTCAGCTCATAAATCCTGTGCACCTGGATCTTTGGTCACAACAACATACTGAGCTACACTGTCTTAGAGATGACAGTGTCTCTGGCACCCACAAACACACTAAGGCTTTGCCCAACACTCCAAACTTGGACAGGGTAATTCTGTTTTTCTCCCTCACATACAACTCAGAGGAAAACATTTTTTGGACCACTGATAATACTAAGTGTGAAAACATCCTGTTTCATTACCTCTACTGAAGGCGTCTAGTGATGGAAAGAAGAATGGCGGTAATGTAGGGACATATTTATAGACTCTCAAGAGAGGTTACTTTGAAAATTACACCAGTATGCAAAACTTAATGACAAACATAACTTTTGCATTATGTGTTACTGCCACATAACATCTCAATGACACTTGGATCATACATAGAAAGAGGTTCTACAGTACAGTATACAAGGTAAGTGAAACAATACACAATGAGACAAATGGAAGTGACACTTTTATTCTAAGACAATAACCACATGGAAGACACCACAATTTATTATAGTCCCCTGGATGTCACAAAATATGAGATGTGGTTCTTAATAGGGTGTCTGATCACAAAGAATGGTACCATATTTAGCGGACTATAAAATGCACTGTTTTTCTTTAAAACATTGCCTCAAAATTCAGATGTGCCTTATACCCAAACTTATATAAAAATGTCCAGTGTTTGATTTAAAATTCCCACCAGTCTTAAAAATGACCATATATTTTATGCCACTGGAAGTCCCTCTGTACCTGACAACATTGGATTCAACTGGCAGCCGCAGTGCACCAATGTGACAAACACGAGTTGCAGGGATTCACAAGCTCTCTAACACTGTCTCCCTCCTGCCCTGCCATCACAAATGCAGAACACTTTCTTAGCCTTTGATGCCTAAGTGCAGTCTATGGTGCTGGTGAACTTGAAATGAAAGTGATTTGTACTATCAGTAGCAGTACAATATTTTTGTTAGTAGCTAGTTTCATAAAGGAAACAAATTAAAGTTATACATGTCATGCTTGCTATAAACTGAAAGTAATAGCATACACAGAAAAAACATGGAAAAAGAAGAGTTGAGTGGCATTTAAGCCCTCAATCAATAGAGAAAACCATTCACAATTGGCAGGCTAGTAAAGAAGAACTGAAAAAATTGAGGAAGACTAAATGCACCCGTAGAGGACTGAAAGCATAATGATGAGAACTAGAAGATGACGTGTTGAAATAGATTCAAGGACACCATCAACATGGCTTTGGAATTAATACAAAAATGATTCAAACACACATTCGTAAGCTTGCACTTGACCTACTTTAAGGGTGGAGTTGGTTAGTGCAGTAGGTTCATGAAGCATCATGGACTTAGCATGCAAACCAAAACAAAATATCTCAGAAAATGGCACAAGAGTATGAAGAGAAAATATTATCTTTTGATAGCTTTATTATTCAACATTGACAGAAAAGCAATGTGAAACAAAGCAAGTAGTGGATATGGACGAAACTCCCCTGACATTTGGTGTGCCAGTAACAGAACTGCCACCATGAAAGGCACTAAAACTGTAACTATAAAAACAAATGGACATGAAAAATACTGCTGTCCTTTCATGTTGTGCTGATGGCACCAAACTTAATCCAATGATCTTTTCCAAGCACAAAACAATGCCAAAACCTCCTGAAATATCACCAGGTGTCGTTGTTCATGTTCGTGATAAGGGCTGGATGGATGAGGCTGGTATGAAACTTTGGATTAACATGTGCTCATCTGGTTAGCTGTGTTGTCTAACACATGGCTTTCTGGATTGGGAAGGATCACCTGGTCCCCGGCACGAATCCGCCTGGCAGACTTGTGTCGAGATCCAGTGAGCCAGCCAGCCTGTGGATGGTTTTTAGGCAGTTTTCCATCTGCCTCAGCAAATGCAGGCTGGTTCCCCTTATTCCACCTCAGGTACACTATGTTGGGGATTGCTGCGAAAACAAGTTCTCCACGCATGCGTACACCAACATTACTCTACCACGCAAACATAGGGGTTACACTCGTCCGGTGTGAGACGTTCCCATGGGGGGGTGGGGGTGGGGGGGGGGTGAAGTTGACTGTGGTAGTCATAATGGGATTGTGGACCACTGCGGTTGCGGAGGGGATGGAGCCTCTCCATCATTTCTAGGTCCTCGGTTAACATACAATACAATGGATTTACAGAGTATGGGAGAGAAGGAAAGGTGCTTTCTTGAAGGAGTGTTCTCTTATTATGCTAGACCAGTATACTAATCATTTAAAATATTCTGTGAAAGAGGAATTGACACTGGGAAATACAGAGCTTGCTGTTATTTCAGGAGGACTTACTTCACAATTGCAACCTCTTGATGTCTCAATAAATAAATGGGACAAATGGTTGATGGATGAAACCAAAGAAGAAGAAGAACAAGGAGAAAGTTCAGATGACAATTTTCTGGTATTTTAAAGGTAAATTCGGTTTTATAAACAAAGATTTTTTTTCATAACATGTAAGCTTTCATGGCCGGTGTCTTCATTAATTAAAACTCCCGGGCTGAATTGCGGTGGTCCAATTATTTTCGTGCTTAGAGATCTCTATAGCTTCTCTATACATGCGAGTATAATAATGTGAGGTCCTAGCTATCATGTTTGTCTCACTAACTTTTATTTCGTGATCACCTTCTTTGAAAACGTGATCCGCTACAACTGATTTGTCAATTTGTCCCACTCTACAGTTCCTTTTGTGTTCCGTTAGGCGGGTATTAACACTCCTTTTAGTTGTTCCAATGTAAAAGGAGTGTTAATATCTGCCTAACGGAACACAAAAGGAACTGTAGATTGGGACAAATTACAAATCAGCTGTAGCGGAACACGTTTTCAAAGACGGTGATCACGAAATAAAAGTTAGTGAGACAAACATGATAGCTAGGACCTCACATTATTATACTTGCATGTATAGAGAAGCTATAGAGATCCACAAGCACGAAAATAATTTTAATAAAAAAGAAGAAGGATTAAAACTAGACAAGATATGGCGGTAAACTCTGTACCAACAAAGTGACTATCGATAACCTACAATCGAGAGAGATGGCACTAGCCAGAGATTGTTTTAAAGTCGAAAGCACGTGATGAGTGGTGGCGCCATCTAAGCGCTCTATATAAGCGGGACCTCCAGCACCTAGCAGCCAGTCGCCGTCTCACCTCAGAAGATGTTGCCCGCAGTAGGCAACGAAACATCAGAAAGGAGAAGCAGTTTTATATATGGACCACAGCAATTCAGCCTGAAAGTTTTAATTAATAAAGTTTTTTTTAGTCTGTTTTTGCAGTCTAATGATAAAAATGACAAAAATTAATTTTAGAAAAATTGCTTGAAAATTAAGGTGCATCTTATACACCTTAGTGCCTTATGGTCCATAAAATATGGTAATGCATCCACTGCAACAAGCAGTTGTCAACTGGGCTGGTGGAGGAGTGGAACGCCCTAACACGAGAACTCATTACTAACCTTGTGTGCCAGCATTGCAAAGCATGCACTGCTGTCCGTGGAGACCACACACCCTACTAACAACCTTGTCCCACCTTTTGTAATGTCCAGGTCTATCATAAATTGTGGTAACCTCAGTGTAATTAGTGGGTTTGAATAAAAGTGTCATTTCTATTTGTCTCATTGCATACTTCCTTCAGCTATTTTCTACACTACACTGTAGCAGTTATTCCTATGTACACTCCAGAGTTCATCAAAGTATCTTATTTGTGAGTGACCCACCACATGAAAGTTGCTTTTGAACTTAATTTTTACATACCACTGTGCTTAATGCATTTGAACACCATTAGGGAAAGTTGTATTAAATGAAATGTAGTGGGTTAGAGGTGCAGTGGTTACTATGGAGAGATGGAAGAAATGTTCTTCTAGTGGTTTGGATGGTGATGGCTCTCCCACTTGGGTATTCACTGCTAGAGATCAAGTCTAAACTACAAGAGTAGACAATATAAGAACATTCGAATTATGAAGTACTGAATAAAACAAATACAACTTGACTAAAAGAAGGGACCGGTCCATAGGACTCATACTGAAGCATCAAGGAAAAGTCAGTTTGGTAATGGGGAAAAGAGTGAGGAGTAAAAATGTGGGAGGAGGCAGGTTTGAATATACTAATCTGGTTCAAATGAATGTAGGTTTCAGTAGTCATGCGGGGATGAAAAGATTTGCAGAAAATAGACTAGCATGGAGACCTGTATAAAACCAGTTTTTGTGACAATGCCAATGATATCATCATTGTCAGCATCATCATCTTCATTATTGACAACAACAACAACAACAACAACAACAACAAGAAAATTAGAATTGCTATTTGGCATATGTTATTGCTGACTTCAAGGCTCTCTGATGATGAAATACAAATTGTAAAATTATAAAGAACACTTACTGTGCAAAGGCTTCAGCGTTGTTTACAATGAAGTCAGTTGCAACTTTCACTCCCACAGGTGTTGTACAAACGCTCGTAAAAACAGTCTGCGCATCCTGTGGCTTGATTTTGTCTTTTTCCAGGGTATAACCCAGATACCTGTAAACACAAAGAGTTGTGTGTCAATCAAAATACATCTAAATAATTCCCTCTGTACTTGGTAAGCCAACAGCTGAACAGGCATATTGTTCCAGAGTAAACAATTTAACTCTTTGCTCTTAGAACACAAAAAGTGTTCACAGCCCCAAGGATTGATTCTCAATAGTGATGCACTAATTTAACCCTTTTGTGGTTAGCTTTTGTAGCAGCTCAATGAAGTTAAAGTAATACATAAATAAATTTCTTTTCTTTCTTTGTATGGAATTGAATTATGATCAACTGACTATATTTGAATTTTGATAACTTAATTTTTGTGATTTAGCTTTTGTGAGCTGTATTTGACTGTCATTACACAATCTTTGAAATTCCCTCGATGATTCTGAACATCTGTAGGAGTCCACTCGCTATGTGCCGGCTTTGAAAATTTGGCAAATTCTGGTCATTCTCAACAGTATTTCAATGTGCTGCAAGTCAGAATAGCACACACACCAAAAAAAGTTTTCCATCACCTTGCTTCTGAGAGTTCTGGAACCTGTACAGAAAATTGGAATAGATATCAACATAAAAAACACATTTCCGCCCTTTCTATTGCTCATGAAAACCACACATTGCATGTTGTACCACCATACAGCAAGACCTTCAGAGGTGGTGGTCCAGATTGCTGTACACACTGCTACCTCTAATACCCAGTAGCACATGCTCTTGCATTGAAGCATGTGTGTATCCATCATTGCATACTGTAGACACGTACATCATGCCACTGTTGGCTCAGATTGTCCCACTCCTCAATGGTGATTCAGTGTAGATCCCTCAGAGTGGTTGGTGGGCCACATCATTCATAAACAGCTCTTTTCAATCCATCCCAGGTTGTTTGGTTGGTTTAAAAGAGGGGGGAAGGGACCGAACTGCTAGGTCATTGGTCCCTTAATCTATCCCAAGCATATCGATAGGGTTCATGTCTGGAGAAGATCCTGGCCACTTTAGTTGAGCGATGTTATTATCCTAAAGGAAGTCATTCACAAGTAGTGCATGATGGGGGTGTGAATTGTTGTCCATGAAGACAAATGCCTCCTCAATATGCTGCCGTTATGGTTGCACTATCGGTTGGAGGATGGTATTCACGTATCGTACGACTCCTTTCATGACCACCAGCAGTGTATGTCGGCCCCACATAATGACACAGGGACAGCAGGGAGCCTCCACCTTACTGCACTCACTAGACAATGTGTCTAAGGCGTTCAGCCTGATTGAGTTGCTTCCGAACACGTCTTCAACGATTGTCTGGTTAAAGGTATATGCGACACTTCTCGGTGAAGAGAACGTGATGCCAATCCTGAGCAGTCCATTTGCCTGGCACAAAGTAACAATACAGAGTTGATCAAACTGTGGGACTGACCATCTAGGCATGGTTGAACTGCAGACAACATTAGCCATGTACCTCTTTCCTGGTGGAATAACTGGAATGTTGTGGTTGCAAAGATGGACCTCGCCACAGATGTTGGGAGTGAAGTTCCACATCAAGCAGCCTATTGTGCACAGTTTGAGTCATAACATGACGTCCTGTGGCTGCACAAAAAGCACTATTCAACTTGGTGGCGTTGCTGTCAGGGTTCCTTCTAGCCATAATCCGTAGGTAGCAGTCATCTACTGCAGTAGTAGCCATTGGGTGGCCTGAGCGAGGTGTGTCATCAAAAGTTCCTGTCTCTCTGTACTCCTCCATGTCCAAACAACATCGCTTTGGTTCACTCTGAGATGCCTGGATACTTCCCCTGTTGGGAGTGCTTCCTGGCACAAAGTAACAATACAGAGTTGATCAAACTGTGGGACTGACCATCTAGGCATGGTTGAACTGCAGACAACATTAGCCATGTACCTCTTTCCTGGTGGAATAACTGGAATGGATAGGCTGTTGGACTCTCTCCGTCTAATAGGCACTGCTCATGCACGGTTGTTTACATCTTTGGGCTGGCTTAGCAACATCTCTGAACAGCCAAAGGGAGTGTGTCTGTGATACAATATCCTCAGTCAATGTCTATCTTCAGAATTTCTGGGAACTGGGTTGATGCAAAACTTTTTTTGATGTGTGTATATAGTGTAGAAGTGAAGCATTTCACAAGCAACAACAGTAGTGATCTGACAACAAACAGAAACTTGTTGTTGTAACAGTTTTTGTACCTCTGATACAGCATTCTGTCACAAGCTGTCAAGCATGTGCAAAGGTGATAAAGGCTCTCCTACACAAGAAATAATTTGTTGAACTTTACTAGGTTTGTCAAATATTTGACTTGTCTAGCCTTATTTGTTGTGTTTGTTGAACATAGAGTTTTGCCAGGTTTGAAAGTAATTTTGAGTGAAGGTCAATTTCATAAGATGGTGGACATTGTTTGTGTTTATCTTTCAGTGCACATAATAAACAAAAAACAGTTCTATTACAATTTATCTCACTGTACTATGAGTTTCCAGAACTGTGGAAATTACCATCAAGCATAACAAAAAAAATGGTAGTGGTGTTGTGTCTTTCCCTGCCTATTCCACCTCAGGTGGTCAATGGTGAATAAAGAATCTTAATCTGAGGAAGAGGTTATGAAGAAAATCAGTGTTCTATACTCAACATGCAGATGACAGTGCAATGAAATAAAAAAATTAAAGCACTCCAGTTCCTCCACAGATGATATACATACATGTTCCCCCATTGTGGTATTTTAATAAATTGTCAGGAGAGGATAAGTAGAAGACAATAAATTTTCACATACTTGTGTCTTCCTTTTCAGTGTGAGGGTGAAATGACTTGGTTGTTAAAAGTTTGACTTTCTATTAGGAGAAAGCTGATGTAATCATTAGGGTCGGGGTGTAATATTTCCTTTAGTAGATTTTGTTACCTAGACCAGTGTCTTGTTTTCTTTTTCCTTTTTACACACAATGTCAAAGTCAGTGCAAAAAAGCCTTGTTTGCATTGGAAGCCATTCCATCTAGTGTCAAAATACTGTGTGAATCAAACAGCATCTTCTTCAGAACTGACGTTAAATAGACAAATCTTGTCAGTATGTGTACAGGCTTGTTAGACAAACTCATGGATAAAAAAGAGCAAATTTGACAAACAAATTTCATTGTGTTTGTGTGTGTGTGTGTGTGTGTGTGTGTGTGTGTGGAGGGGGGGGGGGCTATGTGCTCCTATGAGCATAGTAAATTTGGTGATATGTATGCTTCCCAGAATACACAAAGGGAAATATTAAATTTGTCTTAAGTATAATTCCATGTCTCATGGGTTGATTACTTTGGTGGTTTGTATACTTCCCATGGCCCCTGAAAGACACAATAGCCATTTTATAAAATTATAAGCTATATTTAACAACAAACAGAAACTAGGCCCATTGCAGCAAACTACCTCTAAATGCCAGGAGTGTACAGGGATGTACATTCATGCATGCAGTGAATACAGTTTATGGTAAGTGTAGAACATGCTGCCCACAAAAGGGTTACACAAAGTGCAAAATGCCATATAGTATATGTGTATAAATGATTAAACTAGACTTAACACCAAACAAGCTAACTGAGAAAATTAGCCTGCTTTACATGGAGCCATCTGTCTCATTGCTTTGACCTACAGATAAAGACAGTACAGCTTGCATAATTTCACAATGACAGATTTTTCATTCTGTATAATAATTAACATGATCTATTGCATTTCTTTCATGGCATTCATGGTTTCAGGCTGCGATGAACACAACCATGACACGAGATGAGGAAAGTGTCTACAACTTAGGGTTTACAACCAAGTTCAAAGAGAAAAATGGAGAATTTTGTTCCAGCACAGAGATTTAAACACGTTGCCTGCAAAGTTAAAAATAAAATGAAAATCCCAAAAACTTAAAAAATGAATTAAAAATCTTATCCTGTAAGTTTTATAAAACATAGGAATGAGTCTCCATTTTTACAATAGTTAGAAAACTGTTTTCAGCCAGTGGGGCTTGAGTAATATTTATGAGAGTCATGCTAGAAAACATGACCACAGCTGCTAAATTAATTTATTGTATTGCCAGTTATGGTCAGCAACACCATAATCATGACACAAAAGATCACCATGCAGGTGTACAGGGTAATTTGCAAGTTCACAAAACATTTTTAAAACTTGGTGTAGGTCAATAGTTCTGGTAAACATAATGTAACAGATGATACAGTATGTGAAAGAAAAGACAAATTCCGTTTCCTCTGTCCATTTTGTTTCTCCTTTCTTTGGAGCTTCGTTCTCTGACTTAACTTCCCATCTGTCAACTTTCTGCTTAAATGCCTTTCTGTCCAAAATATCTGAATAATTTATCTCAGCATTTTTTGGGTCCTTTTTGACCTCTTGTTTTCAGGGTACAGTTTTAAGTCCTCTTATGTATTTAAGAATTTTGTGTGTAAGTCTTGTTTTAGTTGCGTTTTTTTAATGCCTGCTGGAAGGTTGGAGAATTTCTCAGTTGTTTGACAAGATTGTAGTCTGTAGCCCTCTTCTGTTTTCTTTGCCCCTTGTATCTTTCTGATGATTTTATGTTGTTCTTTTAATAAGTTTTCTAGGTCACCTTTTAAGTGGACTGCCAGGGTTTCACTGGCATGTATTATAGTGCCTAATTTCAATGTTTTTGAGCAAGCATTTTTTATTGTACACCTTGTATTTTCTTCCATAGACTCTCTTTAGTTTGTGGAGGTGAAAGTTTTGTGCTATTTTCTCTTACTCCATAGGTTCGAGGACTTCACCTAAATATTTAAAATATGGGACACTATTGATATGACCATATTTTGCAGTCAAGTTTTGGGTGTCAGTTTTTGTGGCAATGAACTCATACTTTAGGAAAGATATTTGCAGACCAACTTTCTCTGCACATTCTTTAAGGGTTTCAGCCTGTTTAATTGCTGTTACCTTGCCATCTGCTAGTAAGGCTAAGTCATCAGCAAAAGCTAAACATGATTAGATTAGATTAGATTAGATTAGATTAATACTAGTTCCATGGATCATGAATACGATATTTCGTAATGATGTGGAACGAGTCGAATTTTCCAATACATGACATAATTAGGTTAATTTAACAACATACTTAAGTTAATATAACAACTTTATTTTTTTGTGTTTTTTTGTTTTTCTTTATTTTTTATTTTTATTTTTTTATTTTTTTAATATTTTTGTTTTGGTTTTTTTTTTTTTTCTTAATTTATATCTAAAAATTCCTCTATGGAGTAGAAGGAGTTGTCATTCAGAAATTCTTTTAATTTCTTCTTAAATACTTGTTGGTTATCTGTCAGACTTTTGATACTATTTGGTAAGTGACCAAAGACTTTAGTGCCAGTATAATTCACCCCTTTCTGTGCCAAAGTTAGATTTAATCTTGAATAGTGAAATTGTTATGTCATCCTTGAGTTCCCTGTTTGTATTGGTTTGCAGCAGTTTTTATTCTTCAATTCCTTTTCCCATTTGCGGATGATCTTGTCCAGTGTGAGGTTGAACAGGGGAGGAGATAGTCCATCACATAGTCAGTCACCAGTTTTGATCAGGAAGGGCTCAGATATTTCACCCATGAATTTCACCTGGGAGGTAGTATGGGTCAATGTTTCTTTGATGAGGTTAAGCGTTTTTGGATCCAACCCTTGTTCTTCAAGGATATAAAAATGTGCTTGTCAGTCGACTGGGTTGTATGTCTTTTTAAAGACAACAAACATGCAAATTATTGGGCTGTTTCTGACTGCTTTGTATTTCAGCATGGTCTTTAGATTGAAAATTTATTCAGTGCAAGATCTACAGTGGCAAAAGCCACCTTGGTATTCACCAGTTTTGTTGCTCTTGTGCTCTTTGAAGAAAACAGGCTGATAGAACTTTGTATGCAACCTGAAATAGGGATATACCTGCCAACAGGAGCACCACCAACCATAGTTACTAAAAATGGTAGCGAACCAGGTGGAGAATGCAATTAGTGTGATGGAATTTGCCCATTGCCAGTTGGTAGTGACTGGGCATAGAGCTTTCAATGGACCCTTCTTCTTTGCTGAGAGAACTGTCAATGGTATCACCTATCTGGACACGCTGCAGTTGTGGTTCAGACCACAAATTCAAATTGATGGCAGAGATTTCATCTTCTGACAAGATGGTGCCCCTCCACATTTCCAAGACTTTGTGCAAGATCACATTAATAAATTATATGAATTGTCACCACGTTGCTGGGCAAACTGTGATTTGTCCACAGTCCTGGCACTATTTGAGTTGCCCCCATGAGTGCTGAACTTGATGCCTTGTGATTTTTTTCTTGGGTGCTTGCACCAAGGATAGTGTTTATGTCCCAGCTCTACCACAGAATGTTGAAGACTTGAGAAAATGCATTACAGCAGCTGTTCTCACAGCCACTCCTTATATGTTATGACAGGGATGGGCAGAGCTGGACTACTGATCAGATGTGTCCTGAGAGAGAGAGAGAGAGAGAGAGAGAGAGAGAGAGAGAGAGAGAGAGAGAGGAGAAGAAGAAGAAGAAGAAGAAGAAGAACTGAATGATGGATGCTATTGAACAAAATTTAATTGTTCCAGTGTTGTTTTATCAAATTAAGGTTTGGCCAAATTGTGACAATGAGTTTCTTTCTTTAAACAGTTTATTATAAATGAAGAAGCACCTGCTACACAAGAATTTGGGTATGATGAGTTCAATAGTTTTGAAAGATAATACCATAGATAAATATCACAATTAAGTGGAAAGTTAATTTGATGATTCAAAATGTGTGAAGGGTAGGCTTACCATCTCACTCTGTACTGGTAGCGAACGGAACACTAATTGTTGGTTTTTCATGAGTTTTCTTGCTGTCCTGAATTCATGAAAAACTAATGTGATGTGGATGGTGAACAGCAATGCTGGTCAGCTTTGCAATTTTTTCATCAGTTGAATTAGTGGGACATCTGTTAATTCAGTGAGTAAACATCTTTAGAAACATTATTAGCTACTAAGATGGAGAGAGAGAGATTTGCAATGAACATTATTACTTGTTGAAAACAGAATTTTGGGCACTCTTACATATTGTTACTTGTCACACTGTCGACAGGAATCTTCAGTCACTGAACTTACGTAATTTATGGTCCAATAGGGTAATACAATAATTTTAATTTTCTTTTGAGTTCTTAATTTCTTTCCTTGTTTCCACAGGGAACTTGTTGAAATCTTTGCATCAAACTATAGAAAATCATTCTGAACCATTGAAAGAAACAAGTTCCACATAATGAAATGCTCATGTGCTTTCTTCTGTGGTTGTTTAAATGACATTTCATTGGAAATTAACTTTTGTTTTTTCAGCAATGTTAGCAGTCCAGACAGAATTACCAGCGAGGAGCTGACTAATATGTACCACACATGTAGCTTCACTCAGGCAACAGAAAAGGAGCATGATAACTGTTCCCACAGTGACAGCAACTACATCACTGTAGTTTTGCATCCGCAACTCATCACCAGCAAACATATTGATAGTGCTGTGTGTTCAATTTTCTGTCACCAAAATGAAGCCGACACACAATTGAGCTGTGCTGAATGCGAGTGTGGTGGCAAAGAGTTAAGTGTCAACAGCGAGGACCAGGTGCGAATGGAAAAAGTTTACTTCCAAAGATGACACACAGCATGTACTGTCAATACTTGTACTGAAGTGCAGAGATTTTCATTGCAATACAAATGTTGAAATGTAACTGCCAATATCAAGCATTATTGTAAAAGAAAATACATAAAATTTATGTACAATCCAACATATACAAACATTTCATATTTGTAATTTATCTCTTCAGTCTTAGTGTTGTCTTTTAGGTTTGCTTAAATTCTTCTTATTTTTTTAAATTATTCTTTCAGAGAATTTTCCTTTGCTTAAAACTCTAATCTAGTAGCTGATTAACCAGTAATGTCAACTAATGTGTGGAGATGTTCACATCTTACAATTTCTCTCAAAATATGATAGTTTTCGAGATACTGTATTCCCTGTCAAAGTAATGTGGTACTGAAAGTTTGAATTTATGTGTGTGAATGTTAAAGATATTAGTAAGTGAAGAAATAATTAAATTAGAAGTAATGAAATATGGATACAGAAATGTTTGTTATTTCATCAGTAAAAAAAAGTTGGCAAAATATTATGATTATTGTTATGTTAGTTAAAAATGTCAAGCAATTTATTACAAGACATGTGTTATGAAATTATCATAAGATACATGTTATGAAATTATATCATATCCTCAGTCTAATTATAACTGAAGTCATAACAAAGAATGAAAATTTGACATTGCGAAAACTTATAAATGTTATCGTGTCTACGATCTCGTTGCTCTGCATTGGTTTGGTTTTTGCTCAGTACATTGCTGACTGTATTTCAGTCAAGCAGTTTGTTACATTAAATGTTTTGGATTATTATGTGATGCAGATATTCTTCACCTGATACAATAAACAGAAAATTGAAAGCAGATGGTTATTTTATTTCTGTTTTATGGACCTGAGACCAACCTTTCATTCATAGTAATAAGATAAGTATTTCAATCATTGTTTACAACATTACTACTTCCAGTGATTACATGAAGAAAAATTATTAACAAATTTGCTTAAAAATTTGCTCACTAAAATAATAATAATAATAATAGCATAGTCAAGAAAAAACACACTAAACAAGAAGATTACATGTTGGATAAGCACAGCAACTACATAGAAGCAATGGAAAAAACAGATGCCTATAAATATCTAGGATTCAGACAAAAAATAGGAATAGATAATACAAATATTAAAGAAGAACTAAAAGAAAAATATAGACAAAGACTAACAAAAATACTGAAAACAGAACTGACAGCGAGAAACAAGACAAAAGCTATAAATACGTATGCTATACCAATATTGACCTACTCATTAGGAGTAGTGAAATGGAGTAACACAGACCTAGAAGCACTCAATACACTTACACGATCACAATGCCACAAATATAGAATACATCACATACGTTCAGCAACAGAAAGATTCACATTAAGCAGAAAGGAAGGAGGAAGGGGATTTATCAACATAAAAACCTACATTATGGACAGGTAGACATTTTAATAAAATTCTTTCTCAAATGAGCAGAAACTAGCAATCTACATAAAGCAATAACTCATATAGATACATCGGCTACACCACTGCAATTTCATAACCTCTTCTACAACCCTTTAGATCACATAACATCAACAGATACGAAGAAAGTAAATTGGAAAAAGAAAACACTACATGGCAAGCACCCATATCATCTAACACAGCCACACATCGATCAAGACGCATCCAACACATGGCTAAGAAAAGGCAATATATACAGTGAGACAGAAGGATTCATGATTGCAATACAGGATCAAACAATAAACACCAGATATTACAGCAAGCATATTATTAAAGATCCCAATACCACAACAGATAAATGCAGACTTTGCAAACAACAAATAGAAACAGTAGATCACATCACAAGCGGGTGTAAAATACTAGCAAATACAGAATACACCAGAAGACATGACAATGTGGCAAAAATCATGCATCAACAGCTTGCCTTACAACATAAACTTATAAAACAACACGTTCCCACATACAAGTATGCACTACAAAATGTACTGTAGAATGATGAATACAAATTATACTGGAACAGAACCATTATAACAGATAAAACAACACCACATAACAAACCTGACATCATACTCACCAATAAAAAGAAGAAATTAACACAACTAATCGAAATATCCATACCCAATACAACAAATATACAAAAGAAAACAGGAGAGAAAATTGAAAAATACATCCAACTGGCTGAGGAAGTCAAGGACATGTGGCATCAGGATAAAGCTGACATTATACCAATTTTACTATCAACTACAGGAGTCATACCACACAATATCCACCAGTACATCAATGCAATACAGCTACATCCAAACTTACATATACAACTACAGAAATCTGTAATTATTGATACATGTTCAATTACCCAACAGTTCCTAAATGCAATGTAACATATACCGTACAGTTAAAAGGAAGTGACGCTTGATCAAGGTCCACTTCACTTTCCATTTTTAGCCAGACTTAATACCCCATGGAGGCCTGGGAAAAGAATAGGCCTCCGGTATGTTCTGCCAGTTGTAAAAGGCGACAAAAAGAACAAACCACTAATAGGGCTAACCCCCCTTTTAATGTGATTAGTTGGTTCAGGACAGAACTAATGAGGCCTTGGACAAGCGCTGTCATGGTCGGGGACGATGCTTGAAGCCTATGCCTGTCCACAATGGTAACAACACTGCTAGCCACACAGAAAATGAGAAATTTTACCAGACAATAGATAACACACACATTAAAATAGACAATCCACCAAACATAACAGACATGGAACACTTCTGGAGCAACATATGGTCAAACCCAATACAATATAACAGACATGCACGGTGGATACAAGCAGAAACAGACACATACAAGATGATACCATAAAGGCCTGAAGTGATAATTTTGTAACATGAAGTCACCCGAGCAATTAATTCTACGCACAATTGGAAAGCCCCTGGGAAAGATAAAATAGCAAATTTCTGGCTAAAGGAGTTCACCTCAACACATTCACATCTAACTAAATTATTTAACAGTTACATTGCAGACCCATACACAGTCCCTGATACACTTACAGAAGGAATAACTTATCTGAAACCTAAAGATCAAGCAGACACAGCAAACCCAGCAAAATATCGCCCCATAACATGCCTACCAACAATATACAAAATATTAACTTCAGTCATTACACAGAAATTAATGACATACTACACAGAACTAAATTATAAATGAAAAACAAAAAGGCTGCTACAAAGGAGCACGAGGATGTAAAGAGCAACTGATAATAGATGCAGAGGTGACATATCAAGCTAAAACTAAACAAAGGTCACTACACTACACATATATTGATTACCAAAAAGCTTTTGATAGTGTAGCCCACTCATGGTTACTACAAATATTGGAAATATACAAATTAGATCCTAAATTGATACAGTTCCTACACATAGTAATGAAAAATTGGAAAACATCACTTAATATCCAAACAAATTCAAATAATATCACATCACAGCCAATGCAGATTAAGCGTGGAATATACCAAGGAGACTCATTAAGTTCTTTCTGGTTCTGCCTTGCTCTGAACCGACTATCCAACATGGTAAATAATACAAATTATGGATACAATATTACTGGAACATACCAACACAAAATCATACATTTGCTATACATGGATGATCTAAAACTACTGGCAGCAACAAATCAACAACTCAACCATTTACTACAGATAACAGAACTATTCAGCAACTATATAAATATGGCTTTTGGAACAGAAAAATGTAAGAAAAATAGAATAGTCAAGGGAAACACACTAAACAAGAAGATTACATGTTGGATAACCACAGTGACTGCATAGAAGTGATGGAAAAAACAGATGCCTATAAATATCTAGGATACAGAGAAAAAATAGGAATAGATAATACAAATATTAAAGAAGACCTATAAGAAAAATATAGACAAAGACTAACAAAAATACTGAAAACAGAAATGACAGCAAGAAACAAGACAAAAGCTATAAATACTTATGCTATATCAATATTGACCTACTCATTTGGAGTAGTGAAATGGAGTAACACAGACCTAGAAGCACTCAATACACGATCACAATGCCACAAATATAGAATACATCACATACATTCAGCAACAGAAAGATTCACATTAAGCAGAAAGGAAGGAGGAAGGGGATTTATCGACATAAAAAACCTACATTATGGACATAATAGAGGGAAACATTCCACGTGGGAAAAATATATCTAAAAACAATGATGATGTGACTTACCAAACAAAAGCGTTGGTATGTTGATAGACACACAAATAAACACAAACACACACACAAAATTCAAGCTTTTGCAACCCACGGATTGTTCATCAGGAAAGAGGGAAGGAGAGGGAAAGACGAAAGGATGTGGGTTTTACAGGAGAGCGTAAGGAGTCGTTCCAATCCCGCGAGCAGAAAGACTTACCTTAGGGGGAAAAAGGACAGGTATACACCCATGCACACACACATATCCATCCGCACATATACAGACACAAGCAGACATTTGTAAAGACAAAGAGTTTGGGCAGAGCTGCCAGTCGAGGTGGAAGTACAGAGGCAAAGATGATGTTGAATGACAGGTGAGGTATGAGCGGTGGCAACTTGAAATTAGCGGAGGTTGAGGCCTGGTGGGTAACGGGAAGAGAGGATATACTGAAGGGCAAGTTCCCATCTCCGGAGTTCTGATAGGTTGGTGTTAGTGGGAAGTACCCAGATAACCCAGACGGTGTAACACTGTGCTAAGATGTGCTGGCCGTGCACCAAGGCATGTTTAGCCACAGGGTCATCCTCATTACCAACAGACACTGTCTGCCTGTGTCCATTCATGTGAATGGACAGTTTGTTGCTGCTCATTCCCACATAGAAGGCTTCACAGTGTAGACAGGTCAATTGGTAAATCACGTGGGTTCTTTCACACGTGGCTCTGCCTTTGATCGTGTACACCTTCTGGGTTACAGGACTGGAGTAGGTGGTGGTGGGAGGGTTAATGGAGCAAGTTTTACACCAGGGGTGGTTACAAGGGTAGGAGCCAGAGGGTAAGGAAGGTGATTTGGGGATTTCATAGGGATGAACCAAGAGGTCATGAAGGTTAGGTGGACGGTGGAAAGACACTCTTGGTGGAGGGGGGAGGATTTCATGAAGGATGGATCTCATTTCAGGGCAGGATTTGAGGAAGTCGTATCCCTGCTGGAGAGCCATATTCAGAGTCTGATCCAGTCCCGGAAAGTATCCTGTCACAAGTGGAGCACTTTTGGGGTTCTTCTGTGGGAGGTTCTGGGTTTAAGGGGATGAGGAAGTGGCTCTGGTTATTTGCTTCTGTACCAGGTCGGGAGGGTAGTTGCGGGATGTGAAAGCTGTTTTCAGGTTGTTGGTGTAATGGTTCAGGGATTTCGGACTGGAGCAGATTCGTTTGCCACGAAGACCTATGTGGTAGGAAAGGGGCCGTTTGATATGGAATGGGTGGCAGCTGTCATAATGGAGGTACTGTTGCTTGTTCGTGGGTTTGATGTGGATGGGTGTGTGAAGCTGGCCATTGGACAGATGGAAATCAATGTCAAGGAAAGTGGCATGGGATTTGGAGTACGACCAGGTGAATCTGATGGAACCAAAGGAGTTGAGGTTGGAGAGGAAATTTTGGAGTTCTTCTTCTCTGTGACTCCAGATCATGAAGTTGTCATCAATAAATCTGTACCAAACTTTGGGTTGGCAGGCCTGGGTCACCAAGAAGGCTTCCTATAAGCGACCCATAAATAGGTTGGCGTACGAGGGAGACATCCAGGTACCCATGGACTCTGAATGTGGCTCTCCAGCAGGGATATGACTTCCTCAAATCCTGCCCTGAAATGAGATCCATCCTTCATGAAATCGTCCCCCCTCCACCAAGAGTGTCTTTCCGCCATCCACCTAACCTTTGTAACCTCTAGGTTCATCCCTATGAAATCCCCAAACCACCTTCCCTACCCTCTGGCTCCTACCGTTGTAACCACCCCCGGTGTAAAACCTGTCCCATGCACCCTCCCACCACCACCTACTCCAGTCCTCTAACCCGGAAGGTGTACTCGATCAAAGGCAGAGCCATGTGTGAAAGCACCCACGTGATTTACCAACTGACATGCCTACACTGTGAAGCCTTCTATGTAGGAATGACCAGCAACAAACCGTCCATTTGCATGAACGGACACAGGCAGACAGTGTTTGCTGGTAATGAGGATCACCCTGTGGCTAAACATGCCTTGGTGCACGGCCAGCGCATCTTGGCACAGTGTTACACTGTCCGGGTTATCTGGATACTTCCCACTAACACCAACCTATCAGAACTCTGGAGATGGGAACTTGCCCTTCAGAGTATCCTCTCTTCCCGTTACCCACCAGGCCTCAACCTCTGCTAATTTCAAGTTGCCGCTGCTCATACCTCACCTGTCATTCAACATCATCTTTGCCTCTGTACTTCAGCCTCGACTGACATCTCTGCCCAAACTCTTTGCCTTTACAAATGTCTGCTTGTGTCTGTATATGTGCGGATGGATACATGTGTGTGTGCGAGTGTATACCTGTCCTTTGTCCCCCTAAGGTAAGTCTTTCCGCTCCAGGGATTGGAATGACTCCTTACCCTCTCCCTTAAAACCCACATCCTTTCGTCTTTCCCTCTCCTTCCCTCAATCCTGATGAAGCAACCATGGGTTGCGAAAGCTTGAATTTTGTGTGTCTTTGTGTTTATTTGTGTGTCTATCAACATACCTACATTATGGACAGGTAGACAATTTAAGAAAATTCTTTCTTTAACAAGTAGAAACTAGCAAAATACACAAAGCAATCACTCATATAAATACATCAGATACACCATTGCAATTTCATAACGACTTCTACAAACCTTGAGATCACATAACATCAACAGATACGAAGAAAGTAAATTGGAAAAAGAAAACAATACATGGCAAGCACCCGTATCATCTAACAAAACCGCACATCGATCAAGGTGCATCCAACGCACGGCTAAGAAAAGGCAATATATACAGTGAGACGGAAGGATTCATGCTTGCAATACAGGATCAAACAATAAACACCAGATATTACAGCAAGCATATTATTAAAGATCCCAATACCACAACAGATAAATGCAGACTTTGAAAACAACAAATAGAAACAGTAGATCACATCACAAGCGGGTGTACAATACTAGCAAATACAGAATACACCAGAAGACATGACAATGGTGCAAAAATAATACATCAACAACTTGCCTTACAACACAAACTAATAAAACAACATGTTCCCACATACAGGTGTGCACCACAAAATGTACTGGAGAATGATGAATACAAATTATACTGGAACAGAACCATTATAACAGATAAAACAACACCACATAACAAACTTGACATCATACTCACCAATAAAAGGAAGAAATTAACACAACTAATCGAAATATCCATACCCAATACAACAAATATACAAAAGAAAACAGGAGAAAAAATTGAAAAATACATCCAACTGGCTGAGGAAGTCAAGGACATGTGGCATCAGGATAAAGTTGAAATTATACCAATTATACTATCAACTACAGGAGTCATACCACACAATATCCACCAGTACATCAATGCAATACAGGTACATCCAAACGTATAGATACAACTACAGAAATCTGTAATTATTGATACATGTTCAATTACCCAAAAGTTCCTAAATGCAATGTAACATATACCGTACAGTTAAAAGGAAGTCATGCTTGATCAAGGTCTGGATCACTTTCCATTTTTAACCAGACATAACGTCTGAGAAAGGAAAGAAAATAATAATAATCATAATCTTCTTCTTCTTCTTCTTAGTCTTCTCCTTCTTCTTCTTCTTCTTCTTCCTCTTCTTCACTTTGCAGCCCCTGACTGGGTCTGTTGAGAACAGAAGCCTGTCGATCTTTTCCTGGCTCCCTCCATCAAGTTTCTCTCTCCAATTCACTTTATCAAAGCTTTTCCTCCCTTCTTCACACGTTCTTTCACTTGACTTTCCATCTCTCTCTCAGTCTTCCTCTAGGTGTCATGCCTTCTATTGTGATGTCATGAGTCTGTCTCGGTATCCTAGCAACACACATTCTTTTAACATTTCTTTACCACCTCAATCTCTTCTTTTTAATGGTATCTTGCATGCAGTTCACTTTCACTAACCTTTCACTGTCTATTCCTTTTTCTTGCCATTCTACTATCCTGCTTCTACAAAATTTCATCTTGCCATCATGTGAGCCTGTATCCTGCTCGCATGCCTTTCCTTCATTAGCCTTATTTATGATGCATACATGAGTACTGTAGCATAATACACTCAGTTTAACATTTGCTTAGGTTTTGGTGGCACAGCCTTGCCCAGGCCAGGTTTCTTACACTCTGCAGGAATCCATGTACTTGCCTTCCCTATCTGCTAATCTCCTTACTATTGCTCCCACTATCTTCCATTATACTCCTCCGCTATTAGAAATTTTTCGCTTTTTCAGTAGCCTACTTGCCCCCTATTACATCCACTGCTGGTCTCTTATTCCCCAGTGTCATCGTCACATCACTGTTCTTTGCACTGAATTTCAATCCATACTGTCCCACCACGTCATCATGTACATTTAGCCTTTCTTGTACCTCTTCTCCATTTCCCCCACAACATCAAATTATTTGTGAATCTCATTGCTTTCACACTTTCATCTCCTATTTATGCTTCCACCCCTGTCAGTTCTTCAACCATAACAGTGATGAAATGTAGAGGGGGACAGTGCACTCCCTTTCTTTGCCCCATTTTTCTGTTCTAACTGTGGTGTCGGTGGTAACTTTTGTGGTGCTTCGAGAATTTCAGGGTAAATTCTAGAAACACTTGGCTCTCCACCATCTTGAACACCTGATATTTTAAGGATGAGGGTGAGAGAGAATTTTACTGTGCCATGCATATCTATGTGTGGGAGGGACAGCTGTCATGAGAAGGCAGGAGCTGCATCAGACGAGCGGCCCCAACAAGTAGTTACCAGCAGTGCCTTGGAATTTATATCAAAAAGTCAAAGAGTGTCTGTACAATGTTGAGTGGTTTGTGGTGTCATGAGGATTGTTAAAGAGACAGATGAAGCCTGTATTGTATGGAGACTCTTACTTCATGTCGACTCTCACTTCATGTCTTGGCTATGCATGAGGCAGAACACATGTAATTGTATGAGTGTTTAGTCGATTCTGACATTTATCTTGGAACCAGGTGGCTTGCAGGAGTTTGTTCAGAATAATTGTTAGTTTGGGATGAGAGTTGAAAATATATTTTAGTTGAACTGATGAGCTTCTGTGAGTACATGATTTCTTTCAAGAATATAGAGCTGGTTAATATTATTTCCTTTAACCTGACACAGTCTTCAGAGAAGAATTGAATGGTGAGAGTGGCGTAGCTGATGACCTAAAGAAGATGATCAGCTGCATGCATAATGTATGTCAACTGGAAGGGACACGCGAGTCGTTCAACCCAATACCACACTGTCTCTTGTCGTCCAAGAAAGTGTTAGACTTTGTGGACCACACTGCACACATTGGTACAGAAGGCAAGACTTACATATCCCACCAGTGCTTCACCATCTATAGAGCTTACCCTTTTGTGATGGGTGGTGCCTGCTTATGAACCATTTCTGCCAATGAGAGAAGAGTCTGTTGATACCATCGCTATAAAATGTTTGACCCATAATGTCACGTTTGTTTGCATGGCTTCATCACTATCAAAGTGAAATCCCAAAAAGTGTTCTTAAATTTTGGAAACAAATGAAAATCAAATGGAGCCAAGTCAGGATTATAAGGAGGACGATTGACAACAGTGAAGCTGAGGTGTCGGACTTTTGCAGATGTCACAGCGCTCGTGTGTGGTCTGGCACTGTCGTGCTGAAGGATAGGGTACTCCACTTGTGGACAAACTCTTCGAATTTGAAACTCGATTACAGCATGCTGTTTCTCATGCACTGCCATAGTCACATTACACACCACCATGTTGCACACTACTATTCAGAGCCCCCTAGCGGCAGAAGGCTGCAAATATGTACACACAAAGAATAAAGATGTATAATGTTAAACATGACTGTTTTATTTAAAAAGCTCTAAGAGCTCTCATGTAAAAAATTCTGAGGCATTACTTTTCAGTATGCCCTTGTACAAAGTGTAATAAAATATCAAATGAAATGGAATTACTCATTGATGAGCCATCGAAGACCACCGGTGTACTGAGCAAGTTGGCGCAGTGGCTACCACGCAGGACTCACATTCATAAGGACAATGGTTCAAATCCACATCTGGCCATCCCAACTTAGATTTCCCATGATTTCCCTAAATTGCTTCAGTCAAATGCTGGGATGGTTCCTTCGAAAGGGCACAGCTGCCTTTCTTCCCCGTCCTCCTTTAATCCTACAGAACCGATGACCTTGACGTTCAGTCCCATTCCCTGAATCTATCGACAGACCACTGGTGCCTTATACTGAAATACTCAAAAAATATATCTGAAGAAAGCTATTGTGTCTAAAATGGACATGGTGAGACTGTGGCTGTGTACAATTAATGTAGGTTAATTCTTACAAAGAAGAAAACAGCAACCAGTATTAATAGTGGCTGGTTGCAGGTTTCTTCTTTGTAAGAATTATCCTACATTACATACCTGAAGAACCTCTGAAATTTTGTCAGTGTCATTTGGGTTCACTGTGTAGAGCTAAGTGGCAGAACAGTGACACATACGTGTTGAGCTTCGCCTCATCCTGGGAGCAGCCTAGAGCAGAGAGCACCTCCTGCTTCTCTGTGGTGACATTAGTCTGCAGGTAGTGCTGCCAGAGCGCTTCCCAATGGGCGTTGTCTGTCGCCCACTCGCAGTACACGGCCGCTCGCATGTCCGGGTCCACACTGTGGAGAGAGTCAGAAGTTGTAATCACTGCAACCAGTAACATGTGAGAGACAGAGATATGACTGATATCTCTAACCCAAAATTTATACTGTTGCTGCTTCCGTCACATTTGACTAAAATTTATTAGCACAATGTGTTTTGGTAGCATGCTGCCATCATTGTGTGCCTTATAGTAACGTACGTTAATTTTTAACTACAGATTTCAGTCGGTACTTTTGGAGTGTTATGAGGTTTATCTGAAGGGCCTGCCAGTGAGGTTACGAACAAAAGGTTTATCCATTTTTGCCAGTTATTTTCTTTGTCTAGCACACAGAACAAAAGAACAGATACAACACCATCATTTTACTATACTTTCCACATTCAGCTGTTTATATCTCAATTTTTTTATACATTTTGTATCACACTCACTGACCTAAAAAAAATACTGTGCAATGCGAATAAATTTAAAAATAACTTAAAAGTAATTAGTCTTTGAGAATTTTTGTGATGGAGATAGAGTTTCCTATCACAACACTAAATAATGTGTAAGACTTCTTGTAAGTTACCAATGATGTAGTAGATATTCATGACATTTAGAGAACAACAAAACACAATATAAGAATGGTAAAACATCCTAACAAACAAAATACCAATAAATCAAAAATTACTCCCCTATTGTTGGTTAACATCCAGGCAGTTTGTATATGACTATAAATGGTGTTATGCTATTTATTATTTTGTGAAAATAAGACCACATCAAATGACTTGATTAATAAATTTTAAGTACATTGATACTTGCATTGACATCTACATTGGGATCTACATTCCACAGGTCACCTTATAGTGTGTGTGGTGCCATTGTCACTTTCCCATTTCCAATCCAGTCACAAATAGACACTGAAAAAATAGATTGCATAAAATCCAACTCAAAATTTTCTCACACAACATGATGAAGGCAGTCATGTATATGTAAAATTTCTTGACTTTTAAAACCACAGCTACTTATTTTCATAAGAGAACAATTGTATAGTGCGTCAAGTGGAATTTGTGACTGGATAGAAGATTTGTTGATAGGGAAGATGCAGCATGTTATCTTACACACAGAGTCATCAACAGAACTAAAAATAACTTCAGGTGTGCCACAGGGAAGTGTGATGGGAGCCTCACTGTTCATGTTGTATACTAATTATTCTGGTGTCAATTTTAATAGCGATCTCAGCCTTTTCACAGATGATGCAGTTATCTATAGTGAAATACTGTCTGAATAAATCCACACAAATATTCAGCTGGATCTCAAAGAGATTTCACAATGGTACAAAGATCATTTAGAAACGGCAAACTGTGCACGTCCTGAAACCAAAATCATAGTATCCTGTGACCACGAAATCAATGAGTCAGAGTTGGCATCAGTCAGCTTATTCAAATATGTGGCCATAACACTTTGAGTATGGAATCAAACAATCAAAAATGCTGGGTCATAGGTAACACAGGTGGCAGACTTGAGTTCATTGGTATAATATCAGAGAAATGCAATCTACATCTCTACTCTACAAACCACCATGAGGTGCATAGCAGGGAGTGTGCCTCATTGTAACAATTACTAGCATTTCTTCTCATTCCAATTACATACGGAGCATGGGAAGAATGATTGTTTGAATGCCTCCATATGTGCAGTAATTGTTCTAATCTTACCATCACAATCCCAATGTGAGCGATACATATGGGACCGTAGTACATTTAAAGCCTGTTCTTGAAACTTTGTTAGCAAACTTTCTCAGGATAGCTTACATCTGTCTTCAGCAGTCTTCCAGTTCAGTTCCTTTGGGATGCCTGTAACATTCTTCCACAGATTAAACAAACCTGCTATTACTCATGCTGTCCTTCTCTGTATTCATTCAATATCCACTTGAACAATATCCTAGAACCAATCACACAAGTGATTTGTAAGCAATCTCCTTTGTAGACTGATTGCACTTCCCCAGTATTCTACCAATAAACTGGTCTACCACATGCTTTACCAACAACTGAAGCTATATGATCATTTCATACTACCTGTTTTCATTTTGTGAAGTGCAAAATTTTACATTCCTGAACATTTAAATCAAGTTGCCAATCTCTGCACCACTTTTAAATTTTATCAAGATCTGATAAATTTATACAGCTTTTTTCAAACAGTGCTTCATTATAGATAACTGCATCATCTGCAAAAAGTATGAAGCTACCATTAACATTGTTTGCAAAGTCATTAATATACAACATGAACAGCAAGGGTCTCAACACATTTCTCTGGGGCACACCGTAAATTACTTCTACATCATAGATGACTCTCCATACAAGATAACATGCTGTGTTCTCCCTATTAAAAAGTCCTAACCTGAGTGACAGATTTCACTTGATATCCAATATGATCATACTTTTGACAATAACCATAGGTGTGATACTGAGTCAAATGCTTTTCGGAAATCAAGAAATACTACATAACCTGACTGCCTTGATCCACGAGAAAAGTGAGAGTTGGGTTTCACATGATCATTGTTATCAGAATTCATACTGGTTGCCATCAAGGGGGTCATTGTGATCAACATACCTCATTATGTTTGAGCTCAGAATATGTTCTAAGATTCTACAACTAATCTATGTCAACAATATGAGATGGTAGTTTTGTGGATCTCTTCCACTATCCTTCTTGTACATGGTATGATCTGTGCCTTTTTCCAAGAACCGAGCATGGTTTTTTGTTCAAGGGATCTACGACAGATTGTAGTTAGAAGAGGGGTTAACTCAGCTGCAAATTCAGTATAGAATCTGACAAGTATTCTATCGGGCCCTGAAGCAGTTCTAACGATGTGAGCAGTTTCTGGTCACCACTGCCACTAATACTTCTTTATTTCATCTTTTCAGTGGCACAAGGATTTAGTTGGGGCATTTCTCCTGAGTCTTCCTGTGTAAAGGAACATTTGAAAATGGAGTTAAGCATTTCAGCTTCTCCTTTGCTAACCTCAACTACATTTCCTGTCTCTTTTGCTAGGGTCTGGACACAAACTTTGGTGCCACTAACAGCCATTACATACAGCCAGAATTTCCTTGGGTTTTATGAAAGTTTATTTGACAATATTCTGCTACGGTAATCACTGAATGCATCGCACATTGCTCTCGTCACAGCCAAGCGTGTTTCATTCAGTCTCTCCCTTTACAAACTGTTCTACTGGATACATACCTATACAGTGCATGGTCAAGTATTCCTTTCATCTTGAGCCATAGGTCCTCTACATGCTGCACTGTGTTGAAAGTTTCAAGTTCCTCATTGAGATATGATACTACCCATTTTTTATCTAGCTTACTGAACACATATATGTTTCTGCTTGTTTTAGTTGTCCTTTGTACTGTAGTAATCAGCGTTGCCACAACCATGTCATGGTTACTGATATCAATTTCTATGTGGACAACCTCAAAGTGGTGAGGTCTATTTGTTGCTGTTAGCTGCAATATATTTACATCATGAGTGGGGTTTGTAACTATCTGTTCTAGGTAGTTTTCAGAGACGACATTTAGTAATGTTTCATGGGACGTCTTATCATGCCCAACACTAACAAAAATGTAATTTTCCCAATTAATTGTGATTACAGTTCTACTGGGGAAATTATGTAGAAGTGAACTGAGGTTTTCTCTAAAATTTTTGGTTGCATCAGGAGATGAGTCCATTGGGTGATAGAAGGATCCAGTTACTATTTTATGCCCACACCTGATACTGAGTCTTTCCCAAACAGTCTCACATGTTGCTTCAGTTTCTGTCTCAGATGGATTTGAATTTGTCTACTGCAGCAAATGCACCACCTCCATTTACAAGCAGTCAACAAAGTAGATTGCTTACAAAACACTCATGCAACCCATTGTAGAATACTGCACAAGCACTTGGGATCCATACCAAATGCAATTGCCAGTGGATATTGAATGTCTACACAGAAGGGCAGTATGGACAGCCACAGTTTGTTTGGCCCATAGTAAAGTTGAAAGGCACTGTACACATCCACTTCAGCTGTTGTTTACAAGCATTTACTTTATTTAATTACTCACAACTAGCCAATTTCAGCATTAGGAGCCATTCTCAAGTGCTGTAGGTGTCAATCTGCTGTAATATATCTAGCTAACTGCAAACCTAGCTGTTCTGAAAGCGAGCATGTATTAGATGTGATCAAAAAGCAACAGGATTTTTTGTTTTTCTTACAGAATTTTTATTTATTCATTAACTTTGTCCCCTTCAGTGTAAACCCCACTCATCTATACTTCTGCCAGCACATTTTCCAGTCTTGAAAGCATTCCTGGATCTCTCTTTTCATTATGGTGTTCAGCTCCTTCAGTGATCCTGTTTTTATCTCATCAATGGTGACAAAATGACTTCCTTCCATGGTTTTCTTCAGCCTTGGAAACAGAGAGAAGTCACACAGAACCATCTCTGCCAAATATAGTGGCTGAGGCAACAAAATGGTTTTGTTTTTTGCCAAAAAATCGAAAACAAGCATTGACATGTGAACAGGAGCATTACAGTGACGCAATTTCCATGAGTAGTTTTGCCACAATTCTGGTCATTTTCTGCAGAATGCTCCATGCAAAAGGTGTATAATTTCTGGGTAGTATTCCGTGTCAACCATACAACTATAAGGCAGGAACTTGTGATGAACTATCCCACTGAAATCAAATTTTTTTCAGTCTTGGCCCTTTAGGCATTTTCATTGAGACAATTAGGCTTTGATTTAGATGTCATACTGGTATACCCATGTTTTGTCACTTATTATAACATTCTTCAGAAGTTCTGGATCATTATTGTCTTCATTCAGAAATTTCTGAGTGATGTCTACATGACATTGTTTTTGGTCAAAATTCAACAATTTTGGAACATACTTTGCTGCTACATGTTTCATGCTCAAAACATTCAAAAAACTTGCTTAGTGTGAGCCAAAGGAAATGCCGACATCATCAGCAACCCCTCTGATAATGATTCAATGATTTACCACAAGCATTTTCCTTACTTCTTCCACACTGTTGTCAGTAATTGATGTGCCAGGGTGTCAAGGTCAATTGTAATCTTTAATGCCTGCTCAATTGTCTAAGAAACATTATACAACTCATAAACTCTTGTCTTGCTCCTAGTAGATATGCCAACTGCCACAGTCAATATTTCAAATGCAGCGGTGAATTTTATTCCATTTGTCAAGTAAAATAGAATGCAAATTCCTTGATCCACCTTTTTCTAGAAGTAAAAATTTGCCGAGCACTCAAAATCACATTTAACCTTTTCAACTTTCAACCGTAAACTAACTATTCAGAACTGCTCAAAATGCAAACATATATAAGGGATATGTGTACAAACACAATAAAAAAATTGAAAATTGGATGATAAAACCTACAAAATTAAAAAATTCCAATTACTGTTTGATCTGAATACATATATGTTCAAGTGTCAAATTTAAAACAAAATGTTTACTGAATATAGTAATAGTTATCACAGAAGCAAGTGACACATTCTTAAACAATGTATGTGCTCACTTTCATAACTGAAAACCAAGTGCTGGTTCAGTTTACATGGGGAACAAACAATGACTATTACTGTTGCCCCACATGTAGATCATTGCACAAGATGACACAATAATCTTACGTATTGTTTCAACTATGTACATTAAATGTGAAGACAAATCCAGTTATTAGTCACTCATAAATTCAAACACATCATTCAATACATCTGATCACACAGAATTCCACTGAAGATCTAAGATTTACAGTCTTCACTTGTCTTGAGCATTTACATTTTAGTATGACTGTTTTCTCTAGGGTGGTCATGACAACTTCAAGGGACACCGTCAGGCACAAATGTCCACATTCGGCAAATGTTACCATGCTGCTACGCTGTGCCTTGCCCCTGCTTCGTTAAGTCACTCCATACATACCGTCATCACAGATGGGGGCAAGCACAGCATATATTTCACACTATATAAAATGTTTACAAACAACATGTCCGTCCTTCACCAAGATGAGCATCTTCAATGGAACACAGGTCATTCTCACAAAAATCCATGTTACTCTACAGTGCCCTCACAATGTTAATGGAACAAAGCAAAATTTGTTTGATCTATAACATTAGAAATACTCCAGAATGAAATCTGAACTACGCAGTGGAGTGTGCGCTAATATGAAACTTCGTTGGAGATTAAAACTGTGTGCAGGACCGAGACTCAAACATGGGACCTTTGCCTTTCACGGGCAAGTGGTCCACTGACTGAGCTGCCCAAGGTCAGCACACAACCCATTCTCACAGATTAAATTCCACCAGTACCTTGTCTCCTACCTTCCAAACTTCACAGAAGTTCTCCTGCCAAACTTGCAAACACACACGCAGTTCATATGAGGAAACTTAAAAAAGTAAATTACACATTACTATTGCAGGTGAAGTAATGTTCATTAAATGCTGCATTATATTTCCAGGTAATAGAGATACATGACATTATTTTTGAATGTACTCACCAAATCTCTGTAAACAACAGTCAAAATGTTATACTAGTCATTCAGTCACTCAAAGATGAAAATTCACTGTGTGAACATGGTCATTGTAGGTAAATCTACAATTGCTCTGGATCAGTTCCTTGATTGCCTGGATGTTGTCACCAGTAGTCAATGTTGATGGCCTTCAAGCCAAATGCCAAGATGGTTCATTTGAAAAGGGCACAGCTATTTTCCTTCCCTATCCTTTCACAATCTGAGCTTTTGTTCTGTCTCTGTTGACTGCAGTATTGTCACTACATTAAACACTAATCTTCCTTCCTTCCTTTAGATGGTCATCCATCTCATTATCACTACCCACATCCATGAGGCTGTGGTCAAATTGTCGGCACCATTTCACTACAGCTGGATGCGACATTGCATTTGTGTATTGTATTGTGTGTATTAAACCAGGGACCCAGAAACGACAACAACAGAGAGGCTTCATCCCTTCGTAGCCCTCAGTGGTTCACAACCCCACAACAGGCCACAGCAGTCCATCCACCCCATCACCGCCCCACACCAGACCACCAGATCCAGGGTTATTGTGCGGCTCTGCCCCCAGTGGAACCCCCCTGCCACCCCCTGCCCCGGGAATGTCTCATACCAGATGAGTGTACCCCAAATGTTTGCGTGGTAGAGTAATTATGGTGTAAGCATACGTTGAGACAGTGTTTGTGCAGCAATCACTGACATAGTGTAACTGAGGCAGAATAAGGGGAACCAGCCTGCTTTTGTCAAGCTGAGAACAGTGGAAGATAGCTCAGACCACATTGGACTGACAGATCTGTCACGCAGTGTAACCTACTCACAGTGTGACAGTCAAGCTGCTGCACACACATGTGAAAGAGAAACACGTGGAAAACAAGTTAATTGAAATGTAATAAAATTAATATTATTTGTGTGAAATTCTTCGTTTGAATGAATATTCTAAATGTAAGTATACATAACTGTGTTATTTATGTCATTAAAACTAAACATAGAGCAAGATTACAATCTGAAGTTGCCTGTACGATATAGTAAATTTACGGATTTTATCAAGTAATCCAGTACATAGCGAAAGATGAACCATCGATCACTTCCCTCACCATCTCTGTAAAACTACTGCAGACTACATCCATTTGAAACTGGTTACTGTAGTCGAGCTTTGGTCTCCCTTCCTTCTACGATTTTAACCCACTCCCTCCCCTTTGCATCTGCCCCCTCCTCCTCCTCTCCACAGTTCCAATTCCCTCCATTACCAAATTGGGTATTGCTTGGTGTCCCCTATCAACTGACCCATTCTTTTAGGCAAATTATACCACATTTTTTTCCATAATACATTCAGGAACTCCTTGTAGTTATCCATGCCATTCACAGAAGGGCATGTATCGCGTACGTCAAATATAGAGCTCAGAGTAAAGATGTGCATGATCCTAATTAGTTTGTAAACTTCAGGACACATACTATGGTAAAGTATTAGTCAACAGATGCAGAGTCTACCTGCTGGAGAGCATTTTTAATCTCCATGGAGCAAGGAGGAATGAAGGAGATCTCATACCATGGAAGATTTCTGGCAGCGAGGATGGCAAAAATGATGTAATATAAGCCACTGTTGTTGTGTGCTATTCACAGAATGTTAATAAGAGGTCTTTGAGACAGTAATATTAATTGATTGTCATGTAACATATTGTGAAAGTTTCTGACAATATACATAGTTATTTGGAACCAATCTACACTTTATTTAAATAGAGAAGCATTGTTTTGTTTTATAGCCACTTCACTTGTAGAAACCTTTTCACTTGTAGAACTTGTAGAAGTTTGATGCCAAGGAAGAAGAGGGCACAGAATAGCTGGACCCTGTGGCAAATCACTAGAGGTTCAAGGCTGAATATCTACACCAGCGTAATAAGGGAGTGTTAAAGTGTAGCTGCATGGATTAATAGACATAGAATAGTTGTTGCTCAACCAGTCAAAACATCACCATACTAGCTAAATACAACAGTCATCTACAAACATCAAAAAAAGTTTTGCATCACCCTGGTACCCAAAATTCCTGAAGATAGACGTTGACTATGGATATTGTATCACAGACACTATCCCTTTGATTGTTCAGAGATGTCACAAAACCCACCCAAAGATCTAAACAACCATGCATGAGCAGTGCCTATTAGATGGAGGGTGTCCGACAGCCAATCAGTTCCAGTCATTCCACCAGGAAGGAGGTACACGGCTCATGTTCTCTGTAGTTCATGCCTAGACAGTCAATACCGTGGTTCAATCATACCCGCATTGCTACTTTGTGCCAGGAAGGGCTCTCAACAAGGGAAGTATCCAGGCATCTCAGAGTGAACCAAAGCGATGTTGTTCAGACATGGAGGAGATACAGAGAGACAGGAACTGTCAATGATGTGCCTCGCTCAGGCCGCACAGGGGCTACTACTGCAGTGAATGACCACTACCTATGGATTGTGGCTCGGAGGAACCCTGACAGCAACACCACCATCTACATCTACATCTACATCCATACTCCGCAAGCCACCTCACGGTGTGTGGCGGAATGTACCTTGAGTACCTCTATTGGTTCTCTCTTCTATTCCAGTCTCGTATTGCTCATGGAAGGAAGGATTGTTGGTATGCTTCTGTGTGGGCTCTGATCTCTCTGATTTTATCCTCATGGTCTCTTCGCGAGATATACGTAGGAGGGAGCAATATACTGCTTGACTCCTCGGTGAAGGTATGTTCTCGAAACTTCAACAAAAGCTCGTACCGACCTACTGAGTATCTCTCCTGCAGAGTCTTCCACTGGAGTTTATCTATCATCTCCACAATGCTTTCGCGATTACTAAATGATTCTGTAATGAAGCACACTGCTCTCCGTTGGATCTTCTCAATCTCTTCTATCAACCCTATCTGGTACGGATCCCACACTGCTGAACAGTATTCAAGCAGTGGGCAAACAAGCGTACTGTAAACTACTTCCTTTGTTTTTGGATTGCATTTCCTTAGGATTCTTCCAATGAATCTCAGTCTGGCATCTGCTTTACTGACGAACAACTTTATATGATCATTCCATTTTAAATCACTCCTAATGCATACTCCCAGATAATTTATGGAATTAACTGCTTCCAGTTGCTGACCTGCTATATTGTAGCTAAATGATAAGCGATCTTTCTTTCTATGTATTCGCAGCACATTACACTCGTCTACATTGAGATTCAATTGCCATTCCCTGCACCATGCGTCAATTCGCTGCAGATCCTCCTGCATTTCAGTACAATTTTCCAATTGTTACAACCTCTCGATATACCACAGCATCATCCGCAAAAAGTGTCAGTGAACTTCCGATGTCATCCACAAGGTCATTTATGTATATTGTGAATAGCAACGGTCCTACGACACTCCCCTGTGGCACACCTGAAATCACTCTTACTTCGGAAGACTTCTCTCCACTGAGAATGACATGCTGCGTTCTGTTATCTAGGAACTCTTTAATCCAATCACACAATTGGTCTGATAGTCCATATCCTCTTACTTTGTTCATTAAGCGACTGTGGGGAACTGCATCAAACGCCTTGCGGAAGTCAAGAAACACGGCATCTACCTGGGAACCCATGTCTATGGCCCTCTGAGTCTCATGGTCAAATAGCACGAACTGGGTTTCACACAATCATCTTTTTTGAAGCCCATGCTGATTCCTACAGAGTAGATTTCTAGTCTCCAGAAAAGTCATTATACCGGAACATAATACATGTTCCAAAATTCTACAACTGATCTGTGTTAGAGATATAGGTCTATAGTTCTGCACATCTGTTCGACATCCCTTCTTGAAAACGGGGATGACCTGTCGACATCCCTTCTTGAAAATGGGGATGACCTGTGCCTTTTTCCAATCCTTTGGAATGCTATGCTCTTCTAGAGACCTACGGTACACTGCTGCAAGAAGGGGGGCAAGTTCCTTCACGTACTCTGTGTAAAATCGAACTGGTATCCCATCAGGTCCAGCGGCCTTTCCTCTTTTGAGCGATTTTAATTGTTCCTCTATCCCTCTGTCATCTATTTCAATATCTACCATTTTGTCATCTGTGTGACAATCTAGAGAAGGAACTACAGTGCAGTCTTCCTCTGTGAAACAGCTTTGGAAAAAGACATTTAGCATTTCGGCCTTTAGTCTGTCATCCTCTGTTTAAGTACCATTTTGGTCACCAGACAATTGTTGAAGACGTGTTTGGAGCCAACCCCATCAGGCTGAACGCCTTAGACACACTGTCCAGTGAGTGCAGCAAGGTGGAGGTTCCCTGCTGTTTTGGGGTGCCATTACCTGGGGCCGACGTATGCGCTGGTGGTCATGGAAGGCACCGTAACAGCCATATGATAAGTAAGTGCCATCCTCCGACTGATAGTGAAACCATATCAGCAGCATATTGGTGAGGCATTCGTCATTGCGGATGGCAATTCGCACCCCTATCATGCACATCTTGTGAATGATTTCCTTCAGGATAACGACATCGCTCGACTAGTGTGGCCAGCATGTTCTCCAGACATGAACTGTATCGAACATGCCTAGGATAGATTGAAAAGGGCTTTTTATGGATGACATGACGAAGCAACCACTCTGAGGGAATCGTCGTTGAGGAGTGGGACAATCTGGACCAACAGTGCTTTGATGAACTTGTGGATAGGGATGCCATGAGGAATACAGGCTTGCATCAATGCAAGAGGACATGCTACTGAGTATTAGAAGTACCAGTGTGTACAGCAAGCTGGACCTCTGAAGGTCTCACTGCATGGTGGTACAACATGCAATGTGTGATTTTCATGAGCAATAAAAAGGATGGATCGTATTTATGTTGCTCTCTATTACAATTTTCTGTACAGGAACCAAAGTGATGCAAGACTTTTTTTTAAGTGTGTAATAAACGTTCAATCCTCATTAGTTATTGGATCTACCTTATCTAATCTTCAGCATTCCTCTGTAAACCTACAGTTCAGAAACTGCAGTTGTCTTCTTGTTGTTACCTTCCATCATTCACCTTGCACCTTCAAACAAGGCTTCACTGGAAATACTCTAACAAAGGACTTCCTAGTCATCATCATCATCATCATCATTTAAGACTGATTATGCCTTTCAGCGTTCAGTCTGGAGCATAGCCCCCTTATACAGTTCCTCCATGATCCCCTATTCAGTGCTAACATTGGTGCCTCTTCTGATGTTAAACCTATTACTTCAAAATCATTCTTAACCGAATCCAGGTACCTTCTCCTCGGTCTGCCCTGACTCCTCTTACCCTCTACTGCTGAATCCATGAGTCTCTTGGGTAACCTTGCTTCTCCCATGCATGTAACATGACCCCACCATCTAAGCCTGTTCGGCCTGACTGCTACATCTATAGAGTTCATTCCCAGTTTTTCTTTGATTTCCTCATTGTGGACACCCTCCTGACATTGTTCCCATCTACTAGTACCTGCAATCATCCTAGCTACTTTCATATCCGTAACCTCAACCTTGTTGATAAGGTAACCTGAATCCACCCAGCTTTTGCTCCCATACAACGAAGTTGGTCGAAAGATTTAACGGTGCACAGGTAACTTAGTCTTGGTACTGACTTCCTTCTTGCAGAAGAGAGTAGATCGTAGCTGAGCGCTCACTGCATTAGCTTTGCTACACCTCGCTTCCACTTCCTTCACTATGTTGCAATCCTGTGAGAATATGCATTCTAAGTACTTGAAACCGTCCACCTGTTCTAACTTTGTTCCTCCTATTTGGCACTCAATCCGTTTATATTTCTTTCCCACTGACATTACTTTCGTTTTGAAGATGCTAATCTTCATACCATAGTCCTTACATTTCTGATCTAGCTCTGAAATATTACTTTGCAAACTTTCAATCGAATCTGCCATCACAACTAAGTCATCTGCATATGCAAGACTGCTTATTTTGTGTTCACATATCTTAATCTCACCCAGCCAGTCTATTGTTTTCAACATATGATCCATAAATAATATGAACAACAGTGGAGACAGGTTGCAGCCTTGTCTTACCCCTGAAACTACTCTGAACCATGAACTCAATTTACCATCAACTCTAACTGCTGCCTGACTATCCATGTAAAGACCTTTAATTGCTTGCAAAAGTTTGCCTCCTATTCCATAATCTTGTAGAACAGACAATAACTTCCTCCTAGGAACCCGGTCATATGCCTTTTCTAGATCTATAAAGCATAGATACAATTCCCTGTTCCACTCATAACACTTCTCCATTATTTGCCGTAAGCTAAAGATCTGGTCCTACCAGCCTCTAAGAGGCCTAAACCCACACTGATTTTCATCCAATTGGTCCTCAACTAATACTCGCACTTTCCTTTCAACAATACCTGAGAAGATTTTACCCACAATGCTGATTAAAGAGATACCTCTGTAGTTGTTACAATCTTTTCTGTTTCCATGTTTAAAGATTGGTGTGATTACTGCTTTTGTCCAGTCTGATGGAATCTGTCCTGACTCCCAGGCCATTTCAATTATCCTGTGTAGCCATTTAAGACCTGACATTCCACTGTATTTGATGAGTTCTGACTCAATTTCATCCACCCCAGCCGCTTTATTGCACTGCAATCTATTGACCATTTTTTCCACTTCCTCAAATGTGATCCTATTTCCATCATCATTCCTATCCTATTCTACCTCAAAATCTGAAACATTACTGATCGCATTTTCACCTACATTGAGCAACTCTTCAAAATATTCCCTCCATCTGCCCAAGGCATCCACAGGATTCACCAGCAGTTTTCCTGACCTGTCCAAAATACTTGTCATTTCCTTCTTACCTCCCTTTCGAAGACTGCTATTTACACTCCAGAATGGTTTTCCAGCAGCTTGACCCATAGTCTCCAACCTGTTTCCAAAGTCTTCCCATGATTTCTTCTTGGATGCTGCAATTATCTGTTTGGCTTTGTTTCTTTCTTCAACATAACTTTCTCTGTCTACCTGGGTTCTGGTATGTAGCCATTTTTGATACGCCTTCTTTTTCCTTTTACAGGCTGCCTTGACTGTATCATTCCACCAAGCTGTTTGCTTCATCCTACTTTTACACACTACTGTTCCAAGACATTCTTTAGCCACTTCTAGCACTGTGTCCCTGTACCTTGTCCATTCCTTTTCCAATGACTGTAATTGACTACACTCAACTAACTGGTACCTTTCTGAGATCACTGTTATGTGCTTGTGCCTGATTTCCTTATCCTGAAGTTTCTCCACTCTTATCCTCCTACATATGGACCTGACCTCCTGCACTTTTGGCCTCACAATCCCAATTTCACTGCAGATTAAATAATGATCAGTGTCATCAAAGAATCCCCTGAATACACGTGTGTCCCTCACAGCCTTCCTGAATTCCTGATCTGTTATTATATAGTCAATGACAGATCTGGTTCCCCTGCCTTCCCAAGTATACCGGTGAATGTTCTTATGTTTAAAAAAGGAGTTTGTGATTACTAAGCCCATACTGGCACAGAAATCCAAGAGTTGTTTCCCGTTCCTGTTGGCCTCCATATCCTCTCCAAATGTACCCATAACCTTTTCATACCCTTCTGTTCGATTTCCAATCCTGGCGTTAAAATCACCCATGAGCAGAACACTGTCCTTGTCCTTTACTCTAACAACTACATCACTGAGTGCCTCATAAAAACTATCCATCTTACCTTGATTTGTCCCTTCACAATGTGAATATACTGACACAATCCTAATTTTCTTGCTAGACACTGTCAAATCTATCCACATCAGTCGTTCGTTTACATACCTTATTGCAACTACACTGGGTTCCATTTCTTTCCTGATGTAAAGCCCTACACCCCATTGTGCTATTCCTGCTTTGACTCCTGACAGGTAGACCTCGTATTCTCCCACTACCTCTTCTTTCTCAGCCCTTACCCGAATGTCACTAACAGCTAAAACATCCAGCCTCATCTTACTTGCAGCCTCTGCCAGCTCTACCTTCTTCCCAGAGTAGCCTCCATAGATATTAATAGCTCCCCATCTCATTATCATTTGTTTGCCAAGTCGTATCTTAGGAGTCCCTGGTTTGTCAGTTAGAGGTGGGACTCCGTCACCTCCAAAGGTCCGAGGCATTTTGCTCTGATTGTTGCCAGCATCATATTTAAAATACCAGGGAAGCAGGTTGCTAGCCTTACTTGCCCCGAGTCCCATTGGGTTTTACCCCTAACGGCTGAGGGACTAATCGGTGGATTTGGTAGTCTTTGCCGTATGAGCACAAAGGTGACCACGACTCAGAATATGTCCGAGATGCCCAGCCTTATTCCAAAGTAACTGGTATCCCGACTGTCAGGACCACTTACTTGGCCACTCATACGTTGCCCGTGGTTCATGAACTAGGACATGACTACAGGAACCCACACCATGAACCACGGACTTCCTAGTATATAGATTTATATTTGTATCAATAAATTCTTGTATAACTTTGTGATAGGACAATGCCACATTAAAGGTTCAAAATCTGATTGGATTTTTTTCCACTAATATTTATTACCAACAACACTTGTTACCTTGCACATATTGGATTTATTTCAAAATTTGGTTATCCAAGTGTAAGTACATTTGAAGTCATTCACATTTAAAATTATTAATTATAAACTCTCAAACTAACTTCAAAAGAGATCTTTGGTAAGTAACTCATTTGCTATGTAAAGACTTCCTTTGACATCTGTTTTATCTTTGTCCTTCCTGGTTAGTCGCAAGCCTCGATGTTGTTGGGGAGCTACTGTACTGTGTGTGTAGTGTCGTATTTTGAGGCTTAGTCATGTTTGAATATTGAAATGGCGCTGTGTCAAAAAGTTGGGAATTACCTAAATGTGTGAAACACAAAATGTCTGCAAAAGGTTATTTCCAATACATATTTATTTTAAGCTAAAACCTTCAAGCAGAAATATCATACTTCTACTTCCACAACCAACAAGCTAACTTAAAAACTACTAGATCTTTTTTATAACAAAATCTATTTTATGAGCAATTCTACCTGTGCTCATAACTGTCCTCAGTGGCAGAAAGCATTATGCAAATATATGCATAGGAATGATTTGCAAAGTTTGTCACAAAATTATATTTTGATGATGCACTATATACAAGTATTAAGGTTTGATGATGAAGACACTTTTTCATGATGGTCTACTTTGGACAGCTGTGTGAAACAAGTTTTCAAGGGGATACAGTGCAGAATTTTGTCTTGACAGAAAGTCGCAAGCATAGACAGAAGAGGACTTTGCCTGTTGTGGGAACAGGAATAGTGTGGACGACAAGTGCTGCCTCATTCATGCACAGCTGGCAGCCTACACATCTTTTGTGCTTCTGCAAAAGCAGGACTGACATGTGCTGATCTTTTTTGGGTTATCAAAATGGTACCTAGTCCACTTATATACCACGAGTAGCATCATTGTTCTTTCCAAAATAAGAAGACAATGAGCAACACACAACACAAAGCAAAGCACACAAAACATTCAATAATGGCCACCACAATAATGCTAAGGTTGGCAATGTTGTAAATAATGTAGTACAGGATCAAACTTAAATAGTAATCTTACACAACCACAGTTCAAAAGATGACCCCAGTTTCCCCTAAATTGGATCCCTTAAAAACCAGCATGACAACAACAACAACAAAAAAAAAAACAACAAAATGCAATAATAGAAGGGGCAGTCAATGAAAACCATGCATTCACCACAGCCAGACCATGGGATAGTTCCATTCCAAAGTAATCACCAAACATGTTAAGACATTTATCCCACTGGGGGATGAGAAGGTAAATTTCTGTTTTGTAGGACATGGTTGACAGATCCACAGCCACACCCACTCTTGCATTTCTTTGGCTGACTGAAACTGATGTCCCTGCCTGTCTCGCTTCAAGGTGCCAAAGATGTGAAAAGATCTGGGCTGTACAAGGGATGCTGGAGTGTTATCAAAACCAAATTGCTGAAGTGTGGCCTTCACCTGATTGGCAGTGTAGGGATGGGCATTATCGTGCAACAGGATGATTCTGTCTAGGAGAATTCCGACAGCCTGAGGACAAATGTAAAGCCACCAATGGAAACATCGCACATCTCGCCCCCCCCCCCCCCCCCAAAAAAAAAAAGCTGTTCACACAAGTCCTGGTAAGGTCCTGATGACCTCCTCCTTTGGCTGTAGAGGACCTCTGCTTGCTGAGTTCCTCGAGCCCACAGTCAGGAATGCTGTCAGACAGAATCGTCCTATTGCACTATAACGCTTGCCCCCTGCACTAACAATCAGATGAAGGTTATGCTTCTGTGATTTGGTTGGAAAACATTGTGACATCCTCCATATACAGCTCAGATTTTTCACTATGTAATTTTAATATGTCTGGCAACATAAAGAAAGACAAGCGTGGACAACGGTTTCAGTCGGATGATGAATTGCAAGATTGGTTGCCATTGTGGATCCATCAGAGGCCAACCACACTCCGTGAAACAGGAACTGATCCTCTTGTCTCCCAGTGGGATAAAGGTCCTAACACATGTGCTGATTGTTTTTGAATGGAACCATTCCACAGTCCCAGTGTGGCTGGTTTCTGATTTTCATTTGAATGCTTGTCATATTATTAGTACTCCAAAGGTAACAACATTGGACCTGCTACCATCTTCTCAATTCATCCCTGAACCAGCATGTGCCATCTACAACCACAATTCACAAGTCAACCTTACATGGTATGGAAGAGGGTATTTTGTGTATTTCTGTTTTTTCACCCTTTCCTGTTATAGCCCAAGGATGTAGCCAAAGGGGAGAGGGGTGGGGTGTCCAGGGGTCCAGACCTCCCTTATCACCTAAATGAAATTATACACATGACATAGTTGTTGTGTACTGAAATTGAAAGATATTTTGGTTTTCAATCATTCAAATAAAAAGGGATATGCACTGTTGACAGCCAGCAAGGCCAACAATTAATAAACAATCTACACATCCATAGCACTATCAGCTATTGCGCATGCTCATTTTAGCGGAGACCAGTTGTTGGCCTTGCTTGACCTCAATTGTTGCTTTGTTATTCAATCAGTTCTTACTTTCAGTTGAGTTTAATGTAAATGCTACTGGTTATCAGTTTTGTGCTGTGTGCGGTTGTGATAGTTTCTAAAAAGGAGAGGAAAATTGATTTTGATTTGTCTGCTGGTATTATGGCGAGTTCAAAATATGCACACACTACTGTAATAGTCTAATTACCTATCTATAGCAGTCTAATGTTAACATTGGAGTTGTTATTTGGAGGCAGCTAGATTTCTGAATTTCACAAGGCAGCAGAGTGGGAAATATCATTATAAATAACAGTAAACATAAATCAGTGCATAAAAATACACTTGGATTTGTCTGAGCTGCCCAAAAAAGACATTGCTCAACAAAAATACAGCCCAAGTGGTGATGAGTGGATTTATTTTTAAAAAATTGCTCAATATTCTATCATTAGTCACCTGACTGGGAAAATATTGCCAAATCTTGTTACTTGGGCGGTACTCAATTACAAAAACCACATCTGATACAGTATGACGAGAAGGAGTTTGTCGAGAGCCAAAGGGGTTTCTGATGACAGCACACCCTATAGTTGTTCATTTCTAAAGGATTATTTTATTGGGCTCCTTGGATTCGTCTGAGCCAACTATGCCCTGCATCCCTTCCTCCCCCTTTCATCCAAAATCTATTTACACTCTTGAAGTAGTACAATAAATGAAGCCAGCAACTCTAGTCTCAAAATATGAATTTCTCCATGCACTATAAAATGACTAAACATGCACAATTAAAGGAAAAATGTGCAATGTCAGAATTCAATTTTTTGTTGTGATACATTTTATTTTATTTTAAAACAATGTTCAACAAGCAGTTTTTTCAAATTCTGCACCAACTTGGTATGGCTCTGTGTGTTGAGACACTGAGCTGGCAATCCTCAGGTTCATTAGGAGAGGTGCTTTGAATCCATCTGCTGTCAACCTTGAAATGGTTTCCTGTGGTTTCCCACTTTCAGTTTACACAAATGCTGTAGTTGGTCCCTTACTATAGCCCACATCGAGGTCCCAAATACCTTTCATTCCTGATAAATTCGAGTTCCCTTAAAGACACAGCTTCTCTGCTTAAATGAAATGAGCTACACTGAAGACGAGCCAAGCATCTCTTCAGAGATGCCTGGCACTAAAAGCCATATGATAAATAAATAATAATCCAAATTCTCGTAATTTTTGCTCATGCATTTGTCGCCAGGATGTTCTTTAATTACCTTTCTTACATCACAACAAGTGACACATGCATACTTAAATGAGGAAATTTGGGAAAGTGTAAGACTGAATAATATCAGGTCCTTTGCATTTTCACCACTAAAAATTGTTCTAGCTTCTCTGTTAAATATAGATTTCTTTATTCCAAAAGCCCTGTTACTAATAATCATTGTGTCCAAAAAAATTAGGGCTTCTCCATTTCTGATCACTTCCTCAGGTCAAAACCAGATTGAAAGAACAAGAGAGTAAAATGACCTCAGAGAGCGACAGGAGATTGGAGCACAGCTGCTTGTTAGTGGTTTACCAAAATACAGCACTCCCAATTAGATAAATCTCCAACTGGTGAAAACTTAGATACCATTTCTGACCAAAATGATTTATCACTCTTTATGGAAACTTTCAGAATAAATTAAAAACATGCATCTTTTTAAGGTCCTCTCTGACAAATCTGACCCCCTCCCCCCCTTCCCTGCTCTTTTGACAATATCCTGCCCAGTCAAATGTGTTTTGTGGTAAGAATAATTGCTGGTAACACTTTATGCGAACTCAAATCTCTATAATTTTATGTTCATGGTCTTTTAGCGAGACACACATAGGAGAAAGCAATATACTGGTTGAATTATCTAGAAACATACACTCACAGAATTTCAGTAGTAAACCATATCATGTAACAAACACCTCTCATGTTGAGTCTTGCCATTTCAGTTCAATGAGCAACTCTGTGGCAGTTTCACACTTACTAAATGAACCTATAATGAAATGCACTACTCTTCTTCTGATATTCTCTATTTCCTCTATCAATCTCATCTGGTAAGTATCCTAGATTGAGGAATAATATTCAAGTATTGGCTGAAGGAGCATTTTATAAGATATCTCTAATCACCCCATGAGCCTACTCCCATATTCCATGGGTGAGACTGCTTTCATTGATTGTTCAGGAGCTGTGTAATCACACAATTGTGTGTCTCTCTACTTATTTATGTGCAATACATTACATTTCTTTATGTTATGGGTCAACTACTAATCTCTGCACCAAGCTTCAATTCTCTGCAGCTCCCCTGCATTTAGATACAATTTTCTGGTGTTGCAACTGATCTATACACTACAGTATCATAGGTGAAAAGCCTCAATAAACTTTCAATATTATCCACTAGGTTGTTTCTAAAAATCGTGAAAAGTTCTGGACTGGTTTACTTCAGATTTTTACGCAATACTCTAATAAATTATCATACAGACATATATTACATATTTTTTAAACAAAAATGTGTAAGTTTTATGTTAAAACTGAGCGTGAGAAAGAAAATGCTGTTTTGTTCTATGAAAATGTGCATTTTTTTCTCAGCCAGTTTAAACTATGATAGCAGGTCAGTTAAACTGTTAGACAAACTGTTTCTTCCACATATATTGTTTCTTCACGTAGATAATTTTAAACAAAAGTTTTATGCACAACAATGTGCTGTTTTGTTTTCTCCCCTACAGTCAATTTCAACAGAAAGCCTGTATATTTGGAAATTTATACTTACAGCTCATCAGCTTCTGGACGGAATATTATTACCCAATCTGAATCATCCATAACTTTGTAAGACTATCTTTTTGCAGATTGAATTAAATAATACCAGTGATGTTACAATAATTACAGATCCAACAGCTGGACAGCTCTCTCTCATTCAATTTATACCAATGACCACAACTAGGTTTCCCATTCAACTTAAGAAAATTGAGGCTTCATATGCAGTATAAATAAAGAAGGCCCAGGGTCAGACATTCGGATACATTTGAAATTGATTTAAGATCAGATTTATTTTTAAGTCTTACAGTACAGTATACAAAGATGAAAATATATATTCTGAATTTTATTGTATTGTATTGTTAATAAAATAAAAACTTGAAAACAATATAAAATAGAACAAATAAGTTTTTCCATTCATTTTCTGCACGATTTATTATAATTTCAAGTTCCTCACTTTCAAAGTGGGTGGAGTTGTAATTAGGAGCCAAAATTTACATCCTGATAATTTCTAGGGACATTCTAGATTAGGATGTATATCCAGTTTTCATACGTATTTAGCAATTATAAAGCATTGCCAGGTTCACAACTTTATACATGTTCCAAAAAGTAGTTGTCCTGTAACAGTTCCAGACTACACCCAAATGTTACTTTTACATCTTAAGGTTCTTATCTAGTAAAATATAACAACGAAAACAATTAATTATTGAAAAAACTATTTAACAGGATAGACAAAAAGTCTACTCATCAAGCAGTGGAAGAACACACACATAAAAGACAGTTGTAATTACCAAGCTTTTGGAGCCACTGGCTCCTTCTTCAGGCAGAAGAGTTGAAGGGAAAGGAAGAGGTGCCAAGGAAAAGGACTGGAGAGGTCATGGAAATGGGGTAGATTTTGGGGAAGATCACCCAGAACCACAGGTTAGGGCAGATTTATCATACAGGTTGAGAGGGAAAGCCTCTGTGATCAGTCCTTTTCATATCCCTACAGAGTGTTACACCCAGGTATGTGTGTGAGTTAGCTGATTCCAACAGTGACTCCTTGATTTTATGGTCATAGGATACGACATTTTCTTGTTATGTGAAGTGCTCAATTTTACATTTCTGAACATTTAAAGCAAGTTGCCAATCTCTGCACCACGTTTAAATCTAATCAAGATCTGACTGAATATTTATGCAGCTTCTTTCAGATAGTACTTCATTATAGATAACTTCATCATCTGCAAAAGGGCTTATTTTACTATTAACATTGTCTTCAAGCTCATTATTATACAACATTTTAACAGCAAGGTTTCCAACACACTTCCCTGAGGCACACCTGAAGTTACTTGTACATCAAAAAGTACTGGAAATTTTTCTTTCTCTTAAAGAATCTTTACTTATTCATCAGCATCAACCATGTTCCCTTCAAATTACTTCCCCTCAGATTTACTACATTTGTGCCAGTGCTTTCTCCAATCATGGAAGCAAGTCTTGAATTCACTTTTTGTTATGGTATTCAGCTCCTTCAGTGGTTCTATTTTTAATCTCATCAACGATGGCAAAATGACTTCCTTTCACAGTTCTCTCAAGCCTCGGGAATACAAATAAGGCACAGAGGGCTGTGTCCACTGAATATGGTGGTGAGGCAACATATCGTTTTTGTTTTTTGTGAAAAAAAATCATGAAAAAGCACTGAGGTATAAGCAGCATTAACATGATGCAATTTCCATGAGTGGTTTTGCCATAACACTTTTTGTGCATAACTCCTTATTGACAATATGACCGTAAGCCAGGAACTCATGATGCACTATTGCAAACAGTGGGGAGAACCTACACATGTGATTGAACTTGTCCAATATGCTTTGGTCTCGGCTCTTCAGGTAGTTTCCATTGGGACGATTGGGATTCGGTCTCGATGTCTTACCCATATACCCACGTTCTGTCACCTGTTATAGCCTTCTCTAGAAGCTCTGGATCACTGTAGACTTCATTCAGAAACTCCTAAGTGATATCTTCCCAACATGTCTTACAGTCACAATTCAACAATTTTGGAACAATCAATGCTGCTTCATGTTTCCTGCCCAAAACATCCAAAAGCATTGCTTGGCATGAGCCAAAAGATATGCTTACATCATCAGAAACCTCTCTGGTGATTAATCAGAACCATTTTCTTTATTTCTTCCACATCATTGTCAGTAACTGATGTGCTAGGGCACCCAGGACAGTCATCATCTCGAACATCTTCTCGACCCTGTTTGAAGCATTTAGGCCACTCGTGAACTATTGTCTTACTCCTAACAGATTCACCAAATGCCACAATCAATATTTCAAATGATGTGCTGAATTTTATTCCATTTTTCAAACAAAATTTAATGCCAATTCTTTGATCCATCTTTTTTGAAACTAAAGATTCACCAAGAACTTGAAAACATGTTTAACCTTTTCAACGATCAACAACAAAGTAAATTTTCAAAACAGTTGAAAATATAAAACATACATCAGAAATAGTGTACATGGAACATGTGCATTAACCACATAGAGGTGGACTTAAGTTACGGAGGGGTACAATGAAGAGACTACTGAGGCCAAAGACTGCGGCTGTGTGTGTATGAGTCGTACTCGTGTGAATGTGTACGTGTTTCCTATTTCTGAAGGAGGACTTCTCATCTGAAATCTTAAATGTTTAGCAGTCTTTTCATTGTGCCTGACTGTGACTCAATACTTGCTCTGTGTGGTGATTAGCGATCTACCATTTTTATAATATTCTTATTCTATGCTTAAGTTTCCATTATGTTATGCTCCAATTAAAACTACTTTGTGACTGACGGATTGCAGTGGTGAGGGACAGTGTTGCCGACATACAGACAGCTATGCTTCACAAGGTGCTGACAGTGCCTACAAAATGACGAGTACATCATGCTCGGGAAACAACTGTGATTGGAGGGCAGTTGGCCCCCAGCGCCCAACTCGCTGAGACATCAGTCGCAATGTAATTTTAATTAGCATATAGGGGTGTAAGTGCAGATACCTACACTCATGGCTGAGGATAGCGTACTGAACAACATTACACTAGTATTTACTTCATCTGCAAAATAATAATTATAGCTACTATGAGTAGTAAGATTTTAGATTGGTTAGTAGCTCTAAGTACACAAGGCACAAGCGAGCCATTAATTTTTGTTTTCCCCTAGGCTCTCGGTCAGGTACTGAGGTGTGGACTTCTATACTGATGGGTGTAGTTCACTTCATGCTGGAGTTAGAAGCATACAGAAACCATTAGAGAGTAAATTATGAGATGTGTTTGATGGAAGACTGATAGGTACAGATAAAAAACAACTAACACTGAAGTGGGTACATATTAATAAACTGTGTGTGTGTGTGTGTGTGTGTGTGTGTTTGTGTGTGTGTGTGTACAGGATGTTAAAAAAAGTGTTGAATATTTTGAGAGGTGGTACTATGCATTGAAACAAGAAAAATAAGTCCAATTAACATGGGTCCAGATAAATGGGTCTAAGATAAATGGGTCTGAGATAAATACGAGTTTATAGGAAGGGCTGTGTAATGCTCGGTTGTGGATATTTGCACAGTCGTTGCATTGGTGCTCCAACAAATGCATCAGCTGGGCATTACAGTGTCTTACTCATAGTGCTCTATCTATCATCAGGGGTGTACAGTCAATTGCGTGGTTTGAGTCATGTTGTAGGGTACATTAGTTTTCGTCGTGGTTGTGTGCCTTATTGTACACTACTGTCAATTCTGGTTATGTATTGTGGTGTTTTACCTTTTCCAAACACAGGTTCACTTGTGTGTTTACTGCTATTGTGCTGTTTGTATGTATCGATGCTGTAATACATTTACATTTTCTCTCTTCCACCACTTGTTAGCAATGGAAGCACACTACTCCACAAGTGAAACTGTGGATAGGATATTCTGCTACGGTTTAACAAATGGACGTAGCAGCAAGACCTTGCCCTCTAAACTGAAAAATATGCACAGTGCAGAGTGCCCCCTGATAAGCTGCTTGGCAGACTTTTCCAGTGTCTGAGGGACACAGGTACCCTTGCACCTTGGAAGACAGTCAGTGGAAGGCCCCGCACAGTCCAGATGCCTGACATGGAGGAGCATGTACTACATGAAAGAAGAAATCCCTGATCCCTGGGACCAGTGTGCAATGATTAGCAGCAGCAGGAGGCGTGCCTTTCTGTCTTATCTGGGGCATAGTTCACAAATAATTGCTGTACTCATATCATCTACAGTGCATCCAGGCCCTGAGGCCACAGGTTCATCAGCGCAGATGGTTCTGTCGATGGATGTTGCAGAAATGTGCTGCAGATCCACTGTTCAGATCCAAGATTTTATTTACCAATGAGGCAGGGTTCACTAGAGACGCTGTCATGAATTTTCATAACCAGTATCTATGGGCAGATGTAAATCCCCAAGTAATTCAGGAGAGAAGGGATCAACACCGATTCTCAATCAACGTATGGGCAGGTGTACTTGGCAATAAATTAATAGGATCATATATGCTACCACAATGGTTAACTGGGGCACATTATCTAGACTTTCTCATTAGTTTATTGCCTACCTTGCTGGAGGCTGTGCCACTGCAGCAACGAATACAAATGTGGTTCATCAGCATACTTTCATCACAATGTGCATGAAAATCTGACACAGACATTTCAGGACCGCTGGAATGGCTGGAGGGGGGAGGGATTGGGGGGAGGGGGGAAGCAGCTGTACACCTTGGCCTGCTCATTCCGCAGACCTAAATCCTCTAGACTCTCGGTTATGGGAACACTTAAAGGGTGTGTCAATCCTTATGCTAGAGGGCAGAGGGGTGGACTGTTGTGAGTGGACGCCACAGTGAACACCTCCTGTAAACATGTGTTCATCACAGAAAGTATGCATTTCCAGACCCTTGTTTATTGGAGTTATTTTTCTTTTTCTGATGAGTACTACCACCTCTCAAAGAATTCGATACATTTTTTAAACACCCTGTATTTTACAGATCAGGACTGAAGCAATGTGGGGTGAGTAAGGCTTAACAACACTATTCGGGTGGCAGGCCATACATACTTGGCATCTGAGGGACTGGATGCGGCCTGCGCGAGCTGCCACGCGTAGTCAAGGCAGGAGGAGTCACGCACACGGCACAGCCACTTCCCCACCCCCGCACGTAGTGACCTCGTCATGTGGTCGTCGTCCGGGCGTGTAGAGAATGTCAGCGTCCAATAAAACCGTTCGAGGAGGGACTTCACGTAGCTCTGCAAGGATGACACATTCACAGCACTAGTGACTGTTACATCCCCTTAGATACTACCAAATCAGCACCACTTCATATGCTGGATTATGACAAAAAACAAATACTGGATACACTAATTATTTTGCAATACCTTTACTGCTATATTTGTTATAGACACATATGCCACTGAAAGTGAGAAGGGTTGTTCAAATGAGAATCTTCTTTATACATTCACTTACCTCATACTATAAGCCTTAAATAATATGAGTGTTGTTTGAAAAGTTCTTGGAATCATCACAAGAGGTCAGGCTAGTGCAACGAGTAGTTCACGTGATATTCTTTGGACTGTTGCTTGTAAAAGCATGCCACGTCAGTGCTCTTGGAAGAGAGCTGTGGCAGTGACATGGCTCTGTTGTTGTTCCTGCTTAGTGATTTGTGAAGACAGGAAAAAATTGAGGTTCAAGCAAGGATTAAGTACTTCATAAAGAAAGATATGAAAGCAAAGGACATTTATGCTGATTTCCAGAATACACTGGAGGAGTCTGCTCCGTCATATTCAACTGTTGCCAAGTGGACAGATGAACTTAAATTTGGCTGGGAGAGCTTAGATGATGATCCACGCAGTGGCCAGCCAAGATGACTCACTACTCAAGAAATGATTGCAAAAGTACACAAAATGGTCGTGAAATTGCTCATGCTTGCCAGATGTAATCTGAAAGGGTATATCACATTTAAATTGAAGAATTAGAAATGAAAAAATTATCTGCAAGATGGGTGCCATGACTCTTGATGCTGGATGAAAAATGCATGAGAATGGTGTGGCAAAATTACATGAACTAAGGTATGAATTGTTGCCATGCCCACCTTATTCACCTGATGTGGCTCCACCAGACTTCCATCTCTTCCCAGAACTGAAAATTTTTCTTGGTGGATGAACATTCACTTCAAACAAAGAACTGATAGCCAGGGTTGACAACTATTTTACAGATCTGGAGGAAACTTATTTTTGACATGGGATCAATGCACTGGAACATCATTGGACCAAGTGCATTAATCTACAAGGAGACTACATTGAAAATTAAAAAAGTTTCAGTGATGTAAGTACTTTTTTTCTATTTCATGCTGAGAACTTTTCAAACTACCATCGTATAATACTGCCAGGGCGATTGACAAAAATGGGAAAATTACAGAGGCATCATGCTGCTATCACACACTCTGAAGCTGTTAGAAAATTTTGTAGGAATGAGACTTAGAAAGATAGTAGAACCTTTGCTTGAGGAAGAACAACAGGGATTCAGGAAAGACTGAAGTACTATGGATCTTATTTTAGCGATAAGAATGCTGACAGAAAAGTAATGGGAATATGGAAAAAATCTTTTGATGGTATTTTTTGATATTGAAAAACCGTAAGACAATGTTCCTTGAAACACGATATGGGAATGTTTGGAAGACCTAAAGGTATCAAAGTACCTAACTGATAGATTCAAGATGCTATACAAAAAGTGTTACAGTTGTGTCAAGATAGGCAATGGATGATCAGAACAGTTTGAGACAAAGAGATTTGTCTCATCATTCCTCTTTGTAATAATAATGGACAAGTTCACGAAAATCTATCAAGAAAATAGACAGTGAACCAAATGCCCTGGTTTTTGGTGATGATGGGAGAGACAGAAGCTGAAGCACAGAAGAAACTTAGTTATTGGAGCAACACATTCAAAAATTTCTGGCTAAAAATAAGTAAAACAAAGACAGTAAAAACGACCATCAACAGGCAAGCAACAAAATCAGACATATTTATAGGAGGAATCAAAGTAGAATCTATTTCCCAATTCAAGTACCTAGGAAGCATGATCTCAAAATATGACACCATTAAGCAGGAAATACTCAGAAGGGCACAGAAAGCATCCAATTTTTACAGTAAAATCAGAAATCTTCTCTTGTATGATAAAATGGCATGAAAAGCAAAAGTGACCATGTATTACATCTATTTCATACCAATCCTTTCATATGGTTTAAAAACATGTACCCTACTAAACATAGAACTCAGCAGAATTCAGGCAACAGAAATGAGATACATTAAAACTATGAACCAAACAACTAGAGAGGACAAAATTAGAAATGAGGCAAACAGAAAATTAGCTGGTGTTGAGGTTCATGTTACTAGTGTCATAAAGAAATGTAGGCTTTAACAGTATGGGCACATAATGAGAACAAACAGCGAAAGACCTGCCAAAAGGTATTCCAACCTACATCTCATAGGAAGAAGACCACAGGGAAGGCCAAGAAAACGCTGGATACAGACTGTAAGATGAGATGTGGAGGAGAAAGGACACAAATGAGAAGCTGTCCTGGGACAGAAGATGCATGAAGACAGAAGGAGATGGCAAGTGCTTGTACACCACACCCAGGAAACTGGAGATGGGAAATGGTGATGATGATTTTTTTGGTGATATTTCAAAGGTGTTTAATTGCATACAGGGCAATTACAAATGATTGAAGCGATTTCATAAATTCACTGTAGCTCCATTCATTGACATATGGTCATGACACACTACAGATACGTAGAAAAACTCATAAAATTTTGTTCGTCTGAAGCCACACTTCAGATTTCTGCCGCCAGAGCGCTCGAGAGCGCAGTGAGACAAAATGGCGACAGGAGCCGAGAAAGCGTATGTCGTGCTTGAAATGCACTCACATCAGTCAGTCATAACAGTGCAGCGACACTTCAGGATGAAGTTCAATAAAGATGCACCAACTGATAACTCCATTTGGCGATGGTATGCGCAGTTTAAAGCTTCTGGATGCCTCTGTAAGGGGAAATCAATGGGTCGGCCTGCAGTGAGCGAAGAAACGGTTGGACGCATGCGGGCAAGTTTCATGCGTAGCCCGCGGAAGTCGACGAATAAAGCAAGCAGGGAGCTAAACGTACCACAGCCGACGGTTTGGAAAATCTTACGGAAAAGGCTAAAGCAGAAGCCTTACCGTTTACAATTGCTACAAGCCCTGACACCTGATGACGAAGTCAAACGCTTTAAATTTTCGGCGCGGTTGCAACAGCTCATGGAAGAGGATGCGTTCAGTGCAAAACTTGTTTTCAGTGATGAAGCAACGTTTTTTCTTAATGGTGAAGTGAACAGACACAATGTGCGAATCTGGGCAGTAGAGAATCCTCAAGCATTCGTGAAGCAAATTCGCAATTCACCAAAAGTTAACGTGTTTTGTGCAATCTCACAGTTTAAAGTTTACAGCCCCTTTTTCTTCTGCAAAAAAACATTACAGGACATGTGTATCTGGACATGCTGGAAAATTGGCTTATGCCACAACTGGAGACCGACAGCGCTGACTTCGTCTTTCAACAGGATAGTGCTCCACCGTACTTCCATCATGATGTTCGGCATTTCTTAAACAGGAGATTGGAAAACCGATGGATCGGTCGTGGTGGAGGTCATGATCAGCAATTCATGTCATGGCCTCCACGCTTTCCCGACTTAGCCCCATGCAATTTCTTTCTGTGGGGTTATGAGAAAGATTCAGTGTTTAAACCTCCTCTACCAAGAAACGTGCCAGAACTGCGAGCTCGCATCAACGATGCTTTCGAACTCATTGATGGGGACATGCTGCGCCGAGTGTGGGAGGAACTTGTCTGCCGAATCACTAAAGGGGCACATATTGAACATTTATGAATGCCTAAAAAAACTTTTTGAGTTTTTGTATGTGTGTGCAAAGCATTGTGAAAATATCTCAAATAATAAAGTTATTGGAGAGCTGTGAAATCGCTTCAATCATTTGTAATAACCCTGTATATTGCGTTAAATTTCTAGGTATGGTTCTTACTGAGATGATGTGATATATGATACAATTACAATACACAATGCAACTCACAATATGAGACAGAAATGATCAACATGGATGGAGTGTGAAGAAACATGGTTGAAGCAACTTAACTGATTTGTACTGGGATGACAGTGAGACAACATTGATACAAATCTCTGTCACGTCGGCCGGTGCAACACTGGGTGACAGCTGCTCTGTGCAACTGTATCATACTGAACACACAGAGGGAAATGTGCCTCAAAAAATTGTTTTATGTAGCCGAAGCTATGCTGCATCTGCCCCTGTTGTTAGTTCTTAGAAAAACCTACTTTTGTGTTAAAAATTAAGAAAACTACTGTTTTGGTGTTTCTCCACTATGCAGTCTTTGTCATTCAATTCTGAGGAGATTACTTGATAAAAAGCTTTCTGTTTTTTGCGTCTTATAGTCAGATATCACAGCCAATAATGAACAATTATCTTTCTTGCTATGGTCCTTAGTGATTGTGATATATCAAAATTAAGTAAAACTCAGTGCACATTTTGAAACTTTGCAGTAAAAAATATAGTCACTGTCAAGTTTATGTTTGGTCCAGTTTACATCACAGAGTGCTGCTTATCAAATATAGCTAACATACCAAAATTGAACAATGGAAAAGCCAGGATGGAATTTTAGAATACCAGAGAAGGAAAGTTGCTACTCACCATATAGCGGAGATGCTCAGTCATTATAGGCACAATAAAAAGATTCACACACTCATAGCTTTCAGCCATTAAGCCTTTCTCAGCAGTAGACACACATACACACACACACGCACACACACACTAACGCAAATGCATCATGCACACATGTCTGCAGTCTCAGAGAGCTGAAACTACACTCTAAAACAAAGACTTAATGGCCGAAAGCTATGAGTGTGTGAATCTTTTTATTGTGCCTATCGCGACTCGGCATCTCTGCTATATGGTGAGTAGCAAATTTCCTTCTCTGGTACTGTAACATATCAGAATTGTATGGATAATGAAAAAATCTACTCAATGAGCTGTGGCAGATGAACTCGCATATAAAGGTATTTAAGTTTGAAGTTCACAACCTTTCAGAGCCAGTCACTACTTCTGGTAGAGGGCTGAAGAGGGAAGAAGAGGGGTGAAGGAAAAGGACTGGTGAGATTTAGGAAAAGAGGCACAGTTCACAAAAGTTGCCCAGAACCCCAGGCCAGAGGAGACTTACTGTTCAGGATGAGAAGGAAATACTGATTGTTGGGGACTGCACCAGGTGGGATTTGAAAATCTGAGTGCTTAAATGTGGAAGACAGGATAATGTGCAAGACAGAGGTTACTGCCAAAACAGCATTCACAAGTTAATAAGAAGGTAAAGCTAAGCATGCAGTATGTGATAGAGGTGTGGAGAAAGATGGGGAGGGATGAAGCAAGTCAGAAAATGAAAGATATAGTGAAAGAAATAGGAAACAAAGAAAGTGAAGATAGGAATCGTTACTGTGAAGAAATGCTGACACCAGAGAAATTAAAGCAAATTAAGGCCAGATGGGTTGCAGCACCAGTTACCACCACCTGCAGAGTTCTGAAAAACTGGTGTCTGGGGGAAGAATCCAGATGGCACACATGGTGAAACAGGTGCCAAGGTCAAGACTGTCATACTGTAGAGCATGCTGTGCAACAGGATTTTGTGTGTTTCCAGAATACACCATCTGCCTATGTCCATTCATCTTGACTGATAACTCGGTGTCAGTCACACCATGTAAAACACCAAACAGGGTTTACGTAACGGGTGGTAGGTAACATGTCATTTCACATGTTTGATAGTATATGTTTTGCCAGTTACAGGGCTGATATAGACAGTGGTAGGGGGGTGCATAGAGCAAGTCTTGCAGCAGGGACAGTCACAGGGGGAGGAGCCTTAGGGTAGGGAGATGGGTACAGAAGGAACATAGGGTCTCACCAAGATATTGTGGGGATTGGGAGAGTGATAAAAAGCTATTCTAGATGTGGCACATAAAATGTCAGACAGACTAGATCTCATTTCAGGGCATGATTTTAGGAAGTCACAGCTTTGTCGCAGTAGCTGATTAATACATTCAAGATATTATCAAAAATTGATTATTTTCATAGATGTAACCTATAAAAATTGTTTTTATAGCTGGAAGGACAACCACACCTCTTCCCAGTATTGAGTAAATATGTGACATATTAGGAAACTGTCCACAAGGAGGCTGGCAGCAGCGTGTCACAAGTGAGGCTGTTGTTGGACGCTGTGCCTCTGTTCTCATCGTATCGCTCCTGTGGGAGAACGAGCGTTGCACAGACAACTGTCACATTGCATGACCTTTACTGCGACATCTCACATCACACACTGTATCACCTCAGAAGAACTTAAGTTAGGCACATCTGGTTTGAATCATATTTAACAAACGGAATGCAAACAGTTATACTGAAAAATTCAAACAGTGTTGGAAGGAGAGCGAATTTTAGGATTGGGAGAAATCAAAAAGGGAGTCCCACAAGGTTTAATTTTGGGCCCACTACTATTGCTACTTTACTATTGGTTACACTTTATATTCATCAAGCAAAACTGATAATTTTTGCATATGATACTAGTTTTGCAATAAATCATCTTTGAGAGATAGCAAATAATTATTAACTGGTTATTTAAAATGGACTCTCCCTAAATTTTGAGAAAACCAACCATATTCAGTTCTGCACAACTAATAATGGCATATCAACAATCAATTTAGCACATGAACAGGAGCCAGTAAACACAGTACAATGCTCCAAGTTTTTGGTGTGCATTTTGATGAAAACTTGACCAGCAAGAAGCTGAGATGCTCAACCAATTTAGTTTAGCTACTGAACCATCACAATACATATTCCATGTGGTTATAACTTAAGTTTAACTACTCACAGAGGTTCAGTGGGCAGCTAAACTTGGTAGATATCCTACACTGAAAAAAGTTATTCTAATTTTGCTCACCAGGTGCATACCTAGCACTATACAGCATCTCGTCAACGTTTCTGGTGCTCATACTCTACAAACTGTGTTAGTGGTGGTTAATAATAAAATCAACATTATGTCTTCCTCACTTATTTGACCTTTTCTCCCCATGTCCTGTTCCTAATCCATTACAAATGGAAACATTTCTAGACATCTTTCTTTCATTCACAGTGTTGGATTTGCACCTAGTAGCCACAACTGGAACCAATTTTTTAAGTGTAAATTAATTCCACAGTAACATATTAGAGTACCTACTCAGTTTTGCTGCCATACGATAAACCTGATTTAAGTGTCAGGAAGTCGTTTCTGAAAGTATTTGCATGGAGTGTAGCCATGTATGGAAGTGAAACATGGACGATAAATAGTTTAGACAAGAAGAGAATAGAAGCTTTCGAAATGTGGTGCTATAGAAGAATGCTGAAGATTAGAAGGGTAGATCACATAACTAATGAGGAGGTGTTGAATAGGATTGGGGAGAAGAGAAGTTTATGGCACAACTTGACTAGAAGAAGGGATCGGTTGGTAGGACGTGTTCTGAGGCATCAAGGGATCACCAATTTAGTATTGAAGGGCAGCGCAGAGGGTAAAAATAATAGAGGGAGACCAAGAGATGAATACACAAAGCAGATTCAGAAGGATGTAGGTTGCAGTAGGTACTGGGAGATGAAGAAGCTTGCACAGGATAGAGTAGCACGGAGAGCTGCATCAAACCAGTCTCAGGACTGAAGAACACATCAACAACAATGATAAACCTACAGTGGACCTCTGTGAGTAGCTGTGCTTTAACTACAACTACACAGTAACTGCTAATGAAAATTTACATAAATAAACCATCAGAATTTGAGAAAAGTAGTGATTTCAATACCTACAACACTAGAGGAAAAAATGACATTCATTGCCTTTTATTGTAGTGTCAGTGGCTCAGAAACAAGTTCTCAATGCAGCAACAAAATTTTTTTATCATTTTCCCAATAACTGTTGTTATAAGAGTTTGAAGGTTGTCAGAAAGTGAGCTTTCAGCCAACTAAGCCTTCATCAGAAATAGGCCACCCAATCACCTCCCCCCCCCCCCCCCCCACACACACACATACTCACACAACAATGCTAACAAAATGCCCACATGTCATTGTGTGAAACCAAATTTTTTAAGACTGCAATTAATTGTTCCGACTGGATCATCACACTCATAAATATAACAATCTTCCACTAGGTAATGGTGTGGCACAGTTGTTATCACATAAAAATCACATGCAGAAGATCATGGGTTTGAATCTCACCAAATACAACAGATTTTTTAAAAATCTCAATGTAATTTTTTTTTATTTCTAATACTGTTATGCACCATTTTCGACACCATATTGACATTTTAATTTGCTCTTATTTTTCTTCCTATCATTCTTTTTTATTTGGAATCTGCTTGTGTCACCTATATCCTGCAACCAAGCGGCAACCAGCAGTGATTGGCAGTTGATAATGAATGCACCTTCCTGTCGCTAGTTCGAGGGTAGTTTCAGGTAACAGGAGACAGTAAGAATTTACATTTTGTTTGTAATGCTGAAACTGGTATTTTTTTGTCTTCACTTTGCTCATTGAGGTTAGCTTTAATCACTAGTTCTGCCACAGACTGCTGATTACTGTTTGTTATATTGCACATTACTAGTTTGTGGTTAGTTTAGGACACAGGTTTAGATTCAGGGTTAGAAGACACATTGTCTGCTGTAGTACAGTCACTGGTTCCTCAAAACCATCTGTCAACAGAACAACTCCCATCAAACCTCACGGCAGCTGCTTCCAACATTGCTTCACATTACACATCAATTGCATTTGTGTATGGACCCATCATGTTTGTGTGGCACCTATAACAAGTGCTAGGTGGCAGCAGTTGTGGCGAGACTGTAGCATCAAGTGGCAGGTGTCAACTATCAAGTAATTTTGATGGGACTGTAACAACAAATTATCACAGTTCTTGTGACCTCCTGTCCAAAGACTGGTTTGATGCAGTTATCCACACCAGTCCATCCTGTGCAAGCCTCTTCATCTCCAAACAATTACTGTAACCATCGTCCATTTGAACCTGCTTACTGTACTCATCTCTTGGTCTCACTTCACCATTTTTAAATATCGTGTTTCCCTCAAATACTAAACATGATTCCTTGAGATCTCAGAATGTGTCCTATCAACTGATCCCTTCTTTTAGTTGATTTATGCCACAAATTTCTTTTTCACAAATTCTGTTCAACACTTCCTCATCAGTTATGCTAACCATCCTACCCATCCGATCTTTAGCATTCATCTGCAGCACCACATTTCATAAGCTCGTATTCTCTTTTCATGTGGGCTGCTTATCATCCACATCTCACTTCTCTACAGTGCTACACTCCTGACAAATACCTTGAGATTCTTCCTGTTGCTGGCCTACATTTTATATTTTCTCTACTACAGCCAAGTAAGTTATTTTACTGCTCAAATAGCAAAACTCATGTGCTACTTGTAGAGTCTCATTTCCTAATCTAATTTCCTCGGCATTGCCTGATTTAATTCATCTACCTTCTATTATCCTTGGAAAATCCAGGATGGAGTGTAACAATATTATGAAAAGAGTATTTGCTACTCATCATATGGCAGAGACAAAGACTGTCAGAAAGTGAGGTTTCAGTCAATAATGTTTTTGTTGAGGATAGACAAAACACACACACACACACACACACACACACACACACACATACACATACACACACATACACACACACACACACACACACACACACACAGACACACACACACACACACACACACACACACACACACTACCATAGCCTCCAACAGCTCTGAAGTCAGACTGCGAGCAGTGGGGCAGAATGGGGGTGGGGGAGGTAACTGTGAGGTGGAGAGAGGGTAGGGGAGATAGGTGCATTCAGGACATTAGATGGGGTGGGGTTCAAAATAGCAGAAGAGGAGAGAAGTAAAGAGACTGAGGATGCATTGCTGGAATGAGGACTGTGTAGTGCTGGAACAGGAACAGTGAAGGGGCTTGGTAGGTAACGACAATGACTAATGAAGGTTGAAGCCAGGAGGGTTATGAGTACATAGGATATATTGCAGGGCGAGTTCTCACCTGTGCAATTCACAAAATCTGGTGTTGGTGGGAAGCATCTAGATGGTACAGGCTGTGAAGCAGTCATTGAAATGAAGGATGTTATGTTAGGCAGCATACTCAGCAATGGGCTGGTCCAGCTGTTTCTCGACCACAGTTTGTCGGTGGCCATTCATGCAGATAGAGAGCTTGTCAGTTGTCATGCCCACATAGAATACAGCACAGGGGTTGCAGTTTAGCTATTCCTCCCCCTCCTCCCCATCCCAGCCTCCTCATTACCCCATCACCCAGTCGCCTCTCCCATCATGCACTGCTACTCACAATTTGGCTTCAGCTCCCAGAGACTCCAGTCACACATGTACCAGTTGCGTTTGTCTGAGTGTGCATGTGTGTGTGTTGTCTATTTCTGACAGAGGCCTTACTGTCCAAAAGTACATTTTCTGACAGTCATTTTGCTGTACCCTTCTACGACTCAGAAACTCCACTATATGGTGAGTAGCAACTATCCTTCTCATAATATTGTTTTGCTTTTGTAAATCCTCATCTTATACCTTTATAATGGGTGGCAGGGCAAAGAATCCAGTGAATTCTTTTTAAGTGCATTACCTGAAAGCTACCTTGTGCGGTTAAACAGAGAACTGACTCATGTTGATAACATATTAGACCTTCTGGTGACATACAGACCCAAAATATTTGAAACAGTTAATGCAGAAATGATTTCAGCCATAAATAGAAATACTAAAAAAGGTAGGAAGATTTTTCTGTTTAGCAAAAGTGACAAAAAGTAGATTTCAGAGCACTTGATGGGTCAACAAAAAAGTTTTATCTCAAGTACAGACAGTGTTCAGGATCTGTGGACAAAGCTCAAAACCTTTGTACAATATGCATTAGATGAGTATGTGCCAAGCAAGATCATAAGAGATGGAAAAGAGCCACCATAGTACAACAAATGAATTAGAAAACTGCTACGGAAGCAAAGAGAACTTCACAGCAAACATAAACATAGCCAAAGCCTTGCAGACAAACAAAAATTACACAAAGCGAAATGCAGTGTGAGGAGGGCTATGTGAGAGGTGTTCAATAAATTCAAAAATAAAGTTCTATGTACTGACTTGGCAGAAAATCCTAAGAAATTTTGGTCTTATCTCAAAGCGGTAGGTGGATCAAAACAAAATGTCGAGACACTCTGTGACCAAAATGGTACTGCAACAGAGGATGACAGACTAAAGACCAAAATACTAAATGTCTTTTTCCAAAGCTGTTTCACAGACGAAGACTGCACTGTAGTTCCTTCTCTAGATTGTTGCACAAATGACAAAATGGTAGATATTGAAATAGATGACAGAGGGAAAGAGAAACAATTAAAATCACTCAAAAGCAGAAAGGTCGCTGGACCTGATGGGATACCAGTTTGATTTTACACAGAGTACGTGAAGGAACTTGCCCCCCCTTCTTGCAGCGGTGGACCGTAGGTCTCCAGAAGAGCATAGCATTCCAAAAGATTGGAAAAGGGCACAGGTCATCCCCATTTTCAAGAAGGGATGTCTAATAGATGTACAGAACTATAGACCTATATCTCTAACGTGGATCAGTTTTAGAATTTTGGAACACGTATTATGTTTGACTATAGTGACTTTTCTGGAGACTAGAAATCTACTCTGTAGGAATCAGCATGGGTTTTGAAAAAGACAATCATGTGAAACCCAGGTCGTGCTATTTGTCCACAAGACTCAGAGGGCCATAGACATGGGTTCCCAGGTAGATGCCGTGTTTCTTGACTTCTGCAAGGCATTTAATACAGTTTCCCACAGTCGTTAATGAACAAAGTAAGAGCATATGGATTATCAGACCAATTGTGCAATTGGATTGAAGAGTTCCTAGATAACAGAATGCAGCACGTCATTCTCAATGGAGAGATGTCTTCCAAAGTAAGAGTGATTTCAGGTGTGCCGTAGAGGAGTGTCGTAGGACCGTTGCTGTTCACAATATATATAAATGACCTTGTGGATAACATCAGAAGTTCACTGAGGCTTTTTGCGGATGATGCTGTAGTATATCAAGATGTTGTAACAATGGAAAATTGTACTGAAATGCAGGAGGATCTGCAACAAATTGACGCATGGTGCAGGGAATGGCAATTGAATTTCAATGTAGACAAGTGTAATGTGCTGCGAATACATAGAAAGAAAGATCCTTTATCATTTAGCTACAATATAGCAGGTCAGCAACTGGAAGCAGTTAATTCCATAAATTATCTGGGAGTAGGCATTAGGAGTGATTTAAAATGGAATGACCATATAAAATTAATTGTCGGTAAAGCAGATGCCAGACTGAGATTTATAGGAAGAATCCTAAGGAAATGCAATCTGAAAACAAAGGAAGGAGGTTACAGTACACTTGTTCACCCACTACTTGAATACTGCTCACCAATGTGGGATCTGTACCAGATAGGGTTGATAAAAGAGGTAGAGAAGATCCAATGGAGAGCAGTGCACTTCGTTACAGGATCATTTGGTAATTGTGAGAGCATTACGGAAATAATAGACAAGCTCCAGTAGAAGACTCTGCAAGAGAGAGACTCAGTAGCTCGGTACAGGCTTGTTTTGAAGTTTCGAGAACATACCTTCACCAAGGAGTCAAGCAGTATATTGCTCCCTCCTATGTATATCTCACAAAGAGACCACGAGGATAAGATCAGGGAGGTTAGAGCCCACACAGAGGCACTCCAACAGTCTTTCTTTCCACGAACAATATGAGACTTGAATAGAAGGGAGAACTGATAGAGGTGCTCAAGGTGCCCTCTGCCACACACCATTGGGTGGCTTGCGGAGTATGGATGTAGATGTAGGTTTCGAGACACTGTACACTCCTTTCAACTGCTTCCCCTAAGTCCTTTGTTACCTCTGAAATAACTACAGTGTCATTAGCAAACTTCAAAGTTTTCATTTCTTCTTCAACTTTTTCTTTGGATTTCTTTACTGCTTGCTCAGTGTATAGATTCAATAACATTGGGAATAGAGTAGAGCCTTATCTGACTCCTTCCTAAACTGTTGCTGCCCTTCTCTCTGTATTTTGCACCTACTGCCATCAGAATTTCAAAGAGTGTACGTCAGTTATATTGTCAAGAGCTTTCTCTAAGCCTACAAATTATGATTAGTACTAAGGTATTCACAGTGGTAGTAATTGGAATTGCTTTGTATTTGTATATTAGAAGGAAAAGAGCTATTCTGACAAAATTCCTTTGCTCCTTCTCCTATCCTATTCAGTGCTGTTTATATCTAGTACACTGAACAAATTATTTATGTAGCTTTACACTGACAAAATATTTTGGAGGTTGCTTAGTGGTATCTTGTGAGTATTTTTATTACAAGGGATCCACGTGTTTGGTGGCTCATTGCAAAGTAATAATGTAATTATTCTTCATTTGCTTTGTTACCCCATTTATCTTTCCTTCTGTGATAATATTTTCATGACAGGGGAAATTGTGTAATATGGAATCACCAAAACACACTACACAAAACACAGAGTAATGCAGTAAGCCTCAGATGCACATGTACTGTGATGTGCTTGAAATCACTGAGGGAAAAACTGAGTATTGTGTCAACGTGGCACTCTTTCATTGTGTTCAGTGTACCCATAAATGAGGTGCACATCAGCCAACTCTTCATCAGTAAACCTGTCCGTACTACTGTGTACCACTGTTAATGTGCAACCTGGGATAGAAATGAACAATAGTGAATCCAAACTGTTTTGGATAGTGAGCATTACCATTGACAGCAGCAAGCACAAGACACACAGCAGACAACTGCACAGTTGTGTCGGTATGTTCAGTGCATTACACACACAAAAATAAATCGGAGTAAGATATCATCACAGGCACTGACTCCATGGGTCCTGAGGGGGCCCGAGCCCCCTCAAAAATTCATTTGGAGGGGTGGAGCCCCCCCTCCCCCAATAATTTAAAAAAGTTATTAGTTATATTATGCTTTGTAAAATCACAAAATAATGTCGGACTTTTTTATTTTCCTTGTTTGATGATAGTTACCTTTCAAAATACATTCAGTAATGAGTTAAAACAAATAATTATTATGGTAGTAAGTAGGTTAACTGAAAAAAAGTTGTGTGAACCATGATAGTGTTATGGTGGTGCAGGCACACTTAGAATTTTCATCAGGTTACCTTCCACTTGGAAAGTGGGTGTACTCAGTGACTGTTATGTGACTTATAAATTATAGAGTGCAGCAATCGGTCCTCCTTTTTTAGATTTTATTATGTAAATCCAGATTTCAGCTAGTAGCTAGCCATTCTCAATGCACTATTTTCTGTTCACATTGCATGTAAGTACCTGTTGTTTGGGCATAAGTCACAGTTCTTTGAATAGAACTGTGACTGATGCTTGAACAACAGGGACTTACATGCATTCAGAATAGAAAATAGTGCATTGAGAATGGCTAGCTACTAGCCGAAATCTGGATTTGTGCAATAAAATCTAAAAAAGGATAACTGATTGCTGCACTCTGTAATTTATAAGAAAGACACTTAGAATCTGTCCTGGTGTGCAAACCTTCGGGTAAAGTCTGGCACTGGCAGGCCAGTGCTGCGGCTGCAATGACATCAAAAGGACTGGAGCAGAAGCACCTGGAACGCTCCGCCTCATGTCGCCTTGACGTTTTGAGACATTATGACACTGCGGCTATACAAAGCCCATCCTGCTGTCACAGTCATTCAGTCTGGATAGTTTCATTCAGTGCATGCTGCAGACATGTTTAGTTTTCTGACTGTAGTGTCTAGTGGACTATTTTATATGACTATATTTTATTCGTTTGCTTTAGTCTCTTAGTGTATTGTGAATTAAGTTTGGAATGGATAAATTTGTTACTAAAAGGGCATGCTTGGAAGTTGATGATACTGCAAGTCAACCTCAAACAGTTATTGTATCATCAATTGCTTCATTATCGTCAGGCAAGAACTGTTCACAGCTGAAACCTTAACAATCCTGTAAGGGAATATCATTTCAGAAGTCTTGGTTGATCAAATATACATGGCTAGAATATGAAGCATCTACCAAAAATGTTTTCTGCACAACCTGCAAAGAGGCAGATGCTACAAATCTATTACAATTTTCTTCAGAAAAAGAAGATGCATTTACTTCCATAGGGTTTTCTGAGTAGAAAAAGCTTTTGGAAAATTCCATCTTCATGAAAATACATTTACGCATAAAGAAGGTGTTCTGAAACTAAATTCTGTCACTAACTGAAGTGGGGCCTCCTAATTGAATGAATAGTTAGATAGTGATAAGAAGAAAGGCTGTTTAGCTCTTGAGACAATATTTACTACTGTGTGATTTCTATGCCAACAAGGACTAGCAATTAGGGGGTACAAAGACGTAAAGCCAAATTTTCTTCAGTTGTTGGAACTTCAAAAGAATGACACACCTGAGTTTAAAGATTGGTTAGGGTGTTTAGGGTATAAGTAGATGACCCACAATATTCAAAACAAGATCATTGATCTACTAGGAAAGTGTGTGTTGAGAAAGGTATTGGCTTCAATCAAGAAGGCTGAACATTTTTCTATTGTGGTTGACAAAACAAGTGAGTCTTCAATTCATGAACAAGTGTCACTTTGTATTCATACTGTTGATGATTCCTTAACCATCAATGAAGACTTTATTGGCTTATATGAGACCCCCAACTATGAATCACAAACTCTGTTTGGTATTTTAAAAGATGTTTTTGCTCATCTTCATTTGTCAATGGATAATTTAAGAGGACAGTACTATGATGGTGCCTCGAATATGAGAGGTAAGTTCAAAGGACTAAAAATGCTGGTTTTGGATGTATAACCAAAAGTACATTATGTGGACTGCACTGCTCACGGTTTAGACTTGGCAGTTGTAGACAGTCCCTGCCATCTTACGTTTATGAGGGATATTATGGCTTTAGCCAAGGACTTAATAAACACTGTAAGGGAATCCAACAAAAGGATGGGACTTTTCGGAAGCATACGCTGTGAGAGTGCCAGCGACCAAGCTGTCCTATGACCCCTTTGCCTGACTTGATGGACTATGTGAGCTTCTAGTATATTGAGAATATTGAAAAATGTTGAAGAACTTCTAGAGTTTTTTGAAAAATTTTCTGCAGAGGACAAAATACAGGCAGGTTACAAATGTGAGTCAGTGCTACAATTAAAGATTTATTTCTTTATACATCTTTATTGCCAGGCAATGAACCTAGTCAAGGATGTTAATGAAAAAATTAAATGCCCTCATCTAAGTGTTGCTGATTTGGAAAAAAATATATGAGGACTTGATTTGTATATTGAATGGAAGGCATGATAGTTTTGAACACTTTTGGGAATTGTGTTTAAAAGAAAAACCTTCACAAGTTGATGATCCTTCACTTCCTCGGAATTGAAGTATACCAAAGAAGTATAAAAACAATGAAGCCAGCTCACCACACACTTTCAGAACCCCAAAGGAATACTACAAATCTACTTACATTGAAGTTTGTGAAACGGTGCAATTAATGCATTACTGAGTTGGTTGCTTTCAACTGGACTCACCCAGGTCACTGCAGTTGAGCAAGAGTGCTTTCTTTTAGTAAGCAAAGGTGAAACAAATTTGGAAAAATCAACTGAGTTTTTCAAAAATGACCTAGACATTGAGTAACTGTGCTTACACTTGAATATGTTAGCCGATATCACCAATAAAAAACAACTGGTCTTAAAAAATATGTATGATGTATGAAAGTACATTACACAAGAGCCTGCAGTTGGAGAAAAGTTATGTGAAGTAGTCAAGTGCATTAAGCTTCTCCAAGTTGTTGGAATCACAACAGCAACAGCAGAATGGTCATTTAGTGCCCTTAGATGTCTGATGTCATATCTCCGATCAACAATGGAAGAGAAGCGATTGAACAACTTGGCTGCTCTTCATGCCTACCGAGATGTTTTGGATGAATTGGATATCCGACCAGTCATCAGTGACTACATATTCAGTAATCCAGTCAGACAGCCGACATTTGCACCTTTATAGACACTCTAGCCCTAATAATGGCATTTAGAGCAATATTAAAAAATCTTTATAAAATAGAGAACACACACATAATGTTAAATTTTCAGTATCAAAATATTAGTACTAGTTTAGAACTGTATTACTACAGTACTGTATTAGTTATTTTCAAATACTTAAATACTTTTAGGGTGTAAGACCCAATTAAAACCTGCTATTTACATACTTTTTGACTGAAAGTATTAGGCATACTGTATTAACTTTATTAACTGTATTAAAGCATTAACTTTGCGATATTGTTTTTAGTTAATGGACCCTGAGCCCTATTCAAAGTAAGCTTAAATTATATTACTTTTGAATGCATTATGGGAACAGCAGTGATCAATAAAATTGTAAATAATTACTATTAAAAACAGTCTTGATCACAATTTATTTTATAAGGTGACCGGTTTCGACCACTGCTGTGGTCATCTTCAGACCATTGAGTGGAAACCCCTTTCTGTTGGAGAATCAGAAAGGGGTTTCCACTCAATGGTCTGAAGATGACCACAGCAGTGGTCGAAACCGGTCACCTTATAAAATAAATTGTGATCAAGACTGTTTTTAATAGTAATTATTTAAGCTTAAATTAGTTATTTCAGTTATTAATCATAGTGCTATTTCTGTGTGACAGCAATATTTTATGTTTTATTCTTTTAATGATAGATTAAGATTATTTTAAATATAATTTCAGTCTTTTTAGACCTATATATTCACTGCTCTATAATAGTCTATAAGAATGATTATGGCTATAAATTAAATTAGCTTTTTATGAATATACCTTGTGTGTTTATGTTTTGTTTCATTTTTGAAAGCTGAAAAATGTGTCACGCTTGTCAAGTTTCTCAGAGTGTCGCGTTGTCAAGAGTCCAGTACCAATGTTGTTTATATGACTCTAAAATGCTTAAAAAAACTTTAAAACTCACTATTTTTCATCTAAAATTTAGAAAATTTCCCAGGGAAAGACCCCCAGTATAGCCCCCCCCCCCCAATATTTTTTATATGTCAGTGCCCACGGATATAATTGGAATTGCAATTAAATAAAACTCAAACCATCTAAACTACAACTATCTGGAACACAGTAACGAGGTATCTTGAACGAAAAGACCTCCTCTACACAAACCAACACAGATTTTGAAAACATCAGTCATGTGAAATTCAATTCAGACTTTTCTCACATGACATACTGAAAGCTTTGGATCAAGGCAATCGGGTAGATGCTGTAGTTCTTGAATTCTGGAAAGCATCTCACTCAGTACCACTCCTACACTTATTGTCAAAAGTATGATCACATGGGGTATCAAGTGATATTTGTGACTGCTTTGAGGACTTTTTCATAGTGAGGATATAGTATGTTATCTTGGATGAAAAGTCATCATCAGATGTAGAAGTAACTTTGGGCGTGCCACAAAGATGTGTGCTGGGACTCCTGCTGTTCATATTGTATACTAAGGACCTTGCAGACAATAGAAATGATAAATTCAGGCTTTTTGGATGTGATGTAGTTATCTGTAATGAAGTACTACCCAAAAGAATCTGCATAAATATTCAATCAGATCTTGATAAGGTTTTAAAGTGGTGAAGAGATTAGCAACTTGCTTTAAATGTTTAGCAAGTAATATATTGCACTTCACAAAACAAAGCAAAAAATATAGTAATCTAAGACTGTAATATCAATGAGTCATTTATGAAATCAGCCAACTCATACAAATACGTGGGTGTAACACTTTGCAGGGACGTAAAATGTAATTATCACACAACTTCAGCCATGAGTAAAGCAGGTCATAGACTTCAGTTTATTGGTAGAATACTGTCCAATCAATCTACAAAGGAGATTGCTTACAAATCACTTGTGTATCCAATTCTAGAATATTGCTCAAGTTTGTGGGATCCATACCAGACAAGACTAACAGGGGATATTAAACATATACAGAGAAGGGCAGCACAAATGGTAACAGGTTTGTTTAGTCCATGGGAGAGCATCACAGAAATATTGAAGGAACTTATCTTAAAGATAAGATGTAAACTATTCTGATAAAATCTGTTAACAAAGTTTTAAGAACTGGCTTTAAATGATTACTGTAGAAATATACTACAACCCACTACGTATCACTCACATAGGGGTCATGAGGATAACATGGGAATAATTACTGCACACACAGATGCATTCAGACATTCATTCTTCCCTCACTCCAAATGTCAATGGAACAGGAAGAAACCCTAATAACTGGTACAATGGGATGTATGCTGTGCCCTGCACCTCACAGTGGTTTGCAGAGTGTAGATGTTGATGTTATACAGATTTATACGAGGAAAAAGGAATTTGTACTGTACAACTAAAATGGTTTGTATTGTTTGATAGTTATTACAGTGCACAGTACATTGTATGTACCTTTATCATTCTAAAATGAATCTGCAGCGAATGTATTAAAACAAAATATCTTCCCATGATGATTGAATACAGTACACACAGTGCTTCATGAGCAATATGGGCTTTGTTTTGTTTGAGGTGCCTATCTGTGCAACATACGTTAGTCCATGTTGTGGCCTTCACATATACACTGATTTCTTGCTGTGTATTCTGCTTCCCATGTCTTTCATTTTCTTCTGTGTGTATGTTTTAATTTACTGTGTGGACATGTCTTCTAAAAGGAAATGTGTTTTCTTCTTGATGGCAGACAAAGTAAAAGTTCTTGAACATTTACACAAAGGCAGAGTGGTATGCAGTTAGCAGAGATGTTTAGCATGGCAACATCAAGAAATTCAGACAAGAAAAGGTCCTTAATTTTAAAACTCAGTGTCTATCCTTGATCATGAAAATGGGACTTTGTTGAGGAAAGCAATGAAAACAACAGGTAACAAAACTTGACGAGGCCATATTTGTGTTGTTTTTGGAGCAGCGAGCTTTGGGAAACCCTCCTTCAGAGCCAATTGTTTACAAAAATGCAGAACTTTCAGCCTACAAAATAGACAGTTTGTCTTCATTTAAAGTGAGCAATGACTGACAATGAAATTTCAAGGGAAGGCACGGTATTTGTGAGTTGGATTTAAGTGGCGAATAGCTATCAGCACACATAAAAGCTACAGAAAATTTTATTGAAAAATGCAAAATTGGGGGAAAATATCATGATCCTGAATTTTTACACAGTGAAGATGAGACAGGCCTTATTTGGAAGGCTCTCTGTCAATAGGAAAATCAAAAAACCCCAGGCTTTCAAAAACGTTAAAAAACTTCCCAACCTTTACAAGAATCAACCAAAGGTCTGGATTATTGCTACTCTCTTTCGTGAACTGTAGATTCAATTTTCACACCTGAAGTACAAGAATACCAAAATATCTTAGGGAAAAAAGGCAGTAAGAAAATGTTCATGCTGGACAATATACCCACCCATCCCACAAGAAGTCTTCTTGATAGAGATAATGGGTGTTTCGAAATGCTCTTCTTCCCACCAAATATAACAAGTTTGCTGTAGCCAATGGGCCAATCAGTTATCAAAACTATGAAGTGACATTACAGAAGAAAACTGCTAAGACAGCTTTCCACAGAAGATGGAAACGAAGAAGGCATGATGGTTTCCCACCAAAATTGAATTTAAAAGGCTGCTCTTACATGGTGGCAGAAGCAGGGAATTTGGTGAAGACAATCACAATAAAAAGAGCTTGGAATAAACTGAAAGGAATTTCAAACAAAGATGAGGTACAGAAAGTTGAAGATGAAAAGAAGAAGCATGAAAAGAAAGAGGAAGAAAGAAGGGGAAGAGGACAAGAAATTACTTCAGGACATAAGAAAGATCCTTTTGAAAATTCCTGGATGTATTAATTGTGGTGCAGAGACTGTAGGTGAGTGGCCAGCTTGTGATTCTTTGTATGATAGAGTTCAGATTCTCAATGAAAATGAAATCATTCAAAGTGTGAGAGGAGAAACTGATGGCCAGGAGGATGACATTGCCACTGAACCAAATGCGGGACCGTCAGCCAGAGATATGTTTGTATGTCTTGACACTGCACTAACATGGATGGTGTGGCAGCCTGAGTATGACTGTACACAATTGCTCATTGTCAAGCAGATGCGAGACTTGGCTGCAGGAGAATGATTGAAGACAGCAAAACAACTGACATTCATCGACGTGTTCACGAACTGATGCTGTATCTAACTACAGTACTGTACAAAATCTAAATAACAATGTTTTGTACTCCTTAAATTTATGTCACTCTAGTAACACACACAAATTTAGCTTTTTATAAAGATACGATCTGATTCCATGATTTATAAGGAGGTATAAAAAAAACTCAAATAATGTTGCTGTGGGCAGAGCTTGTGTAGTGTACATTTCTGCCACTAGGCGGGAATAGTGCAAGTCATTGCCAGTTCAGTGCCACGTATGTTGTCGATCTGGCTTGTTCTGTTCATCTGCAGTGATTGTTTTAACTAGGCCTGTTTTGTTCTCATTTTGTTTTTTATAGTGGCCAGTTTAAGTGAACAATGTGTAGCTGCAAAATTTTGTTTTCTGTTCAGTTAAAATGTTGGCGAATCTTTTTTATGGGAAAAACTAAAGTGTACGGGTGTTTTGCTCAATTTAAAAATGGTGACGTGTCAATTGATGGCAAACGTCGTTCTGGACATCCATCAGCTACCCAAATCAAAGAAAATATTGAAGAAATTTGAGAGCTTGTGCTGACACACTGTCGACAGACAATTGATCAACTGCCAGAGATTAGTGGGTTACCTTGGACCTCAGCTCACAGAATTTTAATGGAAGATTTTTGGAATGAAAAAGGTTGCTGCCAAGTTTGTTACTCAGGTTCTGACTGGCAATCAAATGGAATGTCAAGTTGAAACATGTTGTGCTTTGAAACAACTGCTTGAAACTAATCCAAATTCTCTGTCAAAGGCTATTATTGGTGATGCATCATGGTGCTACGGTTATGACCCAGAAAGAAAGCAACAGTCAAGTCAGTGGAAGATGTCATTGTCACCCCGTCCAAAAAATGTTGTTGTGTCAAATGAAACATCCTCAAAACAGTCCTGATTTGGTTTTTTGATTCCGAGGGTGTAATTCATTCAGAGTCTGTTCCCCCAGGTCAGACCATCAATCAAACCTTTTGTTTGGAAGGTTTAAGAAGATTGCACAACAGTGTTCATCAAAAAAGACTCAACTTGTGGCAGAGAGGAGACTGGTTCTTCCAGCATGACAATGCACCTGCACACACAGCCATCTCTGTTAGACAGTTTTTGTATAAAAATAGCATGATACCACACACCTTACTTACCTGACCTGGCTCTGTGCAACTTTTTCTTATTTCCATACATGAAAAGGGGAATGAAAGGACACTGACCTGATACCACTGAAGAAGGTGAGAAAAAAAAGGAAGGAACTGCCAGAAATTTCTAATGATAACAACAAAAAACGTTTTGAACAGTGGAAGTACAGGTGGGACAAATGTATTAGTTGTAATGGAGAGTAGTTTGAAGGGGATAAGGTTCCTTTGCAGAGAATATGAAAAGATATAGCTTTTAAAAAATAGTTCCAGTTTTTTTGGGTACCGCCTCATATCCAATTACATGGATATTTTATTCAGATCGGGTCCAGTCCCTAGTCATCCAAATAATTGGAGTTCTACTGTATTCTGTAATGTGCCGCAAGAGACAATGGGTCCCTTATATCAAAATACTCAGGAAATACCCCTGAACAACACATTAAAACAGTACAGAACCTATAGGGTCACCCCATCATGTCCAGTGTGTTGAGTATTTTTGTATTCTTTTACTTTTTATTCCTCCAAGTTTCATAGGCACTAATTGCTACATGTGGTTTTTATTTGTGCAACACCCAGGAGTAGTAAATTCACTGAGAAGAATCTTCAGTGCAGCAATTTCAGGAGACACCATGTAGTATTTGATTATACATTTCATAGTCTTTTGATCTGATATCAATATGATTAGTGAGTATCTGCTTTTGTCAACTGACTAGACCATTGGGTATTAGGTTTTTCCGACAAATTTTCATGTAAAATGGTTTTTCTGGAAATGTGTATGCAGATGTTTAAGGAAGAGCCAATGTTACTCACCTGAAATGCAGGGTAGTGTCCAGTGGAGATGAGGAAAGTGTCCAGGTAGTCGAAGACGCGGAAGGCGATGGCCCACGGCAGGTAGTCCTCCTCCTGGTACAGGTATAGTGAGAAGTTGAGGGCCAGCTCATAGTCCAGATGGTCGGAACGTGCCAGGCTGAACACATCAGACACCAACTGGGCGCGCGTCTCACGTGGGACTGCCAGGTGGTTGGATGTCAGTTGCTCCTGGATCAGTCGCCAGCTTGCAGCATCGTAGTTGATGCAGAAGAAGCCTGCAGATGTACCGAGGCACAGGTGTCACACTGTGTGACTATTGCTGTAGTACACAGTCATCACACAAAAAGGGAGGACAGCATTTAACAGTCTTGCAACAACAAGTTTTTTAGGTGAGGAGTATGCAATGGTACCAACTCACATGCAGACTGACGTACCTCCTGATACTTTTGATTAGTTAAATACACAATACCTGGATATTTCGTAATCTAAGTAGCTCAGTGTCTGCTGCTTTGCTTACATAGACAGCATGACCTGCAGAGATTTTTTGTTTTGTTTTTATGTAATCCAGTTTTTACGTTGTTCACACACTGCAACACCTTCTAAGTTTTTCACATTAATTAACATCATATATGCATGGTCTCTTCCAAATGTACTTCTGACCAAACAGCGATTCTGGTATCCAAAGTTTTCGTTAATCACGCCTTTTGGGTTCTTACAGAGATATTTCCATAGCAACTCTCATCTCCTACCAAATATTTCTTTATATGTAACTAAGAAGTGAAATACCAATTTTCATAAATTTAAATTTAAATTTCTTTTAATGTAACAAAACATTTTCTTAAAAATTTGCATCCTCTATTGCACTCCCTTATGGGTTGAATTTCCAGTAACACTGAAACACACAATTTTTTATTTTTTTGTTTCTAACCAAGAAGTCAAATACCAATTGTCATAGATGTAGTTATAAAAATACGTAAGCAGCTCTTTAGTAATTATTTATTTTCAAAAAAACTCTCACCCAGTATTTTACCACCTTAGTGGTTGAATTTCCAAAAGTGCTGAAACATGTATTTTTTTTTATTTTCTGACTCAGAAACCAAATACCAGCTTTCATATTTCTAGCTTCAAAATTCCCTGAACAGTGGAATACTTTCAAAAAACCTTTCATCCCCTGCATTGTCCCCTTAGGTGTGGAATTCTGGACAATCCCTACAGTATAAGATCCACACCTTGTTCAAACTTCAAGTTTCTATCATCAGGGTTTGGGCAGGGCGATGATGAGTCACTGAATCAGTCTGATCCTGTTTCACTGCCTTAGGGATCAAATTTCTGAAAACAGTGGGATGTGTCTGTTTTATTTCTAACAGAGAAGCCTACTACAAATTTTCATAGATTTAGCTTTAAAAATGCTTTCATAATAAAATATTTTCATAAAAAAAATCACCTCCCATTTCACCTCTTTAGGGGTTCAGGTTCCAAAAACACTGAAAGATGTATTTTTTTATTTGTAACTGAGAAGTCGAACAACAGTGTTTATAGATGTAGCTTTGAAAGTATTTCAGTAGTTCTTTAAAAATGATAATGACATAGTTCCAAAAAAAGCATTCACCCACTATTTCACCCCCTTAAGGTTAAATTTCAAAAAATGCCGAAGCATATTTTTCTTTATTATGACCAAGAAATCAAATATCCATTTTTTTAGCTCTAGCTTCTAAATGGTCTTAATAGCAACATTAAAAAAACCTCTTCATCCCCTATTTCACACTCTTAAGGTTGTAATTCCAAAAAATTCCTTCTTAAACAATGCCTACAGTATAAGATTCAAACCTTATCCAAATTTCAAGTTTCTATTCTTAGCAGTTTGGGCTGGGCAATGATGAATTAGTCAGTCAGTCATTCAGGACATTGCCTTTTGCTACTCACTACATAGCAGTGATGCTGAGTCACAGATAGGCACAAAAAAAGACTCTCACAACTAAAGCTTTCAGCCATTAAGGCCTTTGTCAACAACACACACACGTACAAACACACATACACACACAACTGCAGTCTCAAGCAGTGTGGTTTCAGTTGCCTGAGTCAAGTGTGTGAGTTGTGTGTGTGTGTGTGTGTGTGTGTGTGTGTGTGTGTGTGTGTGTGTGTGCACGCGCGCGTGCACGAACACCTATTTTTGATGAAGGCCTTAATGGCTGAAAGCTTTACTAGTGAGAGTTTCTTTGTTATGCCTATCTGTGACTCAGCATCTCTGCTATATAGTGAGTAGCAACTTTCCTTCTCATAATATTGTTACTTATCAGGAATTTGGTATTTATGTACATTGACGAATAAGAGGATAACATACTGAAATGCAAATGATGCTGTTTTTGTTTATTTTGAAATGCCTTTAGGCAAATGTGTGGGTCTACAATGTTAAGACAGTAATATGCAGGTACTGGCTGCTTCATTATTCAGTGAAATGTAAATGTGCTGTTAGTAATATGAAAATGATATTTGGAAAAACAGGATTGTACACTGTGATATAATTTCATAATCGACTGTCTATTACTGAAGCTGTGGGGTCTTATAATGTGGTGTCACCACCAGACACCACACTTGCTAGGTGGTAGCCTTTAAATCGGCCGCGGTCCGTTAGTATACGTCGGACCCGCGTGTCGCCACTATCAGTGATTGCATACTGAGCACCGCCACACGGCAGGTCTAGAGAGACTTCCTAGCACTCACCCCAGTTGTACAACTGACTTTGCTAGCGATGGTTCACTGACAAAATATGCTCTCATTTGCTGAGACGATAGTTAGCATAGCCTTCAGCTACGTCATTTGCTACGACCTAGCAAGGCGCTATTATCAGTTGCTATTGATATTGTAAAGAATGTACAGACAAGAGCTACGTTCACCATTAATGGATTAAAGTTAAGTATTCCACCAGCTACATCCTTTTTTTTCTAGCCTAAATACCTTGTCCTGTTCCAGACCTCACGCCAGCCTGTGTGGGCTTAAACGCGTGCCTTTCGGCTTCCTCTACCATTAGTGGGTTAGCTCTCATGCCAATCCACAACATATAACAAGATTTATATTTCCACCATCAAACAAAACGTAGCATACAGAGAAATGTGAGTGAGTTATATCTCTGGAGACACATACATATCAAGGAAAAATAAACAACATTACTGGTTAAGCAGTTAACACCAAATAACATGCAATACACAACTCTGACTCTGAACATTTTGTGTCAGGATAATTCTCACAATGTGACTATGTGCTCCATCATGACAGCATTCCCTCCAGCCCCCCACCCCCCACCCACTCCCCATCGTTAATGGTATTGTCAGTAAAATCATACGTGGCACTCCGATAGCATAAAAAATCTTGGGTTTGTCTGTTGAAGTGTCACCGGCATTGTCACTGGACAGTGATTGCAGTGCACCTGCACTGGCATGCAGAGTAATGAATGGGGCTCATGTGCTGGTGCCAGACTGTCCGGGTGCTTTGTCCCAGTCAGTGTAGGTGGAGCAGTAAAAGGACTTTATCCTGTCCACTGACACTGTAGTCATAACTCCTTCAACATCTAACTTAAACTGCTTGTCACCTCTGCTGAGCACATCATAAAGCCTAGTTTACATGACAACGTTGGGTTACACCACTCATTATGTGGAATGAGTTGCATGAAAGTGGTTTCATATATGACTGTAGACATGGCGACACCAGTATACACTTCAATTTTGTCGTTTTGTGGGGCCCTGAGTCGTGTCAGAAATGAAAGTTTTGTCAGCTGCATGTCGCATGAGTTCTGAGGGAGTTAAAGCTTGTTGCGTGGAATCTCTGCATAAGAAAAAAAATAAGAAACATGTTTCGATTCATGACTAGATGAAGAAAAGACATCAGCTCGGTTGCTCAGCATCCTTGGTGAAATAATTTATAACGGAAAATCGAAGAAGTTGTTTTAATTATCTTGGAATGTCACCAGAACTGTTCACTTTTCTGCTAAATAGAGTTAATTATGTGATAAGGAATAAAGGAACTGTAATGCCTGAAGCACTGTCCTCAGAACAGAAACTGCATATCATATTGTGTGCGTTACAATCGAGAACACTCGGCACACTATAAGATACGGTTTTAGTTGGTGATGACACTATTTCATTAATACAATAATTATTACTGTTAATGCTAATAATTATTGAACATTAGCAACAATGATTATTTGAAGTAGGCCACATTAAGAAGAGAAAAGTTTGCAAACTAATCTCTTGAAGATAGATCTGTACAATGGCAATATTTCTAAATTCTAACATGTGAACAGGGAGCACAACAACAACATTTTAAATAGATGGATATTGAATAAAGAATGCAGCTTCTTGAATTTGTATAGCCTTCCCTTCTGTCAACAATATTCCTTAACAATGAGTTGGCCAACTCAAACAATGGGATTTTAGTCTTGTAGACATTGCCACAGCAGGAATTACACTTGCTTATTTTTTTCTTAATTCAGTTGTATATGTGCTCCTAACTCAATACATTTTTCCCTGCAGCTCACTTATTGTCAAACTATCTATTACATGATCGCACATGATGGTCTCAGCGGCAGCAAAATGTTACTTATTTTTGTAATCAGTATCACTGAAATCCCACAAACTCCTATGCAAAGCATGGATATCCAAAAAAGCAAACATTATTCTCCATTCCCCACTTCAAATTTCAGTTTGTCTACACTCTATGAACACACATAACCTCAAAACTCATACAACTAGTGTCACCAAAGTTGAAACATGCTGAAAGTTTTTAGTTTCACCAATGAGTTGCGCAAACACGCGGCGCACATGTGCAGTACCCGGTAGCGCAGTTGCCTGCAACCAAGTGTCATTGTGTAAACTAGGCTTAAGGTCCATTATAAAGTGGCTGCAGTGGTTTACACATGGCATTGTGTAGAACAAAAATGTGCACGCACTTTCACAACTCACTGAAACAAATGGGTGATGAGATTTCTGTGTCATCCTTGCTACTGGATGCAGTTGCCGTAAGTGTGACCACAGCTTAATAATGAAGACTGCTGCTTTAGTATCACACCTGGACTGCTACCAAAGAATTTACTGGGTAGGTTCATCAGTTGTCCATATACCAGTTTGGCTAGTGCAGCTCCTAGCTCCTCCTTTATGTACATGTTGACACCAAGCAGAATGATGGGTAGAGTTTCCATCCGACGCTGAAAATTGTGACAATGCAATGATGCCTCCACTTCTCGATGAAACCATTCTATCAGTCTGTTTGCCATTGAGTGGTATGCTGTGATCCTAATCCTCTTTGTACCCAACAGTATGGCAAGAGCCTCAAACAGATACAATTCAAACTGACTGCCCTGATCTATGGTGATACGTAAAGAAACACCGAAATGTGTGATCCACCCACAGAATGAGGTGGTAGCTGCTGTCTCTGCTGTGGTATCTATCATCAGGAAAAACTCCAGCCAATTAGTAAATCAATTAACTGTGGTAAGACAGTTGGTAAACCCCTCAAATGGTGGTAAAGGTCCTATTATATCCAGGTGTACGTGTTCAAAAAGCCAATCGGGCGGTAGAAATGCACCGTGTAGCATGCGAGTGTGCCGAGTAATTTTACTGTGCTGACAGGCAGTGCACTGAGGCTCATAAGTCTTGCAGTCTGTGCCTAAAATTGGCCACACAAAAGCTCATTTGGTTAATGTGGTAGTGCTGTGGACACCTGGAATGTGACAACTGACAACTGACATAATGAAGTGACGGATTGTTGGCAGAAATAAGCTGTCAAAAAAGGGTGTACTCTTGGCACTGACATGTCAGAGTTATATTGTGATGTTTACCTGCTTTATTTCATCGTTGACTGTCCTCAGTGTCGATGTACTGTGTTGCTATGCTGGCTGAAAAATGGGGGGTTGAAATTCAACACTGACTACTTTAAGTGATGTAGCCAACAGGTGCACATTTGTGTTGCACAGTTCTTTACTTTTACTGTTTACAACCCCCCAATTTCCACATTAAATACGGCCAGTTAACTGTTGTTTAGCTTTTGATAAGCCTCATTAACAGGTTGCACGCAAACATCCACACACTGCTACATTAGATCACTGTTGAATATCTATGAGCAGTAAAAACCTAACCACACATTTCACAGTCTTTCATATAACTTGAAACAGACACTGTCATTGTTTTCACACACAGCCTATTGGTGTAACACTTATTTCACAGTAAGGTTGATGCATTGTTGTTGTTGTAACCAGCACAGGTTCCTTGTCTGAAAATCAGCCATGGACTGACTGTGTCAGGACCAAAAATCGGGTCCTTATATATTATCACAATAACAGGCACTGAAACTACACATTGTTTGATGTTTAATTTACAGAAATCATAACCAAAACTTAACTCATTAAATTAACTAAATACATCGAAAAATTTTAACAGTTTCTTCTACTACAAGCGTTAAGCCACATTATTTGTTTAAATAATGTTTAAATAATGTTTTTGAATAGATCCAAATAAATACTTAAAGAATGCTATTGATTTGTCTCCAAATATTTGTAACTAGTACAGAATTTATTTTTGTTTGTAAGTTGACAATAGAATTTAAGTTACAAAATAGTTACTGATAACTAAAGATACTAACTAGTAATAGTCAAAATAAATTAGAAAATCAATTACATACCTAAAATTAAGCACAACATTACATCTTGTGTTATATTCTTTAAAACTGAGAGCCAACCTTTCTCTTTTATGAAAATGCAGATTATACTCACATTTGTTAATCATAATTAGTCAGACATGAAAAAATGAATTTTAAGGAGGCAGATGGCAAAACAAGAGAGGAATTAAAAATATCCCAGCTTGCTTCATCACAATATCAGTGCATTTAATGCCAGGAGCTGTATATACTGTAATTGTAGATCATAAACTTGTGCAAAAATCTTCTGTAATAAGTGAAATTTTTTCACTGGATTGAGGACTTTTTGGTAGGGAGGACACAGCACTTTATCTTGAATGGAGAGTCATCTTCAGATGTGGAAGTAACTTTAGATGTGCCCCAGGGAAGTGTATTGGAACACTTCCTGTTCATATTGGATATTAATTACCTTGCAGACAATATTAATAGTAAAATCAGGCTTTTTCTACATGATGCAGTTATCTGTAATGAAGTACTATCTGAGAGAAGCTACATAAATATTCAGTTAGGTCTTTATGAGATTCCAACATGGTGGAAAGATTGGCATCATGCTTTAAATGTTTATAAATGTAAAATTTTGCACTCCAAAAAACAAAAACACGTAGTATCCCATGACTATAATATCAATGAGTCACAAATGGAATTGGCCAACACACATAAATACCTGGGTGTAATACTTTGAAGAGATATGAAATGGACCAATCATATTGGCTTAGTTGTGGGTGAAGCAGGTGGTAGACTTCAGTTTATTGGTGGAATACTGGGGAGGTATAATCAGTCTACAAAGGAGATTGCTTACAAATTGCTTGTGCAACTGGTTCTAGAATATTGCTCAAATGTGTGGGTCCCATACCAGATAGGACTAAAGGGGTTATTGAATGTATATAGAGAAGAGTAGCACAAATGGTCACAGGTTTGCTTAATCTGTGAGAGTGTCACAGAGATACTGAAGGAACTGAACTGGAAGACTCTTGAAGATAGACATAAACTATCCTGAGAAGGTCTTCATGAACTGACTTTAAATGATTACTTTTGGAATATACAACAAACCTCTACGCATTGCTCACATACGGATCGTGAGGATAAGATTAGAATAACTACTGTATGCACAGAGGCATCAAAACAAACATTCTTCCCACACTCCATACATGAATGGAACAGGAAGAAAAACATTCTTCCCACACTCTATACATGAATGGAACAGGAAGAAGCCCTTTAACTGGTACAATGGGATGTATCCTCTCCCATGCACCTCATGTTGGTTTGCAGAGTATAGATGTAGACATATATATAACTTTGGCTCCAGTTATTGTGTTGCTGCAAATGCTTCATAATCCATGATGCTCATGGTCTCTCAAATGTGAGATAGGGCATCAGCTGTCACATTCCTTTCTCTGTTGATGTGTATGATATTTTTTGTGAAATGCCCAGTGTAACCTAATTGACAGAGCTGGTGTGGCAAAGCTTTGTCAGGGCTTTGTTGAAACAGATGCGTGAGAGGTCTGTGGTCTGTAACCGAGGTGAACTGTTCCCCCTCGAGCAAGTGTCAAAACTTTCTAGTGGTGGCAGATAGTTCACTATCGTGTATGGACCAGAAACTTCTTGTCAAAGAATTCTAACGCCTGCCAGCATTGATTTATCTGCTGTTTCAGCATTGTACCCACTGCTGTCATGGAAACATCCACGTGATGCCCATAGGTGGTTGTGGAAATGAATGTACTGACACTGTGTCATTTGTGAAAGTGGATTTCAGTTTAGTGAAAGCTGCTAGCACTTTATAAGACACTCTACTACATCGCTGGATTTATGTGTCAAATGTAGAAACTAAGGGGTGCCGGTCTCAAACAAAGTAACGATAAAAATTTGTGACCCTCCCAGAAACTGACACATTGATGCCAGCTGTGAGTAATTGACTGCTGCCTGACCCCTCTCCTGTGAAGGCCACATTATGTGGGCATTAATGGTGTGGCACAGCAGCTGCATGTCTGTTTTCTGAAAACACATTTGAGTTAATGACCAAACTGTGTGCACGAAGATGGTCAAAAAACTGGTGTAAATGAATTATTAACACACTGTCAATGTAAACAAAGTCAGACTCAAAATTGGGAGTCACATTGTTGACAAATCTTTTAAAAGTTAGTGTGACATTATATAAACCAAATGGCAAATTCATAAAGTCAGAACAGTGTATACACAGCCATTTTGGGGACGTCTTCTGGCACGACTGGTACTCGGTAGTATGCACACACTAGATTGATCATAAAGAAGACACATTTACCATGCACTCCCTATGTGTGAAGTCCTTAATGTGTGGCCCAAAGTGTTATCAGGTACAGTACGACTGTTAAGGTGATGATAATCACCGCAGGAGCTCTTTCCATTAATTGGGCACTATATGCAGAAGTGAAGCCCAGCTGCTACTAGATGGTTGACGTATTCCCTGCACCAGCATGAAGGCAAACTCTTGTTTCCTATTTTGGTCTTTCTGGGTTTAAAACATAGTGATCACACATGATTCAGCATCAGTACTGTATTATACTGCACTGGTGCAAGTGTGAGTGACTGTTGCATAATTTAAGGAAATTGCCTAAGAAGTGTAATTGCTCACACTCAAGCACAGTCACTTTGACAAAACTGACCCCAGCTGCTGATGCTGGTCATCATGTCCAGAAGAGCGCGGTGTCAAATATCTGGGAGCAGCATGAAAAATGATGAGAAGTCTGCTCCTAGCATCAGGTGCACCACATTGGAAACTATTAGCTGATATTCAGACCTGTGTCAGAGACCCAGGCTGAGGGATAATGTTACCTGTATGAAAGTCTCACTGTTGGAGCCATTAGCAGCAAACAAACAGATGGTAATCCTCACGACTACAGTGAGGCAGGTGGGTGGCCAGGTAAATCAACACTTCCACTCCTGTGTCCACCAGGAATGGTTGTTCTGTGTATCTTTCGGTAGCAAAAGGTTGGCAGCTGTTATCTGGAGAGTCAGTCACCATCATTACTTACTTCCCACTGCATTTCCCATTTCACACAGCCAGTTGCACTTCCTTGCCTCCTCACTGGACCGTCCATGGTGGAGTCTGCACACGATACGGTGGCCAATGCACAATGACCAATTTTCATCCAAACCACTAGGTGAGCTGGTTTGGTCATTCGGAAGGGGAGGCCAGCAAGTGTTTACCACCTTCAGCTGGTCAGCAATAACAGAATCAAGGTGCACACCTTGCAATCTTTCTCAAATGATTTTACGGAAACTATTTGATAAAAAAATCCAGTTTTGCTTTCCTGGTAGCTCTATACATTGGGTTCATTATAATACGATGATGATTTCATTAATGATCATAGTTACTGTGATATTTATATGGGAGTAAGACACTGCAAAAAATTCAAAGAAGTATGCAATGAAAAATAGGGGTCACTATGATTTTGCATTTGGTGTATATTACACAATATGTTGTTTCGTATGAAATGTAGCTGACATATTGAATTCTCTTCAGACTTGTGTGGAGGTCTATCTGTCATCAGCCTCAAGAAAATTGATGTGACTCATTTGTGATCCCACTGTGCCAGCTATAAAGCCACAGTGAAATATCCACAACATCCCTCATATTTCACAAACAGTGTGAGATATGATAATGAGATTCTGGCAAATGATAGCACACAAAGAGGAGAGTATTTTGCTGTATGGTTATTATGGAAAACTTTATTATCTTCCACATTATTCCACTAACTACAGACTTTTTTGATGAAAGAATGTAATTCTTGGAGGCCATTGAGAGCTGCTGACATGTGAAATGCTGTGGGTTTTGGAGCAGCATAAGTGAAGACATTACACAATTATTCTGTGCTGAGGATATGCTTTTTCATTAGCTGTTGACCTTACTTTTCTTCAGCTACTCAGTGAATAACTTAATAAACTACTTGCATCTGCACAACATGTTAACAAGGGGAGACTGTGTACCTTACTGGTTTTTGACAAAAGAAGCAAATTTTAACATGGCAATGAGAGAAACATGTAGGTTTTACTCAAAATTCACCACTCGTGACACTTCTCTCAATGTTGCAAATGGTTAACAAGTCAAGTGGAAATAAATTGCTGTATTTTCAGCAGAATTCTTTTTAGATACTAACTAAAGCAGAGGCAAAGTTCTTTTCAAATGGTCACTGCGTAAGTATGGGTGTGGAAGGGCCTCACTTAATATTTCCAAAAATGTGAGTGTAGGCTTCAGTTTAGAACAGTACTTCACCTCCAGTGCTCAACATTTCCCCTACAGTACCTGCCCACAGCCCCCACCACTACTGCTCTCCCCATGCATACCCTCCTGTCCACGCATCTATTGGCCATGGTGTTCTGTGCAGATTCTACCAGCATAATTTTGTAGCTGATGGTGAGGAACTGTGACTCCACTTTGAGTGATATCCTTGGTGTTCACTAGTACTCTACTGTAAAGCTGTGACTCAAATAGTAAGTTCCACCAGCTAAGCTCAAAGTGATGCAAACCTCACCACTGTGGTATTAACCAATCATGGGCCAACAGCCACCACCCTTGCAGATGGATACATTTCGACAGTGTGGTTAGTCATCTGTGCAACTGCATGCAGCCCTCCTGCAGACACTGTGAGTATTTTTTGTGAGGCTGATGGGAGGCATGACAACTAAATATTTCTCAGAACGTCACTGGCAACAGCACCGTTCACCAGTGTCTGCAAATGATGTTGGAACTGCGATAATGAGTGATTGCCAAGATCTTCTGTCCACAGCAAATTCTCAAACTGCTCAGTTTCAGACTGTGATGTGCGCTCTATCGGTGCATTTGTAAGCACTGTATACAACTCTGTAGCTGGTGGTTCAAGCTAAAATGTCCTGCACTTTGGTGGCCACCTCACCATTTAGTGCTGTAATGATGTGACCGTATTCAGTCTTGTCGGCAGTAACGTGTACCAGTACAGACCAGCTTTCCAACTGCATGAATCAAAGCACCAGACTTTGTTGCCAGAATGGAGATGGCTTCACTGCAATGAGACTGATTACCCTGCTCACTGGCACCTCATCTCTGGTTGTCAGTGTTGCGATCGGTACAGTCTAGAACACTGTGTGAACTGTGAATGAAATATACGGGAGTGCTGACACGGCTATCACACTTTCACATTGCGGCACCTCTGAGTCTTAATCGCACTGTGCAGTGTGGTTATTTCATAATACTCATGTCATACCTGGAACAGATATCTTTCGATCATGTCAGGGTCACTGATAAATGTTGGAATTTATAACGAGATATTTATCTCCAACATTTAACAAAATGTAGCATACAGAAAAATGTGAGAGAGTGATGTACCTGAATATGGATAGCAACTGAGGAAAAACAAAGAATAAATAACAGTAGTGGTCAGGATAACACCAAAATTACATGCATTACATATCTGTGATAAGGTACATTTTGGGTCAGGATAATTTTCACTGGGTGCACTGTCATTACAAAGCAAAGGCATTCATGAAACCTGGTAACACACTCTTTGGTCCTAACTTATATTGTTATTATATAAATGCCATTTTTCCACAAGACATGTTTGTAACGAAAGCACAACATACCTGATTGCTATCCAGAGACACTATACAGTAAAACAAATTGTATTTTAGGACTCAGGTAACAAATCCATATTTCAAATGCCGACACCAGTTAAATTCATCACTCCATATTTTGATACCATGAACTGAGTGTCCATAACAACTAAAGATCATAATAGGATAATGGGTTTCATGAGGGACCTAATGATTTAGCTAACTCAAAAGTGATATCACATATTAACAGAAGAAGTTGCAGTGCAATATTTAAATTCAATTAAATGATTGTTTCAAGAAGTAATGTTCATTCATATAATACTACAGGACAAAAGAGCATGTATTACACACACAACTGTAGCCCAAGCAGATCACGTAAATTAATATCAACACAATATTAATCATAATATAACTAATACAATATTAATAATAATATTAAATTTTCCATAACTTTGGAAATGCCACAAACTCACAAAATCTGAGACTAGTTTTGCAATCAGCCCAAAGATTTCTTTAAGATGAGACATTTTACACATCATCTTGCACACATTTTTATTTGTAAAAATTATATTGAATAATCAGTGTCACCATGACATCGGGAGTTTGTGTTTGGCCATCTATGTGACTGATTGTCTCTGTGAATGTGTGTACTTTTGCTAGAGATAGAGAAAGAGCTTGTGCTAATACTGTTTTATGTCGCATATTCCTGCGTGCCACACACTGGACTACTGGAGGTGAGTGGTTGCCTCTCCTTTACACATATTAAGTTTTTTCCACATTGGAATTTCTGTTATTGTTATATTTATTTTATTTTGTTAAGATGGTAGAATGAATTCTGAATGGAATAAGTGACTCAAATATGGTTGCCATCACATTAACTCTCAAGTGTGTGCACCTAAGTGTAGAGTGCCAACCATGAACAATACTGCCTTGTACTGTTCCAGTGTTGCTATACAGTTGTGAGGCTGTACCCTTTCATTCATTATTGTTTCAGCTAACATATTGTTAAGTTGTGCTGCCATATATCCAAGTGAGCAACAGTAATGTAATATAAACTGTGAGCTAGATGAGGGAAAACTTACAATCCATGCAAGAAAATGGCCCAGAATCTGAGCTAGCAGTTGCATATGAGATAATTTGCAATCAAATAAGCAGTTGGCTATTATGTAGTGCAACTGTGCTGTTTTCATGCTTCAAGTGTGTCATTACTGTGGGGTAACTCCTGTATATGGCATTGGACTGATATATAATTAAAATAAGGTTAAACTGTGATTTTGCACAGGCGTGTTTATCTTTATAACATAAAGACAGCTTTCTTCACACATGTACATAGCATGCTACATGCATGCTTGTGCTGTAAAAAATGCCACAACCACTCGATGGTTAGTAGACATTACAGTTAATTTAATATACAAAGGAAAAACACTTTTATGTTAAAGCTAACACAAATTAAAATAGTGCTAACATTAAGTCAGCTTAATTATACTGCTAGCACACTTTAATTTTGCCCCTCTCCAATTGGTGATAATTGGCTGACTTTGTGCCACTCTCAATTGTTTAAGTTTGCTGCCAACCTTTGCTATGTGACAGAACTGTAGGAAACTTCCTTTCTGAACAAAAATGCACTCCAAACACGGTCAGATGAGTTCTTTGCCTCAAAACCACATGATTCCTGCGGCCACTGAATGGGAAAGTTATCACAACACTGGCGGACTGTTGTAAATAGTGAAGGAGAATATTGATGACTAAAATCTCTGTTATGTCAATCTTCTGTGTTTATTAAGCTTATGGAAAAACAGTACGAACTTAAGCATCGACGCAGGATCTGGCTGGAGACACACTGTGGGGGTTGCAGTTTGCAGGTGGATTTAAATGGGAGCTATGTTGGGTGAGTGGACAGGAGGCGAAATAGGTGGGGAGCAGGAGGAATGTAGCCAAAGTCTTTGAGGGTCTCAGCAGGTGTGCCAACTAGGAATGCAAATGGGGGCATGACAGGTACACAGGCTAGGCATGCAAAACATCTTAACTGTAACAGATGAGGTGCTGCACACAGTGAAGCTGAAGTTGATGCAGAGGGGTGTGGGACAAAAGACTGAGGAAAGTGACGTGGAAGGTTGGACTGGAAGGAGGGGCAAGACAGAGGACAGGTAAACTGTTGGTTGAAGCATGTGGGCAAAGTGGGTTAGCAGAGATTGAGGCCAGGAGGATTACAGGAATGAAGGATGTGTTACAAGGATAACTCTCACATATGTTGTTTAGAAAAGCTGGTACTACAGTCAAGGCTCCAGATAGCATGGGCTTTGTTGCTGTCATTGAACTCTAGTATATTGTTCTTCATACATCCATAGTTGAAATGGAGAGCAGTAGGACATCATCTGGTGCATTTGGGGGGGGGGCTTCAATTCTCTTCTCAGCCAAAGTTGGCAGTGGCCACTTATTCTGATGGATGGCCAGTTTGTGGCCATGATCACATAAAAATCCTCGTCTACATCTACGTGACTACTCTGCAGTTCACACTAAAATGCCTCGCAGAGGCTAAATCAAACCACCTTCAGAATATTTCTCTGTGAATCATAGACTCTTGCAGCGTGTGGAAAAAATGAACAAATCTTTTTTTGTGAAGTCTGAGTTCTCTTAATTTCTTACTACTGTTATTTCTCTCTACATAGTTGGGCTTCAACAAAATATTTTTGCATTTCTGAGAGAAAGATAGTGAACTAAATTACGTGAGATCTCAGTGCACTGAAAAATGCCTTTGTTTTAATGTTTGCCATCCCAGCTTGTTTATCATATCCATGTCATTTATGCAGATTAGGTACAGTAGAGGGCCTATAACACTTTCCTGGGGAACACTAGATGTTACTTCCATTTTACTTGATGATTTTCACCAATTGCTATGAACTGTGACCTTTCTGACAGGAAATCACAAATCCTGTCACACAACTAAGATGATACTCCATAGGCACACAATTTAATTAGCAGTCACATGTGAGGAATGGGTCAAAAGCCTTGCTGAAATCTAGAAATTAATTTAAGATCCCCTGTTCTTAACACTGATTATTTTATGTGAACGAAGAGCTAGTTGTGTTTTTCAAGAATGATTTTTTCTGAATCCATGCTATGTCTCAGTAGACAGTTACCTTTGAAGTAGTTCATAACATCTGAATACAGTATATGTTTGAAAATTCTACTGCAAATCAGTGTCAGCGATATGGATCTGTACTTCATTGTATTACTCCTATTTCCTTCCTTCAGTATTGGTGTGAGTCTTTAGCAACAGACTCTGTGTAGAGTGACTGGTTCTATATGCTTGCTATGTAAGGAGCTATTGTATCAGCATACTCTGAAAGGAACCTAATTGATATACTGTCTGGACCAGAAGACTTAACTTTCTTCAGTTATTTAAACTACTTCATGACATCTCCAAGTTACTCATGTTTATATCTAGTCTAAATTAAAATTCTGGAATATTTACTTAATCTTCCTTGCTGAAGGAATTTGGGAGATGTGTTAAGTAACTCTGCTGCAGTGCCACGGCCGCTGGTAATGTTACCATTGGTATTATGTGGTGAAGGTATTGTTTGTGTCTTGCCACTGATGTACTTCACATACGACCAGAATCCTTTTGGATTTTCACCAGATGCTGAGGCTGAGTTTCATTGTGAATGCTATTAAAAACATCTGACTTTGAAGTCTGTGTTAAGCTTTGAGCTTCACTAAAATGTCACCAGTCTTGGAGATTTTCATTCTTTTAACTTTGACACGATGATAACTTTTTTTTTTTGCAACTGTGTTCAACAGTGTTCTGACCTGTTTTGTGTACCATAGTGAACCACCTGCATCTTATCTCCATTTATTTTATATAAATCTCTCAATTCTCACTGATACTATTTCTCTGAATTTAAGCTACATCTGCTTTACACTTACATAGTTAGTTTGGAAGGAGTGGAGATTGTCTCTTAGTAAGGTACTTCTTGAAATGAGACTCACGTTTTCATCAACAGCTGATTCATCTGAGTCAGAGGGTCTGTAAAAGGAACCAAATACTAATTTATTCTGATTGTAAAGTGTAATCTGTACCCTTGCTAACACACAGGAACTACCTATTTCAATTTCACTACAAGATGAACTACTACAAGATAAACTCTCCATCGCCAACACTGTAAACTTATTACTTCTGAATGTCATTATGTTTCTCTAAAAAATTTCAGCTGAGCTTATCTCTGCCTTTAGCCAGGTTTTGATGCTTATAATGATTTGAGCTTCACTGCTTTCTATCAGCAGTTGCAGGTCTGGCTGTGTTGCAACACAGCTACGACCATTTACAACTACAATACTGACTGCCACTGGGACTACGCTCATTCTGTGTTTTCCTGCACCCTTTGAATCTGAAGCCATTTCTGCACATTCCTGAAACCCTCCAAACCTAAAAGACTGCCAAGTCCCCACCACATAGTCCCCACTACACATGAGTAACGTAACACATCTGTTAAGCAGAATTGTAAATCCCACCACCCTGTGGTGCAACTCAAGGAATCTGCAGCCTGCACAGTTGCAGAACCATCCGAGCCTCTGATTCGGACCCTCTACTCTGCTCCATACAAACCAGCCCTCTCAGAGATGCTACACATGGTGAGCACGGCCTTCATTTCTGCTGCACAGAAGTAGCAGAAAAGTTGGTATGTGACATGGCTGCTTCAACTGGTGGCTCTGCCTGTGATGGGATCAGATAAGCCTGTGACAAGATTGGAGTAGGATGTGCCAGATGGGTCGTGCACCTCCACGGGATGTGACCCCTAGGGAATGGGTTGGGAGTGAGAGTGGTGTAGTGACAGAACAGGAATGATGTACCAGTTGTGTGGCTGATAGAATATGGTTTTAGGAGGGGTGGCAAGGATTGCATGTAGGATGTCCCTCATTTCTTGGCACAATGATAGATAACTGAATCCCTCGCAAAGGATACAGTTCAGATGCTCCCATCTGTGGTAATACAGGGTGATGAGAGGGGCGCTACTTTGCACCTGATTCTTGGTGGTGGTTGAAGGATTAGGGGTGTGTGAGGATGTGACATGAGAAATGTGTTTCCACACTAGGTACAAGGTCTGGGGGGAAGGGGAGGGGGTAGGTAAAGGGGTCGTGTCTGTTTGGGAAGGCCTTGTAGTGTGCAGTATTGATGCAGACATGGTGGGGCTTACACCAAATAAACTGGTGCAAAGAGCTGCATCAAACCAGTCTTTGAACTGAAGACTACTGTAGTCAATTTGCAGTAGAATTTTGGGACAAATACTGTGTCTGAACATTACTAATTACTTCGAAGAGAATGATCTGTTGACACACAGTCGCCACAAACTCAGAAAATATTTTTATTGTTAAATAGGAGGTATTTACTCACATTAAATAATGATTGCTATCAACAGGGAATCTCAACCTGATTCTGTATTTCTAAATTTCCAGACAGCTCTTAACACTGTACCTCACAAGCGGCTTCTAATCAAGTGGTGTGCCTACGGAGTATCATCTCAGTTGTATGACTGGATTCTCAATTTGCTGTCAGAAAGATCACTGTTCAATAAAAATCAATGGAATGTCGTTGAGTAAAACAGAAGCACTATCTGCCATTGCCCAAGGAAGTGTTATAAGCCCTCTCTTGTTCCTAATCTATATGAACAATTTAGGAGACAATGTGAGCAGCCTGGTTAGACTGTGTGCAGATAATGCTGTCATTTACTATCTAGGAACATCATCAGAAGATCAAAACAAATTAGAAAATGATTTAGATAAGATATCTGTTTAGTACAAAGAGTGGCAACTAGCTATAACAATAAAAAGTGTGAGGTCATCCACACGAGTACCAAAAAGAATCCGTTAAATTTCACACATATGTAAAGGCAGCCACTCAACTAAATGTATTGGTATTACAATTACCAACAAGTGAAATTAGAATGAAAAAGTTAAAAATAGTGGTGAAGAAGATGAACCAAAGATGGCGTTTTATTGGCATTACACTTAGAAGACGCAACAGATCTGCTAAAGAGACTGCCTACACTATATTCATCTGCTCAATTCTGGAAAACTGATGTGCGGTGTCGGATCCATACCACATAACACCGACAGAGGACATCAAAAATTCAAAGAAGGGAAGCTCATTCTGTATTATAACAAAATAGGGGACAAAGTGTCATGAATATAACATGGAAGTAGGATAGCAATCATTAAAACAGAGGTATTTTTTGTTGCAGTGAAACCTCTTCACAAAATTTCAGTCTACAACTTTCTGCTCCAAATGTGAAAAATATTGTGTTGACACCCACCTACATATGGATAAATGATCACTGTAACACAGTAAGAGAAATCAGAGCTTACATGGAGAGATTTAAGTGTTCATTTTTTACACATGGTGTTCAAGAGTCAAAGGGTAGCGAAACAGAGAGAAATTGGTTGCTGCCAGCACTTATGCATGAATTGTGGAGTAGTAATGTAGATGTAGTGGATGTAGGAGATCCCTGACTGTTGCAGTGGGCTCAGCATGGCTTCTTGGGGTGTCTACCTTGACCAATTACATTACATGATATTGTACGCATCTCCATGGCAATATTTCAGTGTCACCATAGCTGTGTAGTTGGATATTTTTTGCACCTGGATCTGGCTGCACTTTTTGGCTGAAAGCTGGCAACACAGCTTCCAGCTGTCAGGTATCTTCTTCCTACAGACTGAGAACCAGTTCATGTCACTGGGTACCCCCCCCCCCCCCCCAATCTCCCCTTTTGGAATGGCATACCTGTCCAGTTGAGGTTGAGGAACAGTGGCTCCTCCACTGCTAAACCGTCTATGGTGGTCGGTTCCTCCCCCATGACCCATACACTCTTGGTGGCTGTCTGCTGGAAGTCTGTGCCCACCACATAGGAGACGAGTGAGGGCCAAGGAGTGGAGTAAGTGCTGTTCTCTGGGCGCTTCAGCAGGTACCTGGCCTGCCGTCGAGACAAAAAATTACAGCTCAGTTTAAATGAAGTTAGTTCCTAGAATGAGTCCACAGCTATTTTAAAATTTTGTTAATAATGCTTATTTATTTATTTAGTTTATGGCTCACTACATCACATGAGGTAATTACATGTAAATAGTCTACAATACAAAGATTAAGTATGCACATAAAGCATACAGACCATATAAAACGAAAAAATAAAAAATATAAAAATAGATAAAACCTCAAAATTGTGAGAACAAGAACAGCTGAATGTCCATGTTGCTGATACATTCTATGGTTATTTCTGTAGCGTGTGCGAAATATGGAGCAGTCACAAGTGACTGCAATCTCAAACTGAACGTTTTACGGTTTGCCTAGCAGCTCCACTCTTGCACTTCAGAGAAGCTGCCTTCTCTGATCTATACAGACATTCAGTTGACATTCATGGAGCTGTAACACCTGCTCCATTCACTGCCACCATCTACCATTGTGGTGTAAGTGGTCTGAAGACAGTCACATTCTAACTGAAACCGGTAACCACTGTAAATAAATATTTTATTGTGGTTGAGACTCTTTTCAATCAACTTTTAAAGTACTTTTAGCTGGACCACTGCTTCTTCGTGAGAATATTCTCAAAAATTACACCTGTTACAGTTTTTTGGTATTCTATGAGGGACATTGAAGAAGTAATGCAAAATATTTTTTTTTCTCTGCCAATTTCTGTTGCAAAAACATGAAATTTGTTGTGGGACATCATGGAATATTCCTGCTTCAGCCTCTATGGTTTCATGAAGTTCCAATAAGTGTCACTGCAACTGTAGTGTTCAAAATGCCATGTGGAATGGAGGTGTGTTCCAAGACGAGAACTGTCATCGAGCTACTTTTGACAGAAAACCAGAGCATCACAGTTATTCGTAGGTGCTGCAGAATGTCTACAGAGACCTGGCACTCAAAAAAAGCATGGCAAGAGGTTGGACAAAACATCTGTCATCATCGCAACTAGGTCACGTGTACCTGTCCAAACCCCTGCATGCCGGCCAGCCAAACACAGCCACGACTCCTGCAATGTTGGAATGTGCGGACCCTCTCATTTGAGGGGATCATTGTATCAGTCAAACATCTCGCTGCACAGCTGGAGATGTCTGTAGGTAGTGCTGACACATTCATCCACCAGTTGTGGCACTCAAAGGTGTGTGCCCACAGGCTTTCCCACAGCCTACCAGAAGACCGTAAAGAGTAACGAAGGACCACCTGTGTGCAACAGCTTGCATGTTACAAGGCTGATGGCAACAATTTTTTTTTTCAAACATCATCACAGATGATGAAACATGACTTCATCACTTTGAACCAACAATGACACCACTTCTCCTCGAAAGAAAATGTTCAAAGCTGTACCCTTGGCTGGTAAGGTCATGGTGATGGTCTTCTGGGACTCAAAGTGTTTATTCTGTCTGATGTCACCCATCATGGTGCAATGATCAACTCTACGTTTTACTTTGCTACGGTCAGGAAATTGAAGAAACAACTCTAGCATATTTGTCACCACAAAAATGCAAATGTGATTCTCCTTCTCCCTGACAATGCATGGCCTCACACAAGTCTATGCACCTGAGGGGAGCTCACAAAACTTCAGTAGACTATTCTTTTTCATACACTTACGGCTCGGATCTTGCACCTCCTTACGTCCATCTGTTTGGTCCAATGAAATATGAACTCTACAGGAAGCAGTACATGGATGATGGAGGCATTATTGATGCAGCCAGACATTGGCTCCGATGTCTACCAGTAGAGCGGTACTGTGCAGACATACAGGCCCTCCCAGTGCGGTGGTATAAGCCCATCGCTCTGAATGGAGATTATGTTGAAAAATAGGGTCTCATAGCCAAAAGAGTGCGGAACAATGTGGTGTGTTGGAATGCTGAATAAGACCAACCAATTTTCAGAAACCAATGTGTTGCTTTTCTTGTTTACGGCAGACCAGAATTTACTTTACTTATTATATCTGTGTGGTGTGGTGGTGAGGCAGGGCATTTTATGAAAGGCAGGGGGTGTCTGTCTCATCCATATCTTGGTGGATTTGTAGAAGAGAGCTGTTCTTCATCTTTTTGAGTTCTATAACGAGTAATTTTTCTTGTTGCAGATGGGGAGGAGCTATATTGTTTAGTGGGAGTAGCCAACAGGTTGGGTTGCCTTTATTTGGTTGGTTGGTTTAAAAGAGGGTGGGAAGGGACCAAACTGCTTGGTCATCAGTCCCTTGTTCCCGTTAAAACAATTCCACAAGGGAAAGAAGAAAACAAAGGAGACGTATAGCACAATACCAGGAGAAAGCAAAAACCACAAGAATGACAGAAGGACAACAAACGGGCAAGGGACAGGCGCTAAAATGTGTAAAAGGTAAAACTAAATCAGCCAATGAGGTATTATCTGCTAAAATTAATGACAACGTGAATGTGAATGTAGGCGAAGCCAATGTGACCATCAGCCATCGAGCCATTGATGTAATCTACTTCAGAACCCGGGAACACATCAAGAATCAAGAGGAAGTGAAAGTAGAGAGCCATGGGGTTAACAGAGTCCTTAGGGTCCATGCAAAAGGTCCAGACAAAGCTGCGGCCTAGGTATACACCATGGAGGTGTATGCGGATGGATCCTGAGTGGAGGTGGTAGAGGAAAGGACTACAGTTCAGAAAGAATGGATCGGATGCCAACCACAATCGTAAGCCCTGACCTGGGCCGCTGATGCAGGAGATGAACTGCTGAGGTTGGGAAAAGGAGATAGTAATTCAGATGTAACTGGCGAGTGGTTGTGCATGTCTGATCTGCAATGGAGGGACTCCAGCCTCCACCAAGGGACTCATCCCAAAAGCTCCCGTCACTGGTCGAGCTCCATAGTGGTGCACTGGGTCAAGTAAATGCAATGCTGAGGGCGCTGCCAAACCATAAACCACATTTCCATAGTCAAGGCAGAACTGAACAAGGGCTCTGTAAAGCGGCAGCAGCAAAGAGTGATCTGCACCCCAGTTGGTGTTGCTCAGGCAGCAGAGGGCATTGAGGTGCTGCCAGCACTGCTGCTTAAGCTGACGAAGATGAGGAAGCCAAGTCAATCGAGTATTGAAAACCAGTCCTAAGAATCAAATGGCTCCGAGCACTATGCGACTTAACTTCTGAGGTCATCAGTTGCCTAGAACTTAGAACTAATTAAACCTAACTAATCTAAGGACATCACACACATCCATGCCCGAGGCAGGATTTGAACCTGCGACCATAGCAGTCACTCGGTTCCAGACTGTAGCGCCTCGAACCGCACGGCCACTTTGGCCAGCTCCTAAGAATCAATATGTCTCCACTACCATGAGTGGGTTGTCATAAGGTAAAGTACTGGTTCTGGATGAATGGTACGATGACGACAGAGGCGCATGACATATGACTTCGTGGCTGAAAACTGGAAGCCGTGGGCTAGAGCCCATGACTACACCTTACAGATGGCTCCCTGTAGGCGCCACTCAGCAATGCCAGTACTGGAGGAGCAGTATGAAACGCAGAAGTCGTCTGCATACAGATAAGGTGAGACCAATGGCCCTATAGCTGCTGCTAGACTGTTAATGGTCACTAAAAATAGAGAGACACTCAATACGGAGCACTGCAGGACTCCATTCTCCTGGATATGGGGGGAACTATGGGAGGCACCAGATTGGACATGGAAAGTATGGAGCAACAGGAAGTTTTGGATAAAAATCGGGAGTGGGCCCCAGAGATTCCACTCATATAAAATGGCAAGGATATGATGTCACCAGGTTATGTCATACATTTTCCATAAATCAAAAAAGATGGCAACCAGGTGCTGGTGTCTGGAAAAGGCTGTTTGGATGGCAGACTCGAGGGGCACTAGATTATCAGTGGCAGAGCAGCCATGGTGGAAACCGCACTGGTATGGAGCCAGTAGGCCCTGTGAATCTAGGAGCCAACGCAAGTGCTGACTTACTATACATTCTAACAGCTTAAAAAGAACATTGGTGAGGCTGATGGGCCGATAGCTATCCACATCAAGCGGGTTTTTACCGGCTTTGAGCACTGGAATAATGGTGCTCTCCTGCTACTGCGATGGAAAGATGCCATCACACCAGATCTGCTTGAAGATGATGAGGAGATGTCACTTGCAGTCTCTGAGAGATTGTGGATCTGATCTGGCCCAGGAGCTGTGTCAGGGCAATGCGCAAGGGCACCGAGGAGCTCCCACTCTGTAAATGGATCATTATAGGGTTCACTGTGACATTCAATGAATGAGAGTACTGTCCCTTCCATCTGCTGTTTAAGAGTGTGAAAGGCTGAGGGGGTAATTCTCTGACACAGAGGCTCGAGCTATATATGGGGGGCAGTGCTCCCGAGGTAGGTGATGTGTGAGCAACAGGTAGGGAAGTGACCCCCACCAGCAAGGGGCAGGTGTAGTCTTACAGCTCAGATAACTGACTGGAATTGGCGGAACTGATGGGACTAGAACTTTTGTGATCATGGTGGCATAAGAGGATGCCATACACACAAGATGTAGGCATTCAAATTTCCTCTTAGCTTCAATGTAAGTCAGTCAGTCCAGGGTCTTGTATTCCATGATTTTCATTTCTGTAAAATCCTGCAGCCTGGTGAGCAAGGGGAATGGTGCTCTCTGTAGTTGAGACAGATGGGAGGCAGGGCACATGGGGTATTGTGATGTGAAGAACGTTCATAATCTCAACAGGTGATGCTGGAAGTCAGCACTTAAAGCACCACATTGGGGGAGGGATATATGGCTTGACATCACAGCAATAGACCATCACCTTGACCTTCTTGGGTAGTGTGTCACCCTCGAAGGCCAAGATAAAGGCACCAGTGGACACCTGATTATCCTTCAGACCCCGATGGACACACCAGATAAAATGGACACCTCGCCACTCTAAACTGGCACGCAGCTCATCATCAAACTGCAAAAGAAGGTCTCTGTACAATGTAATACCCTGGACCATATTTAAGCTCTTATGGGGCATGATGGTAATGGAAACATACCCCAGCTTGTCACAAGCAAGTAATGCCTGTGACTGGGCGGAGGATGCTGTTTTTATCAAGACCGACCCAGATTGCATTTTGGACAATTCCTTCACCTCCTCAAACTTGTCCTCTAAATACTCTACAAAAAACTGAGGCTTCATCACATTGAAGGATTCCCCATCAGCTCTCATACATACAAGGTACCAGGGTGAATAAGGTTTGCTGCCATCCTTAGCCTGGCGTTCCTCCCATGGTGTGGCCAGGGTGGGGAACAGTTTGGGGTCATACTTCCCTACATTAAACTAAGAACTGGAGCACTTAGAGACTGCTGGTTTTGACCACCAGCAAGTGATGACATGGTATGCTTCATGGCATGTCATCCACCCTGATGCCTCCCACTCCAACCAGGGGCCTTACCCACAGGTGCCACCTGGCCACAGCAAAGGTCACCTGGCAGGATGGCAATTGCCGGGAGTCCTGTTGACCCAGGGTGACAGGCATCTACTCGTTGGCATACATGGGGAGTTAACGGTGCAGGCATCAGCAGAGTGATCTCTGTGTAGTTGGGGGCTACAACCAGCAGTGTACATGATGGCCCCACCACAACAGACTGGCTACTGTGCTGGATATGAGGTACAAAGAAGTCCATGGTCAGCATCAGCGCAGAAAATGACACTGCATAGTGGATGAAGGAAAACGCACCTAGGAAGGTGTCCTCACCCAAGAGATGGAAAATGAGTAGAACTGCAAAGCCACAATGATAAAGAATGCTGAAGGTCTCAGTGCAAGATGGACACGATGCACCATGTAAGGTGCCCTTCCCCAATTGGCTCGCTCTTCAGGAACATTTGGTACAATGAAAGTCAAACCCTACAGGGGACCATCACATATAGACTGAAACATGTGAGACCCATTTTAGTCACCTCTTACAACAGGCAGGAATAACTTGGGCCTATTTTAACCCACGAATCTGCAGGGGAGTCGCCTTTATTTAGCCTGTTATACGGAGCACAGTTTGATTCAGTTAGACACTGATGAGACCAGTGTGAGTATTGTCGAGTCAGACTGGTGCACAGCATTCTGCTACCTGATAGACTAGACCTAAAACTGAAGCCAGTAGTGTGGTGCCTGAAGGTCCCCCTGAAGTGTTGGCAAGTTTCTGCAAGATGTTGTTGGCATTTTTAAGTTGGCTAGCTGTGTTTGACAGATGATTCTTGAATCTCAGTGATCTAGTCATGGTGACACCGTAATATTTTGGATGTCAATTGTGGGATAAAGGCCTGTTTCCAAAGTAAACACTATGTTGTCGAGGCGGAATGCCAAGACCATGAATAATGCTATATGGATGCAAATAGGCTAGAATGAAGGATATGGTGAAATATAATGCTAATCCACATTAGATTTGAATGCAGATACTCGGTTTCAAAAGTACTGACTTTTTATTATTGACGCAACTGGTATTTACTGTTCAAACACTTAAGCATAGAAATAAACTGAAAAAATACAAACTTTGAATTAATAATATACATATCTTTATATTTTCTTAGCAGTTGTGACCATATTTTATGGCAAACCATTGTTTTCCTGCAATTATCACAGCACTGCTGAAAGTCATCACATCTCACCTGCAGATCTATGTACATACTCATCCACAGTTGAAAATATGAATATATGAATATATGAAGATGGTATCTGTTCTTTAGGACATGTCCAAGATACCATCTTCGTATAGACAAGGCTTACTGGCCAATGATCTTCTTCAGTGCAAACTCTTACGGAAATCGGTAGATTGACTGCTGCGAGAAATGAGTATAGTGGGCAGGGACACTACAAATGTAGTGTGTGGACAGTAGTTTGGAATTTGGGTCTCATGGGGAATGTGCCAGAGGTAAGTCCCTGCAGTCACACTATCATCTGTGTCCTCAATAGCTCAGATGGATAGAGCATCTGCCATGTGAGCAGGAGACCTTAGGTTTGAGTCCTGGTCCGGGCACACATTTTCAACTGGCCCTGTTGATATTTATCAACGCCTGTAAGTAGCTAAAGGTCTGGATTTATTGTAATTTCACAGTTGTAAATGTTTGCTTAGTATTTATGGCTCTGTACAAGTTTTCATGAATAAGTGGTAACTAAGTCAGTGCAGATATGAGATTGTGTTTCTTCCATTGGTGAGCTGGAAGTGACACAGAATACTTCATTCAAAGACTGGTATCTTGTAATGCTGGAGGCCAACCTCATTTGTTTCACTTGACTTTCTGCCAGTCTTCCCCACGAGATGTATTTGGTACTAACAGTATCCCCAGCTCATCTGTAGTGAGTACGAGCCATACGGCAGCTCACAGTAATCCACAGTGCCCTTATTCTGAAATATTATTCTGACTAAACACAGATCTTATGTCACTGGTCTATACAAAATCTTTTGATGACATAACACAGACACAAAATGGCCACTTTTGGCCGCACTTCAAGATGCCACCCAGTCTTTAGGGGCACATATAAACTGCATTTGTCAGAAAATATACTGTAGGGTCTGCTCAGATGCCTGTAGTTGTCAGCAGAGAGCTAAGCGGGATGTGATGGAAAGGTCCTAGTTTTGTTCAAGAGAACCAAGAAAACATAGTTGAAAATAGCACATTTATTATGCATTTATACAGGGTTGCCTTCTGAAGCACTGTACTACAACCGAGCCAGCAGAGTGGTGCCTTGTCACTGACAGCAGGCCATCCTGCACTCACCTCGCAGTACTGTAAGCCCAGTAAAGCATCAGGTGGGTGACCATTACATCATGGGGCAGCCACAGACCTGTGGACTCCAGTGACCTCCAGCTCTACATATCAATCTCCAAAGCATTCTCATCAATGAAGAAGATTTTCACTCGGGAGTCACACCCCCAGATCCACCTGAAGTGCTCGCTGGCACACAGGGGTCAGCTCTCAGCCCCCATTTAGGAGACGGGGGCTGGCAGCGTCAGTGTCTCCACAGCAATTAGATCAACAGCAGCAGCCCCCCCCCCCCCTCTCTGCCTGCTCCCCTCTTAAGGGCAGATGATGGACAGTGTCCAGGTCCCGCAGGTCGAGCCTCCGGCAGGCTTGCGGGATGGTGATGGCTGCCACGCCCTGTCAGTCTCATGTTGGAAGGTGGCAGTGCAGCTGGCAGCAGCCCACAGTGTCCTTCCAGCCAGACTTGCGGTACCCAGATGATCAGAGATAGCTGGGCAGGTTGGAGGTTGAGCCTCCACTCTCACCACACAGCTGCAACTGACGCAAAGGCCAAGAGTACAGACTGGGCAGTCGGCATTTGACACTCAGCATGTGGCACTCGGCAATCGGACATTTGTTAACGAGAGTGAGGTATTTATGTTAGTGCATCCCATGTGCTCTGTGGTGGCACAAGTGGCTGTGACATCATGTGTCCTCATTTTCCCTTACTGTCATTTCTCCTAGTGATTTCAGACTTCTGCCAACTAGTACAATGGTATCCCACAGCTTTCACGACGTCATTACACTTTGTTTGCAGACCTCAGGTGCGATAGCTTCTGTGTTTCCTACAACTCGCTCAGTGCATCTCCCTAGCTGGCATTGCCACAGGCCTTTCAACTTCTGGGAGCTGTTGAGATAGAACTTAGTGCCCACCTGTGATACTGTCCTCGGGAGTAATGATACCTCCCCACAATGGCGATATCTTTGTCACTTGGCAACATCGAATGTCCAGCAAGTTGGAAGTAGTCCTCAACGCCAGAAAAGCTAACTTTGGTATAAGTAGCACCTAAACATACACAGTCACAGGAAAAACAGTTCAAACGTTCATGAAGAACTATTTATTAATTTCCTGTTTACAAAATTTAGTACTGAACAGTCTAAAGAAACAAAAGAACTTAATCAGTAAACTCTTGTTTTTCCATGAATATTGTTTCTCCACAAACACACAAAACTACTGTGTAATATTCAGCTTCTCTGGCAGGTCACCTGTCTTGTCAGCAGGGAAACCCTTAAACTCATCTATTCAGATCCCACATTCAGTCATCCTGACAACAGTCCAATTTGGATGATGAATTGTCACTTAGTAAGGGTTGTATAAATTCAGCACTTGTTATTGTTGTCATCCTGGGACCCTCATGGTTATCACCTTCTCAGCATCAGCACATGTTGTTGTTGTCATCCTGGGACCCTCATGGTTATCATCTTCTCAGCATACATCATAGGTATCATTAGTTTCAACTTTTGTAGCTCAAGAGGAACCTAAATTCTTGGCATTCAGTTTTGATGTTTGTCTAGTTTGTGTTTATCTTATTGACATCAAGTCATCAACTTTGTACTTGGAATCTTTTTATGGTGTCAATTGAAGCTAGTGCAACATTCTTCTTGCACCTTGCTGATGTGTAGCTTAGCAGCTTTTTTCTGTTTATTGCATCTCTCTTCAAATGAATTAATAATTTCTTCTTCTAATAAGTTTGTAATATGAAAATCAGTCTTTGTGTGCATCTATCCAAAGTTCAATTGGTGCCTTCCCAATACTTCTGTTATATACTGAATCATGGCATATTGAAATGATGCTACCACCTTGCACAATTCATTAGGGCTATCAATATTTAGCTTAGAAATGATTTTAACCAAAGTACATAGAACTGATCCTCTCACCCTGTCCATTGGCTGTAGGTAGTCATGTCATTCTTAAAATGTGTTCAATTTCTTCTATGGTGTAGTACTCCTTGAATTCTTGAGAAGTAAAGCAAGTTCTTCTATCAGTAATTACTTGGTCGGGATTCCCAAAATTAGTATTCCATAATTCCATTTTACCAACTGCTTCTGTTGATTTTGTAGTCTTTACAGGATGTAGCCAGGTAAACTTGATAAATACCACATAGAATGTGGTTGTATCCTTTGCGCATTGATTGAAGTGATCCATTTGATAATATATAATGGCACACTTTGTTTGAATAAGGAATGAAGGAAACCTTCCTTCTTTCCTGATTTCTTATTCACAATTAAACATTTTACACCATTGAAGATCACTCTTTTCACTTGTCAGTCAAATCTGGTATATAATTATCTTGTTTTACTTCCTCTTTAGTTCACTTAACTGGATAATGACCTTTCTCACACACAAGCTAGATTATTTCACATTACATAGTGTGTGGAACCATTAAGTCTCGCTTCTGTCACAGAAGCTGAAAAGAATCCAATCTCTCATTAAAAAGCTTTCATTACGCTGTCACTTGAGAATTTTCTTGATTGCAGCTAAACCATTGTCCTTCTCTTGAGCTTCCCTGATTCTGACTATAAAACCGCCTGCAAAACCAGACAGTACATCTACACAAGGACTTAAGGCATCTACTTGTTTTATCCTAGAACCAGATAGGTTGGAAGGAAAGAGCTTACAGGTGCTCAACACTGGGTTATCAGCACTGCAGATCGGTGTTCAATGGTGTAGGAATACTCTTCTGGCACTAAAGCCCAGCTTACTATTCTTGGTGACAAGTCCTTCTTCTCAAGTCTTTTGGAATGCAGCAAAGTCCGTTACAGTTTTAAAACACATTCTAGCAGTAGTCTGACCTATTTGGTGAATTTAATGAACTCATGAGGTTTACAGAATATTTTGCAAGGTCAAAGCTCCTCCTCACCATATATGCACTTTAACTACTCAATTAAACCTTGCACCCTTTTTACTATTTCTGAGCATATTAAGTTTAAGGCCTTTTACTTCTCAATATAAGCTGTTCAGCCTTTCCTTGATCTACAGTGATTAGCTAACTCCACTCATTGTGAAACTTGTCTGCTTGTTCCTTGTTGGCTATGATAGCTGCCTGCCATAATCCTCAGCTTGCCTTGAATTTTGTCTGTTAGTATATTCATTAAAGGTCATTGTCAACGTTTCTACTGGTGTGTACAAGTTGGAAGTCACACTTAAATTGCATCTCCTCCCAGATTATCTTGTATTTTGGGCAACTGTATTTTTTTATTAACACTCATTGTCAACGTCTCTGTTGGTGTGTACCAGTTAGGAGTCACATTTAAATCACATGTCCTCCCAAATTATCTTGTTTTGGGCAACTGTGTATTATTTAAGTGTCATTATCAATGTTTTGTTGATGTGTACCAGTTGGGTGTCACATTTAAATTATGTGACTTCCCAGTTTAGATTAGATTAGATCAGATGAGAGTCAGTTTTTGTTCGATAGACCCAAAAAATGAGGTGATTCTCATGTGTGTGGAACATTTCAGAAAGTATAACATAAAAACATAAAACATTTGAATATAACACATACTACTCTCCCACGCTGTCAGAATGAAACATTGTTATGTACTGCTAATAAATTTATCATACAAAAACGACCTTATCTTGACTGTTGTGACCAAGTGCTGTCAAAACTGAAATCTAACAGACATTTTTCCTCGAGATGGCTTAACATTATCTGTTAAGATACACTAGACTCTTGCTAATCTGGCCCTCAGTAGTCCGGACTCTCAGTAATTCAGTGCACATCCAAAAACATGCACAATGAAGTATAGTGTACAACAATGCTTAGTTGAACAATGCTTAGTTAAGCAATGCTTAGTTAAACAATGCTTAGCTTATACAATGCTTAGTTAAACAATGCTTTATATACTGTATTTGAAATTGTAGTGTTCTTTACAGTTTGGAAACATGTCTTCTAAAAGGAACCACATTAGACCAGACCTCAAGCAGAAACTTGAAATTTTAGACAAGTTAAATCAAGGTTCTTTGCAGAAAGCCATTGCTGCTGAGCAACTTTTGCTGGATGAGCAACTATTTATGAGATCAAACAGAAAGAAGATGATATTTGACAGTACTCAAGACAAATGGATAGTGAGTTGGAAAAATGGAAGGCTATGCGAAAGAATGAGAATGAAGAACTGGATGTAGCTGTTTACAGATGGTTCATACAACAATGCAGGAAAGGAATTCCATTCAGTGGACTGATTATAAAGGAAAAAGCAGCTGAATTTAACAAACAACTTGGTGGTAGTAACTTGTTTGCATTGAGGGAAGGTCGGCTATCAAACAGGAAAAAATGACATGGCATTCGGCAGCTGACAGTCACTGGGGAAAGTCACTCAGCTAACGATAAGGATGCTGATGAGATTGTAAGCAAGATATGAAAGATGATACAGGAAGAAGATTTAACTGCTGATGCCTTGTATAATGCCAATGAAACAGGACTCTTCTACAAGATGCTTCCTTCAAAAACATTAGCTGCCAAGAACAAGAAGGAAGCTCATGGTTACAAGCGACAGAAACATCGTGTAACATTAATGGCGTGTTGTACTGCTAATAGGAGTCATAAACTACTGCTTATGGTGACTGGAAAATCCCAACATCCACACTGTTTTCAATACACTAACATAAATGCTCTACCAGTGCAGTATTGTGCTCAGAAGAAAGCGTGGATGGACAGACAAATATTCTCTTCCTGGTTCCACAAAACCTTTATACCAACAGTGAGAAAAGAGCTAAATAAGAAAAATCTTCCACTGGAAGCTATCCTTCTAACTGACAATGCTCCCACTCAACCTCCAGATGTTTCTCTAAAGTCCGATGGTATACAAGCACTCTTTCTCCCACCGAACGTGACAGCCCTAATTCAGCCCATGGACCAGGGAATTTTGGAATCAATTAAATACCCTTATCGACATTCACTTCTCGTCTCATTGCTGAACAAAAGTGCAAACAACTCTATCGAGACTACGCTGAAGGCATGGAAAGCAATTAACATATGTGATGTTGTTTTCCAAGCAGCTGAAGCATGGGATAAAGTGGAGAGCACTACCATAATGAAGAACTGGAGAAAATAATGGTCATCCATTGGTGCCAAGTTGGATCCAGTAGTGAGTGACAACAATGAGCGAGTCAATTTGGTATTATTAATTACTTTGTACACTGATGTATTCCACAACCTTCCAGGAGGAGGAGAAATTGGTGATGAAGATGTTGCTACATGGCTAAATGTGATACGGACCAAACTTTAACAGATGAAGAAATAATCAAAAGTGTGCAAGAAAGTAATGATGAAAGTGATGAAGAAGAGGACACAGGAGGGGAGAGCATGAAGATTTCTCATGCTGCTGGCACTGAATTTGCTGAGGTCTTCCTAGAGTATTGCATTATACAGTAATCAGATACATCCAGTACCGATGTAATGCTTGTAAAGCAGTTGCATGATAAAGCATGCCACCATCACGTATCATCATTGTGACAGTTAAAAGTGGGGACATGTTTCACAGTGAATGATATGACTGTATAATTATGTACAGTATACAATCAAGGACAAAGTTTTCTTTGAAAATTAATTTATTTTTTGATTTAACAAAGTATATCCTCTATGTTTTAAAATTATATCCTTTGGTTTAATAAAGTACAGTACAGTACACTATATCTCCTATGTTTTCAAAGTAAATAAAAACCAAAATAAATGAATAAAGTAAACTTCAGACACTCAATAATCTGGCACTTCTGCTAATCCGGCACCCATACATGCCAGGAATGGGCAGATTAGCAAGAATCTAGTGTATTAATCAACTGAGTAGAAGGAGTTGCCTATCAAAAAGTCTTTCAGACTCTGTTTAAAGCATGCTTTACCTGAAATCAAGTTTGTAATGGTTGCTGGCAATTTATTGAAAATATGTGTTCCTGAATATTGGACCCAATTTTGTCTGTGTTTTGGGGGATTGCGTTTTTTATTGCATACAGATTTTTATTAAGTCTTTTACATTGCTAAGGTCTTTCCAACAGCCACAATCAGTGGTATGACTTGTTATCCTTTCTGTATTTTGGATGGATGCTATACACTTGTGTAACACATTACCCTAGCTTGGATATGGTTAGCAATTTTAGTGGCTGTCATTGTTATTCATTTTGCTGATAATTTTTTTTTTTTTGTGAATCTGCTTGCAGCCAAGGCTAGTTGGTGTGACTTCTTTGTTGTTTTAGGGAACTGTATACTCCAGGTTTCAAGCCGTGCTCTTAATGGTATAAATTTCTAAAATTAGTTTTTAATGAATTGAGCCAGTTCAAGTTATTTTTAAGACTATGGACATTGTGATTCTTTTAACAAGGTTTTTAAAATTGTAATTATAATATTGTTGTCAAGCAATAAAGTGTAGTCCATGAAAACAACAAAAGACAAAATGTGGAAGTCCACCTTCCATGTGCTTTCCTTAAAGCTATCTCAACCCTAATTGTGAGATATCATTATAGCTACTGTATTTTTCCTCTTGAGAGGTTGTTTTTCGTACTCTTATATATGACTGGATGTAACTCTTTGTCATGTGGAGAGTTTTGTAATAACATGGCTCCAAAACCTTCTTTACTTGCATCTGTGTGTACGGTAGTTTAATTTCACATTTTGGGTTGCAGATTTTTAAAACTTTATCCAACAAAAGAATATATTTGAGCATCATAAATGTTGGCATCTGCTCTTCTTCAAAGTACATTCTCAATTATTCGTCTGTAAATTGCTCAGAAGTTTGACAGTTGCAGAGCAAATACTGTTAGACCTAGGAAAGTTTGTATTGCTGCAATAGATTTCAGTTCTGGAAAGTTCTGAACTGCTATTGCCTTTTCAGACAAAGGTTGGATTTGCCCACACACTATAACAAACTTAAGGAACTGAACAGTTCTCATTAAGGACTAGCATTTTGCAAAATTAATTTCAAAGCCACATTTCGCTGTAGTTTTTAACACTAAACCAAGTCACTGGTGTGACTCAGCATCTCTCTTTGTTGGTATTATAATATTATTCATGAAAATAAATATTATATTTCCTCATTAATGCCTAAAAAAAAGAGTGTTTGTAAAACACAGAAAGACTGCAACTGAATCTGATAATCCAAATGGAAGTTTCCTAAGCTGAAAGTGCCCCGAGTGTGCCGTACATGAGGTAGATTTTCTTCTTTCCTCTTTAACATTAACTTAAAAAATGAAAAAAAAAGAAAAACATTATTGAAATCTAGTGTGGAAAATAAGCATGCATCTTGAGGCATCTTGTAGTTTATCTAAAATTTGATCTATAATCTATTAAGGACTATGGGTAATGATCTTTCTCTGTGATCTTGTTTAACATTCTATAATATATAGGCCTACAGACACAGTAGTCTCCATTTTTCTCTGTTTTCAACTACAACATGGCAAGTATTTCATATGAACTCTGTTTTATAATCCCTTCATCTACCCACTTCTGAACTTGGTTGTCAACATATTCTTTCTCTCTTGGAACAATCTTCTGCATCTACTATTTATCAATTGTTGTTCTATCACCATAATCTTCATCCTTACATCAGTGGATTTTGTCTTTGCTGGGGTGTAAGTAGTCACTAAATCTTTGATGTGTTCCTTTGTTTCTTCACTAACAGAGCTTTCAATACCTCATTCTGGTTTGTCTGCTACACACAAGACGAACTTCCCCTTCTGACTTCCTAATGGCAACTCTGCCCTTGTTTATTCAAACTTCAGTCTCATCCAGAAAATCATTCCCAACAACAATTTCTCTCTGGAAACCACACAAAAATCTCTGTTTCAATTTTCACATGATCAGTCTCAACTATGCCTTTAAAAGGATGTAGTGGAAAGATAAAGTTTTTCCCAAATCCTGTCACAATGACATCTATTTTTTTGCAGACTTTGAGTATCCATAGTCTCAGGAACATCCTGTCACAGTAAATTCATTGCCACAGTCAATTAGCATCTTCACCTCTTGGTTATTTATTTGTACATTTTGAAATTTATGGCTCTTAATATTCTTCTTAACAATGTTTGCATTAATTGTCACCTTTTGATTATTCTTCTCCTTCAAGCATTGAGATGTGATACGGCCAAACTCATTACAATTGAAGCATCCCTCCCTCTTGCTCTTGTGGTTGCAATCAGTTGAACTGTGACCACTGGCACCACAACTGAAACACTTTCTTTGGATTCCAAGCTGCACTTTCAGCATTTCTGTTACTTGATTCTTCAGCACCTTTCTTTACATTTTCAGTGCTGTAACATTTGTTATTTCTTTTTGGCAATTATTTCACAGCTCTTTCATAATACCTCAGTTTTTCCTTAATCTCTTTCACACTTCTGTGACAAGGTAGACGTTTTGTGCCTGAATTGTGCTCTATCCCATCAATCACATACTGAAATAGAGAGTCGCAGGTTCCGACCCATCAAAAATGCTGTTTCCTCAAAGTTCATGATCCGCTTTTTAACTGGATATCCATCACCACCATTAAAAAGATCACCCTAGAAGTCACAAAATGATGGAAACTTTCCATTCATCTTGTGAATATGGTGAGAATCGTGTTTCATTTTTATTGCCTATTTCTAAATCGTAATCATTTTCCATCTATTTTCGAGTAAACTCAATCTTTTATTTCTACCCATTTGGATTAGATCCCCTTCTTCATCATTTGCATCACCATCATCCTCTTCACATTCTATGATGTCATTAATTTTCACCGCAATTTTGTCAATGTTGGTAGTCATTTCATTTTTTGCTCTACTATCTATACACAATATAAGGCAGATTGCACCTAACTCCAATCCTGAGAAAGATTCTTCAGTGAATGCCTGCTTAGCTTCAAATTCACCAGCTGGTGACTGAAAAGTAAAACCAGAAAATTCTCTTAAACACTGTCAGTTTCTTCTGTCATCTGTAACCATTCTGAAAATTAACTAATGTATAGATTTGATGTTTTGAACCTGCACAGAGTTTTATTTTTATTTGCTTTTCTGATTTCACCTAATGTTGTTATTTCTGGATTTTTTTTGTTGGCTACTTCCCCTTTCATCACATTTAAAATTTCTCCTTCCATCACACTGCTACCACTAATCATCATTAACATGTGAATCCTTGTCTTAGATCCAAAATTGGCACAATTAAACATCGCTATGTTGACACAGACAAAATGGTGCTCAGAAAAGTTCATTGTGAACATCACAGTTTAGGCAGCAAAACTGCGTCATCACGTGTTCAGTTAGCTTCAGACAGAGCCCCAAAAATTTGCAGGAAAAATGGTTCTGATTTTCATGAAGAACTATTTATTACTCTCCTAGTTACAAATGTTACTACTGAACTATCAACAAGAGAACTTAACCAACAAACTCTTTTTTTCCCCCAAGAACATTGTTTCTCCATTTGCAACATGTCATCAGTCTCAATAGCAGAGAATCTCTTAAACCCCCATCCAAATCCTGTCACCCTGGCAATGAACCCATTTCCATCAATGAGAGAAAATTTGTTGATACCATCACCGTGGAATGTTTGTCTTTGTTGCTAGAGCCACAACCTCACCTCTGCTTGCACTGCTTCATCACTACTGAAGTGAAGTCCTCAAGGGTGTTCTTTAAGTTTTCAAAACATGTGAAAATTAGATGGGGCCAAGTCAAAACTGTATGGAGGATGATCAATGGATTGTTGCAGATGTCATAGGCTGTGTGTGTGGTCTGACACTTCCATGCTGAAGAAGAGGGAGCTCAATGTGTGAAATAACTCTTTGAATTCTAAACTCTATTGCAACACACACTTTCTCATGCAGCGACGTAGTTATGCTACACACTGACATGGTACATGCTACAATTCAGAGTCCTCTAGAAGCAGAGGGTTCAAAACACGTAGATATTAAGAATTAAGATGTAAAATGAAACTTCGTGGCAGATTAAAACTGTGTGCTGGACCAAGACTCGAACTCGGGACCTTTGCCTTTCGCAGGCAAATGCTCTACCAACTGAACTGCCCAAGCACGACTCACGCCCCATCCTCACAGCTTTACTTCTGCCAGTACCTCATCTCCTATAAGTGCCAAGTAGCAACCTACCCTGTTCATATTACTCTTATTCCATCCCGGATTATCCACAGGTTAATTTAGCTTAGGAGCTTTCAATAAGTAATGCAACACATTTTCCCCCAAAAGCAGGTTGGTTTTATTCAGGATTCAAATACACCATATTTTTCAACATACTCTTCATTCAGTGTGATGGCCACATTTCACCTTGCTGCCAGGGCCTGTATGCCTGCACTGTGTGAATCTATGGGTCGGCATTGGAGCCAAGATCTTGCTGCCTCATTAACCTCCTTGTCATCCACGTGCTGCTTCCCACAGACAGTATCCTTCATTGGGATAAACAGACAGAAGTCAGATGTGCAAGATCTGGGCTGTAGGATGGATCAGGGAAAACAGTTCAGTGAAGTTTTGTGAGCTCCTCTCAGGTACACAGACTTAAGTGAGGCTTTGAATTGTCATGGAGAAGGAGAAGTTTGCATTTTTGTGTTGATGAACACACTCAAGTGGTTTCTTCAAGTTCCTGAGCCTAGCAGAATACACTTCTGAGTTGATTGTTGCACTACAAGGAAAGACATCAAACAGAATAACCCCTTCAAAGTTCCACAAGACAGTTGTCATGACTTTATTGGCTCAGGGTGTGGTTTACACCTTTTTATTCAGAGAAGAGGTTGTATGGTGTCACTTCCCAGACTGCTGTTTTGTTTCCAGTTCAAAATAATGTACACATGTTTTGTTTCCTGCGATCATGTTAAACATAAAATTGTCACTATCAACTCATAATGTGCAAACAACTCCATACAGAAGGTTATTTGTCGCATTCTATGGCCTTGGGTTACACAGTGAGGAACCCATATTTGAGTACCCCAACTCGACGAGTGTGTCAGCATTACCAACAGATGTCCAGTTGTGCAGCCATGTGTTTGATTGTGATCTGTCAATCACCTGGAATTATTGGGTCTGCACATTACAGCACAGTTGGAGTCACAGCTGTGTGTAGCCAGCCGGCACACGTGACTTCGTTGTGATCATGACAGATACCTCGCCCAACGACTCACCGTGTTTTGTTCACTGGCAGGTCTCCGTAGACATTCTGCAAGCACTTGTTAATACCTGAGATGCTCTAGTTTTCTGCCAAAGACATTCGATGACAGCTCTGTCCTTGGAATGTACCTCAGTTACAGATGCTATTTTGGAGGCTACGTTAAGTGCCCCCACCTGTTGGAACTACACGAAACTACAGCAGCTGAAGTGGGGATATTCCATGATCTCCCACAACAAATTCCACATTTTTTCAACTGACCTTAGCCAAGAAAAAAATGTGTTGCATTACGTATTGAACACCTCTCATAAAATCCAACAGTCTTATTTTACATGCACCGATTTGCTGCTTCATAACTCCTATCTGTAACGAGTAGCCACCTACTGTAATTTATATTACTGTTATTCCACGCCAGATGTTTCACTATTTGATTTAGTTTTACCTGAAACATTTACACTTCCATTGCTGAGACTGTTGTGATGTAGCATATCTTTTGTGTTTAATAACTCACCTAGCCGAATAAATTATTTTTAAAAGATCAGCAATTTATAAATATATAAATGAATGAGATAGTTATGTGACAATTTGCACAACATGAGAAGCACACACCTGTGCCAGGGTGGCATTCTTCCCCTCACGGGTGACGTTGATGACTGGGAAGCCAGGTGTGGTGGTCCAGGTCTCCATATAGTCCGCCAGCTCAGGGTATCCCTCCTCCGCCACTGCAGCAAACAAGTCCTCCGGCAGTGCACTACTGTACATCCTGAGGACACACACAGCACCTCCACTTGAATTCTCTGTGTACAGTGTATGCATGCTTACTAGCAACTAAACACCACAATGACTTAAATTAATTGCAATGAATGCTTCAAAAGAGATAAATATTGGAGATCAGCCTCTTCATATTGTATTTGTAGACATAGGAAGAGATTTTTTATGTACTTATTTTATTTATTTGTTTAGCATTTGACAAAGTACACTGTATGAATCAAGATACATTTCCATTTTATTCACTGACAGGTACATAGTTTTTACTGTCTACTGTTGAACAAAAATATAATTTATTAAAAAACTATTCTTCAGCTATTTCATATTAAATTAGATTTTGTACAATTTTTCTTTTGATGCAATAATGGGGAGTGCAATTGTTTTGAACTGTAGTGCACATATATTCATTAACACTGTAATAACAGTTGTCCATTACAAAATTTTTGAAAATATTTTTATTGTTTATTTCTCTCAAGAATGAAGGGAGTTTTTGAAGGGCTTTTGCTCCAGCATATAATGGCTTTTTTTGTATTTTGTGGTGTTGTGTGTAGGCTCATGGAAGAGGTTCCATTTTCTTGTGTCATGGTTGTGTTGTGTGTTGTTAACTCTAGTATTGGCAGAATATTTGAATTTTGTCCAACAGAGGAGTTCATATAGGTATATACTGGGTAATTTTAGTATTTTGAGAACTTTAATTGCTGGTTTACCTGAATCTTTCCATTTAAGGTTGGCTATCATTCTTATAGCTCTTTTTTGTAATTTAAATACTTTATTAATATTTGTTTTTGAGGTGCCATAACTTAATGTCATATGAATTAATGCATAGTATATTGTTTTCATCAGGGCCGGCCTTAGCCATCCAGGCGCCCCGGGCGAGTCGTCCAGTTGGCGCCCTTTATTGTGTAAACAGCAAACCTGGCAGTGCTTTGCAACACGGTATTTGACTGTTTTCTAGAAATCGTCTTAAGTGGTTAATGGCGTCATCTTATGATCATAACATGGTTTTTTCCATCATAAATTTGAGTATTTTATTTTTTTAAATGGAAATGAAATCCAAATAATCTGAAAGCCCGCTAAGACGCTCCATGTGAGTCTTGTGTAGCCTGTGACGTCAGTCCAGCATGCTGCTGTCGCTGCCGTAACAGTCAGTATAGCAGTGATATATTGTTTGGGCATTCACGTTTTGGGAACTTGTCTAAAAATATTGCGTAGTACTGCACTGTACATCTACAACAACTCCAGAAAATTGTTTTTGCGTGTTCCAAACAAAGAAAAGATGCGTAAAATGTGGTTGAAACAGGCTCGTATATCCCAAATATTTCTTTTCTTTTCTGAAGCACCCCTGTACTAAAGCGAACAAAACAAAACAAAAATTATTCAAATTGGTCAAGCCATTTCTTTGTTTTGGTGAGACTAACACACAACAATTGATTTTTATATATAGGAGGTAATATGTATAATGAAAAAACACTAATTTTGAATTGGGTACAATATTTTTATTGAATTTAATATAACTGTAAGCCATAAACCTATATTTTCTGTCAGTCATCTGAACACAAAACATATTACGCCTAATGAAAAACAATTATAAACGACTAAAATTTTACTTTTCTCGCTTTTCTGTCGGCAAAGTCTCTGATCAGATTAGCAAAGTCCAGGTTTTCTGCAACTTCATTTTCAATGGACAGTGAGGCCAAACTGGTTAGTCTTGTTTGAGACATTGTAGACCGCAAGTACGTTTTTATCAACTTCAGTTTGAAAAAACTGCGTTCGCCGCTTGCGACAGTCACTGGTATTGTTAGCAAAATACGTAACATTATCCAGATGTTGGGATATAACTCTTGAAGATTATGCTTTTTTATGAAGTTTAAGGCTTCAATAGGCGTTGCCTGGCTGTCTTCGAGATAGTGTTGCAGGCCTAAAATTTCGTCGCACAGCAAATTTCCATCAATATCTGACTTCATGTTGACAGTTAACTTTTCTTGTAATTTAGAACAGCATTGTATTAGTTCTTCTTTATTTTGATTTTTTTAAATGTCAAACAAGAAACTCCACGTCGCAGAAAATACTTGCATCTGTTCAAATCTTTCTTTCATGGATACGTGCACGGTGTCCAACAGTTCATTGAAAAACTCTACTTTAAACTTCTTTTTTGGGTCAGTTATTTGATCATCAACAGCCTCTTCACCCGGCCTGCGTTTAATACGTCTTAATCGCATTTGTGGTTTAAATAATGGCTGCGTATCAAGATCCGAAGCCAGTTCAGTTGCTGTTACAATAGCTTGGTCGAAACCTGTTTGTCTATATGTTTCCAAATAAGAGCAACATTTGTCAAGGATTCCCATAAACTCGACAAAGTTGATTGTGGGTGACTGACTTGCTTTACTCACAACGTTAATTTGAAACAGAACATCATACCATGTCACGAGAGAAACAATGAAACTGAAGTCTTTTAATTGTCCTCCTAGTGTTGTCGCTTCGTGTGACACCGCAGCATCGCTTTGTTCAGTAGCACCGGCCAAGGAAGCCAAAGCGTCAAGTATTTCGCATAATTCATAACGAACCGCTTTGACGCTATCAATTCGAGCTTCCCAGCGTGTGTCACTTACATTTTTCAGGGTGTATATCTTCAAATGGTCGGTCAAAATTTTCCATCTATTTACCGATCCAGCAAATAGATTAAACATTTTTTGTAACATTCCGAACAGTGTCACGGATTTTACTGATGATTTTGCCGCATCACACAATACCAAATTATAACTATGGCATGCACATGGCACAAAAAAAGCTAGTGGATTTAACTTCTTAATTCTGTTCTGGACGCCTTTATTTTTCCCCTTCATGTTCGCGCCGTTATAGTAGCCCTGTCCTCTGCAGTCATTAATGTTAAGGTCAAGATCACTCAATGTTTTTAAAATGCTTTCTGTGAGGCCTTCACCGGTTGTATCATCTATTTGCAGAAATGAGATGAAATGTTCTTTTACACTTACGCCATCCTCTGTTATGTCGGCGCATCTTAAAGTTATCGAAAGTTGTTCTTTGTGGCTTATATCTGGAGTACAGTTAGCTATGATTGCATTATACTTTGAACCCTTTATGCGGGATACGATTGTAGACATAACGTGTGATGCCATGAGTTCTATTAATTCATTTTGTATATTTTTGCCGCAATAATGGTCAGCCAAGTCACCATTCAATGCCAGTCTGACGTGCTCTTCCATGATTGGATCAAACTTTGCCAATAACTGTACAAGACCTAAGAATTTTCCATTATTTGGGGTAAATAATTTATCTGATAACCCCCTGAATGCCATATTATTTTCAGCCAAATACAAAGTAATGTGCATCAATCTTTGAAGCACATTGCTCCATCGTAAACTTTCTTTAGAAATTAGCTTTTGTTCTTCCTTGTCAATAGTTAATCCAGCTTTAAACCTGATTTCAGCTTCAGTCCATTGAGTAAATGCTTTTTTGTGGTTAGGACTATTTTCATGCAGTTTCAGAGCTTCACTTAAATGTTTCCAATTTCTGAATCCCACAGTGGGTAGTCAAATTAGTAGTTGACTTTAAATCAAACAGTCGACAACAAAAGCAAAAGACACTGTCGTTTGATACAGAATAAACTAGCCACCGTCGTCTGATAGTTTCTTCGTTTGATAGTTTTCTTGTGTAATGAGTTGAAGAGAAATGACGCCCATTTTCACCTTTTGGAAAGTTATTTAGACATACTTGTGAGGGTCCACATATTATAATGCGATCTATATCTCTAGCATTAAGTACTTTTGGCCACGTACCTACATCAGAAACATTGTATTCTTTTATTGCAAGAACGTTGATACTTTCATCGACCACAGATGTCATGTGTTGATTTTGACTTGGAGAAATATCAGAGGATTCATGCAAAGATGTACTGCGCTGGTCAATTTGATCACCTTCAATAGGTGATTGTATATTTTTTGTGTATAATTGTTCACAGTCTGAAGAAATATTTGCTGATACATGGACTTTTGATTTAATATCTGAAGTATTTGCCTTAGAATTTCCTTTAAGGTACTTATAAATATTCATGTGCTTTTTAGTTTCTTCAATAACTTTTTCTTTTTTAGCTTTTCTTTTCCGATTTTCTGAACCAGAAAGCTTTTTTTTAATCATTTCCTTCTCTTCTGGCATGATTTAATAATTTGACAAATTATTGCCTGGACATTGCTCTATTTCGCGACCACAATATTTGATCTATAATAAATAAAGAAATTCACCTATCAGTAGACGTAACTAGAAAAAAACCTGAACTGAAAGATAAAAATGTTTTTCGCACGTACCAGAAAATTAAAATGTTGACACAGTCACGACACTCGTTTCACTCACAATTATTCAGCCACGAAAACATGACCGCTGCCTCCGACTCTTACTGACAATTACTGACATGTGGGTGCAAATCGTAGCGCTGCCAACATATGCAGTCTAACAAACATTGTGTGGCGCTGTATTATTTCAGTAAGTTAGGGGAGAATTCTCTATGAATGCAGTGCACGCATTGCATGATCTATTAATTAATGTACATGAGTCATTAAGTCACAAATATTCGATATAAATACATTTGTATTAATTAAATCATAATGTAATGTATATTTCACAGTCTGTGTTTTCTTTTATTTGGAGCGACCGGTAGTTTCTGTTGTAAACGAGAGATGGTGCAGCTGGATGGGCTCTTCCTTGTTGCAATTCTTGAAACAAATAAGAGAGGCGCTTTGGTAGAGCCCGTGCTAGCCCGCGTCAAACATGGATGGTTGCAGACAATACGAAGATTGCATTCAGCATGATTTCTCTTCTGCTACCCCGAATTCATCGCGCATTTGTGAGATTAGCGACGTATGTTGAATGAGACTGAATAATATTTTAGTTTCGCGAAATGGGTGATTGTAAATTGTATTTTTTTTTTTTTTACATGCGTTTAGTACGTGGCGCCCCTTGGGCCCCGGCGCCCTGGGCGACCGCCCGAGTCGCCCCACCCTAGAGCCGGCGCTGGTTTTCATAATGCCTGTATCTTTTAGGTAGCTGAGATGGTGCAGCACATATAGGTTTGTACAGAGTTTCCTCCTTATATATTCTACATGCTTATCTCAGTTTACATTTTCATCGACAATTATCCCAAGGAATTTTGTATATTTGGTGTTCCCTGCTACGCACTTATCTATGCATACGTTGATATCTTCACTGTGAAAGTTTCGAAGTTTGATGTTTACACAAAGTGTTTTAGCAATATTGTTGTGCATGTTTAATTCAGTAAATCTTTAGAGGGCATTATTTACTTCTACATTGGCTTTTATTTCTAACTTTTCTGTGTCTTTATCCTTGAACAGAAGAGTTGTGTCATCTGCATAGGTAACTGTACTGCCATACCTAATCATATTTGAGATGTGATTTGTCTATAGAATGAAGAGTACTAGGCCAAGAATGGAGCCTTGTGGCACAGAGAAGTATAAAATTCTTGCTTTAGATCTTATTTTTTCACCAATAGTTTTTGTAATTTCAATATATGGGCTCCTCTTTGTCAGGTATGAGAGAATCCAGTCTCCTGTATTTCCTCTTATGCCATATACTCTTTATTTCTACTAAAGTTTTGTGGTCTACACAGTCAAATGCCTATGTTAGATCCATAAATACTCCTAGACATTTATTTTTAGAGTCCAAGTTTGTTATGACATTTTTGATGTGATCTATTACTGCCTCTATAGTGCATTTATCTTTCTGGAAGCCAAACTGATTCTTGTTGATTGTTTCGTATTACGTCAGAAAAGCAACGAGTCTCTGTGCATAAGCTCATTCGAATATTTTTGGTATGACTGGTAAAAGAGCCATAGGCCTGTAATTTTCTGGATAGTATTCATTCCCCTTTTTATGTATTGGTTTTATCAGTGCTGTCTTTAAGCACTTTGGAAAAGTTCCTTCCAGGAATGATGCATTGATTAGTTGTGTAAGAGGTTTCTTGTGTTCCTGCATACAGTGTTTAAATTCTATACTTGATATTCCGTCAATTCCACACGACTTTGTTTGTTTCAGGTTTTTACTGTCTTTAGTGTTTCTTCTTCTGTCACTGGGAAAAGTGCCATTGTTTTCCCCTGGGGATTAATAAATGTTTTCCATGTGTTATTGTGTTTTTTGTTATTTGTTTTTTTTTTTCCTTTAGTTTTTGGCCTACTGTGGTAAAATAGTCGTTGAAGAGATTTATGATTTTATTCTGTTCAGTTATAGTTATTTTGCTGATCCTGAACTGTATTTTGCTGTGTTCCTGCGAGTTGGAGGGTTTGTGATTTGTATTTATAATAGACCAACAAGCCTTGCTTTTATTATCAGCAGATAAACATAATGCAGTACGATGGGGTGACAAAAGTCATGAAATACCTCTCAACATTGTGTCAAATCTCCTTTTGACTGAAATAGTGGAGGAGCTCGATGTGACATGGACTTGACAAGTCCTTGGAAGTCTCCTGTAGAAATACTGACCTGTGCTGACTCTATAACAGTCCATAATTGTGAAAGTGTCGCCAGAGCAGGATTTTTGTGCATGAATTGACTTCCTGATTATGTCCCATAATTGTTTGATGGAATTCGTATCAGGTGGCCATATCATTTGCTTGAATTGTCTAGAATTTTCTTCAAACCAGTTGAAAGCAATTGTGGCCCAGTGACAGGAAGGATTGTCATCCATAAAACCTCCATTGTTTGGGAATGTGAAGTTTATGAATGGTTGAAACTGGTCTCCAACTAGCTCAGTTGGACGAGAGGACCCAGTCCATTCTATATAAACATAGCCCACACCATTACAGAGCTGCCACCACTACCTTGCACGGTGTCTTGCTGACAACCTGGGTCCCTGGCTTTGTGGGTTCTGTGCCACACTCAAACCCTATTATCAGCTCTTATCAACAGGAATCAGGACTCATCTGACCAAGCCACAGTTTTCCATTCATCTAGAGTCCAACCGATACAATCATGAGCCCAAGAGAGGCACTGCAGGCGATGTTGTGCTGTTAGTAGAGGCACTCACATTGATTATATCTTGCCCCAGACCGTTAATACCTAATTTTGCTGCACTGTCCTAATGAATACATTGGTTGTAGGTCCCATGTTTATTTCTGCAATTATTTCATTTATTGTTGTTTGTCTGTCATCAAAGACAACTCTATGCAAATGTAGCTGTGCTTAATCGCTAAGTGAAAGCCATCCACATATGTATAGTCTATTGTGAGATGTAATGCCTGGGATATGGCATTCTCGGCAGACTCTTGACATTGTGGATCTCAGAATATTGAAGTTCCAAACAGTTTCCAAATTGGAATGTCCTATAAGTCTAGCTCCAACTACCATTCTGCACTCAAAGTCTTAATTCCCATCATGCGGCCTAACCATGTTAGAAACCTTTTCACATGAATCACCTGAGTACATATGACAGGTACATCAACCCACTGCACTGATAAGCTGCATCTCTGATGAAATTCATATGTTACTTTAAATCCATCTGAGGGAAAGTTTTCTATTTCTGTTCTAGCTGTAGAGATTTCATATACTAGCTCTGAATTGCTTTAATTATGACACAATCCATTTAGATCCATAGGGATGTATGCTGAGGTCACAGAAGTCATGGGACAGTGATATGTACATGTGCAGATGTCGGTAGTATCACATTCAACCCACTGGCATATAGACATGTTGCCTGCGCGAGATAACTTTTTCAATTAGAGTGGATTTGCCAATATTTGTGTCTCCATATAGGTACAATTGCTTCTTACGTACCATTTGGGACCGAAAGGCCTCATTATACCACCGGACCACGCGGCCCGCCCAGCCATTATACGTGAGATGGCACTCGGTTAAGCAACGTGAAACACACTTCTTGCTCTGAAAAGATTCAAAATACTTCTCTATATAATGAACACGAGACCAATTATTAACAAGAAACGAGTCGGTGTAGTCAATATATTCCGTACGTTCAGCCCAACTACGTAATCTGACATTAAACGATAATGCCGACTCATTACAATTAGATATGGGTTGTGCATCTGATTTTGTAATGTAAATCAAGGCATTCCTTCGACTTCTACATTTTTGTACATCAAAAACACCGTTAATAGATCCAAACATAAATTCCAACCCTGTCCGTACTTCAGACAATAGTTTACACTTTACAACATATATGTAGGGTAAGCATTGAAAAATTATAAGAAAATGTGTAAGAACACAGGTATCCCAATAAATCATAGTACATTTGCTGATGACCAGCTAATTTCAGCACAAAGCAAAGAAGACATTGAATATATGACAAGGAAATAAATATAGGAGTTTAAAAATAGGGTTCTAAGGTAATTTCCATAAAACAAAACAAAGTGATAGGACACTGGAGGAAGGAACAGAATCAATTGCAACAGAAGTGTACAAATAAGTAGGAGTAAACACCACACAACGTGGTAAACAAGATAAGCAAAACTAATTCAAAAATAGATGCTTGAAAGATCAATATTTGTACATTAAATGATATATTATGGAAATAGAATATTAGAAAGGAAACAAAAGAAAAAATCTTCAAACACTTACTGTAAACAACAAATTTAAACGTTTTTCTGCTTCTGGTTTGTGACTGGATGGATTTACCTAATTTTGTGGTGCTGAATTCACTGGTTAAAATCAGATTTTTTCTATCATGTCACATTTCCTTGATACAAAGCACAATTGAAAACTGAATTGGTGAACATTAGCACAATTAAAAGAAAATAGAAATACATTTCAACACTTTAGAACTCAGTACTGTTTAACAAATAGCTTATATATATGAACATGATGCCAATAGAATTTCTAAATTATATCACAACATATTTTAAACTTTAATCTGCTTTGGTATTTGAAAAGTCCATGATGCTCTCCTTTTGTTTGTTGTCCATCCATCACACCTCCCATTTAGTGACAATTTGTGTATCTTCTAGTACCCATGTACCAAAAAACACAAAAATCAAATAAATTGACATCCAAACAAAAGAATGGTAAACATAGAAATACGGAAAATAAACAATAAAATCCCCCAACAACTCAAAAATCTTACATACTAGATTCGAATTCTGCAAACCAAAGTGCATATTAATTGATATATCACACCCCAGACGCAAAATGGATTTGCCAGTTTCTTTATTCAGTGTGAAAATTCCAACAGTGGACTGACAAACAGTTGGTATAAGTTATTCTTCCAATTTGACACCACTGAAGATCCAAGATCAAATTGAGCAATGATGTTTTCCAGCATTTGCACTACCAACTGGTTGCTCTTTGATATCGCTTCACATTCACTCACAACAATGGGGAGAACAGAATATCAACTTGTTAATTGACACCTTGCCAGGATTCATGTATGGCAACAGACTGAATTTCAATTTAATGGTAGTTGCCATTGATTGTTGCCATTATTAATTTTGGAGTAATAAATACTGTGCAATTCCTATAAAAGAAAAAGAAAGACTGTGACCTGAATGAATTGCAGATCCAGATTACTGAGCCCAGGTAAATGTGGTTCCACTATACTTTTGGCATCTGCAATTGCATTTTTATTTATTCATCCGTTAACTGTAATGTGTAGATCCTGCCAAGAAGTAGGACTTTCAAAAATATGGATCAAGTCATGGCATGCAAAAAAAAAGCAAGGAAAAATAATCCGTGTACTGTATTAATGTCAAACTTGAACTATACTGCTTAATGCATATCTCTCTTATGCCATGTATGCATATATTTAATAAAATATCTTCTGACAGTGGTATTGGCAGATCACTAAACAGTGAGTGCCAGAAAAAACAGATGGCTAAGTTTCAAACTGTATGGCACACATTGTTTCTCATAGCTGCAAATTCTGGGTACCTACAACATACACAGCCCAATCGCGTTAATGTGACCACTGCCTACATTCAACGTCAATGTGCCATAACCACTCACGGAAAACACATGGCAGTTGCCAGCAGTAGAAGTGGAGAGTGTATAAAGCGTGTCATAGGGACACAGGAAAAAGTACAGTCATTGTTGTAATATGAAAATGGAGCGATTTATCTGATGTCCAAAGGGACATAATCATTGGATTTTGGGCCAAGGGTGGAAGCATTTCCGAAATAGCTAAGTTTGTTAACTGTTCATGAGCCTCCATGACTAAATTATACCATGTGTGGCAATATGGCACTATGTATAATGAGTGCCGAGGAAACTGTGGTGCACCACTGTGGTGACAATGATGAACAATGGCTGCAGAGGTGTATACTGGTGAATAGACAAGCAGCTGCTGAGCAAGTGAATGGCCAGATGAATCTAGGTGCTACCAACAGTTTTCTCTCAACAACTGTTTAGCAAATGTTGCTATATATGGACCTATGCAGCAGGTGCCTCGTTCATGCATCCATGCTGACTGCAGTTCATTAGCGATGAAGACTGGAATTTGCATACCTATACCACACCTGCACTTCCACTGAATGCCAAGAGATGGTCTGTTCAGATGAGTCACATTTTATGCTCCATCAGACAGATGGCCATTGGCATGTATGGCACGAAACTTCTCAAAGCAAAGGGGCCCGGTCAGGAGGAGGGAACATTATGGTCCGGGGAACGTTTTTGTGGCATTCCCTAGCTGATCTCATCATTCTCGAAGGCACAATTTTTTTTTTTTTCTTTTTTTTTTTTTAATGATGGCATCTACCAGCAGGATAACACATGTCACACGGTTCGCAGCAGAATAGTACCAGAATGTGCTTACCCTACTCCCATGGTCACCAAAATTCCTAGATTTAGACCCAACTGAGAATCTGTGGGATTACCACAATTCATCTGGGTATGTCATTGATTCTCAACTGAAAAACCTAGCGCAGCTTGCTGTGGCGCTGGATTTGGCTCGGCACCAAATCTCTGTCAGTACTGTCCAGAACCTTCTTGACACTCTTCCAGCACATCACACAGTGGTCATGACTGATAAAGGTGGTCATTCTGGCTTCTGACACATGGACACATTTATGTGATAGGTGTGGGCATTTAGCCATTCCCAAATTTGTAATAGAGACACTATGTTCATTGCAGAACCCTTGTGATTGTGACTTTAGAAATTGCTGTATAACACAGGTTTGTTTGAGTGTTCAATAGTTCATGCAAAATTATATTGTTTCCTTACCACAAAAATGGTTTCAGCACTGTCCTGAAGTCAAGGCAGATGCAAGCCTCAGATTCAAGTTGCTGAGGTACAGATCCCAACTTCTCCCTCTGTTCCTTCCACGCACAGCCCTTCCTGAGCTACAGAGAGGGACAGTTCTGACATCTCAGCTCACTCTGGCACCATTCCTAGGGTCAAATAAACACAGCTGCACCACAGTGCTCAAGTGAGATGGGGCAATGGTAGCTCACTAGATGGTAGGTTTGAATCTGTGTATGACCGTCTAGATTTGAGATTTCTGTTATTTCCTTAAATTGTCTAAAGTGAATGCTGGGATGGTTCCTGTGCCAGGGTGCTCTGTTCTTTCACAGTTAAAGCTTATGTTTTTCTCTACAACTTTTTCATCAATGAAATGTCAAGCTCAATCTCCGAAATCGTTCTGCAACACCATTCAACTTCCACTCCTAATCCTCACAGTGTCACTGCCCTCCCAATTCAGCAAAACATTACCATTGCAGTATTTTACAATTTGTCTAGAAGAGAGGGAGAAGTGTGGAATTTCAATGTCAAGATGATGTTGCCTTCTCAAATTATACATGGTGCAACACAGCGCTGCGCGCAGTTATATAGTTATGAACTATGCGCTCTAGTAGGCACAGCTGTGTAGCAACATCACAAACTGGGGTCATGAGAGCCTTCTCAGATCAGTCCTAGGCTCTTTGTCATAGTTTCCACTGATAAGCTTGAGGTTTATTTTGAGACATTCAAAAGCTGGCCATGGGTTACATTTTACCCATATCAACCAAAAATTAAACTCTGCCAGTCAACATTAAAGAAATTTCATGAGTGTGAGTAGATCTCACATGCTGAGGGGTCCACAAAAATTTAATTATCTATATAGACAATTCATCAACCTCGAGAATTGAAAATATTGACAGATTTTGCCTACTATCAATACCACTACTGCTGAGATACTGGTCTTAGGAATTTTGAGACTGTACCAAAATCTCTGCAGTAGTTAGATATAAAAGATTTAATGAAATATTTTTTATTTAATTACTAAAACATGACTACAACTTACATTTTGCATTTGCATGTGGTAATGTTTTCCTAAATTATGCTTTTGACAGATGATGAACACAAAGTAAGTTCTAATCCAGAAAAAATATTTTGATGTGCTCATATATTAACAGCTGTTGAATTTTTTTTCCATTATTTGAGGTGTGAAACCTCATTTCTTGCCAATGTCATGATTCTAGGTCAATGAAAAGTATCCTAAAGGTTTTAATTAGTGACTTTCTGAGCACAAAAATATGTGATCCAAATGACCATATCTTTTGATTGCACTGATTTAGAAGCTTGAATGCTTTGCACCATAAAGCGACCATAGACATTAAATAAATGAAATAAATTTCAATTTGATAAGTGTATCCATTCCAGAGAAACAAATGGGTCTTAACAGATGGACAAACAAATGGATAAAAACACACACCCACACACACAAGTAATATATTTTTTATTGGGAAGTACCCCATAGGTTTACATGGATGAGCTTTTGAGTAGAGTCACATAAATAGCCAAATCTTTTGATTTCATTTACTTAAAATCTTAAGTTTTTTACACCACTAATGGATTACAGACATTACTATATGACATACATTTCAAATTGATACGTCAGCCCATTCCTGAGAAAAAGGTGTCTGTTAAGTTGGACAGACAGACAAACAATGAAGCAATATTGTAAGGTTTCTGTTTTTACTGACTGAGGTACAGAATCCTAAAAGCAGTTGCCCCGAGACAATCCAATACATCCATTTACATAATTGGACATAAAGTGTTGTAAGGAGCTGTGTCGTGGATGACATCATAGATGCTGTTTCTCCACTTTGAGGAACATTAATCAGTGCCACTTTTTATGGTTATTTTGGTGATATCCCACAAGATTTTGTCACTCATTTCTAATGCTAAGGTCTAAGGTCCCTTGGTGATGTAAAACATTTAAGCTTTTAAGTAAATGCAGTCAAAAAATATGGCCATTTTTAATACTCACAGACTCACTCATGAAAACTTATATGGTACTTCCCAGTGACCTAGAACTGTGAAAATTGTTTCACAACAAACATAAAGGAAAAAAAAAAATCTGAAAAATGCTAATTTGTAATTATATCACATGACTAAAATATTTTTTGCCATCTGTTTTTATTCAGTTGCCGATATTCAATGTCAACCTAACATTATTGTTACCATATAGAATGAAAATATGTTTAATGAATATTTTCTGCCTTGACTTTACAATTTGTTGGACTTAATCATATGAAGATGTCATTTAAAATCATTAAATCAGAGAGGCAGTATCCACATTAATTATGACTGGTACAAAAAGATGTACTTTACATATGCTAATGAAATATGCTTAAAAAGGTGAAATGGGGTTAAGCAACCAGTCTCAAATCTAATCTTTATTTATTTATTTATTTATTTATTTACTGCAGATCTATACTTCAGATATTTAATAGCTATCTTCAGTGCATTTAAATTGGGAATGGAGTTGTCTAGACTCGTCATTCTTTTGACTGCATATGGTGTTATATGACTTTACAATGTACATTGTCTTGTCGTTTCTTGGAATTTATTACAGACGCTGCACACAACAGACTCAATGGAATCAAACTTTTTTAAAATATTCGTATGTTTTAGGTATCAAAATAATGTAGTTTTCAAAATGTATATTGAGTAGAGAACTGCCAGTCGTGAGATACAGTGCAAATAGTATAGATCCTCTCAAATTGTGTTCTTTGGGTATGACACACTCTAACATTCACAGAATGATTTTAGAATCTTGCCCCTACCTGCATAAGTTTCTGCAGATGGTCATATAGAACAAACTGAGCATTCAAATAACTGTCTTAAGCTACTTTTCTCTTTCATTCTCACCCCCCCCCCCCTTTCCCCTCTCTTTCCATATCTGTCCCATGAGTTGTCAAGCATACATGATTTCAGTTTGTTTCTAAAATTCATTTTATCATCTTCTGGAGCACATGTGTAAGTTTATTGATATCCTTCTTATGACATACCAATAGCAAATGAAACAGAGAAGGGGCAAAAAGACAGAAGTGTCCACTGAAAAAACAATGCCGTTGGTTGAGTACATCATAGCTTTCTGTGACACACAGAGGCTGTTAGGCAATTAAGATTTATATGTATACGGTGAAGCAAAATTCGCACACTTGGGATTTGCAGTGCGGCTCCCCACATGCCAGCGATAAAAAAATGTCTGTCACAAAACTGAGTCCGGCGAGTACATCTGGCAGAAAAGGACGTTAAAGAGTGGCAATCTGACAACACTGTAACCACATGGGTGGTAACAATCTCTGTCAGTACATATATGTCGTGCTGTACAGTTGGTGCAGTGGATAGAGTTTTGGGTTAGCATGCAGGAGATTGATGTTTCGTTCCTGGGTTGAGGTATATATTTTTTATTTGGTAAATTTAGTCCAGGTGGTACAGTATCTGGCATTTTTATCATCAACAGCGATTGCAACAAGTCTTCTAGAAAACATTTGCACTTAAATAAACAATCGTAGAAATGGAGGATTGGTCAGCTTTGTAAGAAGCCCTCTCCACTTTGTGGATGTGAATTTATTTGCACGACTTCATCTACCAGGTGCAAAACCTCTTTTATTTGTACCCTCCTCCAATGGTCCCATGGATTAGTACCAACTATTATTCTCACCTCGTTCAGTCCATTACATTTCGTTAGGGCCTTATGTTACCAGTAGGACTAGTGACACACTTTGTGAATAATGTCAAAATTTGGTTACTATTTGTATGTGTTTTCACCATGCTCCCACTAATTATGCCTTTCAACACTGAGTCTGGTAACCACAAGTTGTATAGTATGTGTCTCGATGCATTATTATTATTATTTCTTTCCTTTCTCAGACATTATGTCTGATTAAAAATGGAAAGTGACGTGGCAAATTTATAGCAAATGTGTGATTTTGTGTTGGTATGTTCCAGTAATATTGTATCCATAATTTGTATTATTTAGCATGTTGGATAGTGGGTTCAGAGCAAGGCAGAACCAGAAAGGCCTTAATGAGTCTCCTTGGTATATTCCACGCTTAATCTGTATTGGCTGTGATGTGATATTATTTGAATTTGCTTTGATATTAAGTGTGGTTTTCCAATTTTTCATTACTATGTTTAGGAACTGTATCAGTTTAGGATCTACTTTGTATATTTCCAATATTTGTAGTAACCATGAGTGGGGTACACTATCAAAAGCTTTTCGGTAATCAATGTATGCATAGTGTAGCGACCTTTGTTTAGTTTGAGCTTTATATGTCACATCTGCATCTATTATCAGTTGCTCTTTACAGCCTCGTGTTCCTTTGCAACAGCCTTTTTGTTCTTCATTAATAATTTTGTTCTGTGTTGTATGTGTTATTAATTTCTGTGTAATGACTGAAGTTAATATTTTGTATATTGTTGGTAGGCATGTTATGGGGCGATATTTTGCTGGGTTTGCTGTGTCTGCTTGATCTTTAGGTTTCAGATAAGTTATTCCATGGGTAAGTGTATGAGGGAATGTGTATGGGTCTGCAATGTAACTGTTAAATAATTTATGATATGAATATAATAGAGGGAAACACTCCACGTGGGAAAAATATATCTAAAAACAAAGATGATGTAACTTACCAAACGAAAGTGCTGGCATGTTGATAGACACACAAACAAACACAAACATACACACAAAATTCAAGCTTTCGCAATCAATGGTTCCTTCATCAGGAAAGAGGGAAGGAGAGGGAAAGACGAAAGGATGTGGGTTTTAAGGGAGAGGGTAAGGAGTCATTCCAATCCCGGGAGGGGAAAGACTTACCTTAGGGGGAAAAAAGGGACAGGTATAGACTCGCACACACACACATATCCATCCACATGTACACAGACACAAATGTCTGCTTGTGTCTGTGTACGTGCAGATGGATATGTGTGTGTGTGCTCGAGTGTATACCTGTCCTTTTTTCCCCCTCAGGTAAGTCTTTAGACTCCCAGGATTCGAATGACTCCTTACCCTCTCCCTTAAAACCCACATCCTTTCGTCTTTTCCTCTCCTTCTCTCTTTCCTGATGAAGCAACCATTGCTTGTGAAAGCTTGAATTTTGTGTGTATGTTTGTGTGTCTATCAACATGACAGCGCTTTCATTTGGTAAGTTACATCATCTTTGTTTTTAGATATATATTAAATAATTTAGTTAGATGTGAATGTGTTGAGGTGAACTTCTTTAGCCAGAAATTTGCTATTTAATATTTTCCAGGGGCTTTCCAATTATGCGTAGAATTAAATGCTTGGGTGTCTTCATGTTGCAAAATTATCACTTCAGGCATTTGTGTGTGTCTGTTTCTGCTTGTATCCACCGTGCATGCCTGTTATGTTGTACCAGGTTTGACCATATGTTGATCCAGAAGTGTTCCATGTCTGTTATGTTTGGTGGATTGTCTATTTTAATGTGTGTGTTATCTATTGTCTGGTAAAATTTCTTTTGGTTTGTGTTGAATGTTTGGTTTTGTTTCCTCCTATTTTCACCTTTTTTGTATCTTCTAAGTCGTTTGGCCAATGCTTGTAATTTCTGCTTCTTTTCATCTAATTGCTCTATCACTTCTTGTTGTGAGATTTTACCTAACCTTTTTCATGTTTTGTCTGATATTTCATTTCTTATAAATTGTGTTAGCTGTCCGATGTCTTTTCTCAGTTTTTCTATTCTGATCTGTAGCCTGTGTTGCCATGCTGGATTTGTGGGTTTCTTCTGTGTGTTGGTTGGTTGTGATCTCTTCCTAGTGTGTATATTTAGTGTAGTGAGTGCTCCTATATAAACCAGTAGTTGAAAATCTTCCATAGTTGTATTTTCATTTATTTTGTTGTGTATGATTGTGTTGATAGTTGTTATTGTTGTTTCGACTTGTGGGTTATTTGGTGGTCTATACAAGAATGGTCTAATGTCTGTATTTGTGTCTTTGTAATCTATATATGTCAGCTGAAATTTTTCTTCTATATCTAACATGTGTGTCACTTCATGTTCTATTTGTGCTTGTTCTGGTGGCTGTCTTAATATTTCGTTTTCCTCTGATTGTTTGATTGATGCGTGTTGTTCTTTGTTTGTTTGCTCTGGGATGTTTGAGTCCATTACTGTATTTTCTTCTTCTTCTGATTGCACATTATTTTGTTCCAGTATTCATTGTACTTGTTGTTTGATGTTTTCTAATTCTGACTGGGGTATCTTGTTATTTTTTATTATTACACAAATCTGATCAGCTAGTCGTTGTTCTGTTAAACATTTTAATTCTGGGTATCTGGTAATAAATGTTGTGTATACTTGTGATCTGTATCCTGTTGTGTTGGTTCCTAAGTTTGTTGCTTGGTAATAACAGAACATGAGGTGTCAGTTAACTTCATCTGACCATCTCATCCTCTGTCTTTGTTTTCCTTCTAGAGTGGTTGCAGGAAGCATATGCTGCAAAACACCTCTATTTGGATTTAAATTATTTTCTGTGTGGCTAGCAGTGTCATTACCATTGTGGATGGGCATAGGGTTCAAGCATTGTCCCCGTCCATGACAGTGCTTGTCCAAGGCTTCATTAGTTTTGTCCTGAACCAACCAGTCACACTAAAAGTGGGGTTAGCCCTATTAGTGGTGTTCTTTTTGTCACCTTTTACGACTGGCAGAACATACTGGAGGCCAATTCTTTTCCGAGGCCTCCACAGGGTTTCATTATTATTATTATTTCTTTCCTTTCTCAGACGTTATGTCTGGTTAAAAATGGAAAGTGACGTGGACCTTGATCAAGAGTGACTTCCTTCTAACTGTACGGTATATGTTACATTGCATTTAGGAACTTTCGGGTAATTGAACATGTATCAATAATTACAGATTTCTGTAGTTGTATATATATGTTTGGATGTAGCTGTACTGCATTGATGTATTGGTAGATACAGTGTGGTATGACACTTGTAGTTGATAGTATAATTGGTATAATGTCAACTTTATCCTGATGCCACATGTCCTTGACTTCCTCAGCCAGTTGGATGTATTTTTCAATTTTTTCTCCTGTTTTCTTCTGTATATTTGTTGTATTGGGTACGGATATTTCGATTAGTTGTGTTAATTTCTTCTTTTTATTGGTGAGTATGATGTCAGGTTTGTTATGTGGTGTTGTTTTATCTGTTATAATATTTCTGTTCCAGTATAATTTGTATTCATCATTCTCCAGTACATTTTGTGGAGCATGTCCCCCGCCCCCCCCCCCCCCCCCTCCATGAACCATGGACCTTGCCGTTGGTGGGGAGGCTTGTGTGCCTCAGCGATACAGATAGCCGTACCATAGGTGCAACCACAACAGCGGGGTATCTGCTGTTGAGAGGCCAGACAAACGTGTGGTTCCTGAAGAGGGGCAGCAGCCTTTTCAGTAGTTGCAGGGGCAACAGTCTGGATGATTGATTGATCTGGCCTTGTAACAATAACCAAAACGGCCTTGCTGTGCTGGTACTGCGAAAGGCTGAAAGCAAGGGGAAACTGCAGCCGTAATTTTTCCCGTGGGCATGCAGCTTTACTGTATGGTTAAATGATGATGGCATCCTCTTGGGTAAAATATTCCGGAGGTAAAATAGTCCCCCAATCAGATCTCCGGGGGGGAACTACTCAAGAGGAAGTTGTTATCAGGAGAAAGGAAACTGGTGTTCTACGGATCGGAGCGTGGAATGTCAGATCCCATAATCGGGCAGGTAGGTTAGAAAATTTAAAAAGGCAAATGGCTAGGTTAAAGTTAGATATAGTGGGAATTAGTGAAGTTCGATGGCAGGAGGAACAAGACTTTTTGTCAGGTGAATACAGGGTTGTAAATACAAAATCAAATATGGGTAATGCAGGAGTAGGTTTAATAATGAATAAAAAAATACGAGTACGGGTAATCTACTACAAACAATATAGTGAACACATTACTGTGGCCAAGATAGACATGAAGCCCACACCTGCTACAGTAGTACAAGTTTATATGCCAACTAGCTCTGCAGATGATGAAGAAATTGATGAAATGTATGATGAGATAAAAGAAATTATTCAGGTAGTGAAGGGGGACAAAAATTTAATAGTCATGGGTGACTGGAATTCGAGTGTAGGAAAAGGGAGACAAGGAAACATAGTAGGTGAATATGGATTGGGGCTAAGAAATGAAAGAGGAAGCTGTCTGGTAGAATTTTGCACGGAGCATAACTTAATCATAGCTAACACTTGGTTCAAGAATCATAAAAAAAGGTTGTATACATGGAAGAATCCTGGAGATACTAAAAGGTATCAGATAGATTATATAATGGTAAGAAAGAGATTTAGGAACTAGGTTTTAAATTGTAAGACATTCCCAGGGGCAGATGTGGACTCTGACTACAATCTATTGGTTATGAACTGCCGATTAAAATTGAAGAAACTGCAAAAAGGTGGGAATTTAAGGAGATGGGACCTCGATAAACTGACTAAACCAGAGGTTGTTCAGAGTTTCAGGGAGAGCATAAGGGAAGAATTGATAGCAGTGGGGGAAAGAAGTACAGTAGAAGAAGAATGGGTAGCTTTGAGGGATGAAGTAGTGAAGGCAGCAGAGGATCAAGTTGGTAAAAAGACGAGGGCTAGTAGAAACCCTTGGGTAACAGAAAAACTACTGAATTTAATTGATGAAAGGAGAAAATATAAAAATGCAGTAAATGAAGCAGGCAAAAAGGAATACAAACGTCTCAAAAATGAGATCGACAGGAAGTACAAAATGGCTAAGCAGGGATGGCTAGAGGACAAATGTAAGGATGTAGAGGCTTATCTCACTAGGGGTAAGATAGATACTGCCTACAGGAAAATTAAAGAGACCTTTGAAGAAAAGAAAACTACTTGTATGAATATCAAGAGCTCAGATGGAAACCCAGTTCTAATCAAAGTAGGGAAAGCAGAAAGGTAGAAGGAGTATATAGAGGGTCTATACAAGGTCGATGTACTTGAGGACAATATTATGGAAATGGAAGAGAATGTAGATGAAGATTAAATGGGAGATACGATACTGCGTGAAGAGTTTGACGGAGCACTGGAAGACCTGCGCTGAGACAAGGCCCCCAGAGTAGACAACATTCTATTAGAACTACTGACGGCCTTGGGGGAGCCAGTCCTGACAAAACTCTACCATCTGGTGAGCAAGATGTATGAGACAGGTGAAGTACCCTCAGACTTCAAGAAGAATATAATAATTCCAATCCCAAAGAAAGCAGCTGTTGACAGATGTGAAAATTACCGAACTATCAGTTTAATAAGTCACAGCTGCAAAATACTAACAAATTCATTACAGACAAATGGAAAAACTGGTAGAAGCCGACCTCAGGGAAGATCAGTTTGGATTCTGTAGAAATATTGGAACACATGAGGCAATACTGACCTTACGACTTGTCTTAGAAGGAAGATTAAGGAAAGGCAAACCTACGTTTTTAGCTTTTGTAGACTTAGAGAAAGCTTTTGACAATGTTGACTGGAATACTCTCTTTCAAATTCTAAAGGTGGCGGGGGTGATATACAGGGAGTGAAAGGCTATTTACAATTTGTACAGAAACCAGATGGCAGTTATAAGAGTCGAGGGACATGAAAGGGAAGCAGTGGTTGGGAAGGGAGTGAGACAGGTTTGTAGCCTCTCCCCGATGTTATTCAATCTGTATATTGAGCAAGCAATAAAGGAAACAAAAGAAAAGTTCAGAGTAGGTATTAAAATCCATGGAGAAGAACTAAAAACTTTGAGGTTTGCTGATGACATTGTAATTCTGTCAGAGACAGCAAAGGACTTGGTAGAGCACTTGAACAGAATGGACAGTGTCTTGAAAGGAGGGTATAAGATGAACAACAACAAAAGCAAAATGAGGATAATGGAATGTAGTCGAATTAAGTCAGGTGACGCTGAGGCAATTAGATTAGGAAATGAGACACTTAAAGTGGTAAAGGAGTTTTGCTATTTGTAGAGCGAGATAACTGATGATGGTCAAAATAGAGAAGATATAAAATGTAGACTAGCAATGGCAAGAAAAGCATTTTTGAAGAAGAGAAATTTGTTAACATCGAGTATAGATTTAAGTGTCAGGAAGTTGTTTCTGAAAGTATTTGTATGGAGTGTAGCCATGTATGGAAGTGAAACATGGACGATAAATAGTTTGGACAGGAAGAGAATAGAAACTTTCGAAATGTGGTGCTACAGAAGAATGCTGAAGATTAGATGGGTAGATCACATAACTAATGAGGAGGTATTGAATAGAATTGGGGAGAAGAGGAGTTTGTGGCACAACTTGACGAGAAGAAGGGACCAGTTGGTAGGACATGTTCTGAGGCATCAAGGGATCACAAATTTAGCATTGGAAGGCAGCGTGGAGGGTAAAGATCGTAGAGGGAGACCAAGAGATGAATACACTAAGCAGATCCAGAAGGATGTAGGTTGCAGTAGGTACCGGGAGATGAAGAAACTTGCACAGGATAGGGTAGCATGGAGAGCTGCAACAAACCAGTCTCAGGACTAAAGACCACAACAACAACAACTTGTATGTGGGAACGTGTTGTTTTATTAGTTTATGTTGTATGGCAAGCTGTTGGTGCATTATTTTTGCTGCACTGTCATGTCATCTGGGGCATTCTTTATTTTCTAGTATTGTACATCCACTTGTGATGTGGTCTACTGTTTCTATTTGTTGTTTGCAAAATCTACATATATCTATTGTGGTATTGGGATTTTTAATAATATGCTTGCTGTAATATCTGGTGTTTATTGTTTCATCCTGTATTTCAATCATGAATCCTTCCGTCTCACTGTATATATTGCCTTTTCTTAGCCATGTGTTGGATGCGTCTTGATCGATGTGTGGCTGTGTTAGATGATACGGGTGCTTGCCATGTAGTGTTTTCTTTTTCCAATTTACTTTCTTCGTATCTGTTGATGTTATGTGATCTAAAGGGTTGTAGAAGTGGTTATGAATTTGCAATGTTGTAGCCAATGTATTTATATGCGTGATTGCTTTGTGTATTTTGCTAGTTTCTGCTCATTATATAAAGAATTTTCTTAAATTGTCTACCTGTCCATAATGTAGGTTTTTTATGTCAATAAAGCCCCTTCCTCCTTCCTTTCTGCTTAATGTGAATCTGTGTGAAATTGTAATCGTGTAACTGTATTGAGTGCTTCTAGGTCTGTGTTACTCCATTTCACTACTCCAAACGAGTAGGTCAATATTGGTACAGCATAAGTATTTATAGCTTTAGTCTTGTTTCTTGCTGTCAATTCTGTTTTCAGTATTTTTTTAGTCTTTGTCTATATTTTTCTTTTATGTCTTCTTTAATATTTGTATTATATATTCCTATTTTTTGTCTGTATCCTAGATATTTATAGGTATCTGTTTTTCCCATCACTTCTATGCAGTCGCTGTGGTTATCCAATATGCAATCTTCTTGTTTAGTGCGTTTTTCCCTTGACTATGCTATTTTTCTTAAATTTGTCTGTTCCAAAAGCCAAATGTATATCATTGCTGAATAGTTCTGTTATCTTTAGTAATTGGTTGAGTTTTTTATTTGTTGCTGCCAGTAGTTTTAGATCATCCATGTATAGCAAGTGTGTGATTTTGTGTTGGTATGTTTCAGTAATAATGTATCCATAATTTGTATTATTTAGCATGTTGGATAGTGGGTTCAGAGCAAGGCAGAACCAGAAAGGACTTAATGAGTCTCCTTGGTATATTCCATGCTTAATCTCTATTGGCTGTGATGTGATATTATTTGAATTTGTTTGGATATTAAGTGTGGTTTTCCAATTTTTCATTACTATGTTTAAGAACTGTATCAATTTAGGATCTACTTTGTATATTTCCAATATTTCTAGTAACCATGAGTGGGGTACACTATCAAAAGCTTTTTGGTAATCAATGTATGCATAGTGTAGTGACCTTTGTTTAGTTTGAGCTTTATATGTCACCTCTGCATCTATTATCAGTTGCTCTTTACAACCTCGTGTTCCTTTGCAACAGCCTTTTTGTTCTTCATTAATAATTTTGTTCTGTGTTGTATGTGTTATTAATTTCTGTGTAATGACTGAAGTTAATATTTTGTATATTGTTGGTAGGCATGTCTGCTTGATCTTTAGGCTTCACATAAGTTATACCACATGTAAGTGTATCAGGGAATGTGTATGGGTCTGCAATGTAACTGTTAAATACACTCCTGGAAATGGAAAAGAGAACACATTGACACCGGTGTGACAGACCCACCATACTTGCTCCGGACACTGCGAGAGGGCTGTACAAGCAATGATCACACGCACGGCACAGCGGACACACCAGGAACCGCGGTGTTGGCCGTCGAATGGCGCTAGCTGCGCAGCATTTGTGCACCGCCGCCGTCAGTGTCAGCCAGTTTGCCGTGGCATACGGAGCTCCATCGCAGTCTTTAACACTGGTAGCATGCCGCGACAGCGTGGACGTGAACCGTATGTGCAGTTGACGGACTTTGAGCGAGGGCGTATAGTGGGCATGCGGGAGGCCGGGTGGACGTACCGCCAAATTGCTCAACACGTGGGGCGTGAGGTCTCCTCAGTACATCGATGTTGTCGCCAGTTGTCGGCGGAAGGTGCATGTGCCCGTCGACATGGGACCAGACCGCAGCGACGCACGGATGCACGCCAAGACCGTAGGATCCTACGCAGTGCCGTAGGGGACCGCACCACCACTTCCCAGCAAATTAGGGAAACTGTTGCTCCTGGGGTATCGGCGAGGACCATTCGCAACCGTCTCCATGAAGCTGGGCTACAGTCCCGCACACCGTTAGGCCGTCTTCCACTCACGCCCCAACATCGTGCAGCCCGCCTCCAGTGGTGTCGCGACAGGCGTGAATGGAGGGACGAATGGAGACATGTCGTCTTCAGCGATGAGAGTCGCTTCTGCCTTGGTGCCAATGATGGTCGTATGCGTGTTTGGCGCCGTGCAGGTGAGCGCCACAATCAGGACTGCATACGACCGAGGCACACAGGGCCAACACCCGGCATCATGGTGTGGGGAGCGATCTCCTACACTGGCCGTACACCACTGGTGATCGTCGAGGGGACACTGAATAGTGCACGGTACATCCAAACCGTCATCGAACCCATCGTTCTACCATTCCTAGACCGGCAAGGGAACTTGCTGTTCCAACAGGACAATGCACGTCCGCATGTATCCCGCGCCACCCAACGTGCTCTAGAAGGTGTAAGCCAACTACCCTGGCCAGCAAGATCTCCGGATCTGTCCCCCATTGAGCATGTTTGGGACTGGATGAAGCGTCGTCTCACGCGGTCTGCACGTCCAGCACGAACGCTGGTCCAACTGAGGCGCCAGGTGGAAATGGCATGGCAAGCCGTTCCACAGGACTACATCCAGCATCTCTACGATCGTCTCCATGGGAGAATAGCAGCCTGCATTGCTGCGAAAGGTGGATATACACTGTACTAGTGCCAACATTGTGCATGCTCTGTTGCCTGTGTCTATGTGCCTGTGGTTCTGTCAGTGTGATCATGTGATGTATCTGACCCTAGGAATGTGTCAATAAAGTTTCCCCTTCCTGGGACAATGAATTCACGGTGTTCTTATTTCAATTTCCAGGAGTGTATTTTATCTTAACAGGGGCTTTCCAATTGTGCGTAGAATTAATTGCTTGGGTGTCTTCATGTTGCAAAATTATCACTTCAGGCATTTGTGGTATCATCTTGTATGTGTCTGTTTCTGCTGGTATCCACCGTGTATGCCTGTTATGTTGTACCAGGTTTGACCATATGTTGATCCAGAAGTGATCCATGTCTGTTATGTTTGGTGGATTGTCTATTTTAATGTGTGTGTTATCTATTGTCTGGTAAAATTTCTTTTGGTTTGTGTTGAATGTTTGGTTTTGTTTCCTTCTATTTTAAATTTTTTTGTATCTTCTAAGTCGTTTGGCCAATGCTTGTAATTTCTGCTTCTTTTCATCTAATTGCTGTATCACTTCTTGTTGTGAGATTTTACCTAACCTTTTTCATGTTTTGTCTGATATTTCATTTCTTATAAATTGTGTTAGCTGTCCGATGTCTTTTCTCAGTTTTTCTATTCTGATCTGTAGCCTGTGTTGCCATGCTGGTTTTGTGGGTTTCTTCTGTGTGTTGGTTGGTTGTGATCTCTTCCTAGTGTGTATATTTAGTGTAGTGAGTGCTCCTATATAAACCAGTAGTTGAAACTCTTCCATAGTTGTATTTTCATTTATTTTGTTGTGTACGATTGTGTTGATAGTTGTTATTATTGTTTCGACTTGTGGGTTATTTGGTGGTCTATGCAAGAATGGTCTAATGTCTATATTTGTGTCTTTGTATTCTATATACGTCAGCTGAAATTTTTCTTCTATATCTAACATGTGTGTCACTTCATGTTCTATTTGTACTTGTTCTGGTGGTTGTCTTAAGACTTCATTTTCCTCTGATTGTTTAATTGATGCGTGTTGTTCTTTGTTTGTTTGCTCTGGGATGTTTGAGTCTATTACTGTATTTTCTTCTTCTTCTGATTGCACATTATTTTGTTCCAGTATTTGTTGTACTTGTTGTTTGATGTTTTCTAATTCTGACTGGGGTATCCGGTCATTTTTTATTATTACACGAATCTGATCAGCTAGTCGTTGTTCTGTTAAAAATTTTAATTCTGGGTATCTCATAATAAATGTTGTGTATACTTGTGATCTGTATCCAGTTGTGTTGGTTCCTAAGTTTGTTGCTTGGTAATAACAGAACATGAGGTGTCAGATAACTTCATCTGACCATCTCATCCTCTGTCTTTGTTTTCCTTCTAGTGTGGTTGCAGGAAGCATATGCTGCAAAACACCTCTATTTGGATTTAAATCATTTTCCGTGTGGCTAGCAGTGTCATTACCATTGTGGACGGGCATAGGGTTCAAGCATCATCCCCGTCCATGACAGTGCTTGACCAAGGCTTCATTAGTTCTGTCCTGAACCAACTAGGCACACTAAATGTGGGGTTAGCCCTATTAGTGGTTTGTTCTTTTTGTCGCCTTTTACGACTGACAGAACATACCAGAGGCCTATTCTTTTCTGGGGCCTCCACGGGGTTTATTATTATTATTATTATTATTATTATTATTATTATTACTATTATCATCGTTATTCTATTGATGGGATTGTGGAAACATCACGTGTATTACCATTAGGGAAACAGTGTAATTTGAAACTGAACATTTCACAGTTAGCATTGTTGGGATGAATCATGCAGAGCAATATCTGTCTGGAGAGTAATGCATCTTAGGTGGAACAGTGTGCAGGGCTGATGGCATGTTTATGCTGTACACTGTCCACCAGACCGGGACTTGTTGTGAGTGGAGAAACACAACCATGACAGACTCCAATATATATGTGTACACATATCGAATTTTCTCATTGTAAACCTCTAAACCAGTGTGGCAGAAGTACAGCATACACAACCGAAGAATATGTGGATATGCATCTGATAACCGGGCTGGTGTTACCACTTGTGAATTTGCTGCTAGATATCCTTGTCAACACCATCCAGATAAAAATGTGTTTTGTTGTTTGGAGCTGAGCCTGAAGGAGTCAAGTTCTCTCCTTCCACCACTGTGTGACAGTGGTCATCCATAGACTCACCATACTCCAGGTACTAAGGAAGCTATTCTGGAGGTCATACACCAAGAACCTTAGCGAAGTACACTAGTGTAGCAATGCAACTGCATGTCTTGCAAGGCATGGCCATTAACATGCTACATGAGCATGAGCTGCACCCTTATCATCATGCTTTCATGCAACACCTGCATTCTGCAGATCGCCATCAGCGGACACAATTCTGTGAATGGTTCCAACAAAAATAGGAAGCCAATGATGACATTGTGAACACCATAATGTGGTCAGATGAAGCTGCATTCACTCCTGAGGGTGTCTTCAATATGCACAATGCACACCATTCGTGTGAGGTTAGCTCACACATCACCCATGACTGGGGATATCAAGATTGCTTTGGTATCAACATCTGGGCCAAAAGTCCACAGCCCGTGGTCTTGAGGTCGCGTTCTCGGTTCTCAAACATGAGGTTTGGGTTTGATTCCCAGCAGGGTCAGGAATTTTCACCTGCCTCGAGATGACTGGGTTTTGGTGTTGTCCTCATCATTTCATCATCATTCATGAAAGTGACAAGACTGTACTGAGCAAATGTTAGGAATTTGTATGGGCACTGATAACTGCGCAGCTGAGTGCCTCACAAACCAAACATCATCATCATCATTATCATCATCTGGGCCGGAATATTGGGTGACAAGTATTTGGGCCCCTACATCTTGACTGACTGGTTGACTGCATGAAGGTATCATGCATTCCTCTCAATCTATCTGCCTGATGCAGTGGAAGACATTCCACTACATGTTCGGCAGAGGATTTTATTCCAATATGATGGTGCACCTCCAGACTCTGGAATTAATGTGCAACAGTATCTGGACAAAACATTTCCAGGGAAATGGCTTGGATATGGTTTTGTGGTGGCAGATTATGAAAATGAGACTAACAATTGTCTGACAAAGAAATAATGATGTTAAAACCTGTGAGAAGCGGCTAAAATATGATTGGTGGTGTGGGAAAAACCTTAATCCTACTCCCAGCATCACCACAACTGAAGCCCACTCCATCTGTGATCTGAAGGCTGACCGAGCCATCATCATTCTTCTGGCTGACAAGGGTTCCACGACTGTGGCACTTGATCATTGGGAGTATGTGTCTGAGGAACTGCATCAGCTTTCAGACAACACTACATACAAAGTTTGCCAAGGTAATCCCATTCCTGATGTCCAGGTGGAGTTTCAAGGAATCCTCAGAACTTTAGCCCCCCTACAAAACCTTTCACCTGACTCCATCAACCTCCTGACCCCACCGACACCCCGCACCCCTACCATCTACCTACTTCCTAATGTTCACAAACCCAATCATCCCGGCCACCCCATTGTAGCTGGTTACCAAACCCACACAGAATGTATCTCTGCCTATGTAGTTCAACACCTTCAACCTATTCATGCAGTCTCCCATCCTTCATCAAAGACACCAACCACTTTCTCGAATGCCTGGAATCCTTACCCAATCTGTTACCCCCGGAAACCATCCTTGTAACCATTGATGCCACTTACTTATACACAAATATCCCGCACGTCCAGGGCCTCGCTGCGATGGAGCACTTCCTTTCACGCCGATCACCTCCTACCCTACCTAAAACCTGTTTTCTCATTACCTTAGCCAGCGTCATCCTAACCCACAACTTCTTCACTTTTGAAGGCCAGACATACCAACAATTAAAGGGAACAGCCATGGGTACCAGGATGGCCCCCTTGTACGCCAACCTATTTATGGGTTGCTTAGAGGAAGCCTTCTTGGTTACCAAAGCCTGCCAACCCAAAGTTTGGTACAGATTTATTGATGACATCTTCATGATCTGGACTCACAGTATAGAAGAACTCCAGAATTTCCTCTCCAATCTCAACTCCTTTGGTTCCACCAGATTCATCTGGTCCTACTCCAAATCCCATGCCACTTTCCTCGATGTTGATCTGCATCTGTCCAATGGCCAGCTTCACACATCCATCCACATCAAACCCATCAACAAGCAACAGTACCTCCATTTTGACAGCTGCCACCCATTCCATATCAAACGGTCGCTTCCCTACAGCTTAGGTCTTCGTGGCAAATGAATCTCCTCCAGTCCTGAATCCCTGAACCATTACACCAATAACCTAATCGGCCCCCGGTAGCTGAGTGCTCAGCGTGACAGACTGTCAATCCTAAGGGCCCGGGTTCGATTCGCGGCTGGGTCCGAGATTTTCTCCGCTCAGGGACTGGGTGTTGTGTTGTCCTAATCATCATCATTTCAGCTCCATTGACGCGCAGGTCGCCGAAGTGGCGTCAAATCGAAAGACGTACACCAGGCGAGCGGTCTACCCGACGGGAAGCCCTAGCCACACGACATTTCATTTTTCACCAATAACCTGAAAACAGCTTTCGCATCCCACAACCACCCTCCTGACCTGGTACAGAAGCAAATAGCTAGAGCCACATCCTCATCCCCCCAAACCCAGAACCTCCCACAGAAAAGAACCCCAAAAGTGTCCCACTTGTGACAGGATACTTTCTGGGACTGGATCAGACTCTCAATGTGGCTCTCCAGCAGGGATACGACTTCCTCAAAGCCTGCCCTGAAATGAGATACATCCTTCATGAAATCCTCCCCACTCCACCAAGAGTTTCTTTCCGCCGTCCACCTAACCTTCATAACCTCTTGGTTCATCCCTATGAAATCCCCAAACCAGCTTCCCTACCCTCTGGCTCCTCCCTTGTAGCCGCCCCCAGTGTAAAACCTGTCCCATGGACCCTCCCACCACCACCTACTCCAGTCCTGTAACCCAGAAGGTGTACACAACCAAAGGCAGAGTCACGTGTGAAAGCACCCACGTGATTTACCAACTGACATGCCTACACTGTGAAGCCTTCTATGTGGGAATGACCAGCAACAAACTGTCCATTCACATGAACGGACACAGGCAGACAGTGTTTGTTGGTAATGAGGATCACCCTGTGGCTAAACATGCCTTGGTGCACGGCCAGCACATCTTGGCACAGCGTTACACCGTCTGGGTCATCTGAATACTTCCCACTGATACCAACCTATCAGAACTCCAGAGATGGGAACTTGCCCTTCAATATATTCTCTCTTCCCATTACCCACCAGGCCTCAACCTCCGCTAATTTCAAGTTGCCGCTGCTCGTACCTCACCTGTCATTCAACAATATCTTTGCCTCTGTACTTCTGCCTCGACTGACATCTCTGCCCAACCTTTTTGCATTTACATATGTCTGCCTGTGTCTGTATATGTGCGGATGGATATGTGTGTGTGTGTGTGCGAGTATATAGCTGTCCTTTTTTGCACCTAAGGTAAGTCTTTCCGCTCCCGGGATTGGAATGACTCCTTACCCTCTCCCTTAAGACCCACATCCTTTCGTCTTTCCCTCTCCTTCACTCTTTCCTGATGAAGCAACCTTGGGTTGCGAAAGCTTGAAATTGGTTTGTATCTATATATATATATATATTAGGGTGTTTCGCTAAATGTGTTTGTCTCTGTAAGTTGCGAAGTAAAAGGCAACGGAAATATTTATTGTAGTAGGTCACCATAAGAAACGTTACACTGTCTGCAGAGCTATGAACATAGTTTACTGTGTTATTATCCAAAGAGTTACAGCAAAAAGATTCAATTTTTTAACTGGAACAATAGTTGTTTCTATCATGCACTGGAATCAGTAACACCAGCTGTGTATACATCAATTTAAATTACATTCCTATCACTTTTAGTTTGGGAGCTACAACCCTTCAAATTTCAGGGGCAGATACTTGTACCACACAAGCTGCGCATAGTGCAATGCACCTTCTAAATGTGGTGCGGCCGAGTTGTAACGTCACTGGAGCCACAGAGCGAGAAGCTTCCTCAATACACTGTTAGACTTACGACTGTCGCCGCACACAGTCTTATACCTGACAGTTCAAGCCACGCAAACAAACAGGGCTCAATATAGTACAGTTACTGACATCAAATGAAGATGGTACACATGAACAACAAGTACATTAACATTTTGCTGATGCTTTGTGAGTGCCGACACGTTGCTACTGAAGCAGCCATGGCATACACCATGAGATATCCCAGGCAAAGAGCTCCGGCAGCCATTACGTTCTTACATGCCAAACAATGACTACGGGAAACAGGCAGCTTGGTAACGCGCCACAGTAACAGATGAAGAATTGCAAGAAGTGAGGAGACGGAGGTGTTTGTTTTAGCTGCAGTACAACAAGATCCTCATGTCAGCTTACGAGCCATTGCTGCAGTCGCTGGTGTCAGTCTGACATCTGTGTGGTGTATAGTTCATGGCCACAGGTTTCATCCATACTGCCTGTCTCTGACCCAGGAGCTGCATGGGAACAATTTCCCTGTGAGAGTTACATTCTGTGAATGGGCCATGTGTAATTTAACGCTGAAGTCTTTACAATTTGTTATGTTCTCTGATGAGTCCACACTCACAAATTATGGTGCAGTGAATCGCTATAATGTGCACTACTGGGCCACAGACAGTCCTTAGTGGGTATGACCTGTCGACGGTCAACGTAGGTGGTCTATTAATGTATGGTGTGGAATCCTTGGGTATGAAATCATTGGTCCACACTACTTCCCAGGTACACTGACAGGTGAGTTATATCACGCGTTTATAGTCGACAGTTATGGTGGTCTGCTTGAACATGTGATTCTACACAGGAGAGTCCATATGTGGATGCAGCATGATGGTCACCCAGCCCATTATGCGCGTGCTGTTGTGGAAGAACTAAACATCAGGTTTGCAGGAAGGTGGTTGGTGCGCCATGGTCCCTCTCATGACCCGCAAGGTCACCCGGTTTAACACCATTAGATTTCTTTTTGCGGGGATATCTAATGGATCGTGTTAATGTCAGTGTGCCCACATCCCCAGATGATCTAAAATGGCGAATCGAGGATGCATGTTGCTCCGTGACACCGGCCATGTTACATCTCGCCCGCAGATCCTTTAGAAGGTGCATTGCATTGTGCATTCAGGAACATGGACACAAATTTGAACATCTCATTTAAATCAACTTCCCACCGCCAGAACATCCATCACCCACCACACAGCCATGTATTATGTACTGCGTGTGGTATCTGCCCCTGAAATTTTGAAGGTTTGTAGCTCCCAAACTAAAAGTGATAGGAATGTAATTTAAATTGAAGTATAAACAGCTGGTGTTACTGATTCCAGTGCATGATAGAAACAACTATTGTTCCGTTTAAAAAATTGTATCTTTTTGCTGTAACTCTTTGGATAATAAGACAATAAACTATGTTCATAGCTCTGCAGACAGAATTTCTGCTTTGTTGATTACCAACCTTTTTCCTGTGGCTGTGCCTGTGTATGGTTTTGAGACACGTACAGGGTGGCGCACGAAATGTGTAACCAATTGCTTTTTTCACAATTTACGACGCACATTAGATATCCCGCTGGGATCTCTACAGCAGTACCAGCAGAGCTTGGAAAAACAAATGAGTTACGAAATGACGTGTAATTCACGATACTGCCGCTAGGAGACCAGTAAGCAGCAATGGCTAACAATGGGAGACTGACGACACAGCAACAGTCGGCAATTGCGTTACTTTTTCATGAAACGAAAATCCTTGTTGTGACTCAGAGGTGTTTTTGACAACAGTTTAACACATGATGGGTCCCTTGCAAGAAGACCATCCACAGATTGTACGATAAATTTGTACAGGAAGGAACAGTATTGGAAGCGAAGCGACCTTGGCCTAAGCCTGTTTGTTCGCCGAAGAATACTGAAGCGGTACGAGTTGCTGTACAGAGAAGTCCCGGGAAATCTTGTAGAAAGGCAGCAGTGCACCTGGGAATATCCAGACGCTCCGTTCAACGCATTCTTAAAAGTGACCTCCATATGTACCCATACAAGATGACTTGTGCACAGAAGCTCACTGGAGAACACAAGCAGCAGAGACTACTGTTTGCTCAGTGGGCGGAGGATACAGAAGAAACTCTCAACAACATTTAGTTTTCACATGAGGCGCATTTTCATTTAGACGGTGTGGTTAACAAACAAAAGGTACGCTTTTGGGCCACTAATAACCCACAAGTGATTCACAAATGACAACATTGTGCTCCGAGGATTACAGCGTGGGCAGCAATTTCCAGTCACGGACTTAATGGACCCTTTTTCTGTGAAGAAATTGTGAACAGCGAGCATTATTTGAGCATGCTTCGCAATAGCTTCATTCCACAGCTGCTTGCTACTGCCTTGCCCTCCAACACGCAGTGGTTCATGCAAGATGGAGCAAGGCCACATACTGCAAACACTGTGTTGGAGTTTTTACACGAGCATTTCCATATGCGAATCATTTCACTCAGGTTTCCAGGTCGCTTCAATGATGGACAAAATTGGCCCCCCAATAGTCCAGACCTCAATCCATGTGACTTTTTTCTTTGGGGTTTCCTAAAGGAAAATATTTTCCCGAAACGTCCACGTGGTTTAATGGAGCTCAGAAGACTTATTCTTCAAGCTTGCAGTGAAATTACGGAAGACATGTGGTGTAGGGTAATCACTAACTTCAGTGTTCGTTTGAAGGAAGTTAGGAAACGAAATGGTGGACATATTGAGGGTGCGCTGAGTTAGAACAAATTTCCATGGACAGCTCTTCATTTTAGTACATGTTCCTTTCAGATTGTATTGACAATAAAGTTTATATTCAAAAACAAAATGGTAACACATTTCGTGCGCCACCCTGTACTAAACACACCTCCTCTCCCCCTCTCCATGACCACCATTTCCTCCGTCTGTCCACCTCATCCACCCACATCTGTCTGTCCGTCTATCTCCTCCTCTCCATTCTCTCCGCCTCTCCATCTCCTCCTACCGCTCTCTTTGCCCATTTCCTCCACCCTCTCTCTCTCTCTCTGACAATACCTTCCTCCTCCTCCTCCTCCTCTACCCCTATGACCATATCATCCTGCCCTCCCTCTTTCCTTTCTTGTCTCTGCTTAATCCTTTTCCACCTGGCTTCTGTTCCTCTTACCTCCCACCTGCCTCACGCATCTCCCCCTCCTCCCTCTCACTTTGTCCATCCCCTCCTCCCTCTCACTGTCAGTCCCCTCCTCTATCCACCTAAACCTGTTTCCGGCGATGTTCATTCACTCCCATAACCCCTGCAATACAGTTTAACAAAGGAGGCTGATACTACCCCCACAATATGCCTGTCGTGCAGGGAAGCCTACACGTTGAGGCGCAGAAAGCAGATTTTACTCCTGACATTTATGTCCCCCTGCAAGACGGTTTATTTGGCTGGTCGATATCGTGCCCACGTTGCAGTCTATATGCCAGAGGCTGGAAAAAACCATGTTTTAGCCATATCTCTGCTCCTATTGGAGCTAAGAGGTTATAAACCCCACCCCACAGTTCTGATACTCATGAGGCCTGTTTCTGTGCCAAATTTAGTTGAAATCGATCCAGGGGAGGACACACACACACACACACACTCACACACACACACACACACACACACACACACACACACACACACAACTTCAAGTACAGGGTGGACAGGGCGTCCAGTATAGTGGCATATTCCCCATCATATTGTAAAGATATTTACTTACATGTCCACAGTCTTTTTGAGATATTTTTCAGCATGTTTGGGGTTATGGTGTGAAATGTTTCCTCAGCTCCTCTGTCTCGTTTTCTGCCCTGTCTGTTGTCATTCGAACACTCTCACAGTTGCCACTAAGTGCTCTTCAATAGTGAACTACGACTGTTCGCATCTGCCACGGCAATAAATTAGAACTCGACTGTGACTCTAAAAACATCCACCACGAATTCCAACAATTGATTTCAACAACTGGCAAGAAGCTACTGACTGTCTGCCACTGTTATTCAAACCACGTCTTAGAGAGGGAACTGCGTGAAATTCGACAAAGGAGCCGATGTTGTGGGTGGAATATAGACTACCTGACCAAAGTATCCAGCCTACCCTACGTAACAGGGCACTGACGACCAGATGTCAAGAGAGGTCAATCCATCAGTATAAAAGGATGTATTCTCAACAAAACAAAAAAAGTTGTAAAACGTAACATGACAAAAATATCTTCTCTGTATAAGATAAATTTTATGTCTACTTATTAGTCATACCAAAATGCCAAGTTATTATCAAAAATGCAGAAACCAACAAGACAGCCACATAAGCCATAGTTCATTTTATAATTCACACACCACTAATGTAGAAGGCTTAGCCCTAAGGCTTGTACTTCTGTTTCAGATCAGGCAGTTTAGTGCCCAAACAACCTTGCATCAATGGCGGCATATGTTCTCAATAGAGAAGGAGTAGAAGCAGAACGGGCCAGTCAGGATAGCACAGCGGCTTTGTCCACGGACTAGTCTTGACGCGACTTTGTACACGGACTAGTCTATGACATCACCTGAGTAACAAATCGACCAGGCAAATTCAATCCTTTTAAAGCTGTCGTAAGTTGGTGATGTGACGATAAAGTGGACCTGCAAAGGAACAACCGTGGCTAAACTGAGATTAGGCAGGCCTCGTGTACTGATGGACAGGGGTCGTCGAGCATTCAGGACAGTGAGTGTATGTGAGCGCTTGAAATCAGTAGAAGGAATCACTTGTGAGTTTCAAAGTACTACCAGCAGTCCAGCTATGTATATGGAGTTAAAAGGAATGGGTTACAAAGGCCAGGCAGCTCCTCATAAGCCACACATTTCTGTCGTCAGTGCCACACGAAGCCTGAGGTGGAGTAAAGGGCGACACCACCGGACAATGGATGACTGGAAATGAATGACTGAGAGTAATGGATCACGCTGTATCCTGTGGCAGCTTGATGGAAGAGTAGGGTTTGGGGAATGTGTGAAGGTCATTACCTTCCATCAGGCGTACTGTCGACAGTTGAGTTCAGAGGAGACGATGTTGCAATATAGGGGTGCTAATCGTGGTTGTGGTGCGATTCCCTTACTAAACTTAATAAAAGGCTAAATGCACAAGAAGATGAACCCATTCCAAAGCTTTGTGTACTGCGTACAGTGAAGGAATAGTTCAAATACAGTGACTGATTGTGGCAGCATGACAATGCCCCCTCTCATAGAGCAGTGCCTGTGTGGACGATAACATACCTGAAATGGACTGGCCTTCCCAGAGCACCATTGTGAGCCCAATGGAACATTGTGGGATGAGTCAGAGCATCGACTTCACTCCAGACACCACCGTCCGACATCACTACCTTCTCTGCTGTCACGTATGACGCTGCTATTACTCACCAGACGTTCAGACACTTCAATGAAAGTGTTCCCAGCAAAGTTCAAACCACTTTAGAGGCAAAGGGTGGGCAAAACACACGTTAACGTCCACTAATAGCTGTCTCAATACTTTTCCTCAGATAGCGTATGTTCGAGGTTTGACTACGGAGACAATCCGCAGAGATATTGACTTACCTATTTAGGAGGTATGTGTTCAGTGCATTGTTGAACTGATCTTCACCCAGCCAGTTGCTGAACATACGCAGGATTGAACCACCTGAAACATACACGAGATTAGCATGGTGTACAGTGTATTTGCTGTAACGGGAAAACAAGAGTATATTGAATTGGATAAATCAAACTTAAGCACCATGTAGGGCAAAAAGTGACAAAGTGCAGCACAGAAGTTACAACCACCGTTTCAATTGTAACACCCCAATTATAGAACCCATAATGAACACCCTTTTTTTGCAAAAAGAAATAGAAAAATCAGTCATCCTGACAGTGATGACAGCTACTGACAACAAAATTTACACTCTTGACTGTTTGATTAACAAGAATGTTATTTAGATACTAATGCTTATCACAAAGAAAGGATTGAATGAAAGAGTGCCATATAATACGAAACAGAAACTTTAAAGAAAGAATTCAAACAAATGATTATTTACGAAAGTTAAAACCCAGACCATAAATTGACCAAAGATAACATTTATCCTAGAAGAGAGTTGTAGCCGCATCGAGCTTTAAGTTCGCTGTGAATACAATGTAACTCGGCAATGGAGATGTTAACTTCATTTCTCTCTTGTACTCTTGCAATAGTAGTACGCGTATTAAACGCTACTAGATTGTTTTAAAACCGATCTGAAGTTTAAAAGTTTTACGGTTGGGAGTATTAGTCAGAAGTCGGACTGGAGTAAAATCATATTTACCGTTGAAAGATATAAGGGGATAGTTGATATATGTGACAGAAAAATATCTCGTGTGATTGATTGTTGATTTGTGATGGGAATTAGCATTCTTGATAATTAATAGCCACGAACATCAAAGGACACAGAAAGAGACTGATCGCCTACATAAACTCAATTATTAGACTTGAGTAGGCAACAGATAAACGCATTCACGAAGAACTTAAAATTGCACCGTGTTGTCAGAAGCAATCGACAAAGTCAGAATTGCTGGTGCTAACAGACGCAGTTGCCTGAATGAGAAATCGGTGTAAGTGCTCAGTGTAGGGACAAATAATTACGAAGAACAATTAACTTTAATTCAACTTTAATTCTTTGTGTCGCATGCATCATTTAATGGACATTTATTTTATTTGTATTTGTGGAAGTAACTGATTCTTCGGATAACATAAAAGTGATTTAGTGACAATTTAACTGTAAACAGCAATAAGTTTACACCGAAATACGACGCAATGTGAACATTGCTCAAGGGTACGTTATCTCTGGAATTTCGTCGTGTAGTTGTTGAATACGTGACGTAGCGACGCCTTGGCGATGGAATAATAATTAAGAACTCAATATCTTCGCAAAAATCATGATGTGACATCGGCTTGGGTGATGGACTGATGATTCAAGACATTATATTTTCAACGTTTGAATACTCATTCTCAAACCAGGCATGAGAGCTTAGTCAGCAAGTTCGCGTAAACTGATAAGTCTGTCGCGAACACCCAAAGGACTTTTGGTTATCATTTCAGATCAAGGGAGTCATCGCGTTATCGAGTGGTGCAGTCGCTATATTTATAAGCGGAGAAGATCGACAGACATCAAACACGATTGTTTAAACTACCAGCGAGGGAGACGCACACACTCCGGCGTGTTGCTCCACCGAGACGTTGATATCAGTTTTGAGAGACAGTATCTGAAAAATAACCAAACTGCGAGAGGAGTTTGTTTTTATAATAGTTACAGATTGGCGTTGTCGTGATCGACGGACGCTGTTCCACGTCATCTCGACTGGGACGACCATCACCATCGAGTCGAGACAAAACGAGACGTCACACAAAGGTGAAAGAGGTATTTTGCACGAAAAGGACAATTTTCTGCAACAATATGGACAAAGATTTGAGGAAAAGACTGGTGAAGTGTTTGGTACCATGTTTGCTGCTGAAACTGACAATGAGGAAAAAAGAGCAAGGGTGGAGGCTTTTAAGGTGTGAACTGAAATGCTTTTAGAGTTAGAGGACTTTTGTTCTGTCGGTTACCGGTCCTTTCATTTATCATCACATTGCCAATGCAGTATCTACCAATTCATTTTGTGACCTTTGTTCATAGAGTTCAGCTAACTATCTGAAGCAACAGTTTATTAAATAATCCTTGTACACTGATGTGGCAAAAATCACAGGACACCTCCTAATGTCGTGTCGGACCTCCTTTTGCTCAGCATAGTGCACCAGCTCGATGTGGCGTGCACTCAATAAGTCACTGGAAGTCCCCCGCATAAATACTGAACCATGCTGCCCCTATAGCCATCCGTAATTGCAAAAGCGTTGCTGGTGCAGGATTTTGTGCACGAACTGCCTTTTCCATTATGTCCCGTATAAGGTTCAACGGGATTCATGTCGGGTGATCTGAGTGGCCAAATCATTCACTTGAATGGTCCAGAATGTTCTTGAAACCGATCGTGAACAACTGTGGCCTGGTGACATGGCGCATTCTCGTCCATATAAAAATTCCATCTGAGAATGGCTGAAAATAATCTCTCAGTAGCCAAGCATAACTATTTCCAGTCAATGATCAGTCAGTTGGAGCTGATAACCCAGTCCATTCCACATAAACACTGCCCACACCATTATGGAGACACCACCACCTTTCACAGTGCCTTGTTGACAACGGAGGCCCACAGATTCGTGGGGCCTGCACTACACTCGCACCCTATCATCAGGTCTCAGTAGCTGAAATTAGGACTCGTATGATAGGGCCACGATTTTCTAGCCACATATTGTGTACAAGCGACATAGTCCTGAGCCCAGGAGAGGTTTTGCTAGCAATGTCATGCTGCTAACAAAGGCATTCTCATTGGTCACCTGCTGCCATAGCTCATTAATGCCAAATCTCATTGCACTGCCCTAACGGAGATGTTAATCATATGTCCCACATTAATTTCACACAGTGTTACTTATCTGTTAGCACTCACAACTCAATGCACATGCCACTGCTTTCGGTTGTTAAGTGCAGGCCATCGGCCACTTGCTCACAGTGAGAGGTAATGCCTGAAATCTGGTATTCTCGACACACTCTTGACACAGTGGATCTTGCAATTTTGAATTCTCTAACAATTTCTGAAATGGATTACCCCATGCATCTGGCTACAACTACTATTCCATTTCTGTTGTGTGACCATAATCAGGTCAGAATCTTTTTCACATAAGTCGTCTGAGTACAAATGACAGCTCCACCAACGAAGTCCCCTTTTATACCTTGTAAACACGATACTTTCGCCATCTGTATGTGCATATCACTACCCCATGACTTTCGTCACCTCACTGTATGTGTTCCTGTCACTTCGAAAGCGATGACATAAAATATTTAAATATTTATTCTTATCACATTGTGGAAACAAAATGTTCTAAAAAGTAATTTAATTTTAGAATTTTTTTAAATTCAAAGTAGTGTAAGTACACTACTGCCCATTAAAATTGCTACACCAAGAAGAAATGCAGTTGATAAACAGGTATTCATTGGACAAATACATTACACTAGAACTGACATGTGATTACATTTTCACGCAATTTGGGTGCATAGATCCTGAGAAATCAGTACCCAGGACAACCACCTCTGGCCGTAATAGCGGCCTTGATACGCCTGGGCATTGAGTCAAACAGAGCTTGGATGGCGTGTACAGGTACAGCTGGTCATGCAGCTTCAACATGATGCCACAGTACATCAAGAGCAGTGACTGGCGTATTGTGACGAGCCAGTTGCTCGGCCACCATTGACCAGACGTTTTCAGTTGGTGAGAGATCTGGAGAATATGCTGGCCAGGGCAGCAGTCGAACATTTTCTGTATCCAGAAAGGCCCGTATAGGACCTGAAACATGCGGTCGTGCATTATCCTGCTGAAATGTAGGGTTTTGCAGGGATCGAATGAAAGGTAGAGCCACGGGTCGTAAAACATCTGAAATGTAACGTCCACTGTTCAAAGTGCCGTCAATGCGAATAAGAGCTGACCGAGACGTGTAACCAATGGCACCCCATACCATCACGCCGGCTGATACGCCAGTATGGCGATGACGAATACACCATTCCACGGTGCGTTCACCGCGATGTCGCCAAATACGGATGCGACCATCATGATGCTGTAAACAGAACCTGGATTCATCCGAAAAAATGACGTTTTGCCATTCGTGCACCCAGGTTCGTCGTTGAGTACACCATCGCAGGCGCTCCTGTCTGTGATGCAACGTCAAGGGTAACCGCAGCCATGGTCTCCGAGCTGATAGTCCATGCTGTTGCGAACGTCATCGAACTGTTCGTGCAGATGGTTGTTGTCTTGCAAACGTCCCCATCTGTTGACTCAGGGATCGAGACGTGGCTGCACGATCCGTTACAGCCATGCGGATAAGATGCCTGTCATCTCGACTGCCAGTGATACGAGGCCGTTGGGATCCAGCACGGTGTTCCGTATTACCCTCCTGAACCCACCGATTCCATATTCTGCTAACAGTCATTGGATCTCGACCAACGCGAGCAGCAATGTCGCGATACGATAAATCGAAATCGTGATAGGCTACAATCCGACCTTTATCAAAGTCGGAAACGTGATGGTACGCATTTCTCCTCCTTACACGAAGCATCACAACAACGTTTCACCAGGCAACGGCGGTCATATGCTGTTTCTGTATGAGAAATCGGTTGGAAACTTTCCTCATGTCAGCACGTTGTAGGTGTCGCCACCGGCGCCAACCTTGTGTGAATGCTCTGAAAACCTAATCATTTGCATATCACAGCACCTTCTTCCTTTCGGTTAAATTTCGCTTCTGTAGCACGTCATCTTCGCGCTGTAGCAATTTTAATGGCCAGTAGTGTAGTATACAAAAAACTTAAAAGAAATAGCATTATTCTGCGTTAGTTCACAGGTATCTCTATTTTACTATCTTCATGCGTTATTTATATCTTTAAAGTTCACTGTGTTGAGAGGTTGTGCAGTAGTGGCACTGCAAGCATGGAGTTGCATCAATGCAGTTGTAAAAGTAACGAACGGCAGTATATATAAGTCACATGTTATGTGGCCAAGAGTAATAAATTGTTGTAAAATATGCATAGTGTATTTAATCAAAATGGAGGATGAAGTTAATTCATAAAATGATCAAAATCATCAGTTCCATTTGCAGGATACGAGAACAGAAATGAATGCGGGACAAAAAGATGCAAGTTGTAAAAGAAGCATTTTTCGGAGTGAACAGTCTGAAAGCTAAGCAAATATATAGTGGGATTTCTGTTTTCAAATATTTTTAAAAATATCACAATGTATCCGATACTTTGCCTTAATATGTAATAAGAGATCAGTATGGTAAAACTTGCCAGAAAACATAAAAAGCTGAATTGATTGACTGAGAAATAATGATGTACTGAGAAAAGTAGTTGAGCAGAAAATTATTGAATGCAACAAAAGGAAGTAAAGGATACTGGATAGGATGTTTGTTAAGAAAGATGGAGGGGCTTATGAAAACACTCTTACAATATTACGTGATAGGGAAGAGGAAGAGAATTCACATTGTGCACAGCATGCTACAGGAGAGCACTTTAATAGCATTAAGAAGGAAATGATTGACTGCCAGAAATAGAGATAACAAATGAACTGCCCATATGTCAGAAAACTGATGATGATGATGATGATGATGATGGTGACAGAAAAAAAACACATTAGATATTTGAAATCCTGATCAGCAAGTACCTGGATATTGATAACTGTAAAAAAGAAATTTAGCAGTGAAGACATACTTTAAATGTAGCTCAGCATCTGTTGACTTCAAAGACAAAAGGTATAAACTGAAACTTCCTGGCAGTTTAAAGCTGTGTGCCCGACCGAGGCTCGAACTCGGGACCTTTGCCTTTCGTGGGCAAGTGCTCACCAATTGAGCTACCCGGACACGACTCACGACCCATCCTCACAGCTTCAATTCCGCCGGAACGTCGTCTCCTACCTTCCACACTTCACAGAAGCTCTCGTGCTTGGGTAGCTCAGTCGGCAGAGCACTTGCTTGTGAAATGCAAAGGTCCCGAGTTTTGAGTCTTGGTCTAGCACACAGTTTTTATCTACCAGAAAGTTTCATATCATAGCACACTCCGCTGTAGAGTAAATATTTCGTTCTGGAAGGTATAAACTGCTTGTCCAAGTGACCTTAACTCTGTCAAAAGTTTTGGACCTGTTTAGGTATAAGGAAATAGCAATCACCGATAGCCTGTTAAAGAGTAATAATATACTTGAGATGTATTTGGGTTGTTGCCCTAATAGTCTTTGTTTCTGTTAAAATACACTACTGTTTATAAAAATTAAAGGATTCAGAAGCAATGATATGTAATAACATGCCACAATAAGAGGACGTGTAGAACAGTGGAAGCATACTAGGTGATTTAAATAGCACAGAGATGGCATGCACGTAGGTCCAACAGCAGCCTCTTTTGTATGGTCAGACAGGCAACGCTCAGTCAGTGCAGATCCATCGTATGAAGTGGAAGTGTGTAAATAACTGCCACTATACTTCATCAACATCACAGGATGTTTATTGGCATGTGAGTGCGTTCGAATGGGGCAGAATGATTGTTACCCGGGAGGCGGGTCTGTCATTCTGTGACATTGTGGCTCATACAGGACACACTTCTTCATCAGTGAGGTGTATGTGGAACCATTGGAGAGAAGAGAACTATACACAGTGCCGACACGGTTCTGGATGACACAGTTTAACCACAGTGTGAGATGACTGCCATCTTGTCCGTTTGGCCGTGAAGAACTGAGCAGCTTTGTCCACAGTGTTGGCATAACATTGGAGCACTGCATTGGGTGTGGACATGTCTGAGTCTCCTGTGGGCTGCATAGGTGACATGCATGCTATTGTGTCAGCTTCCACTGACCAAAACCCACCAATGCTGCAGACTGCAATGGGCATGTGAGTACCTACATTGGGATGCTGAGTGGCAGAGTGTATTGTTTCTGGATGCTTTTGACGTCAACTTGTCCTACAGTGACGACTGCATACAAAGTTGATGCGGCAGTGGTGAACACTATTGGGCAGACACTATTGTTCATAGCGGACAAACATCAAGTGTGATGGTTTGGGGTGCCATTGCCTATAACGTGCGATTTCACCTGCTATGTCTTGAGGGAAATCTGAATAGCTACCGCTACATCAGGGGGGTTTTATATTCTGAGACACTGCCCCTCCTGCAGGCCATTCCTCATGCCATATTTCAGCAGGACACTGCCTGGCCCCATGCACCAAGAAATATGAAAGCCCTCTTCAGAGAGTGATGGGTACCACTGCTCCCCTGGCCTGACTGATCACCTGCCGCGTTTCCCATCGAACACGTCTGGGATACAGTCGGTAGACAACTTGTTCGTTCAGGTCCTTCTGCAGCCACATTGATGCTTTGTGGATGCTCCTACAAACCACGTGGCAGAGTATTTCCGAGCAGCATAATCAGGTGCTCTTTGGCTACATGCCACGACATCTAGCAGCTCCGATTGCAGCCTGTGGTGGCGCTACTCCAAACTGAATTTCCACAGCCATAGTGCATGTACCGGTATGTAACGCTAATCGATTGTGTAGTGTCATGTCCCTAATTGGTGGAATAAATTTTATTGTGATCATATCTCTCAGTCTTGGTGTTTCACTTTTTCCAAACACTAGTGTACCTTCATAACAGTGAAAATGGCTGTGATATGCAATCATGATAATGTACAACACAAAACACACTTGGAAAATTGTCGTTGCGTTGTTGCCATTGCTGTGGGATCAGCTCTGCATAGTCCCATCGTGCCAAGCGCCCAGTGCGTTCAGTGAACCTGTACATGAGATACATATTGGCCAATACTCCATCAGTGGATCTGTCAATACTGCTGTGTACCACTGTTAATGTACAGTTAACACTGCTGGGAAAAACAAAGTCAAGACGGAACAGGGTAGTACTTAGTGCAAGCTTGAGGACTGGAACATGTTTGTTTCCAAACAAGACAACCAGCACATACAGTCGGCATTTGCGCTGGTGTGCAGACATTCCCAGAGCAATACAGACACAAAGGCAAAGGTGGGTAAGTAATCAAACAAAATCCAGGTTCTCTGTAATGAGCGACCAGAGTCCACGGGTCTCCCAATACCAAAATACACAGAAAGTGTCTCTAGAAAGCCACGTTACGGGGCCTCTGCATCTGTGCAGAAACCACATAACCTGTCGTACTGCCAAAGGCACCTTCTCAAGCAGACCAGGCGGCGTATTCTGCAGGAAGTCCCATGAGATTCCTCCATCGAGGCGTTGTGGAATAGTAGCCGGTCCAAGTATGTGGTGCCAAGAATCCCTACCTACACATTGACGCTGAACCCATGCTGATGAGAAGCCTCAGCCATTCCGGAGGTTTGTCTATAGCCCACAGATGATAATTATGTATATTGATGATACAAGTTTTGATAAGGTTTGCTTCATTTGTAAAGAGGGCTGATGACAGAAATACTATAATTGTGATAGTTTGGTTCAAAAACAACTGAAAAAATCCTTCCCATAGAATGAAACTAAAATCTTTCCACTCATTGCAGGTGACAGGGATACTAGCAGTTGTCATGCAGGATAGGCATAATCGTACTTCGGCTTACCTCATGTTGGGGGCCCCTCGCCGAGAGCGTGTACAAGGATTTGTCTCAATATCCTGTGGAACCTGGTCCTTCAAATCTGGTGTATGTACCTCCCTCCATGTTCGTCTGTCTGAAAGGACCCGTGATCACACAAACCCCCAAAAAGGGCTTGAAACGCCGTGTGATGTGGTTGGTGTCTGTGAAGGTACTTGTTTTGGTATAGGTGACCATCTCCATCCTCTTGGCAATACACAAACACCATCTCGACTTGTTCTCGAGATGCATACCGAACTATTCTGCTGCTTACAGCATGCTGCGTCATACACAGCCTGCAACACACAAGGAACTTTCATTCGGCAGTGCCATTTACTGTGGTGGCGATGCTTTTCCAGACACGTGTTCACAGGACCTTTTTTCCTCCATTTCCAGGAATCTTTCCCTACAGTTTGTCAGTTTTATTAATATTCAACCTGTGTAGGTTACTTGGATGGTGTAATGGTTATAGCTCAAGCCTCATAAACAAGCAGTTGTCGGTTCAAATGTCATCGAGTGCTTTTAAACTTGCTACTTTTAAATCATTCTCAAATGACTTTCATCATTACTTTCATTTAATTAATGGGTTTAAATGTAATTTATTGTTTCTATTCCTGTGTCATGTCATTTTAATCACCGTACCAACTTTTTCAATTGCTCTCAATTTTTCTTCCCATAATTCTTTTTCCAGTTGGAATCTTTGTGCATGTGAAATTAATCATTTTTATTGATCTATAATAATATATTTAAACATTTGAATGTATTGATCGATCAATTAAAAAAACAAAAGATGGAATAATTTATTTGTATATGCAGTGGTGTCAAACATGTAATTTTCATTACAAAATATACATTTTCTCGGATAGTAACTGTCACACAAAAATTTTAAACATAAATTCTTATTTCACTTTGGGCAAAATAAAGCAGATGAAGATTTAAATGGAAGAAGGACTTACAACTAAAATAAAAGTCAAGTAAAATGAGGAAGAGAAATAACGAATGCTATAATACGGATGAAAATTTAGAAAGATGACACAGAGGAAATGAAATTGATATTAATACATGAAAATATTAAAATCACATGCACAAAGATTCGAAATGGAAAGAGAAGTACAGGAATAAAAAAAGGAAAGTAACTGAAAAAACTTAATGAGGTGTTTAGAATGATGTGACAAAGGAACAGAAATAAAAAGAAACAACCCACGAACAGAATAAAAGTAATAAACAAGGTCATTTCGATAAAGACTTAAAAATAACAAATTTGGAAGCACCTCACAAGATTTGAACCCAAAACCTCTTGCCTATGAGGCCTGGAGCGTAACCATGACACTGTGTGTGTAATTTTTTGTTTAAAACTCTACAGCATCACACAAATTTTAAAACTGTTTTCTGTCGATTACTCACAAATGAGGGCCCACAAGGGAGAATGCTGCAGTGTGTGATACCTGGGACCTGGGACCTTACCTACATCACCGTGTAGATGGTTCGAAACAGTCGATTGCCCCACTAAGGACCTCTAATTGTGAGTAAAATTTGTTACTGTAGATATTACTCTTGACTCTAGAAGCAGAAAAGAAAAAGAATAAGGAACAAAGATGCTCCGCAAAGTAATTGGACCTGGTGTAGATCCAAAATGTGCCAATGTAATTGTAGGCATTACATTATCCGCTCAAAAGTATCCAGATACCTATTAGTGGACACTAGCGTGGGGCCTATCCACCCTTCACCTTTATGGCGGCTTGAAATTTGCTGTGGACACTTTCAGTGAGGAGTCTGAGAATCTGTGAAGGAACGGTAGCCCATTCTACCTTAAGAGCCGAAATCAGAAGTTAGACACTGGGATCCGGAGTGAAGTTGTCGTTCTGACCCATCTCTAAAGCGTTCCGTGCGGCTCAAATCGGAATTCTGTTTGTATTGTGTATTAAACCGACTAGGCGCTCAGTCCGGAACCGCGCGATTGCTACGGTCGCAGGTTCGAATCCTGCCTCGGGCATGGATGTGTGTGATGTCCTTAGGTTAGTTAGGTTTAAGTAGTTCTAAGTTCTAGGGGACTGATGACCAGAGATGCTAAGTCCCATAGTGCTCAGAGCCATTTGAACCATTTTTTTTATTAAACCGGGGACCTAGAAACGACGGAGAGGCTTTGTCCCACCGTAGCACTCAGTGGTGCACAACACGATATCCATTCCCGGAATGGAGAAAATCTCCTACCTAGACTGGAATCGAAACTAGGCTCCTTTGGTTGGCATTCGGCCACACTGACGCCACAGCTAATGAGGCGGATCTTGTCTTTCTGATACAAACAATCACTGTGTCTGAACTGTTCCTATACTGTACGCAGTACACAGTACTATAAAATACATCAACATCTTTCCGCATTTAGTGTTTTCTTAAGCACAATAAGAGCAGTGCACCACAACCGCAAATAACACCCCCCTGTCGTAACGCAACCACCTATTCACCTCGCTGTCGGGACTAGGCACGTCGGGTAACATTCCCAAGGCACTTGCCACAGCCGAGCCGTGAAATCAGACTATCACGTGCAATTCACTATCCGAAATCACTTGTTTCCAGCCATCCACTGTCCAACGGCATTGCTCTTTACACCACCTCAAGTGCCGCTTAGCACTGACTACAGAAACATAACTTATGAGGAGATCGTCAAGTACTGTACCCCAGTCTTCTTAACACCCTACGAACAGTCACTGCACAGCCAGACTGCTGGTAGGTCTCTGGAACTAACCCACGAGCTATTCCTTGCGCTGATTTTAGAATTATTTTAGAGCCACCTTCTGCAGTGCTGGCAAGTCCCTGTCTCTTAGTACATGAGGACATGAGGTCTGCCGGTCTGCCTCTTTTTGGTTTAGATGTAGTTGTTACTTAACATTTCCACTTCACAATGGCCTGGGCTGCATTAGAGGAGTAGAAATGTCCCTGATGGATCTGTTACTAAGGTGACATCCAATGCAACTCCATTATCAAGAACACTGAACTCTCCTAGAGGACGCATTCTGCACTTACTGCTGCTCTACTGACTACACAATCATTTTATACCTGTCAGATCTATGAGGTTCATTCAGATGAAAGCTGGTCAGTGCGTCTACCTTTGTCTTACACGTAAGGTGGCACCACGTAACTGCAGATATGGTGGCGCCATCTATTGATAGAAATACTGACGCGTGCGCACCGTTTGACGTTGCATAGCGCCAGTGTGGTTTCACACCAAAGAGAAAGCGGTCACACAAGTTATCGTCCGCCACTGAAGATGCAGGCGAGTAAGCAGGAACAATGAGGAGCGATTCGACTTTTGGCGATGGAGGGAGTTGGAGGCCGTGAAATGTACCAACGTATAAAGGCTGTGTATGGTGAGTCCAGTCTGAGTCGTTCAATTGTTGTGGAATGGTGTAAATGATTCCTCGAGGGGCACGAGTCACTGGAAGACGATGCTCGTCCTGTACAGGTTCGTCGTGTCATCACTCCGTAAGCAGTTGTGGAAGTGAATGCTTTAGTCCCAGGCAACTGAAGAATCACTGCGGACCAGATCCATTGGTTACTGGGTATTAGCGTGCGCCCCGCCCACACCATAATGCATCACCAAGTGAACTTTCGAAAAATCTGTGCGCAGTGGCTTCCCCACCAACTTGACAGCCGAACAGTACACTACTCGAATGGCGCTGTCTTTGAGTCATCTGCAACGTTATCATCAGGAGGAATACAGCTTTCTGTCGCATATTGCCACAGGTGACGAAACATGGTGTCACCATTTTGAACGAGAAAGTAAGCGTCAGAGCAAGCAGTGGAAACATGCCACTTCACCACCAAAGAAAAGGCCGTGCACACCAGCTCTGGTAAGGTCATGATATCCTTCTTTTTTGCTTGTCGACTTCCTGAAATGGGGAACCACCATCAGTGCTCAGCGTTATCAAGCTACTTTACAGAATTACGGTATATTGATAATTTTTACTTATGGACCGTCTTACAGCAACTGAATAAAACACAACTTTAGTGCCATACGCGTAAATAAAGGCGAAACGCGTATGGCACTAAAATTGTGTTTTATTCAGTTGCTGTCAGACGGTACATAAGCAAAAATTATCAATATACCGTAATATTACATGCAACTGAGGAAGACAGGGCTACAAAAAGTTGAAGATGTCACTTTACAGAACCTTAGACCAGCCATCAAGTAGAAACGCTGAGGTCCGCCAGTCACGATTACCTACTTGTTTCACTTCGATTTCTGTTCTCTTTTCCTTGTGTTTCCTTTCCTTTTTTAGTGCGTTTCTTTTCCTCTTGTTTTGCCTCTGTATGTGAGGATTTGGAACTGCGTCAGGCCTGTGTCTTTTAGCCGTTCTCCTTGTTCGCTGTCCGTCTTCGTCCCTTCACCGCATGTGTTCCTGTTTCTATGCGTTTGGGCGCTGATGATCACGCTGCTTAGCGCCCGAAAACCTCAAACTACACACACACACACGTGTTGTCCAGTGGCGTTATCCTCGCGCATTATAATGCCCGCCCATACACTGCCAATGCGGTAAAGACGACATTGTAGCAGTTTCGGTGGGAAACGCTGGAACATCCACCGTACAGTCTCGACCTTTCACGAAGTGACTTCCATGTGTTTGGACCTCTAAAACAAGCTATTCGCGGACATGGAATCGCAACGGATGGCGAATTGTATGACTGGGTCAAGATCTGGATCCGACGGCAGCCTACTAGCTTCTTCAAGCATGGAATCGACCGGCTAGTGCCGCAATGGGATAAATGTGCCCACAGTTTTGGCGACTATTTTTGAGTATGTGTACTGTGTATAACTACATTTTTGAGTCAATAAAATCGTTACCATTACTTTACAACAGTGACCGGATTTCATTTGAATGCCCCTTATGCATCTACATCTTTACTCTGCAAACCACCGTGAGGTGCACGGTATGACTCATCGTACAGTCTCTTCCTGTTCCATTCACGCACGGAGCGCGGGAAGAATGGTTGTTTCAATATCTCTGTGCGTCCAGTAATTATTCTAATCTTGTCCTCACGATCCCTATGTGAGTGATATGTAGGGGTTGTAGTGTATTCCTAGAGTAATCATTTAAAGCTGGTTCTTGAAACTTTGTTAATAGGCTTTCTAAGGACAGTTCCTTCAGTACCTCTGTGACTCAGATTAAACACCCCTGCAGTCATTCGTGCTGGCCTTCTCTGTATCTCTTCAGTATCCCCTGTTAGTCTTACCTGGAACGGGTCCCACACACTTGAGAATATTCTAGACGCACTCACACGAGTGATTTGTAAGCACTCTCCTTTGTAGACTGACGACACTTCTCCAGTATTCTACCAACAAACTGAAGTCTACTACCTCCTCCACCCACGTCTGAACCTATGTGATCACTCCATTTCATATCCCTACAATATGTTACATGCAGGTATGAGTCAACCGATTCCATCTGTGACCCATTAGTATTGTCTCATACGATGCTAGGTTTTTTTTTCGTTTTGTGAAGTGCACATTTTACATTTTTGAACAAAGCAAGCTGCCAATCTCTTCACCACGTTTAAATCTTACCAAGCTCTGACAGCAGGTTATTTCTGATAGTACTTCATTATAAATAACAGCATGATCTGCAAAAAGCTTGATTTTACTATTAATGTTGTCTGCAAGGTCATTAATATACAACATGAACAGCAACCGTCTCAACACACTTGCCTGGGGCACACCCGAAGTTACTTCTACGTCTGACCATGTCTCTCCATTCAAGACAACAGGCTGTGTCCTCCCTACCCAAAAGTCCTCCGTTTAGTCACAAATTTCACTTGATACCCCGTATGATCGTACTTTTCTCAATAAGCGTATGTGCCGTATGAGTCATATGCTTTTAGGAAATCAAAAAAATACTGCATCTACCTGGTTGCCTTGATCCAAAGCTTTCAGTGTACCATGTGAGAAAAGTATGGGTTGGGTTTCACGTGATCGATGTTTTCGAAATGTAGTGGTCAATGTAGTATATAGCGGTGTCCATATACAGGCATTGTACATGCCTTAAATTCTGAACATCGGTATCAAACGATACAACGGTAATACATCACCGGGCTGTGTTGGAATGTGTGAGTTTTGTTGTGAATTGGTGCATTCAATGAATGTGAATGGAGAAAAAAACTGTATGTGCTGACAGTCTCACCTGTAGCTTAGCCTAAGTCTAAATTGGGTCTCAAATGTAAAAATCTGGCAGTGAGTTGGTGTAGCAAATCAACGAGAATGGAAGAAAACTAAATGTGCTGCCAGACAGACTTACACAGGGTATAAACGTGGAGAAAAATTCTCGGATTTCCCGCTTAAAAATACGTCTTTTCTCAGGTGGAAACACACAACATAAGCAGTGAAAGCACATTTTCCCGTGTTTATTGACAATACACTTTCCCTCGGTGATGTAAAACTTACCAATCCTTTGAATGGTAAGGGTTTTATACACTCCTGGAAATGGAAAAAAGAACACATTGACACCGGTGTGTCAGACCCACCATACTTGCTCCAGACACTGCGAGAGGACTGTACAAGCAATGATCACACGCACGGCACAGCGGATACACCAGGAACCGCGGTGTTGGCCGTCGAATGGCGCTAGCTGCGCAGCATTTGTGCACCGCCGCCGTCAGTGTCAGCCAGTTTGCCGTGGCATACGGAGCTCCATCGCAGTCTTTAACACTGGTAGCATGCCGCGACAGCGTGGACGTGAACTGTATGTGCAGTTGACGGACTTTGAGCGAGGGCGTATAGTGGGCATGCGGGAGGGCGAGTGGACGTACCGCCGAATTGCTCAACACGTGGGGCGTGAGGTCTCCACAGTACATCGATGTTGTCGCCAGTGGTCGGCGGAAGGTGCACGTGCCCGTCGACCTGGGACCGGACCGCAGCGACGCACGGATGCACGCCAAGACCGTAGGATCCTACGCAGTGCCGTAGGGGACCGCACCGCCACTTCCCAGCAAATTAGGGACACTGTTGCTCCTGGGGTATCGGCGAGGACCATTCGCAACCGTCTCCATGAAGCTGGGCTACGGTCCCGCACACCGTTAGGCCGTCTTCCGCTCATGCCCCAACATCGTGCAGCCCGCCTCCAGTGGTGTCGCGACAGGCGTGGATGGAGGGACGAATGGAGACGTGTCGTCTTCAGCGATGAGAGTCGCTTCTGCCTTGGTGCCAATGATGGTCGTATGCGTGTTTGGCGCCGTGCAGGTGAGCGCCACAATCAGGACTGGATACGACCGAGGCACACAGGGCCAACACCTGGCATCATGGTGTGGGGAGCGATCTCCTACACTGGCCGTACACCACTGGTGATCGTCGAGGGGACACTGAATAGTGCACGGTACATCCAAACCGTCATCGAACCCATCGTTCTACCATTCCTAGACCGGCAAGGGAACTTGCTGTTCCAACAGGACAATGCACGTCCGCATGTATCCCGTGCCACCCAACGTGCTCTAGAAGGTGTAAGTCAACTACCCTGGCCAGCAAGATCTCCGGATCTGTCCCCCATTGAGCATGTTTGGGACTGGATGAAGCGTCGTCTCACGCGGTCTGCACGTCCAGCACGAACGCTGGTCCAACTGAGGCGCCAAGTGGAAATGGCATGGCAAGCCGTTCCACAGGACTACATCCAGCATCTCTACGATCGTCTCCATGGGAGAATAGCAGCTTGCATTGCTGCGAAAGGTGGATATACACTGTACTAGTGCCGACATTGTGCATGCTCTGTTGCCTGTGTCTATGTGCCTGTGGTTCTGTCAGTGTGATCATGTGATGTATCTGACCCCAGGAATGTGTCAATAAAGTTTCCCCTTCCTGGGACAATGAATTCACGGTGTTCTTATTTCAATTTCCAGGAGTGTATATCGATTTAGAATTTCCTGGAACGTTATCTGGCCAGCCCATTACAGTAGATATTCAAGGCATAGGATGCGTGATGTAGTCAGCAAATAGCACCATTGTTAAGTATCGTGAACACACAAATAGAAAAAGTTAATGGTTTGATTTAATAGCGATTCTAGGCGCCTCAGTCTGCAACCACGCGACCGTTACGGTCGCAGGTTCGAATCCTGACTCGGGCATGGATGTGTGTGATGTCCTTAGGTTAGTTAGCTTTAAGTAGTTCTAAGTTGTAGGGGACTGATGACCTCAGATGTTAAGTCCCATAGTGCTCAGAGCCATCTGAACCATTTGTGATTTAATATACATACAGTATTGCTACAAGAAAACCCAAGGTTTCATAGAGTATTGGTCACCAAATATTTTAGCTCTTTTTTTTTTAGGGTATGGTTAGGCAGGATCCTAAGCGCACAGCTTAAACTGCAGCAGCTGAATATTTCTGACAAGCACGATTATAAATGTCACTGCTATGGAACGAACATTTCGTAGGTTACGTGACTGAATAAATGATCCGTCGAGTAGGGGAAGGTGGGGGAATTACACGCATGTGGGTAATCCCACGCAGGCTGATTTACGCAGTTTGAATGGCGCAAGCTGTTCTCAGTTGGTGCTACACCCTGCTGGCAGGAGTAACAACTACACGGCTTATGCCAGCCATTTTCTAGTGGCATTGTTGGAGCAGTGAAGTATTGTTTATTTTCGGCGTGTCTCATGTAATTTTGGTCAGCTGTATTTCGCAAGGTAGGTTGTACTATAAGATGCTTTAAAGTAATTCTTGCATATCAACTACTAACCCTAGATGGAATCTTCAATTTAATTGTAGATTTGTCCCGCTATTTGAATTAGGTGCCGAGATATGCTTAGGTTAGGCATCGAACTTACAGCTGTTGAAGTGCGTGGTAATCCCCCTTGCAGGTTATATTTTCAATACTAATGAGGTTTTTTTTAAATTTCAGATGGCTAGATATTATAAAAGAAAAACCCAGAAAGCAAAATGGACGCAAGAGGAACTTTGTGAGGCTCTTGATGCCATTAAATCTGGAAGAAAAATAAGAGAAGTATCAAGAGCTTTCAGGATTCATGAAGCTACTCTACAAGCGAGAATGAACGTTAAAAATACTGAGGGTCCAAAACTTAGAAGAAGTCAAACATTTTCAACAGAACAGGAAAATGAGATTAGGGAACATGTTATTACAATGGCCAAGCTGTTCTATGGCATTACATGTATCCAGCTGCGAAAGATTGCATTTGAGTATGAAGAGGCTAACAACATTGCAAACAATTTTGATAAGTCATCTAGGTTAGCTGGAAAGGATTGGCTAGCTCTTTTTTTAAAAAGATACCCAAGTATTAGCATGAGAAAACCTGAAGCAACTAGCATTAACAGAATACAGGCATTTAGTGAAGAAGAGTTTAATGTATATTTTTAAAAACTTAGAACATGTCTTTGAAAAGTATAAATTTAAAAAGGGGCGAGTGTTCAACGTCGATGAAACGGGCATAAATACTGTACAAAAAGCCCGAGAGAATTTTGGCTCCTAAAAGTGTTAAAGAAATAGGTGGGGCCACGTCTCGGGATAGGGGAAAAAACGTGACTGTGATATGTTGCTTCCTCTTCCCCAGGAAGAGGATGTCAAATCTCTTAAGTCAAGGTGGACCAGTTGGAGCAATATATGGTTGTTCCGTCAATGGCTGGTCCATTGAGTCATTATTTTTCGAATGGATCCAACATTTTCAGAACAATGTATTGATGACCCTGTGCTGCTGATTTTAGATAGTCACAGCGGCCACATTTAACTTGATATTTTTGAATTTTGTTAAAAACATTCTATTGTCATCGTAACCATACCTCCACACACTTCTCACAAGCTTCAACCACTAGATGTCACATTCTTTTCTTCTTTGAAATTAGCCTTGAGTCGTGAATGTGACATGTATATGAAGTCACAGGTGTGTCAAAAACTTACCCCATATTAGTTAGCAGAACTTTTTAGTAAGGCATATATTAAGATCGCTATCATGGACAAAGGGCAGTCAGGGTTTAAGGCATGTGGGATTTGCCCTTTCAATCCAAACAAATTTCAGCATGACAATGTGAGGTTTTCAGAGATGTTGGCCTTGAAGATGAGGTTCCGAATGCAACAAATGGAAATGAAGTGGTTGCATCTACAAACGAGCCAAATATCCCCAAAAGGAGTCGGGAACAGATTCCTGGATCTTCAGCAAAAGATGTTCCACTTCTAGTAGGCGTAGAAGAGGTCACAACATCAACTAAAAGTGCATGTGTCAAGCACGTTAGTGTATTTGACGTATATCCTGTTCCAAAACAAAAACAAGTTCTTCCTAAGACGAAAAAAGCCAAGGGAAAGTCAGTGATCCTTACAGCAACTCCAGAGAAGAATAAACTGCCAACGGAGTTATCAGTAAAGAAATAAAAAGAAGGCATGAAAAATAAAGCTGAAGGAAACAAAAAAAGAAATCTTAAGGGTAAAGCAGATAAGTGCAGAAATCTGCAACTTAAACAAAGAAGAAACAGACATTATATAAGAAGAAACACCGCCAAGAAAGTGAAAATAGCAGCGAGAATGACCTAAATCTGGACTTGCTGAACATTTGTGATGACGATGAAATGGATGATATTGATCGATTGGTGATTTCAGAAGATGTCTGTTTAGTCTGTGGAGAGTTTGGGAAAGATGGAGAACTATGGTACCGATGTATTTCTTGTAGCAGATGGAGTCATGAAGAATGTAGTGGCTGGAACACTCCAAAAGGTTACAAGTGCGATCTTTGCTGTATGAAAAAATGAACTCTTTTCATATCAATAAAAATGCAAAAAACGAAAATTATAAGAGATGTTTGTAGAATTACATTATTTCGTTCTTAAATATACTGTTTACGATTTGTAGTAAGTAATAAGCAAATAAAAATAGCAAGTATTGTACATTTTTATGGTTTGTTTGTTTTACGTGTTATTACCCAGTACTTTGCGTGTCATTATCCTCAGGGGTGGGGAATACCACGTATTTGCACCTTTTTTAATTTTAATGTTCAAAACTAAGGTACTGTTTATAACCGTTTACAGACGATTGGAATATGTGGAGAAATGTCCATTGTGTGGTATGTACTTATTTTCGTAGGTTTTAATGATGTAACGAATGTTTCACATCGATTTTTCCTTAGGTGCGTGTATTTCCCCCACTCTCTCCTACTTCGACTTCACCATGGAAAAGCTAATTACATGCGGAATGCCTCAAGAACTCACTTCGTGCTTTTCGTTTGAAGAATAATTATACTTTAAGCCATAGTTATTGCATAAATGAAACGAAATGGTCGTATGGCATTGTTGGCCGGGAGGCCGCATTCTGGGGAGTTCGGCCGCCGTATTGCAAGTTCTCTTTATTTGACTCTACATCGGCGACTTTCTAATTTGTAATCGATGAAGGAACTAAAATAAATATGAAAAGCTAACCTTGAAACTCTGTCTTTTCTAGTGTGTCTTACCCTTTAAGATATGTTTGTGCCAGTGAAATTTTGAAAAATTACATAAATGGCTGGTCTGCTGGGCACGAAATTTTAAAAAGCTGGTCCTTATTGTTAAGTTTTGAACGAGAGTCTAACGATTCGTGATTTAAGACATTCATCTCACATTCTCACACATAACATAAATCATCTTGCGTAAAACGAAATTTACTTTGAATGTGTTGCTTCTCAAATCATCATTCGCAATATTTTCCCACGAACTGTTGTTACAAATGCAAACAGTTGTGACGTCATGCGTATCAAAACAAGGCCCACGAGAAAGACATATCGATATCAGTTTGTTGTGACGAAGTTACCCACGGAGGTAAACACAGAAGGGACGAGTCATTACGTCACAAATTTCAAGCCGATGACCGCCATGTTAACTATAATCCGTTCATGATAAGAATAAACCTGACGAAAACAAACACAAACGCGATGATTCGTCAGAAGCCGTAGCACGCGTACACGTACACGTTGTTACACTCTTGGAAGTAGGTGCTACTTATGTATTAGATATCTTATTACTAAGTTACGTTAAATAAAACTTTAAGATATTCAAATGTATCAACAGCCATCAACGTTTTTTTTAATCACGCTTTAGCCACATAATTTTTATTTCAACAGTCGTGTACAGTCTCAGCCTCTGCAGCGTTGTGTTCTGATTGTCGCGCTGTTAATGCGCAGTATGAAAATGGGTGAGGCTGCTTTCTGTTCCGTAGTGAAACACCCGCGTGGAACACGGTTAAACAGTGCCGAGGAATAGGCTGTTCATGATGTTTTTCATAAAGTTACGGAGATAATCGGCTTTGAAGTTTTCTCAGCGTTGTATATAATGCATTTGATAAACTCACATTGAACGTGTAGCGCAGTCGGTAGCGTAATGGAACGTAAAGCAAAGGCGTTTGTTCAAAGTTCTCCAGTACCGGTATCATTGTTTTCTTTGCGTTCAATTTGAAATACCTACATCTCGTAATAATGAAACTCATCATCAGTTTTATTAATAATGGACGTCTTCTTGTTTCTAATTACATATTGGACGCGAAATTCCTTTTTCCATTTCCAATACAAATTCTTAATTATTGATGTTTTATGAAAGACTGTTCATAAAAGTTGTTTAAATTTAAAAAACATAACAATTTAATTTTTAAGGCAAAAATGAATAGTCAAATCCTCTTTATCTGGACTATGTCCATCGTTTTATAACATAGAGGTAGATAAGTATCATAGAAACATGAACCATGAAAAACAATTACAATATTGAAAAACCATTTCAATATGAACCCAACAGAACTTATCTTGAGCCAAGGTGCGGGATTTGGCCCGAGAAGTAACAAGACTGTTAATCTGTCAGACGTACTGGAACTAACGCACGCAGCTTTTTCATACGTCACAGCCGAACAATGGCGGGATATACAACGGCTCGTCATAAAAGAAGAAGAGAAAATGCTGCGTCTGGTTGGCTTCGTGGATTCTGTTGTTGATAGGCTCGTTATCCACGTAGCATATGACACTTTCAGGATTGAAGTGTATTACTCGGATTCGGATAAGGAAAGAGCTAAGAGATTACCAGTAAGAGATTACTGTAAGTAATACCTTCAGTGGCTTCAATATTTAACTGTACGGCGAAATTCTTGAATACTCTCTTACGTTACACACAGCTTATGCAGAAAAATTACCCTGTGGTTAAGTCAGGAATTTTCATCATTCTTATTTTTAGTCACAATAGTACGTTAGCTGAAAACGATAACTTGTTGCGGTTTTCGCCTAGTCGTCTAAGGAGGGTATTGTGGGAGATTTGCCATGTATTATTTCATGCTGCTTAAAAATTAAATGACGCTCGAAGCTGTATTGCTCCTCTGCTCGTCTCGTTTTACGTGTGAACTACAGCTGGCCAAGTTGCTGCAGGCTAGCTGTATCAGCTGACTGGCTAGTGCTAAGTTAATTGCGCCGGTAAAGTTGTTGTCCCGTATTATCGCTAAGCGGATGTGCGCGTAACTCACAGCACAAAACGTACCCTTATTATCGTACTTGGCAGTACTCGCGACAGCTTGGCTGCAGTCCCACGTGAAATTGAAATCCTATGACGTTCCAGCAAACGCGGAAGAATACATAGTGCAATGTTTACAACAGGTTTATTCTGATGATGAACGGATTATAGCCCGAAACATACTGTAGGTTCACCGCACACATACCTCCATGGTTCACCGTGGTTAAGACTGCTATAACCTGAGCTGAACTGTTCGCCATGTTTTCCTTTTCCCCCAACGTACATCGTATTCATACTTGTTTACATACGAGTCCCGTTGCGAGTGGAGGTTCCTAATTAAATGTAATGAAGAATTTGTCGTAAATATGGGTGGCTGCTCACTGTGAACTGCACTAACTATTGCAAAAATAGTTTTCGCATATTTAGATTTCCTAGTGACCCTGAATGAAGAGAAAGACGGGCCACAGACCGCCGGACTGACAATTGGCAACCACCCGATGCTCAGTTGTCTCTTGTAAATATACGTTATTAAAAGTAGTTATAAACATGAAACCAATTGCATGCAACTGCGTTTCTTCCCAGTCGAAAACTGTACTGAAGCAGTTCGCTCAAAATTTTTCGATTCATAAACACACATGCACAACTGAATAAAACTTAAGCCCATTTCTTATATAGGCACAGTAGAACGAGTGATAATTCAGATATTTTCGTTGCGGATTGGTCATTGTGAGGGAACCTGCACAAGTAGCATAACCTTAAAGGAATAAAGTTTTTTTCACAACTCAACAGGCAACAAACCTATCATGAAGTACATAAAATGAATACTGATTAAATGATAGATGAAACGATTAATAAAAATACGTTTCACTGTAAGATGAAACTATGTTTCCCCTCACCTCCGTACAACAAAAATGCGGGATTTCTTAAAGTACCTATTTTTGAATACAAAATAAACACCTCTTTTACAAGTGGCAATATACAGGCAAAACAAATAGCAACAGGTTGTTACAGCATAACCCCCATATCCGAAGGCATTGGTACAGAGTTCTTAACTCAATACATCTAATATTTTCAAACTATCACTTAAGTTTCGAGCTTACGTTGCTGTAGCCGTGTAATATTAGATTTTAATTTTTCTGTTATATGAAAAGGGCATTCTAAATATCTCTATAAACATTAATTACTGTTTGGTTCCCTTAATATACGCAATATCAAATATTTTGTAAGAAGTACTGTAAAAAAGTTGCTTGAATAGGATAACCACCCAAAAGGTAAACACTACTGAATCCTCAGAGGTGGGAAGAACATGGCGGGCGATTCAACTTGTTATATAGGAGTTCTAATCGCTGTGATACTCCCCCTTGACGTCACTCTGAAGTGTCCGTACCCAGTTTCGACTGTGTTGTATGGTTTGATTGTGTAGAGACGTAGTTGTTCGACCAAAAATGTCAACTTGCGTTGTTTACGAGTGCACTAATCGATCCGATCGTAATCTAAAGCTTAAAGGTATCACATTTCATTCGTAAGTGGAGCAATTCTCTTTTGCATACATGAATTATTGTTACACTCGCTTTTAAGATGGCATGTTAGGATTGAAGAGCCAAGTCTTTTAATCAGTTGTCCAGAAAAGGTCCATTTTTTAAAGCTTTTGATCTGAACAGAGCTCGCACTGGGCATGGACAATGTACAGACTCTCTTTAGAAATGGGGTGCTACAGTCTTCGGTTTTTTGAGTATGGGGTTCCGAACCAGACAATCGAGCACATTAGAGATGAATGCCCCTTGCATTCCTACCAGGGGAGTAGGAGCGACCTCATGAAAACTGATCATACAGCTCTTACATGGATTAGGAACATAGATATTAACATTCAGTTAGTTTTGTATGTTGTTTTGTATTTTCATGTTCCTGTTATACTCCTGTAATTTTACACTGCATGTGAGCCATATGAATAGATAAATTAAAAAATTACACGTTTACTTTTACGGTAGTGCTTCTATTTCTGTGATTTGACTTTAGATTTGCCTTACTTTGCTCCGCAAATGCTCTGACGTCCGGGAGCCACACTGTACCAACGGTCTCGTTCCCGCACAACAAACGGCTGCGTAACCGCGCTGATTGTTGGGGGAGCATCTGATGCCCTAAATTCCTCTCGCCCAGATTTATTATTCACTGTTCACATTTTCTCCCCTTTTAAAAAAGGATTCCAGCTAGAACAGCCGGAGACCGCGGTCATGTGTGCGTGAGTTTCGTGTGTGTGATGGTATGAGTGTGTACGCGTGCTTTGCACGGTAACACTGGTAGCAGCGCATCAGGTTTGGAATGTACGGCTGGACTGTGATAACTTCATAGCCTGCTTTGTTATTGGACAGCAGCACCACTCTATCAAATGAGAGGAAAAGAGTGTGGAGGGGCACTAAGGAAGAATCTACATTTTTCTTTACACAATGAGAGGCAATGACGCCCTAATCAGAGAGGTAAGATAGGATTTCGGCCTCTGTTAGGCCATTGAGCAGCCTGGTGTAAATTAAACCACAGGAAGAATTCAAAGTTCTATGGGCATCGACACGAACAGGGTAGCTGTGGAGAAGCGAAGCAGCAAGCAGTTGTTGTGCTTGAGAATCAGAAGGAGTCTCCAAAAGTAAAGTGCCATTCCGTAAACGTGAGCAGGACTTCACAGGGCCGGCAACTGCATCAACACCTTTCTGAATAAAAAATCGATTTACCGTGGTGAAGGACTGACTGACTGACGTACATGAGACCACAAGGATCGCAGTGCAGTGGGAAGGGTCTTTGAATCATTAGCTTCATAACGTTTACGTTTCATAGACGTTGAGAGGGAAGGTGATTGACTCATTGCGAGAAAATCCCCCATGATTGTCAGCGTCTCCGATGGCGCACTCCTTCCATCTGGATGCTCCTTTCACAAAGGGGCGCACCCGCCTTAGGTGACTGTTTGCACCTCAGGTCACATCTCCTGGACCAATCGGCAATTTGAGAAGGTTGCAGCTCAGGCAATCACCCCTCCCTGTGCCTGGCCCTGTACCAGGGGGGGGGGGGGGGGGTTATGTGTGAACCCTACCTGTCGACCTGGGGCTGGGAATTGCGCGTTATCCAGTCACCTGTTACACATCATACGTGTGTGCCGCCTTTCAAGAGTGCACAGCGAGGAAAAAGAAAAAGAGGAACCTCAAACACCGAAGCGCAGGGACGAGAGGAGAAGGGAAACAAAGAAAGGAAAAGGGAGCGAAAAACAAAGGTAAGACTGTTCTTACATCAGCGACAGACAATGCAGAACTTTCCCTGTAACACCCAGACATGTTCCCCAAGGGAGAGCAAAAAGAACAGCAAGAGGATAGACATGTAGCATGGAAAGGAAAAAATGCTGCAAAGGCCAAGCACGAGCTGGCCAAAGAGTGGCGAGCCCCCTGGGGATTTCCTGAGGCAGTGTATCATCCCACTTTGCACAAATGCTTGCCACTCCCCGACGAGCGCAGCCTTCAACCTGTGATGCAGATGGTTGCTGTGTCCCTCTGCGATGGGTCTTTCCCCTGCACGGATAATCCATACCCCTTCACCCCTCCTGACAGGACTAAAACCCTTCCTGCACATGAGCCATACGATCCCATCAGGCAGCACCAGATCCTGCTCTCATTAGTGCCGAGGAAGGGCCTCAATCTCATAAATTGCCACCCTGTCTTCAAGCCCTCTGAGTGTGAACACATTTTTGTGGCCTCAGCCAGCTGCACATTGGCAGGCGAGTCACATTCGGGTCAACAGCGGTCACCGCTGACTGGCCCGCCTACAGACCTGATCAGTTGCCTTATTCCCGACCATATGGTCCTATTCCTTCGTAACCAAACTACAGTGGACGCATTCTGTCCGCCATGCCAGTCCTCACAGTGAGTTCTCTTTACTTCATCGCACTTAGGTCCTGCAGGAACTGTGGCTACGCTTACCCAGCTCCGCACAAGCTCTGGTTTTGCTCGTTCGGAACGTGCAATGCGCTCCAGAGGAGTTCACTGACACTCAGGCTACGACAGGGCACCGTGTCCAGATCGAGACTAGCTGCGACACTGAAGTTTGTAATAGCAAGATTACCGATATTGTCTTCCAGAGGACTACTAATGGTAAGCTTTTGCCACAACACATGGACCCTATTAAGGTTAAGAAAAATGAGAGGTTCATGTAAATAAAGAACCGTATTAATCCACATGTGTATTTGTGTTGTAGAAAGAGGATACCAGCCACTCATAACAACGTCCCTTGCTTCCTACGGTACACGACTCTGCAATGACTTTCTCCTCGTCCTCCTCTTCCTTTTTCTTCCAGTATGTTATGAGAATCACTGACTGGAAAACAGCTGCTGTGTGAGGTCAGAAGACTCACGTGAATGATGGCTCAGCTACAGTGAGCCGCCCCACAGCTGTTGTGAGCGGCTCACAGTCTCCTGTCTAAAAGCGCCCTCACACACTACGCTGCCACCTCCCTTCTCTTTTTACCTCCATGGGTGAACCTAATGTTTCGGGTTAGTTAAGAAGGCGGACAACGGCTTCAAGTTTCTGACGTGGCGACACTCTTCTTTGTTTACCTCCACGGTTTTTACGAAGCAGTGCATTGCCTCTGACAGGCAGAAGCTCGTGTGTGCACTGTGTTTTGCTGCTGTCAATGACGCATTTTCTTTGCAGTTAAAGTTGTACTTTGGTGTTATTCTCCTTTATCTTAAAGTGAAATGTAGTGACTTCAGAACAATCAGTTTCATCTCACACGTAGCGAAGATTATTGCAAGAACACTCAACAGACGGCTGGAACACAAAATTGAAGAAATAATAGGAGATGACCAGTTTGAATTTAGGAAGGGAAAAGGAACCAGAGTCGCCATCGGCACGGTGAGAACATAATGCAGAGTGTTTTGGCTGTTAACGAAGAAGCTTGTGATTGTTTTATAGACTGGCAGAAGGCCTTTGACAGAGTCACTGGATACAATTGATGAACATCCATAAGGAGATAGGAATAAACTGGAGAGACCAGAGACTAATTCTCAACTTGTACCTGGGACACAGAGCAAAGATGCGGCTGAACTATGGATAAACAAGCAGCGGGGAACAGCAAGAGGAGTCAGACAAGGATGTGTCTATCACCGAGGCTCTTCAAACTGTATGGGGAATGGCTGGCGAGAGACGCGTTGAAAGGATGCGGGAACTCCAGTATAGGAGGACGCCTCATCGATACATAAAGTACGCTGTTACGAAGCAGATGGCCACTTGTTACGACTTCTGCAGTACTTGTTACAGCCGTTTGCTACTTGTTAGCAGTAGACACAGTGGCTGCGCCAAAGACTGAGACAGCGTGGAGTTTTACACATATTTATTGAACTTTCTTTACAATTTCTTCCTCGTCGTCACTGATCAGCCCTGCGGCTCCCTCCGCATTGCTGCTGTTGTGTAGATTCTCCGACAATGCGCGCAAAGTGCGCCGCTGATCGCATTAGGCCACCAGTGCTCCGCTGAAGCCAGGATGCCCTGTGGTTGAGATGAACTCGTCGCCGCTCGGCAGCCGCGTCGCCGTGAGGTCAGCTGCCGACGCCTGCTGCACCGGCGGCTGGGAAGCCGCCTGTCGCGATGTCCGCGAGGTCCCGTCATGGGCGGACCACGCGGAGTGGGGCCGGGTTGCCGTGAAGTCCGGGCGTCAGTCCCCGGCGGCGCCTGTGACCGAGACCGGGCTGCGGCCGGTCCTGCTGGAAGTTCTCGCTGTAGGTAGTCAGCCATGGTGCCGACCGAACTCGCGCCGAGCCCCAGAGCTGAAGTTGATATCTGGTGGCGAACGGATGACTCCTGCAGGCTGGAACAGACTTCCGGAATCGTCACGTAGGAAGATTGAACATTCGGTCACGGACCATGTCCGTCCTCTCATCCGAACTGCTTCCTAATGGCTTCTGTCCGTTGCTGCCTGCGCTGCACTATTTATATCTGGCAGGAGGACGTTTTTACCCTCTATGGCACCTTCTTGTTATTACTCTCACAGCATATTGTAGCATAACTTAGCGTGCTGGCCTCCTTACTCAGCACTCTCCAGGCTTCACTTGGCGCTCGGTCTGTTTGTGTCCTTGCATCAGCTTGTTGGTAGACTGCAACTGTCAGCAAGGCTATCTGTACCGCGCTTACTTCGCAATGCCGCGATCGCCGGCTGTCTCTGTTTTGCCATTCTCCACTGCGTGAAGCAACGATTACTACTTGTGGCCGCAACAATGCAGATGACCTGGCGTGCTTGCTACAAATCAAAGATAACTGCAACACACCATGAACCAGTTGGTGGAAACTGGAAGGATATATGGCATGGGAAACAACATCTGAAAATCAAAAGTGACGTGGATATCAAAATGGGAGAAACCTTTGAGGATAACCATCAACAACAGTAAACTAGAGGATGTGAAACAATTCAAAAACGTGGAACATTTGGTCACAAAGGATGCCCAATGCTACAGTGAAATTCGAGCAATAATCGCTGTGCCCAAAATTACATTCAATAAAAAGAGCAATCTGTTGACCAGCAAGTTAAGCTCGGAATTGAGGAAGAAACTGGTGAAGGGCTACATGTGGAGCATTGCACTGTACGGAGCAGAGACGTGGACCATGAGAAAAGAGGGAAAAAATACCTTGAAAGTTTTAAAATGCGGTGTTGGAGGAGAATGGGGAAGATAAGTGGACCGATTGGTTGACGAATAATCATGCGTTGAGAAGAGTAGGAGAGAAGATACACATTCTGAGTACAATTCTTCAGAGGGAGGGCAACTGGATCGGACACACACTTAGACACGGAGGGCTCATACACGAAATCACTGAAGGGAAAATTAAAGGGACGGTAGGACGAGGAAGAAGAATAATTCAACTTTTGGATGTCATGAAAGATGTAAAGAGACACAGCAGACTCAAGGAAGAAGCCGAAGACAGAGGACAGAAATTCTCCATACGAAGAAACAGACCTGCCACTAGGCATAATACTACTTCCGCATGAAAAAATTCCCGGCTTTTTCCCGGACCTCTCAGTTGTCCCTGGACGTATGCACCTTGTTATAACATAGACCGAGGCCTGGGCCAGGTTTAAACGTGAGAGTTTGATTGTGAATTGTTGAAGAACACTGGATGTCCTGACAGAATGAACTGAAGATTAGAGGAGGTCTAGGTACGGTTATAACGTGAAAACTTGGTTCTATAAATGAAACGCAATGTCTCGACTGACTCATGGGACTCCCTAACCTGGACTTCGTAAATAGATTTCCCAATACCGCTTCTGGGTGGCCATGTAAACACTTCAAAATCGATTCTGGAAATCCGCTTCTGGTTGCGAACGGTTTGGAAACGTGCTTGGGCTGTCAGGTTTCGTATTTTTTTTAAAAACTTTCGGCTAGTATGGACGGAATGACTTTTTGTACAGTGAAGGATAAGTAGGAAATATTGTACTTAAATTATCTACACCTCGTCCAACTTAAGAGAAATTCCGACTGTACTGACTAAATCATAAACTTAACATCTGTTTTCCAGCCTCTATATTTAACTAGAATAGCAAATCCGGTTCAGACCTTAACATGTAAGCTCGACAGAAAAAACGGTTTGCAAAATTCCGTTTTCGTATATCGGAAGATGGGTCGCATGTAAACTTAGTGACTGAGTGTCTGGCTCACTGGCTCATCATAACCCAGCCCAGACCACTAAGAATAGAAACTTGAAATTTGCAGAGTGTGTTGATTTTATACTGCAGGCATTATTTGAGAAGAGACTGCCCGAAATTCCGCTCATAAGGGAATAAAGTAGGGGATGATAATTTTTGAGGAAATATTTCGTTAGATTAAAAGATTTTAAAGCTATATCTATGAAATCTGGCATTTCACTTCTCAGATATAAAGAAATATTTGCTCTACATGAAACTTTCTATAAGAAAATCGTCACAAGAAGATAAAAGGCATGATTAACGAAAACTTTGTACTCCAGTTAACAGAATCGCGTTTTGGTCAGAAGTACTGGGTGATCAAAAAGTCAGTATAAATTTGAAAACTGAATAAATCACGGAATAATGTAGATAGACAGGTACAAATTGACACACATGCTTGGAATGACTTGGAGTTTTATTAGAACAAAAAAAATACAAAACTTCAAAAAATGTCCGACAGATGGCGCTTCATCTGATCAGAATAGCAATAATTAGCGTAACGTAAGACAAAGCAAAGATGATGTTCTTTATAGAAAATGCTCAATATGTCCACCATAATTCCTCAACAATAGCTGTAATCGAGGAATGATGTTGTGAACAGCACTGTAAAGCATCTCCGGAGTTATGGTGAGGCATTGGCGTCGGATGTTGTCTTTCAGCATCCCTAGAGATGTCGGTCGATCACGATACAGTTGCGACTTCGGGTAACCCGAATGCCAATAATCGCACGGACTGAGATCTGGGGACCTGGGAAGCCAAGCATGACGAAAGTGGCGGCTGACCACACGATCATCACCAAACGACGCGCGCAAGAGATCTTTCACGCGTCTAACAATATGGGGCGGAGCGCCATCCTGCAGAAATATCGCACGTTCCAGCAGGTGTCAGCCAGGCTGGGGATGATGTAATTCTGTAAAATATCGGCGTACGTCTCACCCGTCACGGTAGCAGTTACAAAACCAGAATCACGCATTTCCTCAAAGAAAAAAGGCCCGATAACGGCAGATGTGGTAAATCCAACCCATACCGTGACTTTCTCGTCGTGCAATGGAGTTCCCACGACAGTCCTAGGATTTTCGGTATCCTAAATTCTGCAGTTGTGGGCGTTGACAGACCCTCGGAGCGTGAAATGAGCTTCGTCGGTCCACAACACGTTACTCAACCAATCGTCATCTTCCGCCATCTTTTGAAACGCCCACACCGCAAATGCCCTCCGCTTCACTAAATCGCCAGGTAACGGTTCATGATGCCTGATACCGATGGAGTTTGTACTGATAGCATCGGAGGGTACGCCTCAGTGCCAACCAAACAGTAATGTATGGAATGCCGGTGCGACGTGCGACTGCACGAGCGCTGACTTCCCCGTGCATAGACGAACCTGCTACAGTCTCCATTTCTTCCTGAACTGTCTCAGCAGCATTACGCCTTGTGCTCGGTCGGCCACTACGGGGTCTATCGTCTAAACAACCTGTGGCTTCGAAATTCGAAATAATTCTCGCCACAGCTGCATTTGTCAACGGACCTTTACCCGTTCGAATCCCCTTCCTATGGCGATAGGATCGTAACGCTAAACTAGCACATTCCCCATTCTGATAATACAGCTTCAGTAAAAGCGCCTTTTCAGGTAACGTCAACATTCTGCGACTGCTGGTGCATCTGATTCTCTCTCTCATTACAGCTCCTTTTATACACGATTGTCATGCGCAGTCACTGACGTTTTGTTGTCCAGCGCCATCTGTCGGACATTTTGTGAACTTTTTTTTTGTTTTAGTAAAACCCCATGTCATTCCAAGAATGTGTGTCAATTTTTACCTCTCTATCTACATTATTCCGTGGTTTATTAAGTTTTCAAATTTATATTGACTTTTTTATCACCCGGTACATTCGGAAAAGACCAGGCTTATAAGGTCTTAACTAGCATGAAAACTTAAGAAAATGTTGCCATTTATTAACAACGTAAAAATTCGATTAAATAAAAACAAAAAACTGTGCAGGCCATACAGAGTACGTAAGCAAAGCAGCGGGAGGTGAGTTAGTGAACAAGAATGGAAAAAAAAAATCTGCTAGCAAGCTGGCCCATAACGTAGCCCCAGGCCTAGGTTAGGTCGGAATGCGATAGTTTTGCTGTAAATTAGTGAAGACATTGTATGTGAATGGAAGAAAACTAGATGTTCTGACACACTGACCTGTAGGTTAGCCTCGGGTGTAGGTTTGTTGGAATACGAAAATTTGTCTGTGAGTTGGCGTCGTCAATGGACGAGAATGGGTGAATACTAAATGAGGCGGCAGACTGACCTATAATGTAGCCAGAGGTCTAGTTTAGGTTGGATTGTGACAGTCTGCCTGTGAACTGTTGAAGTCAATGAATGCGAATGGAAGAAAACTGGATGTTCTGAACGAGAGTTCTGCACCTTAGCCGCAAGTCTACTTCGCGTCTGGAATGTGAAAATTTAGTTGAGACTAGGTGTAGCGTCCTGTAGTGCAGGTCAAGTCCAAGATTAGGTTTGAATATAACAACCTGGTTCTGAATGGATGCAGGCAATGAATGTGAATGGAAGAAAAATAAATGTGCAAACTGACTGACCTATGGCATAGCCCGAGGCGTAGGTTAAGTTGGAATGTGCTAATCTGGTTGTGAATTGGCGTAGCCACCTGTAGCATAGCTCGAGGGGTAGATAAGGTTGGAGTGCGGCACTTTGGTTGCGAATCGGTGAAGTCAATCGATGTGAATGAATGAAAACTTGTTGTGCTGTCAGAGAGACCTGTACCTTAGCCCAAGGTCTAGACTGGGTTGGAAGTGAAAATCTGGTTGTGAATTGCGGTAGCCAATGAACAACAATGGAAGTAAATTAAATGTGCTGGTAGAGCAACCTCTAGCGTTGCTCGAGGCCTAGCTTAGGTTGGAATGTGGTAGTTGTGAAGCCTAGTAATGTAAATGGAAGAAAACCGGATGTGCTGGTTTTGTCCCAGGTCATGTTTGGGTTGGAATGTGAAAAGTCGGATGTGATTTGGTGTAGCCAGTGAACGAGAATGGAAGAAAACTAAATGGGGTGTCAGATGACCTATAGTATTGTCCGATGCATAAGACAGGATGGAAGTTTGGTTGTGAGTTAGAGACGTTAATGAATGTGAATGTACAAAAACTGGAGGAGTTGACACAATGACCTGTAGGTTAGGCCCAAGTCTATGCTGGGTTGAAAAGCGAAAATTTGTGTATGAGATGGCATAGCCAATGAATGAGAATGGAAGGATATTATATGCCCTAGGAGGCTGACTTTACCTGTGGCCCCAGTTAAAAAAAAATGGCTCTGAGCACTATGGGACTCAACTGCTGAGGTCATTAGTCCCCTAGAACTTAGAACTAGTTAAACCTAACGAACCTAAGGACATCACACACATCCATGCCCGAGGCAGGATTCGAACCTGCGACCGTAGCGGTCTCGCGGTTCCAGACTGCAGCGCCAGAACCGCGCGGCCACTTCGGCCGGCGGCCCCAGTTAAATTGGATAGTAAGAGTCTGTATATGAATTGGCGATGTCTTTAGCCTGCATAAGGCCACCACAGCAGCAATTTTGACAGCTAATCGCTCCTGACGAAGACGATGGAGGAAACTGTCGAAAGCTCGAGGTTTTACCTTGAATTGACACGGCAAGAAGTCCGAGAATCTTTTATACAACATGCCGTCGCGAAAGACTTCGTTCTCGTGTTGAATATTCCTTCAGAACACAAGCTGAAAACCGATTCTTTTCCAACTCTAAACCTACCATCCTCTGGTGCTGATTTTGGGCTTAGTAATGAGCCTAGTAAAGAGAGAAATATACGGGCACAAAAACGAAGCTACCGTAAAGAAGTAGAACATGTTTCTCAGGCAAATTCGTGCAGTCCTAAAGCATCGACTGTACACCAACCAGTGCAGCGCGGCGAAACGGCATTAAGAAGGGTCTGACCCGTGCGCCAATGGAAAGAACGGGCAGCGCGACGTCAGGAAGTCACGTGCTCGACGCCCCTTTGTCAATGCCGATTTAACCAGCCGCCCATCGCTTGTCGGGCCCAGTTCGTTCGCAGACTGTGAAAGCTTTAGTACCCAGTGATAGGAAGGTGATACCTAGCCTGTGTTCTGTCAGTAGTATTGGTGTATAAATGTACTGCATGTAGGAGGCACAGGAAGAAAGTTAATTTACATTTCTTTCCTTAATGGAAATAAAGTTTTCTGTTAATTCGGAAGTGTTTTGTACAGATGATTTTAGATTCCAGCCACCGACCATCGCAATTTCTCTCCTTCCTTGTTTGTGTCGGTGCTGGTGCTGACTCCCACAGTAGCCGACACAACAAAATACATTCCCGCCTAATGAAGCAATTACTTCTAGATAAAACGTTAACCCTGAAAACAACAACTGCTGTAATTGCGACTTGCGTGCTTACGCCAACAAATAAAAATTATGGAAATAGAAATAAACGGTCTTAGGCCGAAGAACGCAGATTTACAGGATCGTCCATCACTTGATGTAGTGCTGGGTTACATGAAATTAAAACGAGTTCTAAAACTGATTCAAGGATTTTTTTCGTATACTGTTATCAACAAGTGGTTATGAGAGGATTGGGTACAAACTGGTCGTATGAAGATATTGCAAACGTTACGAGCTTGCGTTGGTTGTCTTATAGTTATCTTCTGCCACATACGTATTGAAATATCCTCTCCCTAGTGAATTCACCATAAAACAGAACACTAAGGCAATTTAGCGTTCCACTATGTTTAATTGATTTAAGCCTTAGTGTTTTGAAAACTCAAAGTTATTAACATAATTTGAAAATGACGCAGTTCCGAGGCTTTACACTAACATTTCAGCGACCATAAAAAATATTCCAACTAATATAAACCTTAATAATAAAAATAATAATATAATAGTAATAGTAATAATAATAATAGACTAAAACTTGGAAATCTTACAGCTCACAGGCTGGCTGTGCGTGACTCCTATCGTGTTTATAGTATCCGAGATCTAACCCTTTCAGACGATATGGTTCCATTTGAAGTCACCTAGGATTTTCTCATTTAACGGCATATGCACAGTAGTAGCCACCCTTCCATCTCCAGTAGGTTCTGTCCTCTATAGCCTGATTAAAATTACTTGATTGTTGACAATCCACGTTTTGTAGCTCGTTTCTTCCAACCAGAGCACTCGACTTCACGCTCGAACCGATCGCCACTGCCAAACTGCCGCAACAACTGGTCAGATCACTGCCAATTCCCTGCCCGGCGTTCTTTCTTGACGGGTTTGGATCCCGAATCATGGGTCTGGCACTTTTGCTTCGTATTTCATCTCACATGATAACCACACCACAAACAACACACACATATAACCATGCATGTGTTTCATACACAGCACAAACCAAACACTACTGGATACTTCTGCACAAGATGCGATTCAGCGTCACATATGCGGTTATCATAATCACAGTGATCAGTCTACATTAAATAAGCATCACGCGACATTGCGCGAAACCAAGTTTTGAAGGCTGTTACTCGTCATTATGACTTTGTTATCAGATTCAAAAATTTGACACCTTTACTCATGTGTCAGTGTTGCACTTTAGAACAATGGTTAGCGAAGTAACCTGTCATGTCGAACATTGTAGGTTCGAATCTCGTGAACTGCCGCGAATTTTTTTTTTTCTTACTTCTAAATCAAATCAAAAGAGTTTCATTTTTATGAAATTAATTAGTTCAAATGTATTTTTTTATTTCTAATTCTTTGCCATCTCATTTTCGTCCTCGTGTTGATTTGTTTATATGCTCTTATTTTTCTACCTATCATTCTTTTTTTGTCTGGAATCCGTCTACGTCGCGTACAATCGGCAATCAAATACCAACGAGGACTCCTTATCGTATGGTTTTGCGCTAGCTCGCGTAGCCAAAGCGAGGATAGTTCTAGGCAATCAATGTTAGCGAGAAACCACAGTCTGCTTGTAGCGCTGAAACTGAACTTTTTCTGTCTTACGTTTGCTGGTAGAGGTTAGCTTTAATAGTCATGAACAAAGCAATCGTGATCTTAGTTCTGTTGCAGATTGTTGACCACCGCTTTCTCGAATACATTACACTTCATGAGGTTGTGATTAGTTTAGGATGTGACTTTAAATTCTGGGCTACAAAACGAGTCTCCTGCTGCAGTTCAGTCACTGATCATTTAAAAATCATGTTGTAGCATTACATGGGCAATCGTCCGAGTAGCCAACGAAATCTTTAAGCAATAATCTTGCCGGAATGCCCTTTAAAGTCAGATATACTTTGCATCACGTGAGAGTAGGAGAGTCAAAATAGGTAGTAGCGCGTGACGTCATCTGAAGTCGAGAATTTTTTATAGTGAAATCTGTGCTGAGCGATTGACACTGTATAAGAATCAGTAGTTAATGAGCTGTTTTTGACATAGCAGATCACAATGCTGCGTTATGCGTGATTTATTTTTTCTTTGGAAAACACAACTCCTGAGTTGCTCGAGTGCGCGGACAAGTTGTAATCGAGTGTGGGTCCTTTTTAATTTTAAAGAATTGACCTAAAACTGATAATCCATAATCCGGAGTTGGATTTGAAAACATTCTAGAGAGCCACGGCCAAACTTTGTTACAAACAGATCGCGCGCGGACTTTGAAATAACGGCGCGAAGTTTCAGATACGCGGTAGGCTATCGCGCGTTATAGTCGCGTGAAGGATTAATTGCTACTCCCCGTAATTTCTTGACATTAACTTGGTAATGACTATTAAAGAATTATTGGAGGTTACAGTAATCTTTCTTGGTGCTTACAATAAATGAGTTTTGATTTACTGTTTGAATACGACATATATTAATCACGGAATAGTCGATTGATTGATACGTTGGTTAGCAACCAATAAACAGGTTGTAATGTAATTACCAGAACGATCATTTCAATCATTGGTGACCACTACACACACCAGAAAACTAACTACTCTCGTTGTGAATGACATTTGGAACGGATGAGTTTTGTTTCAGCTCGTTGGGATTAATAAACTTCATCCGAAGTTGGAACTTCATAAACTGTGTCGTGTTCTTAGTACACTCATCCTCATAAATTAAGAATAATTGCAGAATGTGGTACCACACAACGTGGCACTACAAAAGACTGGCGCTAATAAATGGTTCAAATGGCTCTGAGCACTATGGGACTCAACTGCTGAGGTCATTAGTCCCCTAGAACTTAGAACTAGTTAAACCTAACTAACCTAAGGACATCACAAACATCCATGCCCGAGGCAGGATTCGAACCTGCGACCGTAGCGGTCTTGCGGATCCAGACTGCAGCGCCTTTAACCGCACGGCCACTTCGGCCGGCACTGGCGCTAATAGCATAGGCACATAGGGAACACACTCGACACAGATCTGTAAGTCCACGGTATTGGTGATAAGTTGAGAAAACCGTCCCGAAACACATGTGTCACAAAACCCCACCGTTTCCTGCGCATGTACCCCGATATCAGTATAGGACACGATCACCATGCACACGTACACAGGCCACACAACGGGTTGGCGTACTCTGGATCAGGTGCTCGAGCAGCTGCTGGGGTATAGCCTCCCATTCTTGCACCAGTGCCTGTCGGAGCTCCTGAAGTGTCATAGGGGTTTGAAGACGTGCAGTGATACGTCGACCGAGAGCATCCCAGACGTGCTCGCTGGGGTTTAGGTCTGGAGAACAGGCAGGCCACTCCATTCGCCTGATATCTTCTGTTTCAAGGTACTCTTGCACGATGGCAGCTCGGTGGGGCCGTGCGTTGTCATCCATCAGGAGGAAGGTGGGACCCACTGCACCCCTGAAAAGGCGGACATACTGGTGCAAAATGACATCCCGATACACCTGACCTGCTACAGTTCCTCTGTCAAAGACTTGCAGGGGTGTACGTGCACCAATAATAATCCCACCCCACACCATCAAACCGCGACCTCCATACAGGTCCCTTTCAAGGACATTAAGGGGTTGGTATCTGGTTCCTGGTTGACGCCAGATGAAAACCCGGCGAGAATCACTGTTCAGACTATAGCTAGACTCGTCCGTGAACATAGCCTGGGACCACTGTTCCAATGACCACGTACTGTGTTCTTGACACCAGGCTTTACGGGCTCTCCTGTGACCAGGGGTCAGTGGAATGCATCTTGCAGGTCTTTGGACGAATAAACCATGTCTGTTCAGTCGTCTGTAGACTGGGTGTCTGGAGACAACTGCTCCAGTGGCTGCAGTAGAGTCCCGAGCAAGGCTACCTGCAGTATTCCATGGCCGTCTGCGGGCACTCGTGGTGAGATATTGGTCTTCTTGTGGTGTTGTACACTATGGACGTCTCGTAGTGTAGCGCCTGGACACGTTTCCTGTCTGCTGGAATTGTTGCCATCACACTTTGTGGCACACGGAGGGCCTGCGCTACGACCTGCTGTGTTTCACCAGCCTCCAGTCGGCCTAGTATTGTACCCTTCATAACGTCATCAATATGTGTTTTCAACACACAGTCACCATTAGCACGTCTGAAAACGTCTGCACACTTACTCGCTGCACCGTACTCTGACATGCACCAATACACATCTGCGTATGTGGACTGCTGCCAGCGTCAGTGCGACGACCGCAGGTCAAATGCACCACATGGTCATACCCCGAGGCGATTTAAACGCGCAAACCGCCCACCAGAGCGTTGTTTCACCATGTATCAGCATTATCCTTAATTTATGAGCATGAGTGTAGATCGATAAACACTATAGTCTACACTACAATTTTCACCTTTTGAAAAAGAGAGCACTTACCTTTTTAGAGGAATGTTTCAGCTTTAGTCATCAATCTTCCCAAAACGGAGATAAGGGTGACACTCACACACAGCACCACGTCATCGTGATCAACCACTTATGTGCCCCCTTCTCCCTCCATTTTGTCGAAAATCCTGAGATACAGCCGCGGTACGACGAAGGAAGAAGGAAGAGGGTTTGGACAGCCGAGGGGAAAAGAACAAAACGACGACGAAGGAGCAAGAGGGAGAAAGAGGGAGAGGGGAGGTGACATCTGGCGCCCAACGAGTCGGCCTGAGCACGTTGCAGCGCAGGAGACATCTGGCCGCTACGTCTAACTTCGCACGGACCGACCAAGTACTCGCTACTGAAATGTGAGACCCGCAGGTATGAGTAGCGTAGTGAATTGAACCCTGTTGTATTCTTTTGTGCGCTTCGGTAGCAGCAGTATGTTGGGAGATTTAATTTGTAAAAATGCCTTCTCGAAGAAATAGAGATTTGAATCAGGATGAAACGTTTCAGGAATTAAATGTGGGACAGAAATAGTATGAACTAAGAAAGGGGAGCCATGAAATATCAGATGTGGGAGAGATAGAATCACAAGCACCGGGTTTGGGTGACAGTGATGTGCATGATACTGAAACAAATAGGGAGACAGGTGCCACAGCTGGTGGCCCAAGTGAAGTAAACGTGCCTACTAGCGTAATAACGGACAGAGACGCCAAGGTATTGGATTTGTTGGTGGCACTAAACACAGACATGACTTCACTGAAAACAGACATGAGTTGATTGAAAACGGACGTGTGTTCACTGAACACAGACATGGGTTCACTTTTGAGAAATTGCAACTTAACTGGGAAGGACAATTAAATGCTAAATTCAAAGAATTTGAAACAAAGGTATCTAAGGATATCAATGATTTACATTTTGAACTTGTGGGAAAAATCAATGAAGTGGACAATAAATGTGATATTCAGAATGAGTTTTTCACTCTGCAGAGGAGTGTGCGCTGATATGAAACTTCCTGGCAGATTAAAACTGTGTGCCGGACCGAGACTCGAACTCGGGACCTTTGCCTTTCGCGGGCAAGTGCTCTACCCCTAGAGCAAAGATCTCGAGTTCGAGTCTTGGTCTGGCACACAGTTTTAATCTGCCAGGAAGTTTCAATAAATGTGATACTATTTCACACAGGCATATCGATTTATCAAACAGAGTCGGTAATTGCGAAAGTAGTTGTCTGAAAACCGGTGTGCAGATCGAGAATCTGTCCGCAAAAATGACAGATTTCGAAAAAGATACTTGTAAGGGTACTGACACGTATTTAAAGGAACAAACTTCAAAATTGGAGGAAGATCTTAACGAATGGATTGAGGTTAAGGAAACGAGGTCGAGGAGAAATTTAATAGCCCTCGACGTGAAACAATCCGAGCTTATCGAATGGAAACAGTCGGAACACGACGAACTTGTCAAATTGTTTACTGATGAATTTCAGGCAATTAAAGAAAGGGTAACTGAAGAATTGCCGAAGGGGCAAAGGGACACTAAATTTAAAAGTGTCCGAGTTAGGTCGGAGGTCATCACAAAATGTTTTGACGGGCGACAATCATTCAGTGGACAAATCGAAAAACGGTAGACACTGTAGCGAGAGTAAATGTAACTATAGTGCCACGGTACCTGACAAATTCTATGAAGGTTACGAGAATGAACATGATCCGTTTGTACAGAGAGGGTATCCATTGTCTCTAATAGTTGAAACCAGCATATTTAAAAGCAAGCAGTTTTCGACCTTTACGTCAGAAAAGGACAACATCCATCCAAAATTTTTTATAAATACCTTGAAACGTATTTTTGCACATAGTTGGTCAGAACAAGATAAGCTTCAGTCCATCGTATACAAAATTACAGGTGAAGCAGCACGGTGGGTTGCAGAAGCAAGCGAGAACTGTAGTACTTGTGCAGAATTTGAGCAGCTTTTCCTGTCAAAATACTGCTCCAGGAGCAAACAGGAACGATTGCGTAAGGAAGTGTACCAACACGAATGCTATAATAGTAAGCGAAGCTCACTACGACAGTATTTCGAAAAATACATTAACAAAACGAGATATTGGAGCGAGCCTATCTCACGTCGGGAAGTAATACGCATTCGAAAGGGAAGGGTGCCGATTCATATTCGCGAAAAACATAAATGTTTCTGGTTGTGATGTGGAACAATTTTTGTCTGTAGTTGATTCTATTCATAAGATTTCGGAAGATGACAAAGTTTGGAATAATAATTAATGGTCTGCTACACAGCGTAATGATGCGGGTATTAATAATTGTGGTACTGGTTGTAATGACGACAATAGAGATAGGAATGCTAAGCCTACACAACCAGAAAAAAAGCAAACGATATCTTATGGCTATCATAAAACTAACAATAAAAGAGATCAATATAAACACGATGCTTATTATGCTAAGAAAACCTATGGGAATAATGGTAATCGCGTAAATTATATCAATACAGGAAAGCCTAGTCTTAAACGCAGACGTGATAGGTATCCGGAAGAAGATCCTGACAGGATACAACCGTGGGCAGATCATCCGCAAGGAGCGGCACCAGCATTACAACCGCAGGGACCGATACCAATGAATGACAGACCACCGGAATTACGGACGGAACCAATACCGAACTTTGAACACAACATTCGTATAGTTGAAGTTCATGAACCACTCATGAAGACATCTACCGAAAGGTTAAACTAAAACCGGTCTCCAAAAGCCTTCCTAGGATGACTGGGGATGAAAAGGAGGGCAAGAATCATTTTTCAATAAATGTATTGAGATATAATAATGATTTGGTCTTAAGGGAAGAGTTGAGTGAAGAAGTGCCGAACATTTCCAATAGATGTGGGCAAACTTTACAAGCTGTGGTGCAAGCAGTAATAAATGGTAATTGATACTTGATCGACACAGGCGCAACCATTAGCGTAATGACGCAAGATTGTTATAAACAGATACGACGAGAAGGGACGGTGTTAACGTTTCCTGTTACTGGATGCACTGTATCCCGCGCATTTGGTGCGAAAGCGCGGAGTCTCAAAACAGGCACGAGTCGACATTATAATGCGGGGGAAGGGGGGGGGGGGGCGGGGGCTTCTATAGAAAGTATCTTCCTGATCGTTTCGAAAATGGCCGTACCTTGTGTTTGGGGTCTTGATTTTTTGTGTGGAGTTGGAGCAGTAATTAATTTAAAAGAAGGAAAGTGTACGTTGGACCAGGAAGTGAGGTTGTGACAATTCCTATGATGAAGGGCCAAGTAGTCCCGGTGTGATGTTGTATAAAGCTAATGGTTAGCAATGTTGGTGTTAAGTGCGATATAGCAAGTGAAATTTACTTTATCGAATCTTCTGAAGAAGAGATAGATCAAGACACAATATGAGACGAAGTATCTGAATCCTAATATCTGACGTCAGATCAGAGGGAAGACTTACTCTGCTTGTTAACTGATTATGCACCAGTATTTAAACGTCCAGGAACCATCAAGGAGCTCGAATTTGATATTCAAGCATATCCTCATGAAGCCTTTCGTCGTACTTCCTACTCTGTTCCGTGGTCTAAGAGAGAGGCAGTAAAAAAAGAAATCATTAAGATGTTACAGTGGGGAATAATAGAGCCCTCTAATTCTCCATATTCGAGCCCTCTCTTGGCCGTCTTAAAGTCGAATGGTGATGTAAGACTGGATCTTGACACTAGGGAAATTAACAAAATTATTGTTCCGGTACAAATGAGACCAGAGAATTTGGAAGAACTTATTCAGAAGTTTAATGGTGCCCGCTTTTTGATATCCCTGGATATGAGGAGTTCATATTGACAGGCGAGAATATCATCTGAGTCACGGAAGTACACTGCTTTTATTTTTCTTGGGAGAAGCTATCAGTTCACGGCCAGCTCCTTGGGATTAATAAATTTCATCCGAAGTTGGGACATAAACTGTGTCGTGTTCTTAGTAGATCGATAAACATTATAGTCTACACTAAAATTTTCACCTTTTGAAAAAGAGAGCACTTACCTTTTTAGAGAAATGTTTCAGCTCTAGTCATCAACCTTCCCAAAACGGAGATAAGGGTGACACTCACACACAGCACTACGTCATCGTGATCAACCACATATGTGCCCCATTCTCCCTCCATTTTGTCGAAAACCCTGAGATATAGCGGCGCTACGACGAAGGAAGAAGGAAGAGGGTTTGGACAGCCGAGGAGAAAAGAAAACTACGACGACCGAGCAAGAGAGGGAAAGAAGGAGAGGCCACAAGGTGTCGACAGAGCATTTCGCATTTCCGACATACCTCGTGGCGACCACTTCCACCATCGCTCCGCGTTACACATTAATGGCATTTGTGAACTGATCCACCTTGCTTTGTCGCCTATAACCGAGTGGTGAGCTGATGGCCAATGTGGCAACACCGTAGTGCAAGAGACAGGAAACACTTCTCATGTTTCAAATCTTTGCAGTTAGACAAGCAAACATACGAGGGTTGTTTTTTAAGTAAGGGCCGTTTTTATTTTTAAAAAAAGATACAAATACTTTTGTAAAAAAACTTTTATTTTCTGATTCTACACACTTTTACCTATTTTTCTTAATAGTTGCCTTGTTTATTTAAGCACTTGTCATACCCTACAACTAAGTTTTTAATTCCCTCTTCAAAGAATTTAGCCGCCTGCTCGGACAGCCAAGAGTTCACGGCCGCTTTCACTTCATCGTCATCATTGAAGTGCTGCCCGCCAAGATGGTGTTTCAGGTACCGGAAAAGGTGAAAATCGCTAGGAGCAAGGTCGGGGCTGTATGGTGCATGGTCCAAAACTTCCCAGCCGAAAGAATCAATCAAATCCTGTGTCTTTTGAGAGGTGTGAGGCCTAGCGTTATGTGCAGGAGCAAAACTCCTTTTGTCAGCATGCCGCGCCTTTTGTTTTGAATTGCTCTGCGGAGCTTTTTTACAGTTGCACAGTAGGCATCTGAGTTGATTGTCGTTCCTCGTGGCATAAAGTCCACTAGCAAAACACCGCGCCAGTCCCAGAACACAGTTGCCATAATCTTGCACTTTGACAGCGTCTGTTTAGCTTTGACCTTGACGGGTGAGGTCGTGTGTCACCATTCCATCGATTGCCGCTTGCTTTTGGGAGTGATATGGGATACCCATGTTTCATCTCCAGTGACAATTTGACTCAACATGTCATCCCCTTCTTCCTCGTAACGAATCAAAAAGTCCAATGAAGTGGCAAATCTCTCCCCTTTGTGGTCCTCTGTGAGAAGTCTGGGTACCCACCAAGCACACAGTTTCTTAAAGTTTAGGTTTTCAGACACAATTTTGTACAAAACCGATCTTGAAACTTGTGGAAATTCCAATGAAAGAGTGGAAATTATGAATCTTCTGTCCTCACGAATCTTTGTTTCGACTGCAGCCACCAAATCATCAGTGATCACAGAGGGCCGGCCTGAGCGTTCTTCGTCATGGACGTTTTGACGGCCATTTTTAAACTCTCTAACCCATTGACGCACTTTATCTTCACTCATTGCATTCAAGCCATAAACTTCTGTTAACTGACGATGAATTTCTGCAGCTGATAGGGCTCTCGCGGTCCAAAAACGTATCACTGACCGTATCTCACACACGGCGGGCGATTCAGTAATCGTAAACATTATAAAGTAGCGCAGCGATGCGTACACGTCAGCTACAGAGCTGCAACTTGCATCAGTGTGAACGGGAAGGGAGCCAGCAAGTGGCGCGGTGGCTTGTTGCGGCGTCCGCGCGAACTACGGGACTATACGCGCGAACGGCCCTTACTTAAAAAACAACCCTCGTAGAAGCCATTTTTGTATGCAGTGCACGACTGTCTTTTTTTCAAATTGTGATTGAATTCGTCTGTATAAGGCGTGTTTTGCACATGCATTAGGTACCGAAAACTACCCTGCTCAAATTTATACAATGTGTAAGCTAAATTTATGTATTTATTTTCGTGATTATTGTGGTGGTTCCTTTTGAAACGACTGCAGCTCTGAGGGCAACATGAGTAGCTGTGACAGGTTGTTGTATTTGCTGTTTCACACGATGTAGTCTCGCAGAATAAAGGAAGAAGCAATTCAGGCGGGCCTTCTGAGAGGAATAAAAGTCCCAGATGTCCACGTACATCATCAGAGCCGTTAGCAAAATAATGTAAAACTTGTTAAAGCTTTAAAACCCAAACTGCATACACTGTAGCACAAAGAAGGAACCTCACAGAATCAAGTGGAAGTGTGCTCTCTGCTAAGCAGCTATATGCCTATCTGCAGAAAGGAACTGCACTTTATCTTACCACCAAAAGTAACTACATTTCATGCACAGTGGCTCCATTTGAAACCACGCTATATGTGTTCAATTAATGTAGGCAACACTTGTTTTTCACATTGTTCTGCCTCAATTTAAGTTTAATAACCTAATAAAAAAAGAAAATTTAAAAATTTTAATTTTTAATATTACCAGTCACAAAGGGTTAAGTGATCAAAATTATCGTGTGTGCACTTTGGGCTTCATGGTACATGGAGCTGCGTTATTTTGTCACGGATGCATCTGATTATTCGCCGAGTCCTGCGCTTGTCAAGAAGGGCTGTACGGACCGCTGTTATGAGTGGTTCTTCGTGGAGCAAAATTGAATAGCTTTAACATTTATTTAAAAATGCTGACGGTTCGCCTCAGTGACCATGTTGGAGGAATTTGTTTTCACACGATTTGATGAGTTGGACTTAGGGGACATTTTGTTCCAACAGGACGGAGCAACGGCTCACACTTTGAGGACATCAGTGACAGTTTTGAGGGAACACTTTTTAATATTTTTGTGTGATCTAAAATTCAAAAAACCTCTCTCACACCGGCCTGATTTAGCTTCACTGGTCAGGATAGTAAAAAACATGGGTATATTAAGGGAATTTTCATTCACAAAGTAGGCTTATCACATTCACACAGTTCAGTACTGTTCTATCCTGATTAAATTGAGCTTAACTTAAATTCCATAAGGCAGTGAAGCAATTTCGAAGTCTCGGTGCGACGAAAAATGTCAGTCGATCTCCTGAAAACATTTGTAATAATTATTAACTTTCGGTGATCACATGGGGAAGACCGGAGATCTGCTGGTAAGACCGTGTTAGCCTATTTACTGGAAGTAATAAACTGGATATCTTGAGCATACTAAACGGCAGGTTCGTCCAGTGTAAATCAGACGTTCCCCACTGATCCCGTGCAACACAGCGTAGTAAGCAGACACTGTCAATAATAATCAGTTAAATAATACGCGAACACACTTACTTTAGTTCATGTATTAAATTCCTTCTCATACAGAATCTCATCAAGATGGCGACTAGCTCAACAATACATACATATAGATCTTCCTTCTTTCACGGCTAATCGGCAAGATCTGAATCCTTCCTTTCATAAGAGAAAACATATATAGCAGAGAAGCTATTCCATGGAGTAAATGCACGCTCCAAGGAATAATAGGGCTTGAAACTACTTTGTATTGATAATCATCGTATATTAAAGTTTAGGAAGCGGTAAGATAAGAAGAGATATTTCGAGATATGTACTGAGATATATAACTTATAAAAAATTTCTGAAAATATCGCGGAGAGACCGCTGCAAGAGACATTACAACTTCCTAGAGAGCCTCGTCGCGGTAAGGGGCGATTTGGAGTGCCCGACCTTCTCCCCCTCCTTGGGCCATTGCCATTTGTTGCAGGTTTCTTTGAAATATCGCTTTTATGTCAACCGCCCCCGAACACTACATGAGCTGAAAGCCAATATTCGGGCAGAAATTGCCAAAATACCTGCCGCTACGCTGTAAGGGTCATGAGAAATGCCAGAAATCAGCTTATTCAGTTTATGGGCAATGGGGGTCGTCACACACCTGAAATGATTTTTAAAACTGTGTAAAACAAAAATTTAGGTATGTAACTACCTTATCAGAAAAAAATTCAAAAATTTCTGATTCATAAAATGGGTTTTATTGCGTTTAAAACCAGGAAGTTGTGTTTGCCAAACCCTGTAAAACGCGTGAAGCATTAAAACCACCCTCTTAACTTTTTTCTATTTTTTTATTACTCTAGTTTCGACGCTATCCGGATTGCCATACTGGCCATTACCCACTCCGCTCTTGTTGCTATCTGCGTCATCAAGTGCGATGTTGTGACAGTCCAGAGGTTGCAGGCTGCAATTCGCAATGGCTGTTGCCGTCGCCACCGCCCACTATGGTGGTACGGTGGTTACAGGGAAAGTGACAGGAGTGGAAAGACGGAGGGGGTAATGGCCGACGTATATAGGACGATCACCCGAGCAGAGCAGTAGTCATCAGGAACTAAGTTAAGAAGGCTGAAAGTCAGTTTCTCGAAATTTAGTCAAGAACTTATGGTGTGAAATGGGCGGAATTCTGAAGTTAGAAAAATAAGGTATGTGAGAAAAGCAATGAGACTGATTTTTTATCTACCAAAGTTATTTTTTTTTCAAACAACATTATCCCCTTCAACGTAATTCCCTTCGGCAGCTACACACCGCCAGAGTCGTCGATCCCGGTGTTCGTAGCAGCGCTGAAAAGCTTGGACGGGTAGGGCCCTTAATATGTCAGTCACATTCTTCGAATGTTCTCCAGAATCCCAAAATGACGTCCTTTTAAGATATTTTTCAATTTCAGGGGAAAAGTCGCATGGACTCGTGAGAATCAGGGGTGTGTGGGAGAACAGGAATATCTTTACTGCAAAAAATTCCGCGATGGAAGTGTGTGTGTGTGTGTGTGTGTGTGTGTGTGTGTGTGTGTGTGTGTGTGTGTGTGTGACGTGGCGTTGTCACTATGCAGCATCCACTTGTATGCAGTGTCCCGCCTCATTCTATGTACCCCATTCCTTAGAATTTCAAGGTCATCCTTACTGCTAAACGTCGGTCTGATCTCAAAATAGAATGCGCACGTCCGAGGTTTTGGTCGGTTCGTGATGCTGAAAGTCTCCCTGAGCGAGTTTCATCTTCAACGTGTTGTCGGCTTCCAAAAATGATTTGGACCAGCGAAAGACTTTCGTTATTAACAAAGTTCGCCATGGCCTGTTTCAACGTTCCGAAGGTCACACTTGCCGATTCCCCAATTTCGATACAAATCTCGATTGCACAGCGTCGCTATAAATTCCGCTGTTCTATCTTCGTAACACACGACAAAAACACAACTTCACCAATGCCGCTCTCAGAAATGACATGACGGTTGTAGGGAGCTGAAACTCGGGACCGAGCGTCTGGACGGGACGAACCCACCGGTCTGCCCGAGTAGAACGACACGGTTCTGCCAGGGCGCTCACAGTGTTATCGGTCTCATTACTCTTCTCTCACGCCCCATATACCAGTAAAAAACATCTAATAGTATAAAGCCAGAATCCTCCAACGTTGACTATGTCAGACATTACCTTTGGAGTAGCTAATGTCGTCGTAGAGGGCGGCCGTGTCCGGGGCGGAGGTGAGCGCGTGGGTGGACTCTGAGGCGTCGGCGTCCAGCGCGATGGCCATCTGCTCCACCAGGAAGTGCTCCCTCAGCCCCCAGCAGTCCGTCACCATACCCTGGCCGGCACAACACACATGGTTTCCTTCAGTCTCTCGTACTTAGATGGCTGCTGGCGTGTACCCAAATTTAGGTGGATGCAGGGTAACGTTACCTTGTGTCTGTAGCCCTATGTGGCTACTGTCTTTGAAAGTAAAATATTCTGAGTGATTTGGCTGTATTATATACACACCAAAAAAGTTTTGCGTCACCTCGGTTCCGAGAGTACAGAAAATTGGAACAGAGATCAACATAAACATCATTTCCGCCCTTTTTATTGCTCATGAAAACCATACATTGCATCTTGTACCACCATACAGCGAGGCCTCCAGAGGTAGTGGTCCAGATTGCTGTACATCCTCTTGCATTGATGCATGCCTGTATTCGTCGAGGGATACTACCCACAAGTTCATCAAGGCATTGCTGGCCCAGATTGTCCCATTCCTTAAGGGCGATTCCGCCTAGATCCCTCAGAGTGGTTGATGGGTCACTTCGTCCATAAACAGCCCTTTGGAATATATCCCAGGGATGTTCAATAGGTTTCATGTCTGCAGAACATGCTGGCCACTCTAGTCGATCGATGTCGTTATTTTGAAGGAAGTCATTCACAAGATATGCACGATGGTGGCGCGAATTGTCGTCTATGAAGACGAATGCCCCGCCAATATGCTGCCAATATGGTTGCACTATCAGTCAGAGGATGGCATTCACGTATTGTACAGCCGTTACAGCGCTTTCTGAGACCACTAGTAGCGTACGCCAGCCCCACATAATGCCACCCCAAAACAGCAGGGAGCATCTACCTTGCTTGACTCGCTCGACAGTGTGTGTAAGGCGTTCAGTCTGACTGCGTTGTTTCCGACGATTGAAAGTATATGCGACACTCATCGGTGAAGAGAACGTGATGCCAATCCTGAGTGGTCCATTCGGCATGTTGTTGGACCCATCTGTACCGCGCTGCATGGTATCGTGGTTGCAAAGATGGACCTCGCCACGGACGTCGGGAGTGAAGTAGCGCATCATGCAGCCTATTGTGCACAGTTTGAGTCGTAACACCGCGTCCTGTGGCTGCACGAAAAGCATTATACAACATGGTGGCGTTGCTGTCAGGGTTCCTCCGAGCCACTGCAGTAGTAGCCCTTGGGCGGACTGAGCGAGGCATGTCAACGACAGTTCCTGTCTCTCTCTATCTCCATGTCCGAACAACATCGCTTTGGTTCACTCCGAGATGCTTGGACACTTTCCTTGTTGAGAGCTCTTTCTGGGACAAAGTAACAATGCGGACGCGATCGAACCGCCGTATTGACCGTCTAGGTATGGTTGAACTACAGACAACATGAGCCATGTACCTCCTTCCTGGTGGAATGGAACGGATAGGCTGTCGGACCCCGTCCCTCTAATAGGCGCTGCTCATGCAAGGTTGTTTACATCTTTAGGTGGGTTTAGTGACATCTCTGAACAGTCACGTGGACTGTATCTGTGATACAATATCCACAGTCAACGTCTACCTTCCCGAGTTCTGAGAACCGGGGTGATGCAAAACGTTTAATGGGCTGGCCACTGTGACCGAGCGGTTCTAGGCGCTTCAGTCCGGAACCGCGCTACTGCTACAGTCGCAGGTTCGAATCCTGCCTCAGACATGGATATGTGCGATGTCCTTAGGTTAGTTAGGTTTAAGTAGTTCTAAATCTAGGAGACTGATGACCTCAGTTATTAAGTCTCATAATGCTTAGAGCCATTTGTAACAGCTCAAACGCCGAAAGCGGCAGAAACCACACTGCAGTTACGGGCCTATGCGCTGCTGGCTCGCAGCATTGGCACACGTCGCACCTGTAGACGACACTTCCACGTGAGGGATGCCGAGCACACGAGTGACCGACCTACTGGTTACACAGCTCCCGGCCACTGGCCACACTCCAGATGTTTTGACGCTAGATTCCACAGATACTGCCACACACAAATGGAATTTAAACTGGCTTTAAGGGGTGTAGGACGTCAAACGCGCCGACTTATAGCAAAAGAGGCACCACAGGACATTTTAATTTCCACTGTTTATACCTTTACAAATAAACTCATAAATATTCGTCAGCATGACCAATAAGTATTCAGGATTCACACTGATAGCGGTGGACGTGGAAAAACATAACAAAAGCAATTTGTTTTATATGTGAAATTCGACCTTTTTTCGTTACCATTGGCTGCATTAATTGCTTTAGGTACACTTTTCTTCAAAAGTAAGAGATATTCTTCAATGAATTTTCCACAGCATACAAATCATACTTGAAGGAGTATGAAACTCTAGAATTTATTTAATTTATGAGAAAATGACTGAGTTATTACATTTTAAACTTCATGTTTAGGAAAACTCAAATTTTATAGTTAATTATCCCAATTTTTACCACAATTTTTAATAGATTGGGAAAATTCTAAAGTTTTGCATTAAGGAGTTTGTGTTTAATAAGCATACCAAGTTTGATAGTAATAGGATATTTATTTTGGATGCTACATGTAACTAAGTACAGAAAAATGTGTTTTGCGAAAAATGGCCGTTAAAGTTTCTGCTTGTATTTGACAGTTTTAGAACTGTCCAGCAACATAAGCAGGTTGTTTTTAGTTTTCAATATCAGTTTCCTTCCTCTTCACACTACTATGATGCACTCTTCTTGATTTTATGACCTCCAAAAATGATTTATCTGCTTTCACTACACGCTCTCTGTCTATCGCATACAAAGCTTTGATACAGTTCACTCCGGGCTTAATTCCAATTTCTCTAATACATATTTTCTGTTTTGCACACCGTCATTAAAACATGAAACTGCATCATAAACACCAACAGCAAGTGCATTTCTTCCCACAAAAACGGTTTTTGGCAATCTTTCTAATACATATTGGTTAAAACTTTCATTTGGGTTTTGGGCACCATCATGAAGGCATTTCTTCAGTAAGTTTTCATTTGCAAGGTCCCTGAATATAGGTTTGATGCTTTCCATTACAGCAGTTGGTAGAGAATTCCTATGATGATATTCCTCACCAGCAGCAACTGACCTTTTGTAGCCACACCATTATTCACTTCCTTTTGGGCATAAGTTGAGGATAGGGTTATTGTCTGTGGACATTTTGAGGAAGTATAAGGCCCGAACTGCTTGTTTCATACTTTTCTTATTGCCAAACCATAATATGTCTGTAGTTTGTCAATTTCTGCATCCGTCAGCCGCCCTCTCCCTTTTATTCCCTTCCCGTCAGATCATTTTTTTCCTGACAAATCTTAACTCAGCCTTCTAAGTCTAGTGCCAAGTCTTTTCTGTACATGTCCCACACATTCTAACTTCTGCACAATAGTCTCAGCTCCATATGGTGCACACTTTTGAACCTCAAGGAAAGCTTTACTGTCACCATCACCAAGGTACTTCACATAACGCAGGCCATGGGAGGTAACAGATCTGCTAAACGAGCTTACAACTAACTCCCTGCACTTCCATACCTCCACTTGAGCCTTTATAGTTCATATTACATACAGGATCTGCAATCCCTTTCACACAACTATGACAAAATTTACTCAGCACTTCAACATCTAGTACCTTAAGAGTGTCAACAGATGTTTCTGTTACAACACCATTCAATGAAGTGTGCCCTCTTTTTTGCCAGGTACCATCAAAGCATCCATACGTCCCTGTCACCATCATTTTCGATAACAGATTCTTCTGCAGCACTTTTCATTGAAGATTCTGCAACTTCTTTTACAGCCTCAATCAGTAAGCCATAATATCTCTCAAACTTTGCTAGAGGAGGAGGAAGATTCATCACTGCACAAAGTGTTCTTGCTGCCTTCTGTCCCCTACCAATACAGCACATGCCATATTCTACCCTCAAATTCACATCATAACCTTTGTTTGCGATTTTAGATGTCATGCAAGACGCACAAACGTTGCGTTTGCTGCATATCACAGATAAGTTCGTAGCAAGGCCTTTCCTGGCACTCTTATCTTCCACCAAAGAAATACACTAAACCCCAAGGGAATGTTTGCACATAACATTGTCCAATATTAATTGTGACAGTATGTTAACATCAACAATAATATTACATGAACCCTCGGATTCACAGCCTCCATTTTCATTAGCACCAAAAACAAGTTTCCTTCTAGAAGCACTCGGTGGTGAATTGTTTACTGGCTCTGAGAGGTTGCAGTCTTGAGCCACTGGTGTAACATTTGTTGTAACACCCTTTACTGTGTATCTGTTGCCGTGGTGACATTGTTTACGGTTGAGGCAACGAATTGTAGGCACCCTGTGCGATAATATGCCACAAACGAACACAAAACAACACAGCAAAATGAAAATTGTGTCGAAGATCACAGCACCACACTGCACGCCTTTCAAAACATAGAACAAACAAAACCAGCGATCAAAACAATGCATGTCGATAGCAGCAGAGAAAGTATCGATATTGATAGTCCTTTGTTTCACATATGACTACAGAGCGAAATACTCTTAGGCATGACAGAAGAATGCTGTGCAGAGGGGCGTGGCGCTGCACCTTCATACACTTAAGACCAAATTACGTACCTTATAACTCTTCAAATATATATGTTTTATACATCAAATTATTCAGGAAGATGTGCGCTACAAAATAAGCATATTTTTTGAAAATTGACTTTTTTTTAATTTTTGACGTCCTACCCCCCTTAAACAGCTTGTCGGCAAGTCAGACGATGCACAGTCCATTTCGTTCATGACCAGACCTGTCACACTGCCTCAGCCGCGCTGCTAAGCGACGACCACTGGCCGAGTGTTGGACCTGGGCACAGAAACGCCAGGCTGCCGCCGCATCACTGCCCTGCAGCCGTCACCAACCGGGCTGCCGCTACTGTCCGAGGGACCACCTGCTTCGGCAAACCTACGTGTGGGGCCCCGAGGATCCCTTCCCATTAGCTGCAGTCTGTCTCAGATGTGCTGAACCGTACCTGCTCGAGTTCATCAACAGAGCGCTCTATCAACTGACTGGCTGCCTCCTCCTTCCACTCCAGTGGCAACCTCCAGCAGAGAACCACTCGCCCTCTCTTACCCTGCAGTTAAAGTCTGCTGCAGTGGTTTCAACTCTGCTCGGAGCAGGAGTCTGAATGACTGGAGGAATGGTAGCATGTTCTTCCTCCAAAGTCGCAACCAGGGAAGGAAGTCTAGGATCTGGAGTGAAGTCGATTTTTAACTCATTCCAAAGGTCGGGACTGTGGGCAAGTCAGAATAATTCAGGAATCTTATGGTCCACAAACCATTGCAGCAAATATGAACACATGTCGGACCAAATGACGTATCGCCCTGTGGTCCAAGTCTCATGGGTTTGACACCGCATTTTCGTATTACATACATTTGCAACACTGACGAGCGGTTTTTGAATTCCAGGTCACCCTGCAGTTCCCAGCTTACAGAGGTCCTTTCGTGTTGTTTTGATGACGAGAAGGTTTGCGAGTGCGACATTCAGTTCCCCGGTGAATTTTACAGCTGTCGTCGTCCCTTTTTTTGTCACAATCCTCTCCAGTGATCGTCTGTGACGATCAGACGACATACACATTCGTCCGTGTTGTGACTTGGCGGATGATGTTTCCCTGTATGTGGTGTAAATCTTCGATATTGTGCCTCTTGAAACTCTAACACTTCAGCTATCTCGTTTGCGGTAGTACCTACCGTACGAGAAGCAACAGTTTGCCAACGGAGGAATTCATTTAGCTCCGACATAGTGCACTCACAATTGCACGGAAGAGTGTTCTGACCACCGCCGATACTTGCAAGATACCGAGGACACTGCACAGGTGCCGTTCGTGGGCAAATACAACAGCGCAACCCACAGGGTTGGCGAGTGTCTCCTTTTATGGTCAGGTATTTATTTCTCATGGTCTTTCACGTTTTTATTCAATTCCTGTACTTCCAAATTGCGAGAGTATAGGCCACGACTGACTTTAGTATGACATATTGTTTTAGTTACTGCAAATGCATCTCAAATACACTCCTGGAAATTGAAATAAGAACACCGTGAATTCATTGTCCCAGGAAGGGGAAACTTTATTGACACATTCCTGGGGTCAGATACATCACATGATCACACTGACAGAACCACAGGCACATAGACACAGGCAACAGAGCATGCACAATGTCGGCACTAGTACAGTGTATATCCACCTTTCGCAGCAATGCAGACTGCTATTCTCCCATGAAGACGATCGAAGAGATGCTGGATGTAGTCCTGTGGAACGGCTTGCCATGCCATTTCCACCTGGCGCCTCAGTTGGACCAGCGTTCGTGCTGGACGTGCAGACCGCGTGAGACGACGCTTCATCCAGTCCCAAACATGCTCAATGGGGGACAGATCCGGAGATCTTGCTGGCCAGGGTAGTTGACTTACACCTTCTAGAGCACGTTGGGTGGCACGGGATACATGCGGACGTGCATTGTCCTGTTGGAACAGCAAGTTCCCTTGCCGGTCTAGGAATGGTAGAACGATGGGTTCGATGACGGTTTGGATGTACCGTGCACTATTCAGTGTCCCCTCGACGATCACCAGTGGTGTACGGCCAGTGTAGGAGATCGCTCCCCACACCATGATGCCGGGTGTTGGCCCTGTGTGCCTCGGTCGTATGCAGTCCTGATTGTGGCGCTCACCTGCACGGCGCCAAACACGCATACGACCATCATTGGCACCAAGGCAGAAGCGACTCTCATCGCTGAAGACGACACGTCTCCATTCGTCCCTCCATTCACGCCTGTCGCGACACCACTGGAGGCGGGCTGCACGATGTTGGGGCGTGAGCGGAAGACGGGCTAACGGTGTGCGGGACCGTAGCCCAGCTTCATGGAGACGGTTGCGAATGGTCCTCGCCGATACCCCAGGAGCAACAGTGTCCCTAATTTGCTGAGAAGTGGCGGTGCGGTCCCCTACGGCACTGCGTAGGATCCTACGGTCTTGGCGTGCATCCGTGCGTCGCTGCGGTCCGGTCCCAGGTCGACGGGCACGTGCACCTTCCGCCGACCACTGGCGACAACATCGATGTACTGTGGAGACCTCACGCCCCACGTCTTGAGCAATTCGGCGGTACGTCCACCCGGCCTCCCGCATGCCCACTATACGCCCTCGCTCAAAGTCCGTCAACTGCACATACGGTTCACGTCCACGCTGTCGCGGCAAGCTACCAGTGTTAAAGACTGCGATGGAGCTCCGTATGCCACGGCAAACTGGCTGACACTGACGGCGGCGGTGCACAAATGCTGCGCAGCTAGCGCCATTCGACGGCCAACACCGCGGTTCCTGGTGTGTCCGCTGTGCCGTGCGTGTGATCATTGCTTGTACAGCCCTCTCGCAGTGTCCGGAGCAAGTATGGTGGGTCTGACACACCGGTGTCAATGTGTTCTTTTTTCCATTTCCAGGAGTGTATAGAGTAGTGGATTAAGACAGCATCTAATTGGATTCAAATTTCACAGATGCCCTGCCTTGACACAAGTTCAGTACTGCTTCCGCTCTTCACATGTTACAAATTACTGTACACTGGTACCTGTTAAAGGAGCTGTTCAACGTCTCGTCCTGGCATTTGGATACAATACTGCACTTGCCTCTGCAGTAGGTTAACAATTTTTTCAAACACTCTCGGATCATTTAGTAGTAGGACTGTATTCTTAAAAATATTGGAATCCGATATATAAAAGATTTAGCTATCGAATGTCGAAGTATCGAAGAACGTATCGATAAAATACTGGACGGACCGGCCAAGGCAAATATCGGGTGCACATTGTAAACATACCGCCGGTTTTAGAGCTGCATATTTAAGTATTAATTTCTTATTAGATATTCTCTAAATCGACAGGTTAGCAGCCTGCACATCCGCCTCAGAGCAAGAAATGAACGGGAAAACGTTGCACGTTCACGCTTGTTGATAACCGCTTCGCTAAGAATGGTGACTGCATGTAAGTGGCACTATAAAAGGCGTTTGATGGGTCCATCGTTCGGTTTCGTCGCTTACCGCACTTCGTCTCCATTTCCTGGTTTTTCATTTATGCAAACGCCAACCACCTAGCAGTCGTAGTGTCAAAATTGCATGGTGAAGCTACACGTTGCGGTTTCCGTTGATGGCAGCCAGCGCCGATTATGTCAGCATTTTCCCTCACACGTCTCCGCTCACCATATAGACCATTCTTGTCCTTAAGATTTTTGTTCATCATTTTCAGCAACTATTTTTGAAGAATGTCGATGTGCAGAAATAGTACACTAGGTGAGCTAAAAGTGTGTGTGCTACTTCTTCACATTGGAAATCTTATTATTTCATTCACTCCTCCCTTCCCTCACGCCCTCCTCCCCCTTCCCCCCCCCCCCCACCCACCCCACCTCCCCCCCCCCACCCCACCACTTCAGTCGGACTACTTTATGCCACCTATACTTGCTTCACACAGTCAAAGAGAAAGATTCCAGGTGATGAAGGCTCAAAAAGAAATAAGACTCCTTCCCACAGTGAAAGTAAAATGATGTCCTACTACATCTTGAAAAGGACGACTACAAATATTTTCCGAAAATTGTGAGAAAAAAATAATATAAAATAAACATATCGACACTCGATATTGCCATTTTGATGTCTATATACCAGAGAAAGAAGTATCGCCAATATATATTCATATTTTTTGGAAAGAATATTGATATTTTATCAGCAGCCCTATTTCATAGTTCTTGACAATATTGTTTAAATAGCTGCTGCAGTTCTTCAAAAAGGTTCAAATGTGTGTGAAATCTTATGGGACTTAACTGCTAATGTCATCAGTCCCTAAGCTTACACACTACTTAACCTGAATTATCCTAACGACAAACACACACTCCCATGTCCGAGGGAGGACTCGAACCTCCGCCGGGACCAGCCGCACAGTCCATGACTGCAGCGCCGAGACCGCTCGGCTAATCCCGCGAGGCTGCAGTTCTTCAATGGTATCAACGGGAGAGCTGTATGCTTCATTTTTGTACATGGAATGTATTTGCAGTTGCGAGACCTGGACTCGAATCCGAATTTCCCACCTGTGCGAGCGGTCTCCTCATCACTTCGGCTATCTGGGCATGCTTCAAGGCCAAAGCCAAACTTCCGTATGTCGTCGTCCATGTGTCAAAGTTTGGGTCCGACAATGAGTCGTGTTCACATGACCTAAGTGGTTCACGTGACCACTCATGACAAGTGAGAAATCTGGGTTCAAGTTCTGGTCCCGCACAAATTCTCATTGTCATCATTCCGTTATACAGCAGAAGGTTGCCCATATTCGCGAGGTGATTTCGTTCCATGTATTTCATAACAGCTGCAGTGCTCCTTCCTTCAGACATTCATGCAATTCAATATTGAATTTCACTTTTTGAATAAGTTCCAACAGAAAAATCCAGAGCGAAAATTGTTTGTTTACGGAGGCATACTTACTGGAATCTGCTAGCGTATACTTCAACATACATACTCCTCAAGTCAATGTACAGTGCATGGCTGAGGGTACGATGTACAACTACTAGTGATATCCTTTCCTGTTCCAAGTGCAAATAGAGAAACGGAAAAACGACTATCTCTATGCCTCTGTGCGAGCCCTGATTCCTCTCATCTTCGAGGTGATTATGTGGAATGTACACTAGCAGCAGTATAACCGTTATGGAATCAATTTCGAATGGCAGTTCCCTAAATTTTCAAAAAACCGGTGCTCCACAGAAAGAACGTCGTCTTCCCTCGAATGACTGACAGTTAAGTTCGCCAAGCATCTTCCTAAGAATGATTTTTGGCCATAATGGCTACTTTTGTGAACCGTGACTGTCTGGCATAATTATTTATTTGTAATTTCAGCTACCAGTCACTTTTTTATTTTTTGTTTTATGTTTAATCTATCGTAATACAACGAGTTTCGAGCATGTTCTGTTTATCTTCAGGTATTTATACATACATACATACAGCGAAATGTTACTTAAAAATGAACTGTCTTAAACTAGATTAACCTAGAACTCTTTGTCCATTGTTTGTTACTGTAGTGGCAGGTGTGGCATTTGGGGGAATGGGCGAGGGGGGCAGTGATGTCATCTGCTGGTTTTTTCCCTTGTGGTTAGCTATATATGATATCACAGCCTGTATAGGATGCAGATAGTTTTGTATCAGTTGTGTGTTGCGAAAATAGCGTGAAAGGCTTTTATCTGACAGTTGACCACTTACGATTTCATCACCTTGCAGTCTCACTTGCATCACTGGTGTAATGGCAGAGCTGTTGAGGAACATTACACTATTGCACATTGCATTTTGTCACTGACTTCCGACGTAATTCACTGCACAAATTGCTTCGACATACATGTAAACGTTATGCACGTACCACAAGATGTCGGATTTGTAGCATGTGAGTCAGTATCGATAATCGAGGTTTTGTATCGATAGTCAGGGTACTGACAGATTTGTAGTCATTTATCTACATTAATACATCTTGAATCTATTGAGTTAGAACTGACTTAAGACTGTTGAAGAATTTTGAGTTTATGAATTCGGTTATTTTGTTATGTTATCTCCATGATTTTTATTATGTATGAAAATTTCCATTTGTTCCATGATACCCATTCGCTTACTTTTTCCTGTTTCGTGTAAAATTTCGAGGTTGTCTTCGATTTTCAAACGATGGCCTGTGCCTTTAATATGAGTTGCTACTGCTGATTTGTTACGTTTATCAAGTCTGTAGCAGTCTAAAAGTTCTTTGAATCGAGTTCTGAAATTTCTGCCTGTTTGGCCGATATAATATTTATTACATTGGCTGCAACAAGACTTGTATCTGGTGATTTTATATTGTGAATGAGCTTCCTACCTAGGTTGTTGTTGGTGATGAAGCTGATGTTTATTTCTGTGTTTTTGAATAGTCTTACTAATTTGTCGGATGCTATTTCAAGATATGGCATTTTTACATATTTGACTGCTGGGGAACTATCAGTTGTGAGTGAGTGTTATGTTTCTTGTTCAGTTTATTTGTTACCTGTTGTGACATGGTATTATTTAGAGAAGGATCATATCCATCGTTTATTGCGTTATGTGTTATGGTTTGTATTTCTTGTTGGAGTTATTTATGTTGAAGTGGAAATTTGTGTGACCTATAAGCAGCTTTTTGGTGGGAGGTGGGATGTGTAGAGGAGTTTGGTATAGTGGTGTCAGTGCTAGTAGGTTTTCTATTTTTATGTAGGCTATTGAATTTGTAAAAAAGGTTTCTCATTTCATCCTTTGAGCCATCAAGTAGAATGAGGGAGTCATCTAAATATCTCTTATAGAATTTAACTTTTCTTGTGATGTTATCATTTAGTGTCAGTATTTTATTTTCTATATGGTTGATAAATATTTCAGCTATTAGGCCACTGATAGGGCTTCCCATTGCTAGTCCTGGGTCCTACATTTAAATTTTATTGTTATGGGAGAAATAATTACGTGAGAGTACTAAATTAAGTATGACTACAAATTCTATGATTTCTGGTTTGCTCATTGTCTTGTTTCTCAGTAGGTTCATTTTCATTATTTCAACTGTTTTACCTACAGGTATATTGCTTTAAAAGTTTACAATATCTGGTGATATAAGCTTAGCTTGAGATTGTACTGTCAAATCTTCCAAACTGTTGGTAAGTTCATAGCTGTTCTTTATGGAATGTTATTTTTCAAATGTGTATTTTTCTACATCATTTTTATCTCTCATTAATTTGTAGGCTGGGTTATTAATTGAGTTCACAATAGGCCTGATAGGCATGCTGGTTTTATGGACTTTTGGTTGTGCTTTGAGTTTAGGGGCCGTTGGGTTCATCACAATAGGTTCTCATACTTCATTCTTGGTGAAAAGGAAGTTACTGTTGTTGAGACATTTTCTTATTTTAGCTTGAAGCTTTGGTGTGGGGTCAACCTGGACTTCATGTATGTGGTTGTTTGCAAAGAATTCGAGTGTTTTAAGTATATAATCATCTTTAAACATAATAACTGTTGTGTACTCTTTATCAGATTTTACTGCCAGGCCATTATGGTTTTGCAGTTGCTTGTTGATTGATTGAAGTACATTTATTTCAAAGTTATTTGTTTTTGATGCTTTAGTGGTTATGTGTTTTTGCATGATTTCATTAGTATTGTGGCCTATTACTGTTTGTTCAGTGTTGTTAAGTTTTGCAAACTCACTGGCTATCTTTAGTGAGTGTATGGTGTCTTTTATATTGTTGTGATTGATGCTAGGATTTATATTATGCTTCAAACGCTTATTTAATAGTGTCAATTCTGTCTGACGGCATTGAATGTTAGCCGAATTTACAACTCTTGGGAAAAATTTGTGGGGGTTACTGTTCTTATTTACGTATTTACCGACAGGCAGCTTGTTTCTCTTTCTCAAAGTGTCAAGCTTCTTTTAATGAGTGCTGTTTACTTAATTTATGTTTTTTTATTATATTTCCAAGGATATGATGGAGTAATGGGATCTGTGCTGGATGTGCTAGTAACATTGATTCCAGATATGTGCTCTAGCTTTAACAAGTTGTGCTGAGGTAGATTTACAGTTAGTCTTAATGTTCACATATTTAGGTACTATGTTTTCATATAGACAGGTTTTGTTGAATTTTGTATCAAGACATGTTTTAAGTAACTTTAATCTAATGTTTCTGTATGTACGAAACACTTACCACTTGGCTGGTTGAATCATAATTATTTTCGGCCATAATGGCTACTTTTGTGAACTATGACTGTGTGGGATAATTATTTTGTTGACGCCGATCTACATAGGGAGAAACGACCGTCATAATAAAATGGAAATCAGAGTTCGCACGGAAACATACAGGTGTTCGTTTCTTCTGCGCGCTGTTCGAGATTGGAATGACAGATAGTTATTGTGAAGGTGGTTCCATGGTCCCTATGCCATGCACTTAAGTGCGATTTGTGGAGTATCGGTGTTGATGTAGATGTAGCTAAACTAAGCGCATACTGCCTGTGGGTACAGAGACAGCGTGCTCACCAGGTCGGTGTGGTAGGCCCAGTAGGTGGCGAAGCCCTCCTTCAGCCAGAGCACGTTCCAGAAGTCCGGAGTGACCAGGTCGCCGAACCACTGGTGCGCCAGCTCGTGCGCCATCGTCGTGACGGCGTAGCGCTGCGCCGCAACCGAGCTCTCGGCCTCGTCCACCAGCAGCGCCCGCTCCCTGCGGCGGAGGAAACCGGTTGGTCATCAGCCACTTAAAATTTCTCTGTCTAATCAGAATTGAAAAGAGTGGCCTGCTAGAGACCCTGCCCAGCACGTCTATGCAAAACTTCATCGGATTTTCGCAGTGTTTTCTACCGGGTGGTTATAGTTAAACTTTCCCTACTTATCACGTTATTGTGCGAGTAGCAAACTTGGTAGCCTTAATGTCAAGGACATGAGAAAGAGAAATAATTCAGAATCAGTTCAGTTGAAAGACTTTTAATATGCTGCTACAGTACATCATACCATTACATGCTGGTATCATTACTGCAACAAAAGAGGCTCAATATGGCGAGCATCAGTGTCCGGGAGAGTCTGAAATCGCAGCACTGCATTCTGACAGAGAAGCAAGCATGTCCGCACGTATGATGGCTAGTTCTCTTGATATGCTGCGTTTCAGATCAGCATGTGTGTGAATGTTCCCCTGATAAACTCTGTCCTTCAGGTAGTCCCACAACTGGAAATCGCAGGAAGTGAGACCAGGTGATCGTGCCAGGGAAGAAAATGGTTCAAACGGCTCTGAGCACTATGGGACTTAACATCTGAGGTCACCAGCCCAATAGGGCATCACACACATGCATCCCCGAGGCAGGATTCGAACCTGCGACCGTAGCGGTAGCGCGGTTCCAGACTGAAGCGCCTGGAACCGCTCGGCCACAATGGATGGCTCGTGCCAGGGAAGCATTTGGAAACGATAGGATGATAATTCGACCGCTTCCAAATGTGTTTCGGAGAAGCAGGTGAACTTCACGAGCAACGTGCGGTGGGGCCCCATCTTGCATGAAAACTATTGAGTTCAATGCGTCTCTCTCCTGGCGAGGAATATCGGAGTAACGCTGGCCAGTCATGCTGCACGTCTTTGGTCCTTAAGCCCCAACCTGTTCAAAAAAGTATGGGGCAATGATGAACATAGTCGTGAAGCCACACTGTATGGTGAAACGTTCACCATACAAAGGGAAGTCATGCACAGTGACTGGAGGTGAAGATCCGCACACTCGGCAATTCTGTGTGTTCACCTCACCCGTCAGAGAAAAATGAGCTTCGTCTGTCCATAGGATGGTCCAGGGCCAACCCTAGTCAACTTCAATCCTTGCGAGAAAGTTATGCGTCCTATGCTGCAAGCTCCTGTACAATATGGATCTTGTACGGTTACCACTTGAGAATGGTTCGAAGCACCTTCCGTACAGTGGACCACGGGATGTTCAACTGTCGTGACACGGCACGCGCACTGTCTGACAATTGGGAATTGCTCGCAGTGTTGTTTGCCATAGCAATAGCGATGACATCAACCACCTGTGGTGAAACTGGTCGTCGGCCCCTTCCTGGAGCGACGCCCAGTTCTCCAGTCAATTCGAACTTCTTCATCGTGCTCCGCACAGCAGGTGGAGAAAGAGGACCCATCCGTCATCCTTTCAGCTGACAATATTCTCGAAGTGCAGCTGCAGCATTACTGTTGTTTTGATAATAGAACTTCAGCAATAATAACCTGCTCCTTTTGTCCGAGCTTATGTTGATATGTCAACAAGTGCTCTGCGACCAGCTAAATGTGTGACACTATGAATCACGATGACTGATCACGGCACCTGGTGCCCATAACTGGAATTGGACGGTGGCGTTGTGACGCATGGAGAACATACACCCTATATTTCGGACATTAAAGCTACCAAGCTTGGCACTCGTACGGTAATTAGTTTCCGTGTTATAAGGTGTTAAATAGGGAAAGTTTAATTATAACCATCCAGTACAATAGTGACAAAAAGTATGAGGCGCATTCAATAAGTAATGCAACACATTTGTTTCTAGGCCAGTTTCGGTCGAAAAAAATATGGAATTTATTGCGAGACATTGCACAATACTCTCGTTACAACACACATTTTTGTGATATTCCGACAGGTGGCAGCATGTGAAACCTTCAAAATCGCGTCAGTAACGGAAGTGCGTTCCAAGCAGAGAGCTGTCATTGAGTTTCTTTTGGCGGAAAACCGGAGCATCGCAGATACTCACACGCGCGTGCACTATGTCTGCGGAGACCTGGCAGTGAACAAAAGCGCGGTGAGTCGTTGAATAATGTTGCGCAAACCTGTCCGATCTCTCGCACGCCGGCTGGCCGCACAAAGCTGCGACTCCTGCAGTGTTGGAACGTGCGGACACTCTCTCATTCGAGGTGACTGGTGGGTCGCGATCAAACTCCTCGGTCCACAAGTGGACGCCGCTGTTGGTAGTGCTGACGAAACTTCCCGCACCTTCCGAGATCCATCGCTCTGGCTAAACGAAAGATGCACTCCACAGGAAGCAGTACGAAGATGATGGGGAGGTCACTGGTACAGCAAGACGTTGCGCCTGACGTCGATGTGTAGAGTGGCATCACGTGCGCCCTCCTAGCAAGGAAGCGTAAGAACACCGCGTTGAACGGAGACCATGTTCGAAAACAGGCTTTTGTAGCGAAACGAGTGGGGAATAGTATGGTGTTCAGGAGTCCTGAATAAAACCAAGCTCCTTTCAGAAAAAAATGTGTTGTCTTAGTAATTAAACGCCCCTCGTAGTAATTATTTAACCTGATGTGATTAGCACCATCACGCACTCTGTTACATTTGTCCAAGGTTTTACGTACACAGCACGTTTTTTATATCATAGTTTCATAAAAAATAGCAATTATAATATGACAAATAGTATTAAAATTATCTTATTCACGACTGTAATTTTCAGCAACTGTAGTATTATTTTTTCTGGATAAATTTCAATCAGCAATTCAAACAACTTTATTATGGTTGAACAGTTTCGACAAATTAATTTTCATCTTCAGAAGCCTACAAAATTTATTCATTGTAAATATTTAGATCTTGGCTACACATCTATGTGAAGTATAAAAGGTATATTACAGAAACTTACTTGGTTTAGCAGACATCAATATCTTCTTCATAGAAGTACTATGCTTTTGTACATTTTACTCTTCACATAAAGGTGTAGCCATGGTCTAAAGATTTATAATATCGCTTATTTTGCAGACTTCTGAAGATGACAAATTAATTTGTCGGAACCGGTACCGCATAATAAAATTTAGTTGCAACGGATGACTGAAGCTTAGCGTGAAAAAAGTATTACAATTATTCGAGTGTCTGAAGCGGCAATGTGTGTAAATAATACTACGAACTAATAAAGTTAGTACGGGCAGCACATGTACTACTGCAGCTGCTGTCACTAATAATAATAATAGTAATAATAGTAACAATAATGGCAACACAAAAAATACTTTATAGGTGTAGAAGATAGATGTTTTATGATGTAGGGAGTTCTGGGGAAAGGACATTTAAGAATACTGCATCGGCTAAGAATACTGGGCAATGAGGAAGATCAGGTTGGAAAGAATGTAGTAGGAGGGGAACGACTGTGTACAGGGACAACGGAAATCATTATTTTTGCTTTAGCAGATAAGTCATTAACTTCGTACATCCATAGTTGAAATGGAGGACAGTGAGACATCAGCTGGTATAAATTTATATTAAAAATGAAGAAATTCCGCCAGCAGTATTTAAGGTCTCGATTTTATTTTGGCAACTAGTTTCAACGTTGTAACAACGTCATCTTCAGGTCCATACACTTGTTGACGTCAACCGTGTGTGGCTGATACTAGAAGTCAGTGGTGAGAATACGGACGTGCTCCGTGTGGAAGGTGGTTAGTAACTAACCACCACGCAGTTGACGTCAACAAGTGTATGGGCCTGAAGATGACGTTGTTACAACGTTGAAACTAGTTGCCAAAATAAAATCGACACCTTAAACACAGCTGGAGGAATTTCTTCATTTTTAATATAAAGTCATTAACTGCCTTCTGAAGCTGGAGATGTTATGCAGTTCTCTAATATAACGCGGGAAGTTATTTCAGAGTCGGGTTCCTGCTACTGAGAACGACGTCGAGATAGTGGCTGAACGATGGAGTGGGGAAGAAAGGATTTTGCTATGATGGAAACGCATGTTTTTGTCAAGGCGTTCAGAAAAGAGAGTTAAGGTCGAGGAGAGGTGTAGAGGACAGTACACGTTGATAAGGGAGTAGAGAAGACAGAGAGTGCGGAAATCTCTGCGCTTGCCTGCACACAGAGAGTTCAAATGGCTCTGAGCACTATGGGATTAAACATCTGAGGTCATCAGTCCCCTAGAACTTATAACTACTTAAACCTAACTAACCTAAGGACATCACACACACCCATGCCCGAGGCAGGATTCGAACTTGCGACCGTAGCAGTCACGCGTTTCCGAACTGAAGCGCCTAGAACCGCTCGGCCACACCGGCCGGCCACAGAGAGAGTATAGCTGTGCATATGATGGCAAAATACAAGATGACAATTATTGAACTGTATGAGAAAAACGGCTTGCACACACTTTAAACAACACGTAAACGTCACTACAGAGATTCGGATTTAGGTTATAACATGTCTAATATGCCTGCCGTCAATGGCGGTGATGTGGCGCAGACGAATAGCGAAATTCTGCATGACCCGCTGATGTGTCAGAACATCGATTCTGTCGATGACTTCCTGAATGGCTGTTTTCAGCTCAGCAATGGTTTTGGGGTTATTGCTGTACATCTTGTCATTAATATAGTCTCACAAAAAGGAGTCGCGTCTGTTCATATCCGGAGAATATGGTGGCCAGTTGAGGCCCATGCCAGTGGCCTCTGGGTACCCCAGAGCCAGAATGCAAAGTACTCCTCCAGGTCATCAAACACTCTCCTGCTTCGATGGGATCGAGCTTTGTCTCGCATGAGCTACATGTTGCCGAAATCAGGGTCACTTTGGATAAAGCCGCGCGGGATTAGCCGAGCGGTCTAAGGCGTTATAGTCATGGACTGTGCGGCTGGTCCCGGCGGAAGTTCGAGTCCTCCCTCGGGCATGGGTGTGAGTGTTTGTCCTTACGATAATTTAGGTTAAGTAGTGTGTAAGCTTAGGGACTGATGACCTTAGCAGTTAAGTCCCATAAGTTTTCACACAATACTACTACTTTGGATAAAAGGGTCCGCATCTCGTGGTCGTGCGGTAGCATTCTCGCTTCCACGCCCGGGTTCCCGAGTTGGATTCCCGGCGGGGTCAGGGATTTTCTCTGTCTCGTGATGACTGGGTGTTGTGTGATGTCCTTAGGTTAGTTAGGTTTAAGTAGTTCTAAGTTCTAGGGGACTGATGACCATAGATGTTAAGTCCCATAGTGCTCAGAGCCATTTTTTTGGATAAAAGGGATGAAATAATCTTCCGTACCGTTCGGTATTCACCGTGCCATCGAGGAATATCGTACCGATTATTCCGCGACAAGACACTGCACACCACACAGTCACCCATTGAGGGTGAAGAGATTTCTCGATAGCGAAATGCGGATTCTCAGTTCCCCTAATGCGGCAATTTTGCCTATTGACGCACCCATCCAGATGAAAGTGGGCTTCGTCGCTAAACCAAACCGTACAGCGCATACTAATTCCCACCGTGCCCCGCAGCCAACCGTGCAGTTTGAACGTCCTAACGCAAACATTTCAGAAGTTATAACAATTTTGTTACACACAGTTCAATAATTGTCACCCTGTATGATCAAAGAGTCGAACATCACAGATAAAATGAATACAGGCATTTATAATCGATTGCAGACGCTTTTAGCTTTCCTGAGATAGACCTTACTGAATAACATCGCTCTCATCAATAATAATCAATAATTTTTCAGGTCAGAAGGGAAGAGCTTTTTATGTTTTTGTAGCGCATAGAGAGGTGCCGACGCTCTCTTGCACATTACAGTTACTTGCTCAGTCCAATTTAGATTTTCATTTGTTATTACTCCTAGACACTTTGCTGAAGGAGAGAAGTTGATATTTGACCCATTTAAAGATGGTAGGGATTCCCGATATTTCGCGCTGATGAGCCTAGCTTGATCGAGAAGTACCGCTCGGGTTTTGGACAGGCTCCGCTTTAACTCTATATCCCGCGCCCCCTTTTTGATACTGCAAACACGTCGGTACTGAGACTCTCGATTGCTGTCTTCAGGTTTATCGTTTTTACGCTTCGGTCATGAGTGTACATGTGGTCTTTGCAGCAGTATGGCAAAACTGTTGAGTCATCATTTACGTGCAATGAAAAGAGTATATTACCCGTTACCGAACCCTGTGCGACGCCTTATACTACACGTCTACACTGAGACTTCATGGTGTCGGACATGACAGGTATGAGCAAAACCAATGCACTGCGTTTCGCGAGAGATTTAGGCTGCTAAGTTTGTCTAATAAAATGTCGGAGTCAACGTGTAACGTAGCAAATTATTACGAGTTGTCTTCTCGCATTGAAAGCGTAGCTTGCTGTGGAGTGGAGAGGAGAGGAGATGTTTGGTTCTCACGCTGGCACAGCTTACGCTGGCTGATGGCCGGAGCGAGCTGTTGTGCTTGCTTAACGCTGCTTACAATACCTACACACACTCTCTACGAATCTGAAGAAGTGCTATGAAAGATTAGTATACCAAATTCTATGCATAACACGTGTATTCATCTATGTTAATAACTGAAACTACAAACAAGAGAATAGCTGATGTAATCTAATTTTGTGGAATTTTCTTTAGTGTAATTACCACAGAGGTCTGAAGTAATTAATAGTACTTTGGAATATTATTACTTCATTGTGACGGCCGCTGTGGCCGAGCGGTTCTAGGCGCTTCAGTCTTGAACCGCGCGACCACTACGGACGCAGGTTCGAATCCTGCCTCGGGCATAGATGTGTGTGATGTTCTTAGGTTAGTTAGGTTTAAGTTGGTCTAAGTTATAGGGGGCTGATGACCTCAGATGTTAAGTCCCATAGTGATCAGAGCCATTTGAACCATTTTTACTTCATGATGTTTTGGTCGTGTGAGTGTTTTGGAATGACTCAGACAGTGAATAGAGGATATACGTAAAGCGAGAATGTGATATTTTATTTAAAATTATGTACGTCTATGCGTGAGAAAGTTGTGCAATAGAGGAATTTGTGACCTATGTCCGAGTGAGTTTGATTTTGTAAAGGGCAGCCAGGATGGGCGTTGAGTACTAAATTCATTAGTAATTCATTTTGTGGAAATAAATCGCTTTTTGTTTTCATTTAATTTTATTTAGTTTCGGAATTACGAGATTTCTAATCTAAATTACTTGTATTAAACTGATTGGCTGACATTGAAAATTCTGCGAGTATAGAAGTGCTCGAGATGATCTGATCGGCTGCTGAACATACCAGCCCATAGGAATAGGGCTTTTAGCCTCAGATCTATCAGTCGATATAGTCACCCGGGAGCCGTCCTCTGGTAAACATCTACGTTAAACCGCACTGATCTAATGTGTGTCAAAATGAAGAAATTCGCGCATTTGACAGGTTCTCGTGTCGTTCATGAAAAGCGGCTACAAAACTGAGTATTTTGTGAAATTTTCAGCTTTGTAAGTGTTTTATTTTTGGAGATATTCGCGTGCGAATATTCCACGTCGTACATAAACTCCGCGTGGCGTGTTTCGTGCCGATTACGAGACATTATGGCGGCCACTTCTATACAAGAAGCCTACTGAACGACTGACTGTGTTAACTCGCAAGTAGTCGTGGGTCAGTCACTGTTTACGACTTTAAAAAATGTCGGGTAGGACTAAATATCTTATGATTGTTTTCGGGTGTGAACTTGTAACAGAGACAAAAAGTAACATTGCATGATTTATGTCGGCATACTAAATACGGACTTGATAGCCGCTTTCCGTGGTTTAAAGACAATAAAGCAAGTTAAAGGAAATTTTGCGCATTTTTTCAAACGAGTCGTGCAAGAATCCCGAACGCTCGATAGTTTAACTAACTTTCAGCTACTGCCCATGGACTAGAGTTATGTGGCCTTTGCATAATAGGTATGTAGTCGACCTTTCGTCAACGCTGCTTTTATCGACTAAATCAGTATCTACCATCGGAGAGAGAAGAGGCAAAAAACCCTAAACCTATCCAAATACGTGGACATTGTTTAATGGGTACACCCACCCCAAGGCGGACTTCCGGCATAAGAAGTCAGCCTCATTCTGCCAACGGCCTTGTCAAAGAGGGCGGAGGAGCGGATAGAGGTTCAGGGCACTCTCTTGTCCTAGGGGTGGGAAATTGCCCCTAAAGGCGGAAGAATCAGCAATGATCAACGACATGAGGATGCAGAAGGCAATGGAAACCACTGCATTAAAGACACGTAACGTGTATCCACAGGACATGTGGCCTGTAATTGAAGAAGTGTCATGAAGATCTCTCCATTGGCAAAAGATTCCGGAATAGTCCCCCATTCGGACCTCCGGGAGGGGACTGCCAAGGGGGAGGTTATCATGAGAAAAAGATTGAATAATCTACGAAAGGATAACGTCCTACGAGTCGAGGCGTGGAATGTCAGTTGCTCGAACGTGGTATGGAAACTAGAAAATCTGAAAAGGGAAATGCAAAGGCTCAATCTAGATATAGTAGGGGTCAGTGAAGTGAAGTGGAAGGAAGACAAGGATTTCTGGTCAGATGAGTATCGGGTAATATCAACAGCAGCAGAAAATGGTATAACAGGTGTAGGATTCGTTATGAATAGGAAGGTAGGGCAGAGGGTGTGTTACTGTGAACAGTTCACTGACCGGGTTGTTCTAATCAGAATCGACAGCAGACCAACACCGACAACGATAGTTCAGGTATATATGCCGACGTCGCAAGCTGAAGATGAACAGATAGAGAAAGTGTATGAGGATATTGAAAGGGTAATGCAGTATGTAAAGGGGGACGAAAATCTAATAGTCATGGGCGACTGGAATGCAGTTGTAGGGGAAGGAGTAGAAGAAAAGGTTACAGGAGAATATGGGCTTGGGACAAGGAATGAAAGAGGAGAAAGACTAATTGAGTTCTGTAATAAGTTTCAGCTAGTAATAGCGAATACCCTGTTCAAGAATCACAAGAGGAGGAGGTATACTTGGAAAAAGCCGGGCGATACGGGAAGATTTCAATTAGATTACATCATGGTCAGACAGAGATTCCGAAATCAGATACTGGATAAGGCGTACCCAGGAGCAGATATAGACTCAGATCACAATATAGTAGTGATGAAGAGTAGGCTGAAGTTCAAGACATTAGTCAGGAAGAATCAATACGCAAAGAAGTGGGATACGGAAGTACTAAGTAATGACGAGATACGTTTGAAGTTCTCTAACGCTATAGATACAGCAATAAGGAATAGCGCAGTAGGCAGTACAGTAGAAGAGGAATGGACATCTCTAAAAAGGGCCATCACAGAAGTTGGGAAGGATAACATAGGTACAAAGAAGGTAGCTGCGAAGAAACCATGCGTAACAGAAGAAATACTTCAGTTGATTGATGAAAGGAGGAAGTACCAACATGTTCTGGGAAAATCAGGAATACAGAAATACAAGTCGCTGAGGAATGAAATAAATAGGAAGTGCAGGGAAGCTAAGACGAAATGGCTGCAGGAAAAATGTGAAGACTTCGAAAAAGATATGATTGTGAGAAGGACAGACTCAGCATACAGGAAAGTCAAAACAACCTTTGGTGACATTAAAAGCAACGGTGGTAACATTAAGAGTGCAACGGGAATTCCACTGTTAAATGCAGAGGGGTGGAAAGAATACATTGAAAGCCTCTATGAGGGCGAAGACATGTCTGATGTGATAGAAGAAGAAACAGGAGTCGATTTAGAAGAGATAGGGGATCCAGTATTGGAATTTAAAAGAGCTTTGGAGGACTTACGGTGAAATAAGGCAGAAGGGATGGATAACATTCCATCAGAATTTCTAAAATCATTGGGGGACGTGGCAACAAAACGACTATTCACGTTGGTGTGTGGTCTGGCGACATATCATCTGAGTTTCGGAAAAGCATCATCCACACAATTCCGAAGACGGCAAGAGCTGACAAGTGCGAGAATTATCGCACAATCAGCTTAACAGCTCATGCATCGAAGCTGCTTACAAGAATAATATACAGAAGAATGGAAAAGAAAATTGAAAATGACGATCAGTTTGGCTTTAGGAAAAGTAAAGGGACGAGAGAGGCAATTCTGACGTTACGGCTAATAATGGAAGCAAGGCTAAAGAAAAATCAAGACACTTTCATAGGATTTGTCGACCTGGAAAAAGCGTTCGACAATATAAAATGGTGCAAGCTGTTCGAGATTCTGAAAAAAGTAGGGGTAAGCTATAGGGAGAGACGGGTCATATACAATATGTACAACAACCAAGAGGGAATAATAAGAGTGGACGATCAAGAACGAAGTGCTCGTATTAAGAAGGGTGTAAGACAAGGCTGTACCCTTTCGCCCCTACTCTTCAATCTGTACATCGAGGAAGCAATGATGGAAATAAAAGAAAGGTTCAGGAGTGGAATTAAAATACAAGGTGAAAGGATATCAATGATACGATTCGCTGATGACATTGCTATCCTGACTGAAAGTGAAGAAGAATTAAATGATCTGCTGAACGGAATGAACAGTCTAATGAGTACACAGTATGGTTTGAGAGTAAATCGGAGAAAGACGAAGGTAATGAGAAGTAGTAGAAATGAGAACAGCGAGAAACTTAACGTCAGGATTGATGGTCACGAAGTCAATGAAGTTAAGGAATTCTGCTTCCTAGGCAGTAAAATAACCAATGACGGACGGAGCAAGGAAGACATCAAAAGCAGACTCGCTATGGCAAAAAAGGTATTTCTGGCCAAGAGAAGTCTACTAATATCAAATACCGGCCTTAATTTGAGGAAGAAATTTCTGAGGATGTACGTCTTTAGTACAGCATTGTATGGTAGTGAAACGTGGACTGTGGGAAAACCGGAACAGAAGAGAATCGAAGCATTTGAGATGTGGTACTATAGACGAATGTTAGAAATTAGGTGTTTATTTTAAAAAAAATGAAAAAATGGTTCAAATGGCTCTGAACACAATGGGACTTAATATCTGAGGTCATCAGTCCCCTAGAACTTAGAACTACTTAAACCTAACTAACCTAAGGACATCACACACATCCATGCCCGAGGCAAGATTTGAACCTGCGACCGTAGCGATCTCGTGGTTCCAGACTGAAGCGCCTAGAGCCGCTCGGCCACCCTGGCCGGCGTTTATTTTCAGAGAAGAAAGAAGCCAACACTAGGGGCGATGAATGGCGCGACTAGGAAAGTATAATGCCATATTGAGCTGGTAGAGGCATGATTATTAGAACAGATGCAGCAAATAGCTACTTGTAATAACTAATCTTTGTTCACGACAGAGTTTCGGCCTTAATTGCCGTTGTCAATTACGTCTAGATTTATGTGACATTCATATTACGTCGTTAGTGAACTGTCTTGTATGTGTCATTGTTTTAATAAGGAGTAAAATGTAAACTTTCACGGCCGGAATTGTCGCAATTAATAAAATGCTCGGGGCTATTATGCCGTGTCGAATGGATTTCACATTAAAACTCAACGTTTCGTCACCACCTGTGGAGGACATTTTCAAGAGGGTTCGTAGATTTGCCGAATTTCCTGGGTCGCCACTGACTAGAGCAAAATTCCGCTTCCGCGAAGTGGCGCGACGTCACGTGTTTTGAATGCGCGAGCGCAACTGGCCGTTGTCGACTGCCGTCGTCCGCTGTTGCTGTCATCCCACGGTGGAAGACGTACACAGCTTCTTCAGCACCGGGATCCAAATTTCATTCAATTTCACGCCCTCCTCCTTCGTAGTGGCGTGTTTTACAATCTCTACGACCTTTCTGTATAGCCTTTCGCGGTATCCACTCGGGATTAGCCGAGCGGTCTCAACAAATCGCCTTTGTCACCAGATCCTCGACGGAATGTATAACGCCATCACTCCTCCTGAGACCAGACATGACAGACTTTCCGAAATTAAAAACCAACGCCATTAGCTGGTTACTAGGAAAATATGTTAGTTACGTCATCAACCAACTTGGGTCGGACAACGAGATAGAATTCCGCGTTTACATGAAGTGTGAATACGCAAAAATCAGCACGTATCGCAACCACAAGAAGCACTACGGCAACACGCTGAAGATCATTTTTGAAAGAATGGGTGTCGGTTAAATATGTGGAACCACTACAACGCCTTGAACGAAAACGAACAGAAGAAAAGTAAAAGTCACTTTTGTTCTTATTATTTACTATTACCTTGCTTCCGAAACTTCTATGTTACAAGAAAGGTTTTTTTTTTAATATTTTGTTCAGAATTACTCGTGTTCGTCTTCCTAAGTGTCTGTGTGATTCAAGAAGAATTGTTAAGTTTTGTCAGTGTTCAGTTTCTACTCAGAGAAGAGGTTTCTTTGTCTTTCTTACATCGGAGAATGAGAGTTGTGTTAAGATTTCTGCACACTTAGGGCTATGACCCAACAGGGGACATGAAAAAAGGGGTGGGAGGGGTTTGGACCTCGACGCACTGGCAGTGCCGTGAAGAGACGCCATTGCTAGTGCGGCGTGTACCATGCCCTGACCTTCCTAAACAAAAAGAGGAACAACTACCGTATATGATTAATGCGTTGTGTGATAGTGCACAATTTTCTGAATAAAAAAAAAAGAAAAAAAAGATGGTAGAGCACTTGCCCGCGAGAGACAAAGGGAAACAAAAGTAGCTCAGCGTGGGGAAAAGAAACATGGTAGGGCACTTGGCAAAAAAAAAAAAAAAAAAAAGTTGGAAGAGCACTTGCTCGCGAAAGGCAAAGGTCCCGAGTTCGAGTCTTGGGGAAAAAAAAGCGGTCTGAGGAGCAGAAGTCATGGAATGTGGGGCTGGTCCCGGCGGAGGTTCGAGTCCTCCTTCGGTCATGGGTGTGGGTGTTTGTCCTTAGGATAATTTAGGTCCAGGAGTGTGTAAGCTTAGGGACTGATGACCTTAGTAGTTAAGCCCCATAAGATTTCACACAAATTTGAACATTTTTTGAGTACTTGAGTCCTATCAAAATGAATGTGGTGGTCTCCTGGCTGGAAGTCATGTTCTGCAACAGCTGAAGTGTCAACCTCCCCTCTGCAATTGCCCTTGTGCTTTTCGAGTGCCAGCCGCTGTGGCTGAGCAGTTCCAGGCACTTCAATCCGGAACCGCGCTGCTGCTACAGTCGCAGGTTCGAATCCCGCCTCGGGCATGGATGTGTGTGATGTTCTTAGGTTTAAGTAGTTCTAAGTCTAGGGAACTGATCACCTCAGATGTTAAGTCCCATAGTGCTTAGAGCCATATGAACCATTCTTTGTTCTTCGAGTCGTTTTTTGACAGTTTTTTTGTAGTACCCACGTACACCTCCCTACAACTACATGGAATCCTATAAATTACAGCTTTTTCCAGCGGTTGGCGAGCATCCTTGGCCGATTTTGGGTCATCATTTATCTGCCATATAGATGTGTAGCTTACTGCCGTGTTCCGCTTTTTCAGGATTTTTGCTATGCGGTCAGTCAGGTCCTTAATGGATGGCAGGAGAACTTTAGATTTTACCGGAGCTTGAGCATCGCTACGATTTCTAGGCGGTGGTCTTAACGCTCTATTCACCTCGGTGAAAGAACAACCATTCTCGAGTAAGGGGTTGGTGAGATGTTTTAATTCTGCGTCAAGCAGCTCTGGTTCGCAGATTTTCCTGGCTCTATCCGCCAATGTTTTCGTGATGCCTCGCTTTTGTTGTGGCTGATGGTTCGAATACCGGTGTAGGTAACGGTCTGCGTGCATGGGGTTTTCGGTAAACCGTTTGGCCCAAGCTACCATCTTTTTTCTTGAAAACTAGTACATCAAGAAAACATAATCTTCCGCCAGCCTCCTCCTCCATGGTAAACTGAATCTTCGGATGAATCCCGTTCAGATGTTCGTGAAAACGATCCAGTTCCTCCCTGCCGTGCCGTCAGAAAACAAACGTGTCATCCACGTAACGGGACCAAATATTCGGTTTCTCGTTCGCAGTTTCCAATGGCTGCCCGTCGAATTTTTCCATAAGGAAGTTCGCTATAACCGGTCTTGAGGGGCTCCCCATAGCAACACCATTCTTATGTTGACAGAACTCTTCGCTCCATTTGAAATACATGGTTGCGAGGAAATATTTAAACAGTTCTGCAACATCGGGAGGAAAAATCCGATTCGGCTGTTGCAACACTTGATTGAACCGGAGGACATATTAGTTTGTTTTGATGTGGTGTCACTGTTCACTAAGGTTCCACTCAGTGGCCCTGGTCCTAAACAAGAAAAACTGTTACTGGAATTTTTCATGTGGATATCGTAACACAGGATGTGCACACGCAGCTTACCACCATGTTCCACAGATTTAGAAAGGTTGAATAGTTCGCATGACGGACACGGGATCATCATACTGACGAACCACACAGACTGTTGGTTGCAGCGCAATGACTGTAAAATGACTGTAGATGGCAGATGGGCTGAGATCGCGAGCTTTCGTGGTCCGTATGCCGTCGACACCGTGCCTCGAGACCGCAGACTTGCAGGCGAATTGTAAATCGTGCCTAATAAGTGGATTAAGGTCGGAAAACACCCGCCGTAGTTTAAGAACGACTCTCGGGCAATGCTGAGCAAGCGAAGGCTGTTGCACTTCCGATTCAAAAGAGAACGCGGAAATGACGACAGGCAAACGTTAGTAGACATTCGCGCGACTGTAAAAAGATCTACGCGCGAAGCACACAACAACTAGCAAACGATCTGGTGGAGAACCCGACATCACTCTGGTCCTACGTAAAATAGGTAAGCGGGTTTAAGGCAAAAGAGAACGCGGAAATGACGACAGGCAAACGTTAGTAGACATTCGCGCGACTGTAAAAAGATCTACGCGCGAAGCACACAACAACTAGCAAACGATCTGGTGGAGAACCCGACATCACTCTGGTCCTACGTAAAATAGGTAAGCGGGTTTAAGGCTTACGAAAGCCGAAGTTTTAAATTTCACATTCAAGAAATAGTTCGCGCAGAAAGCTAAGGGCTGGCATACTTGTAGGCGACGCTTCAGTCCAGAGCATCTGACCACTACGAGCGAGCATCGTAGCAAAAAATGGTTCAAATGGCTCTGAGCACTATGGGACTTAACATCTGTGGTCATCAGTCCCCTAGAACTTAGAACTACTTAAACCTAACTAACCTAAGGACATCACATACATCCATGCCCGAGGCAGGATTCGAACCTGCGACCGTAGCAGTCGCGCGGTTCCGGACTGAGCTCCTAGAAGGCATCGTAGCATCGCGCACCGAGCATACAGCAACCCTTCCATGTCTACGCCTGCCGTCCGAGATACGGGCTGGACTTCTTGCAACTTTCTGTGTTATGCTGCACCACTCACTGGAAATTATGAGCAGCCAGACTTGGGAATTACTGTCTCGCGGGCATCACTACAACACAAACGGCCGCATTTCCAGTGGTGCCTCGACCGTGAAGCGTGCACTGTTGACGAATTTTGTCGCACAGTGTTCAGCGATTAAACGCGGTCCTGCACTTCACCGGACGACCGTCATCAGCCGGTATGGCGGTGACTCGGGGAGACGTCCCACTGTTCCAATATTTTTGAGTAGCAGAGCGGTGTTACTCGTGGCGAACCACTGGGTATGACTTGAGGTGGCAGTAGGAAGGAACCCTGACGGCACGACATCCTGCGTGCTTTTGTGCTGCTATTGCAACAGGAGAACGCCCGTCCACAAACGGCTCCTCTGTCTGAACGACACGCGTGATGTTGACGTTGTACCGTGCCCAGGCAGATCCCCAGATCCGTCCCCGACAGAACGTGTCTGGCATCAGCCCAGACGTCAACTGGTATCTGATCAGGCAAGTGGGAAAGATTCGTGTCTAACATCTAAACACAGCAGTGAAAATCAGTCACTGAAGTTCGCTTTTCAATAGAAGATAGAAGAAGTGATTTACAAAAGTAACATCCGATATTTTTAAGAGAAGTTGCAGGGCAAAATTGCTAAAAAAACTCGAATTTTTTATTGCGTAATTTATTAGATTGATTCTTTAAGAATAGCTTCGCCAAGTTTCATAATCGAATTCTAACTAGAAATATGATTTAAAAACGTTTCTTTGAGCGTCTGAACCTGCCACTCCCCATTTTCCTATGCTGTGACCCACGCCTTCTCTATGCTAGAAATTTTAGTGCGTTAATTTTTCGTTCACACAATCGAAACGAACTGCAGATGAGTCTAGAAGGCTGTGAGAAAGATTATCTTTGCTTGTTCCTTTGTCTACAACGTGTTTTTTTTTTTTTTTAACAGTGCATGCTAAATACTTACTTTATTTGTTACTTTTGCATATATCAACCTGTTTTGCTCGAAATCGGCCGTAACACTGAACGAATATTTAAAAAATTGGTGAAATGTCGAATTTCACGTGTAAAAGGTACAGAAAATTCCAATAACAGTGTTACAGATGCTCCTCCTACATATGAAGAACAATTTCCGACAAACCCACTGAGTTCATCGAAGACGAAAATTAGTGCAGTAATTGATGTTGCTGTGTACAGTGCCTGTTGGAATTGTGTGAACAATGTATTTCGTGTGAAACGACGGCAAAGTGCATCATATGGAATGTAATACACCTCTCTGGTGCTATTGTACGCCCTGAATTTTACGTATGTAATTAAATGTTCCTTGGTTGTTGTGCTCGATGTATTTTATCTGGAAGTGCAAATATAGTTACTGGCGCTAAATGTGTTTTACTCACCATTACTTATTCACCTCTGTCGACTCTAATAGCTTGTGGGCCCAGCGATGCATTTGAAATACATAATATAATAGTGAGAAAGTATTGGAAAAGTTCTAAGTAGCGCACTTGCGTGAAGTACGAGTTATCCTCACAAGACGAGTGCAACTCTTTTGTGTTATTCTCCGGTATTATTCTTTTCATCAAGAAAGATAAAAGTTACGGTAAAATGAGCGCGGCACTAATTCTGCAGATTGACTTACGGGTCGCGAAAACTATGCAACATGAATATTTGCAGTAGAAGCATATTAACGTTTAGACGAACTATGGGATGTGGTGTATGGGACAATGAAATCAACAGATCAGAATTATTCGAGTAAGGATAGGAAAGCAAAATCAAAGTTGATGTTACTAGTTGGGCCAGTGAATTATTTTCACGTTGAAAAAGCTGAAACAGCGAAAGAAGTCTGGGAGAAATTACAAAGTGCATTTGAGGATGGAGGTCTTACAAGGAAAGTAGGATTATTATGTGAGTTAACTACCACTCAGCTGGACAAATGCAAGAGTGTAGACGAATACGTCAAAAGAAACAATAGCCACATCGAACCGATTGAGAAACATTGGGTTTGAGATCGCTGACAAATGGATAGGGACACTACTGTTGGCAGGACTGCCCGAAAGGTATGTGCCGATGATTACGGGGCTGGAAAGCTCAGGTATACCTACGGGATGCAAGGAGTACTTCAAGATGTTATGTACTGGTGAAAGAAACTGCATCTGCTCTTTATTCAAAAAACAAAAAGAAGAAATCAGTGATGTGCTATAGATGTCAGAAGAAGGGGCATATTGCACCTCAATGCAGAGAAAAAGTAAACCCAAGGTCAGATAAGCAGCAAAAAAGGTATGTTGCTGATAGCCCAGAGAGAGGGAACAATAATAAAGGTAAGGCACTCTCATGTTTTTATTCTTTTGGAGATGTGGGTAATCGTCAGCTGGGTTGGATTTTAGACTCAGGTGCATCTATGCATATTGTTAAAGACAAATCTCTTCTTTATGATGTTAAAGATAAGACATATGGGAATGCCTACTGTTGGTGGCAGCGAGCTCCAGCGTCATTTGGCTGGAAAACTAGACCTACATGTAAGTGTAAATGGTGAACCCGATATGGTTACAGCACATGATGTTCATTACATAAAAAATGTTGCGACTGACCTACTGTCTGCAGGGGAAATTGTCAAGAAGGGAAATACAGTTATTTTTGATATGCATGGGGGAAGTAGTAAGCAACGAAACTGGTGAAGTTATAAGTACAGCAAGTCACGGAAGGGGTATTTTTAAATTGGATAAAATTGACAGTAAACATAGAAATGTTAGTCATTCAGTATACTCAGCGGAAGGTTTTTGACACTGCAGTCTTGGACACCTAAATAGAAAGAATATGTCTTTAATGAGGGATATGGTAAAGGGAACACAGAATTATAGTATGACAAAGGACCCTAGTGAGATATGCATAAAAGGAAAACAAGCGAGGCTATCTTTTAAGACTAGTAAAAGTAAATCTACAGAGGTCTCACAGTTAATCCATACAGATGTATGTGGCCTGTTAGAGTGTGAATCCATAGGTGGGAGCCATTATTTTCTTTCATTTATTGACGATTATTCACGATATATTCATGTTTATTTTCTTAGTTCCAAAGACCAAGTGAGTACGTTTTTGAGGAATATTGTAATATGGTCGAAAGGTGGACGGGAATGAAGACTAAGATCGTTAGGTCTGATAACGGGAGAGAATATCAACCAGAAATTGAAGACACTTCTGGCAAAAATGGGAATCAGGCAGCAAACTACCATACGGTACAGCCAACTCAAAATGGGGTTGGGGAGAGGACTAATAGGACGATTGCCGAAACAGCAAGGAGCATGATAACTGATGCTGGATTATCGAAAGATTTTTGGGCAGAGGCAGTATCAACGGCCGTATATTTGAAAAATAGATCACCCACAAAAGTATTAAGAAATAAAACCCCCTATGACATTTGGGTAGGAAGGAAACCTGACCCAAGCAATATAAAGGTTTTTGGGTGTGATGCAATGGCGCACATTCCAAAACAGCTAAGAGGAAAATGGGACCCAAAAGCTGAATAGTATATTTTTTTGGCTATTATGAGAATTCAAAGGGCTACCGATTACTGGATCCTCTGAATAAAAGGAGAGTTACAAGCTGAAATGTAATATTCTTTTGAAATAGAAAGGACTCTGAAGAGGGCAAGACTACTAAGTTAGCTGCACCTAGTTCCAAGAATGAAACCTTATGTGAAGAAAGTGAAGAACAGGAAGAGGACAGTCAAAGGCATATGGAGACTATTTATGATGACAATGAGTTTGAGGACAAACAAAATGAAGAGAACAACGTAAGGCGTTCTTCTCGCGTACCAAAACCGAAAGAATATCCGGATTTTGAAATGTATGCAGCCCTGTCTTTTAATGATGAGCCAGCAACAGCAGAAGAAACAATGAGCGGTCCAAGCTCTCAAGAATGGAAAGAAGCGATGGAGAGAGAAATGGAATCTTTATCTCAGAACGAAACCTTTGAATGGGTAAATACGTCAGCAGATAAGAAGCCATTACAGGCAAGGTGCGTATTCACTTTGAAGAGCTCCGAAAATTTATCACCAAGATATAAAGCACGACTTGTAATAAAAGGATATTCGCAAAAACAAGGTGTAGATTACAAAGAAACTTTTTCATCCGAAGTCAAGTATGCCTCATTGAGATATCTTTTATCCCTGGGAGCAAAACGAAATTTAACACTTCATCATATGGATGTAAAACACCATATTTAAATTGGAAACTGGAGGAGGAGATGCATGTCATCCCACCAAGAGAAGCTATGAAAACGAGATCGGAAAGTGGAAAGATTTGGCGTTTGTGAAAAACTATTTATGGACTTAGAGTGGACATTGCTGGAATCGGTGTTTACATAAAACTCTAATAAATATGAATATGAAGCAATCTAAGGCAGATCCCAGTATATGCTATAAAAGGGAAAGAGAACGGATAATAGTAACGGCAATAAGGGTGGACGACTTCTTTATCCTGGCTGAAAACGGAAGTGAAATCAGAATTTTTGAGAAACAGCTGCAAAACAAGTTTAAGGTGCATGATTTGGGGGAAGTTAAACGTTGTTTAGGTATGCAGATTACTAAGGATGAAGAGAGACAAGAATTGAGAATAAATCAGTTATCATCTACAGAAAATTTTTTAAATAAATTTGACATGAGTGTTTGTAAACCCATAAATACTCCAATGTAAATGAAACAGATGTGAAATGTGATAAGAATGTTTAATATTTAGAATCGGTAGGGAGTCTGTTCTATTTGTCTCAAACGTCACGACCCAACATTGCTTTTGCCACTAATGCAGTGAGCAGAAATTGCAGAGACCCAAAGGAAAAGCACTAGAAAGCTTTGAAAAGGAAATTTCAATACCTAAGAGGAACTTCAAATAACGAATTAAGATACCATAGAGGAGGTAATACAAAACTAGAAGGCTACAGCGATGCAGACTGGGGGAGTAACTTGGGAGATAGGCGCTCCACTACTGGCTGCTGCTTTAAATTAATGGGAGGCCTCATTTCATGGTCCTGTCAAAAGCAAAACACTGTTGCATTGAGTACCGTAGAGGCCGAGTATATGGCGCTATCTTACACCACATAGGAAGCATTGTGGCTAAGAACTTTATTATGTGAAACAGAACCCAATTTAATAGTGGAACCCATCTTCAATGACAGTGAAGGAGCCATTAACCTAGATAAAAATGATGTCACTAGTGCTAGAACAAAACATATTGATGTAAGGCACCATTTTATTCGTGACCACATAAAGCAACAGAGCATCGCCGTGGAATACCTACGCACAGAAGACATGTTTGCTGACCTGACAAAACCCTTGGACAAAGATAAGTTTCAAAAGATTGTGGAACTATTTGGTTTATCTTGCGCAGGCAAGCCATCATGTGGGATATATAGACCTCTCTGATGCTATTGTACGCTCTGTTTTAAGTATGTAATTAAATGTTCCTTGGGTGTTGTGTTCGATGTATTTTACCTGGAAGTCGGCGACTGGCCGCCCAGAATATACAGCGACCCCAGCCGCCGGCTCCATTAACTGTGGAGCCTTATTTAACGCAGCTACTGACATTTACAAGCCAGTTCTCATCGTGCTATGTTTGTACTCAACAACTAGGCAGTGCTACGCTGCTGTGGACCTTTTATTTGATGATCCGGCTGCGCTATGGACTTATGCTATACTGGAACAACGTTAACTGTGCTTAGTATGTCGGCAAACTTGTGATTTTCGAGGGAATTCTGCGTTCCACTTGTACTTCCTGGACATTGGTATAGCCACCATCAACTTATATAATTTTCCATAAGGTTTTCATCTACAACTTCGCGCTTGGTAACAGAATTATTGCCCGCGTGAGGTAGCCGAGCGGTCTCAGACGCCTTGTCACTGTTCGCGCGGTTGATCGTCGGAGGTTCGAGTCCTCCCTCGGGCATGGGTATATGTGTTGTCCTTAGCGTAAGTTAGTTAGGTTAGGTTAAGTAGTGTGTAAGCCTAGGGACCGATGACCTCAGCAGTTTGATCCCATAAGACCATACCACAAATTAAAAAAGGAAACTGAATTATTGGTATCAGTGTTGTGTCAATAAACCGTAGAACGTTGACATATTTATTGTTTCACTCCTAGTTATAACACTAGCCAATCCTGAACTGCTGAAAAAATGTGTATAAGGTAAAACACAGAGTACAAATGAGAGCTGCAATCACTTTATGTGGGTGCATTGTCCAAAAACAGAAGTGTCAAAAATGGTTCAAATGGCTCTGAGCGCTATGCGACTTAACTTCTGAGGTCATCAGTCGCCTAGAACTTAGAACTAATTAAACCTGACTAACCTAAGGACATCACACACATCCGTGCCCGAGGCAGGATTCAAAGCTGCGACCGTAGCGGTCGCTCGGTTCCAGACTGTAGCGCCTAGAACCGCACGACCACTCCAGCCGGCACAGTAGTGTCCTCAGCTGTTGTGAAGATGCCTGTCTAGTGTTTAGTAGTGGAAATGCAGATAGGATTAAGGCCTGCAGATACTAGGCTTCCACTCAGGTACGTTCACACTGGAGATATTCAGAAGCATCGATGGAGCGCGACTGGACAAAGTTCAGGCAGCAGAAGAAGAAATGCAAAAGTTGAGTAGGGAAAGGAGGCACGGGGAGAGATTAGACGAGGAAGAAAATGAAATTTATGGATGTGGACAGCATTAGTTACTTAAGGTATAGCAATATTGCCAAAAATTGAAGTAAAAATTTTAAATGCGAATTGCCGTAAACTGACTTTTTGAGCTTTAATGTACCTTTCCTCAGGAACTATAAAAGCTGACATCCCGAAATTTGTCATAGTCATTAAGAATTATTTACTGAATAATCCTCTGCAGTACTTTTCAGTTATCTTTTCTCTGAGAAAAGTTCTGCTTTAAAATATGAGAAAAATAGAGCAGTCCTGGGTAACATAAAACTGAAAAATTAATTTCAAACCAACTTCGACCTTAAACTAAAATCTGTTCTACACATTTTATTAGATTGTTATGCAGATGTAAACTGTGAAATTCCAGTTTTATTGCCTGATGAGTTTACGAGAAAAGATACGTTACAGAAACAATGGTAATTAAAAACTCGAATTCTTATAAAATGTACGTAAATGCGCATTTTCGAACAAAACTAGCATGGAATATCAAGCATTACGTTATACATAATAGTCTCAAGTTTCACTTATTTAGAAGTAATATTTTTGGAGATATATATGTTTAAGTACGAGAATGCATATTGCCCAAGTCTGTTCTTAAGGCTGGTCTATTGCAGAATCTTATAACATATTCAGAGTTTAAGTAAAGGAGGCATCTTTAACAGAATGACTTTCTCCATCGCAACCACAAGGATTTTAAAAAGCAAAGTCATATGACGTCCTGAAAAACACAAATCGAGGCAGGGAGGTGGTTGCAGTAATTCTAGACTTCCTTAAAGCATTTGACTCAGTAACACATCAGCGCTTCTTAATGAAAGTACTACCTTGTGTGGTATCGCACGAAATTTGTCAATGGACGGAGGATTTCTTAGTAGGTAGGATGCAGCTAGTTGCCTCGGATGGAGAGATATTGACAGATGTAACTTTGGAAAGTGTTGTCGGTCCGTTGCTGTTTATGTGGCATTGTAATTACGTGACAGCGTAATTACAATGTGCGGAGAGACATTGTTTCGGTCCTCTACATACAAGTGGTATGGGACGAAGCCCTAATATTTGCTACATTGGAAAGTACTCTCTATCTAAATAACTTCACCTATTTCATTCATAGAAAAATTGTTTTATATCAAATAATAATTACAGGGTTCGTACTGAATGTACAAAGTAAAAATTAAGGACTGTTAAGCACTTTTTCTTTACTGACAATGCTTGCACTCTGTAGTGAGGTCGAGAATAAAAGAAACACGCACAAGCACATGATAACTTCCATATAGCACCTTTATAATAAAATTTAAAGTATCATTGTAATAGAACTAAGGCAAATTCATTAAAAAATTACCAGCAATATCCTCCGTTGCACGTCTGCTTGATCTTCGATAAACGTTTTTCTTACGCAAGCAGTTGAAGTAAATATGTCACATTAATTTTTATAGTCCTCTCTGGGTGGAATTGCGTAGGTACACCAATACGTTTAAATTGTGATGGCTACAATGTTTATAGAAGTCAAAAAAATAAAAAAAAATAGTTAAGGTTTCCGTGCCCCTTTGCCATTACTGCCAACGTGTAGTACCTCCCAGAAGCGGCACTGCAGCAATGAGTTTACCTGCAGCAAACGGTGTCATTTGGCAGTACTGCGTGTAACCGTACCACCACTCTTTTCAACACGCCTGAGGCGGGGATAGCCTCAGCCCTCTTGCCCTACACGTCACGCCGCTGCTTTGGCCTTCGACCTATCGATGCAGCCTTTTTTTCACCATCGATTCTTAAGTTAGAACATAATTGCGACGTCGAAAATAAGGACTTGTAAGGACCGTAATTTAAAATAAGAGAAAAATAAGCACTTTTATTGCGCAGCATAACAATTAAGTACTTTTAAGCACTTTTACGAAACGTATGAACCCTGTAATATTTTTATTGCAATTTTTAAATTTGTGTACATTAATTAGCTTCGGAAAATAATGTCATTAAATGAGATCATTAATCGCGGACGGTAATTCGGAGCCTCTCCTTCGTGATCTGCAAACCCTTTTCCAATATTTCTTCGTCGTGGCGTCAGTTTCTCGATGAACGGAAATTTTCGGGGCGTCTATTGTGTGGGGCTCATTCGCGTATACTCTGGATTTCAGGCAGTCCCAAAAAAGGAAACCACGGGCGAGCGTGCTGGGCGAGAAACTCTGCCGTATCGTGAAATGACGTGTCCAGGAAACATTTGTCAAACCACTTCCACGGATGCTCTCTCCGTGTGAGCTGTGGCACACCATCCAGTGGGCACCACATGCGTTTCAAGTTCTGCGCCCAGAAAGTTGTTTAATATTTTGATGTAGGTTGCTGATGTCACAATAACTGCACCCCCCCGTCCCCCCTCCCCGGTCAAAAAAGTGGACACTGCACCACACTTTTGTTACATACGAATAGTAGAGAGGTTTCCGGTGAGTTCTCCAACGCCCTGTACCAGCAGTTCTGCAACTTAACGTAATCATCTAGATGGAAACGGGCTTCAGCACTCATCATTATTGGGATTTGTGCGTCTTCCGTCGTAATAGCGTCACTTGTCTCTCAGTTCGCGAGGTGTGCCTCCTCGAGACCGTGCGAAAATTTTCGAACTCGCTCTCCAAAGTCAGTTCTGATCGAATGTTATTACGGTCCCCCTACGCTCCTTAAATCGCCAACCCTACAATATTTTCTTGTCGGTTGCTTTATAACCTTCTTTGTTGATACGCGTTAGGAGGTGTGCTGGGGGTCTCGTAAACTGTGCCTCGAGCAGTACCTAACTGTTTTCCTCCGTATATAACCAAATGTGTTCGCAGGTGCGTCTGACGAAATTGTTAGTCCGCGGATGGACGAAGATGTAATAGAATTAAAAAACGACGATTTTGCAAAAACCAGCGACCACAGTTCGGCTAGCAGTGGATCATTCAGATCAAATGCGACTGAGTGGTGATAAGAAAAAAATGTAGATCCCAGCAGTTAAATGTCAATTTTTCGATTTTTGTACCTATCGAGAGAAATTTCTATGCGGAATTTTAAATGCTGGAATTTAGTTTTATGTAAAATTTTATTTGCTACGAAGACACTGTAATTGTTTAGGATGTAAAATTCATTTCTAACATTTCGTTTACGCATACTGTTTAAAAAACTACACTGGGATTTTGCGTGATAAGAAGTAAAATATGGCAGCCTTTATTTTGTCCAATAAAATCGACAAGGAGTGCTTAACGGGGGATGTAATGGATTTTGGTCCAAAAAATCGATTTTTCAAAAATATTATTTTCTTGATCTACGCAGTTCATTCTATGTTGTATGTTAATTTTATCATGATAGCTGCTTTAGAAATGCCTTTAAATTGTTAAACTGATTAACTGTGCACTGGCGGTCACTCCCACCTCTTCCAACATTTAGGAAACTGCTTGCTTCAGCGGAATTTCTTTCAATATCTTTAGCTGATATCTATATCTATGGCTGGCATCTATATCTTTGCCTGGAAACTTTCTTGCATGTGGTTTATTTACGTTTTGAGAATACTAACACATTTACATATTAATAGGTGGAAGGTTGAATTCGCAAACCTTTACGTGGAAGTCAAGATTTATGCGTAATGGGTGGCGGAAAAGCTGTGTTTAGGAAACGGAGATTTCATGGAAATTGGTTTACCAACAAAAAAGAGGAAGCAGCTCGAAATGAAGAACATAAGCTCTCAGCTTCAGCAGGAGAATTGTACAGGTGCGTGAATGATGATGATATGAATTCCACTTGATTCAGACTTATTGATTTAAAGCTTCTCTGCCATGCTACAAAGTTGTCATGTTCACGTGTTAGCTGTAAAAATACGGAATGCATGATTATTGTTGAAGAAGGAAGAGTGGGAATAGCTTAATTAATTTGTAATTCGTTTGGCTATGAATTTTCGCTTCCCTCCTCCAAAAAAACTGACACTGGTACCTATAAAAGCAATTTTAGGTTAGAATATTCTCTGAGATGCCTTGGTCAGGACACGGAAGGAGGTAATTTATTGTGTGGTTTTCTGAACGTACCTCCACCTTGTCTAAGGTTTGAAAAAATAAAGAAATGTCTGATGTTGTATGCGATAGCCGGTCGCTGTGGCTGAGCGGTTCTAGGCCCTTCAGTCTGGAACCGCGCTGCTGCTACGCTCGCAGTTTCGAATCCTGCCTCGGGAATGGATGTGTGTGATGTCCTCAGGTTAAGTTAGGTTTAAGTAGTTCTAAGTCTAGGGGACTGATGACCTCTGATGTTGTCCCACAATGCTTAGAGCCATTTGAACCATTTGTATGCGATACTGCCAAAGTTTATGACGAAAGCAGTGGAGGAATTGCTGGAAATAAGCCAGAAAGAAATGGATTCTGGGGCAGATATTCATGACAGTGAATCTCCTACAAATGTTACTTTCCTGCGTATGTCTGTAGATGGGACCTGGATGAAAAGGAGTCACACATCTCTGTATGGAGTTGCATCTGTTATTGATATTGACTCAGGTAAAGGCTTAGATGTAGAAATTATGTCTAAATACTGCCACCAGTGTGCAACAAGGAATATGTCCAACGATGAAGACAGTGCGAAACTGTGGCAAGAAAAGCAAGCAGTAGCAAGCTCTAAAAATTGTAGTGGCTCAAGTCGGGGCATGGAAGCTGCTGCAGTTGTGAGGATGTTCTCCAGATCTGAGTACCAGTATTGTATTAGATATACTGAATACCTTGGTGATTGGGACTCCTATTCGTTCAAAGCTGTAACAGATAAAAATCCGTACAATACAACAATAGAACAGTTGGAACGTGTTGGCCACATCCAAAAGAGGCTTGGCGGTAGGCTTCGTCGATTGCTGAAAAAGAAGAAAGGTGTATTACTTGAGGATTGAAAATCTCTGGGAGGAATAGGCAGGATTACTCTGAACGAAATTGGTTATCATCAGTTATTTTATGGGAGAGCTATCAAGAAAAACACACGTAATTTAGAGGCAATAAAGCGTGCTGTGTGGGAATTTTTTTCCACAAACTATCCACTGACCAAACACCAATGCCTCATATGTGTCTGAAAGACGATTGGTGTACGTTCAACAACAGAAATGAGACGTATTCACGTAAACACTCATTACCAGAACCTGCTATGAATGCTATTACGCCCACATTCAGGTTTCTTCCAAACCCTGAATTATTGAGGAAGTGTCTTCATGGAAAGATACAAAATGCAAATGAAAGCCTCAATAATTTAATTTGGATTAGATGCGCAAAAAGGACATTCTGTGGACCTGAAGAACTCAAAACATGTCTGTGATGCTGTTTTATGTTACAATAATGGAAATAATGGCAGAATTGAAGTGGTGAAGAGAGTTGGTATAGATACTGCTGTGTTTACAACAAAAACATCTTACACCATAGACGAGAGCAGGGTCAAGAAAGCCAACAGATCCGTGTCTTACCTGCAAACATAGGCCAGGCAGATTCGAAGGGAGAGAAGAGAAACCTGGAGGATGAGTGTCAGTATGGAGGATTTTAAAACTGATGTAAGCTTATTACATGTAGAAGTATGAGAGGAAAATCTTTGAACCTCATTTTCTCTGTTTTACATTTTTTACGTTATTGGAAGCCTTTTCTCAAAAAGTATATCCGCTAATGCTATGAAATTTTCAGGAACTGTTCGCAACGTGTTGCTGACTCCCTGGAACTAAAAAATACGAGATCCTGCAATTACGTTCTGATTTTTAGATGAAAGTTACTTTTGGATGTGCAAAATTAAAAACTTTGTTAATGATACGATTTGTAACATAAATTAATAACTGTAGTTCAGTGGTCTTATAACTTTCTCAGAGCACTACAATAAAATTTTCATATTAATTGCATGATTAGAATTTACCTTATGGCTTTTTATAAAAATGACAATAAAAAAATTAAATATTCAAGTTTCTGGCAATATATTAATTCCGCATATTTTATTATATTTTTCCGCCAAAACACAGATCTTTTGCTTTACACATGCCAAATTTTAGATTTGTACATAAATAAATATGGCTGTAATGACTTTTTAAATAAATGTTTAAATTTTCCGTTACATCCCCCCTTAAACAACACTTAAATAATTGTAAAATAAGTGCTATATAACTTAAATTAAAAATTTGAAATAATTAGCACCTTAAAACTCAGCTTAAACACAGGAGTTCAAATGGTTCAAATGGCTCTGAGCACTATGGGACTTAACATCTGTGGTCATCAGTCCCCTAGAACTTAGAACTACTTAAACCTAACTAACCTAACGACATCACACACATCCATGCCCGAGACAGGATTCGAACCTGCGACCGTAGCAGTCGCGCGCCTCCGGACTGAGCGCCTAGAACCGCGAGACCACCGCGGCCGGCTTAAACACAGGAGTCTCAGAGGCCCCATCTCGTAGTATATGTTACAGAATAGTCACCTCCTGAGTTAAAAGTTATGCCACAAAATTCTTTGCGTTGCACAAAATTCCTTTCACTTATCTTCTGGACGATCATAATTTTGTGTGGGTGTATAGTGACATAAAAAGGAAGGAATATTGGGTTTACCGTCCGGTCGACGTGGAGTTCATTAGAGGCGCAGGACAAGCTCGGGGAAGGAAATCGGCCGTGCTGTTTCACAGGAACCATCCCAGCATTTTTGCCTGGAACGATGTAGGGAAATCACGGAAAACCTAAATCTGTAGGGCCGGACGCGGTTTCGAACCGTCGTCGTCCCGAATGCGAGTCCATTGTGCCAACCACTGCACCACCTCGCTCGGTACAGTCGCGAGATGTGACGAGGTGAAAGACACCACCTGACACTATAGTCTGGGAGACGAGTCTTTGGGATTGACAGCTCGGTAGCGTCTTTCCGTTGCCTAGCGACCGCAGGCAGGCAGCCAATGACGGCCTGACTTTGAGCGGGTAGCAAGGGCCACGTTGCCGCTCTGAAACCCGGTCGCGCGCGCTTATGAAACTTACCAGTGTCTCGCGTGCAGGCGGTGCGGTCGTTCGTCGTTTGTCTGAAGTTGAATTCGCAGTTTATTTCGTTTTTGTTGTTTTTAGTGTTTCTTTGTTTATGTTTCGTTGTAAACAATGTCTAGTGCGGCGGGTAGTACCAGCCCAACACAAGAAGTGAAACGGAGGAAGAAAAGTGTGCTACACACCCAGGCCCGTGAATTCGTGTGCTCTGTGAGGGATTACTTTGAGAAAGAAAAGGACAAAGGTGGGCCCTTAATTCCTGTTGTTCAGGTTGTGAAGAGAACTGCAGCAGCATTGAAAATAAGTAAGAACACTGTTGTAAAGATAGGGAAAGAACAGTATAGTATAGATTGTGACGAGAGTGGCACAACAAAGCTGCACTCACCAGGAAAGAAGCGGCCGAGAAATAAGCAGGTGACAGCTTTGGACGGTTTTCAGAAAGACGCTATTCGTCGTCATATATACAGCTATTATAAGAGAAGGGAACATCCCACTCTATCTAAATTACAGGTGTCGCTTCAGAAAGACGATCTTTTTAAAGGGAGCAAATTTTCATTGCGTACAGTGTTGAAAGACATAGGCTTCAGCTATTCACTGTTTAACGGACGCAAAATATTAATGGAAAGGACAGATGTAGTTGCATGGCGGTGCAGATTTCTGCGCAGGATCGTGGGTGTGGAATTCGAAAGTATAGTGTGGTTAGATAAAACTTGGGTCAATGCCAGCCATTCTTTACGTAGAGGCTGGAATGATGCAACGCCCGAGGGGACAATGGCAGTGCCTGTTGGCAAAGGAGGGCGTATTATTGTCTTACATGCAGGAACATCGAAAGGTTTTGTGCCAAACTGCTTGAAAATGTTTCGGTCATAAAAGACGGGAGATTACCATGAAGAAATGAACAGTGTAGTATTTCAAGAATGGTTCGAGACATCGCTTATGACGAATCTGACAAGTCCATCAGTGATTGTTATGGACAATGCGCCTTATCATTCCGTTGTTCACGATAAGGCATCAACCTTGGCAACAAAAAAAGACGATATCATTCAGTGGTTGAAACGGCGAAAAGTAGATTTCAGAGAAGATTTAAGGAAGGCGGAACTGCTCGAAGTTGTGGCACAAAAGAAACCCCAATTTCCAACATATGTAATTGACGAGATTGCTAAAAGGCACGGGCATGAAATCGTTCGGCTTCGTCCATACCACTGTCACTTCAATGCAATTGAAGGAGTGTGGGCGCAGATAAAAAATTACATTGCTGCAAACAATAAAAAATTCACGATCTCTGAAGTGGAAACTCTCCTTCCAGCAGCTATCAATAAAGTGACAAGCGAGACGTGGGCTAAAATTGTAAACTGCACTGCAAGTGCCATCAGAGAGGCGGCCAAAACCGAAGGGGTTGTGGAAGAATGCATCGAAAATTTAATTATACATCTGGGAGAGAGCAGTGATAGTTCGAGTAGTGCTGAGGAAGACAATATCAAATCAGATTCTGACAGTGATGTGAGTGGTGTTTTTCCATTACAGTAACTACAACGTATTCAGGAATGTAAGGAGAGAGTTTGCTATCGATCTACAACCAGATCATCATATTGTGAGTACTTTCTTCAGATTATAACTCTTAATACACTGACCAATTATTCTGTAGCTTGTCGTAGAACAAATTAATAATGCTAATACTTAACAATGGAAACCAAAACTGCTAATGTTCAACAACTTGCGAAAATAGTTTTCATTTCAGTTGTGAAGTTTAACAAATAACTTTATTATGTTTCAGCATCTTAGATACTTGTACTAAATAGCTCTTATCAGTTTTCGAGTTAATATATTTCAAGCATCAACTTTAAATAAATTCACGCGTACCAATACGACTTGTATTTTGTCTGGCTTTTATTTCTGGTGCTAGAGAATGCGTGTAGCAGACATGGCGCCACATTCGGCAACAGCGCCTCTGCCCGCCGGAACTGTCACTACCAATCACTCGTCTCACGGACTATACAGCCTGTCGCGTAGCACAGGGATCTCCAAACTACTACGGTCCGCGGGCCGAAACCGGCCCGCGACGGCCGGCAAACCGGCCCTCGTTAGCTGGCCGGACATCCCCGGTATCCGGCCCGCCAAATATTTGAGGTGGTACCTATACTGCCAACAATTGAGTTTCGAGGCCTATCGGGACCAATACACCGCGACATTGGCTCTGCTGCTCGTTACATGACTACATAACTAAACTTATTGTTGCGCCGGTTGAAATAACAACGCGTTGACATACTCTGCCTCTATTACGTCTTGCAGTAATAGTGTTGCTAACAATGATTTTGAGATTTCGTTAACTTTACAGGACGCTTTCGTGAAGAATGTACAGTGACACACTTTTTTGTCGGTGAAATTCGCCAGAAGAAAATAAGCCAGAATTACGGTCAAGTACGTCCACCAATCAAAATTATGTAATTAAATAAAAATCGTAGTTCGTTTCAGTGCTAGCTATTCCCACAACCTTAGATTTTTGCGATTTCATCTTTCCTTTAGCCTTACATTACGGTGATCGTGGAGTGCTAGGGCGCTTTAATCCCACTAGGTAGATCTTGGCCCTTATGACTTCGTGGAGGAGTCAATGTGGCCCGCGGACAAAAAACTTTGGAGACCCCTGGCCTAGCAGATCGTTTTGGGCTCGTGAGAACTGCTCCTGTCACTCTTATCTACATTTTCCGAAGTTGGGACTGATTTGGGAAAAGTAGATGGTTTTTTCTTCATCGCAGAGCCAGTACTCCCAAACGCCTCGACCCAGTGGAATAGGTTGTCTCGATCTGGGACTCTAACTCGACATTCACATTAATATTTCCGTGGAAAAGACGTCGAAGAGTGACCACAGAACGACCGTTATAGAAGATAAAAAAAAATAAAAAAATTGATCGACATATCCGTCAGAGGTGGCCCGAGGTCGACACCCCCACTCCCCACTGAATGCTTGCAGTTTAAAAAACGCGCGCTTTCTCTGCTCCGACCAGTAGATGTAAGGATAGCGTCGTACAGCAGACGCCGTACCTCCGTACCTACCTGTACGTGACGAGCCCCCAGTTCTCCATGGCACCGAAGTAGAAGTCCGGGACAGCGACCTGGTCCATCTTGGGTACCATGTACCGGAAGAAGTCCGGGAAGAGGCCGCCCAGGTAGTCGAGCGCGGCGGCGGCCACGTCCTGCGCCAGGCCGCGCTGGTCGGCCGTGTCCTGCCTCGACCAGACCCGCAGGGCGCCCCACGACTCGGAGGCCGGCCTCTCGTCGGCGGTGAAGGTCTCCGTGTCGTAGACCACCACCCCCACCAGGTAGGTCGGCATCGGCTGCGTCGTCTCGAACGTCACGGCGCTGCGACTCTCCGCTGCTGGCAGGGTCCTGCGGTATCCGTCTCGAGTTACTGTGACGTCGTTACCGTAAGCATCGTAATAAAGTCAAATGTTACGTTTTCGGCCTTCGTGTAGGTGACAGACGACATGCATCTATAAACGAAGACGACGCAGCTCACTTTCCATATTTTTATTTTCCTGTGCCCATATCGAGCTAGCAGCTCATATTTGGCAATCGTAAACAAGATATTTACTAATAGCGGAGAGTTACCGAAGTCGCACCGTCGTCTAAGTTGGCCGACCTTCGTATTTCACTGTGTGTCAGTAACTTTAAACTTGAGAGTTGGCATTACTGGTGAGAAATGCTGTCGAGGTCAAGTAGCACATCGGGCAGTCGACATGAGGCATTGAAGTGAGAACAGGTGACGTTAATGTACACTACTGGCCATTAACATTGCTACACCACAGAGATGACGTGCTACAGACGCGAAATTTAACCGACAGGAAGAAGATGCTGTGATATGCAAATGATTAGCTTTCCAGAGCATTCACACAAGGTTGGCGCCAGTGGCGACACCTACAACGTGCTGACATGAGGAAAGTTTTCAACCGATTTCTCATACGCAAACTGCAGTTGACCGGCGTTGCCCGGTGAAACGATGTTGTGATGCCTCGTGTAAGGACGAGAAATGCGCACCATCACGTTTCCGACTTCGATAAAGGTCCGATTGTAGCCCATCGCGATTGCGGTTTATCGTATCGCGACATTGCTGCTCCCGTTGGTTGAGATCCAATGACTGTTAGCAGAATATGAAATCGGTGGGTTCAGGAGGGTAATACGGAACGCCGTGCAGGATCCCAACGGCCTCGTATCACTATCAGTCGAGATGACAGGCATCTTATCCGCATGGCTGTAACGACGTATTACCCGGCGTGAAGTTATGGGGTGCCATTGGTTACACGTCTCGGTCACCTCTTGTTCGCATACACGGCGCTGTGAACAGTGGACGTTACATTTCAGATGTGTTACTACCCGTGGTTCTACCCTTCATTCGATCCCTGCGAAACCCTACATTTCAGCAGGATAATGCACGACCGCATGTTGCAGGTCCTGTACGGGCCTTTGTGGATAAAGAAAATGTCCGACTGCTGCCATGGCCAGCACATTCTCCAGATCTCTCACCAATTGAAAGCGTCTGGTCAGTGGTGGCCGAGCAACTGGCCCGTCACAATACGCCAGTCACTACTCTTGATGAACTGTGGTATCGTGTTGAAGCTGCATGGGCAGCTGTACCTATACACGCCATCCAAGCTCTGATTGACTCAATGCCCAGGCGTATCAAGGCCGTTATTACGGCCATATGTGGTTGTTCTGGGTACTGATTTCTCAGGATCTATGCACTCAAATTGCGTGAAAATCTAATCACATTTCAGTTCTAGTATAATACATTTGTCCAATGAATACCCGTTTACCATCTGCATTTCTGCTTATTGTACCAATTTTAATGGCCAGTAGTGTATTTTCTTCGTTCTTCCTGCAAGTGTTGTACTACAAATCGTAAGCTTTTCTCTATACAATACGAGTAAGTAAATAAATTGGCTCTGAGCACTATGGGACTTAACAGCTATGGTCATCAGTCCCCTAGAACTTAGAACTACTTAAACCTAACTAACCTAAGGACATCACACAACACCCAGTCATCACGAGGCAGAGAAAATCCCTGACCCCGCCGGGAATCGAACCCGGGAACCCGGGCGTGGGAAGCAAGAACGCTACCGCACGACCACGAGCTGCAGACAAGTAAATAAATTATCTGCGGTATACTTCGTAAGTGCCATTCATTAGTTAATGATTACACATTGCATAACTAGAATTTAATTTTTTCTATTCCTGTGCCGTTACCTTTACTTATATGGCGTCCAGTAGTCCAAAGCTGGACCAATGCTGTTTCCTAATTTGGACCAGTCCAGTTTAGGACACGCTCGTGACAAATAATATTGAAGTGTACTTTTACAGTAAGTTATAGGTACGCGAAAAGTTTTTAGGTCTTCGAGATGGCAAAACTTTTACGATAAATAATAGGTACGGGTAATCGTTTTAGGTTTCGAAGATGGCAAACAGAGGAGTGTACGGGAAATGGACAGAAGATGAGTTGAAGCTCGCCGTGGCAGCACACAGAAACGGTGACCCTGGACTTAATGAGTGTTCCCGTGTGTAATGGAGTACTCAAGGCTACCAAAAAGAGGCGTCCCGGTGGTAAAAACACGTTCTCAAATGAAGTTAAGTTATTCGGAAGACAATCGGCGACTGAAACAGACAACTTTGCCAAAAGTGCTATCAGGTAACACATCTGCATACTACAGCAGAAAGGAGTATCCAATACTTAAAAAGAAGAAATTTAAGAAGACTCTGACCCCCGGTTTCACCCCTTCAAAACAATGTGCTTGCTATTCAAAGCAGAGGAAAAGCAACGCATGCCACTGTTATCACTAGCGGTCCTTATAAGCAACAAATCGTAGCTAAAAGGACGCGACATAGACAAATCGACAATCTGCTGATGCTTTGAGATACTTATATTCACATCAGGCGGGAATTTAAATTCAGACAATATGGCGGCTCCTAGCTCTAATTGTGACGTAAAACTAACGCTGCAATCGTATTGGCCACGCTCCTGTGCACGAGGCAAAAATTTCGCATGCCAGATTCTTCATTTCGCGCTTTGAAATGTAGTGGAATTCCTCCCTGTGACGTCACCAGCTATCCAGCTATTCGCCCACGTACATTTTCTCGTTCCGTGAAAGGTTGGCTAGGTAACGTTTGGCAAAACAGACGGTCCTTATCCTCTCTTATCGGCGATCTCATCCCTGTCACATTTCGGTTCCTCCCCCCTTCCTTCCCACTCCGTTCTCTCTCTCTCTCTCTCTCTCTCTCTCTCTCTCTCTCTCTCTCTCCCTCTACGTCTCTCTGTTTCTGTTCACATGACCCTCTCAATTGTCATGCGCTATAGTTCATGCGCCTCTAATAAAAAGTTTCCTACCACACCTGACAGAAATCGAACCCTCCATAATGTTTTCAGAGGTGAATAAAAATTTGTGGCATGCAAATAAATACCGGATCTGGCGCTAAAAATCTGATTTCGATATAATCAATAAAATGTCTCTAGCAGTTTTAGAGAAGTAGCATAAAAGTTGGGGATCGCAACACAACTACACAGTTGTATGTCATATACTGTATATGTTTTTATTTTTCAGCAATAGCTTTAAGAACAAAGTAATACAAAATTTGAAGAAAATGGAACGTTTGCAATGGCTTTAATATAAATAAAAATACACTGGCGAATTTCACATTTTTTTCAGCAATTCTTTCGTGCGCAAGAGTCACTGTGAATGGTGGTGTGCATTTAGATTCAGAGATGAGCCTAACTAAATCTTTCGGAACTTCACACACAGTGATCCTCTTTCGTTTCTCATTGCGAGCAGAATCACGATCGCAACATATAAAAGTGTGTCTTTTCTGTAAGGTGAGTACATAATTTCAAGCAAAAAGTTAGCTCTAACCTCGTAATCAGAACGATGATTTTTGTCGATACGAAATTCGTTTCCATTATAAATTAAACACATTAAAATAGAAATGAAATGACACAGTTTAGAGACTTTACTGGACTCCTACAGATATGATTTTTTCTACGCAGACTAAAGCGGGGGGTGAAAATTTGTACTGAGGCAAGGCATCGAACCCAGGGTCTCCTGTATACTAGGCGGGTGCATTAGCCACCTCAGCACAGTGGTTCACACAGCTGCACGCACTACCCTGGCATGCCTCCCTCATCGATCCGAGTTCTCACTGCCGCCCCAGACTACTTTAAATTCCACGTTAGACACGAATAGAAATTATTTCATTTGTATAACAGGGCGTATACATGGACAAGGAAAAAAATTCCCGGATTTTTCCCGGATTTCCGGGTTAAAAATACACTCATTAAGTCCAGGGTCACCGTTTCTGTGTGCTGCCACGGCGAGCTTCAACTCATCTTCTGTCCATTTCCCGTACACTCCTCTGTTTGCCATCTTCGAAACCTAAAACGATTACCCGTACCTATTATTTATCGTAAAAGTTTTGCCATCTCGAAGACCTAAAAACTTTTCGCGTACCTATAACTTACTGTAAAAGTACACTTCAATATTATTTGTCACGAGCGTGTCCTAAACTGGACTGGTCCAAATTAGGAAACAGCATTGGTCCAGCTTTGGACTACTGGACGCCATATAAGTAAAGGTAACGGCACAGGAATAGAAAAAATTAAATTCTAGTTATGCAATGTGTAATCATTAACTAATGAATGGCACTTACGAAGTATACCGCAGATAATTTATTTACTTGTCTGCAGCTCGTGGTCGTGCGGTAGCGTTCTTGCTTCCCACGCCCGGGTTCCCGGGTTCGATTCCCGGCGGGGTCAGGGATTTTCTCTGCCTCGTGATGACTGGGTGTTGTGTGATGTCCTTAGGTTAGTTAGGTTTAAGTAGTTCTAAGTTCTAGGGGACTGATGACCATAGCTGTTAAGTCCCATAGTGCTCAGAGCCAATTTATTTACTTACTCGTATTGTATAGAGAAAAGCTTACGATTTGTAGTACAACACTTGCAGGAAGAACGAAGTATGTGGGCTTCCTGCGTCATCGTTGCTGCGCAAGCGCGGTGACGCCTCTTATTTTGCGCTCTCTTGCAACTGCTGAAACGAACCTATTTCTAACAGGTCGCGGGAAAATATTGCGAATGCTGGTTTGAAAAGTGTTACATTCAAAACAAATTTCCTTTTGCACAGGAACTATATGCGAGAATGTACGATGAATTTCTTAAATCACAAAGCGTTTGACTCTGATTTAAAAATCAACTCTTTGAGGACGACGACTTAAAAGAATTTCGAGCCCAGAAGATCAGACATTTATGTCGTTATTAAAAATTTTACTGGCACATTTGTGTGATGTATCTTAAAGTGTAGCACGTGCAAAAAAGAACAACATTATATGTGGAAGCTTAACTTTTCTTCCAGCTTATTAATCTTCGAGATCAATATTATATATGAATGCTACGTGTATTAATTTAAACCATTAACTTTTCTTATTTGTGTGTTAGTGCTACTTAAGAGTGATCTTGCTATTGGCTGACTATATCACGTGTCCTATGCTGTTATCAGCTGGCGAGATCACGTGACATGAGCTATGACTGGTTTACAAAAGCCCATCATAATCTCGATTTCAATGCTTCGGAAAGTGACACGCGTTGTTTGGCGGAATTCAAATTTATACCTTCGTAATTGGAAAATATGCAGCGTACATCTTGCTGCACATCAAACGTCTTTCAAAACCTCGTTTTCTAAAGTGTCGGGGAATTCTACGTCAGTATATAAAACCATAAACATTCAAAGGATTGATGAGTTTCACAGTGCCAAGGAAGAGTATACTGTCACTTAACATGGAAAAAGTGCATTTTCACCCGGGACACCCGGTGTAATGGAGTACTCAAGGCTACCAAAAAGAGGCGTCCCGGTGGTAAAAACACGTTCTCAAATGAAGTTAAGTTATTCGGAAGACAATCGGCGTTTACAACTGAGATGGAAAAAGTTTTCGCAGATCATCTCCTTTTATCTGAAGAGAAAGATGCTCGTAAAGTTGCATTCGACATAGCAGAGAAATATGGTTCAAATGGTTCTCAGCACTATGCGACTTAACGTCTGAGGTCATCAGTCGCCTAATACTTAGAACTAATTAAACCTAACTAACCTAAGGACACCATACACATCCATGCCCGAGACAGGATTCGAACCTGCGACCGTAGCGGTCGCTCGGCTCCAGACTGTAGCGCCCAGAACCGCACGGCCACTCCGGCCGGCAGAGAAATATGAACTACTCCATTATTTCAACAGGGAAAAGAAAATGGCGGTTAGAAAGTTTCGTCAATCCATATTACATTTTCCTGATTCATTGCTAGCAACTCGCGCAGGAAACGACATCTCCATGCTAGAGCGTCTCCGTGTCCCATTAATACCTTTGTCCTCAGAAAGTTGATGGCATCACAGGCAGAATGACGAGCCTCTCCATTGTTTTGAAAAAAATTAGCTTCCGTTGGAAAAACATAGATCAATGTGCGTCATGCACGTTCCGTCTCGTGGACAGACGACACGTGCCTTGGAACTATGAGTGTGCCAACTGGTTTCGAAGGGCGACTAATTATAGTTCATGCTACCTCTGTGAATGGTTTTGTGCCCGGTGCTGTCACGATGTTTCAGTAAAAAAAACTGTCGTCTACCACAAGGAGATGAATGCAGATACATTCAAAGACTGGTTCGTTACTTGTTTGCTACCAAACGTCAGTTATGGTAGTGTTTTTGTAATGGACAATGCGCCATACCATTCTGTACAATTAAATAAGGCACCAACGGTTGCTGTAAGGAGAGACGAAATAGCTGGTTGACAGATAATAAAATAGGCTTTAACCAGGAATATTTTGAACAGTCTGACGGTGTCGCCATGGGCAGCCCTCTGTCTCCTCTGGTGGCTAACCTCTTTATGGAGGATTTTGAGGAGAGAGCACTTGAATCAGCGATCTGTAAACCAACTGTTTTTTGGAGATACGTCGATGACACTTTCATAGTGTGGCCCCACGGAGAAGAAAAGTTAATGGAGTTTTTTCATCATCTTAGCTCCATCCATGAGAATACTCGATTTACTGTGGAACTAGAAAAAGATGGCTGCCTTCCATTCCTAGATGTTTTGGTTAAACGGTAGAGTGACGGTACTGTGGGGCATTCTGTCTATCGCAAGTCCACTCACACTGATTTTTTACATTCTTCAAGTTGCCATCACCCATCCCAGACCATGAGTGAACTTAAAACCCTTGTACACAAGGCACACACAGTGTCGGATGCAGAGAATTTGCCTAAGGAACTGGCACATTTGACGACGGTGTTCAGAGACAATGGGTAGTCGACCCGGCAAATTAACAGGGCCTTCTCAACTAGAGCCAGGAAGTGGGAAGTGGATAAAGAGGAGGACGCGCCAGCCAAGTCCCCAGCTTTTCTTCCCTTTGTCGGAAATATATCCTTCAAGATAGCAAGGATTCTTAATCATTTTAATGTGGAAGTGGTTTTTCGTCCGCCTTCTAAGATTTCGGATTAGCTGGGATCGGTGAAGTATGATTTGTTGATGCGAAAGACGGGAATTTACAAAATACCCTGTCACTGTGGTATGGCCTATATAGGACAGACGACGCGTACAGTGGAAGAGGGTTGTACAGAACATTAACGTTGCACTCGCTTACTGCAACCCAATAAGTCTGCAGTTGCGGAACATTGTATTTCTAACGGACACTCAATGGAGGACTAGAAAACTTCGATTTTGGCCACTGCAACAACTTTTTGGGACTCCATTATCAAAAAATCAGTTGAAATACGCATTGCGGGAGATCTAATGAACCGTGACAGTGGTTACCAATAGAATAACGCATGGAATCCCGTCATCTCCGAAATTTGCTCGAGACGAAGACGCCAGAAGACTTCGATAGCTGCGGCCAGCGAGAATACCGACGGCAGCGGAGTACTGCAGTTCCACCAGCGAGGGCGCTGCCGCTGGTCGGTGTGGCCCATCTGTCTCCGCGACTGCAACGCATGCGCGGCAGTACTATCAGCGCACTATATAAGCTGGAGTGGAGAACGTCTTCGCAACACATTCGAGGGTTGGATTCCCTCTGTTCTTCATCGAAGAGTTTCACTGCCTGCGCTACTCTCAGGGTGCACCTTCGACGTGGAAGATCCCCGCCGTTTCCCTGCCGTGTCGTCTGCTTGCCGTCCATACTGCCTGCCGGTGCTCGCCGCCGCCGCCGCCGCTTGGTCGCCGCCTTCCGGTCCTCGCTGCCGCCGCCGTCGCCGCCTGCCGGGGCTCGCCGCCCCCGCCTGGTCGCCGCCTGCCGGTGCTCGCCGCCGCCGCCGCCGCCGCCGCCATCCGGTGCCCGCCGCCGCCGCCGCCATCCGGTGCCCGCCGCCGCCGCCATCCGGTGCCGCCCGGTCGCCGCCATCGCCGCCGTCCTGACCCTGGTCTACGGCCGTCTTCGTCTTCATCCGTCTTCGTCTTTGTCTGTCCCCAGTTTCTGTCCTTTCCTCTTCGTTCTCTTCGTTATTGCTTCTCTCTACCGTCATGTCCGCCCTCACCACCACCGTCACTACTACCACCACCGCCATAGTTTATACTTCCCCTTCCGCCGCCTCCACCACTATAACTTGGTGTGCCCAGTCCCACCCCCCTTCTTCCATCCCACCTCTCCTCACTCTCCCTTCACCCTCTATCTTTGTCGTCCCCTCTCCCACTTCTTCCTCTCGCTCCTCTCGTTCTGATCCTTTCCCCCCACTTCCCCTGCCTGTCACTGCAGCTCTGGCTCGGGTGGTGGCCCGTCAGGCCACTGTCCACGCCCAGCTCTCACCATCACCACTGCCACCGTCACCGTCATCGTCGCCGTCGCCTTCGCCTTCGCCTTCGCCGTCACCGTCACCATCTCCGGCGCAGACTCCGGCCCCGGGACCTGCCCTTCCCCGCCACATTCCCGTTGTTCCCATCCCCCACACCTCCTCCACCGCCATCAAGCGCCCCAGTGGCACCCCTGCTCCCTCTGCTTCCAAAAAGGCTTCGCCTCGTCCTCCTTCCCCCACCCGTGATGCCATGGATGTCTCCCCGCCTGTCCCTGCCCCCTCATCCTCCTCCTCTACCCCCTCCTCCTACCGCTACCTCCTCTCCCATCCTGATCCCTCTCTCCTTGAAGCCCGGAACCTCACCCTCTTCCTTCGCCAGCATTGTCCTGGTGCCCCCATCTCCCTCCTCACTCCTCGCCGTGATTCGGTCCTCATCTCCTCCCCCAGCCCCACCCTCCACACATACCTCCTTTCCCTCATCCCTGTCACCCGCTTTGGCCCTCATGCCTCCCTCACTCCTGCTCCTTCACCACCTCCCTCCCACCAACCCCAACCTCCGCGTCGCCCGCCCACTCTCACCGCCGTGATCACTCGGCTTAGTCCAGTGATCACGGAGGAGGAGGTGTTGGCGGAGCTCAAGGCGCATCCCCATTTGGAGGTGCGTGCGGTTCGCCGCATACATAACGCTGCCGGCCCCACCCGCCTTATGCGGGTTTTTTCTGAGCACGCCCCCTCCATTGACCGTCTCCTGAAGGAGGGTGCCCTCCTTTTTAACCAGCGGTACAAGGTCGACCCCTCCCGTTCCCCTCCTCAATCCCTGCGCTGCCAGAGGCGTCTGCGCTATAACGCGCACCCCACAGCTGAGTGCCGCGAGGCCCCCACCTGCCCGCATTGTCGGCAAGCGCACTTCCTCCGGCAGTGCCCTAACCTCCAATCCCCTCCTTCCTGCAATCTCCCCCATCCCACCTACTCCCAAAAGTGTAAAGCCCGACCCCCTCCAACCACTCCTGAACTCACTGTCCCTGTCCGTCCCCTGGGCGCCCCCACCCCTCCTGGCAATTCCCTTCGTCCCCCCCCCCCACCGCTGAGGACGTCATCAGGTTCCTTACCATCGTCCTCCAGAATGTTCATCCCTTTCAGCGCCCTCACACCCTCCAGCAGATCTCCCTTGCTGCCCGTTCCATCTTCCAACTCAAGATGTACGCCACCTACTCCAACAACCAGGCCCATTTCACCTTCTCCCGTCTTGACACCCTCGTTTAAATCCCAGTCATGGCGCGACAGCAACGTATCCTTTTCAACAACATACGCTCCCTTCCCGCCAACAAAAACCTCTTCCTGCACACCCTTGCCACCCACCGCGTGGATGCCTTCCTCCTCAATGAAACCTTCCTGCAACCCCACCACACAGTCCACACTTCGCCCTACCTCCTCCACCGCTCCGATAATCCCCTCCCGATTGCGCGTGGCGGAGTTGCCATTGGGCACCACCGCCAGATCCCCGTTCGGCTCCAACCTCTCCTTCCCGACCCCACTGAACACCTGATCCTTAGTGTCTTCTTCCCCGACCTTACCATTACCTGCGCCACCATCTATGTTCGCCCCAACGCTCCTCTTCCCTTCGACTTCCTCTCCCACATTGACCGTACCTTCTCCTCCTACGTGATCGCCGCCAACCTCAACATCCATAGTCGTTCCGCCGCCCAGTTACGGCAGTGGCATCGGTTCCTCTCCTCCCTTCAAGGCGACCTCATTCCCATCCCCCAGCACACCCGTCCCGAATCCAACTCCACTCCTGATGTTGTCCTATCCTCCCCCAACCTCCTCGGCCGCATAACGGTGGATGTCCTGGAGCCTATTAGTAGCGACCATCTCCCTGTCCTCCTCACCATTTCAGACGGTCGTCGCCCTCGCCCCGACCCTCGTACTGATCCTCCCCCTAAGTATGTCCACGACTATTCCCGAGCCGACTGGAATGCCTACCGGGATACCCTTTCCACCCAGGTCGATAGCCACCCTCTCACCCACCACCACCCTGACGATGTCACCCATGCCGCCTCCTTTCTCCAGCAGACCTTGTCTGAGGCCGTGGAGGCCCACGTTCCTACTGTCGCCATCCACCCCCACCGTCCTACCTTACCCCCACAGGCCGTTCTCCTCCTCCGTGAATCCTGTCGTCTCTACCGTGCCTTCCTCCACATGCGTGACCCGGACACACTACGATGCCACCGGCAACTCCAGCGACACGTTCGTAATTTGCTCGCGGCTAAGAAACGCCGGGACTGGCGACAGACATGCACCCGTTTAAATGCAACCCTACCAATCAACTCGTCCAAGTTCTGGTCGGCCTTCCGTCGCCTTACCGGAACTAAACCCTCCCCCTACTACCCTCTTCTCCACGATGATCACCCCTTCCCTGACACCCTTAGTAAGGCCAATCACTTTGCCTCCTACCTCTCCAATGTTTTCTCCATCCCCGACGATCCCCAGTTCGATTACTCCCTCTTCCTGGATATCCGCGATCGAACTGACACCTCTGTCCCTCCCCTCGCTCCTGGTTTCCAGTACTTGGACACACATTACACACACGGAACTCAATGCCCCTATCACTACACAGGATCTCATTGATACACTCTGCACCAAACGCAACACCGCTCCTGGTCACGATCGTGCCACCTACCGTCACCTTTGTGAAGCTCCTGTCTCTTTCCTCTCCACCCTGGCCAGGCTCTACAATGTAGTCCTGTCCACCGGTTACTACCCCGACCTGTGGAAAACCTCCCGTATCCTCATGTTCCTTAAACCTGGCAAACCGCCGTCCGCCGTCTCCTCCTACCGTCCCATCAGCCTTACCTCGGTCTTCAGCAAGGTCCTAGAATCTATCCTCACCTGCCGCATCCACCAGCATCTCCGCCAGCACCGCCTCCTTCCCGTCACCCAGTGTGGCTTTCGGCCATCCTTCTCTTCCGACGATCTTCTCCTTCACCTCACTCATCTCCTTTCCGAACAGCTTAATTCCCGTCGCTCCGCCATCTTCCTCTCACTTGACCTCGAACGCGCTTATGACCGCGTCTGGCATTCCGGTCTCCTCTTCAAGCTCCAAACCTTTGCCCTTCCCATTAACTACGTCCGTCTGATCGGTTCCTTTCTCTCCTGCCGTCCTTCCTATGTCACCATCCATAACACCGATTCCTACACCCTTTTCCCATCCGCCGGTGTGCCCCAAGGCTCCGTCCTCTCCCCCCTTCTGTACCTTTTGTACACGGCGGACATGCCGCCGCCGTCGCCCCCCGTCCACCTCCTCCAGTTTGCCGATGACACCGCCTTCCTCGCCCTTGCCCCCACCCTGCAACGCTCCCAACGCCTTCTCCAATCCCATCTTGACCGGTTCACCGCTTGGTGCAACCAGTGGTTGCTGAAGGTCAATCCCTCCAAAACCCAGGCGATCATTGTAGGCAAAACCACCCCTTCCTTCCGCCTCCTTGATTTCTATCTCGCCGTCTATGGCCGTCCTATCGCCCTCACTCCCACCCTCAAGTACCTTGGCATCACCCTCGACCGTCGCCTCTCCTGGACTCCCCATCTCCAGACAATCCAAGCCAAGGCACGTTCCCGACTCCGTCTCCTCAAGCTCCTTTCCGGCCGCACGTGGGGTCTGGACCCCTCCACAATCCTCCACACCTATAAATCCCTCATCCGCCCTATCCTTTGTTACGCCCATCCAGCCTGGATCTCCGCCCTCCCCTACCTTCTATAAATCCCTCCAAATCCTTGAACGCCATGCTCTCCGCCTTGCCTATCGCATCCGTCTCCCCTCCCCCACACGGATCCTGTATGATCTCATCCCCTTCCCCCACCTCCTCCTTTTCCTTGAAAGGATACGGATCCTGTACACCTCCCGTAAACTTGATCCTCCTCACCCGCTCGTGTCCCCGATCCTCTCCCACCCCCGCCCGCTGCCGCGCCTGTATTCCCACGTCCCACCCGGTCTCCATCTCTCCACCCTCCTTACCCTCTCCCAAGGTGGCTTCCGCCAGCTCCCCCTCCCTGATGATGTCCTTGTCCCCTCCATCTACCCCTCTTATCAAATTTGATCCTCCCCCCCCACCTCCTATGTCCTCTCCTTTAGGCACCCTCCCTCCCTCCCTTCCCTTCCCTCCTCTTTCCTTTCCCCCCCTCCCCCCTCCCCTCTCCACCGGGCTTCCCCTCCCCCTTCCTCCCTCCCCCTCTCTCCTTTGCCCATGGCATCTCTGCCCCCCCTCTCCCATTCCCCTTCCCATTCCTCCTCCTCCACCTCCTCTCTTGGCAGGTCCCCGGACTCGTACACGCTCAGTGAACATTCGCGCGCCGGAGATCATCGCCGTCAGTGTTTCGTGTGTGTGCCTTCGTTTGTGTGTAGTGTTGTTCGCCGTCACGCCCCCACCGTTCACGTGCCGTCGCCATCATCCATGTTCTGTGCATCGTGTCGCCCAGTGTTAGTGATGTTTCTCGTCCAGCGTGAACGGCTACATGTTTTTTCGATTTTTAGTGTCTACATTTTTTTGCCCACCGTTATTACTGTCTACTCTGTGCCACCTTTATGTACTACTTGTTGTAACACTCAAGGCTGAAGAGCGGCGTATTGTGCTGCTGCCAGCCCGCCTTTGTATAAGGTGTTAAAATCACAATAAAGGAAAAAAAAAAAAAAATGTCTTCGTCAGTCCTCGTTCGGCTCACCTGAAGATGGCTGGCAGTTGTCCAGCCGAAATATCGTGCAATGAACTTTACGACGACCGGCTGCAAGCTCGAAATCTTTTTGAACAGTTGATTCGACGGGAAAATTTCAAATTTTACGGCCTTTGAATAGAATATGCGGAAAGGAAAGCTTCTGGAATTAGTGAAACAAAACAAGCCACAGAAGACGCATTATGTGATTGATACATTAGCAGAGAACCATGGCCCCAAAGTTATACGCCTTCCACCGCACCACTGCTATTACAAGGCAACAGAACACATCTGGACTCAAATAAAACCAGATGTTACGAAGCGAAACAAAACCTTTACGTTGCGAGACACAGAGTGGCTGGTAAATAAGGCTGTCACACAAATAACGCCAGAAAACTGGAAGAACGTCGTGAATCATGTGTGGAAAGAAATTAAAAGGTCAAACATAGAAGAAGGTTTAAGAGACGAATCTGTTCATAAAATTGTAATTTCTTTATCAGACGATAAGGGCAGTAGTAGCGAAGATACCAAAGGCTACACTATGTCATCAAAAGTATCCGGACATTCACAAAAACATACGTTTTCCGTATTAGGTGCATTGTACTGCCACGTACTGCCAAGAGAGCCGAATGGGGTGCTCCGCAGAATTCTGCGGTCTGGTTATTAGGTGCCACTTGCGTCATATGTCTGTACGAAAGACTTCTACACTCCTGAACATCCCTAGGTCCACTGTTACCGACCTCGACTGCCACTTTAACGTTTATTAATAGGCTCGGAATCAATGTACATAATCTTGAAGTATTTTAATGCGACCCTTTTTGTGTGTAGGCTGAAGCAGCGAGTGAAAATTTGTGCCGAGGCTGGAAATCGGACTTTTTTTTTGGAGTCTCCTGCTTCCTATTCTCCGATAGTCGAGAGAAGAGCTCTGACGGCTGGTAGCACAGTTGCCAGTATTCGACATGGACGGGCAGCGAGCCAGTGGCGGGGGGAGCAGGGTGACAAACCTTCCCGTCCCACCCTGCGGCCCGCGGCAACACTCGGCTCCTTCAGAACCTAACAATGCCGCGTCATTCACTCCAACATTCCTGTAGGGGCAGAATTCTGCTGATCGATGTGTTCCTCGATGGAGTATTTTTTCAGATGCGGTACCAGTGTGTGTCAGCTTACACAAACACACACCCACACATATATTTTCTCTAATGATGGTGAAGCCATTTGACTGCAACAATTTTTATTTTATTGTTATACGGTCCAGATTTCGCTCCATAACATACCAGCCTGATATCTTTTGACATATAAATGAGTTACTGTACTTGAAAATGACCTATGGCCGAACTGTGGATCGGTTACCAATAAAATAAAAATGAACATGAGTATGGTTGCAGCCAAAATAAAAATTACACACAATCAGATTTTCAACTTTAACAAGGTGCCTGGGAGCCTCTTTAGCTAGAACTATTGTCTTTTTGAGTGTATTCCATTCCTTCACCACCTCGTTTATTCCTTCTACCTTCACCTCTCTCCCTTCGTTTTGGTGTAGTTTTTATTTCCATTTTGCAGTGCTGTGTACTATTCTATCTATCTATATCTATATCTATATCTATACTCCGCGAGCCACCTTACGGTGTGTGGCGGAGGGTACTTATTGTACCACTATCTGATCCCCCCTTCCCTGTTCCATTCACGAATTGTGCGTGGGAAGAACGACTGCTTGTAAGTCTCCGTATTTGCTCTAATTTCTCGGATCTTTTCGTTGTGATCATTACGCGAGATATATGTGGGCGGTAGTAATATGTTGCCCATCTCTTCCCGGAATGTGCTCTCTCGTAATTTCGATAATAAACCTCTCCGTATTGCGTAACGCCTTTCTTGAAGTGTCCGCCACTGGAGCTTGTTCAGCATCTCCGTAACGCTCTCGCGCTGACTAAATGTCCCCATGACGAATCGCGCTGCTTTTCGCTGGATCATGTCTATCTCTTCTATTAATCCAACCTGGTAAGGGTCCCATACTGATGAGCAATACTCAAGAATCGGACGAACAAGCGTTTTGTAAGCTACTTCTTTCGTCGATGAGTCACATTTTCTTAGAATTCATCCTATGAATCTCAACCTGGCGCCTGCTTTTCCCACTATTTGTTTTATGTGATCATTCCACTTCAGATCGCTCCGAATAGTAACTCCTAAGTATTTTACGGTCGTTACCGCTTCCAATGATTTACCACCTATGGCATAATCGTACTGGAATGGATTTCTGCCCCTATGTATGCGCATTATATTACATTTATCTACGTTTAGGGAAAGCTGCCAGCTGTCGCACCATGCATTAATCCTCTGCAGGTCCTCCTGGAGTACGTACGAGTCTTCTGATGTTGCTACTTTCTTGTAGACAACCGTGTCATCTGCAAATAGCCTCACGGAGCTACCGATGTTGTCAACTAAGTCATTTATGTATATTGTAAACAATAAAGGTCCTATCACGCTTCCCTGCGGTACTCCCGAAATTACCTCTACATCTGCAGATTTTGAACCGTTAAGAATGACATGTTGTGTTCTTTCTTCTAGGAAATCCTGAATCCAATCACAAACCTGGTCCGATATTCCGTAAGCTCGTATTTTTTTCACTAAACGTAATAAGAATTTCAGAAATGCGCTATTGTTGGAAACAAACCACAGAGCTACTTCAGTTGTCAGCAGATAGTAACAGAGAGTTAGGGTACGACTCATTATTTGAACATCAATGTCGAATCTCTGAGAGGACAGCTATCTTTAGAGATCTGTACACATGTTGTTTCCTGTTATTCTTACACTTGTGTCAGGATATATGTTATGTCGTTGTATTTATTGCAGAATTCCACCAATTACTCCAATCTTCCTATTCTGGCACTCGACCCGTTGTTTACTTACACAGCACATTTTTCGAGGGCGTACCTGCGACTGGGCCGGTTGGCGGCAGCTGGCGCCGAGTCGAGGGCGCCATTGGAGAGCGCGCCGTAGCCGGCGGGCGGGTACACGGCCACGCTGAAGTTGGCCTTGAGCGCCGGCTCGTCGAAGCAGGGGAAAGCCTTGCGGGCGCTCATGGGAGCGAACTGCGTCGCCGCCAGGTACCTGCAAAGCCACTCAGCTAGAACCTGGCCACCAAAATTCGGAACTGCGTCTCACATTCGGCTGAAATTGGAAACCAGTCCGTGTTTCCTTGCCCGCTACTTTCGAGATGATAAATGATAACAATAATAAATATCAACATATACTGTATTTGTAAAAATGGCTCGTGAGTCAGTATATTTCACCTTGCAGCCAAAACTATTCACTGCATACCAATGGCGTTTATGGATGGGAGGGGCCGTAAGTCTCGCACTGCACACTATGGTGTTTTGCTCGCGGTGGGTGGAATTGGGTGGACAAGGGTGGTAAAAATTGTAACCCTGAAGTAATTAAGATTCGGCACAGCCAATACAAACTGCGTGGCATAATCTCTGCCTACGCGATGCAGAATGATTATATGGGAAGAATGTACAATGGCCCATAAAGAAACTACTGAAGCATTCAATACAACATTACAAAATCTTTGGAAAAAGAACAATTAATGGGAGGAGTTTTATTGCTATCAGGGGACTTTCGGTAAACATTTCTGATAAGCTCAAAATCAGCACCGCCAAATGTAACAAAGGCAAGTTTCAAAAGATAAATACTTTGGGATAAGGTTGAAAAGTTATCTTTGAAAGACAATGTGCGAGCAACAACGTCAGGAGATCTAAAAGCTCACATATTTATCGATAATTTGTTGGAAATGGTACTTACCCTCTTGATCTCTACTCTGGTAACCTTATTCTAAACAAGATTTATGCAATGTGGTAGAAGCCTCAGAACAACTAATTAATAAAGTGTATCCATTGATGGTAATGAACTGCTGAAATAAAGACTGGTTGTGTGAGTGAATAATTTTAACACATCGGAATGATGTATTGTCACAAAAAAATCATCGAATACAGAAGATGATTCCAGGAGCAGAAACAACATATAAATCGATAGATACTATACAAAATTGATTAAGAACAAAGTGTCACCGTTCCAACCGAGTTTTCAAACTCATTAAAACAGTCTGGTGTGCCTCTGCATGCATTGAGACTGAAAACGGGATAGCCAACAATACTATTGTATTGAGCTTTCAAAACAGAGGTCGGAAGTGATCTGCTGGACCAGTGCTATCAATTTCTCTTATGACTTTTTGTATCTTCAATTCTTCAATATATCACTTATATGTGCACAATGACCCTGACCCATTACTAGCAGTCCATACGAAATGTGAGACTGGTACAGTCCGCAATATGTTAATCTTAAATAGTTACGAGTAACTAAAACTCTCAGTTTCACATTAGGTACGTTACCCTTGATATTCCTTTGTAGATGTGACTGATGTGTTCGCTCCAGCTCAATTTGAAATCAGTATGGAATCCTAAAAGTTTAACTGTTCTAGTTTCTATATCATTAGGTAGTCCTAACAAAAGATGCTGGGTTCTGCCAGGATTATACTGCAGTTTGTCAGAGGAGAACAGTTTTACTGCAGCATTTAGTTGTTCCAGTGACACTTGTAATACTGATGTGTCCTGGTTAGTTGCAATTATCGTTGTTTCATCTGCGTAGCAGATCACAGACTGAGGGACGTTATGTGGCAAATAAGTGATGGCAGTTACGAATAATACTTGTCTCTACCATTTTCATTAGAGAATGTCTGTTTATCACTGAAATGACATGTCATTAACTGTCTTCTGAAACTGGAGTCGTTATTCAGTTCCGTAATATAATGTGGGAGGTTGTTCCAGAGTTGAATCCTTGCTGCTGAAAAGGACTTTGAGCAAACAGATGAACGATGGAGTAGGACAGAAAGTATTTCATTTTTGCTCTGATGGGAACAGGTGATGCTGCCATGTTGTTCGGACAAGCATTAAGGTCGTGGAGAGATATGGGGGACAGTGTTCGTTAGCACGACAGCACAGGAGACATAGAACACGAAAACCTCTGCACTTGTCTGCAGGCAGCTAGGATAGCTGTGCATGTCATGGTAAAGTATGATCATAGAGTCCAGCACCACAGATATAACGAACATACCCATGAATAGCCAGTTCTACACGCCATGAACCTTCCTCATAAAGATTGCAGGATAACATTTCTGTACTAAATAATTGGAAGCATTAAGGGTTTACACAAAGTTGTTCTTCAGTTCAAACGGGAAGAGCATTTTATATTTCCGTAAGGCATGGAGAGATGATGATACCTTCTTGTGTGTTGCAATTGTGTGCACAGTTCAACTTAGATTTTCTTCTATTATTACTCCTAGACTCTCTGCTGAGGGTAAACAAAGCGGTAGACAAGTTCACTTCCACATCTCCTTTTCCTGGACCCAGGTTGCCTGTCTCAAACTGTTCAGTCGAGCATTCTTTATGTCCTGTTAGGTTTTTGCACGCTCTTACGGAAACATCCTGTACAGAGGCAACAAAATACAGATGAGTTATTTAAAAAGTGGTTACGTCATTTCTACTTTCCTGAGATCTTGCAACTGTAGATAACCTTTCGCTCCTTCTGTTTTACCACTGCTACCTCCAGAATTTGAAAGTGTGTAGTCCAATCAATTATACTACTGGCCATTAAAATTGCTACACCACGAAGATGACGTGCTACAGACGCGAAATTTAACCGACAGGAAGAAGATGCTGTGATATGCAAATGATTAGCTTTTCAGACCATTCACACAAGGTTGGCGCCGGTGGCGACACCTACAACGTGCTGACATGAAAAAGGTTTCCAACCGATTTCTCATACACAAGCAGCAGTTTACCGGCGTTGCCTGGTGAAACGATGTTGTGATGCCTCGTGTAAGGAGGAGAAATGCGCACCATCACGTTTCCGACTTTGATAAAGGTCCGATTGTAGCCTATCGCAATTGCGGTTTATCGTATCGCGACATTGCTGCTCGCGTTGGTTGAGATCCAATGACTGTTAGCAGAATATGGAAACGGTGGGTTCAGGAGGGTAATACGGAACGCCGTACTGGATCCCAACGGCCTCGTATCACTAGCAGCCGCGATGACAGGCATCTTATCCGCATGACTGTAACGGATCGTGCAGCCACGTCTCGATCCCTGAGTCAACAGATGGGGACGTTTGTAAGACAACAACCATCTGCACGAACAGTTCGACGACGTTTGCAGCAGCATGGACTATCAGCACGGAGACCATGGCTGCGGTTACCCTTGACGCTGCATCACGGACAGGAGCTGCTATGGTCGCAGGTTCGAATCCTGCCTCGGGCATGGATGTGTGTGATGTCCTTAGGTTAGTTAGGTTTAAGTAGTTCTAAGTTCTAGGGGACTGATGACCACCGATGTTAAGTCCCATAGTGCTCAGAGCCATTTGAACCATTTGAACGGACAGGAGCGCCTGCGATGGTGTACTCAACGACGAACCTGGGTGCACGAATGGCAAAACGTCATTTTTTCGGATGAATCCAGGTTCTGTTTACAGCATCATGATGGTCGCTTCCGTCTTTGGCGACATCGCGGTGAACGCACATTGTAAGCGTGTATTCGTCATCGCCATACTAGCGTATCACCTGGCGTGATGGTATGGGGTGCCATTGGTTACACGTCTCAGTCATCTCTTGTTCGCATTGACGGCACTTTGAACAGTGGACGTTACCATTCATTCGATCCCTGGGAAACCCTACATTACAATAGGATAATGCACGACCGCATGTTGCAGGTCCTGTATGTTCCACTGCTGCCCTGGCCAGCACATTCTCCACATCTCTCACCAATGGAAAACGTCTGGTCAATGGTGGCCGAACAGTTGTCTCGTCACAACATGCCAATCACTTCTCTTGATGAACTGTGGTATCGTGTTGAAGCTGCATGGGCAGCTGTACCTGTACGCGTCATTCAAGCTCTGACTCAATGCCCAGGCGCATTAAGGCCGTTATTACGGCCAGATGTGCTTATTCTGGGTACTGATTTATCACGACCTATGAACCCAAATAGCGTTCTCGCTTCCCACGCCCTGGTTCCCGGGTTCGATTCCCGGCGGGGTCAGGGATTTTCTCTGCCTCGTGATGGCTGGGTGTTGTGTGCTGTCCTTAGGTTAGTTAGGTTTAAGTAGTTCTAAGTTCTAGGGGACTGATGACCATAGATGTTAAGTCCCATGGCGCTCAGAGCCGTTTTTGCGTGTAAATGTAATCACATGTCAGTTCTAGTATATTTGTCCAATGAACACCCGTTTATCTTCTTCTTGGTGTAGCAATTTTAAAGGCCAGTAGTGTAGACACTTGAAAGAACAAAAATCGAAGAGAAATGGAGGAGGGTGAGTGAGGTAGTGCCAAAAGTCTATGGCTTAGGGATTCCCTATCTATATACCCGGGCCTGAAGATACGCGGGTTGGACAAAAATATGGAAATACTGCGAGAAATGTGTACTTAAACATAAATGCAGAATCTAACCGAGCACACCGTTTGCATTGTCACATTTGACACGTCGTAAGTGCCAGTCGTGGACACAACAGTGTTCCGTGTAGCTGTGAGTGGATCGTGTGGGACCTAAGTGAACTCGGACGTGCCCAAATTGTTGTCTCTCGTATGAAGGGTGCTTCCATAACCACAGGAACCAAAGTGTTAGGTATTTGAAGAGGCATCACGTCAACTAAACCACAACGCGGACGAAAGTGTGTGTCGAGTGAGAATGAAGGACGCTCGAAGAAGAGTGTTACAAGCTGAGATATCGTCGCTGGTGCTGATTCCGCATTTAACATTTGACGATGCCTCTATGGCTGCCGTACATTAGGACTTTGCTTTTATGAAACAGATCTGAATGATGGTCATTAAAGACCGAAACCGGTAATCTGTTAACAAAAAAGTTTGTGACCATAGACGTAAATTAAAGGAAACTTATGACAGAAGAGTGTTAGAGCCGCGAACGACCGGTGCGCGGCAGAGAAGAGAGGCGCGAAGCCGCCAGGCGGGGGTGCGGCTGATGGACAGACGGGAGAGGCGAACGGGTAGGGGACGACAGACACTACGACCGACGAGGACATAGCACGAGGTGAGCGAGCAAGAACTGAGGGGATAGACACGGGGAGACAACAATAACGCAGGAACACTGCCAAACAACGGCGGCACGCATCTCAACACCGGGAACTGGAACGCAGTACGTCCGAGGTGCACACGCGAACTACGGCGAGTACCAGACTGCCGGGGTAGCGGCGCGCGCCCGCCTAAATACCCGACCGCAGGAAATGCGATCGGCCGCAGACTTGGCGTGGCACGGAGAGTGACGTAACGTTAGCGACAGCCCCGGACGGTGCACAAGTCCCGCCCAATCACCCCCTCCACACCAATCCATATCCTAAGCTCCGCGCATGGTCTGTCGCATGTTCAGACATCAAAGTTGTTCGTATCACAGCTATGCCAGTCATAACAAGGGAGAAAATCAGTAGTTAGTACGAAATACAGTTTTTCCAGTACCTTTGTGAAAAGAATTAGAAATATGTTCATTGAATATGCGAGTTGAAAAATCATCAGTAAGAATGAAAAATAAAAATGGCATCCACACTGTCTTTTTTATTTCATGAGCTTTCATCTGCACTGTATCAAAAAATCTGATATTTGTTAACTGCTGTGAGCGCAGATTTCCGTCACATCGCGTAGTGTAAGAAATTCTGTTGGGAAATATTAATTGATAGTATCGCCAAGGATGCTGTCCATTATCTCGATGGTCTAAAGTCAATGTTGTGCATTAACAAGGCAAAGTCAATGTCTTTGTTTGTTTCTGATTACCTCATTTAGGCTAAAGAATATAAGAGTGGGATAATGTATAAATGTGTAATGCAAGCAGTCAGATATTTATACAGTGACATTCTTCATAAATATTTGCCTGTGTAATGGGTGAATTTGTACTTGTGAACTCTTATGACTGCTTGCTTACAGCAGACACGAGGCTACTTTGAATTCTTCTTCAGTGTTTGAGAGCTTTAGAGCTGGCTATTATTAAACATATGTACACAATTTCGTCAGTGTCATTCCAACACATGTTATCATACTTTAATGTCTGTTAGATATCAGTCTGTTAGATACCAGTTTTGACAGCAGTTGGCCACAACAGTCAAGATTAGACACCTTGTGTATGGTAACTTTATTGAGAGTGCATATCTATGTTTCATTTTGACAGTATTACACAAATTGCTAAGAAGTACTAACAGCACAACACTGCTAGTGTGGTGTCACCGCCAGACACCACACTTGCTAGGTGGTAGTTTTAAATCGGCCGTGGTCCATTAGTACATGTCGGACCTGCGTGTCGCCACTGTGTGATCGCAGACCGAGCGCCACCACAAGGCAGGTCTCGAGATACGGACTAGCACTCGCCCCAGTTGTACGGACGACGTAGCTAGCGACTACACTGACGAAGCCTCGCTCCTTTGCCGAGCAGATAGTTAGAATAGCCTTCAGCTAAGTCAATGGCTACGACCTAGCAAGGCGCCATTAGTAACATTGCATGTATCTATGGAGTCTCACTTATATCGTCAATAGCGATGTACCAAGGATGGATTAAAGTTAAGTATTCCAGAAGCTACGTACTTTTCTTTATAGCATTCATTACGTATCCTGTTACAGACCTATCTCTTGCCTGCGTAAACTAAACGCGTGCCTTTCGGCTACTTCCGTGGCGTGGCTGTCTTGCTACGCCACAACAGCTAGTGTGAACAACCGCGGTAAAACAAAAAACGACGAACAAAAACACGACAGCGACGAGGACTACCAAAGATCATATTGATGCGCTCTTGGTTGGTGTGGCGGGGGGGTAGGTGTGGAGGGGGCTAAATGGCGGGGCTTGTGCAAATGTCCGGGGCTGTCGCTAACGTTTCCTCGGAGAGCGGCGCGGCGAGGCTCGCGGCGGAGAACAGAGGCCCCTAGTGGATATCCAGGTCTGTACCCTCTGGCGCGTATTCAACTTCTGCGTCTTCTGACAGAAAGAGGATTGTAATGATAAGTAAGATGACGATAGCCCGCCTGGTTAGCCGTTCAGTCTAACGCAAGGCTTTCCGGATTGGGAAGGAGCGCCTGGTCCCCGGCACGAATCCGCCTGGCGGACTTGTGTCGGGGTCCGGTGAGCCGGCCAGTCTGTGGATGGTTTTTAGGCGGTTTTCCATCTGCCTCGGCGAATGCGGGCTGGTTCCGCTTATTCCGCCTCAGCTACACTATGTCGGCGATTGCTGCGCAAACATGTACGCGTACGCCACCATTACTCTACCACGCAGACATAGGGGATACACTCTTCTGGTGTGAGACGTTCCCTGGGGGGGATCCACTGAGGGTGGAACCGCACAATAACCCTGAAAGAGTGGTTCGGTGTGTGGTGGCGGAGGGGTGAAGTGGACTGCGGTAGTCGTCGTGAGGATGTGGACCACTGTGGCTGCGGCGGAGATGGGGCCTCTCTGTCGTTTCTATGTCCCTGGTTAACATACAATACAAGATGACGACAGCTGCATAAGTCACATCAAAGCCGAGTGTTGCACTTGGGAAGCCAGTCAACACCAAGCAAAATACACGAAGAGGGCTCCCTAAGCGGGGAACTGCATGGCGAGCTCGAATTTCAGAGCCACACGTCAGTGATACAAATGCCCATAACAGGAAAGCAAATTGCGGATGTCGTGAGACACGGACCGTGGAGAAATGGAAGACAGTCATTTGGTCAGATGAGTCTCATTTTACACCGTTTCTGATTTCCGGTCGAGCTTATGTATCAAGAGTAAAACATGGCGGTGGTTTGGGCAGCCATATCGTTGTATTGCATGGTCTCCACGGTTACTTTGCAAGCCCGCATTACTGCCAAGAATTACGTTACTAATTTTGCTGATCAGGCCCATCAAAATGGTACAATTTTTGTTCCACAATGTTGATGCTTCGTTATAAGTCTATAGGGCCCGATCCAGAACTGGTTTTGTGAGCACCAGGACGAATTGCCACAGCACAGTCCACAGATCACAATATTAGTCAGCCTCTGTGGTCTATTTTGGAAAGAAGGGTGCGCGATCTTCGTACACCTCCATCACCGTTAACTGAGCTCGCTATCATTTTTCAGGAAAAACGGTACAGGATTCCCTAGAAACTCGTACAGGACGCTTATTTATCCATTCCAGAACGACTGGAAGTTGTTTTGAATGTCAATGGCTTTCCTACACTGTATTAGGGATGGTAACGTGTTTTCATATTTTTCTCCGCCTGTAGCTGACTTGTTTGCAAAGTGTACAGAGAACAGGTGTGGTAGTACTTTGGGGCTCACCTGGTCTGCCCACCGGCCTGGTACTCGCTGAGGTAGAAGCCGTCCATGTCGGTGCGCAGCCGGGACCGGAATGGCACGACCAGGCTCAGTTCTCCAGACAGCTGCGTGCCCAGCGATATGTTGACCATCTCGGTGTCCCAGTCCCGCGTCGCGTCGTCCACTGTGAACTCCTGCTCGCTGCCGTCCTCAGCAGTACTCCTCACCCTGATGTCAGCTGGGTCTATGGTCACCGAATCACCGGCGTGCAGTGTAATCTGTTGGAAGATGAAAAGCGACGGTGCTGTCGATTTTACCATATTCGACGCGGCAATCACCAGCGTCCTTACAGAAGAACCTTACAGAAGAACCTTACAGAAGATACACTGAAAAAAAACCTCAACACTGAGAAGGAATTGTGCGACATAAACGAAAGTTCGCAGACGCTTTTCTACTTCTGCAAGATGATGTCAGTTCAGACTTAGTGCTAGTCGCATAAGAGTGCCGCTGATAGCACCACTATGAACATGTGTATCAGGTTTGCTTCAAATACACACTGTAAAAGTCGTCGGCGTTAGTTACCTTTCAGACTGGACACAGTGAGTTGATGTTAGTCAAGAATGCCTTTAAGGCGACAAACATCTTTACCAACAGCTCATTGCGTTTGAATGAGGTTGTGTAACAGGCATACAAGAAGCTGGATATTTCTCCTGTGGTATTGCAAAAAGACTTGGCAAGAACATAATCACTGTACACGATTGCTGGCAGCGGTTGTCATGGGTAGGTACGGTCACAAGAAGGATGGGCTCCGAGCGGGCACGTGGCACTACCGAGAGGAAAGACCATCACGTTTGGCATATGGATCTGGCGCATCTTAGAGAATCTCCAACAGTAATTTTTAGCAGCAGTTGGCACCACAATGACACAACGAACTGTTACAAATCGGTTGCTTCAAGAACAGATCCGAGTCAGACGTACAGAAGCGTTCATTCCACTTACCCCAAACCATCGCCATTTGCGACTTCAGTGATGTCATGTGAAAGTCAATTGGAGGGCAGGGTGGAGGTCTGTCGTTTTGTCTGATGAAATCTGGTTCTGCCTCAATGACAGTGATGTCCATGCTTTTCTTAGGAGTTCAGTTGAGGGCCTGCGAGCAACCTGTAAGTGTGCTAGACACACTGGACATACACCTGAGGTTACTGTCTCAGCTCAGATTTTGTATGTCACTCTCGTGGCCTGACTATAAATCTGTCCGTCATTCAAGTGATTCGACTGTTGTACTGCTATTCCTGAACAGCATTTCAGGGATTGTTTTCCAACAGGATGACGGTCGCCTGCATACCGCTGTTGTAACCCAACATGCTCTAGAGAGTGTTGTCATGTTGCCTCGTCTTGTCGATCAGTAGATCTGTCTCCAAGCGAGCAGATAACGGACATGAACGGACGACAACTCCAGCGTCAACCATATGCAACGCTAACAGTCCCTGTATTGACCAACCAAGTGGAACAAGCATGGAACTCCATCCTACAAACTGACATCTGGCACCTGTAACACACAATGCATGTAGGATTTCATGCTTGCAGTCAACATTCCAACGGTTACACTAGTTAATAATGTACCAACATTTTATGTTATTATCAAATGTTGGTCCTCAATTTAGTGATCAAAATTTAAACCAACCATGTTATTCTAAGATTACATGATTATATTTATGAATATTATGTTATTCAAACACAATTAAAAATGCACAAAATCAAATAGACACTGTTAGAAATAGACATGAAAATTGTGAAGAATTTTTAAGAATTAATTATGTGCCAAATTCGGTAAACTTATATCAACAAATGAAAGAAAACTTAAGAATTGTTTGGCATCGAAATTATTTCAACAAATTTATATCAATGAATGAAAGAAAACTTAAGAATTGTTTGATATCGAGATTATTTCAATACTTTGGATAATTATTCTTGAGAACAACTGCATGATGACATATATAATCCTGCAAACGTTTCTTAGAAAATCAAACTATATTTCTGAGTCTTTTTTCCATAATCACATTTAAAAGAAATTCATATGAATTTTTATATTCATCTTATAAACAAAATTTACATGTATTAAAACCATGTGATTCTATTAACCCAGATTTAAAATTCTCACATGATTTTGACATTAAATCGTTTTTGTTAACCTTTTTTTTTGAATATCAAAATAAACTCATCTTCTTTAATGAAACAATAAGCATAATAAAAATTATATTCAATGATGAACATATTTAAATTTTTAATAACAAACTCGTTTGATATATAAAATTTTTTGTTAACATTTTAAAAATTACTTTAGTTTTATTTGTCCAACTGTTGTGTGAAATATCAAACTCTAACCATTTGACATATATTTTATTTACCTTTCCTTATTGAAAACTTTTTCAGCAAGGCAAATATTTGGAAAATTCTTTTTCAACAGTCCTTGTTCATAAAAATTTCCTTTTATTTGTTCACCATTTAAACCTCCCAATTTATATGTGATTGGATTAGAATGATTTTCAAAAATTCCTGTTGACCAGTTTCTTGTATTTGCTTTTCAAAAATTCCTTCATGTTTATTCTTACTTTATTACAAATTTTATATTTAGGTTCAGTATCTACCAAATTTGTTACAGAGACAGTTTCCAAGAAGATTTTCTCATTTTTTTATTTACATCTTTCAGTTACAATTTTGTTGAATGTTTTGTATTATTATATTCAACAATTAATGAGAAACTAAGCCAACTCTTTCATAATTTCCTTGAAGAGCAAATTTCTTCCACATTTTTCTTTCAATGGTCTATTAAATCATTCAACTACAGTTGCTTTTGATTCATCAATAGTTGAATAATGATTCGTGTTAAATTCTTAAATTCTTGAAATTCTTTATTATAGAATTCATTACCATTATCTCTTTGCATATTTTTTAGCTTTTCTGCCTCAATTATTTTTTGAAAGAATTAACTATATTTTTACTTGTTTTATCTTTAACTAGAACTGCCCAAGCAAAATCTGAGAAAACATCGATAACAGTTAATAAACATTTATATCTTTTATGTATTTTCGAAATTCCTTTAAACTTTTGAGAACCCATTTTGACTAAATCAGATTGCCATAAATTATCAGTTCCAAAGGAAATTGCATATTTCTGTTTAAATTTTTTCTAATTGGTTTATGTAGTTCATTAATATAATTTGTTCACAAATATATACACCTTTACCTACAAAATTTTTAAATAAATTTACTCATTTTAGTTTTACAAATTGAATGAAGGTCTTCAACACTTTGTTTTTCATTTTTAGTTGTTAATCTATGAGGGTGAAGTGTTTAAGTAAACTTCCTGTACTTCAAACAGTAATTGTGATTATCATTCTTCATTTATATACAATAAAAATAATTAAATTATCCTGCCAAACACAATTATCCTTAAATCAAATGGAACAGTTTTAACAGACTCTTTTAATGTTACAGTCAGAAAACAATTTTTATTCCTTGGATTTCAGGAGTTATTTTATAAAGTTTGTCAGAAAACTATTGTTATTCCTTGGATTTCAGGAGTTTTTTAAAAAGTTTGTCAACAACGCTATCCAAATATCAAAATCATCAAATGTTAAATATTTGTGTCTTCACCAACAAGACAACCTTGTTTAAGCATAAAATCATTTTCATTGAAATTTTTTGTTCACCTCCAGTCATAAAAGTAAATTCAATAATTTCTTTAAAATATACTTTATAAATAGGTTTTTTAATCTTTTAAGTATGTTGCTAAATATGTTTTTGAGGAATAATCTAATAAAACTTTCTCAATATCTTCCTTGGAATAATAATTTTGAAACGTAGTTAACACATTTACATATTGTTTTTAAGTTCTAAAAGTTGAGTTTTATCAAAATGCATGCTTAGATCTGCTCAGCTGGAACAACATTTAAAGCTATGCCTAATTTTTGTTCCCGTACCTTATTCCTCTAACTGCAGTTGGAGCTATACTTTCTCCTAATGAAGAATCATTTTCATGCATTCTTTCTTTTGCAGCTAACTGAAGTTCTTTATCAGCTTGATGTCTAGATTCTAAGAGTTTATTATTTCTGTAGGCGATACATGTTTTACAAGCTTTATCTAATTAATTTATTCCTGGATCATCATGTGCTAGTTTTTCTTCAAGCTCAGTAAATGATTCATAGTAATTAAATCCTGGTAGATTCAACTCTGGCATTGGTAAATTATTTAAAGCCGAATTTACTTATCCTTTACACAGTTTTCACTTCTCCAAAATGTGTGTCGTAAATTATTCAAAAATATAATCAAAAATAGAGTTCCTTTGGGATTATTAATAATAAAATCACTAAGTTTGTTTCGTAACATTATTCCAACTTTTTAATTATGATAAATTCCAATTTCTTTATTCGAACTTCAGTTGAATTTGCTGCTTTACAAGGAAAATGAAATTTTGAATTAGATGTTACAAATTATAATAATTCTACAGAATTTTATATACGTTACTTTATTTTTTGTTGTTTTCCAAACTAATCAAAAAAATAACCAATTACTTGATTATTCTTTAATCGATCGTTCATGTACTGTTTGTTAATCATTCTGCCATCAAGGAATGTTGCACCGATTGTTCAAATGTGTGTGAATTCCTAAGGGAGCAAACTGCTGAAGTCATTGGTCCATAAACTTAAACACTACGCAAACTAACTTAATGCTAAGGACAACACTCACACCCATGCCCGAGGGAGGACACGAACCTCCGGCGGGAGGGGCCTGATGCTTAATGACATGGCGCCTCTAACCGTGCGGCGCACTGATTAATCCGAGACTGGATACTGCACACTACACAGTCACCAGTTGAGGATGCGAAATGCGGATTCATAGTACCCAAAATGAGCCACTTTTGTTTATCGATGGCCCCATCCAAATGAAATTGGGCTTCGTCGCTAAACCAAGCCATGCATCCGTCTACTAATCACCATCACGTCCTGCTGCCATCCGTGCAATTTGGAAGTCCCAGCGCGAACCTTTCAGAAGTTATGACAATTTTATTTCATATAGTTCAATAATTGTCATCCTGTGCACACATAATACAGTAAAAATGTTTTTGTTATTGGGGTTTGCACCTAGGAACCTTGGTTCAAGGATGTAACACTGTACCAAATTCCCTTTGGAAGCAACAAGAGGTAGTTACAGTCAGGCTCTTGATGTGCTCCATAGTTCTGGTGTTACTTTTAGTTAACGTTTACGCCAATTCTACTGGACGACAACACAAAGCACCAACTAAATAGGTGTCTTGGTTGATACTCTATCGACGAACAACACTTGGTGTCGATTTGAGTGTCTGACGTCTGGAGGTTTGGGTATGAGCCCCTAGGGTCTCCATCTCATCAGGAAGTTAGGCCGGAGAACAGAGAGGTGGACTGGGGGCCACAAATTCCGAGTGCAGGGACCAGTGTGAGTGGTTCTGGGAAGCGGCACTCAGTGGGTCGCTCCTGGAGGAGGACTTCTGTCCGTAGCAATCTCCTCCTTCCGCTAAGGGTCGGACAGGAGGGCGCCGGTTCGCAAAACAATTTACCTGGGCCAGGAGGCCCAACTTCATGATAAGGAGAACAAACAAGAAAGTGACCTAAGGAAATCGTGTTAAAATGCTACGTAGTCAGGCCCATAGGACGACATCATGCTCACCGGCCGCCATGTCATCCTCTGCCACATGGCGTCTTTCGATGTGGACTGCCGTCGGTTCGGCACGCTACTCTCTTCACCGTTGTAAAGTTTTCAGACCCTGCAGTCGCTACTCCTCTTTCCAGGAGGTCCTCAACTGGTACTGTCGGAGGAGCGGGAAGTCACAGCCCGTTCAAGACCACCCACTAAGGGAAAGACCGGTGCCAGAACGGGAACGGAACCCAGGTCATCTACGTAGTAGGCATACACGCTGACAGAGGTGGGCCTTGACTACAGCAAGCAGGTTCAGATGGATGTAGATTACTGTATTTCTGCAGACTAGCTTAGCGCCCCCTGTTTGGCGCACATAGACTGGATGGTCTGCACAGAATTTTTGTTTTGTTTTTATTTAATCTAATTTTTATGTTCACAAACTGCAACCATCATCTAAACTTCTCACGCTAATTAAGGCGTCATAAACATGGTCGTCTGACCACAAAGCGATTCTGGTAGTTCGAGTCCAAAGTTTTTTGTTAATCATGCCTTTTTAGTTCTTCTTGAAATATGTCCATAGACACTTTCATCCCATAACAAATATTTCCCTTTATTTAAACAAGAAGTGAAATAGCAAATTCCATAGATTCAGCTTTAATACTTCTGTAATGCACCAGAATAAGTTTTTATAAATGTTCGTCCCCTTTTTCACCCCCTAAGGGGTTAAACTTCCAAAAGAACTGAAATACATACTTTTTAGGGATTGAGAAGTCAGATACCAATTTTCATAGACATAGCTTTAAAAATATTTTAGCATTTCTTTAGTAATGATTTCCGAAAAACTTATCACTCACTATTTTTCCTCCTCCGTGGCTGAATCTCCAAAAATTCTGAAATACACATTTTTTTATTTCTGGCTGAGAGACCAAATAGTACAGATCTGTACCGCATCCACATCACAACACATATTCAAAATGGCATCCATGGGATGCAATGCACGGATTCGCACGTCGCGTCATTGATCGGAACACTCTATCGCACGTTCCGCCCTGTCTCCAAATAGCGTCAGAGGCATCGTGAATACACTGTTGAAGAGTCTGCACATCAGGCGCTGGTTCAGCATACACACTGATTTTCAGAGGTAAAAATCCAGGGGGTTTAAGTCCACTGATCTAGTAGGCCAAGCTACAGGGCTCCACATCCTGTCCAACGTCTGGGGGAGACGATGTTGAGGTGTCAGCAATCTGTGATGCAGAAGTGGTCTGGTGCTCTGTCATGTGGAAACCACATAAGCTGTGGTATCGTCAAGCAGCCCAGGGAGAGTATTCACAGGAAGTTCAGGTATGTTGCTCAGTCGAGCCGTAGTGGAATAATGCCCAGTCGAAGCATGTGGTCGCCAGGAATCCCTGACCACATGCTCATGAGACCCCCCTCAACCATTCTCCGAGGCATATTTGTAGCCCACAGATGGCGATTATGTGGATTGACTATGCTGGTTATGTTAAAGCTTACTTCAATGGTATAGAGAACTTATAACAGAAATCCCATAACTGTGACGGACTGGAGCAAAAACCATCGACAAAATCCTTCCCTTAGAGGGAAATCCGCTGCTGATAATCCTTGCACTCGTTGCAGGTGATAGGGGTAATAGCAGTTGTCACACAGGGCACACATAATCGCAGTTTGGCTTCAACCAAATTGGCAAACCACTTGCCTGGAGCTTGTCTAGGGCTCGTCTCAATACCCTGTGGAACCCGGTCCTCCAAATCTGATGTATGTGCAGTCCACCGCCTCCCTACACGTTCGTGTGTCTGAAAGCACCAGCGACCTCACAAATGCCCAAAAAAGGCTTGAAATGTTGTGTGATGTGGTTGGTGTCTGTGTGAGGATACTTGTTTTGATATAGCCGTGCTGCCTCTCTACCGTTTCCATTTACTTGGCCGAACGCAAGCACCATCTCAGCTTGTTCCTGACGTGAACACCGGACTATTCTGCTGCTTACACCACCCTGCGTCAGTCACACAGCCTGTAACGCGCAAGGAACATACGGCACGGGCTCAGAGGAACTTTAATCGTCAACTCCATCTACCATGGCAACGATGAATTCCCGATGCATTCCCAGACACATCTTCATAGGACCTTTTTTGCTCCATTCCTAGCCAGGAGTCCGTCCCTGCAGTTTTTCGGTTTTATTAATGCTGACCTCGAATAGAGATGAAGAGACTTGCACAGGACAGAGTAGTGTGAAGAGCTGCATCAGAATAGCCTTTGGGGTGAACAGCGACGTAGTGGAGTGTGCTGCTCACCGTGTCCGTCTGGCTGTCCTGCACCTCCAGGTGGATGGTGACCTGCCCGTCCACGTCCAGCGCCTGGAAGTCCCCCTCTGGCTGGAAGTAGGGCGCCAGCTCCAGCTCGTAGTGGTAGGGCACAGCCTCCAGCGGCAGTCGTGCCACCGTCGTCTCCTGGCCGGGCGGCCCGTGGTCCTGCCCCCATGATGACGACGTCGACGCCGCCACTAGCAGCACCAGCAGACGGCGGGCGTACATACTGCGGGCAGGAGAATAGCGCAGCGCTGCTCAGTTGCGACATAACTGCACGGCTCACCTCGCTAAAAAGTTCAACTCCCAGCAACAATGGCACAAATGAATCCAAAGTTTAGAGTGTGCAAAACATAGAACAGAGAGTAAGTATAAGATTGTTGTATCGGATCGTATAGGTTTCCCATAAGTTCAGTAAACACAACAGATACACATAGCAGAGAGGTAAGTCATTAGCAATATATTCTCGTTCAGTATTTACAACAATTGACCAATCCTGGATTGCCGGAAATGTTCCGAGTTCCCCACTTGGTACTCCATTTTCCAGCCTCCACTGCTCCACTCACTGTCGCCAACTGACAACATTGCGATATGTAAATTCAAACAACAACAATAAACCTATAAATGAAAAATAGCAATCTATATAAATCCATAGGAACTGGAATACCAACACGCAAAACAAAAACCCTACCAACCAATCCACCGACAACTAAAATCAAACCAGGCAATTTCAGCTGTCAAGAGAATTGAAAACTTCAAATTTGGAGCCAGACTGCGACGCCGACGTTAAGAGCGCAATATCAGCGTGTGAGTTAGAATGAGGAAAAATGGTTGGTTTCCTAGAACACATTTACCATTCCATTATATTCGCGGTTGTACAGAGTACACAGTGACTAGTGTTTCGTGCTCTTTCCTTTTTTCTATACAGTTTCGTTCACTCTTGCTTCCGTTCAGTATCCTCAGTTTACATTACTCCCCCAAATTTAGTTTCGCCCCTCCTCGCGAAGATTCGTTTCGTTTCGCAGTTTCCGCCCATTTCCTTTCGTATGTTCAGTTTCGTTCCGTAATTTCCAGCAAGGATTTGTTTTTTACCGTTTAAAATTCTTCTTCTTCATACAGTGACGAGAAAAATCACAACACCAACAACTATCTGTCCAACATAAATGAAACTTGGTAGGCGTGTTTCTACATCTGACAGACGATGGCTATTAATATTTCGCGCCAGTCGCATAAGACTGGCGCTAGTGGCGCCACTACGAGGATGCGAAACATTGTGCTTTAAATACACGCTGCTCCGGTTTTGTGCGCTAATTACATTTGAGATTGGGCGGCAAATACGGTATTATCAAGACCTAATTGAGTTTGAACGAGCTCATCTAATAAGGCTACGAGCAATTCGATGTTCCTTCTGCGATATTGCGGAAGGAACTGGAAGGAAGGTAGCCACTTTCAATGACGGCTGGCAGCAGTCATCAAGGGAATGTACGGTCGCAAAAAGACCGGGCTCCGAACGGCCACGTGGTACTACCGAGAGGAAACACCACTGTGTTCGGCATATGGATCTGGCGCATCGTACTGCATCTGCAGGAGTAATTTCAGCAGCAGTTGCCACCACAGTGACAAAATGAACTGTTACGAATTGGTTACTTCAAGGACAGCTCCGAGCCAAACGCCCTTTAAGAGTGCATTCCACTGACCCCAAACAACCGCCATGTGCTACTTCAGTGGTGACAAGCGAGAGCTCATTGGGGAGCAGGATGGAGGACTGTTGTGTTTTCTGATGAAAGCTGGTTCTGCCTCGGTGCCAATGATGGCGTCTGTTCGTTAGAAGGAGATCAGTTGACGGCCTGCAGCAAATAAGTTTGCGTGCTAGGCGTACTGGACCTACACCTGGAGCTATGGTCTGGGGTGGGATTTTGTATGACAGCAGAAGCGTTCCCGTGGTTATCCCACATACCCTGACTGCGAAGTTGTATGTCAGTCTGGTGATTCGACCTGTTGTGCTGCCATTCATGAACAGCATCCTAGAGAGTGTTTTCCAACAGGGTAACACTCGCCCACATACCGCTATTGTAACCTAACACGCTCCACAGAGTGTCTGCATGTTGCCTTGGCCTGCTCGATCTCCAGATCGGTCTCCAATCGAATACACATGAAACATCATCGGTGGACAACTCTAACGTCATCCACAAACAGCATCAAATTGTCACTCGGCTCAGTGACCAAGAGGATGAAGCTTGGACCTCCAACCCACAAACTGCACCTGTACAACACAGTGCATGCACGTTTGCCTTCAACAGTCTGGCAAGTCAGACTAGTTATTAATGTACCAGCTTGTCACATTTTTAGTGGCTTCACCTGTGATATTGCAATGTTAATCACTTAAATATGTTATCTAGACGAATGTATGCCCGAAATTTCATTATTGTATTGTATTGTATGTTAACCTGGGGCCTAAAAAGGACAGAGAGGCTCCGTCCCCACTGCAGCCGCAGTGGTCCACAACCCGACGATGACTACCGCAGTTCACTTCACCCCCCCCCCCCCCCCCCCGCCACCCCACAACGAACCACTCTTCAGGGTTATTGTGTGGTTCGGTCCCAGGTGGACCCCCCCCCCCCTCTCCCCCCAGGGAATGTCTCACACCAGACGAGTGTTACCCCTATGTTTGCGTGGTAGAGTAATGGTGGTGTATGTGTACGTGGAGAACGTGCTTGTACAGCAGTCACCGACATAGTGTAGCTCATGCGGAATAAGGGGAACCAGCCCACATTCGCCGAGGCAGATGGAAAACGGCCTAAAAGCCATCCACAGCCTGGTCGGGTCACAGGACCTCGACACATGTCCGCCAAGTGGATTCATGCCGGGGACCAGGCGCTCCTTCCCAATCCAGAAAGCCGTGCGTTAGACTGCACGGCTAACCGGGTGGGCTACTCTACATTAATTATTTCTTGGTGTTGCGGTTTCTTTTTCATCAGTGTATATGCTGTGACTGTTCTTTCAGACATATCGCGGAAGATCAGTTATCAATGGCGATGTACACCTAGCTCGATCTCTTACGAGAATCGGTGAGATGACGCCAGCGATGAGGCTAATGACGAGGGCACCACACGGGTAGTGTGTGGCATAAGGTGAGAATTTGCGTCCGACGGGAGGGGTGCTAGGATGCGATTGTGGCGACCGCTGTGTCCACATGGGATAGTAGTCAGCATATCTGCTCAGTAAGATGGAGAACTGGGTTCCAGTTCCAGTCCACCACAAATTTTCCACTTGCCCCATCGATATACATCAATGCCCACTAGCAGCTGATGTCTTTGTACCTTTATTCTTTTTCCTTATCGATTCACTTAGCTTCGTTGATTTTTGTTGTTATGTGCTTCTGTTACGTGAGACCAGCGAACGAAAGATGACGTTGCGCAGTTATCTGGTAAAAGACCACACAATGTGACCAGGAGTCGGGAAGGTATTATCCAGAGACAAAGTATTGATCTAATGAGGGAATTTTTAGCTTGCCATTTTTCCTTTTGTATGCGGAGACGTTGTAGCTTATGTAAAGGTAAAAAAAAGAATCGTTATACGCTAACAATTTCTTCGCTCTTCACTTTTTTCCTTGCCTTGTCCCGTATCTTCACAGGGTCGGCGAGTTGACTCCTGAATCTGACAACGTTAGTGGTAGAGGTTGGCCAGCTGCCTTCCTGTCGCCCCTCCCTCCCTCCACCTGTCTACGTCCACTGCTATCCACGTCCGAATGTTTTCTAAATGTCTGCTAGTAGTGTAACTGGCGCAGAACGTGGGAATCGCAACTCTTTTGACCTGGTGGGATGTGGAGAACCGGACTGCGCGGCTGGTCCCGGCGGAGGTTCGAGTCCTCCCTCGGGCATGGGTGTGTGTGTTTGTCCTTAGGATAATTTAGGTTAAGTAGTGTGTAAGCTTAGGGACTGATGACCTTAGCAGTTAAGTCCCATAAGATTTCACACACATTTTTTTTCTTTTTTTTGTGGAGAGCCGCCTAAAAACCACGTACAGGCCGGCCGCCACACCGACCCTCGTTTTTAATCCGCCGGGCGGAATCGCTCCGCGGCCGGTGCACCTCGCTGAATCCCAATACGCCGTGTGAACGTGTGCGAAAGTCCGTGCCAATTATTAATTTCTTCACGCAAGAACAAAATTTAAAAACGTAAACGAAGTATACCCAAAGGAAACAAAACAATACACAAAAGTACGTTCCTTACGCTCAACACAGTGGTTGTATGGTTCTGCAGTGTACTTAAAACCGTTCCATTAGGAACAAACATAGTTCCAAATACAAATGCACTTCACGCAGGCAACAAGACGAAACCACCTGACCAATTCGATAGTAATCTATCAGTGAACATGTGTCGAACGACACATATGTAGCAAATTAAAAAATAAAGATAACAAGTACCGGAAGCTATGTAGATACAGATGACAAAAGTCACGGAATACCTGCGAGTATCGAGTAGGACTCCTTTTGCCCGCCATAGTGCAGCACTTCGAGGTAGCACGGACTCAACAAATCTTTGGAAGTCCTCTGCAGAAATACTGAGCCATGCTGCGCCTACATCCATCCATAATTTGAAAATGTTTCCTGTTCAGCATTTCCTGCACGAGTTGTCCCATAAGTCTTCGCTAGGATTCGTGCCGAGCGATCTGGGAGGCCAAATCACTCGCTCTAATTGTCCGTATGTTCTTCAAACCGATCACAAACAACGAGTCGAGCAGCAGAGTGCGTGTGTGCGAGTGCGTGCGTGAAATGACAGCTCCGCCAGTGCACTGTCCTTTTATGCGTTGCGCACGGAATACTACCGCCATCTGTACATGTGCGAATCACTGTCTCACTTCAGCGGAAGGTACTTTAAAAACCACTGTGATAGGGCGAAAATCCTCGTTTTAACTCAGACACAATGGGGCAAATGTTTTCAGATACGTTTGTTTTTAATTACTTTCAACGAAATCGTTATATTTTTCCGTTTCATGTTTTAGTAAAATAACAAGAGCCATGAATCATTGTGAAATACACGTAAAAACAGCCGGATCAAACTCATTCCATGACATAAGCTACAACTTATGCACGAATAAATACTTTTGAACATACGTGTATTTGCTGCTCACTCCGCTGAAAGCAAGAGAATATATTTTATGCACAAGAAGCATATATTTCTGTTATTACCGTAGGCGCTCCCACCATGTAACATGGACCTTGCCGTTGGTGGGGAAGCTTTCGTGCCTCAGCCATACAGATAGCCGTACCGTAGATGCAACCACAACGGAGGGGTATTTATTGACAGGCCAGACAAACGTGTGGTTCCTTAAGAGGGGCAGCAGCCTTTTCAGTAGTTGCAGGGGCAACAGTCTGGATGATTGACTGATCTGGCTTTGTAACACTAACCAAAACCGCCTTGCTGTGCTGGTACTACGAACGGCTGAAGGCAAGGGGAAACTACAGACGTAATTTTTCCCGAGGGCATGCAGCTTTACTGTATGGTTAAATGATGATGGCGTCCTCTTGAGTAAAATATTCCGGAGGTAAAATAGTCCCCCATTCGGATCCCCGGGGGGGGGGGGGGGGGGGGACTACTCAAGAGGACGTCATTATCAGGAAAAAGAAAACTGGCGCTCTACGGATCGGAGCGTGGAATGTCAGATCCCTTAATTGGGCAGGTAGGTTAGAAAATTTAAAGAGGGAAATGGATAGGTTAAAGTTAGACATAGTGGGAATTAGTGAAGTTCGGTAGCAGCTGGAACAAGACTTTTGGTCTGGTGAATACAGGGTGATAAATACAAAATCATATAGGGGTAATCCAGAAGTAGGTTTAATAATGAATTGCGGGTAGACTACTACAAACAGCATAGTGAACGCATTATTGTGGCCAAGATAGACACGAAGCCAGCGCCTACTACAGTAATATACATGATAACTAGCTCTGCAGATGACGAAGAAATTGATGAAATGTATGATGAGATATAATAATTATTCAGGTAGTGAAGGGAGACGAAAATGGGTGACTGGAACTCGAGAGTAGGAAAAGGGAGAGAAGGAAACATATTAGGAGAATATGGATTGGGGGGAAGAAATGAAAGAGGAAGCCGCCTCGTAGAATTTTGCACAGAGCATAACTTAATCATAGCTAACACTTGGTTCAAGAATCGTAAAAGAAGGCTGTATACATGGAAGAATCCTGGAGATACTAGAAGGTATCAGATAGATTATATAATGGTAAAACAGGGATTTAGGGACCAGGTATTAAATTGTATGACATTTCCAGGGGCAGATGTGGACTCTGACCACAATCTATTGGTTATGAACTGTAGATTAAAACTGAAGAAACTGCAAAAAGGTGGGAATTTAAGGAGATGGGACGTGGATAAACTGACTAAACCAGAGCTTGTAGAGAGTTTCAGGGAGAGTATAAGAGTATAAGGGAACAACTGGCAGGAATGGGGGGAAGAAATACAGTAGAAGAAGAATGGATAGCCTTGAGGGATTAAATAGTGAAGGCAGCAGAGGATCAAGTAGGTAAAAAAAAGAACGAGGGCTAGTAGAAATCCTTGGGTAACAGAAGAACTATTGAATTTAATTGATGAAAGGAGAAAATATAAAATTGCAGTAAATGAAGCAGGCAAAAAGGAATACAAACGTCTCAAAAATGAGATCGACAGGAAGTGCAAAATGGCTAAGCAGGGATGGCTAGAGGACAAATGTAAGGATGTAGAGACTTATCTCACTAGCGGTAAGATAGATATTGCCTACAGTAAAATTAAAGAGACCTTTGAATAAAAGAGAACCACTTGTATGAATATCAAGAGCTCAGATGTAAACCCAGTTCTAAGCAAAGAAGGGAAAGCAGAAAGGTGGAAGGAGTATATAGAGGGTGTATACAAGGGCAATGTACCTGAGGACAATATTATGGAAATGGAAGAGGATGTAGATGAAGATGAAATGGGAGATATATTACTGCGTGAAGAGTTTGACAGAGCACTGAAAGGCCTAAGTCGAAACAAGGCCCCGGGAGTAGACAACATTCCTTTAGAACTACTGACGGCCTTGGGAGAGCCACTCTTGACAAAACTCTACCATCTGGTGAGCAAGATGTATGAGACAGGCGAAATACCCTCAGACTTCAAGAAGAATATAATAATTCCAATCACAAAGAAATCAGGTGTTGATAGATGTGATAGATGTGAAAATTACCGAACTATCAGTTTAATAAGTCACAGCTGCAAAATACTAACGCGAATTCTTTACAGACGAATGGAAAAACTGGAAGAAGCCGACCACGGAGAATATCAGTTTGAATTCCGTAGAAATAATGGAACACGTGAGGCAATACTGACTCTACGACTTATCTTAGAAGAAATATTAAGGAAAGGCATCCCTACATTTCTAGCATTTTTAAACTTAGACAAAGCCTTTGACTATGTTGACTGGAATACTCTCTTTCATATTCTGAAGGTGGCAGGGGTAAAATACAGGGAGCGACAGGCTATTTACAATTTGTACAGAAACCAGATGGCACTTATAAGAGTCAAGGGGCATGAAAGGGAAGCAGTGGTTGGGAAGGGAGTGAGACAGGGTTGTAGCCTCTCCCCGATGTTATTCAATCTGTTTACTGAGAAAGCAGCAAAGGAAAAACAGAAAAATTTGGAGTAGGTATTAGAATCCATGGAGAAGAAATAAAAACTTTGAGGTTCGCCGATGACATTGTAATTCTGTCAGAGACAGCAAAATACTTGGAAGAGCAGTTGAACGAAATGGACAGTGTCTGGAAAAGAGGATATAAGAGGAACATCAACAAAAGCAAAACGAGGATAATGTAGTCGAATTAAGTCAGGTGATGCTGTGGGAATTAGATTAGGAAATGAGACACTTAAAGCAGTAAAGGAGTTTTGCTATTTGGCGAGCAAAATAACGGATGATGGTCGAAGTAGAGAGGATATAAAATGTAGACTGGCAATGGCAAGGAAAGCGTTTTTGAAGAAGAGAAATTTGTTAACATCGAGTATAGATTTAAGTGTCAGGAAGTCTGAAAGTATTTGTATGGAGTGTAGCCATGTATGTAAGTGAAACATGGACGATAAATCGTTTGGACAAGAAGAGAACAGAAGCTTTCGAAATGTGGTGCTACAGAAGAATGCTGAAGATTAGATGGGTAGTTCACATAACTAATGAGGAGGTACTGAATAGAATTGGGGAGAAGAGGAGTTTGTGGCACAACTTAACTAGAAGAAGGGATCAGTTGGTAGGACATGTTCTGAGGCATCAAGGGATCACCAATTTAGTATTGGAGGGCAGTGTGGAGGGTAAAAATCGTACAGGGAGACCAAGAGATGAATACACTATGCAGATTCAGAAGGATGTAGGTTGCATTAAGTACTGGGAGATGAAGAAGCTTGCACAGGATAGAGTAGCATGGAGAGCTGCATCAAACCAGTCTCAGGACTGAAGACCACAACAACAACAACAACAACAACCGTAGGCACTTCCCCTGATACTTAAAATGGTCTCCTGATTCACCCATTCTTACACTTCACTCGACTTTCTAATAAACGAATATTTTTTGAATGTAATTACTTTTTCTTGAAAAATTAGTAACAGTAGTGGAACTGGTTTCCTCCGTGTAGAGAGACAGTTTCATTTCTCTTAACAATTTGTTATCACGTCTGTTTGGTTTTCCCTTAAGCCAGGGGTCTCCAAACTACGGCCCGCGGGCGGAAACCGGCCCGCGAGAGCCGGCAAACCGGCCTGCGTTAGCTGGCCGGACATCCCCGGTACCCGGCCAGCCAAATATTTGAGGTGGTACCTATACTGCCAACAGTTGAGTTTCCAGGCCTATCGCGACCAATACACCGCGACATTGGCTCTGCTACTCCCTACAAGACTACATAACTAAACTTATTGTTGCGCCGCTTGAAATAACAATGCGTTGACATACTCTACCTCTGTTACGTCTTGCAGTAATGGTGTCGCTAACAATGATTTTGAGATTTCGTTAACTTTGCAGGACGCTTTCGTGAAGAATGTGCAGTGACACACTTTTTTGTCGGTGAAATTCGCCAGCATAAAATACGCCAGAATTTCGGTCAGGTACGTCCACCAATCAAAATTATGTAATTAAATAAAAATCATAGTTCGTTTCAGTGCTAGCTATTCCCACAACCTTAGATTTTTGCGATTTCATCTTTGCTTTAGCCTTACATTACGGTGATCGTGGAGTGCTAGGGTTCTTTAATCCCACTAGGTAGATGTTGGCCCTTATGACTTCGTGGAGGAGTCAAGGTGGCCCGCGGACTAATAAGTTTGGAGACCCCTGCTGTGGTGTCACCGCCAGACACCACACTTGCTAGATGGTAGCCTTTAAATCGGCCGCGCTCCGTAGTATACGTCGGACCCGCATGTCGCCACTATCAGTGATTGCAGACCGAGCGCCGCCACACGGCAGGTCTAGAGAGACTTCCTAGCACTCGCCCCAGTTGTACAGCCGACTTTGCTAGCGATGGTTCACTGACAAAATACGCTCTCATTTGCCGAGACGATAGTTAGCATAGCCTTCAGCTACGTCATTTGCTACGACCTAGCAAGGCGCCATTACCAGTTACTATTGATGCTGTAAAACATGTACCGTCAAGAGCGATGTTCACCAATTATGGATTAAAGTTAAGTATTCCACAGCTACGTCCTTTTTTGTTAGTCTCATTTCCTTGACCTGTTCCAGAACTCACGCCAGCCTGCGTGAGCTAAAACGCGTGCCTTTCGGCTTCCTCTCATAGTGGGTTGGCTCTCTTGCCAATCCACAACACCTGCCTTGAGCTATACGTGTGGGGGCACATCTGGTACATTAAATAACGTAGGTATTGCATTGCATTAGGTTTCCTACTTTCACATTCACTGATTTGGCTGAAAGAGGGGCGGACAAAACTCCGCATTGTTGGGTAGATATACGACGTATTTCTGTAAAAGCTAGGGTCTTCTGGTATTACTAGCAATTTTCTGTTATCAAAGGAGAGCGACATTTTTCAGCAAATATCTGTACGTTACAAAATAATCGTAAATTAACTGTCCTGTAATGTATCGTTTCGTACTTGAAAGGCTCCCTGGGAACCTAAATAATGACAAATGTGGTGTCGTTTTTCGATTATTGTCGACTTTTATAGCATTACATAAACCTCCTATTGTAAAAACTATCTTACAAATCCATACAAATGTTAACATTCTCACTCATCCGATATTATATTGAGAATAGTCGTTTGCTGGCTGTTTCGGACGCAGCTATCTCTGTGGGTAACAAAGATATGTTATTGTAGATAGACTATGGTATTACTGCGCAGTATGGCATCGTCACCAGATGGGTCTGACGGAGAACATCGAAAGAGTCCAAAGAAGAGAAGTTCGTTTCGTATTTCCTCGAAACAAGGAAGAGAGTTTATAAATGGTTCAAATGGCTCTGAGCACTATGGGACTTAACATCTGTGGTCATCAGTCCCCTAGAATTTAGAACTACTTAAACCTAACTAACCTAAGGACATCACACACATCCATGCCCGAGGCAGGATTCGAACCTGCGACCGTATCGGTCACGCGGTTCCAGACTGAAGCGCCTAGAACCACACGGCCACACCAGCCGGATTGAGAGTTTATACTAAGATGGTATCTGTTCTTTCGGACATCTCCGAAAGAACAGATACCATCGGTAACCAAGCAGCTCGTTAGAATGAAATGAACACTCTTAGCTGCTTACAGGCGTTGACATGCGTCAACGAGGACAGATGAAAATGTGTGCCCCGACCGGGACTCGAACCCGGTATCTCCCGGGCTAAGGGTGTTCATTTCATTGTAATTTCAAGGAAGAGAGTGTCACTGATATGATACGCGAGTTGGGGTGGCAGTCAATAAAACAAAGGCGTTTTTCGTTGCGGCGAGAGCTTCTACAAAATTTCCATCACCAGCTTTCTCCTTCGAATGCGAAAATATATAGTCAACTCTCGCCCACATAAGGAAATGGCTATCATAATAAAATACGAGAAATGAGAGGTCACACGGAAAGATTTGTAAGTTCGTTTTTCCTACTTGCTGTTATAGAGTCCGACGGTAGAGGAATAGTCTGGAAGTGGTTTGATGAACCGTCTGCCAAGCATTGACTTGTGAATATCAGAGTAGCCACGTAGATGTAAGTGCAGAGGTACGAACCAGGCTCAGAAGAATAAGTTCATACTACGACCGATGGGGAAACGCAGCTTCGCCTAAATGGGAATGAATGTGGTGCCAAAACACTTCACAGCGGAAAGCCTTTTACTATCTCATCTGATCGGCGATCCTGCTTCTAGAGTTTAATCCCAGAACACTTGTAATTTATAGATTATGCATTTGTTAATTGGCCGGTCGCTGTGGCCGAGCGGTTCTACGCGCCTCAGTCAGGAACCGCGCGACCGCTGCGGTCGCAGATTCGAATCCTGCCTCGGGCATGTATGTGATGTCCTTAGACTACTTAGGTTTACGTAGTTCTAAGTTCTAGGGGACTGATGACCTCAGATATTAAGTCCCATGGTGCTCAGAGCCATTTGAACCATTTGAACAATTTGAACCATTAGTTAATTGCCATTATCAGGTCTCCAAAGGTATGTTGCATACAAAGTTAAGTAAAAAATGTCCTGTTATATACCCTACTGCAATCGTAATTGCAGGCACGCGTTCGTTTAGCAACTTGTGATCGTGCATTTTCTTGCTGAAAAATGCCATCTGGGGTGTCGTGCAGAAAGAATTTGGCTATGGGTCGCAGGATGTCATTCACGTATTCACATTGGTCACAGTGCCCTGGATACGCCCCATCTGTGATTTGTGGCTGTGTACTGTAGCACCCCACACCATAAAGCCTCGAGTTGGCGCCGTGTGTCTCCTGCGAATGCAGTCACTGTGATGCCTCTCTCCCCCCCCCCCCCCTCCACCCCCCACCCTCCACCCTCTGCGACGAACCAAAATGCGGCCATCATTTTCAAATAAACAGAACCTGGATTCGTCCAAAACACTATCGGATGCCATTCCCGTCCCCAGTAACGTCGTTCCATACACCATTATCGTCTAGCATGTTTCTGCACACTCGTAAAAGGTAGGCGGAAAGATGGACGACGCGCACGTAATAAACGGTAACGGATTGTCACCGATGGTGTAACACTGTTCCATTACAGCCGAGGAGGACGCAGATCTGTCCTGCAATGCCATTCAGATGAAGTGCCGATCTTCTCGAGGGGAGGGGGGAGGGGGGAGGGGGGGGGGGAGGGTGGTCTGGGTGGTGCGATCTGACCCATCTCGTCATGTTCTGCAACCTTCCGTGAACCATTCTGCAACCACACTCGTTTCACTGCCGAAACATTTCGTCCCACACGAGCAACAGTTTCCCTGATGGATGTATCACATTCTCTCATGCTCTTAATGCGCCCTCTTTCAGAGTCATTGATTTGACGATGCGGTCCGTGCCTACGTCTGTGAGGCATCCTGCACGTCTACTCAAGTCACACTGATCCATTAAGTTCGGTTTATAGCGACAACGAGGGCCGCAGGCAGATCTTACCGTTAGACGGTTGGTTCAAAAAATGGCTCTGAGCACTATGGGACTCAACTGCTGAGGTCATCAGTCCCCTAGAACCTAGAACTAGTTAAACCTAACTAACCTAAGGACATCACAAACATCCATGTCCGAGGCAGGATTCGAACCTGCGACCGTAGCGGTCTTGCGGTTCCAGACTGCAGTGCCTTTAACCGTACGGCCACTTCGGCCGGCCGTTAGATGGTGTTGCGCCGCGATATCGATGTTGACCTTCAGACCGCGCGCCGACGTGGTTCAAATGGTAATTATTTTTTGCAGAAAATACTAATGTACGTATCCTATGAATATAGATATCCTATCTCTAGTCGTTACGGTGTTCTGTTTCTTTTTTCTGGATATGAGTGTATAAACTTTTAAGAAAAAATATGTCGTGTGGCCCCGCGGCCTGGTGCAAGTCTTTCAAGTGGACGCCACTTCCGGGACACGCGTGTTCTTCAGCCAACGGCACCCGATTTTTGGCAAACGGTGACCCGTCTAAGTAGCAGCCGTGCCCACTGTTGCTTAACTTCGGTTATCGGACGGGAACTGGTGTTGCCAATGTTGCAAGGCCGTTGGCAGACTACCTCCGTTGTCACGTTGATAATACCAGTTCCACCCGATTACCGAAGACAGGTAATGTGGGGTTTGATTAATACCTTCCAACACACATTGCAATATCAAGGAGTTCTGCGGTATAAACCAAAGTTGGTAGGCGTATTTGTGCATATGAAAGACGACGCTTATTCAAGTTTAACGCCAGTCGCATAAGAGTGGCGTTAGTAGCCCCACTACGATCGTGCAAATCAGATTTGTTTTATATACACGCTGTAACGGTAGCGAGCGTTAGTAACTTTTACGATTGTATGTTCTGAGTAGTTATTAGTCGAGAATGCATTTAAGACGACGAAGACGCGATTATTAACATTTCACTGAGTTTGAACGAGGTAGTGTGACCAGGCTACGAAAAGCTGGATCTTCCATCTGAGATGCTGCAGAAAGACTTGGCAGCAATGTAGCCACCGTAAGAATTGGTATGACCCCAAAGTACCGTCATTCAAGATGGCGGCGATGATGTCATCCAACATGGCGGCGATGACGTCATCCAACATGGCGGCGATGACGTCATCCAACATGGCGGCGATGACCAATCAATATGGGGGATTTTGGTGCGAAGTTAGAATTTTGGCGGGAAAGTGCCACGCCCCCCCCCCCCCCCCCTCGCCCAGAAAGATGGCGCGAAGTTCAATTTCCACCATGGTAATGCGTCACATCCCTGTTATCTCTACTAAGCAAGGAAAATATCGGGAACAAGTACTTGTCTTTATTATTTAACCAATTTCAAGCAGATGTGTTCGCCACTGGGTCTGGACTCCAACTGGCTTAGTTCATATCGTCGCCACCAGAGGACGCCACCGCGACGTCAGATCATGACGCAAGTACAGTCATTCGAGATGTTTGCACCCACTGTGTTCACCACGAGCTCCAGATCCCAACTGGCTTAGTTCATATCGTGACCACCAGAGGGCGCTACCGTGAAGTTGCTTTATGACACAAGATCCTCTGCTACCTCTCATGCTGCGCAACTGGCCCGCAGGCACCTGACCACTTACACACACTCGGCCGCCACCTCCATACACACGCCGGATATAGTCTTCTGTAAATATGCTAACCAAAGTAACACCGACATTGCGCATCTAACCTATAAATTACCGAAGTATTTAATTCCATTTCAATTTTAATCATATTCAATAAGTCAATTTAGAATTTCAATATTCAAAGATCAAAGAGAACCTCCACATTTTCCCACTATCAGCGCGTGTTCATTCATGACCTAGCACCGCCCTCCACCCCTATAATGCTGCACTCCTATTGGCTACTGCATTAGTCACATGATTTGACTTCATAGAACCTAGGGCACCCCCTTACCGACCCATGTTGGCGGGCTAACGTGTGCTAACATGCACTAACGTGCACAGTGCATGAGTCATCCAAGATGTTGGGGCGAAATGACGGGAAAACAGATCTGAACACAAATCTTTATTTTACAGGCAGTGTCTCTACTACCACATCTACTATCTAACTGACATAGTACACATTACTGCCATCAGATTGTACTGTCATCCGTCCTATGACCTAATCCCAGATTGTGGTTTGTAGGGGCGAGAATTATGCTAAAATTACTCACGCTACGTTGGTGGGGAGAGTAAGGAAGGAGTTCACTCTATTTACTTTCGAACATTTTATTTAGAGATGGAATATATTTATCACACTGAGGCGAAACACTCTCCATCTTATCCTTGCGCTCGCAATACACACTCTGCAGACACACAAACAACTCCTAATTTACACAAATAATTTAATTGCAGACATTCACACTCCTCCTAAATAATTCAGCACAGGTATGTCTAGACACACTCAGTACTCGTAAACTGTCCAAATAACTCATAGCACAGCCTACACACCTGCTCGCAAAATAATTCAATTAACACCTGTGCAAGCCCCCTCCACCAACCTCATCCAGTAGAGCACACAGGGAGCCCCAACGATATGGCGCAGCTGTCAACTGTCAAACTACATACGGGCCCCCGCCCGCGTCCCACAAGTGGCGACATCTCATTCATACTTCATTTCTCAGAAATTCCTATCCAAATGCGTGTTCACCTAGACACACGTGCTGACGTGATCGGGCAGGTGGGCAGCCGCAAGCTGCCACCCCCCCCCCCCCAAATGCAGGTGAAAGTTGCGTCTATACAGTTTCCCTTATACCCATGTCACAGAACTCCAAGGCGCAGCACCATTCTCGAGATAACTCATGCCAGCCTTGTCTTTACCATGGATGGCAGAATAGCGCAGCATGCTTCCATTTAACAGAACATGCGTGACGTGTTCAACTATGCTTGCCCGCCACAGCATGGCTCACGCCACGTCTCCCGGCGAAACGTCTGTGTCACGGCTCGCCATGTAACAATGCTCCCAATCTTATTCTTACATCACATTTCTTTGTAAAAATAAAAAATAGCCAACTCGACCTCTCCAGAATTGTATACTCTCCCAGAAATAGTTAACAGTAGCTTTCTACATGTCCCAGCATGTATGCACGGATATTCTTACACTAACGGAACCTACTCTAACGAAAATAACATCTAATGCACTCACCCCATCGCTCCTAACGTCTTTCCCCTCCAGATTTCAACATATCCAAACGTTCCCTCCGCTATGTACAGATCCCTATATCCCACCACAAACGATGGAGCATTCTGATTTGCTCTTACCGAATTTACACGCCCAACTACTTATGCAGCCGGTATCGAAGCACGGTCCACCTATTCTTTCTGGTGCTTTCAGCCGTTATATTACACAGAATGCTAAATTCCACAAAATTGTCTCCCCATTATTAAATACATACCAGACCCACAAGAATGTTGCAAGCCAGGAATATCTTTACCACTGTAACTACAATTAAATATTACTATTCCTGCTACAATCTGACACCAATCAATGTGCACGTAATCTCTCCTCTTGACGACTGTACTTCAGTATTTATAGCGCATATAATTTTGCACTTAAAAATTCTCACTCATACTCTCGTCATTATCAACCTGCTCAACCTATACGTCCCTCACGATAAGGACGCACAGTAATCCTTCCTAGTCATGCTATAACATAATCCATATTATCTTTGCAATGAAATATATACACAATTTACACAGTGTAAGCCACAGTAGCTTTACAATACAATATATACACATTTTAGACAAACAGTGCAGTTATCTTTTATAACTGTACAGCAACCGAAAAAATTTTCTCTACAGATCATCAAATACATACCAGACTCGCAAGAATATTGGAGTGTGAAACCGATCACCATCCCGGCAATATATCACCGAGTACCTTGTCGATCTAGTAAACATACAGTTCATATCCCCCATCATATAAAATCACCCCTTTTATGTCAGCGAACCGGTCACTCTCAGAACTGTTCCACAAATTCGCGATCGTTTCCCCTCGACACAAACGCGTTACTGTCTCTGCTTCCTTGCCTGCTCGCTTTTCTATGCATATCTCCAGATTCAGTGATTACAAGAACACACGTATTTTCGCCATAATATTATACCGTTTTCGGTATACTTCTCGAAATTAAGTACACAGCAGTAGACTGCTAATAGCTAATGCAAGAAGACTCGAAATCATTTCCCTACAAACACGAAACTTTTGCTAAGAGGAGCGTCCACTAGATCACTGAGTAACTAGAAACAAACATATGAAAAATAATATTCCCAACCGCGAATACCGATCTCTCTGATCTAACATACTCCAAATCATTCATGTAATTTACAAGCCAACTAAGGTCCTTCCCATGTCTAGAGAACATGCAAACATATCTTCCACACACCACATCCGATCTTCTCTCAACTAAATAAAGACGCTAAATGTGCACAAACAGTCAATCGAACAATTTATATGGGAAGGAATAACACTCCATCGCAATCATACCATCTTCTCAAAGCTCCACTTGATCACGAAAGACGCTCAACACATACTAAGTACTAGTTCGCTATCTGGCCGTCTAGACAAGGGCAAAATTAACTCATATACATTCCTGCAATCCAACAGACCTCTACATTCGCACGGATGCTGCTGTCAATATAAAACGTGAATCATAACCACTACGGACTTTTCATACACTGATTCATTCCAGAAAACCGGTCGCATATGTGTTTATCATTATACTTACAACTAAATGTTACGATCGCGGTCTCAACTGAACGGTATTCGGCAATGAGCGAAGTATGGGAAATACACTCTGTTGACCTCTGTTGCTCTGGAAATACCTGTACCTTCCTTACGACTAGACATACTCATCCCTTCGCTATCACAGTACTCCAAGTCAAATCCATACCCTCTCTACAACAGGACATAGACATTTCCTTTACACAGACACATATACTTTACAAATCTGATGCTCAAATGCGAACATATCACACACACAGCACTAATACTAAATAAATTACCTCATCAATAACTGGATGCATACGATACGAAATAATACTGGCCGAAAATCAACGATGGATGTACATGTCTTTTACGTTCTTCCTGCAAGTCATACCACCGTGTCATAGACGTAATCGAGCAGATCTTAAAGAAAAAACACGATCCCAACAACTACTGTATATTGTCACAGTCAGTCTTGGTTCTACAGGTGCACACAAGTATCCATGTTAAAACCTATACCCGCATTACGAATCGAGGTGCGACATAGAAAAATTACGAACTATAAAAGCTCATCCTATTTACAAGTCACCTAGGCGTCGATGCGGGCGCAATGACGTATAGCTGTGGTCAGCCTCCAGCACGAAGAAACAGATTTCACAATACTTCCCCAGAACAGCGTAGCGTGCAGCCAGCCAGGTATTCCTAACGGTTCACCAAGTCCGACACCTCAAACTGCAGCTGCCTATGTGGACACGATCATACCAAGTATACAGACACCGCAGAGACCACTTTAAAGTTTGATCACGTATAGTCTAAGCGAATTATCGCATGAGACGCTCCCTATGGTCCTGATTCAAACACTGTTTTCTAGCACGCTTTTGTACATTACCAAACATTTCGTTTTCTGCCACCACTTCGAAGTCTGTGTCAGATTCTAAACTGACATTAAGACGCTCTGATCCACGACCTCTCACAGAAAACTAGACATTGCACGCTGGAAATCATATTCTTATGGCGGATAGCATAACACTGAATTATTTTTAAATAAAAGACAAAAACAACATAAGGAAACAAGAACAGTTTGGCAGCGTTGTGGAGAGTTTCCAAACTACCGCCCGAAAGTGATTGACAACCTCCGTACATTTAAACTCATATGTCACCGTGACGGAATAGATGATGGCTCCGCATTCCATTTCGAGTTAGCGACACACCGAAATGCAAGGAAATTGAGGAAGTACTTGTGTATGTTCAGGTTCGCGCTGAACGATTTGTACATGGGATCAAGTATGCGCCAACAAGAGGATTGCGAGAAAACGTTGACATCGAAACGAAGTGGAATCAGGGATGTAGTCAATTTTTTCCCGTTGAGTCAGTATTATGCTGTATGTCTATTGAGGTTTCAGTGATGCACGCGAGTTGACAACTGTATTTGGTGCTTTTGAGGATTACAGAGATTGATTCACCTCTAAACTTACTTGCATCTGCGTTATAGGATAACAGAGAGTTGAGGGGTTGGTCTGTTGAGAAAGAGCTGTAACGAGGTATGATTTAAAGGTTGACTAATTCGTACTAGAGAAGGAGAAGTTGGTGCATGTCAATTTTTTTTCTAGAGTTCTATCAGGATGTATGAGTCACGTCACATAGCCCGTGTTCTACTCATATACAGCTACGTGTTTCGTATGTGGTTCAAAGCAGTGTTTACTTGCGATCGTTAACGGTAAACCTCTCGGTCGTCAGAGGACTTCCATCGCATGTGTGATGAATCTTGACACATTCCTCTAAAGTAATTTTGACTTTATGCGATCCCCCTGACGGATCTTGGGTATAAAATCGAGTCTTCAAGGTCATAACTAACTTAGCGATAAGAGCTTGTGATGCGCTGCAATCCCTGTGTACACATTTGCCCGACTGATGTGCTGTTTACAGAGATAGTGGCAGAATGACTTGTAGTTTTCACGTTTCGGACGCTGCCGCTATGCGCTTATCTGTTTCCTTGTAGAATTTTTCCCCCGCTACTATCATTTTATACAGGGTGTTACAAAAAGGTACGGCCAAACTTTCAGGAAACATTCCTCACACACAAATAAAGAAAAGATGTTATGTGGACATGTGTCCGGAAACGCTTAACTTCCATGTTAGAGCTCATCTTAGTTTCGTCAGTATGTACTGTACTTCCTCGATTCACCGTCAGTTGGCCCAATTGAAGGAAGGTAATGTTGACTTCGGTGCTTGTGTTGACATGCGACTCATTGCTCTACGTTTTTTGTGAACGTTTGGGCAGGCATTGTTGGTGATGTCTTGATTGGGCCCCATGTTCTTCCACCTACGCTCAATGGAGCACGTTATCATGATTTCATACGGGATACTCTACCTCTGCTGCTAGAACATGTGCCTTTACAAGTAGGACGCAACGATGGAGCTCCTGCACATTTCACTCGAAGTGTTCGTACGCTTCTCAACAACAGATTCGGTGACCGATGGATTGGTAGAGGTGGACCAATTCCATGGCCTCCACGCTCTCCTGACCTCAAACCTCTTGACTTTCATTTATGCTCGTATTGTGGACGGCTGTGATACAATACGCCATTCTCCAGGGCTGCATCAGCGCGTGAGGGATTCCATGCGACGGAGAGTGGATGCATGTATCCTCGCTAACGGAGGACATTTTGAACATTTCCTGTAACAAAGTGTTTGAAGTCACGCTGGTACGTTCTGTTGCTGTGTGTTTCCATTCCATGATTAATGTGACTTGAAGAGAAGTAATAAAATGAGCTCTAACATGGAAAGTAAGCGTTTCCGGACACAAGTCCACATAACATATTTTCTTTCTTTGTGTGTGAGGAATGTTTCCTGAAAGTTTGGCCGTACCTTTTTGTAACACCCTGTATATAGGCCTGATGCAGGCATCGTATAATTTCTGAACTGTGATCGGATGTGAACAGTGGACACTATACATCTCCGCGAAGTTATATTGTGCTCGTATGATGCGACACAGATGTTTTACGATTCGATAAGATAGTTCAGCTTAGAGAAACCGGGAAAAAGGATGCGTGTTCAAAAATGGTTCAAATGGCTCTGAGCACTATGCGACTTAACTTCTGAGGTCATCATTCGCCTAGAACGTAGAACTAATTAAACCTAACTAACCTAAGGACATCACACACAACCATGCCGGGGGCAGGATTCGAACCTGCGACCGTAGCGGTCGCTCGGCTCCAGACTGTAGCGCCTAGAACCGCACGGCCACTCCGGCCGGCAAGGATGGGTGTCTGATAGGTTGGAAACGTATGCGATCTAACATTATAGGCAGTTTTTAAGTGCAGAATCTTGTAGTCTTAGGAGTGCGTGTGTTTATGTTTTCTCTCTCTTACCAATACCTTCCTGGTATCGATACTAGACTCTAGAAGAATACTTTAGAGTTGATAGCTTGGATTATTTAAGTAAAAATGTCTCGAACTCCATTCATCTGGAACTCGATCGCGTATAAAAATGAGTCGGTTCTTGTTCTTCTTAACTGTATGCTATTACATGACGGCACTTTGAGATCTGTTACTATACATCGATAAGGAGTGCTTAGCTCCTCGACACGGCCACATCTCGAGAAAACTCATGCACTTGGATTGGTTACGACTCGGAAAGGTCTATTCATTCACGAGACGTGGAGTGTAGCGATCTTCTTCTGATCGGTTGCATATTAATTCGGTGACGGTGCTGCAGGGCTTCTTGGTCAATGAGAATGTGAGGATGGTCTTTTGCCTAAAGACAGCGAGAATGCTCTGTGACTCCCACACGCAGAGAGATGGATCGTAAATTAAGTAGTATGCTCGAGGTCTTAGAAATACGTACAGCACCGTCGGGTATACTTTGATGATTTATGTGTTCGAGAATTAACTTTGAATGGGCGTGCTTAGCGGTCATCTATCCATGTTTGTAATGAAACTCACAAAGTAGAGAAGGGATTGTGTAGCTATGATACTGAAATTGGGGAATCATGCTGTCACGTGATTGACTGGTGTTGGAGTTAATGTAAAATTCTTCGCGCTATCAAGTGTGTTACTTAATATTAAGTACATTGGCGGTGTCCGTGCATTGGTGCGCTGACGGTTACCACATAATGATTGTGTGTGATCGCTCGTTTGAGTTGGGGAAGCAGTTTTGTGGATGGGTGACAACTTCTGGGGGTTGCTAGCAACTAAACAGCGATCGCGTACATGAGTGCAAAATTAGGAATAACTCGAAATGGAACATGGAACCATCATCTGTTCCGTCACTGTGACATATGAGTTTAAATGTAGAGGTCGTCAGTCACTTTCGGACGGTAGTCTGGAAACTCTCCACAACGCCGCCAAACTAACAGCTTTCACTTTCTTCTTTCGTTGGGCTGCATGTTCCTTATTTTCCTTTTCTCCTTCGGCTTGAATTTCCAAGGAACCTGGCATATCATATGGAACAGTATTTCCAAATATATTTTCGTTGATATCTTCACAGTCAGATATCTCACCTACACGATCTGGAGGGAGCTCGACAATGGCAATGGTCTCATTCACATCACCATCATCACCAAAAGAAGCCATGAACTTCGGGACATTTACAATTTCTTCAATTTCCCTCATAGAAAGTGCTTCATAGTGACTCATGTTCCTGAGGACTAAATAAAAGCGAAATACAGTTTTATGTGGAAACTGCCATGAGCCCCAAATGGGGATTGAAGGTCAGACAGGTGTCATGCAGAAATGAAATAGGTCTTTGAAATAAATGATCGATAAATATCTTCTAAAACCATTACAGAACATGCCTGAACACAGATATTGGAAGTTATTTACATAATAATACAACTTATGCTGTTTTGAAAATGTGCAACACTTGTAACGCTGAAAAACGTAGCTTCTTCACAGAAATAAAAGTGTACAACTCTCTAACAACAACTGATGAAATTTCAATGCAAGCGCTCGACATTAAAAGGTCTGGACAACAATGGGAAATGGTAGCATTCAAAAATAAATGGTTCAAATGGCTCTGAGCACTATGGGACTCAACTGCTGAGGTCATTAGTCCCCTAGAACTTAGAACTAGTTAAACCTAACTAACCTAAGGACATCACAAACATCCATGCCCGAGGCAGGATTCGAACCTGCGACCGTAGCGGCCTTGCGGTTTCAGACTGCAGCGCCTTTAACCGCACGGCCACTTCGGCCGGCCTGGTAGCATTCGTTGCCAGCACCATTAGAATTGCAATATTTCCGTTACAAAGACAAATCCCAAAATGGGGATATTAGAACTTAATGGGTTAATTCCAGTTACCGATCCCAATATTTGTTTTTTTTTTTTCGAGTAGTTTAGAGAGGAATTATAAATGCAGAAATCCTATCTGCCGGGAAAACGATGTAAATAACGAACATGGAAATGTTAGAATCGGTAAGTAGAACTGACCTATGCAGATCAGTTCTAGTTATCGATTCCAACCATTTGACGTTCAGTATTTCTGACATGTTTGCAGTAAGTGTGTGAATCTGTTTTCGTAGGATTTCTAGAGTTCCTATTGATGTATGAACTACTGCGAAAAATTTACAAATATTGTAGGTACTGATTCCAGGTCTTTCTTTCTTTCTTTCTTTTTCATAGCAGTAAAGCTGTAATATCAAATGTAGAAATCCTGTAACACTGTAGAGCACACACTTATTGTAAAAACGTTCTAAATAACAACTGTAGAATGGTTGGAATTGGTAACTATTTCAATATTGGTTACTTTTTCACTGCATTATACTCTCCTTCAATCAGCAGTCAGCAACTGCATCAGCTATTACGTGTGCCCGTAATAGCTATTACAAGACCAGTTAAAGGCACTGCTATATTTATAACACGAAGGTTACTGGATTGGAGCTGTTTAGGCCTGACGATGACGTAGTGTAACGTCGAAACTGGTTACCTAGAAATAAACCTATACAACGCCGATTGGTATTGTTTTTATTAAACATTGAACAGCCGTAGTCCAATATTCCACCAGAGGATGCAGTTACATTCATTGAATTCTGCAGTTCTGTCGATCTCATTTTTTAGACGTTTTTATTTCCTTTTGCTGCTTCATTTTTTGCAATTTTATTTTTTCTCCAAGGATTTCTACTAGCCATCATACTTTCACCTACTTCATCATTTGCTGCCTTCACTATTTCATCTCTCGAAGCTACCCACTCTTCCCCTGTTCTTCCTAAGCGTTCCCTAACGCTATCTCTGTAACTCTCCACAACCCGTGGTCCTTTCAGTTTAAGCTGACCTCATCTCCTTACATGTCTGCCTTTTTGCAGTTTCTTCAGTTTTAATCTACAATTCATAACCAATAAATTGCGGTCAGAGGCCACATCTGCCCATGGAAATGTCTTACAATTTAAAACCTTGTTCCTAAATCTCGGCCGGCCGGAATGGCCGAGCGGTTCTAGGCGCTACAGCCTGGAACCGCGCGACCGCTACGGTCGCAGGTTCGAGTCCTGCCTCGGGCATGGATGTGTGTGATGTCCTTAGGTTAGTTAGGTTTAAGTAGTTCTAAGTTCTAGGGGACTGATGACCTCAGAAGTTAAATCCCATAGTGCTCAGAGCCATTTGAACCATTTGAACCTAAATCTAGCTCTTACGATTATATAATCAATCTGAAACCTTCTAGTGTCTCCAGGGCTTTTCCATGTATACAAGCTGCTAGCATAATTACACTCCTTGAAATTGAAATAAGAACACCGTGAATTCATTGTCCCAGGAAGGGGAAACTTTATTGACACATTCCTGGGGTCAGATACATCACATGATCACACTGACAGAACCACAGGCACATAGACACAGGCAACAGAGGATGCACAATGTCGGCACTAGTACAGTGTATATCCACCTTTCGCAGCAATGCAGGCTGCTATTCTCCCATGGAGACGATCGTAGAGATGCTGGATGTAGTCCTGTGGAACGGCTTGCCATGCCATTTCCACCTGGCGCCTCAGTTGGACCAGCGTTCGTGCTGGACGTGCAGACCGCGTGAGACGACGCTTCATCCAGTCCCAAACATGCTCAATGGGGGACAGATCCGGAGATCTTGCTGGCCAGGGTAGTTGACTTACACCTTCTAGAGCACGTTGGGTGGCACGGGATACATGCGGACGTGCATTGTCCTGTTGGAACAGCAAGTTCCCTTGCCGGTCTAGGAATGGTAGAACGATGGGTTCGATGACAGTTTGGATGTACTGTGCACTATTCAGTGTCCCCTAGACGATCACCAGTGGTGTACGGCCACTGTAGGAGATCGCTCCCCACACCATGATGCCGGGTGTTGGCCCTGTGTGCCTCGGTCGTATCCAGTCCTGATTGTGGCGCTCACCTGCACGGCGCCAAACACGCATACGACCATCATTGGCACCAAGGCAGAAGCGACTCATCGCTGAAGACGACACGTCTCCATTCGTCCCTCCATTCACGCCTGTCACGACACCACTGGAGGCGGGCTGCACGATGTTGGGGCGTGAGCGGAAGACGGCCTAACGGTGTGCGGGACCGTAGCCCAGCTTCATGGAGACGGTTGCGAATGGTCCTCGCCGATACCCCAGGAGCAACAGTGTCCCTAATTTGCTGGGAAGTGGCGGTGCGGTCCCCTACGGCACTGCGTAGGATCCTACGGTCTTGGCGTGCATCCGTGCGTCGCTGCGGTCCGGTCCCAGGTCGACGGGCACGTGCACCTTCCGCCGACCACTGGCGACAACATCGATGTACTGTGGAGACCTCACGCACCACGTGTTGAGCAATTCGGCGGTACGTCCACCCGGCCTCCCGCATGCCCACTATACGCCCTCGCTCAAAGTCCGTCAACTGCACATGCGGTTCACGTCCACGCTGTCGCGGTATGCTACCAGTGTTAAAGACTGCGATGGAGCACCGTATGCCACGGCAAACTGGCTGACACTGACGGCGGCGGTGCACAAATGCTGCGCAGCTAGCGCCATTCGACGGCCAACACCGCGGTTCCTGGTGTGTCCGCTGTGCCGTGCGTGTGATCATTGCTTGTACAGCCCTCTCGCAGTGTCCGGAGCAAGTATGGTGGATCTGACACACCGGTGTCAATGTGTTCTTTTCTCCATTTCCAGGAGTGTATTAAACCAATTGTTAGGGATGATTAAGATATACTCTGTGCAAAATTCTACCAGGCGGCTTCCTCTTTTATTCTTTACCCCAGTCTACATTCACCTACTACTTTTCCTTATCTTCCTGTTTCTGTCCACCATGGCTATTAAATTTTCATCTTCGTTAATTATCTGACTAATTTCTTTATCTCATCATACATTTCTTTAACCCCTCTATTATCTGCGGAGCTAGTATACCGATGTCTCTGCTTTTCTTGTTTCTTGATATCTCATGTGCAGAGTCACTATAAAAGTTTAGTAGTGGCGTGGGACAATCTGTTGTGGGTGAATTCGTTTCCGACTGATAATCTGTCCAGTTAATGTGAAATAACGATGTATGGCAGAAGTGTTCAGATAAACCTTATTACACTTGCACAAGATTTTAATAATTCCACCTGGTACAGTTTATCCTAGAACTGGAAGCTGATTGCTCTGTTTTAATGAAGTAATGCCCGTTCAGTTATATTGGCATTTATCACTGGTTGTAATGTGAACTGCCACTTGGCAGTATTGGTGAGTATTCAAAATCTACTTGCAATTAATGTTCATTTATCAATAAGAATAGTGTTTGTCAGTGAAATGCAGTATCAATGAAGTTAGACAACAGTTGGTAATTTAACTTTTGAAACCGCTGGTTTATTGGCATTTCTGGAAAAGAACACTCTTATACTCTCATTCGATCAGCAAATTCTGTGTAACAGTTTGTATGTGTAATGAGACTTACTACGTCGTAAATCGTCCTAATGAATGAATTTATTTGCATTACAGTGTTGCTAAGCAACGTGATCAACAATTAAAACAGAACCTCCATATTTTGAATAAATTTTCGATTCGTTTTTATCAAAAATCAGTATTTGTCTCGAAAAGTAATTTCAAACTTCATGCAAGAAGTCCAAGCACTTTTGCAATTATTATACGCGAGTTAATGGAAAGCTCAATCAAGCGCTAGCGTGTAACGTGTTTCAAATTGAGCACGCAGGTTTCAGTTTTCCCTGATGGGGAAACGACTTTTTGTAATAACGCGATATGTGTATCTCACGTAAAGTCTAAATGAAACTGGATTTGTCTCTATTCGGCTCAAAATCACAAAATGAAATTTACCGCACAGGTCAGTGAACTGTACACGCGCACTTTTAGCAATCTAAGTGGTTACTCGTCCAAGAGTAAAAGCTGCACATAAATTCACACTTTTTACTTGCATACAAAAACCGAAACACCTTTATATTAAACGGATAAATTATGGCATGCAATTACTAATTAAACATTTCCTATTCTAAGTAAACTTCAAGAACTTGTATTTCAAAATCAATAAAACTTTATCCTGTGAAAGAAACTATAGGTCTGCTAAAACGGATTCACATTATCGTCAACTCGTGTCCGGACGATGACGTCACGAACTGATACTTCCTTGGAATGAACGAAATACCTGTATTGAAAAATATTAATTTACTGACTTTTATGGCATATTTGGTACCCTGCGCATCGCTACACTACTTCGCATATAAACTTGTACTACTGTGATGGTTGTGGGTTTCGTGTCTATCTTGGCTACAATAATGCTCTCACTATGCTGTTCGTACTAGATTATCTGCTTTCCTTTTTTTTGCATTATTAAACACGTTTCTGCGTTACCCCAGTTTGATTTTGTATTTAAAACCCTGTATTCATCTGACCAGAAGTCCTGTTCCTCCCGCCACCGAACTTCACTAATTCCCACTATACCTATCTTTAACCTATCTAATTCCCTTTTAAATTTTCTAGCCTACCTTCCCGATTAAGAGATCTGATATTCCACACTCCGATCCGTAGAAAGCCAGTTCCGTTTCTCTTGACAACGACGTCTTCCTGAGTAGTCCCCGCCCAGAGATCCGAATGGGGGACTATTTTACCTCCGGAATATTTTACCCAAGAGGATGCCATCATCATTTAACCTTACAGTAAAGCTGCATGCCCTCGGGAAAAATTGCGGGTGTAGTTTGCTCTTGCTTTCAGCCGTTCGCAGTAGCAGCGCAGCAATGCTACTTTGTCTGATGTTACAAGGCGAGTCCAGTCAATCATCCAGACTATTACCACTGCAACTACTGAAAAGGCTGCTCCCGTTTGACTGGTCTCTCAACAGATATCTGTATCGCCTCCCCACCATCGGCAAGGTCCATGGTTCATGCTTTCCTTACTCTCACTAATTACGATTATAATTTAATTCAGACTCATATATTTCTCTTATTCTGTTCTTATTTTTTTCGTCGCCTTCTCTTTTTCGATATCGTTTGTGGCTTACACCCAAATCTCCAGATGTCAGACAATCAGATAGGTACCAAATGTTGAATGTCGATAGAGTACCAACCAAAACACCGATTTAGTTCGTGCTATGTGCTGTAAACGCTAATTAAAAGTAACACCAGAACTACGGAGCACGGGTAAAGTGTATCAGTGTATGACAGTTTCGTAGATCTCGCGTGGGTGAGTTAGTAGCGTATGAGACCATTATACGAAAGTTGCCATGTTCATACCTCCCCTACTGTCAATTTGTTTTAACTACTTACGCGTAGAACTATTACCTGGAGGAACATTTTCCTGGCATGTAAAAGGAGATTTCGGAGTTTTCATCAATGTTATTTTGGCGGCCTGGTTTCGTTTGGGTAGTTGAAAGCAGCAAACCTTCAGCGTACATTTGTGTAGATAGGTGTGGTGTTCTGTCGGACATGTGCGACAGGAAAGACATCACTCGTAATGAAGCAGCTAGTGGGATAAACATAAATAATCGGAACAGTAGAATAAAGAAATAATTGCGGAAGTATTAATAGTCCCATACGAAACTTGCGGCGGGTCGTGTTGGTCTCTCACTATATCTGGATAGGTTTGAGGTTGTCTGCCCCTTCTCTCAGCAATGGTAGATACTGGTATAGCCGATAAAAGCAGCGCTGAAGAAAAATCAGCTAAATACCTACCGCCCAAAGACCTCATAATTACAGTCCATGGGCAGCATCTGAAAGTTAGTTAAACTATCGGGCGGTCGGGATTCTTGCATGACTCGTTTGAAAAAGATCTAAAATTTCCTGTAAGCTGGTTGATTGTCCTTAAAACACAGAAAATGCCTATCAAATCCTTATTTAATATGCCGGCATTAATTATGCAATGTTACTGCCTGTTACACCCACATCTAAGTTATTACTCTGCTATTCACAATAAAGTGCCTGGCAGAGGGTTCAATGAACCTCCTTCAAGCTGTCTCACTACCGTTCCACTCTCGAATGACACGAGGGAAAAACGAGCACTTACATTTTTCTGTGCGATCCGTGATTTATTTTATCGTGGTGATCATTTCTCCCTATGTAGGTGGGTGCCAACAGAATGTTTTCGCAATCGGAGGAGAAAACTGGTGATAGAAATTTCTCGAGAAGATGCCGTCGCAACGAAAAACGCCTTTGTTTTAATGATTGCCACTCCAATTCACGTATCATACCTGTCGCACTATCTCCCCTATTTCACGATACAAAACGAGCCACCCTTCTTTGAGCTTTTTCAATATCATCCGTCATTCCCACCTGATACGGATCTCACACCGCACAGCAATACTCCAGAATAGGGCGGACAAGTGTAGTATAAGCAGTCTGTTTAGCAGATCTGTTGCAACTTCTAAGTGTTCTGCCAATGAATCACAGTCTTTGGTTTGCTCTATCCGTAACATTATCTATATGATCGTTCCAACTTTGGTTATTTGTAATTGTAATCCCTAAGTATTTAGCTCAATTTACAGCCTTCAGATTTGTGTGACTTATCGCGTAATCGGAATTTAGCGGTTTATTTTTAGTACTCATGTGAATAACTTCGCACTTTTCTGTATTCAGAGTCAATTGCCACTTTTTGCACCACACAGATATCTTACCTAAATCATTTTGCAATTCATTTTGGTCATCTGATACCTTTACAAGACGGTAAATGACAGCATCATCTGCAAATAATCTAAGAGGGCTACTCAGATTGTCTCCTATGTTGTTAATATAGATCAGGAATAATAGAAGTCCTATAACACTTCCTTGGGGAATGCCGGATATTACTACTGTTTTACTCGATGGCTTTCCATCTGTTACTACGAACTGTGACCTTTCTGACAGGAAACCACAAATCCAGTCGCACAACTAAGGCGGTATTCCAGAGACACACAGTTTGGTTAGAAGAACGGTGTCGAAAGCCTTCTGAAAATCTAAAGGTATGGAGTCAATCTGACATCTCTTGTCGATAGCACTCATTACTTCATGAGCATAAAGAGCTAGTTGTGTTCCGCGAGAACGATATTTTCTCAATCCGTGCTGACTATGTGTCAATAAATTGTTTTTTTCGAGGTACTTCATAATGTTTGAATACAGTATATGTTCCAAAACCTTACTGAAAATCGACGTTAGTGATATGGGTCTGTAATTCAGCGGATTACTCCTATTTCCCTTTTTGGGTGTTAGTGTGACTTGAGCAACTTTCCAGTCTTTAGGTACGGAACGTTCTGTGAGCGAGCGGTTGCTAAATATGGAGCTATTGCATCTGCATACTCTGAAAGGAACCTGACTGGTATACCATCTGGACCGGAAGCCTTGCCTCTATTAAGTGATTTAAGCTGCTTTGCTACACCGAGGATATCTACTTCTATGTTTCTCATCTTCGCAGTTGTTCTTGACTGGAATCCGGGAATATTTACTTCGTTTTCTTAGGCAAACTACTTCTGACAGCAATAAATACTCCACCACTAACTGTATTTAATCTGCCCTTCCTGAACACTGTTAGACCGTTTGAAAAAATTTCGGCTGAACTTATTTCCGGCTTTAGCCAGCTTTCGTTACCTATAACTATTTGAGCTTCAGTGCTTTTTATTAGGGCTTGGAGCTCTGGTTCTCTCCCAACACAGCTACGACAATTTACAACTACAATACCCATCGTTTCTACAAATATCTTACTGTGTTTTACCTGCCCCCTGTGTTTTGCCTGTGTTTGTGTTTTATCTGTAACAAGTTCACACCCAACAGCAGCCAGAAGATATTTAGTCCGCCCCTATATTGTAAACGTCTTAAACAGTCATTGACCCAAAATTGACCCAAAACTACTTGCGAGTTAATACGGACGGTCGTTCAGTAGGCTTCTTGTACAGAAATGCTAGCTATAATATCTCGTAATTTCCACGAAACACGCCATGAGGAGTTTATGTACGACTTTAAATGTTCACACTTGAAGTCTCCTAAAATAAATCGCTCACAAAGCTCCAACTTTCTTGATATAATCTACACTGTAGTCGCTTTTCATCAACTACACGAGAACCGATCACACACGCAGAGTTCTTCATTTTGGTACAAATTTGATGAGCGCGATTTAACATAGGTACACATTTACATAGTTTTATTAAAATATCACTTTCCCACTTTACGTATGTCCTTGATTGGCTCTCTCAGTCTCTCCAAATCACTCTCACAACCAAAACACACCGAAATAACAATTTTCCAATGTACTGTTAATTACGCCAGAAGTCTGTGGCAATGAAACTAAAGAAAATTCTAGAAAATTAGATTATATATAGATATATTGGTTACAATTTCAGTTGATACTACAGATGAATATATTACAGTCCCTAACTCGGTTTCACAATGCCAGCACTGTTACTATGTGTTTTAGGTAAAAATTTATGTCTCCGAATGTATTGAAGTTGTTGATTTGAAATTTTAACAGTATTGTTGTGTTATGCATAGAATGTGGTATACCATCTATGAAAATGATCGATTAATATTTAATAGCACTTTTTCAAAATCACAGAGAGTGTGTGTAACGTATTGCGCCCAACATACGTACACCGCTAGCTCGGCCCATTGACCAACGACTCCTCGCGTCTCCTCCAGGCTTCACGCCGAGCTACGTTTTCAGTGCAAAGCTAAAACTCGTAATAATTTGTTACGTTACACACTTTCACGCGTAATAGTAAAAAAGCCTCGGTTGGGGTTTACACCCAGGACCCTCGGTGCTACGAACTGACAGTATACCAGCTTCCCCACGGAAGCTACACGTAAACGTTATTTACAGTTACGCTTTCCCTGAGATCCGTACTTCTGGTGTTACTGTAAATTAACGTTTACGCCCATTCTGCTGGACGATCGCACATATTACGAACTAAATCGGAGCTCTGGTTGATACTCTATCGACATACTAAGTTTGGTACCGATATGAATGCCTAAAATCTGGAAGTTTGGGTGAAAGTAATTAAACACGTGTACTATGATTGATATTGTATCGTATGCTACATTCGTTTGTTTACAAAGGTGATCTGTTGCTTTATAAAGATTGCCTGTGAGTAGCGTCTTTGCCTTAAGTTGTACGTCACTGCTCAGCGCCGACTGGTGGAATCGGTCACTAGAATTGACCCGGACAAGGTATGAACCTACCTGTGACGGCGCCGCGGAACGGATGTGAGCACGACCACGTGTTGTCTCGGGCACAAATTAACTTCTGTCCGTCGTTAGCGGCCGCTGTCGGCCGCCGACACACGGAAAAACAAGTCGATTTGGACCGCGAGCACGCTGCCACGTTAACGTTCGATCTAGTGATTGTTTCAAGCGAGCGATGGTTAATAATAATAAAGAGCTACTTATGCTGTGCCTAGATATGGCTTAATGCATTACATACCATTGTCGCTCTCTGCACTCCTTTCGCATTGTAAACAGGAGATGTGCACAAGCACTAGGGAAACAAACATTTCTCCTAAACAACTGAGGGCGAGATCGCGAAACAGCAGCTACATGCGTAACCCTCGTTTCACAACAGTTCCCGCAAAGGTGACGACATTTTGACGTCGCACCGATATCGACGACCGCATGATCGGCTGTTGACTCCCGTTAGGATTCGATACGGGCCTCTTATAAGATTTCATGCGCGCGTTCAGGGGATTTACAAAAACAAGCCATGCTTTATTACAATTATTACTGTAACAAAATATCGCGTAATGATTTATCTACGCTTAATGCCTTTATATAAGAGTGCTCTCTAAGGAGTGAGTTGTTATTATCATCAATAATTTACAAATGAAGAATGAAACATATTTGTTTTATGATTTGCAGTTTCATTGTAACGACGCATTGAAAATTTATCGCAAACACATCATCGTTATCATTAAATGTCAATAGTGCATCAACGATACAGGCCTTCGAGATACAATATGATAACCGAGAGCGGAGCTGAACATCACATAGTAACGTACTAGCGCAATGAATAACGTTGTCGTTCCTGGAGTCGAAAGTAGTAGCTTTGCATCCTGTAACACGCAATTTTTTTTTTCATGTTATCGTTGTTAACAGCTCTGTTACTTTCTTATGAATGTACTACAAGTGGGTTGAGCAATATTGGATGCTATATACATTCAGTCTGATGCGAGAACGAAGGATAAAATAAATATTCAGCGATTTCTAGGTACGTGGTTAAGTAGGAAGTTAAGAGGAGAGCTTAATAAACTGCTGCGACGGAAACGAGCAACAATAAAGTTCATATTCTTCCTTCTCACAAGTATTTGGCTTTTATTTCCGAATATGTGCCGCCTTTCGACCGTGTGATTAGGCAGCAAAGTAAGACGACAGCTTCATTTACTGCGAGTGAATCGAGGAGCTATAATATTCATATTCTTCCTTGTCAGAAAGTCGATAGCCGATCCTGCGTCGTCGATGCCGCGCGACATCAAAATGACGTCACGTTTGTCCAAACAGCAGCTACATAAATGTAGGAGTGGAAATATCTATGGAGTGGTCATAGCGTATTGTGCATGTCCCCAACATTAAAAAAATCGTACTGTCACGAGACGCTATTGTCACAGTTTAACATAACAGACGCGACAGTTCGTTTGGTTTTTGTTACAGCGATAGCAGCGTGACAAGCGGTCAGACAGTGACACTACTGAGTACGGTCGTTTACATTGGTTTGTAACTCTGTTTTTACGATATAGAGCATATGTACTGCCACAAAATCGACAATAACTCGCAAATGACACAACATTTGTCAGTATTTAGTTTTCTAAGGACCCTCGGAGGTATGAAATTCTAGGTAACAGGACAGTTTACTTACGATCCTCTTGTAACGTATGGATCCTTGCTGAAGAATGTTGTCGTTTAATAACAAAAAATACCAGTAAACACCAGAAGACTTGATCTTTTACGTAATGACTTCATACATCTACCGAACAACGCGGAGTTTTGTTCTCTACACCTCTAACGAAATCAGTGAACGTGGGACGTAGGCTACCTGTGTGGACTGTAATAACTAAATTATTTAACGTACCAAATAATGTAGCTGATCGGTAAACGGCACAGACTTCATAATAAAACGCAAAAACGAATAAAACTGTTTCGCTACTGAAGAAGGCAGTTCCGCAATTGTTTCTACATCTGAGCCACAAACGACTAGAGTCTTCAACGCAGTCGCTTTCGAAGCAAAAGTAATTACTTTTACCAAAATATTTGTGTATCAGAAAGTCGAGCGAAGTGTTAAGAATGGGTGAACATATAACATTTATACATGTCAAGGAAAGTGCATATCGTAATGAGAACAAGCAACAGAAATATGTGCTTCTCATGCAGGAAATATGCATTTATAGTCTCTTGCTGTCAGTGGAGTAAACTGAAATTACGCACATATTGGGAGATATTCCTTTTTGAGTACGTTGTAGCTTATTTCACAGAATCAGTGAAATTCGGCTATTTTCACATTTGTCTCGCGATAATTCGTGTCCCTTGGTAGTTTACAGTGCGCGGAACGCAAAAATGTAACAATTATCTCGTTAAACAGAAAAATAAATACAACGTACACTACCCTTACGACACATGTCATTGTCTGCTTTCTTACCGCTTGAAGCGCTGGTGTCGCACCAGCTGTCAAACGGTTAACTATTTTCACACCAGAGTGTGTGGCGACTGTGTGTATTAGCGTGTGCCATTGTTAACATTTTGTGCTAATTGTGAGATCGAAACATTACTACCACACTTACTTGCCCTGTTTTTGTACATTTATTTATTAGTTACAGCAACGGTGCTGATGTACTTTTGCTGCGAAAGCAAATCCAAATTTATCAAGGCTGGAAACTTTACTTCCAATAACTAAGTGCCACAAAGGTCCAGTTATAGGTATACTACTGGCCATTAAAATTGCTACACCAAGAAGAAATGCAGATGATAAACGGGTATTCATTGGACAAATATATTATAGATACTAGAACTGACATGTGATTACATTTTCACGCAATTTGGGTGCATACATTCTGAGAAATCAGTACACAGAACAACCACCTCTGGCCGTAATAACGGCCTTGATCCGCCTGGGCATTGAGTCAAACAGAGCTTGGATGGCGTGTACAGGTACAGCTGCCCATGCAGCTTCAACACGATACCACAGTTCATCAAGAGTAGTGACTGGCGTATTGTGACGAGCCAGTTGCTCGGCCACCATTGACCAGACGTTTACAGTTGGTGAGAGATCTGGAGAATGTGCTGGCAGGGCAGCAGTCGAACATTTTCTGTATCCAGAAAGGCCCGTACAAGACCTGCAACATGCGATCGTGCATTATCCTGCTGAAATGTAGGGTTTCGCAGGGATCGAAAGAAGGGTTGAGCCACGGGTCGTAACACATATGAAATGTAACGTCCACTGTTCAAAGTGCCGCAATGCGAACAAGAGGTGACCGAGACGTGTAACCAATGGCACCCCATACCATCATGCCGGGTGATAGGCCAGTATGGCGATGACGAATACATGCTTCCAATGTGCGTTCACCCTGATGTCGCCAAACACGGATGCGACCATCGTGATACTGTAAACAGAACCTGGATTCATCCGAAAAAAACGACGTTTTGCCATTCGTGCACCCAGGCTCGTCGTTGAGTACACCATCGCAGGCGCTCCTGTCTGTGATGCAGCGTCAAGGGTGACCGAAGCCATGGTCTCCGAGCTGATAGTCCATGCTGCTGCAAACGTCGTCGAACTGTTTGTGCAGATGGTTGTTGTCTTGCAGGCGTCCCCATGTGTTGACTCAGGGATCGAGACGTGGCTGCACGATCCGTTACAGCCATGCGGACAAGATGCCTGTCATATCGACTGCTAGTGATACGAGGCCGTTGGGATCCAGCACGGCGTTCCGTGTTACCCTCCTGAACCCACCGATTCCATATTCTGCTAACAGTCATTGGATCTCGACCAACTCGAGCAGCAATGTCGCGATACGATAAACCGCAATTGCGATAGGCTACAATCCGACCTTAATCAAAGTCGGAAACGTGACGGTCCGCATTCCTCCTCCTTACACGAGGCATCACAACAACGTTTCACCAGGCAACGCCGGTCAGCTGCTGTTTGTGTATGAGAAATCGGTTGGAAACTTTCCTCATGTCAGCACGTTGTAAGTGTCGCCACCGGCGCCGACCTTGTGTGAATGCTCTGAAAAGCTAATCATTTGCATATCACAGCATCTTCCTCCTGTCAGTTAAATTTCGCGTCTGTAGCACATCATCTTCGTGGTGTAGGAATTTTAATGGCCAGTCATGTATATTGGTAAGAAGTGCTTTATGCATTGATTAATATCGAGACAGTATAATGAACGATAAAATTGTAGGGCTAATTATATGCCGGCCTAGACTTGTATGTAATAGTCGAGGCACAGATGAATTACGCAGTGTGGGACTGACCTGCCAGTGAATCAGTTGGATGTATACACATTTTGAACAATTTTACCGGGAGATAAGATTTATATGCCACAGCCCGAGTCATTATCGCAGGATTATAGATATATCTAAACGACTGTTTTTATTTTAAAGGAGCCACAGTATGGAAGCTTATGAACTACAGAGTGCAGACAAAAATTGGCACGCCTGAACATAAATGCAGATGGTGCCGAGCGTAGAGGTGTCACTGCTGTATCTCACGACGAACGGCACCTGCGCGATCCAAGTGTCAGCCGTGGTAAGAACAGGATTGTGTGTGGTATGTTGAAGCTAAGTGAACTCGAGCGTGAGCAAACTGCTGGTGCTTCCGTAACTGAGGCACCCTAGGTGTTCAGTGTTGCAAGAGGCAGCGAATCGAAGATTTATGTTCCATACGGGGAAAGCAGACTTGGTCAGCTAGGTCAGAAGTCGGACGAAAGCGTGTATTGAGCGACGCTGACGGTCACTCATTTAAGAGGATTGTAACGAAAAGTAAGGATACGACAGCTCCAAAAGTCACCGCAGAAATGAATGTTGCACATGCGAACCCTGTCAGCACCAAAGCGACACGAAGCGAGCTCCCTAAGCAGGAAACTGCAGGGAGAGGTGAAATTCCAAAACCCCTCATTAGTGGCGCAAATGCCCGTCACAGGTAAACGTGGTGCCGAAGTCATGAAGCCTGGACTACAGAACAATTCAACCAGTTTACGTTCCAGGAGTAAAACACGTCAGGGGTTCGGTGATGATTTCGACAGCCATATCGCGGTATTTCGTGCGCTTCGAGGTTACTCTGCAGAGTCACACTACTGAGAAGGATTATGTGACTATTTCGGCTCATTATATCCACGTTATGGTACGGGCTGTTCAAAAAGTCTCTCCGCAGTGCCGCATGATTGTTAGCCGCGCGTGCCGTATGCCGCAGTGAATATACCGAAATGAAACTCACTGCAGTATCATTGCGCGTTTATTGTTTCGTTGAAAAATGTGGGACCCACAATCCGACTCTAGAAATTGCAATCCAGACTCTTTTCACAGAATGAAGTGGTTCCTCATGAATACACAATGGGTTTGCAGTACTCCACATACGAGAATTTTGCGAGTTCATGTACCCGGATAAATGAAACCATGCCTCGTCAGTGAGAATCGTTTCATTGAGAATATCCCTTCCATTTTGTTGAACGAAATTTTTGAACCATTGAGAATAATGCAGTTTCTTGCCATGATCAGTATTTTTCAGTTCTTACACGACTGTCACTTTGTATGGGAAAAGTTCTAATTTTTTCCTTACAGCTGTGTGGGCCGTTGCGACACTAACATCGATTTCCTGGGCCTGTTTTCTTACTGACCTGTTCGGACTCATGGACATTTTATCGGAAATATCGAGTAGTTTATCCTCAGACATAACGCTAGGACGACCACTTCTCGGTGCATCTGTCACTGAACCCGTACTTCGAAATTTCTTAATCAAATCTCGCGCAGTATCGCGATGTGGGAGTGTTGTCTCCGGGAAAACTGAATTAAATATTTGGCGATCCGAAACTGTGTATTTACCGCCAGCTTTGAACACTTGTTCGACTAAAAACACACGTTCTTCAATGGTTAGCATTTTAACACTGACGAAAACGAAACAAACGAACAAAGGAACTAAACTTGAACGTTCACGTCAACACGTAACGACGCACACCAACGATATTAGTGACGCTGGCTGAGATAAACGGAACAGTGGAGTCCACTCGAAGGGAAGTAACCCAGGCAGGCGAACAGTCATACGGCACGCGCGGCTAACAACCATACGGCACTGCCAAGAGACTTTTTGAACACCCCGTACAATGTTTGAGGCTGTGTTCTAAGACGACAGGGTCTCTGTTCGCAGAGCTGGTTTTGTGAGCACGAGGATGAATTGTCTGCAGAATTTTCCCTGGCCACCGCAATCACTACGTCTCAGTATTAGCGAGCCTTTGTAATCTGTTTTGGAGAGACGGCCTCGTGATCGCTGTCCACCCTATCATAGTTACGCGAACTTACCACTAGTTTTTATGAAGAATGGTGTAAGATTCTCTCGGAAACCATAGACATAACCTCAATTTATCCATTCTGAGACGAGTGGAAACAGTTTTGAATGCAACTGCGTTTCCTACACCGTAAGATACGGTAATGTGTTGTATCTGCGGTGTCTCCATATTTTAGTCCACCCCCTGTAGTATGCCCCACTTACAAAGTGGAGAATGAATATCTATGTTTTTACAATCTCTCTTGTGGTTTTGCTCCTGAAAATTGTAACAGAATATTGTGGCTAACTTACTAAATTAAAATTGTGACAGAGTATTTTCGGCGTGGAGTGTGAGGGTTTGATTTTGTCAAGTTGCGCAATGGATTGATCCAACAACTACCCTTTGACTTCTGAAAGAAAATGTCCACCTCACACTGCTAAGAAGTCAGACAGACGCTCCTAATGTACCAACAAGAACTGCTTCTGCTGTCGTCCGCTGTAAGGAAAAGACACAAAAATATTGTATATTCTTACGTAACTAGTGGAGTACTTGGATACTGGAGTATTGCTAGTTAGTGTAAGAAAAATATTAAACGAACGAAAAATATTATTTATTGCAAAAAATTTCTGAGAAATCAAGTGAAACTTTTTCTTATAAAATAATAAATTTCCGGGTTCTTTTCAGAACAGTAGATTGCCTCTTATGGATAGGTATGTCATTTCTCCATTTTCTTTAAGAATGTTATTTACTCGGACGAAACCTACACAACTTGAATAACTTTTCTAGCTACAGTCAAGGCTGTTGCGTGAGAAATGTAGTGGGGAGTACTGTTATGGAGGACATATGGGGCTCACATATACTGTAGTGCACAATACCGTGAGCTGCGACGACTGCTGCCTGTGTTGCTCACTGCTGACAAATAACACAACTATCTCTTTCTATCTGGATTGACCTTCGCCAATCAAACTGTCCCTACATCTTGATGAAGTCAACGACTCCTATCCGCCCCTAGTCAAACTATTGGCGTGGTACACTGGTCAGATAACCAGTCCACTGCAATGCCACTCAATATTCGCTCGCAGGCGTTTAACTAGTACTCTGTCCATCTTCATACCGCACAATAAGTGTGGCGGCCAACACAGTGAACAACGCTTAATCGCGAGCGACTCAATATAGAGTATCACTCCCGATTCGCTAAAAACAGAGGTGCTCTCCCAGTGAAGTACTGAGGAGAGACTTCGTTCCTCGCTCTTTGCGTACACGTACGAGCGCACACGCTCCCGTTATGTGTTCCCACTCCAAAAGCGATAACGGAACGGCGCCTTTCTCTGGAAAAGTTGCAAGGGTATATCATTCGCTGTCTTCCCTCACTCCTCTGGCTCTTTGCGTTAGAAATACTCCGCCAATCAGCATTGCTCTTTTAAACGGGAGAATGACGCTACGTTTAAGTCGACCAATGCGGAACTATGTAGCATCTCCATTAGGTATATACTGTCCTGCTGTGAGAACTTCGTAACTACGCAGTTGGTCTGTCAAAAAATTGTGTCTTCTGGGTGCTCCCACACAATGTAGGCGGAATCTGCTTTTAAGTCGAACATGAGGGTTGTTATACCTTTGCTCTGGCAAAAACTGTCCTCTCTCTGGGTGGTTGCTCCGGCTGAAGTAGGTATATTGTTGACCCACCCTTCTGAAGGGACGGACCTCCCAGAGGGCTGGTTTCCTCTTTAGAATGAAAATTCCTGTGGCCATCATGTTGTGCACGCCAGCCTCGACTTTTTCAACCTCAGTGCGCACTTGCGATTTACTTATTAGCTTTGCATATCGCTTACATGAATTCATACAAAATTGATTCTTCCTTTTCGAGTTAGGGTTAGAATGAAGCGTCTTGATGTGCAGAATACAGTTGTGAGAACGGGATATGTAAGAAAAGAAGGTCAGGAGAGCACACCACCTTACAGGTGTACACTCTAAAAAAATAAAAATAAAAAATGTAGGCGCATCATATTGGGTGATCTATTCAAGAGAAAGAGCGTCACAAATTAAGCATGTCAGAAATGCATTGGTCTACCTCTGCCCCTTATGCAAGCAATTGTTCGGCTTGGCAGTGATTGATAGAGTCGTGCAAGCAGGAAGATAAGCAGCAGACACTCGCGACATATGTGGACAGCCATTATCTTGCTGAAATGTAAGCCCAGGATGGTTTGACATGAAGAGCAGCAAAATGGGGTGTAGAATATCGTCGACATACCGCTGTGCTGTAGTGGTGCCGCGGATAACAAGAGAACAGGTCCCACTATGAAATCAAATGGCATCCCGGACCATCACTCCTGGTTGTCGGCCCGCATGGTTGGCATCCGACTGCTCTCTGGGGCGTCTCCAGACATGTCTTCGCTGGTCATCACGGCTCGTTTCGAAGCGGGACTCATCACTGAAGACATTTCTACTGGAGTCAATGAGATTCCAGGCCCAGTGTTCCCGACATCACTGCAAACGGATTTGTTTGTGTTCAGAGGTCAATGGCAGACTGCACAAGGGGTGCTGTGAACACAACCCACCTTCTGTGAGCCTCCTATTAATGGTTCTCACCGTCTCTGAAGCATGAGCTGCGTGTCGGATAGATGAAACCCGGGGTGTGAGTGGCTCTCTGGCGACCGCTCGGTCCTCGCTTCTGTCGTCTCTCTTGGTCAACCGCTTCCTTCTTGACTCTTTGTTCGGCCACGGTTCATCCATGCCTGCCTACATCGTCGGATACTCGCACAACTCCTGTTAAAATTCGAGTGATTCGCCGATAACTCCGACCGGCTTCTGTGAGTCCAACTCACTCAAATGCTGACGTCTCATTTGTTCACACGCCTGCGAGGCGTAGTTACTGCCCAACTAAGTACACGACATGAAATTCACCAAGACTTCATGCCCTGGAATCGATGTGTACCCCGTTTAAAATCCTTGCCAGCTGCGCGGTGAAATTGCTCTGCAGCGTCACACCTTCACTCGTCGCCCGCCAAGTTCATCATCATCATCAGTTATCTGCTATATTAGCAGGTCCTTTGCCTCTCCATTTTCTGCGATCCATTGCTTCCTTCTTAAGGCTGCTGTATGTTGTACCGTCCATCATGTCATCCAGTATCTGGAATCTCTTCCTTCCTCGCTTCCTTTTCCCTTCTACATAACCTTCTAAAACTGTTTTTATCAGTCCGTCATTCTTTCTTAATATATGCCCAATCCAATTTCTTTTTCTTCTCTTTATTACATCTAGTAACTGCCTTTTCTCTCCCACTCTTCTCAGTACCTCTTCATTTTTTACTCTGTCCATCCAACTTATTCTTTCCATCTTCCGCCATGTCCAGATCTCAAAAGCCTCCAGCCTTTCTCTGTCTTTTTTCCTCATAGTCCATGTTTCAGCGCCATATAGAAGAACACTCCATACAAGACATTTTATGAGTCTCTTTCTGAGTTCTCTGTCCATACCGCTGCAGAAGATTCTCCTTTTCTTATAAAACGCCTCTTTTGCCATTGCTATCCTTGTTTTAATTTCTGTGGTGCACTTCCAGTCGGTGTCTATCCTGCTTCCAAGATACTTAAAATTTTGCACCTGTTCTAGTGTTTCTCCATTCAGCACAATTTTTATTTCCTTATTTCCTCCTATTGCCAATACTTTTGTTTCATTTGTGTTAATTTTCATTCCATATTTTTTTCCGTTAGTTGCAATGGTGTCCACCAAATCCTGTAGTTCTTTTTCCCCTGTGGCTAGAAGCACCATGTCATCAGCAAATCTCAAGCACCCTACTGTTCTTCCTCCAATTTCTACTCCTTTGTCATCTAATGAGCATTGGTCAATCATATTTTCCAAGTACAGGTTGAAAAGAGTAGGTGATAAACAGCATCCTTGTCTTACTCCTTTTCCTAGTCTGATCCAGTTTGTACTTTCTCCTCTCACTTTAACTGAAACTTTTTGATTAAGGTACAATGAGTTTATAAGTCTTCTGGTTTTCCAGTCCACTCTCTTTTCCCTCATAATAGTCGCCAGCTTGTCCCAAACCCGCCAAGTTCACAGTCTCTCATTTTCAGTCGAGACCTGCACGGGCATCAGTTTGTGACAAATTTGTGTTTTTTTTATTATGCCTAGAGTGTATCACATTTCAAGAGAGTGTGTTTTATATTCTGACGAGAGGGAAGCAGTAAATCTAACTGAGAATACTTCCTGAATTGCCCAGACCCATATCCAAACTGTTACTCTGGTGTTTTTGTTGTGCTGCACAGTGGCTGACGCATCCGGTTGGCCATCAGACAGCCAAGTGAATCTTCTATACTCATCCAATACGTTCTCCCTGAGCTTTCAATTTTATGCCAACTTTTTACCAATCGGCAGGTGGACTGTTATTCATTTTAAAGACATTCTTCTCCCCAGTCTTTAACACGGGTAGCAAACACCTATGCCGAACGACCAAATAACACTAGTCAACAGCCATTTTGCATCTGGGATGTGATACATCAACTAGTATGTATTCTGGTGTGTAGAATCCGAGTATACCTTTCAAAATGTTCTAGCACGTACCATTTCTGAGTTTTTAAAGGTTTTTTATTTTTCGTATTCAGTATTTCGCTTTTTGCTGTTCTTCTGCTTTGATGTTTAATTGTTTGTTTTTGATTTGCAGAGAAGAGCTAGAAGATCTACAAATCATCAGTAAATGGTTTGTGTGGTAATCCAGTGATGTGAAAGAGATCATCAGTGTGTGTTTCCTGTAAAAGACAGTGCAAACTTTTTGTGTTTAAAACTTACACTAAGAAAAAAATGGCAACTAGTAAGTTTCGTTGCTGTCTAAACTACCCCGACAACGTTTGTTATGTGTGTGGGGAGTTCACTCCAAAAGCCAAAAGGAAACCAATCACTGATTTGATTAAGAAGGCATATAAATTGTATTTTGATTGTCCTGTCGGTGATCAAGATAAAAATTTTGCACCTCATATTCTCTGCATAACCTGTACGACAACCTTAACCGATTGGTTGAAAGGAAAACGCCGAGCCATGCCATTCGCTGATCCGATGGTGTAGTGTGAGCCTACTGATCACTATTCAGACTGTTTCTTCTGTCTTACAAATATTTCAGGACGTTCAAGTAAAACTAGACATGAAATGAAGTATCCAAATGTATCTTCAGCGCATTTGCCTGTGCCCCATGATGAAAGGTTCCTGTCTGTAACTTGAAAGCCACGGAACCAGACACCATGTCAAATGAATTAGTAAGTATTGAACATATAGAAGAGTATTGCCCTCAATATCATGACACTTCGTCTCAGCTCTTTAATAAAACGGAATTGAACGATTTGGTTCGCGATTTAAAACATTCGAAACAGCAAGCTGAACTCTTACGGTCGAGACTACAACAACGGAACCTTCTAGCTCCAGGGACAAAAATTTCCTGTTTCATATCAAGAGGTGCTTCCTTCGCTCAGTATTTCGATATGCAGAATTCAGTGTGTGCGTGTGTAGAGATGTCAGTGGTCTGATGGTGCAGCTAAGTGTACAACAGGAGTGGAGACTATTTATTGACTCCAGCTTGAAAGCACTACTGCTGCATAATGACAAAGCATTTTCATCGGTAACTCTGGCTTACGCAGTAGACATGAAAGAAACTCATCAAACCATGGTTTTGCTGCTGGAGGCAATCAGATATAAGGATCATGAATGGCAGCTTTGCTGTGATTTAAAAGTTGTTGAACTCCTTACAGGTTTACTGGCTGGATTCACGAAATGCTGCTGCTTTTTGTGCCTTTGGGAAAGCCGTGACACCAAGAATCACGATACAGCCAAGGAATGGCCTATAAGGAAGTAATATGTTCCTGGAAACGTAAATGTGAACAGTACCCCATTGGTTGAGCCCGATAAAATCATTTTCGCTCCCCTTCATATCGAGATGGGACTCATCAAAAATTTCGTAAAAGCTCTGGATAAAGAAGGTGAGGCGTTCAATTACTTAAAAGTTACCCAAATTAAGTGAGGGAAAGCTGAAAGAGGATATATTTGTTGCACCACAAATAAGAAAATTGTGGAAAGATCCAACCTTTGATGCCGAACTCACAGATACCCAATTAGCTGCTTGGTCTTCTATTAAAGCAATTGTGAAGAGCTTTTTGCGTAAAAAACCAAAAACTATGTTACCATTGTGAATGATCTGTTGGACAACTATAAGAACATGGGATGTAGAATGTTGCTTAAAACTGACTTTTTACATTCTCTTCTTGATTTCTTCCCGGAAAATTTGGGAGCCGTAAGCGATGAGCGTGGTGAACGCTTTCACCAAGCCATTCTTACCATGGAACACCATTATCAAGGCCATTGGGACCCTTCGATGATGGGTGACTACTGCTGGGGTCTTGTAGGGGAGAGAGATGAAACGGCGAACAAAAGAAGAGCTCCGTCGTCGCATTTTCAAAAACCAAAGACGATTAAAGGTGAAAATATCTACTGAACTAATCTGGACCTTTTATTGGGATCATGACCAATATATACATGCAAAATAGTTGAGCTGACACACGCAGTGGTTACGGTTACTACAAGCCACACCACAAGTTGGGAAACGGGGCCAAATTTCTAATAGTTTACTGTCGAGTTGACATTTTCACACACAAATATTTTATTCATATCTTATAGAAACTAGCAGTACGGCAATAAACAGCCTTTTAAACACGCCGCTAACGGCAATCAAGTAATTTACAGCAATACAACAGTTTAAAAATAATTTAAAGAACCTTAGTAATCAGGCTACTAAAGTAAATACAGAACTTTGTTAATAAAGTACGGTGAGGTAGAGAAGCTACCACCACCATTAAAAAAAAATCAAAGGTCTCAGCAAACACACACAATTATTGGCAATAAAGGGATGGAGGAATTAAAAAAGTTTTTAAACAAAAGTGTCCTGGAATATCATTAGAACATAACAGACATGACGGGCGTGTAAGGCGGCCACAAATCACCCACTCAGGGATGCTTAGGCTAGGCAGAAAGCTGACGAATTTAAATACGCCCGTAAACACGTAAACACAATTGCCACTCTCAGGCTGGTCACTGCACCGACTTTTAGCCAGCGAAAACTTGTAATAAGATGGGTTAACTTGCTGACGGAATTAGAGCTAATCTCGTGCAAGGAAACATTACACCACACAGTCCTGAACGAGCGACCACATTATCAACCAACAAGAAGCAAGAATTTACTCATAACATACGACAGAATAGCGATACAATTAAACTGGCAAAACTACACCTCCCATTGGGCAGTAATGAGAGGAGGAGGAAAGATCACTGTCTTTAATTAGACCGGTGCCGGGGACAGGAAACCCGATCGCCGGAGGCCACAAGGCAGAAGAGACACTGGTTAGGCAAACTTATTACTTAAAGTTTAAACCTTCCACTAACTAAACTTGCAACTATGCTCGAACAGGCAGTACACGACCTCCGATGGCAAGGATCCACACATCCGACCGCGCACGCGTCGCCAGCGTACCCAACACGCCACGGTCACGCGACAACACGCTCTGTCATCGGAGTTCACGTCTTCTCTGCAACGTTGACGGGAGGTGACCCCTCCTTCATGTGGTATCTCCTTTTTAAGCTCCAGTATTGAAACAGAGGTGAAATGAACAGCAACTACTCGTGGGGCGATTCTGTCTACAACCAACCCGCGGTGTGCTCTTCGGTCAACTCGACCCGCTCGTTACACACAACCGACATACATCACGTGGCGACTCGGTACAACCGACCACGCCTGGTCCGCGCTGTCGAGCCACCCTGCCCTCCTGTGTCCACCAGAGTCTCTTAGCGCACGCACCTACTTCCGCGCCACCACACGAGGCTACAACCGATCAAAGATCTCACTTCCTTCTTAGCAGTTTCCCGGACGCAAAACGCAGCTATCGATAGCAGAGGGAAAAGACAACCAAGCAGTCACTTAACGACAGACAACATACCACACAAACATGTCAGGGGAAGAAAAGGAAAACCAATGCAATTTGAACACAAGGTGTAGCACGAGTCGATACACGGCTCAATAGTATTGATTTCAAACGTTCTGAATGTGTATTTCTGTTTGACTTAATTGTGTCACTTTTCGTTATTACCAGTATTTATACTGCTATGTCTCTAGGAAATGTGACGTCATAGAGAAAACTGATTTTACCAATGTATTCAGCACCCCAAAATTAGGTAAAGCCACCCATTTACAAACCAGGTGCAAAAAAAGTTTAAATTTGGTCAATAGTGTAATTACAGAATCATTGTGAAATGAGATTAACGAGACACAGAGGTGAGGCGAGGAGAGTCCCTGGCAAGTGAGATGGGATCACTCCTGTTCTCTGTGTACGTAAACCGTCTGACGGATGCGGTGGACAACAGTGACAGTGGCTGGTGTCGACACTGTAGCGTACGGGAAACTGCAGCCGTCGACTGGCTGTAGGGTGACGGCTTGGACAGAATTTCTGGTTAGTGCAATTGATGGAGCTTACTTCAAACGTGGATAAATGTGGATTCCTGTGATGTATCACCTACCATTATGTGGACGGTGACTCGTGGATTATGTATGTACATGTGCACTGCACAGTAGAATTAAACGATCACTGTTTGAAACCCGCGTAATTCCCTCCAACTGCGACGCTTAAGTTTGCAATTTAGCTCAGAGGTTCGTACAATCTTCCACTGTGACGGCGGACGGTGCAAAAGCGTGGCGCCCTGCGACATCCGCCTCGACCTCGAGGATATTTCAAACAGCGAAGTGTGCCGATACTGGCGAGAAAAAGGCCACAGCTCACACGTTAGCGTGACTTGTGAGGTGGGTCAGTGGTGTCCCAGTGACACCAAACTTCACTAGAACCCTGCCCGACGCCACCATGGATATGTCACACGAGGAGAACGTCGTCAGAGTCCGACTTACCCACAATTCAGCACCTCTTTTAACGGCTCTGGAGGCTAGAACCACGATGCACAGTGTCGAAATCACGCGGTTTACTTACGAGTGACCCAGGAAAACATTCGAGACAGAATCGGCGCGAAAAGAGCTCGGCGGTAGCTTAAAGGATCTCGACGGGATACCCGTTTCACAGAGACGTCGATGCCCACACAGTTCACAACGCGGTAAACAACAGGAAGAGGTTGTTGACAACTTTCGATACTGCTGGCACCTGGGACGTTTCAAGCCTTCTGTAAGAGAACTGTAGGCCTGCATACCGGTAACCACTGAAAGTGATCGCGGTCCTTTGGGGTGGAGCGTGAACGTAGTTTTTGCTCTCGAGAACAGGTTGGAACCACTAGGGATCGTTCAACAACAGTTGAAATCTGAACGTGATACGAAACAGCAAAGGGTGCTTACGATTTCTCATCCCTTATATTTAGCTTCCTCCTGTGGTGTTATCACTGGGGGTGGGGTGGGGTTTGGGGGGGGGGGGGGGCGGATGCTACATTGACACATGCGCGAATAAAACGGCAAGAGTCCTTCTGATCCACCTCCATCCCTCCGTCGCTCTCTCCCTCCCTTCGGCAAAGAAGTTGGTGTCATCTACCCACCTGTGTTGAGCACCTGCACCTGTATACCTGTACTGACAGAACCTATGGCGACGGTCTCAGGTGGCTGCAGCCAGCCTACGTTGCTGCTCTTTCACCGCAACACTGTTGATCTTGCACCTGATGGCAGTCTACCCAGAACGTGGAGTGTCAAAAGGGTTGTCGGTCTCGAAGCGCCTAGGACTGCTCCACAGGTTCTGCCTGTGTAGGTATATTTCTAAAATTCTCAGTGGAGATGGATGGATGCCTCTGAGGGTTTTGCCGAACTGGGGCGCCCTTTGGCGCACACGTGTCATCGCCGCATCCCGTCGCTATCGCGCCACAGGGGAACACAAAGTAGGGGCGCTGGAGAAGCATCAGCAGCCTTTGCTGCTTCGCATCGAATTCATATTTCGTAGATTGGTCTTGAACGGTCCCTAATGACTCCAAACTCTATAGAGCAAGAGCTGCACCCGCACTGCGATCACGTTGGACGGGGACGCAGCCCCACAGTGTCCTCACAGGAGGGCTGAAGCGACCGACGGAGTTAGCTGTGTCCGAGGTTCTGAAGAATTAAACATTTCTGGAAGGTGACTATTAACAGCCGTCAAGTAATGTATGAAATGCATGTTTGATCGTCAGCTGCTTTTTTAAATTTAAATCCGAATGTCGACCGCTTTCACCCACAGGCCATATTACATTTAATACAGTTTATGCCACAACATCACATCTGTAATTACTTGAATAATGGCCACGTCTCATAGAGCACGTCGCGAATTCCAGTGTAAAACACACATTCCATATTGGAATCCATGACATGCTCTACATATGAGACGTGGCCATTATTTAAGTAATCACAGATGTGATGTTGTGGCTTGAAATGTATTAAATGTCGCATCTGTGATTGCTTGAATAATGGCCACGTCTCATAGAGCACGTCGCGAATTCCAGTGTAAAACACACATTCCATATTGGAATTCATGACATGCTCTACATATGAGACGTGGCCATTATTTAAGTAATCACAGATGTGATGTTGTGGCTTAAACTGTTTTAACCTAAATCCGTCAAAATGGTCTTTGACTGAACGCGGTCAACATGTGCGTTTCAAATAAAAAAGCAGCTTACGGTCAAACATGCATACGTTGTGAAGAATGTCTTCTCCTTGCTCATCACTCTGAAAGCTGTCGTTTTAGATTGCGATATGCAGCCAAGAAACTGGTACACCAGCCTAATATCGTGTAAAGCCCCCGCGAACACGCAGAAGTGCCACAACACGACGTGCCATGGACTCGACTAATGTCTGAAGTAGTGCTGGAAGGAACTGCAGGGCTGTCCATAAATCCTTTTGAGTACGAGGGGATGGAGATCACTTCTAGACAGCACGTTGCAAGGGAATCCCAGATATACTCAATAACTTTCATGTCTGGGGCGTTTGATGGCAAGCGGAAGTGTTTGACCTCAAAAGAGTGTTGCTGGAACCAGTCTGTAGCAACTCTGTAGCAACTCTGGACGTGTCGGGTGACGCATTATTCTGCTGGAATTGCCCAAGTCCGTCGGAATGCAAAATGGACATGACTGGATGCAGATGATCGGAGAGGATGCTTAACTATGTGTCGTCTGCCAGAGTCGTATCTAGACGTACCAGGGGTCCCATAGCACTCGAACAGCACACGCCCCACACCGTTACAGAGCGTCCACCAGCTTGAACAGTCCCCTGCTGACACGAAGGAACATGGATTCATGAGGTTGTCTTCATACCCGTACTCGTCCATCCGCTCGATACAATCTGAAACACGACTCGCCTGACCAGACAACACGTCTCCAGTCATCAACAGTCCAATGTCGGTGTTGATGGGTCCAGGCGAGGCGTAAAGCCTTGTGTTGAGCAGTCATCGAGGGTAGGCGAGTGGGACTTCGGCCCTGGAAGCACATATAGATGATGTTTGATGTTTCGTTGAATGTTTCGAACGCTGACACGTGTTGATGGCCCAGCATTGAAATCTGCAGCAGTTTGCGGAAGGGTTGCACTTGTGTCACGTCGAACGATTCTCTTCAGCCGTCGTTGGTCCCGTTCTTGCAGTACCTTTTTGCAGCCGCAGCGATATCTGAGATTTGACATTTTACCCGATTCCTGATATTTACGGTACGCTCGTGAAACAGTCGTACTGGACAATCCACACTTGTTCACTGCCTCTGAGATGCTGCGTCCCACCGCTTGCGCGCCGACTGTAACACCACGTTCAAACTCACTTAAATCTTGATCATCTGCCCTTGTAGCAGCAGTAACCGATCTAACAACTGCGCTAGACACTAGACTCTGAGAAGCTCATCTCCAGAATCCAACACGGTTTTAGGAATCAGCGGTAATGCGAGACACAGCTGGCCCTCTACGTGCACGATATACAACAGGCTCTAGATACCGGCTCCCAGATTGATGCCATATTTCTCGACTTTCGAAAGGCATTCGACTCAGTTAAAAAAAAAAAATGGTTCAAATGGCTCTGAGCACTATGGGACTTAACAGCTGTGGTCATCAGTCCCCTAGAACTTAGAACTACTTAAACCTAACTAACCTAAGGACATCACACACATCCATGCCCGAGGCAGGATTCGAACCTGCGACCGTAGCAGTCGCACGGTTCCAGACTGCGCGCCTACAACCGCGAGACCACCGCGGCCGGCTCGACTCAGTTCCGCACTGACACTTGCTCCAGAAAGTGCGCACTTACTGTTTATCCGATGACATATGCGGTTGGATAGAAAGTTTACTAACAGACAGGGAGCAGTATATCATCCTGAACGGGGTGACTTCAACAGAAACAACCTTAACTTCAGGTGTGCCCCAGAGCAGTGTAATAGGTCCGCTGCTTTTTACAGTTTACATAAACGATCTGGTTGATGGTATTGACAGCGGCGTTAGACTGTTTGCCGATGATGCTGTAGCCTACAGGAAAGTAGTATCACACGAAAGTTGTGAACAAATCAGTGAGGATTTGCAGAAAATTAATGCGTGGTGTAATGACTGGCAGTTATCTCTCAGTATTAGTAAGTGTAACCTACTGCGTATAACAAGGCGAAAATCCCCGTTAATGTACGATTACAAAATAAATGCCCAGTGTTTGGAAGTGGTAACATCCGTCAAGTATCTGGGTGTGAATATTCGAAATGATCTCGAATGGAATGATCAGATTACTCAAGTAACGGGTAAGGCGAACTCTATTGCGGTATATTGGTAGAATCCTGAAGCGATGCAGTCCTTCAACAAAGAAAATAGCTCACAATACGTTAGTTCGTCCAGTCTTAGAAAATTGTTCGTCTGTATGGGACCCTTACCAGTTGGGTCTGATTCAAGAGATTCAGAAGGTTCAAAGAACGGCAAGATTCGTGACTGGTACATTTAGCCATCGGAGAGCGTTACAAATCTCATAGAAAGTTTGAAGTGGGACAGACTTGCAGATAGACGGAAGGGGCTGCTCACTAAGTTCCGAAATCCGATCTTCACCGAGGATGTAGAGCATACATTATTGCCACCAACTTTCAAATCGCACATTGATCACCATTCAAAGATAAGGGAAATTGAAGCTCGTACTGAGGCGATCTGATAGTCGTTTTTCCCTCGTGCGATCCGCCAGTGGAACAGAGGGGGAGGGGGGGGGGTGGCAAATATGACTTAAGCGCGAATTGTGCCCTCCGTCACACACCACTTGGTGGCTGGCGGAGTATATATGTGGATGTAGATGTTGTCTTATGTAGGCGGTGCCAACTGCAGCGCCGCATTCTGCCTGTTTGCGTATCTCTGCATTGGAATACGCATGGCTATACCAGATGCAGTATACAGGGTGGTCCATTGATCGTGTCCGGGCCAAATATCTCACGAAATAAGAGTCAAACGAAAAAACTACAAAGAATGAAACTCGTCTAGCTTGAAGGGGGAAACCTGATGGCGCTATGGTAGGCCCGCTAGATGGCGTTGCCATAGGTCAAACGCATATCAACTGCGTTTTTTAAATAGGAACCCCCATTTTTTATTACATATTCGTGTAGAACGTAAAGATATTTGAATGTTTTAGTTGGACCACTTTTTTCGCTTTGTGATAGATGGCGCTGTAATAGTCACAAACGTATAAGTTCGTGGTATCACGCAACATTCCGCCAGTGCGGACGGTATTCGCTTCGTGATACATTACCCATGTTAAAATGGGCCGTTTACCAATTGCGGAAAAGGTCGATATCGGTTCGATGTATGGCTATTGTGATCAAAATGCCCCACGGGCGTGTGCTATGTATGCTGCTCGGTATCCTGGACGACATCATGCACGTGTCCGGACCGTTCGCCGGATGGTTACATTATTTACGGAAACAGGAAGTGTTCAGCCACATGTGAAACGTCAACCACGACCTGCAACAAATGATGATGCCCAAGTAGGTGTTTTAGCTGCTGTCGCGGCTAATCCGCACATCAGTAGCAGACAAATTGCGCGAGAATAGGGAACCTCAAAAACGTCGGTGTTGAGAATGCTACATCAACATCGATTGCATCCATACCATATTTCTATGCACCAGGAATTGTATGGAAACGACTTTGAACGTCGTGTACAGTTCTGCCACTGGGCACAAGAGAAATTACGGGACGATGACAGATTTTTTGCACGCGTTCTATTTAGCGCTAAGCGTCATTCACCAACAGCGGTAACGTAAACCGGCGTAATATGCACTATTGGGCAACGGAAAATCCACGATGGCTGCGACAAGTGAAACATCAGCGACCTTGGTGGGATAATGTATGGTGCGGCATTATAGCAGGAAGGATAACTGGCCCCCATTTTATCGATGGCAATCTAAATGGTGCAATGTATGCTGATTTCCTACGTAATGTTCTACCGATGTTACTACAAGATTACTACATTGAGGCCCTTTACGCCGACCCCTGAGGCCTTTCCGTGCCGATTCTCAGAGGCGTTGAGCATGGAATGTTTTCCTCGGCTGCTGATAAGAAAATTGCGGGATTTTGTGGTTCTCAGCTCGTTCGCAGCCGCGCCAGAAGACGGGGTGTAATGGGGGTGAGACAGGGTGTGTCGACTCCCGATCGCGTAGCACGGCCACGGTGGCACTGGGCAGGACTGTGGTGAAGTTCGGTGGCAGTGTGACATCACTGACCCGCCTTACACGTCTCACGTGCTTTTGAACTGTTTCAAGTTCCGTAACAGCGGAAGGCTGCAGACACCTTTGAGATAAATTTCAAACTTAAGCGTCGCAACGGATGGGAATTATGGGGTTTAGGAAAAGCGTTCCTATAATTGTATTGCGGTTATCACGTTTGTGTGTGTATCGAGTTGCGTACTGCATTTGAGGTAGAACAGAAACAAGTCTTCTCGCCCACACTTTGAAACGTGTGAGGGTACCGAAGAAAATGTATGCACAGCGCTGCATCATACCGTATGACTTCCCATATACGGTTTTATGGGCAACTAACTTCTGGAACGTCACGGCACAACAATATCGACGTCAACGAGGGACAAATGGAGACGTCGGAAGCCGATTACACTACGCCAAAAAAGTCGTCTTAATACCCGGAAAGGCAGCGTCTTGTGGGACTTTCTCTCTGAGCAGCGCACGGCTGGGGATTAGAATCGTCTGAGTGGATTAGTAAGCTGTTGCGACAGCGGGTTTATTTTTCTGGGACTTTTGACATCAGACATCAACCGGATTATAGGAATTGAGATAAGCAACGAAAGTTGTTTTTTACGAGTAGACCTTATCTGATAACCAGTCTGGTCTCATTTTGCCTCCTGTTTTCCACTCTTTCATTAAAAAGCTTATCATGTTTGAGTAGGTATCAAGCTGTGCCGCACACTTGTGATACGAGCAGAAATTAGCCTGTTACAACATGTGTGAAGATACCGAAGGTATAGCATGCAGCGTGCATGCATTGTACTGTGCGACTTTCGAACTAGTGTCTGGAAGTTAAGTGTATCGGTAATCCCGGATGCGATGGCTAAAAAGTTACAAATTACTGTCAGACATAAACGTTGCTATGTTTGCCTTGACAGATTACGTACTGTTATCACTACGATTGAGGGTGTTTTGTGAAAAGGATAAGGGTTTGGTTGTGTGAACCGTGACATCCTCATGCAGAAGATAAAATAAAGAGCAACTCAAAATGGATATAGCGGTTAGAGATGGCTACAACCGTCAATGCGTAGTAATACATCGATAAGAATTACATAAAATTTATAGGAGTTTCAATCTTTTTATGTACTTGATACGGTTCCATTCGACCCCCTTAGTCGCACGGACAGCATTGGCTCGGATATTAGCAAACGGCTTCAAGGTTCACGGTTTGTGGTTCATGATCCCAGTTACATGTTGCCTATCTAAGGGACCACGAGAATTTGATTTTAAGTGTTTCATATGCAAAAAACGACAGAACATCATTGGTGCAAACTCGCGAAAACGATAAATCGATATCACAAACTGACGACATCTTTCGATGACCGAAATGAAGACTGTTGTTTTTCAGTAACAAACAAAACAGGGTTCCAACTCTTACATGAAGGATAGCCCTTATCTCTGTTTATACGAGTAATATTGACAGATTTCAATAGGTTCTTTCACTACACAGGCCGAATAACGCGATGCACGGGCAACCACTTGTCTCATAGTACAACATTTTATGTACGACAGTGTTCCGCAACCGCAGATTCTTTCGGCTGAAGTAAACGCTTGTGCCGTGATTGCTCCACGCATCGACCCTGGACCGTACGAGTCGTATGTCCAATGTTATGGGCTTTCCTGCAATGGCAGGCGATTTTGTAGACACCGGGTTCCCTCAAACCCAAATCATCCATAATTGAGCCCAGTGGGCCGTAGTCTTAGGTTTCGGACGGAATACACATTTAATATCAAATGCCTTTAAAATTCTTCCTATGTCAGGAGATAAGCTTCCCGTGAAAGGTAGCAATGCCACCGATTTACTTGTATCTCCTGTCGGTTCCCGCGGAGGTTCAGCCCGTAGAGCACGCCGGATCTGATTGTCGGTACAGCCACTCTGCTTGAACACTGCTTTTAGAATATCCAGTTCTTCTGTTAACCTATCTGCATCTGAGATGGCATAAACTCTGTTTACCAATGTACGTAGGATCTCTTTACGTTCGTACTATGGATGACAACTCGATGCATGAAGATACCGGTCCGTATGTGTAGGCTTACAGTAAACACTTTGTCATAGTGTCCCTTCATCCCTCCGGTAGACCTTGACATCCAAAAACAAAATTATTCCATCCTTCACAGCTTCCATCGTGAACTTAATATTGCGGTGCAAACAATTAAAATATTTTAGGAAACGATTCAGAGCATTCCTCCGATGAGGCCATATCATAAACGTGTCGTCGACGTATCTCCACAAACAAGTGAACTCCCTATAGCCACTTCGTCAATTTGTTCAGAGTCTTTGTCATTAAATAAGAAATACGTAACAGTCAACACATGGCGACAAATCTTAGTTATTTCTTCGTCCAATTTTTCACCAATTAACTGCAAAGAATTTTCGAGAGGAAATCCGGTAAAAAGAGAAACAACATCAAAACTAACGAGCAAATCCGTGGGACTGCACACAAAGACCTCAAACGATGAATAAAAAAAGGAGAATTGGAAATACGATGTTCGCATTTTCCGACATGGGGACTGAGAATAGTTGCCGTCATAATCTATTCACGAAGAATTAAAATCTTATGTTAAAGGTTTAACACAGGGAGACAAGTATCAACTCACGGCTCGCGGATCACCCGGATTATATTAGTGCAGTATTTGAGAACTAGAACGTTTAGCGACTTGCAACGAACTTTACACATAGTTTCAAACCATCATCAGACTTTTTCTCACTCACTAACCCCACAAAACAAAGAAAGGAAAAAAAGGTTATCGTTTTCTACATTTTTGCCGTTCATGCAGTAAAACTTCAGAATCAAGCTTGATGTTTAAATTTATTACTTCTTCACTGCTAGCTCTAGCAGCTAAACGTTTTGCAGACGGTGTCCAAATATATCACTGACTTTGCCTGCAAAATCATATCATTTTGCTGCATACGGTTTGGGTTCAAAATGGCTCTGAGCACTATGGGACTTAACATCTATGGCCATCAGTCCCCTAGAACTTAGAACTACTTAAACCTAACTAACCTAAGGACACCACACACATCCATGTCCGAGGCAGGATTCGAACCTGCGACCGTAGCAGTCGCGCGGTTCCGGACGGAGCGCCTATAACTGCGAGACCACCGCGGCCGGCATACGGTTTGGGAGACACGGCGTTTTCTGCATGGGAGTTCGATTCTGTAAACATTCGGAGGTGAGGATTCAGTGCCATGTAATCTAAACAACGATGAAAATCAGTGATGTCAACGTATTCGTGTTTCCAATCCAAATAAAATTGCATGTATACATCTTTCAGAAGGTATGACAGGAAAACCCAGTGAAGACTCTACAACAGTGGCGAAACATGTTTGGGTACTGAAACAAAACTGTGTTTTCCCCAAAAGACAAGAAGCTTTCGTTTCGTTATGATTTCCTACAGGCACCGGAAGCCCGCATCTCGTGGTCGTGCGGTAGCGTTCTCGCTTCCCACGCCCGGGTTCCCGGGTTCGATTCCCGGCGGGGTCAGGGATTTTCTCTGCCTCGTGATGGCTGGGTGTTGTGTGCTGTCCTTAGGTTAGTTAGGTTTAAGTAGTTCTAAGTTCTAGGGGACTTATGACCACAGCAGTTGAGTCCCATAGTGCTCAGAGCCATTTGAACCATTTAGGCACCGGAATTACACAAAAGGCATTGTCTCGGCAGACTGACTCACTCACTTACTCGCTGATTCATCGCCGCCCGGGCCAAATCACTGAGGATAGAGAATTGAAATTTGGGAGTGAAATAGGGATGAAAGGCTTTCTGAAAAATGTCGCTATTAAGGCAACTTTGAAGCTATATCTACGAAAATTGTTGTTTGGCTCCCTCACCATAAACGAAAAAAAACCATGTTTCGGCTTTTTTTGGAAATTTAATCGCTAGGGGGATGAAACCGTCGATTAAAGGTTTTTTTTTGGAAATAAATCTTAATTAGAGAATCAGTAAAGTATTTTTATAGCTCCATCTTTGAATATTGATGTTTGCCTCCTCAGTGAAAAATAGAAAAATACGTATTTCAGTGTTTTTGAAATTAAACCCCTGGGGCGGTGAAATAGGGGGTGATATGTTCTATGGAACGATTCATTATGAAAGCACTTTTATAGCCAAATCTGTAAAAATCTGAATTTGGGATCTCGGATGTAAATAAGAAATATGTGTTTCACTGTTTTTGGAAATTCAACCCCTAAGCGGATGAAATACGGGGTGAATGTTGTACGCAAGTAATTCATTGAGAAAGCATTTTTAAAGCTAAATATTTGAAAACTGCTGTTTGACTTCTCGCTCAGAAATAAGAAAAGCACGAGTTCACTGTGTTTCGAAATTCGAATACTTTTTAAGAAAACATTTCGTTATATTAAAAAAATTTTGAAGCGGTATCTATGAAAAGTGGTATTTCAAGCACTCGATAAGCTATGCCGGCCTGAGTGGACGAGCAGTTCTAGGCGCTACAGTCTGGAACCGCGCGACCGCTACGGTCGCGGGTTCGAATCCTGCCTCGGGCATGGATGTGTGTAATGTCGTTAAGTTAGTTAGGTTTAAGTAGTTCTAAGTTCTAGGGGACTGATGACCTCAGCAGTTAAGCCCTATAGTGCTCAGAGCCATTTGATCAGCTGTGAACAAATATGAGTCAGGGAATAAAGTTTCATGGAAATATGACCGCAAGAACGCAAAACGTACGAATTAAAAACATCTTGGATTCCAGCTACCGGAATCGCTCTTTGGTCAGAAGTATATTCGGAAAAGACCATGTTTCTACGGCCTTAACTATAGCGAAAAGTTTAGAAGGTGTTGCGATTTGTCAACAACGCAAAAATTCGATTAAAGGAAAATAAAAAAAAAAAATCTCTGCAGACCATTCAGTGTAAGCAAGTGAAGCAAAAGGCGGTAAGTTAGTTGTTCAATAAGATTTCGTAAACGTAAATCGTTTCATTGTACTGAACTTAAATAACTCATCTTTGACTTCATTCCATGTTCCAGAGACGTCTCTGCGTGAGATTCGTGAACCACGGCAAAGTAATGTCGGGTGACACACAACAGTAATTAGGAAATTCTTGAAGCACTCACCAAAACGCAGCAAGATGAAAATTATTTTTACTTAATATTCAGTGGTTAGAAGAGAAGATAGTTGCTGATTCACTAGTTCGTCCAGTACTTCTGAAATTATGATCTTCGTCTGACCTGCTTAAAAGTGGTCGTAGGTGCTATCCTGCGAAGCCGATCCCAGATGGAGCCTTTGTGAGACGGCGCTTTGAACTTGAGCTGCAGGCTTACAGTGTGCTCGCGGCGAGAGGGCGGGGACGCGACTGGAGCAGGGACAGCCCTGCGCTGGCCCGCCCCTCTCCGTCTCTAGATAACGTGGCGGCGCTCTTTGCCCTCATTCAGCAGGTGTCGCGCTGCTAAAGTGAATGGTACGGCCGTCAGTTCCGCACTGCAGCCTAATCAACAAAATACGAGCCCTAGGAACGGCAGACGAGCTGTGTGACAGCACTGAAGAGTTTCCTATGAACAGAGGCAGGATGTCGTTCTAAACGGAGATAAATTTTCAGACATAAAAGTAACTTTCGGAGTACCCCAAGGCAGAGTTATTGGACCATTTCTTTTCCCAATATGCGTATATGGAATATTGCGCATGTACAGGGAGCGTCCAGTAAGAAACGGAACACATTTATGTTGTGTTATGTCCGCACTATAACACAACAAATATTCCGTGATAACCAAATTTATTTGACCTTCTGTCACTCAAAACAAAACTTAAGTTCGACTACACAACACTTCGCTGGCTGTAGCGCCCAGGAGAAATCAGAGTCACTAGTAGAGAATCCAAGTCCAAACCACTGCCAACCAGTCGATACCGACCCGTCGCAAGTTTCCAGCCAGGGAGGCCACAGTACGGTTCGGTGGTCGTGAATCCAGCAGCCGGGTAGTGACACAGTCATCGGCGAAGATTGAACTGGTTAAACGGGCTCAGGGAGCTCGCTTAAATCCGCAGGTCCGGCCAATCAGAGTGTTGGTAGATGGCGCTCTTATACGGTTGCTCACTCTGGTGGCGAGGGCAGCGCCGCCAGGGTAATCCGTATCAACCCCGCGACGACGCGTTCACTTGCGCCAGTTGTTGACATCGTGTGCGGCGCCTCGCTGTGAGCCGCGCATGCTGTAGCACGCCGCGCCGAGTTGACGGCTGCTGTGCGGCGGCCGATACGACAATTTAGTTTTCTCAGCCAGTTGCTGGGCATCGTGGAATATTCCCCGCTTCAGACCTTTGTTTCACGAAGTTCCGATAGGTGGCGGCGCTACATGTAGCCTTCAAAAACACGTCTGTAACGGAGGTGGATTCCAAACAGAGGGCTGTCATTGTGTTTCTTTTAGCGGAAAACAAGAGCACTGCAGATATTCATAGGCGCTTGCAAAAAGTTTGTGCAGACTTGGAAGTAAACAAAAGCACAGTGAGTCATTGGGCGACGTGTCTATCGTCATCGCAAGAAGGTCGCGCAAACCTGTCCGAACTGACGCGTTTCGGCCGGCCGCACCCAGCTGCGACCCGTGGAACATGCGGACACTCTCATTCGAGGTGATCGACGGATCACAATGTAACAACCCGCTGCTCAACTGCACGTCTTTGTCGGTAATGCTGACAAACTCTTCCACCAGTTGGAGTACTGGAAGATGTGTGCCTGCAGAGCACCTCGTCGCTAACAGAAACTACACTCACGCTCATAAACTAAGGATAATTGCAGAATGTGGTGCCACACACCGTGGCACTACACAAAACAGACGCTAATAGCATAGGCACATAGGGAAAACACATGACGCAGATCTGTAAGTCCACGGTATTGGTGATAAGTTGAGAAAACCCTACCGAAACACATGTGCTACAAAGCGCCACTTTTTCCTGCCTGTGCACCCCAACATCAGTATGGGATATGATCACCATGCACACGTACAGAGGCCGCATAACGGGTTGGCATACTCTGGATCAGGTGGTCGAGCAGCTGCTGGGGTATAGCCTCCCATTCTTGCATCAGTACCTGTCGGAGCTCCTGAAGTGTCGTAGGGGTTTGAAGACCTGCTGCGATTCGTCTACCGAGAGCATCCCAGATGTGCTCGATGGGGTTTAGGTCTGGAGAACAGGCAGGCCACTCCATTTACCTGATATCTTTCGTTTCAAGGTACTCCTCCACGATGGCAGCTCGGTGGGGCCGTGCGTTATCATCCATCACGAGGGTGGTTGGTTTTTTTTGGTTGTTTGTGGGAAGAGATCAAACAGCGAGGTCACCGGTCTCATCGGATTAGGGAAGGATGGGGAAGGAAGTCGGCCGTGCCCTTTCAAAGGAACCATCCCAGCATTTGCCTGGAGTGATTTAGGGAAATCACGGAAAACCTAAATCAGGATGGCCGGACGCGGGATTGAGCCGTCGTCCTCCCGAATGCGAGTCCAGTGTGCTACCACTGCACCACCTCGCTCGGTATCCATCAGGAGGAAAGCGGGACCGACTGCACCCCTGAAAAGGCGGACATTCTGGTGCAAAATGACGTCCCAATACACCTGACCTGTTACAGTTCCTCTGTCAAAGACATGCAGGGGTGTACGTGCACCAATCACAATCTCCCCCACACACCATCAAACCACGACCTCCATACAGGTCCCTTTCAAGGACATTAAGGGGTTGGTATCTGGTTCCTGGTTCACGCCAGATGAAAACCCGGCGAGAATTACTGTTCAGACTATACCTGGACTCGTCAGTGTGCATAACCTGGGACCACTGTTCTAATGACCATGTACTGTGTTCTTGACAGCAGGCTTTACGGGCTCTCCTGTGCCGCGCGGGATTAGCCGAGAGGTCTGAGCGCTGCAGTTGTGGACTGCACGGCTGGTCCCGGCGGAGGTTCGAGTCCTCCCTCGGGCATGGGCGTGTGTGTTTGTCCTTAGGATCATTTAGGTTATGTAGTGTGTAAGCTTAGGGACTGATGACCTTAGCAGTTGAGTCCCATAAGATTTCACACCCATTTGAACATTTTTTGGCTCTCCTGTAACCAGGGGTCAGTGGAATGCACCTTGCAGGTCTCCGTGCGAATAAACCATGTCTGTTCAGTCGTCTGTAGACTGTGTGTCTGGAGACAACTGTTCCAGTGGCTGCTGTAAGGTCCCGAGCAAGGCTACCTGCAGTACTTCGTGGCTGTCTACGGGCACTGATGGTGAGATATTGGTCTTCTTGTGGTGTTGTAAACTGTGGACGTCCCGTACTGTAGAGACTGGACAAGTTTCCTGTCTGCTGGAATCGTTGCCATAATCGTGAGATCACACTTTGTGGCACACGGAGGGCCCGTGCTACGACCTGCTGCGTTTGACCAGCCTCCAGTCGCCCTAGTATTCTACCCCTCATAACGTCATCAATATGTCTTTGAGCCATTTTCAACACATACTTACAGCACGTCTGAAAACGTCTGCACACTTACTCGCTGCACCGTACTCTGACATGCACCAACACACCTCTGCGTATGTGGACTGCTGCCAGCGCCACCGTGCGAGGACCGCAGGTCAGATGCACCGCATGGTCATACCCCGAGGTGATTTAAGCCCGCAAACCGCCCACCAGATCGTTGTTTCACTATGTATCGGCATTATCCTTAATTTATGGGCATGAGTGTATTAAGAGCAACGCAGGACAGTCTGTGCGGAATTGCTTGCGCGTTACGAGGCTGATCGTTTTTTGTCGAACATTGTCACAGTCGACGAAACATAGATTCATCACTGCGAACCGGAAACAAAACGGAAAGCCACGGAGTGAAGACACACCAACTCACCTCCGAAGGAAACGTTCAAAGCCAATGTTCTGGTGAAGTCACGACGACGCTTTTCTGGTACTATGAACGGGTTATTCTGTTTTTCAAGTTTACTGTACTGCCCTCAGGAAACTCAAGAAACTACTTCAGCATATTCGTCGCTACAAAAAGCAAACGAATTCCTCGTCCTCTACAAGACAAGGCCTAACATAAGCCTGCCCTCTCGAGAGGGGCTCACAAAACTTCACTGGACTTTCCTTCATCGGCCACCCTACAGCCAGCATCTCGCACCTACCGACTTCCATCTCTTTGTCCCAATGAAGGACGCACTGAGCGGCAGGTAGTAAGTGGAAGATGGGGAGATTACTGATGCAGCAAGACGCCGATTCCGACTTCGGCCAGTAGAGTGGTGGCAATGCGGGAATACGGGCCCTCCTAGTTACGCGGAGTAAGGCCATGGCACTGAACCTCTCTGAGACTATGTTTAAAAGTAGGGTTCTGTAGCCAAACGTTTGGGGAACAATACGGTGTACTGGAATCCTGAATAAAAATAACCTGCTTTGAGAAAAACCAAGTGTTGCATTAGTTATTGAATGGCCCCCGTAAGAGCAGAAAGACTCATTATTGTGCGGTTACAGGCTTGCAGAAGAATAACTGGAAGTAGTCACACCTATAAAATATCAAGGACTATCTGTACGGGGCGATTTCAAGTGGAACGACCACATAAAATTACTCCTCAGTAAGGCAGATACCAGACAGATTCATTGGCAGAATCATCAGAAAATGTTCTCCATCAGCAAAGGAACTAGCTCTTTCTTTCGACCAATACCTGAATATTGCTCGTCCGGAAGGAGGCATACCAAACAGGATTGTTAGGGGGGGGGGGGGGGGGGAAGAGAAGATACAAAGAAGAACAGTGTGTTTCGTTAGAGGTTCGTTTAGCAAACGTGAAAGCGCCACGAAGGTTGGTCTACTGTTTAAGCTCCGAAAGGTTATGTTCCTAGAAGAGTCAGCCTATCTGTTGCTTCCTTCCACGTGTAGTTCACGAGAAGATCACGGAGATGACTTCAGAGAGGTGCGAGCCTACACAGAGGCTTGCTATCAATCCTCCTCCCCACAAACCATTCGTAGTTCCAGCAGGAAGCCGGCCGCGGTGGCCGAGCGGTTCTAGGCGCTTCAATCCGGAACCGCGAGACTGCTACGGTCGCAGGTTCGAATCCTGCCTCGGGCATGGATGTGTGTGATGTCCTTAGGTTAGTTAGTTTTAAGTAGTTCTAAGCTCTATGGGACTGATGACCTAAGATGTTAAGTCCCATAGTGCTCAGGGCCATTTGAACCATCCAGCAGGAAGAGTGGCAAGTCACACTGGTACAGACAGTACCCTCCGCCGCACACAACAAGACTTGTGCATTTAGGTGTCTGCAATCGCAGTAGCTTTCCAAATGAATGACCTAGCAGGACACACTTTGTGCAGGTGGTGGTGGTGGTGGTGGTGGTGGTGGTAGTAGTAGTAGTAGTAGTAGTAGCAGCAGTAGATTTACTCATCCACAGATCACTTTTACAAGGTTAGTGGGTATATCATGGTACTGTAGTTTAGCTGAAAAAAAAAGAAATCTAATTCACACATATAGATACAGTTTGACAAGGATGGGACAGGTATTCGGCTGTGACTTTATAGCAGGAACCATCCCAGTATCTGCCTGAAGTGGTTCAGGGAAACCACGGAAAAACCTACATTGGGATCGCTGGTTAAAATTCGAGCCTCTACCCTCGTGAATACAAGGCCACCCCATTTAAAATAGTGCTAGCTCATTCGGATTAGCCCTAGCGTTCAATGTAGTCTTCCTTTTACACACTCGAAAAGAATTTATTTCGTAACCAGCTGAGTAGCCGGCGTCACCTGGGTACGTATTTACTCCATTCGTCTGTCAGTCCACCTCCTCCTTGCAGCTCTCTCCGCCTATCTCGCCCTTCACCTCCTCTCTGGCTGTGTCTATCATCCCCTCTGCTCACCTCCAACACCATTTGCTCCTGACCCGCTCTCTCTCCACTTTCTCCTTCCTCTCTCTATCAATCTGCTCCCCCCTCTCCTCTGTCCTCCCACTCTCTTCGTTAATCACTTCTTCCCCCTCTCTCTGTCCATCTCTTCCTCCTCCTCTTCCTCCTCCTCCTCCTCCTCTTTCCTTTCTCTGCCCATTTCCTTCTCCAATTCTATCTGCCCATTTCATTCTCCCCGCTGTCTCTGCCTGTCTCTTCCACCCATTATCTCTCTCCAGCTCCTGCTCTTTCATTTCTCTGAGCATCTCCTTCCCTCGCTCTCTCTGTCCATTTCCCCCATCCCTGTCTCTACCCACCTCATCCTCCTCCTGCTCCTCCTCCTCCTCTTCCTCCTATCTGTGCCTATCTTCCCCTCCTCTTCACTGTCCGCCCACTTTCTTGTCCTCCCTCCCTCCATGTTACCACACTTACCCCACTAGGAGAATGGTGGTTCTTATCCCTACAATATACTTTTGTTTTTCCAGATTAAAACTAATATGTGTATCAAATTTGACTGAAACCGTTTCAAGAGTTTGGGGTCAGCTTCTTGCCTGTGGTTATGCCAGCCTACGCACATTTAAATATATTTCACATATATTTAACATATTCCACGCGTATTTGTACACATATTTCACACGTCAGGCGGATTTCGCCCTGCAGGTTTAATTTCATGCAGCTTGAAGTTTATAACCTCGTATTTCCTGAACTATGAACTGTACAAAGATGTAATTTCTTAGGTACATCCAGTGAGATATGTGCCTACTGTCTGTGAAACATGTAGTAGTACAAATATTGCAATCGAGAGTGTTGTAAACAAATAAAAAACTGTATCAGTTGACCTGAGGACGATGATGGTGATGTTTGGTTCCACTTCCGTGTACTACACTTTCCATTTCCTTGCAAGATAAACTGAGTTAGCATCCCTCCATGAGTGAAATGTAGAGCTTTGAAAGAGGACAAGATGTTGGTGCGAACCGTTGGAAAGCACTGGTGAAGGTTTGCCAGAAGAGAGAAAATTATGTAAGCAGGGTAGACCAAAAGACACAGCAAAAACTCAACACATTGGAAGATACGATGTAAGAAAACCGTTGGTATTCGCAACAGTTTCCTGTCGTCTCGGATTGGATAAGTACAGTTATAAATGATTTCGAGGGACTCTTATACCAGTCTTTTTGCAAAATAGTGGAAATCCAGGTAACGACGGTAGAGGTGGACGGCGACAACGCGCCTTTCTCTCCAAAGTAGAGCACAAAGCCTCGGTAATGTTGAGATCTGGCGACTGTGGTGTCCAGGGGAGTTGGAGCAGTTCATCCTCGTCCTCACGAAACCGGTACTGGACGATCGAGTTGTGTGAACAGTGGCTTCTCGTCTCGGGGCACAGCATCACCATTGTGGAACACAGATTCTACCACGGGATGGAGCTGATCAGCCAAAATGGCCACGTAATCGTTCGCAGTTATGCTCGTACACTTTTGGAAGTGATATCCAATGAGTTGTTAAGCCAAGACCGAAACGATAGTTCAGCTATACGTGCCGACGTCGCAAGCTGAAGAGGAAGACAGACAGAAATTATGTAAGGCTACTGAAAGGGTAATAAAGTACATAAAGAGAGATAGTCGTGGGAGACTGAAATGCAGTTGAAGGGGAAGGGGTAGAGGAAAAGGTTACAGGAGAATATAGGCTTGGGTCAAGGAATGAGAGAAGAGAAAGACTAACTGAGTTATGTAATAAATTTCAACTACTAATAGCGAATATCTGTTTAAGAATCACAAGAGGAGCAGGTATTTCTAAAACATTAGGGGAAGTGGCAACGAAACGACTACTCACGATGGTGTTTAGAATGGGTGAGTCAGGCGACATACCATCTGACTTTCGGAAAAAATATCATCCACACAGTTACGAAAACTGCAAGAGGTGACAACTGCGAGATCGCACAATGAGATTAACAGCTCATGTATTCAAGTTGCTGACAAGAATAATTTTGTGTCGTCTCATTGTCACTGTAGACTTGAACCATGCAAAGCAAGTAAAGGATGTTGATGGTGGCCGGTATTCTCTTTCTGTAACACAAACTGCACGCATGTATTAATAGGGATCTTCATTAACAGGAAGCTACTTAAGATAGTCGAGGAGTTGTGGTACAAGCTCTTCTGTAGTAGTCCACGCTAGCCTCACTGCTGGTGAAGTAAAAGTGCGCTATGTACACTGCTCTGGTCGCTATGCGCTGGCTCTGATCTAGAGGCTGAGCTAACTGCTACTGCTATTCTCACGGGGCTGCAACTGATAACTCGACTCGTTGACTCACTGACTGGACCCCCTGATCCGCGGCGGCGATCTCAATAGTGGCGGTCAAGAGGGCGTTGCGGCGCATTGCCTGCGAGTCTGCCTTGGGCCTCTCTCATGATAGGCTCACTTGCTTCAGTGTCTACTATCGAACTCCTCGCAACCTCTTTGCTGGCTGTTGTGCTCGCGATACCTTACACAAGCACAAATAATATACAGAAAAATAGAAAATCACTTCAGCACTTATCGAAGCACATGCTCTGACAATTCTCTCTCCTATATAGTGCAAATAGCAAATATTCGCCGAATACGGCGTATCAATCTATCGTGCCACTGACGTGTAAACACCATTCGACGGTGTCGCAATACAACACTAATAGGAACGGTAAGACTAGTATCGTCGAATCAAGCGAATGTGAATGATGTATTCCTTCGAAGTACAAGTCGATATGCTTCTCATTTATGGAGAATGCCAACGAAATTCAATGAGAGCTAGAGACTCATTCGCCGAAAGAGATCCTCACCGTACTCTCCCTACACGTCGTACATTTAAATATATGTATGATAAATTGAGAACAACTGGATCTTTAACACCTCGGAAACACATCTGGCAAAGGAAAGTTACTAACGAGGAAACGGAGCTTAGTGCTCCTGCCACTGTGGTTCGATATCCTTGTGTTAGTTCGCATCAAATCGCAAGCGAATCTGGCATAAGCTAGAGTAGTGTCGTTCGTGTTCTGCTTTGCCATAAATATCATCCTTACCAAATCAGTCTTCACCAAGAATTAACTGGTACGGATTGTATGCGTCGCACTGAATTCTCCCGGTGGGTTCAATTTCAGATTCAGAGGGTTGACACATTTATTAACTTGCTTTTATTTACTGACGAAGCTACATTCACGAACCACTGAAACGTTAATTTGCATAACATGCATTATTGTGCAATTGAAAATCCATGTTGTCTCCGGCAAGTTGCACACCAAAAACCGTGGCCGGTGTACGTATGGTGTGGAATTCTGGAGGATAGAATTATAGGCCCCTATTTCACCGAAGGAAATTTTGGTGGTAAGATGTACATCACATTCCTGCAAGAAACGTTAGTTCTGTTGTTGGAAGAAATATCTCCAAAAACAAGGAACAGAATGTGGTACAATAAGATGTGTGTCCGGCACATTTTTCGCTGATGGCAAGAAATGAGTTGCAAAGACAATTCCCAAATCGTTGAAATGGACGCGGAGGAGATGTGTCGTGGCCGTCTCGTTCGACAGACTTGACGCCTCTGGATTTTTTTGCGGGGATTCGTAAAAGATATTATTTATAAAGACGTTCCAACTGTTGTTGTTGTGGTCTTCAGTCCTGAGACTGGTTTGATGCAGCTCTCCATGCTACTCTATCCTGCGCAAGTTTAATCTCCCAGTACCTACTGCAGCCTACATCCTTCTGAATCTGCTTAGTGTATTCATCTCTTGGTCTCCCTCTACGATTTATACCCTCCATGCTGCCCTCCAATACTAAACTGGTGATCCCTTGATGCCTCAGAACATGTCCTGCCAACCGATCCCTTCTTCTAGTCAAGTTGTGCCACAGATTTCTCTTCTCCTCAATTCTTTTCAATACCCCCTCATTAGTTATGTGATCTACTCATCTAATCTTCAGCATTCTTCTGTAGCACCACATTTCTAAAGCTTCTATTCTATTCTTGTATAAACTATTTATCGTCCACGTTTCACTTCCATACGTGGATGCACTCCATACAAATATTTTCAGTAACGACACTTAAATCTATACTCGATGTTAACAAATTTCTCTTCTTCCGAAACGCTTTCCTTGCCATTGCCAGTCTACATTTTATATCCTCTTTACTTCGACCATCATCAGTTATTTTGATCTCCAAATAGCAAAACTGCTTTACTGTTTTTAGCGTCTCATTTCCTAATCTAATTCCTCTGCATCACCCGATTTAATTGGAATACATTCTATGATCCTCGTTATGCTTTGTTGATGTTCTTCTTATATCCTCCTCTCCAGACACTGTCCATTCTGTTCAACTGCTCATCCAGATCCTTTGCTGTCTCTGACGTTCCAACTACACCTGAAGATATGCGAGAGTGAATTGTCAGAGCATGTGCTTCGGTAAGTGCCGATGTGATAAGGAATACCATTCAATTCATGATAGGAATATTGCAGCACTGCGTCATCACTTCGAACACCTTTGTGACCTTCGTTGACCTTCAAAGACCTTACTGTTACAGATCATTGGATTCGTTCGACAGCCGCTATCAGAAAATAAGTACCAAACTACAGTAACCCATTTAAAAAAAAAGTTTCTGTTCATAACTCTGAAGCGCCCCACCTAGGAACAAAGAACCCCCGTTGCCTCACGCAACTTTTGTCCCACAAACTTTTCAGCTCCTATCATACTTTCGGTGTTATTCTTGGTAGCAATAATTTGTGACTCACCCTGTAAACGGTGAAACTTCGAAACCAGATCTTAATTTGTAAGACATTTGCAAGGAAAGATAGAGACTGTGACTACAATTTATTGGTGATGAAGTGTAGACTAAAACTGAAGAAATTGCAAAATGGTAGGAAATTAAGGAAATGGGACCTGATTAAACTGAAAGAACCAAAGGTTGTTGAGAGTTTCAGAGGGAGCATTAGGCAACAGATGATTAGCACAGGGGAAAGGAACACAGTGAGCTCACCAGCCGTTTTGCTTTGTGGTCGTCCTATCATTCTTCTCCGTTTGCCCACCCGCGGGAATGTGGTTGTTTATAAATTGGGTGGTCCGTTTTTCCGTTGTGGAGTAGGAGCGAGTTAGACCAACATGCGGTTCGGGTTGTTCGGTAATCTCCATATCAATCTACCGTACGTTAGTAGCTGCCTGTGTCATGTTTGTCGGATTTGGTGTATTAGTGAATTTATTGCTAGGACTGTAACGGCCTAATACCTGAAATATGTTTTGATCTTTGGAAACTTTGATGTTATTGCGTACGATCTTGAAAGGTGGTATCTGTGTACTGTAGAGCATCTTAACTATTGTTTGGCCAACCTTGTAGAATTTTATATAAGATTGCATTTCACGGGCTTTTATTTAAATAATCATTTTAGTATATAAAGTTGCCCGCCTTTCACCGTAAGACTTTTCTTGGAAGTTAAAATCAAGTTGCACCTTCGGTGACAAGGTTAACATTTTAATTCTTAGTGTTTTGTACCATTTCCATCCCTCCTACGGGGGGTGCATAGTCTGTGTGCTTGTGTAAATTGTTAAAACTCTTAGTTTAAAGTAATCTGGTGTGTTGCAGATTTGCACCAGTATACTCTTTCAGAGGCTGTTGTGAGCGGTCGTGAGTCCGGCCGTGTCAAAAGGGGGCGGCAAGGTTCTCTGCCCGAAAGCTTGTACAGTCAAAACTTGTTTATTTCTGCCTCTGAATAAATTGTAACTTTGATATTTAGAGGGTGCTTTCTGATCATAATTTTAAATCTGTTTCTCTAAAAAATGCTTTTAGGCACTATTAAAATGAATAAAATTCCCATTTGTTAAAAGGCATCTGTTTATGACTTGATCAGTTACTCCCTTTCATGCTTATATAGTGTGATTAAACGTGTTAATGTTCTTGATGAATCGCCAGTAAATGAAATAAATTCTTAAGAATATTCTTTGAAAATAAATCACGGTTCAGTTGTGTTTGAAGTTATCCTATATCAATGGTGTATGTCAGTAAACCTATAAACATCCGCGAGTTGGAGGAAATCCGCTGGCGAAATGCAAGTGGATCCTTGTCAGTCAGCCATACCGAATCTCTAGACAGAGTTGCCGCGTGCCACTGCAGTAGAGCAGGCCGTGTGATAGGTAAGATTTTCCATACCTGAGAGAGGAAGAATCGATCAACGTGTTTACGTATTTTTGCTAACGCTATTGCATAACTACAGTTGACAATTTGATATATCGTGATATCAAAGAGTGTTTGAACTTCTCAGGGACTTGGGGGTTAGCGAGCGGCCCGACGGCTGCGCTTCAGTCGCTCTCACCTATCGGCTGCTTATCTCCGTCCGCCGCCGGCCCCAGTCTAATCTCCGACACGCCGGACGGGAAACATATCGGACTGACGTCGATGCGTTGTTTTCGAAGTTTCGGCTCTGGAGAACCTCAGAGCGACGTTACGAGCTGCATCCCTACGTCGTACTAGCTTGCACGTTAACAATACCCGTGGAGAAACACTCCTTACGCGGCTACCCCAATACACTGCGGCTAAAACTTTGTTCACAGTCGTGTAACAGACGTTCAGCACACTCGCCTTCTTTTAATACAGACATCAGCTAAAGTTTAGCATCACCCCATTATTTCGAAATGAGTGGCATAGAAAACTAAAACTGGCTCTGACGCTTTCAAAATTGTATATTCATTTGTAGTGTGTCCAGATCACTGAACACAAATAATAGTCACGTAATAAAAATGCAAATCTTAATTTCTTCGAAATGGCAAATCTCTGAAAGTTCTACATCAGGTGCTTTGAAAATTTGACTGAACGCAGCATTCGAATAAAAAAAATGGCTCTGAGCACTATGGGACTTAACATCTATGGTCATCAGTCCCCTAGAGCTTAGAACTACTTAAACTTAACTAACCTAAGGACATCACACAACACAGCATTCGAATAGCGCGTGTTTTTATACGCCTACTGGAGCGCCACTGTAATATATAAATACACTGTCGGAAAAAAAAAATTAGTGCACCCTTTTACAAGTTTCAAGATTTATTGTTGCAACAGTGCGAATGGAGTACACGAAATGATTACATTAACACATCAATAGCGCAAGCGGTTCCGAGGTACCAGGAATATCGACCCGAGCTGAAACACCCGTAACACTGCGCGCTGTAACCACCACGGGCGGCCATGCTGGCGCTGACTCTGGCATGCAGTCGGTCGTACAGGTGGCGAATACTGTCCTGGGACACTTAATGCTGCGACTGCTCGACCTGCTCACGTAGTTCTGGACGAGCTGTTTGTTGACGACTCGCGCGAGTCACTTGTCGTCCCGCCGTACCCCACAGGTGCACGTTCGGAGATCGTTCTGGCCAGCATGTTAAGTATCACAGGCAGTGTTTGGGCGAGCATTATCCTGTTGGAACAACACATCACGTCCCAGTTGCAAGAACGGTAAAATAATAGATATAACAACATTCTGCGCGTATCGAGCACTGGCTAGTGTCCACTCCAGAAACAACAAAGATGAACGAGAGTTATAGTTTGTCGTACCCCAGACCGTAACCCCCGGAGTGCGGCCGGACGAATGCGCTCTACCTGTGTGCAGCCAGAATCTGCTTTCATCGCTGAAGACCACGGCGCGCCATTCCATCTTCCTAGTGTTCCTCTGACGGTATCTTCGTACATCCATAGTTGAAATGGAGGACAGTGGGACGTCAGCTGGTATAAATGTATATTAAAAATGAAGAAATTCCTCCAGCTGTATTTAAGGTGTCGATTTTATTTTGGCAATTAGTTTCAACGTTGTAACAACGTCATCTTCTGGCCCATACACTTGTTGACGTCAACTGCGTGCGGCTGGTACTAGAAGTCAGTGGTGAGATACGGACGTGCTCCGTGTGGAAGGACGGTATGAGTCGAGCCGTGCACGTCGATGCTGTGGCGTGAGTGGGAAACTGGCTAGAGGCGTGAGTGCCTGTAGTCTCAATGCTAATGACCGGTTCGCAACAGTTCGTGTTTATACGTCTGGGCTCACGAGGCCCCTTTGCTGCTGAAGCTGTACAATCTGCCACTGCTGCCCTTACAATGCGACGATCCTGGCGGGCGTCTGCGCTGCGTGAACGCCCAGAACGTCGTCTAGGGGTGTGTGAGGATGTCCACGTGACCACTGATACTGTAAGGTGTCAGGCAAATCCAACACCTTCCATCAAAACCCTGACATGATAAGCAAATCCAGTAGTATGTCACATAGCTCCGAATAAATCGTGACATTAAATTATCCAAAATAATACGAGTAACGAGTGAGCAAATGGAATACCTCAGACTAACACAAGAATGCCTAAATGCACGCCATACCTTCCCACCGTGAGACAGACGCAGTTCCGAGGGGAGAAACGAGAACAGAAGCCGAGAGCAGAACCGTGTTAAGTTAGAAGGCCCTACGATAAGGAACGGACACCCACGTCGCCAGCTAACCGTTAGGACCACCCCCCAGCCCATGTTGAAAGCTAGAGCGTTAGCGTGAGACTTTTTCGCGTCTGTTACGTCAGGACCACCCCCCAACCCATTTTAAAAGCTAGAGCCCGCCAGAAGAACAGTATAGATCTTACGATAACACAAAAAGGGCCACCCCAGCCGCATGTTTTAGGGTGAGACTTTTTCGCGTCTCTGTTACGTCAGGACCACCCCCCAGCCCATGTTAAAAGATAGAACCCTCCAGAAGAACAGTATAGATCTTACGATAACATTAAAAGGACCACACCAGCTGCAAGTTTCAGCGTGAGACTTTTTCGCGTCTCTGTTACGTTGCAAACTTTAAAAAACATTGCCCCACCACGAAAAGTATAACGTTTCTCATTGGATGGACAGAACTTTTGTAGGCGGAGCTTAAGGTTAAAATTGAGACCCTGATTGGTCTGATGAAAACACAGCCAGGTTGTTTTTTTTTAACCAACTTCGGTAAATTGTAGTAAGGAGAAGTTAGGAGAGAGTTGCTTCCGAGACGGCGAGGTGAGCGGAGCTGTGCTGTCCGCCACCCCCTGACGAACACCGACAAGGTAATGAACGCACGCGATGCCGCATAACAGTGTGTAAAGCTTCACTCAGAACTGCAGAAGTCTCTCATCTGTTACACCCCCTTTTTGCGTAATACTAATGTCGATCGTCAATTAAAGGGCATGGTGTTCACATCACTTGAAGTAAAAATCTGAAATGCGATGATTTTTCTGTTATATAGTTATTGAGAAGCCACATCAGCCAGTGTAATTTACGACAAGTTAGATAAGTAATTAAAGATAATCGAGGGTCACTGTAGACCATTTGACAGTTTTCTCTTTTGTGAAACTTAATTTAAACCTAGATTATAGATGTGATATGGGATAGGTCATCCTTCGATCCATTGTAGAACTTGGAAACACATTCAGGGAATATTCGTTCACATTTTTGGTGAACGCAGCTGGTTTTTACCATCCTGTATTAAAACATTTCCTTTTATCAATAGTGCAATTTATAAACAATGCTTTGTGAGTAGAATAAAATTTCCAATGGTAAACTTAACTGCTTTTTCGACGTTATTTTACCAGCTAACTAAAAATAGGAAATCCTTGAACCCTTTCCACTAAATTTAGTTAGTATTAAGATTCTTTTACAGGGAGTGCAGTGGAGCTGACGCTGAAATCATTAAGTATTTGGTTATATCATCGCTAGTCTCACTGAACTCTTCTGAATTCTACATGTCATGTGTGGTCTGGCGTCTCCTTACCAGCAACAGGTCCCAGGTTCAAACTAGTCAATTCCCTAAAAAACACGCTGAGAGCGTCGTTGCGCGAAAGTGGTAGGGAGACACGATATAGAACAAAGAGACACCACGCAGAATGTTTAGAATACCAGCATCGTTGCACAACTGGTCCAGCACTTCCCAGCTTGGGTGGCAAATCCGCAACGACCATCCCGCCGTTCGGACGGCCACACTTTGACCCCTTTGAAATTCGCTCAGCTGCTTGTATGAAGCGCCAGTGCGTCTCCGTGGCACACCACCGGTGAGCTCGCGACACCAGCACTGTGCCACATAGCCGCAGTCTGCAATGGCGGTTGTCGTAATTCGCACAGAGTACGGTACGTTGTCGCTTTTGATATCAAAAAACAGCACGTTTCAGTCAAACGTGTTCAGTCGCGGTAATGTATGGGCACAAGCAGCACACTCCGTTCCGGTCACCCTGGCCTCCTTATGGGATGTGTTCACGAGAACAACACGATCGGCAAGTGATTACCATACATCGAGATTAAACTCTCATTAAAATGTGCCGGTATGGTCTCACTATTGGCTGTAAAATTTTGTTCCTCTACCGTAGAGCAGCGCGATGTCACCAACCGTGAGAGGTACACGGTGGCCCCATGTAGTGCCATCCCAGAATACAACTCTACCGTTACCGTGGCGTGCGTGGGACACAGTGTTGAGGCGTTCAGTTCTCTCCAGACACGTTATCTGCGATTATCAGGATACAAACAGATCAGAGGTCGTCCGTTGAGAACAGCTTAAGCCAGTCCTGGTGTGTGCATTCTGCCGATATCTTGCCCACCTGTAGTGGACTCGATGTGGCCTACTACATTGTGCTCGCCGTGATCGCGGGAATGGAGGTTATCGTCAGGCAATCGCCTCCTAACATTCTGACGGCATTCCTGATATTCTGCAGCCCCTTGTTCTTGTTCTTGTTGTGGTCCTCAGACCAGAGAGAGATTTGGTGCAGCTCTCCATGCGACTCAACCCTGTGCAAGCCTCTTCATCTCTGAATAACTACTGCAGTTTACATCCTTCTGAATCTGCTTAGCGTCTTCTCTTGGTCTCCCTCTACGATTTTTACCCTCCACACTTCCCTCCAATACCAAATTGGTGATACCTCCATACATCAATCCTGTCTGACTCCATTCTCAACCGCTGCTTCCCTTTCCTGGCCCTCTAGTCTTATAACTGCCATCTGGTTTCTGTACAAATTGTAAATAGCTCTTCGTTCCTTGTATTTTACCCCTGCCACCTTCAGAGCTTTAAAGAGAGTATTCCAGTCAACATTGACCAATGTTGTCAAAAGCTTTCTATAAGTCTAGAAATGCTATAAATGTAGCTTTGCCTCTCTTTAACCTATCTTCTAAGATAAGTCAGACGGTCAGTATTGGCTCGCGTGTTCCTCCATATGTATGGAATCCAAACTGATCTTCCCCGAGGTCGGCTTCTACCAGTTTTTCCATTCGTCTGTATAGAATTCGTGTTAGTATTTTGGAACTGAACGGATAGTGCGGTAATTTTTACAGCTGTCAACACCTGCTTTCTTTGGAGCTGGAATTATTATATTCTTCTTGAGCTCTGAGGGTATTTCGCCTGTCTCATACATCTTGCTCGCCAGATGCAAAATTTTTGTCACGGTTGGCTCTCCCAAGGCTATCAGTAGCTCTAAAGGAATGTTGTCTAGTCCTGGGGCCTTGTTTCAACTTAAGTCTTTCAATGCATTGTCAAATTGTTCACCCATTATCATGTGTCCCATTTCATCTTCGTCTACTATATGTCCTCTTCCATATCCATAATAATGCCCTCAAGTACATCTTCCTTGCATAGACGCTCTATATACTCATTTCAACTTTCTGCTTTCCGATGTTTGCTTAGGGCTGCTTTTCCATCTGAGATCTTGATATTCACATAGGTGGTTCTCTTTTTTCCAAAGGTCTCTTTAATTTTTCTGTAGGCTACATCTATCGTACCCCTAGTGATCTAAGCTTCATTCGTCCTCTACCCGTTCCCGATTAGCCATTTTCACTTCCTGACGTCTCATTTTTGGGACGTTAGTATTCCTTTTCGCCTGCTTCATTTGCTGAATTTTTATATTCGCTTCTTTCAACAACTGAATTTAATATCTCCTCTGTCATCCAAGGATTTCTACTAGCCCTCGTCTTTGCACCTACGTGGTCCTCTGCTGCCTTAATTATTTCATCTCTACCCATTGTTCTACTGTATTCCTTTCCCCTGTTCCTGTCAATTGTTCCCCAATGCTCCCTCTGAAACACTCCACAACCTCTGTTTCAGTTTATTCTGGTCCCATCTTCTTAAATTCGTACCTTTTCTGCATTTTCTTCAGTTTTAATCTACAGTTCATGACAAGGCCTTATTTAGTTCTGGAGCACTCAGTCTAAGATTCCTCCACGTGTCCCTATTGATGCGTTACTTTCAACTGAAATGCTGCGAGCCACGGGAGTGCAGCGTTCTACTTACAATTAGAGCTCATTGTAATCGTGCCCATGTTTACAAATAACGTCGAGGGTGGTCATCCGACACAATAGCAATACACCTGCACGACATACCTGGGGTGATAAAACACTTTTGTTGTTGTGTGTTCACTCCTGGGCATTAGAAGTGCAACACCTAGGCTTATAGCAGAAGAAATTTTATTTACTGTGCGTATGCAATAAAGCAGGAACAATGCTTTATTGTATTCTTTGGAAGTATACAGGTTGCGAAACACAGCACGCTGATCTCGAAAGTGTGCTCTCCTTTAATTACTCCAGTCTGTGAGTTCATACGAGACTGTGACACATGTTTTATGTCGTGCAATGTAATATCTTACCTATATGTACGTACATATGGTATATTGACAGGTATATGTGTCTAGAATGGTGAGGCGAATAGTTTTTTTTTTTCATCCGTGCGTTACAAAAGTTTGCACAGCCCGTTGTTCGCAGCAGTGTCTCGGCCGCCGTGGGACGCCCTCAGCCGGAGACGGCCGGCTCAGGTAGAATGAGGACTCGTCGAGAAGCACGGCCACAAAGTGATTCATATCACAGTAAGCGTGCGATCATACTCGCCGAAAATGCTGAGGAAGAACGTGTGCAGGCTGCCGAACGCAGCGCATGCAGGTCAGGCAAATCGGCTTTTCTCGCCAAGAAGAACGAGGGAATTGCTCTCCAGGAACAATTCGAGTTAGTGGAAGGATCGATATACTGTCCTGGAATTGCACACTAAACGTAACGAAACGTAACGAAAACACTTTCTTTTGGTTAAATTTTGGTCAAAATTGGTCGAAACATAATTTTTGGTCCGCCATATTGGATTAGACATTTCGAATTTTGAAAATTTAACTTCAGATCTGTGTTCAACGACATCAAAAATATGTAATAACATGTAGTTTTTATGTAGATTGAACTAATAATGCACAGAAAAGTTTTCCCTTAACTTTAAACAAGTTTTTCTTGAGAAAGGATTTCTCAAAGCTGCGTGCAGCGTATAATAAAAGCAGTTCAACCTATTAACTTCTACATGTGCCCTGCAAGAAGTAAACACTTTCCTTGGGAGATTATATCTCTTATATAAGAAATTTATAAATATTAACTCTCTTTTGTTAAGCCATAAAGAGTGAAATAAACCGCCAAAAGTCGAACTCAAAGTTCGAATTAGCACCATCTCGTTAAATTTATGATTATTTCATTGCTGTTAGATATAAGCTCTCATAAATTTAATGTTATATCGACTGATGTTATCAATTTTTTATTTTAGAAAATCGCGAGTGGCAACACTGCATGCAGTGTGCGTACTTCAAACTCGCAAGCCCTCGATCAGTCCATAATTATGGGCGTCATTTTGTTTTGTTTTGTATTGAAAATCTAAAATAAAGTTCAAAGTGCGGTCAATCATAATCCCCAAACAGATCATTTGTATAATTTTCATTGTCTGAAAAAAATTTCCAAACTTCGCCTATTTATTCCTCATTTGAATGAGACCCTGGCCTTAAGTTTCGGAGTGACAAGAACTTCCGCAGAGCGCTACCGAACAAAATCGCGGGTTAATTGAAGTTATCCAAGACAAAGTTAAATCAGAAGCCTCTCTGTGTACCTCATGCATCCACTAACAACGCAAATTAATAAATATAATCGTGTATGTACATTTTGTGCAACGGATATGCTTTTTGCCACGTGCACCCGACGTCACTTAATACTCTTCGAAACCCTAAGCTAAGAAAGTGTGGTAGCTGAAATTATCTCGGTCATTCTGTCATCAATGGCAATTCCCTCGAAGTTGTATAGCGCCACACTGTGACTTAAATAGCTGAAATTCTATTAAGTAGTTTTGCAGTCATTGCTTGAGGCAGGCTGCTTCACTCCAGCTTGGAATACAATTAAAATTTTTGGGAGCCCATTCACTCTTCACACTAAGCAAGTGTGGTAGCTGAAATTAACTTGGTCATTCTGTCATCATTGGCAATTCCCTCGAAGTTCTACAGAGCGACACCGTGACTTAAATAGCTGAAATTGCTATTCATTAGTTTTGCAGTCACTGGCTTAGGCACGCTGTTTCACTCCAGCTTGGAATACAATTAAAATCGGTGAGATACGATTCGATAACGTGGTTCTGGAGTGAACACAGGTCTCGGTGTGCAACACGTGGAACGATCCATTAATCAAAGCCTGTTCTATAAGGTGGTCAGTCTTTTCAAAAATACAACTATCAGAATTAGTTTCGTCATAAACAATAATCTAAAATATCAACGTACATACTCCCACCCATCCCCATAAGAAATCTGAAACGTCCTCTTAGAACAATTACACATACGACTGTCCTTAAACTGACACACAATATTTTTGTTACCGCAACGCAATCTGACTTTCAATAATCCCTACAAAAGAATGGCCCTGACTAACATTAAACTATACCTTTCACAAATCACTTACCTCACAAAAATCTTCGCTACTCAAGCTACTGCAATACAGCGAGCGCCACTACTGCCAGCTAAATAAAAGATTCAAACTACGGAAGGCACTAACTACTGATAGGCATAGTTAGCAAATGAAAGATTTTAATAGAGAACAAACAATGTATTTACCTTAATAGTCATAATATATATAGCAGTTCATGACAAATTACAAAACTCCGCCATCTCTCTCCCCACATCCACCACTGCTGGCGGCTCACCTCCAACTGCGCAACGCTACGTGTTGTTCACATCCAGCTGCCTAACACTACAATGGCGAGTATTACAACAATGCAAAGCAGCCACAGACTGCACACAGCACAGCCAGTGATTTTCATACAGAGGTGGCGTTACCAATAAAAAAACCTAAACAGCCTACTTACATAGCCCTCATGCTCCCCACAAAAAATTTTACAAATTGTTTTGGACAGTGGCCAATAATGATTTGATAAAATTTTTCATAATTACAATAACAAAGAAATCAAATGCACACACTTATTGATACAATGTTGGTCAAAAGCTAAAATTTTCTCACAGTCCATAAAGACAGTCCTTATCGTTCATCACAGTAAAACTGCAGTGTTTTTCTCAAAGTCTGAGCAGGAGAAGAAAATACACACGGAAGTAGTGGATTTCCATGCGGTCTTGAAGAAGTAGTGTTGTCCTTCCAACGGAAAGACAGTGCTGACTCTTGACATGCTGACAGGTAATGGGCCACAACAGAGCAAACCCACAGCAGAGTCATTCGACGTTTTTAAGAATATTGGTAGGTAGGTCATCACAGAGCAGACCCACTGTAGTCCTGGTAGAGAATACAGTATTGGTGTGCCACCAGAGGTGCAGACCCAGTGCAGTCCTTGTTGAAATAATGGTACTGGTGAGTCAGCAAAGGTGTAGACCCACTGTAGTCCTTGTAGAAATAATGGTATTGGTGGGTCATCAAAAATGCAGACCCACTGTAGTCCTTGTAGAGATGGCCAGCAGCCATCTGTTGTGACTGTGCAGGTGCACAATCACCATTGAAGAGTCTTGCGGATAATATAGTAAGTCCATAACCACCACTTGTGCACTCACAAAGTTTTTGGAATTGTCCTTAGAACCAGCAATGCTGTTATCCAGTCCCTTGCTGAATTATTAACACACGTGCAAACACTATCAGTCCCTACTTCTCACATATTGTCCATATACTATGACCAACAGAAACATGTGCAGTGAAATGGAACTTACAAGTTAATAATATGATGAACTGGTGTCAATTACAATTTTATAACATAAGAATACAATTAAAAAGGTACAAAATACATCATTAAAGAACATAACAATACAGATAACATTTGTAGTAACACAGGCTTTACAAAAGAATCGAACTAACATATACATCAGTGATACAGGAATTATGACGTAAGTAAATACATAAAAGATCAGAATAACTTTTGAAACATCAACTTTACACAGGAGCATTAAAACAAAACAGAATAAATAATGTCTAAACACCTTTATGAAGAAAATAACGTAGTATTGGAAAAATTCTGCAACATAAATCTTATTAGCTAAACACATAAAGACAGGATGAACACAAATACACAAGGGTACACAAACATATAGCGGAATAATACAAAAGGAAAGGACAGGGTTTGTTGTACTGCAGTCCAACCCAGAACTTCATTCCATATATCTTTCCTCTTATTTCAATATTTGTTTCCACCAAAAAAATTCTATCCAAGCATGCTTTCTGTATTTATATGTTCACACATTTCTTACCTCATTATTTATTTTCCATTATCTTACCTTATCATTTATTTCCAAGAAAATCCTACCTAAACCTGTTGTCCCTAAACCCTACTTTTTTGGTTCATATCCTCTTTCAAAATACCTTTTTTTTGGCCAAACCATTTTCTTATAGCTTCTAAACGCATTTCTTCCAATTCATCATAGTTAGTTTCTTATATAGTCTACCCCCTCTTAAGCTAACTTAAATCTACTGAGCTCAGACGCTAAACTAAGGGACGAGGCAATGCAGCACCACAAAACAATTAACACAAACAGCAATGATAAAAAAATACAAATGCCAAAGCAAGCAGCATAAATTAGCAGAGCAATTGCAATATTACAACTAATATAAGGCAATGTGCAGCAGACAATAAAAATAAATCAGTAGTAAAACTGGCTTAACCCAGTAATACAAAGTCAAATTCAGTAACACTATGCCTGGCAAACAGCAGCAGCAAATAAAAAAAAAACATGTATCTAAACATGACATAGCTCAAGCAAAAAAAAATATTACACTAAAAATGGCCATGTCTAATATCTATGTCACATCTTAACACTAGAGTGATGCATCACAATTTATTCTACAAAAGAAATTACCAAGTACTTGAAAAGAAAATTATGAATGCAGTTCCTGTGAAGGTAAATGTCTTTTTTGTGCTCCCTCATTTTTTTAAAAAAATTATTATTAGTCGATCTGTAGACAGAAAATATTTATATTAGTACATCTATAAAATTTTATTTTAACCAATGCTGCAGTGCCGCTAGAAACTAGATATTAAACGAAATGAGCAAATATATACATAAAGCAAGCCATATAGCCGGCCGAAGTGGCCGTGCGGTTAAAGGCGCTGCAGTCTAGAACCGCAAGACCGCTACGGTCGCAGGTTCGAATCCTGCCTCGGGCATGGATGTTTGTGATGTCCTTAGGTTAGTTAGGTTTAACTAGTTCTAAGTTCTAGGGGACTAATGACCTCAGCAGTTGAGTCCCATAGTGCTCAGAGCCAGCCAGCAAGCCATATGGCATTTCTCTCAATTCGCAAGACAATAGCCGTGAAATGTTTCTCATCGTTTCATTAGGCATTTTAGTAAATATCATAAATTAAGAGCTCCACAGTGTAATCATATGTTTTCAAATTCGAGCATGTCGTATTTGCGATTCTTTCTTCAAAGGAATGTCAGTAGCGAGGATAATAGCCTCCCCTTTTTTTTTCTCCACCTAATGGCTTTCTTTTGTCAGACGTCTACCTCTCAGCTGGGCGCCCAAAACACATTATGCCAAGGTCACTTACCTTTCTTGCTGAAATATTTACGACGGCAGTTTCCGCTACAGTGACAGTCTCATATAAAAATATTTCACAGGTCAAGAATTTGGGTTACCAATCTGTAGAAACAAAATCCTATTGATATAACAGTGTCCAAAAAGTTTTCGTCGGCATTGTGATACATTCATGCATTTACACACATTTCATAACTCTTAAAGTACGATTCTTGGTTTCCAACATCCTTTTCCACAAACCAGAGTCCCTAACTTCTATTCATTATTCATATACATATAAACACGTAATCACATTCCTTATATAGCATCAGCTTATTGATCATAAACATACCTCAACAGCATAATACACATCGTCGTCATAAAAATAACATCATAACACCTCAGACAAATCTCGAAAACGTTGTAGCTTTCTGCAATAATGTCAAAAGCTAAAGAAAATTCTCTGCTCATTTCAATAGTGTCATCTACCTCAAACGTACTTTAAAATCATGCTCCCTTACCAAACACATCATTCAAAGCTCTCATAATATCACAACGATTCTGAAAAATATGAGCATTTCACAAAGTACAGACAAAATACAATTTCATAAGTGTGAAATTATCCAACTGTGTAATTACATAAACATCTGTCACTGATGTAGTAAAAAGAATGTTTGTTTCTCTGTCAAATAATCAGATAGCTGTGTAATTCTGTGTTAGAGAAATATGGTACCGATGTGTAAAGTTGTATAAGCAAATACCATATTAGCTAGGGCTCCTTGTGCTTGCCAAACACATGGTACACAAAGTGAGCGTGTACCCCCCTGAGGATTAATGTAATTATACCCTCAGGTGTTACAGATTACAGCAATGGAATGAAATGTATCACGGAAAAACTTCGTATCATTGTACTTCAAATATCTTTAAAAATAAATGTTTTATGTACAAAATTAATCACTCAAATGCGTGTCCTGTACCGCTAAATGTGCGTCTTGCTGTAAGATAATCTCTGTGGAAGTGTCGTAGTTATCGTCCTCCGAAAGCTAAGTTCTGCAGAAGCCAATGTACTTACCTCATGATACACCAAATTTCAAGTAAACCAAAATGTTGCATTAAAATCTCATTAGCAGTACTGGTAAATGTTCTAAGTATGTGAGCCTTATAGTCGTTACGTAATCGTGCAACTAACAAGCAAGAATGCACACACACAATAACACTGTGTTGTCTGTTCACAATAACAATGCAGTGGTAATTACTGTCTAAATATGTTCCCTAGGTTCTAGACTGGATAGTGAACTTCAAACATTGTTGCATGTTAACAGTTTCTTAAGTCTGACAGAGCATACTAGCAATGAAAAGTGAAAAGTTATATGGCAAAGAGACAGTTAAAAAGCAGATTATCTTTCAATAAACGGTTTTACATGTGAAATGTGGTGTAAACCTTTACTCTTCCTAGTGCACAGAGTTTCAACTTCAAAGCAATTATCATGTTGTATACCTCGGTAAAGAATGCTAAAATTTTTCTCAAGGCTAATGTCTTAATATGTTATTTTTTTCGGAGCCAGCGGGCGCACACGGCTGCCTGCTGTGCGAGTCATTGTCTGTCTCTTTGTTGGCGCGCGTCGTTATTTGGATTTGGAGACCTAACTTCTACAAATTCATCTTGTCGAGAGGGCCCTGCTCTGTTTAAATCCCGCCAGTTCTGATGCAATTCAGGTCTGTCGTTACGATCATATGGTGTGTCGTCATGTCGGTAGATTCCGTAGTTTCTTCCTTGTCCGTCACGTGGTGGAGAATTTCTCCCTGAATCGTAACTGTGCGCCGAACTGTTGCGTCTGAAGTTATTCTGTCTCCCTTGATAATAATTGTTTTGGTGCCCATATTGTCCGTTTCTAAGGTAATCTCTGTCATATTCACTACTTCGGAAATGCGATCTTTCTCTGTAACTATTATTACTCTGTCAGTGGGTGGTGTCTGTTTTGGTCACAATTTGCGTTGTAAGAATAGACTTGTCGTGTCCAGTTATTGTTTCTGCCGTCACGGAATTGTGACGGATATGACCTGTAATTGTTGTGTTCCTGTTTCCGCTTTCCGCGATTGTCAGTCTCAATTTCTAATTCTTGTAAGAGTCCCTGAAAAGCTTCAATGTCATCTTTGCAACGTCTTGCTAAAATAATATGTCGTAAATGTTCAGGCAATTTGAGTAACCAAATGCGGATGAGTTCTGAGGGGCTGTATGGGTTTGAAAGATACTGATTCTTATTCAACATGTCTTCAAAATATTTCACAAGACTGGAAAATTCAGATTGTTCAAAGTGTTTCATCGCCATGATGCTATGTTTTACTCGGTCTTGTGTAGCTTGAGACCAATATGCTGAGAGGAAGGTATGATAAAAATCTCCTTCATTGTGGCAATCGTGAATGACCGATCGCATTCTTACAGCTGGTTCATTCTCCAAGTAGCGACACATAAATTCTAACCTGTGCTCCAATGACCAGTTGGAAGGAAAACAATGAGAGAATTGATGGAGCCACGCTTGTGAATGAATGTCGTTGCCAGAATTCTTAAATGTTTTGAATTTACGTGTAGTAATGAACAGCTTATAGTCAAAGTCATCATGTCGGCGAGTCGCATATCAGTCATTGTTACTTCGTGTCAGCGGTTCCATTTCAAAATTCGGTGCACCTTGCCAATTTCCTTCATAATTTCCGAAATGCCCTGTGTTATTATTTTGTGGCTTTTCCGTATTTCTAAGTTCCTCTTCCCGTGTTGGAGCGCGAGTGTCCTCTGAAATATGAAATTTTTGTATTACTTGTGCCAACTGATCTTGTACTTCACGGATTTCTCTTTTGTACTGCGTATTAATTTGATTTTGATTTTGTTTGAATTTTCTAATTTGTTCATACTCTTCTGTGTCAGTGAAGGCTATGGGTCTTGTGTCATTCAGGTCATCATCTACCTTTGCAGATAAGTTAGTGAACTGATCCGAAAGTTCGGCTACTTTCTCCGATAGTGTACTTATTTCCTCAGTGCGTTTTTCTGAACCAAGTTTCAGAGTGTCCATTTGTGTTGAAATCGTATCTACTGTGTCCTTTAAGTTTTCTTGAGTTTTTGCAAGTTGCGTAACCGAATCGGTGGATGCAACTGAGTCAATTTTAACTTGCAAGGTGTTGTGATTTTCATGAACAATAGTTTGCAGTTCTTTTACGGCTGCTTCGTGATTCTGTAATGCATTTTCATGACGCGAAAAAATAGGTTGGAAATGCTCACAAATTTGTGTTTTTACGTCATTACAGACTTTTTGACATTTCGATTCGATGTTATGTAACTCAGTAGTTAAATCTTCACGTGTTTGTTCAAGCGTGGTGTGAAGATTTTGTTCCATTGCGTCTAACTGTTGCTGTGTTTGTCTCTGGTGTTGTTCCATTGCGTCTAACTTTTGAAGCTTTTGCTGTGTTTGTCTCTGATTTTGTTCCATTGTGTCTAACTTTTGAAGATTTTGTTCCATTGTGTCTAACTTTTGAAGATTTTGTCCCATTTGTTTCTGATTTTGTTCAAGCGTTGTGTCTAACTTTTGTAGCCTTTGTCCCATTTGTTGCATTAACTGTAATAACAATGCACTGGTGTCTGAAACATGTTCCACAGTGCTTTTCGGCAGTGAAGTTGCACCGGCAACATTTACATTTTGACAAGCAGAAAATGTGTCTTGACTTATTTGCGAAAACAGTGAGGACCCAAAACCTGAATCTACAGTATTTGCAAAATTGTGTCCTGTCATTTCGGATTCCTGAGGCGAGCTGTTGCCGAGCGATCAACCGATAATGCTTCCGTGTTCACTAATTGTTTCACCGCCTACGCCATTGTTTGCCGCCCGCTCCATTTCCCTATGCACAGTTACCAATTTACTACTTTGAACATTAGTTAATTCATTACACGGTGGCGCTAACACACTGCTTTCGTTGCCTTTTGCCGCTAAGAATTAGACAGTAAGTGGGTCAAGATCATCTATTCATTCTCTCAGCAACCACACCAGCACCGAAACGGAAGATAGAGAAAAGGCCGAAATACTGAATTCGGAGGATTGTAGCACTGTCCCTCCTTTCAATAGTCGTGCGGACGTCGGAATGGCAGATACTGAAATAAACGATCGCAGAATTGAAAAGCAGCTACCGTCGCTTAGTGGTGGAAATGTGTCAGGACCAGATGAGATACCTACAAGACTCTATGCGAAAGAACTTGCTCCCCTTCTAGCAGTAATTTATCGTAGATCGCTTGAGCAACGAAATGTATCTAAGGACTGAAAAGAAGCGCAGGTCATTCATATTTTCAAGAAAGGCCGTAACATAGATCCACACAATTAGAGTCCTATATCGTTGACGTCAGTCTGCTGTAGGATTATGGAACACGTTTTATGCTAAAGAATTATGACTTTTTGGCAAATGAACGCCTCCTCTATAAAAATCAGCATCAATTTCGCGAACAGAGATCCTGCGAAACTCAGCTCTGTTCATTCTCTCAGCGACCACACCAGCACCGAAACACCGGCCGGAGTGGCCGAGCGGTTCTAAGCGCTACAGCTGGAACCGCGCGACCGCTACGGAAGCAGGTTCGAATCCTGCCTCGTGCATGGATGTGTTTGATGTCCTTAGGTTACTTAGGTTTAAGTACTTCTAAGTTCTAGGGGACTGATGACCTCAGAAATTACGTCCCATTGTGCTCAGAGCCATTTGAACCAATTTTGAACAGCGTCTGCCGTAAAATACCTAGGCGTAACTATCCAGAGCGACCATAAGTGAAATGGCCATGTGAAACAGATAGTGGAAAACGCAGACACCAGACTCAGATTCATCGGAAGAATCTTAAGGAAATGTAATTTATGCACGAAAGAAGTGGCGTGTAAGGCGCCTGTTCGCCCGATTGTTGAATATTGTTCATCTATCTGGGTTCCCTATCAGGTAGGACTGAGAGTAGCAGGGAAGATCCAAGAAAGAACGGCGCGTTGCGTCACGGGATCGTTTAGCAAGCGAGAGAGCCTTACGGAGATGCTAAACTCCACTGGCAGACGTTACAAGTGAGGCGTTGTGCATGACGGAGAGATACACTATTGAAATTTCGGGACAGCACTTTTCTGGAGGAGTCGGAGAATTGACCACAAGGAGAAAATTCGAGAAATTAGAGCCAATACAGAGGCTCACCGACAATAATTCTTCCCACGCACTATTAGCGAATGGAACACGGTTGGGGGGATCAGATAGTGGTACCGAAAGTACCCTCCGCCACACAACATTAGGTGGCTTGCAGAGTATGATGCAGCTGTAGATGTAGGAGGACTCTACGGGTTATAAACATCATCTTTCAGTAATTTTACAACGACAAGAAACGCTGATATTAATAAATAAAAGCATAACTTTGGTATAACCGAAGATCGACGCTCTTATACGAAACTGTACTGGTCGTACACTCAAGTAGCAGACTGTGTGCCATAGCCGGCAATCGTCGACGGCATTCCTTTCCATCTAGTCAGGCGGTAGACCGTGCTCTCGTACTGTTAATACACTACTGGCCATTAAAATTGCTACACCAAGAAGAAATGCAGATGATAAACGGGTATTCAATGCACTAATATATTACACTAAAACTGACATGTGATTACATTTTCACGCAATTTGGGTGCATAGATCCTGAGAAATCTGTACCCAGAACAACCACCTCTGGCCGTAATAACGGCCTTGATACGCCTGGGCATTTTGTCAAACAGACTTTGGATGGCGTGTACAGGTACAGCTGCCCATGCAGCTTCAACACGATTCCACAGTTCATCAAGAGTAGTGACTGGCGTATTGTGACGAGCCATTTGCACGGCCACCATTGACCAGACGTTTTCAATTGGTGAGAGATCTGGAGAATGTGCTGGCCAGGGCAGCAGTCGAACATTTTCTGTATACAGAAAGGCCCGTACAGGACCTGCAACATGGAGTCGTGCATTATCCTTCTGAAATGTAGGGTTTCGCAGGGATCGAATGAAGGGTAGAGCCACGGGTGGTAACACATCAGAAATGCAACGTCTACTGTTCAAAGTGCCGTCAATGCGAACAAGAGGTGACCTATACGTGTAACCAATGGCACCCCATACCATCACGCCGGGTGATACGCCAGTATGGCGATGACGAATACACGCTTCCAATGTGCGTTCACAGAGATGTCGCCATACTCGGACGCGACCATCATGATGCTGTAAACAGAACCTGAATTCACGCGAAAAAATGACGTTTTGCCATTCATGCACCCAGGTTGATCGTTGAGTACACCATCGCAGGCGCTCCTGTCTGTGATGCAGCGTCAAGGATAACTGCAGCCACGGTCTCCGAGCTGATAGTCCATGCTGCTACAAACATCTTCGTACTGTTTCTTGCAGATGGTTGTTTCTTGAAAACGTCCCCATCTGTTGACTCAGGGATCGAGACGTGGCTGCACTACCCGCTACAGCCATGCGGATAAGATACCTGTCATTTCGACTGCTAGTGATACGAGGCTGTTGGGATCCAGCACGGCGTTCCGTATTACCCTCCTGAACCCACCGATTCCAATCACTGGATCTCGATCAACGCGAGCAGCAATGTCGCGATACAATAAACCGCAATCGCGATAGGCTACAATCCGACCTTTATCAAAGTCGGAGACGTGATGGTACGCATTTCTCCTCCTTATACGAGGCATCACAACAACGGTTCACCAGGCAACGCCGGTCTACTGCTGTTTGTGTATGAGAAGTCGGTTGGAAACTTTCGTCATGTCAGCACGTTGTAGGTGTCGCCACCAGCGCCAACCCTGTGTGAATGCTCTGAAAAGCTAATCATTTGTATATCACAGAACCTTCTTCTTGTCGCGTCTATAGCACATCTTTGTGGAGTAGCAATTTTAATGGCCAGTAGTGTAGTTAGCTATCATGAGTGAGAACAAGTTCATTTACGGTGTTTCATGCATTATAATGGCATCCCGTGTAAAAATTATTTTCACAAAAACCTTCTTCCCGCTTGATTACGTAAAACAGAGACAGTAGTACTGCTGTTTCCAGAATCCTCCGCTGCTACGGATCTGCAAGGGGGCATAAAAGTACGAGAGCATCTCCACACAACAGGCGGGAAGAATTCCCACGCAGCTTCTCACTAAGTCAGTTCGAGGACGCACTGGCTTAATTGTCGCATAACTCGGGTGGCGAAGCTCGGCCAGTTATACAGTATTCCAGCTTACGGCACCGCCTTCGGAGTCACCGGCTAAACTGTGACACGTCTGGAGGTTTAGTACGAGTGGGGGGTTCTTGTAACATCTGCCAAGTAAGCATGAAACCTGCGTTAGATTCCCAGTGCTGGTGCAAATTTTAATTCATTGCTTCGGCCTACATAATTACTGTAGATATCGATTAACTATCACCGACACTAGAGGAAAACGAACTCGGCTTAAGACTGACCCTCGTGCCACTCCTGAGGAAGCCTGCTCGAACGAATTTTCATTCCCACAGACATTTTGGTATCTGTTCTTCGAGTAGCTTTCAAAAAATTCAGGGTACTATCTACGAAACGTAGCTGTCACATTATTTTTGAGCAGTATGTCAGAGCTGACAGCATCAGGAGCTTTCCATCCGAGGGGGCTAGCCACTCTTTGACGGGTTCGTGCTTGGCTACCACCGGGCCCCACCCTTTGCAGCATTTTCCCTTCCGTGCTGCATGTCTACCCTCTTGCTATTCTTTCTCCCGTCCCTTGGGGAACATGTCTTGGGAATGTTCTGCATTCTGTTGCTGACGTACGAACAGTCTCATCTTTGTTTTGGGCTCCCTTTTCCTTTCTTTGTTTCCCTTCTCCTCTCGTTCCTTCGTTTCGGCGTTTGAGGATCCTCTTTTTTCTTCTTCCTCCCTGCGCGCCCACGCGTCTGAGGCATAACAGGTGACTGGGTATCGTGTTAACTCCCAGCCCTGTGTCGACAGGTGGGGTTCGCACGTACCTCCCTGGCACAGGGAGGGGTGATCGCCTGAGGTGTAACCTTCCCAAATTGCCGATTGGTCCCAATGTCAGATATTCGGGAGGTGTGACCTGAGGAGTGAACAATCACGTAAGTCGGTTGCGCCCCCTTGTGAAGAGAGCCACCAGTTGGAAGGAGCACACCATCAGAGACACTGGCATTCATGGGGAAGTTTCTCGCGATGAGTCAATCATCTTCCCATTCAGCGTCTACCAACCGTAAACGTAATGAGGCTATTGATTCAAAGACCCTTCCCACTGTACCATAGTGCTTTGTGGTCTCTCATACTAAAGACGGTCAGTCCTTCGCCAAGGTCAATCCGTTTATTATTCAGAAAGATGTTGATGCAATTGCTGGCCCTGTGAAATCCTGCTGTCTTTTATTTAATGACACTTTGCTTTTGGAGACGGCTACTGATTCCCAAACGCAACAAGTGCTTGTTCTCTCGCTTCACCACAGCTACCCTCTTCATGTCAAGGCTCATCGCACTTTCAATTCGTCCCGTGATGTAATTTACACCACGCTGCTCGACGGTCTAAGGCCGAAATATAATCTTATCTCCCCATCACGGTGTCATTACCTTTTTCATTATACGATGGATGGCAGAGTCCTCTTTAGTGCCCACCTTCACTCTTTTCCCCACCTTTGATAATTTCCTAGCCTGCTTTGAACTTGGGCATCAGTACCACCCTATCACAGTCGAGCCGTACATTCTGAACCCGATGGGCTGCTACCAGTGTCATCATTTTAACCACACTAGAACATCTTTTCGAAACCCAGCCCAATGTGTAACCTGTGGCAGGGATGCACATGAGGGCAATTGTCCGCCTCCTTCTCCCTGTTGTATGAACTGAAATGGCGTCGACGCTGCCTCCTCTCAGGATTGTCCCGTGTACCTGAATGAGCAGGCTGTCCAAAAGATTTGGGTAAAGGAAAAAGGGCTTTACCCATTAGCTCTTAAGTTACTGGCTAGTCGTAAACCCTGTGTTCTTCCATCTTGCACCTATAGTTCTGTTCTTGTCACCCCTCGCTCCATGAAGCACATGGCCACACAAACATGCGACCTGAAATTCGGCTCTGAGGTTGTGAAGTCGCCCAGTGTCAAGGTATCATCGCCATACCCCCATCCCGCTGTGCAACAAACCGTCAAACTCTCGCCTCGAGGGGCGAAGGCACCAACTACACAACCAGTAGTCAGGAAAGGACAGAAGGAGTACTCCCGTGAAGACTTCCTCCATCCCTCCAGCCAAACACCACCCGAGCCTTTCTGGTTAGAGCAATGGCTCTAAGAAGTCCACTAAAGGCAAATGGTCTTCTCCTTCACAAAACCGAAGATCCTGTTCAATGGTGTTGCCATGTGGTAGCTTAGCCTAGCCTGCCTCTGTCTCGCTGGTGCACGCCACCAACCGTTTCTCAGCATTGGACTCCACAGACCGACCGCACAAGCAAACCGATGCTTCTGTGGACCCCATGGAGCAGGATCCTCCTACCTCTGTGCCCTGTAGTAGCGACTCCACACCGGCTCTAACTCGCGGCCGCCGAGTTGACACTCTTACATCTCTTCCTTCTCATGACTGTCCTCCAATGGAACGTTCGCGGCCTTCGGTCAAAGAGGATTTACTGCTGCGTTTAGCATCACAGCATCCCTTTGTACTCCGCCTTCAGGAAACGATATGTGCCCTCATGACCGCTTTGAGCTTCCACATTATTTACTGATTCGTTTTGACCTCCCCCTGAGGTCGGCATTCCATCTCATGGGAGCATCATCCTGCTCATACAGGATGACCTTCAGATTCTTCTCTGACTACCCGTCTTCAAGCTGTTGCAGTTTGCCTTTACCTCCCCAGCCTGACTTTTTCCCTCTGTACCATTTATGTACAGTCTTAGACAATAAAACTGACCGCCGGCCGGCCGCCACAGGGACTAAGTCCGAGTCATTCACTTAAGGTGGCCAATAAAACTGACCGCCCCTGACAACTCTAAGTCCGGCAATCTGCACAATCTGGCAACACTGTAAGATGCGGAAGTGTCAGGAGGAAGTGTTATCTACTTCCGAGACGTTGCCGGACTATGTGAGCCCGTGGTCTAGTGGCAAGCGTCGTGCGTTATGAACTTATAGTCGCCTGTTCGCATCCAACTGTAATTTTTTTTTTTACCGCAGTCGGTCAAAAGTTACGAGTCTGACTGAACAACGAAGATAATTCGCTTAACATTCTACCCACCAGCAATAACAAGTATTCCAGAAACAATTCCGCAGAATAGCTCGTGGCTGCGCCGCGATCATACCAGCTTTCTCTCGAGCGTTTCCTCGCGCTGCAGCGGCTACCGGCCACCGGCCAGACGCCACCCGCCGCCTGATATCCGGCGCCGCCCAGGTGAACGCGTCCCGACGCTGTCAGTGTGTGTCTCAACTGTCATTTTCGAATTTGAAGTTCTAGTTATCATCTGGTAGCTAAGCAATGGATTTCGCAAACTTGAAAATCATGAACTACAATTAGCATTGTAAAACTGAGTCGCAAGTGGAAATAGGTGTAACATCTGCAACACAACGTTTACTTTTGGTATAACAGAGGGGTGAATGCAGAGGAGGCAGCTAGAAAGATTTGAATTGTGTGTGGAGCGACTGCTTTTGGGAAAAATACGCCAGGAAAAGATATTCTTGTTTCAACAAAGATCGTTCTGGCACGAATGATTTTCCACATTAAGGAAGTCTCGACTACTGATATATGTGATAGATTACCATTTTACCATCACGCGACATTTGCATTCAACAGGAAAAGTTCAGAAGTCTGGTGTAGGAGTACTGCATGCTCTAATTCCAAACAACAAAAATCAACGGAGTGACTATTATTGAACGTCATCAGTTCGCTCATTGAGCATTCGTATGCAGTACTGTTACTGGTGACGTGTTATGATGCCTTTATCGTTAACTTCCTAAGAAGAAATGAAAGGCTGAGCCCCTCCAAAAGATACAAACTCGAGCAAAGAGTAGTATGAACATAATATTTTACATCTGATAGCTCCAAAAGTGTGTTTTGAGCTACGAATTCTGCCCCAAGGTCTGTGTGCAACACAGCTGGAATTTGTTGCCAACAACTGAGACACCTTTCGGTCTTAGCGTAAGAAAATCGAGTAATACAACTACATCACATGTGTTACTGTATGATAACGCACTTCTTGATTTGAGAAACAAAACTATCCAGGAGATTGAAATTAAAGTCATCTCTCAAGCACTTGTATTGATAGAGAAATCCTCTCTCAAGCACTTGTCCCTCTCGTCATATATTCGTAAAGATTTACCTTTCCCGCTCCTGATCGATCAACCGTCAACGCAATTCATTTCTAGACGAAAATACTCTTAAAACTACTCTGGTATAATGATATCGTTGGAACCAGTAGGTTTCTACTGACGTAGAATTTGTAAACAACTTTAGCATTGTCAGATCGTTTTAGATATCGTGAAAGAAAATTCTTTTGCTGATTAATTTCTCTTTGATGATTACTGTTGCGTTTAGTAAACTAATGGAAAATCCAATTAAAATATTCACTGTACTAATACAAATTAAATTCAGCTTACTACAGAAACATCACGACGGCAGACTATCTTAATAAAGCATTAAGTATCTGTAAGACGATTGAGCCTATTTTAACACGAATTCGTAGGACATTATCGACTTTTGACTTCGAAAAGATCTGCATTTACCTCATTTCCTGTATCATTCGCAATTATTATGAAAATGTGGCATTTCATAGATAAAATTATGTATTCACAACAACAAAAATTGTCGTCATTATGAATTTGGCAGTACCGTAAGGTTTTCGCTCTGACACTAAGGGTTACTGAAAGTAGCAAGGCGCATTTTGCTCGAGCGTTGTCTTACGATTCCCTTATTGCGTTTGTATCTGCCTGCTTGTAGCTCTGCTACAAAAGAATTAAAAATCTGGATCTCAGCGAGTCTCGAAAGGCGAACGAAAGCAGCTTGCACCTGGTAGCCAAACATGTTTCTTGGGAACAGGCTACTTCCTAAAGCGGGTAGACATTCTTTTGTGGTTGAATTGTTAGCAAATGTCAGTCAGACGTGTGCCGTTCGTCTAAGCGTTTCGGTGTGTTGAATTTGTACCAATTATTTTTCTACAGGTTTTTTCTGTCCCAAATATAGAGTTGAAGTCTCCCATTAGTATTTTCACGTCATCTTGGTGAATTTTGCTCATAGTATTTTCGAGTGTATATCTTTTATAGGGGCTCTGAATGAGCATAGTCATAAGTCGATTGTTGATGGATGCGATATCTTTGACAGAGTTGATGACAGATCTGTGTTCGAGAAATGCAGTGCCGAAGATTGGTACGCCTTTCGCTACCTTTTGTTGTATTTTGCTCTTGGAGATGCCATAGTTTCCGTAATGCAAGTTTTAATTGTCAATTAATCGTGGTTCTTGAAGAGCAATGATGAGAATTTTTTGGCGGACGATTTCTTTTGTGAGATTATTGAGGTTTCTTGTTTGGGTCAAAGTATCGATGTTTAGTTGTCAAATGAATGTTTTCTGCTTGTAGGGAAATTTACCAGAGATCTTCGATATTCTCTGCCGTGCTAACCTGGACTCACCAGGGTGCGAAAATCCAACTGCCGCCTATTGGTGGCCAGGTTGTGTACCACCTGGGGTAAAGTTACCTTTGCTTGCATAGTTCATGTTTTCTTGTGTTTCATTGGTTTGGCCTGGGTGATACCGGGACCAGACAGGACCAGAGGGTGTTGAAGCCTTTGGAAGCAAATATTTTCAGCCAAGCTCATTGAGATAATAGACGGTGACCGGAGTAGCGGTGATTTTCACTAAGATGTGTCAGGATTTAGGGTTCAACGGATTGAGTAGCCGTTCAGGATTGTGTTAGTATTTGGTTCACCCCAAGTATTTGATTTCCTCGGTACCACCAATATGGAGGACGGTTTCCCCTATCGGCCACAGGGGATTATTATTATTATTATTAGTAATATGTCATCAGCAAATCTGATATGGAGTATCTTCCCACCACTGATATAGATGTGTATTGTTCGATTCAATATTTCCATCAGATAAATATGGATTTTAATTACGTTGCATTGCTGCTAGTCGACATATTTCTCACTTTTTCTTAGACAGTTGCTAGCTGTTACTCCATCATAGGAATTTATGTGCGCAGAATTGTTGCAATACAGACGTTCAAATTATCCGATATCTATAATTTCATTTCGATACAAGATCGTCCTAATCGGATTCAGCCAGTCAGTCTTAATTTGGATAGCCGACTACGACTCTCGTCATATGATAGACTGGGTGAACCACATTCTTAATCGGACTGTTGAATCCAGATCACTTATCTATGACAGGGCATGAATTCTTAAACACTGTGGAAAATAATAATCCAATTTGATTATCACAAATACGTTATTTAAATATAAATGTATGAACCAATGAGATAACAGTTTATTTACAGGGGCAGAGACCCATCCATCATAGCAGGGCAGTGTGAGATTGGTTTCAGGGCCAGATAAACAGCTGAGGAACTGACTGGTGCATGTGTTGTTCAACACACAGTAGTTGTCATCCTCACCGGAATCAATGATTGTTTGCGTGTGTGTGTGTGCGCGTGTGTGTGCGCGTGTGTGTGTGCGTGTGTGCGTGTGTGTGTGTGCGTGTGTGTGTGTGTGTGTTTTCGTGTTAACGCAGAGGTAACAAGGTCATTGCCATGTGTCCCTACAAATGCAAGCCACCTTTGGACGAATATAGAAAATGTATGGTGGGAAGTAAACCCTCATGCTACACTGTCGACGACTTAATGAAATCAATTCCACTACGCCCTCGAGAAATCTTACGTAATGATCGTGGGTGGGTTGGATACTAAAAGTATACTCGTCCACAAAAGCCATGTGGACAATTATCTGATAATCGGTCAACCTTTGCTTTGTCTCAGCTCTTCAGCATACAGCAAGTCCATTTACTTTCAGTCCCCCTCTTACAATCCTTGCAATGCAAGGTAATTGAAAAATCTCATCCACTCGACGCCAACTGAGGAACTGACTGGTGCATGTGTTGTTCAACACACACTAGTTGTCACCCTCACTGGAATCAATGACTGTGTGTGCGTGTGTGTGTGTGTGTGTGTGTGTGTATGTGTTTTCGTGTTAACGCACAATCTGAATCAATACTATTAACATTAGAGAGACAACCAACAATAAATATTGCATCAAATATGACTGTAAAGTATTTTAATGCGATGGGAAGTTACAAACTGAATTTTTACCCATCCCACGTCCTGCGTATTACGTTAAGTAAGATGTATTAACTCCATAGTATCGTTAGCAGAGACAGTGCGCCCTTGTTGTCGAGGCTCGCGACAAGTGCAGCGATTAGCAGTGCCCAATGCCGCCGCGATTTGTTTATGTTGGCTGAGCGTGGACACTGCAGCAGACGCTTCGCCCTAAACAGAAAGAAATCACCTTTGCTCTGACTGCAGTGAGCGGATATCACTGCCTGCGTGTTCTTATAGTAACCAACTTGAGACTCTACTTACAGGTGCCATGGAGCAATTGCAACGGGTATCATGTCATTAGTCATCAGAATATTAACCAGTGATGAAATGTCCACTCTATTTGAATCCCAAGAAAATAGGAACCTCCTCACAAAGGAATGTGAGGTGATATCAAAATATATCCAACATACCAAAATTAATTGGAGGGCTTTCATGTATGCAGTAATAGCACACAAAGAAATATTATGTCTTGGAAGCGTATATTTCATTTCCTCTTCTCATATTAACGCCCTTGTTTTAATATGAAGTGAGAAAATAAACACGAAAAACTAAAGTTCCTGAGAAGCATATAAGTCATTTCCTCTTCTCATATCACAACTTTTGTTTTAGTATGAAGTAAAAAAATGAACAGTTTAGAGTTCTGAAGCATAATATGACACCAGATTCTTATCGTAGGCGCTACCGGAAACGCCAAAAGCAGGGAGCTGTCCATTCTTTTGTCCAACAGACTGTTTCCTTTCATGTATTACTCCCGCTAGGAGATTCTTATTTAAGGACTTGTGGGCATCAAGTTCTTCAGCAGAACAAGCCTTATGTCATAGTGCTAAATACGGTATGGAAAAATGCAACAAAGACGAGTTCCGCTAGAGCAGTGAGGATATTTGCACATGTGTGTATTCAGCAATGACTGCCAGCTGCCACAACACTTCACAGAATCCTTGCGGAGGCAACACAACTGTGTGTGCACTTCAGACTTCATTCGGTGAGACGTCAGGAGATGGATGAAAACGTCAAATTAACGTCGCTTTCCGAGTCGTATTCAATCCAGATTGAGGTGTTATTATGGTAATTGAGAGTTCTAGCAATTACACTTTTATGATTCCCATATGAGTATTTCGAAAGCCAAAAGAACCCGTTAGTGTGAAACTATCGGGAACTGCATTATATCAAACTGCAAGAACTTGAGACAATACGTGGACACTTCTCTTCCCTGGGTGACCTATCACTGTTATTTAGCATTCTCTCCGTCCTAGTCGTAATGCAAATGGAACTTCAGAGGCGCTTTCCGCTATTCTTGACAAACATCAGCAACCTGTAATCACTGAGAGTCACAACTGCGTGATGATAATGGTTCAGGTTGTCAGTAGTTGTGGTGGTGTTATGCTGTCAAACTGCTTACAGTAGGCCGGCCGCGGTGGTCTCGCGGTTCTAGGCGCGTAGTCCGGAACCGCGCGACTGCTACGGTCACAGGTCCGAATCCTGCCTCGGGCATGGATGTGTGTGATGTCCTTAGGTTAGTTAGGTTTAAGTAGTTCTAAGTTCTAGGGGACTGATGACCACAGCTGTTAAGTCCCATAGTGCTCAGAGCCAGCCAGCTTACAGTAACATTAATGGTGGCGCATATAATTTAGCGCTGACTACCCACTTAAGTAAAGATAGTGTTGTGGTGTCGTCGCTTGTCTTTATTTGGCCTCAGCTTGAGTAATCCGATTTAACGAACATAGTACTCCAATCGCGGGCTCCTAATACAGTATGACTGCAGAGATTATCGTGCGGATATTAATTAATTCTGCAATGAAATGCTTAACAAATCTTACCCTCAGCTATGCAGCTAGAATGGCTCATTATACAGGTACTCCATGTTGCACTTGGTTAAGTGATCCGTTCGCTGCAATCCTGCTTGTACTGTTCGTAAATACTCGTATACTTCAGAAATGGTTCAAATGGCTCTGAGCACTATGTGACTTAACTTCTGATGTTATCAGTCCGCTAGAACTTAGAACTACTTAAACCTAACTAGCCTAAGGACATCAGACACATCCATGTCCGAGACAGGATTCGAACCTGCGACCGTAGCGGTCGCGCGGTTCCCGACTATAGCGCCTGGAACTGCTCGGCCACCCCGGCCTGCATACTTGTATACTGACCATTCGTTATTTGACTAAATATGAACTGCAATCTGATTCGCATATATATGACATCGGCTAGCGTTGGCACAAAGTAATCACTAAGGGTTGGATGCCGTTGAAGTCCTGTTAAATTGATGGCAAGACAAATGTTCGCAAATCACCTCTATTGCCTCAGAAAGAATTGCATCTTAAATATCGAAGGACCGACGACCACACTGTCACAGCGCGTTGAAATACAGCAACGGCGGCAGATGAAAATTTGTGACCGACTGGGATTCGAACCCAGATCTCCTGCTTACTAGACAGACGTTCTGATGACTGGACTATTATTTCTTTTTAGTGTTTGAGAAGACTTTCAGTACCAGGTAGGCGAAGGCAAAGAGGGCAGGGGTCGAAGATCCGGTCCTGTCATGGTCCTTCAACAAGGTTCGGATGACATTCCGCTTCCAGTTGTTAGTGGCCATGCGCTTGTTATTCGCACTTAACCACAGTCGGAGTTGGAGACTCTCTTCAGTTACATCTAACCAGTGCGTATCTATTGCACTATTGTTAGAAACGAGGTGCAGTATTTTGGTATTAAAATTTTGTAAATTTGTGGTAAGAACTTATGAGACCAAGCTGCTTAGGTCATCGGTCCCTAAGCTTACACATTACTTAATCTAACTTAATCTAACTTACGCTATGGACAACACATACACCCATGCCGGAGGGAGGATTCAAACCTCCGACGGTGGATACTATGATGACACAGCAGTCAACCTCTCTGCAGCACCTATCTCCACACGCTCCTCGTCAGACGCGAATTCCCATTTTTGCCGCATACCACATGCGCGGTACCCCCCGGCCATTGTTCCACTAGCTTGCGTCCACACTGTATTCCCGCGAGGGTCGGACGATGTCGTGCGTCTAGCACTGAAAACTTTCGATGACCCGTGGAGACCCAAATAATTATATAGGATGTTTCAGGAGGAATAGTAAATATTATAGGAGATGGTAGTATAGACAAATTGTTGAAATAATGACATATAACATGCATCCAATTTTTATTGAACATACAGATAGCTGGGTTCAATGCATTTTCGTTTCGTATGTTGGTCCTTACAGGACCCAGTTGTCTACACGTCCTTGAAAATGAGCTTCCAGCGTCATTGGAAGAGGTTCATTTGGCTACAAGAATGCGTATGTTCCTCCAGCATGACGGGGCTCCTGCACATTCTAGTCGTCAGGTGACACATTATCCAAACCTAACATTTCCTGGAAGTTGGATCATTGGATATGGGCACTTTTCTTGGCCTTCAAGGTCCCCGGACCTTATCTCTTTCGATTTTTGCCTGCGGGGATGGTTAAAGGCGAAGTCTACAAAGAAAAAGTAAACCCAAGAGCCGATTTGATCTTTCGGATTATGAATAGTGCAGCCCTCATAAAAGAACGCAAAGACGACCTACACGTGGTGTTATCAAGAGAAGTCAAATGTGCATTGAAGTTGGTGGGGGAATTTTTGAAAATCAACTTTGAATGTCCTCGTTGCCTTTGCTTTGAGTTTGTTGGGGTTACGTTCTAACAGCTGTATCTCTGTACAAAATAAAAAGTGGACGCATATGTATGGAATTTTTTATGCAATTCGTCTGTACTACCACCTAATAAAATATCTAATATTCCTCCTGAAACACTCTATATATGGATATATGTGTGGTGTCTGTTCTTTCGGACATGTCCGAAAGAAAATACTTCATGGCATTCTGCAACGACCTTCGGTCGCAGGGGCTGATAGAGATTTCAGAGCTGCTTGGCTGTCTGAATAAAAGTAGATGCTACGATTTTTGTAGGGTCTACTCTAATTCTCCTCCGCGCACATGCTGATAGAAGATACTATGTAATACTGTGGCCATCTTCCCTAAAGAGATTCTAGGCAGTACACCAGACCCGTTGGTTTCATCTGTTTTCGACCTGTCAGTATACCACTATATTATGTCTCCTGAACGGTGTAGTGGTTCGTTCTTCCACTGTTCCCCGCTTCCAACTGTTACATGGCAAGGTTTATTGAAACAGCTAGAAGTTATTGTATAGTTAGTCGGCATTTCCCCTGCCATCGCCATACTGATTTGGGATTCCGTATATTCTAACTATATCCACTTATTTCCAATTTTTAGCCTTTATGTCCCTGCTGCGGCCTCCATTTTAAGCCACAGGTGTAAGGCGGGCATGTCTAGCCTAATATCCATCCCAAGAGTGGATGTCCTGCTAATTCCATCTGTTTGTGAAAGCAGGCCAGTCTCTGCACTTTGCGAGACTCCCTAGCAGCCACCTTCTGTTCGACTTTGTTCATATTATATGACAATAAATTATCATTGGTATTTTTGCAGAGGTGTATATCCAGTACGTACTGGGTTTAGACCCCAGTTTACCATACAGCAGCTTCTAGTGCTTATAAGATTATCTTTCACAGTGGAATATATTCTTTATGTGAGGTGTTCATAATAGTTTTCCATCCAGGGCTACCTCTAGATACACTACAACCCTCTCTAAAGTTTCATCGAGAAATATAATTTTTTAGTGTATGTGCTGGACATGCTTCCCCATAAATAATACTACACCAATTTTCGTGCGGCTAGTCTTTAAATACTTTTTCACAATGTTCAGTGCACATAGGTTTAACAATACTATCAAATTTTCTAAGTCTTACTGTGAATAAATCGTCTACTTATTCTTTTCAAGAGTATTCTCTCGCATTCAGCTCATCTGTGAGTTCATTCACCACTAGGTTCTTCATCTCTAACCATTTACTCGAAGGTCGTATTACTAGAACCCCCTCGACATCCAGGAAGATACAGAGAGCATCCAGAAAGGGTAGTGCTTTTTCCACCTTCCCGACAAGTTGGTGAAGTGTTACCTCACATGATTTGCTTCGTAAGTATTATGAAAATGTGGCAGTTCATAGATAAAATTACGTATTCACAACAACAAAAAAGTATGTCGGCAGAAAATAAAAGTGGCATTATGAATTTGGCAGTACCGTAAGGTTTTTCGCTTTGACACTAAGGGTTACTAAAAGTAGCAAGACGAATTTTGCTAGAGCGTTGTCTTACCATTCTCTCATTGAATTTGTATCTGCCTGCTTGTAGTTCTACTACAAAAGAATTAAAAATCTTGCATTCAGCGAGTGTCGAAAGGCGAACAATGGCAGCGTGCACCTGACAGGCAAGCACGTTACCTAGGAGCTAGCGAACAGGTGCTGGTCTTTGACGTACTTACTGGCTCAGTAGCCGCTATGGCAAAAAAATCGCAACATAAGAGACGAGAGTAGTTGTATTTCCCGTGTGAAACCACTTTCGTTGACTCAAAAGCATTAACTGATATCCTTATGTCACGTCTCAAGAGAAAATCACTTACAGTATTCAATTGAAATGACACGATAATATCAAGTGAATTTAGCAGGATAGTTCTGTGCCATCAAGGAAGTAACTCGTCGGTCACAGAGTTGCCAAACATATTCTGCGCTGTTGCCAAGTTTCAGTTATAGTGTCAGGAAGGATACCAGCTGATGTGTTCTGTGAGTGACCTCGGAAGTGGCTATAGCTTCGTTTCGAAGTTGCGGGTGGCAAGGACCGCTAGATCCTCATTATATGCCCATGAGTCTTATTCGCATTTCTGTAACTAGGTTTAGAGGCTAGAGTGCAATTACTTGTAATACATCGATGCACTGAATGCAATCTAAATGTCATATAATAATAACTGCGACAATTATTTGTGTTTTACTGTCTTAATCGGATCGAAACTTTAAAAGCGTATTCGCCAGACGCGATTCACAATTTTGGAGCTTCTCCAGTGGTTGAGTTGGCAATGCCTCTTTGCTGTACAATCACTGTCATTGGCACATCCACCAGAAGACAGGCATGGCCTGGCTTATTGTTGTCAGCTTTCCTGACGGATATTCTGCCTTTGCTCGAAACGTGAAGACTTAAGGTGAATTCGAACATTCCATAAGGCGAAAATTTGATGTTTCTATTCTTCCAGCTCCTACATACAAATAACACTTACAATAAGCGGCAGAAAAGCGCCTGTGAACCAACAGTTAATGATGCAGTCATAATTAGTGGAATCTGACAAGTTCCATATGTCATCTGATAATTGTGAAAACTACTTTTTCATCTTCACAGCACCGCAGTATGAACTCAAGGGTTTCATAGAATACCTATACTTAATTTCGTTGTGATCGTTTTCAATGGCAGTAGGGGAGGAGCAAAACCATCTGACTTGAAACATACTTTTCCAGTGGAATTTGAATCTTTGACTACAGTTGCAGTAGCACGTCCAGTGAGGTATCAAGAATGTGAGCAATCACTCATTGATATGGTATAGCCTAGGGCAGGAAGAAGCAGGTTTCCGACAAAGTAAACGATGAGAGACACTGTCGCTGTCACTTATTAAACAGTAATTGTTCAGAAAAATACAACAATATCTAGTGAAATGAGTAGGTTGATGCAGCTCCAGTCCGGCACTATCACTGAGTTGCCAAACGTTTTCCGAATACCACTTATGATATAAATGTGTGTGTGTGTGTGTGTGTGTGTGTGTGTGCGTGTATGTCTGTTCTTAGGACATTTCCGAAAGAACAGACACTACGAATCGAAATAGACAGACTTCTTAATCAATTAAAGATTGAAGGACAGATGTCCAGGCTGTCTTTGGCATTAAAATAGAACAACAGCGTCAGATGAAAATTTGTGCCTGACCAGATTCGAACCCGGATTTGCAAAATTTTAATACCAAAATACTGCATCTCGGTTCTTACAATAGTGCAATAGGTGCACACTGGTTAGATGTAACTGAAGAGAGACTCCAACTCGGATTGTAGTTAAGGGCGAATCCCAAGCGCATGGCCACGAACAATTGTGAGCGGAAACTTAATGTCATCAGAACCTTGTTCAAGGACCATGACATGCGATCGTTAGATCGACTGCACAAAGTTCAGATTATAAATACATACATACTTAGAAAAATATATTACGTCGGAGCAGTCGTACCAATAGTGCAGGTCACTGCACATAAAAATATAAGCTGTAGCCTATTGGTATCTGTGGAAACAAAATATCATCAAAGTATCCTTCGACACGGTGACTTTGCAGAGGAAAAACGGAGGACTTGGAATTAAAGATGTGCTTTTAAACTAATACACGCCACTAAGACAGGCATCACGAAACTTCTGTTCCTCTCCTTAGATCCTGCGGATAGGAACGCTCCTGTTAATGTAGCACGCCAGCCTAGATTACGTCCGAAAGTACTATGGCGTTTGGAGCTGTATAAGACTTCCACGAGCACAAACCAACACTAGAACCGTTTATGATTATATTACCAGACATCGTCTTCACAAACCAATTCCGGTAACTTAACCTACAAAAAACTGGAGGAACGTCTGGAAAAAAATAAACATTAAAATTATACCAACTAGAGTAAGTGTCGTACGGTGCGACTTTGTAAACGAAACCATACCCACAGCGGAACGATTATGTAAAATCAAACTGAGACCATCTCCATACGGCGACAAATGACGGCTTGTAGAAACTGTAGCGCACATCTTCTCATGTGAAAATAGAATCAGAATTTGGAACTGGACTACGAAGAAGTTAGCACTGTCAATAGAACCGCAGAAAGTCAAATACCGATAACTGAAGCTTTACAATCCGACTGGAAATGTTACCCGTCCGCAAAGAATAACAGTTATTCGTGGCTTCTGGGACAGTTTGTGTTTTACGTCATAACAAACAAAACTTAGTAGAGTACATGATCTATATTGCAGTAGAAAATTTCAAGCTGAAGAAGAATAACAAATATAAGGAATGGTTTCAAAATTTTTATCTAGAAAGAGTTGGGCACTTTTATTCACTAGAAGAGGAATACTATTCCTTCACTTTTTTTATTCCTGGAATATTCTTTTACGTTGGATCTAAAATCAGAACTGTTCTAATTTGGCAAACCCCACCGGCTCCGAAATTTCTTTTATTTGTTGAAAAATATATGGCTTCCTTACAGACCTCATATGCATCCAGTGCATAATAAATTAAAATGTGAATATATTTCTGAATGAACGTTTGTTAGGGATTTTTCCGTCACCCTTTCCATTGTTATAAGTTATGTTCTACAAGGAACGCACTCCACTGGAGGCGGCAATCTGTAATTTATTTTACCTAAATTACTACTTCAGTTTTGTTCTACAATTTAAAAGAATATACGGGTGCAAACATGGAATACATGGGAATAATGCAGCTGCTCAGTGCAGGTATGGGAGAGGCATTGTGGCCAGGCCTCGGATCTTCGACCCCTGCCCTCTTTGCCTCCGCCTACCTGGTGCTGAAAGTCTTCTCAAACATTAAAAAAAATTTTAATCCCGTCATCAGAACGTCTGTCTAGGAAGCAGGAGGTCTGGGTTCGAAGCCCAGTCGATCACAAATTAACATCTGCCGTCGTTGCTGTATTTCATCGCGCTGTGACAGTGAGGACGTCGGTCCTTCGATATTTAAGATGCAATTGTTTTTTGAGGCAATAGAGGTGATTTGCGAACATTTGTCTTACCATCAATGTAACAGGACTTCAACGGCATCCAACCCTTAGTCTTACCTTTGTGCCGGCGCTAACCCATGTCATATACATGCGAATCAGATTGTAGTTCATAATTAGTCAAATAACAAATGGTCAGTATACAAGTATGCAGGCCGGGGTGGCCGAGCGGTTCCAGGTGCTATAGTCGGGAACCGCGCGACCGCTACGGTCGCAGGTTCGAATCCTGTCTCGGACATGGATGTGTCTGATGTCCTTAGGTTAGTTAAGATTAAGTAGTTCAAAGTTCTAGCGGACTGATAACCTCAGAAGTTAAGTCACATAGTGCTCAGAGCCATTTGAACCATTTCTGAGGTATACGAGTATTTACGAACAGTACAAGCAGGATTGCAGCGAACGGATCACTTAACCAAGTGCAACATGGAGTACCTGTGTAATGAGCCATTCCAGCTGCATAGCTGAGGGTAAGATTTGTTAAGCATTTCATTGCAGAATTAATGTAATACCCGTACGATAATCTCTGCTGTCATACTGTATTAGGAGCCCGCGATTGGAGTACTATGTTAGTTGAATCGGATTACTCAAGCTGAGGCCAAATAAAGACAAGCGATGACGCCACAACACTATCTTTACTTAAGTAGGTAGTCAGCGCTAAATTATGTGCGCCACCATTAACGTTACTGTAAGCAGTTTGACAGCATAACACCACCACAACTACTGACAACCTGAACCATTATCATCACGCAATTGTGACTCTCAGCGATTACAGGTTGCTGATGTTTGTCAAGAATAGCGGAAAGCGCCTCTGAAGTTCCATTTGCATTACGACTAGGACGGAGAGAATGCTAAATAACAGTAATAGGTCACCCAGCGAAGAGAAGAGTCCACGTATTGTCTCAAGTTCTGGCAGTTTCATATTGATGCAGTTCCCGATAGTTTCACACTAACGGGTTCTTTTGGCTTTCGAAATACTCATATGGGAATCATAAAAGTGTAATTGCTAGAACTCTCAACTACCTTAGTAACACCTCATTCTGGATTCAATACGACTCGGAAAGCGACGTTAATTTGACGTTTTCATCCATCTCCTGACGTCTCACCGAATGAAGTCTGAAGTGCACGCACAGTTGTGTTGCCTCCGAAAGGATTCTGTGAAGTGTTGTGGCAGCTGGCAGTCATTGCTGAATACACACATGTGCAAATATCCTCACTGCTCTAGCGGAACTCGTCTTTGTTGCATTTTTTCCATACCGTATTTAGCACTATGACATAAGGCTTGTTCTGCTGAAGAACTTGATGCCCACAAGTCCTTAAATAAGAATCTCCTAGCGGGAGTAATACATGAAAGGAAACAGACTGTTGGACAAAAGAATGGACAGCTCCCTGCTTTTGGCGTTTCCGGCAGCGCCTACGATAAGAATCTGGTGTCATATTATGCTTCAGAACTCTAAACTGTTCATTTTTTTACTTCATACTAAAACAAAAGTTGTGATATGAGAAGAGGAAATGACTTATATGCTTCTCAGGAACTTTAGTTTTTCGTGTTTATTTTCTCACTTCATATTAAAACAAGGGCGTTAATATGAGAAGAGGAAATGAAATATACACTTCCAAGACATAATATTTCTTTGTGTGCTATTACTGCATACATGAAAGCCCTCCAATTAATTTTGGTATGTTTGATATATTTTGATATCACCTCACATTCCTTTGTGAGGAGGTTCCTATTTTCTTGGGATTCAAATAGAGTGGACATTTCATCACTGGTTAATATTCTGATGACTAATGACATGATACCCGTTGCAATTGCTCCATGGCACCTGTAAGTAGAGTCTCACGTTGGTTACTATAAGAATACGCAGGCAGTGATATCCGCTCACTGCAGCCAGAGCAAAGGTGATTTCTTTCTGTTTAGGGCGAAGCGTCTGCTGCAGTGTCCACGCTCAGCCAACATAAACAAATCGCGGCGGCATTGGGCACTGCTAATCGCTGCACTTGTCGCGAGCCTCGACAACAAGGGCTCAATGTCTCTGCTAACGATACTATGGAGTTAATACATCTTACTTAACGTAATACGCAGGACGTGGGATGGGTAAAAATTCAGTTTGTAACTTCCCATCGCATTAAAATACTTTACAGTCATATTTGATGCAATATTTATTGTTGGTTGTCTCTCTAATGTTAATAGTATTGATTCAGATTGTGCGTTAACACGAAAACACACACACACACACACACACACACACACACACACACGCACACACAATCATTGATTCCAGTGGGGGTGACAACTACTGTGTGTTGAACAACACATGCACCAGTCAGTTCCTCAGTTGGCGTCGAGTGGATGAGATTTTTCAATTACCTTGCATTGCAAGAATTGTAAGGAGGGGAGTGAAAGTAAATGGACTTGTTGTATGCTAAAGAGCTGCGACAAAGCAAAGCTTGACCGATTATCAGATAAGTGTCCACATGGGCTTTGTGGACGAGTATACTTTTAGTAACCAACCCCTCCTCCCCCCCCCCCCCCTCCGCACCCCACGATAATTACGTAAGATTTCTCGAGGGCGTAGTGGAATTGATTTCATTAAGTCGTCGAAAGTGTAGCGTGATGATTTACTTCCCACCATACGTTTTCTATATTCGTCCAATGGTCGCTTGCATTTGTAGGGACACATGGCAATGACCTTGTTACCTCTGCCCACATATTCTCTATCTGGTTGATGTTCGATGATCGTGGAACAAACGGCATCAGCTTTATCCTCTCTGGGCCCTGAAACCAATCTCGCACTGCTCTACTATGATGGATGGGTCCCTGCTCCTGTAAATACATTGTTATCTCGTTAGTTCATATATTTATATTTAAATAACTTATTATTTTCCACAATGTTTTAGAATTCATTCCCTGTCATAGATAAGTGATCTGGATTCATCAGTCCGATTGAGAATGTGGTTCACCCAGTGTATCATATTATGAGAGTCGTAATCGGATATCCACATTAAGACTGACTGGCTGAATCCGATTAGGACGATCTTGTATCGAAATGAAATTACAGAAATCGGATAATTTGAACGTCTGTAATGCAACAATTCTGCGCACATAAATTCCTATGATGGAGTAACAGCTAGCAACTGTCTAAGAAAAAGTGAGAAATATGTCGACTAGCAGCAATGTAACGTAATTAAAATCCATATTTATTTGACGGAAATATTGAATCGAACAATACACATCTATTTCAGTGGTGGGAAGATACTCCATATCAGATTTGCTGATGACATATTACTAATAATAATAATAATAATAATAATCACCTGTGGCCGATAGGGGAAACCGTCCTCCATATGGGTGGTACCGAGGAAATCAAATACTTGGGGTGAACCAAATACTAACACAATCCTGAATGGCTACTCAATCCGTTGAACCCTAAATCCAGACACACCTGAGTGAAAATCACCGCTACTCCGGTCACCGTCTATTATCTCAATGAGCTTGGCTGAAAATATTTGCTTCCAAAGGCTTCAACACCCTCTGGTCCTGTCTGGTCCCGGTATCACCCAGGCCAAACCAATGAAACACAAGAAAAAAAGAACTATGCAAGCAAAGGTAACTTTACCCCAGGTGGTACACAACCTGGCCACCGATAGGCGGCAGTTGGATTTCCGCACCCTGGTGAGTCCAGGTTAGCACGGCAGAGAATATCGAAGATCTCTGGTAAATTTCCCTACAAAGCAGAAAACATTCATTTGACAACTAAACATCGATACATTGACCCAAACAAGAAACCTCAATAATCTCACAAAAGAAATCGTCCGCCAAAAAATTCTCATCATTGCTCTTCAAGAACCACGATTAATTGACAATTAAAACTTGCATTACGGAAACTATGGCATCTCCAAGAGCAAAATACAACAAAAGGTAGCGAAAGGCGTACCAATCTTCGGCACTGCATTTCTCGAACACAGATCTGTCATCAACTCTGTCAAAGATATCGCATCCATCAACAATCGACTTATGACTATGCTCATTCAGAGCCCCTATAAAAGATATACACTCGAAAATACTATGAGCAAAATTCACCAGGATGACGTGAAAATACTAATGGGAGACTTCAACTCTCTATTTGGGACAGAAAAAACCTGTAGAAAAATAATTGGTACAAATTCAACACACCGAAACGCTTAGACGAACGGCACACGTCTGACTGACATTTGCCAACAATTCAACCACAAAAGAATGTCTTCCCGCTTTAGGAAGTAGCCTGTTCCCAAGAAACATGTTTGGCTACCAGGTGCAAGCTGCTTTCGTTCGCCTTTCGAGACTCGCTGAGATCCAGATTTTTAATTCTTTTGTAGCAGAGCTACAAGCAGGCAGATACAAACGCAATAAGGGAATCGTAAGACAACGCTCGAGCAAAATGCGCCTTGCTACTTTCAGTAACCCTTAGTGTCAGAGCGAAAACCTTACGGTACTGCCAAATTCATAATGACGACATATTTTTTGTTGTTGTGAATACATAATTTTATCTATGAAATGCCACATTTTCATAATAATTGCGAATGATACAGGAAATGAGGTAAATGCAGATCTTTTCGAAGTCAAAAGTCGATAATGTCCTACGAATTCGTGTTAAAATAGGCTCAATCGTCTTACAGATACTTAATGCTTTATTAAGATAGTCTGCCGTCGTGATGTTTCTGTAGTAAGCTGAATTTAATTTGTATTAGTACAGTGAATATTTTAATTGGATTTTCCATTAGTTTACTAAACGCAACAGTAATCATCAAAGAGAAATTAATCAGCAAAAGAATTTTCTTTCACGATATCTAAAACGATCTGACAATGCTAAAGTTGTTTACAAATTCTACGTCAGTAGAAACCTACTGGTTCCAACGATATCATTATACCAGAGTAGTTTTAAGAGTATTTTCGTCTAGAAATGAATTGCGTTGACGGTTGATCGATCAAGAGCGGGAAAGATAAATCTTTACGAATATATGACGAGAGGGACAAGTGCTTGAGAGAGGATTTCTCTATCAATACAAGTGCTTGAGAGATGACTTTAATTTCAATCTCCTGGATAGTTTTATTTCTCAAATCAAGAAGTGCGTTATCATACAGTAACACATGTGATGTAGTTGTATTACTCGATTTTCTTACGCTAAGACCGAAAGGTGTCTCAGTTGTTGGCAACAAATTCCAGCTGTGTTGCACACAGACCTTGGGGCAGAATTCGTAGCTCAAAACACACTTTTGGAGCTATCAGATGTAAAATATTATGTTCATACTACTCTTTGCTCGAGTTTGTATCTTTTGGAGGGGCTCAGCCTTTCATTTCTTCTTAGGAAGTTAACGATAAAGGCATCATAACACGTCACCAGTAACAGTACTGCATACGAATGCTCAATGAGCGAACTGATGACGTTCAATAATAGTCACTCCGTTGATTTTTGTTGTTTGGAATTAGAGCATGCAGTACTCCTACACCAGACTTCTGAACTTTTCCTGTTGAATGCAAATGTCGCGTGATGGTAAAATGGTAATCTATCACATATATTAGTAGTCGAGACTTCCTTAATGTGGAAAATCATTCATGCCAGAACGATCTTTGTTGAAACAAGAATATCTTTTCCTGGCGTATTTTTCCCAAAAGCAGTCGCTCCACACACAATTCAAATCTTTCTAGCTGCCTCCTCTGCATTCACCCCTCTGTTATACCAAAAGTAAACGTTGTGTTGCAGATGTTACACCTATTTCCACTTGCGACTCAGTTTTACAATGCTTAACTGTAGTTCATGATTTTCAAGTTTGCGAAATCCATTGCTTAGCTGCCAGATGATAACTAGAACTTCAAATTCGAAAATGACAGTTGAGACACACACTGACAGCGTCGGGACGCGTTCACCTGGGCGGCGCCGGATATCAGGCGGCGGGTGGCGTCTGGCCGGTGGCCGGTAGCCGCTGCAGCGCGAGGAAACGCTCGAGAGAAAGCTGGTATGATCGCGGCGCAGCCACGAGCTATCCTGCGGAATTGTTTCTGGAATACTTGTTATTGCTGGTGGGTTGAATGTTAAGCGAATTATCTTCGTTGTTCAGTCAGACTCGTAACTTTTGACCGACTGCGGTAAAAAAAAAAAAAGAACAGTTGGACGCGAACAGGCGACTACAAGTTTAGAACGCACGACGCTTGCCACTAGACCACGGGCTTACGTAGTCCGACAACGTCTCGGAAGTAGATAACACTTCCTCCTGACACTTCCGCATCTTACAGTGTTGCCAGATTGTGCAGATTGCCGGACTTAGAGTTGTCAGGGGCGGTCAGTTTTATTGGCCACCTTAAGTGAATGACTCGGACTTAGTCCCTGTGGCGGCCGGCCGGCGGTCAGTTTTATTGTCTAAGACTGTACCTCTGTTATTCCATGTCACCAGAGCAGACTTCCTTCAGGTTATTGGGCAGCTTCCTCCCCCATTTCTGCTGCTCGGTGACTTTAGTGTGCATAACCACTTTGGGATTCTCCCAGGATCTGTCAGAGAGATGCCCTGTTGGCTGACCTTCTAAACCAACTTAACCTCTTCTGCCTTAACACTGGAGCACCCACTTTCCTTCTGACTCCTCGCACACCTATTTCCATTTCGAACTTTTGCACAGTCCAGCTTGCCCATCATCCTGAGTGGTCCGTTCTTTCTGACACCTATTCTAGCGACCATTTCCCGTGTGCTATCCGATTGTTGACTCCTACCCTACCTGTGTGTATGCCCAAATGGCAGCTTACTAAGGTTGACTGGCAGCTTTACTCGTCCCTGGCGACCTTCGAAGAACAAGATTTCCCCAGTTGTGATAACCAGGTGGACTATCCCCTTAGTGCTGTAGAATGTTCCATTCCTCGCACTTCCGCTTTACCACGTCGTGTCCCAGTCCCTTGGTGGACTGAGGCATGCCGCAACGCAATTCGCGCACGTCGATGAGCTCTCCGCCTTTTCAACCGCCACTCTACACTGGCGGATTGCATTCATTATAGACAGATACGTGCGAAGTGTCGTCGCATTCTTTGGGACATCAAAAGAGCTAGCTGGCTTTCATTTACTAGTTGGTTTAGCAGTTCCACACCTTCATCTGTCGTGTGGGCCAGCCTCCGACGGCTCTCTGGCACCAAGCTCCATCCCCAATTTCCGGCCTGACAGACGCTGACGATGTCATCGTGGACCCTCTTGTTATCTCCAACATCTGGGACCGCCATTTTGCCGAAGTTTCGAGCTCTTCCCACTTTCACCCTGCCTTCTTTCATCGGAAAAGAGCGGAGGAGGCTCGGGCGATACCCTTCTCTTCTCCTCATCGTGAGTGCTACAATGCCGCCTTTACTATGAGGGAGCTAGATCATGCTTTCAGTTCATCCCGATCCTCCACCCCAGGTCGAGACGCCACCCACGTTCAGATGTTGCAGCACTTTCTTCTTTTGGACAAGCACTTACTGCTTAACATGTACAACCGCATCTGGGTAGAGGGCTCATTTCCTAGAAGCTGGCGTGAAGCCACTGTCACACCCATACCTAGGGCAAAAACATTCCTTCTAGCTACCTGCCCATCTCTCTTAGCAGCTGTGATTGCAAGGCGATGGAGCGTATGATGCATGCCCAGGTGGTGTGGTAGCTCGAGTCTCGCAATTTTCTAACGAATGCACAGTATGGATTTCGTGCACGGCGCTCTGCAGTTGACCATCTCGTTAGTCCGCTCTTGTCATGAACGGTTTTCTGCGGAAATCCCAGACTGTGGAGGTGTTTTTCGAATTGGAGAAGGCCTACTACACCTGCTGAAGAACTGGTATCCTCCGTACCCTTTACATGTGGGGCTTCTATGGGCGCCTGCCTGTTTTCTTTAACCTGGAAAATGCTGTGCCTCAGGGTGTGTCCTGAGCGTCGTCCTCTTTGCTGTCGCCATTAACCCTATAGTGGCCTGTCTCCCGCCAGGGATCTCCGGCTGCCTTTTTGTTGACGATTTTGGCATGTATTGCTGTTCTCCAAATACGTGTCTCACTGAGTGGCGTCTTCAGCACTGTCTTGATCGTCTTTATTCCTGAAGTATCGACAAAACCGTCTGTATGAATTTCTGGAGGCGCAAATGGTGTCTCCCACCATCTCTACATCTTGGGCCTGTTGCCCTCCCGTTCGTTGAAACTACGACTTTCCTGGGGCTCATGCTAGATAGGAAACTCTCTTGGTCCTTCCATGTGTCTTATATGGCAGCCTTCTGTACGCGGTACCTCAGTCTCCTATGTGTCCTCACTGGTACTTCGTGGGGTGCCAATCGAACCACCGTCCTTCGTTTGTACCAGTCCCCTGTCTTTTCGAATCTCGGCTATGGATGCATTCTTTATGCGTCTGCACGCCCATCCCTCTCACCTCATCTCAACACTGTCCACCATCATGGCATCTGTTTGGCCATGGGCGCCTTTTACACCTGTCCAGTTGAGAGTCTGTATGCTGAAGCTGCTGAACTACCACTGTTCTACTGCCGTGACTTTCTCCTCATGCCGTTTGTCTGCCATGCATGGTCACCCATCCTATGCCTGCTCGTCTGATGATTCCTTTGATCCTCAGTACGGTGCTCATCCCTCTTCTCTGTTACCTACTGCAGTCTGCTTTCGCCAGTTGCTACGACGGCTTAACTTCACACTACCTGCAACTTTCCCAGTTGGTGTGAACCCTTCACCACCTTGGCTTCGTGAAGCGGCCCACGTTAACCTAGGCCTTCATTCGCTTCCTAGCGACACTACTCCAGCCTCGGTCTATCGCTTCCAGTTTCACGACCTTTGCATGGAACTTCGCAATAGTGGCTTTGTATACACTGATGGCTCTAGGACTGACCGTGGGGTCAGGTGTGCCTTTTTTATTGGCACCCGTGGCTTTCGATATCGGTTTCCGGCACACTCCTCAGTATTTACACCCGAGCTCTTCGCCTTGTCCACAGAGTACATCCAGCGACACAGCATTTCCAACTGTGTCCTCTGCTCAGACTCACTCAGTGCCCTTCAAAGTCTATGTGCACTCTACACCGCCCATCCCTTAGTGCAGCGGGTCCAGGAAAACTGTCACTAGCTCACTGTTGGTGGAGCCAGTGTCATGTTTCTGTGGATCCCTGGTCATGTCGGTCTGCCAGGAAACGAGGCTGCTGACGCTGCTGCCAAAGCTTTAGTCCTTGTACCTGCGAGTATCTATATTCCCTCCGATGTTCTTTGGGTTGCCGTGTGTCAGGAGGTGATGTCCCTTTGGCATCGCCAATGGTCCTCCCTTCGCAGGAATAAGCTTCGGCTTATTAAGCCTCTCCCAGCGCCTTGGACGACCTCCTGTCGGCCCTCCGGCCGGGAGGAGATTATTTTAACTTGGCTGCGTATTGGGCACTGCCTTTTGAGCCATCGTCATTTGCCCAGTGGCGCTACCCCACCACTTTGTACACATTGCACCCAAACTTTAACTGTCCTCCACTTCCTGCTGGAATGCCTTTTTTTTTTTTTTAACCACTTACGTTCCAGCTTGGGTTTGCCGCCTGATTTATCAGACGTTTTAGCGAATGACGCGCGGGCTGTCGACCGCGTTTTTATCCGCCGAAGCAATATGGCGAAGGCCATTTAATTTTTAGTTTAGGACCTCCATTACTGTATGGTGTTTTTTTAGCTCTTTTTCCACGTGCCTGTTTTTAGCTGTGTCCTATTCTGTCCATTGAGACTGACCCATAGTCGTTTAACTCCACTCCGTGTTCTCTAGTTTTGACTTGGCCGCGTATGACCGCACCTGCTTTTTGTGCCCTAAAGCAAAACAAGACAAACAAATCAGGAGCTTTGCTGAAGTCTAGTAGAGTCAATATTGTGCCCTCACGGTTGTGCACGACATATTTCAGGTTATCAGTTACCTAGAGTAGGGTAGCGCTCGTGCTACGGTGTTTACAAAAGATGGACTGATATTTGTCCAGTACGTTGAGTTGGAACAAGAGTTCAGCAATCTGCTCGTGAACAATATATTCCAGGACTTTGGAAACAGCAGTTATTATGATTGGAAATCACAATGCGATTGCGCGTTTTGGATCTTATGTATACGCCAGACTTTGCTCGTTTTCTATGAGATGTGATTGTTAGGAAATGGAGATATTAACATTAGTGACTGTTTCGTATTTCAATAGCTGCTGTGTTACATATGCGAAGCACTTGTAAAATTTTATGGAGGTACATATGAAGGGCTTATTTCAATAGTGGTATAAGTCCATTACCTCCACTTTTCTGCCTATAATGCTTCTGAAATTAATGATTCAAACAAACAGAAAGCAAGAAGCCACGTGCTTGAATATTTATGGTATCTCAACTGCAGATTTTTCAGCGCTCATTTAATTTTAGGACTCTGTATCTCACAATGAACAAAAATGGACTTCTGCCACTATTGAAATAAGCCCTTCATATAAGGAAGATAATGTTAATAAAGTACGATTGATGAGATGTGAATGTACACACAACCTGCGACATAAGATACTTGATAAGATACCCCATACAGCTTCTTAGAGTGGAGAGAGTGTGATCGTGACAAAATGATTTTTATTTATTCTGTTATTACACCAAAAACTTCTAAAGAAAAGTGAGAGACAAGCCATTTAATTACAACTACTGTGAATGTACGCTACACTATTTGATCAACAGTATCGGAACACCCATACGCAATGGGGCGTTGTCCACCAGATGTCACCAGAGGCGGCTCCGTTGAACCAGAGAACCCAGTGGATTCAGTGTAAATACAGTCCACAGCATTATGGAGCCACCACCAGCTGCCACAGTGTCCTGTTGACATCTTAGGTCCACGGCTTCGTTCAATCTGCACCACAGTCGAACCCTAACAGCAGTTCTGATCAGCTAAAATAGGGACTCGTGCAATCAGGTGACACTTTCCCAGTCACAAGCCCAGCAGGCGCTCTGCAGGCGACATCGTGCTGTTAGCAAAGGCGCGCTCGTCGGTCGTTTGCTGCCGTACCCTATAAAACGCTAAACTTCGCTGTAGTGTCCTAACGGATACGTTCGCCGTGCGTCTCACATCGATTTCTGCAGTTATTTCACGCAGTGTTGCTTGTCTGTTAGCACTGACAACTCTACGTAAATGCCACTCGTATCGATAAGGGCAGGCCGTCGGCCACTGCGCTGTCTGTGGTGGGAGCTAATGCCTGAAATGTGGTCTCTAGGCACGCTCTTGACACTGTGGATCTCGGAACATGGGATTCCCTAACGATTTCCGAAATGGAATTACCGTGCGTCTACGTAGCTCGAACTACCACTCCGCGCTGATACTCTGTTAATTCCCTTCGTGTGGCCATAATCACGTCTGAAAACTTTAAACCTTTTCACGTGAATCTGCCAGTACACCGTTCTTCTATATCTTGTGTACGTGATACCACAGCCATCTACAGGGTTATTACAAATGATTGAAGCGATTTCACAGCTCTACAATAACTTTATTATTTGAGATATTTTCACAATGCTTTGCACACACATACAAAAACTCAAAAAGTTTTTTTAGGCATTCACAAATGTTCGATATGTGCCCCTTTTGTGATTCGGCAGACATCAAACCAATATTCAAGTTCCTCCCACACTCGGCGCAGCATGTCCCCATCAATGAGTTCGAAAGCATCGTTGATGCTTTAAACCGCGCATATCATCGCCGAATGGAGTTAGCAGTTGGTGGATCTTTGTTGAACTTCGTCCTGAAGTGTCGTTGCACTGTTATGACTGACTGATGTGAGTGCATTTCAAGCACGACATACGCTTTCTCGGCTCCTGTCGCCATTTTGTCTCACTACGCTCTCGAGCGCTCTGGCGGCAGAAACCTGAAGTGCGGCTTCAGCCGAACAAAACTTCATGAGTTTTTCTACATATCTGTAGTGTGTCGTGACCATATGTCAATGAATGGAGCTACAGTGAATTTATGAAATCGCTTCAATCATTTGTAATAGCCCTGTATATATGTGCATATCGCCATCCCACGACTTCTGTAACTTCAGTGTGTGCGCCGAGCCGATGGAATTGTCTGTGTTTAGCTAATGAGTGGAGAACGTCGTTCATGAAAGTGGCGCGATTGGACTGGGCAAAGGTTGGGAATTTGTACGGGCGCTGATAACCGCGCAGTTGAGCGTCCGACAAACCAGACATCACCATCATCATCAACAACAACACAATGGGACACCGTTAGGATCAGACGAAACGTCGATGTCGCTCCAGGCCCTAGCGTCAGCAACATCACTGCTTTCCGCCGGTTTCGGCTCTGGAGGAAGAACGGGCTGCCATTCGTCAACAGACATTCGGAAACTTCACACACACAGCTTTGTGACAGCTTGAACCTGCTGGGGACACTGTCATATATTGGGTTGGTGCGTAACTTCGTAGCGTTTTTGGTAAGTTTAATACACTCAACAGCTACACATGGCAGTGATTTTAGTCGTCAGTAACGCGAACTACTCCACTATTTACAACGGTCTGCCAACGCTGAGGTAACTTTTAGATTCCGCGGCTGTAGAAATCACGTGGTTTTCGGGCGAAGAACTCGTCGAACCATTTTCGGAGCGCATTTTCACCAGGAAAGAAAGTTCCTTCAACGTTGTTCGATAGAGACTGGAAAATCTGAAAGTCTGAGGCAGTAACATGAGGTGAATAAGGTGGGTGCGGAATGACTTCCCGACCCAACTTCTGTACAGTGCACTCTGTCAGGCCAGCAGAATGGGGGCGGGCGCTATCGTGGCGTAGCATCAATTCACGCAGTCTCCTCGTTCGTTGTTCTCGCACTGCGTCTGCATGACGTCTCAGTTGTTGACAATAAATGTCAGCTGTGGTAGCTACACTCCAGGGAAGCAGTTTGTAGTGCACCACACCGTCACTGTTCCACCAGGTGCGTATCATTATCTTTTGCGCATGAGTGCAAATATTTGTACGGCGAGTTGCTGCTTTGTTTCGACTTTTCCTTATTGTTAGCATAAAGACACCATTTCTCGTCATCAGTAACGGTTCGTGATAGAAACGGTCGGTGTTGTTCACGAGCCAATTGATGCCGAGCAAGCAAACAAGCACATATGGCCATCCGCTGATTTTTGTGATTTTGGCTTAGGGCATGCAGTATCCATACACCGCTTTTTGAACCTTCCCCATTACCTGCAAATGTTTCGCGAAGGCGCAGTAATCACGGTTCATTACATTTCCCAGTTGTCGAGTACACTGACGTGCGTCATTGTGGATTAACATGTTTAAACGATCTCCATCAAACACCACTGGTCTTCCTGAATGTGGAGAGTCAATAATGTCAAAACGATCCTCCTTAAAACGGGAAGGCTATCTTCGTGGCGTGCTCTGTCCAGTGGTATTATCCCCGTACACTGTGCAAATGTTTGTGGCTGTCTCCGATTCTGTCGCCCCTCTACTGAATTTAAACAGAAGAATAAGTGGAAAGTGTTCCTATTTCTTCACTTGCCACTCTATTTTCTAGTCTTCACACCTCCACTCACTATCTCAAAAATTCAAATGGTTCAAATGTCTCTGAGCACTACGAGACTTAACATCTGAGGTCATGAGTCCCCTAGAACTACTTAAATCTAACTAACCTATGGACATCACACACACATCCCTGCCCGAGGCGGGATTCGAACCTGCCACCGTAGCAGTCGCGCGGTTCCAGACTGAATCGCCTAGAACCACTCGGCCACAACGGCCGGCCTCATTGTCTCCAAATGGCAGAAATAGCAACAATAAACTACAAGTAAAAAAAACAACAATTGATAAATAAACCCACAGCAACCGGAATACCAACATGCCAAACAAAAACGCTACGAACTTGTGCACCAACCTAATATTGATGTTCCACCAATAGGCGCCCAGATGCTGTTGGTCACACACTGTGTACTACTTCTGTGCCTTGTGAAGTGCACAGTTTTACTTTTCTTTACATCTGAAACAAATTGCCATGCATTGCAACACTTTGTAATCCTATCAAAAGCCACCTCAATATTTGCGCAGGTTTTCTGATAGTACCTCACTACAGATAACTGTGTCGTCTGCGAAAACGAGTCTTTATAAATATCATACAGCTGTGGCATATCTTATTTGTCAACACATCGACCTCCTTCACAATAGCACCATTATCAACAGTAAGAGCTGCCTTAAGAATAAGATAAGTAAATGAAACCAGCTCTTGATACGTTGCAGCACATCTCAAGTGCTTATAAGTAAATGAAACCAGCTCTTGATACGTTGCAGCGGAAGTGAAAACACATCTCAAGTGCAAAACACGCGAAAATGCAAAGAACTAACGGCATTAGCTATTCCTCCATCTATATTCCGCAAGCGTCCTTTCGATGTGTGGCAGGGGGTACTTATGGTACCAACATCCATTATCCCCTTTTGCTCTTGCCTTCGCGTAAGGTGTGTGGCAATAATGATTGTCTGTAAAGCTCCCTATGACGTCCAATTTCTCGAACTTTCTGGTTGTTGGCATTTCGCGAGACGTGTGTGGGAGGAAGTAATGTTGTCTGACTGCTTGGAACGTAAGCTCTCGGAATTGCAACAGTACATTTTTTTTAATTTTATTTTGCACGTCTAGCTCCAGGATCAAATTGAGGAGCAAATCTCCAAGGTCATGGAACGTGTCAGTACATGAAATTACAACATGAATGTAATAATAGATAAAATGAAATGTTTATGAACCTAAAAAACGACAAGCCATAAGTTTATGTAAACGCAATCAACAATATAATGCAGTAATCAGCTTAATTTTTCAGGGAACGAGAGAATAGAAGGAGTGACCCATGAGGAAACTCTTCTGCTTCGATTTGAAAGCGCGTGGATTGCTGCTAAGAGTTTTGAATTCTTGTGGTAGCTTACTGAAAAGGGATGCAGCATTTTACTACACACCTTTCTACACAAACTCAAAGAAGTGCGATCCAAATGCAGATTAGTTTTCAGCCTAGTGTTAAGTGAGTGAAAGCTGCTAATTCTTGCTTATAAGATGATATTGACCGCAGCTCGTGGTCTTGCGGTGGCGTTCTCGCTTCCTGCGTACGGGGTCCCGGGTTCGATTCCTGGCGGGGTCAGGGATTTTCTCTGCCTTGTGGTGACAGGGTGTTGTGTGTTCTTCATCATCATTTCATCATCATTGACTCGCAAGTCGCCGAAGTGGCATAAACTAAAAAGGGCTTGCAATACGGCGGCCGAACTTCCCCTAATGTAGGGCGACCAAGTTATTTTCGGTGAAAACCGGGACATATTCACCCGGGTGCCAATGGACACCTCATTCCACATGTACCCAGGTTTCTTAACTGATAGTTCGGTAATTTTCACATCTGTCAACACCTGCTTTCTTTGGGTTTGGAATTATTATATTCTTCTTGAAGTCTGCGGGTATTTCGCCTGTCTCATACATCTTGCTCACCAGATGGTAGGTTTCGTCAGGACTGGCTCTCCCAAGGCTGTCAGTAGTTCTAATGGAATGTTATATACTCCCGGGGCCTTGTTTCGACTCAGGTCTTTCATTGCCCTGTCAAACTCTTCACGCAGTATCGTATCTCCCATTTCATCTACATCCTCTTCCATTTCTATAATATTATCCTCAACCACATCGCCCTTGTATAGACTCTCTATATACTCCTTCCACCTTTCTGCTTTCCCTTCTTTGCTTAGAACTGGGATTCCATCTGAGCTCTTGATATCCATACAAGTGGCTCTCTTTTCTCGAAAGGTCTCTTTAATTTTCCTGTAGGCAGTATCTATCTTACCCCTAGTGAGATAATCCTCTACATCCTTACATTTGTCCTCTAGCCGTCGCTGCTTAGCCATTTTGAACTTCCTGTCGATATCATTTTTCAGACGTTTGTATTCCTTTTTGCCTGCTTCATTTACTGCGTTTTTATATTTTTCCTTTAATCAATTAAATTCAATATTTCTTCTGTTACCAAAGGATTTCTACTAGCCCTCGTCTTTTTACCTACTTGATCCTCTGCTGCCTTCACTACTTCATCCCTCAGATCTACCCATTCTTCTTCTACTGTATTTCTTTCCCCCATTCCTGTCAATTGCTCCCTTATGCTCTCCCTGAAACTCTGTACAACCTCCGGTTTAGTCAGTTTATCCAGGTCCCATCTCCTTAAATTCCCACCTTTTTGCAATTTCTTCAGTTTTAATCTACAGTTCATAACTAATATATTGTGGTCTGAGTCCACACCTGCCCCTGGAAATGTCTTACAATTTAAAACCTTGAACCAAGTGTTAACTATGATTAAGTTATGCTCTGTGCAAAATTCTACCAGACGGCTTCCTATTTCATTTCTTACCCCCAATCCATATTCACCTATGTTTCCTTCTCTCCCTTTTCCTACTCTCGAATTCCAGTCGCCCATATTAAATTTTCGTCTCCCTTCGCTACCTGAATAATTTCTTTTATCTCATCATACATTTCTTCAATTTCTTCGTCATCTGCAGAGCTAGTTGGCATATAAACTTGTACTACTGTAGTAGGCGTGGGCTTCGTGTCTATCTTGGCTACAATAATACGTTCACTATGCTGTTTGTAGTAGCTTACCCATCCGTATTTTTTTATTCATTATTAAACCTACTCCTGCATTACCCCTATTTGATTTTGTATTTATAACCCCGTATTCACCTGACCAAAAGTCTTGTTCCTCCTGCCACCGAATTTCACTAATTCCCACTATATCTAACTTTAACCTATCCATTTCCCTTTTTAAATTTTCTAACCTACCTGCCCGATTAAGGGATCTGACATTCCACGCTCCGATCCGTAGAACGCCAGTTTTCATCTCCTGATAACGACGTCCTCTTGAGTATTCTCGGCCTGGAGATCCGAATGGGGGACTATTTTACCTCGGGAATATTTTACCCAAGAGGACGCAATCATCATTTAACCGTACAGCAAAGCTGCATGCCCTCGGGAAAAATTACGGCCGTAGTTTCCCCGTGCTTTCAGCAGTTCGCCGTACCAGCACAGCAAGGCCGTTTTGGTTAGTGTTACAAGGCCAGATCAATCATCCAGACTGTTGCCCCTGCAACTACTGAAAAGGCTGCTGCCCCACTTCAGGAGTAGGCTTCACTTAAAGGGTTACTGGAAAACTGAACCAATATTTTGGGGATTTGTCTTCATTTAGGAAAAAACCTTTTAATGGTTCAAACAGGCGGATTACTCTTTCAACTGCTGGAAACAGTGATAACCAGCGAGTTTTCGAGTGACACATTACATTTATATATTCAGTTCGCACATAATCACAGAACTTCTTAAGTCTCTCTGTTCTAACAGTATATCTGTAAAAGTGTGAGTATAACTTCATGACGGTAGTTTCAACGTCACAGCTTAAACTGTCAGCAGATGTCTGCACGCTATTGTGTAAAACATGTGCAGGGCACCCTATGCCTTCAATGTTTTCATGCAATGTTGCCTTTTATTTGGTAAATACGTTGCATTTGCCTTGTCTTTTTAAACCACCAAAGTTTGTGTTGGTATTGTCTCCACAAAATGCCACACATTTATTTTTCTCAAGATCAAAGATTTCGATAGTATTCATACAAAATCTTGAAATTTCGTCAGATGTTTCATTAGGTAGGGAACTTACCTTCAAAAGTTTGGTCTGAATTGCCTGATTAATATCGAAAAACTGAACAACAAACGGAAATATTTTAGTGGCCTTATGATTGCTGGCATCAGTGGATATCCCATAGAAAGACTTTTTGATGTATTCAAGGCTTTCCTTTACACTCTGGGGAGCAGTAACTACTTTCACTAAGGCTGACACTTTAGTTCTTGCTGAACTAAACTTTTCTGCAATGGAAGAATCATCAAACATAATGCTGTTAAGCTTATTAGTACAATCACTAGATGTATAAGTTTGGTGATGTTTTACCGTGTGGTAGGCTAGTGTAAGCTCGGCTGCTCGAACTTTCGTCTCTTTACTTGACTGATGTTTCACAAAATAATTTTGTAGAGTTTTACTGCAGCTCGGTGCACTGTATCTGTTAATGTGTTTCTTTGACCTGATGTGATCAACTATGTCGGAACGTCCACCTTGACTTATACTAATAAAACAGTTACATTAGGAACACTCTGCTTCGTAATCAAAACGAGCTTTCTTAATGACATTCCATTCCTTGGAATAACAGTCACTGAACTTGCAGGCACGTTTCGGCATTGCGTTTCACAGTACTGCAGCAATAATGCCATTAATATGAGAAAAAACTATTGCAGTTTGTCTGACAAAACATCAGCTACTACACTGTTCTGACAATGAGTGTGTGAGTAGTGGCGCGACAATCGGACGGTTTCATAGCTCTGATACAATAATACAACTTACTACTTGTTGGCCAAAGTACCGCTCAAAGTAAATTATTGCCTGAGTGTATCAGTACTGATACTGTGATTACTAGTATGGGACAATAGAGGTTTTAGACAAATAAGCTAAAATATATTAATTTCCTGTGTTGTATTTCCTTTAATATAGCGAAATCCCAAAAATTTGAGAAAGTTTCACGAAATGTATTTAAAAATTGAATTCCGGGACTTTTGAGCGTCCCGAAACAAATTTTCGGGACACCAGAAAACCGGGATGAAAACCGGGACAATCCCGGTTTTCCGGGACGTTTGGTCACCCTACCCTAATGGGGCCTCCCGGCCAACAATGCCATACGATCATTGTCAACAAGAAACGACAGTAGAGAATGTATGTATTGAAAGGCCAATGTCAGAGTACCCAGATTAATGAAGAGGGGTCGAGAAGAGGTTCGCGAAGTTATTGCCCGAACCGTCCGTTTCTGAGCCAAAAATATCCTTTAAGAATGGAAATAGTTACCCCGAAATATAAAATCATGCGTCATAAGTGAATGAAAATTAGCAAAGTAGAATACTTTTCGTGTCTATCACTTACTTCAGATACCGTTTCGAACAGTACGAGGGTAAGTCAGCTATTATTCGCAAAGTAGTTATAAAATTTTATTGTGATTGATGTGTTGGCAGAAGAGCCAACACCGTGTTGCTAGAGGAGGCCGAAATGCACGCGTTTACGCTCACGCAGACTGGCGTGAGGTCTGGAACAATTAAAGGAGTTGAGTCTAATAAATAAAGAACGTAGTTCTTGGAATACTTAACTTTAATCCATAATTGGAGAACATCGCTCTTGTTGATACATTAATAACAATCTCAATATAAACTGGTAATGGCGCCTTGCTAGGTCGTAGCAAATGACGTAGCTGAAGGCTATGCTAACTATCGTCTCGGCAAATGAGAGCGTAATTGTCAGTGATCCATCTCTGGCAAAATCTGCTGTACAACTGGGGCGAGTGCTAGGACGTCTCTCTAGACCTGCCGTGTGGCGGCGCTCGGTCTGCAATCACTGACAGTGGCGACACGCGGGTCCGACGTATACTAACGGACCGCGGCCGATTTAAAGGCTACCACCTATCAAGTGTGGTGTCTGGCGGTGACACCACAGTAATCAAATAGGAAACTTACAAGAACATCATTTTTCGACATAGTCTCCTTGAGTTTCAACGAACTTGGTCCATTGTTGTACAATCTTCCTGATGCCCTCATAAAAGAAGGTTCTCGGTTGAGCTGCGAGCCAGGAATGCACCGCTTCTTTCACTGCTTCTAGGGGCAAGATCGGGACTATATGGAGGATGATCAACTACTTCAAATTTGAGTTTCTGGAGCGTTTCAGCACCGTGGGCAGCAGTATGCGGACGGGCTTTGTCGTGCAACAACATAACACCTATTGACAGCAATCCTCGGCGTTTGCTGCAATTGTAGGCTGTAGCCTGGCAGTAAGCATCTCACTGTAACGTACACTATACATTGTTGTGCCCCTTTCCCCATAATGTTCCAGTGCTGGACCTTGTGCGTCCCAATAAACAGTAAGCATCAAATTTCCTGCGGATGGTTGGGTCTCGAACTTTATCTTGCACTGCGAATTTGGATGTTTCGATCCATACTCTGCCGTTTACTCTCCGGCTAGTAATGATGGATCCATGTTTCGCCACAGTAATGATCCTGTCTAAGAAGTTGTCCCCTCTGTTACCTTAGAGATCCAAATGTTTTTCTCAGATGTCCAAGCGCGTTTGTTTATGCAACTGTGTGAGTTGCTTTGGGACCGACCTTGCACAAACTTTATGAAACCTAAGTCTGTTGTGGATGATTTCGTAGGTAGAACCGTGACTAATTTGCAGACGATGTGCCACTTCGTCAATAGTTAATCTCTATCTAAGAGAATCATTTCACGTGAATGCTTAATGGTTTCTTCATTTGTGCCGGGAAACGGTGCGAAAAACATTCAATGAACTGAAAATAAAATGTTGCCAAACAATCTGACTGAAAATGCTGCAGTTCACCTGCAGATTCCGCTGTTTCGAGTAATGAAATAGATGATCATTTCTATTTGTTAGTTATTTCTCTAGATTGCTGGAAGTAGTCGAATTATCCATGAGTATATCACTTTTACGAAGATATTCGATATGTCTTCAAAATGGTTCAAATGGCTCTGAGCACTATGGGACTCAACTGCCGTGGTCATAAGTCCCCTAGAACTTAGAACTACTTAAACCTAACTAACCTAAGGACAGCACACAACACCTAGCCATCACGAGGCAGAGAAAATCCCTGACCCCGCCGGGAATCGAACCCGGGAACCCGGGCGTGGGAAGCGAGAACGCTACCGCACGACCACGAGATGCGGGCGATATGTCTTCGTATTACAGATTGAGAGCAAAATAAACCAGTGCAATAATTCTTCTATCGGAGAAAAAAAATACTAATATGTTCCAGTTTATTTGAAGGACTTTGACTGAAAGGGGCGGTACCAGCTGCTCCATTCTTCTTTTCTCAGCGCCTTTAAAAAAATTTCCGGAAATTTTGGCATGCGATCCATCTCAAACTTTTACAAGCTCCCCTAACTGCACCTCAGTCCCACTCACTATACTCTGTTCATCATAAGAATAAACCTGATGTAAACATTACGTCATGTATTGTTCCGCGTTTGCTCGAATCTCATTGGATATCTTTTCACGTCGTGCGGAAGCCAAGCTGTGTCCAGTACAGTCAACTAAGATCATAACGACACGTTTTACGCTGCGTTGCACGCACATAGACGGAGCGATAACGCAGGACGGCAGATTTAACGGCGCATTTAATTTGGACAGCATTGGCCAGCCAGCCGGTCCAGCTAACCAGCAGTGATGTGTGCAGTTGTAGTTGAGACGTAATAAGAGATGAGCAGAGAAACAATATAGGTCCGAATGTCATTTAATTTTTAGCGAGAATGAAATAGTATTCGGAAAAACTCCAGCAATACCGCACGCTTCTCATGTGACCAGACGGAAAGCATAAAATGCTCTCGTTCTCACGTAACTCAGTATTCCAATTACAAACAAGAGAGATAAAAATTCCTAAATTAAACACACACCGTAATTTTTCTGAGCGAGCTATGTGTGACGCAAAAGCATGCTGCAGGCATCACACCGTGTTGTTGAATACTAAAGCCATTGACTGGTAACCTCTTAGCGCCTTCCCTACCCGAATCCTAGAAGAACATTTCATTTCTGGAACTGTCATCTGCTACGTTGATAACAAGTCGATCATCAACAACACAATCCACGAAGCTAACCAGGCGCCGCATTTTCTCCCCTTCTTTTACAACCCGCCAGCGTTCTGCAGTGACATGTGAAAAAGCTGCGTGCGTTAGTTCCAGTACGCCTGGCAGGTTTAAGTCTCTTTATGTCTCGCGACAAATCCCTTAACTTTTCTCCAGATCATTTCTGTTGGGTCCATGTTGTAATGGTTTAGTGGCAAATGTAAGAAATGCAGCATTTTTGCTCGATGCTGCGAAAATGATTGTTTTTCGTGGTTCTACGACACTTATCATTTTGGTTCGTGCGAGATTACATCTGTGACATAAAACAATGCACGTGGTCCAAATAAAAGAGTATTTGGTTATTCAATTTTTGTCCTAAACTTGAATTGTTATGTTTTCTTCAGTTACGGAACCTTTACTAACAGTCTTACACAAAATATCGATAATTAAGAATTTATATTGGAAATGGAAAATGGAATTTCGCGTGCAATACGTTATTAAAACCAAGAAGATGTGCATTATTCATAAAAAAATACGATGAAATTTACAACTACTAGATGAAGGTATGTCAAACTGAACGAAAAAAAAATGAATACGGCGAGACTTGAATCAGCGATCCGTGAACTATACCAGTTAATCTACTATGCTATCGCTTTGTATGTATATGTCAACTGTAGTAAATATAGTCCCTCGGAAAATTTCAAAGCTGATTTTTTTCTGTAGATTTATGAAAACCACTAAGTACACACTATTTCTCGTCAATTTTTAACCGTGTTCGACAAGCATGTTTCATTGCGGAGCAGCTTCAGCCATTTTCACACTGCGTATTAACAGGGCGACAATCAGAGCACAACACTACAAAGACACTGACTGCAGCTGCGCGGGATTAGCCGAGCGGTCTTAGGCGCTGCAGTCATGGACTGTGCGGCTGCTCCCGGCGGAGGTTCGAGTCCTCCCTCGGGCGTGGGTGTATGTGTTTGTCCTTAGGATAATTTAGTTTAAGTAGTGTGTAAGCTAAGGGACTGATGACCTTAGCAGTTAAGTCCCATAAAATTTCACACACATTTGAACTCTGACTGCATACGATTTTCGAATATAAAAACTACATAACTGAAGCGTGATTAAGAAAAACATTGGTGGCTGTTATTACATTATAATATGTTATTCATTTAACGTAACGTCTTAATAAGATATCTAATAGATATGTAGGATCTACTTCCAAGAGCGTAACAACACCAGTGTACGTGTACTACGGCCTCTGACAAATCATCGCATTTGTGTTTGTTTGCATCAGGTTTATTCTTATGATGAACACACTCACTCACTCAGCCCAGCTCACTGTCATTATCTCTTTGTGTCTCTCTAACTGTCGCTGTCTTCTGTCTCACAGCCACAGTCCGCTTCGTTCTGTGCTACTGCTGCACTGTCTTTTCAATGTCACTGTATCCTTATTGATTTCTCTTAATGTTAATATCTCATTCCATCCTTCCTACTTCTGCTACCTCTTCCCACACTGTCTCTCTCTTCCTCGTTGCCACTGTCGTATAATCTGTCTCTCGTTATTACTGGCTCTCACCTACTTCCACTTTGCTTTCTCTTCAATCCTCCTACGTCAGTGTCACCTTCTCTGCTTTCCTAGTACTGTTCAGTCTCTGTTGCTGTCAACCACGCTCCACTGCTACTATGACCCTTTCTTTCCCTCACCCTGCCAATGTCTCCTTCGATCTTCCTATAACATGAGCACTGTCTACTGGTTTGCAGTATTTAATACTTTTCCGTCTCTTCGCCGGTGCTACTTTGTTCTCCTCTCTCAGCATAAAAAACCTGAATATGCTCGAATTTTTGAGAAAATTCTTATAGGTGCTGAGGAAGGTAGAATGAGGCTCCCCCACTTTTCAGTCAGCTTCTTTTAAATAAATTGCAACATATTCCCATTTTTCATGCTCCCATAGGAGCATTTTCCCGCTGGTTCCCTTCTTTCCCCTGCTGCAGCAATGCATGTAACTAATATGAAAAGAAATCTATTGGTCAGTAAAATTTAGATAACTCACTTATGTGAAATGGAAATAACGCAAAAATAATTGTACACCGCAGACCGCACTTTACCTGCAAAGAGAATTTGCAATTTTTTCAGTACTACAGTATGGGTTTCTCAGATGATAAATGAGAAACTTGACACCATATTTCTCCGTGCTACGTCACTTAATAAACAACGTTTTCGCCTCACACCGGATTTTACGTGTAGAAGCAAGGTGACTTTGAATACCTGTATCTCGGAAACGGGAAGAAAATTTTCAACGTTGTTCGACATCGGGATCTTAGGAAGATAGCGTAAAAATTTCAGCCATTTGCTGTTCATAGTCGTCTTGGAATTCTCACCTGGATTGTGATCCGTTGGGGACGGTGAAAATGTAGTAAAAAATATAACCTTTCTTGGGAATTGCCGAGGAACCACCAAGCACAGCAAGCGCGCCATTGACCGCATCAGTAGCAAATGGAACCAGCCGATTTGCTGCATTTTCCTGAGCAGAAGGAAGTGTGTAATATTCATAATTCGGCCCTGTACTGTATGGTAGTGACGCTAACACGATTCTTCTGTTGGGTATACAAATGGTCCATAGCCCAAGGGGTATCCAGAACACTTGACACTACCTTTTTATCACCAAGAGCACCCAGGGAACGAGCAAAGAAAAATCTCGCTTTTATGGGCGGCGTTTTGGAACGCATTAGGTATGCATGCTGCCGCACGAATACTGATAACATAATTGACAATTGCAGGCATTTATATGTTTACATGATTAGTTATACAAGATCAGGACAGTCAGTCGGCTGTGGCCTCATATTGTAGTAGGAACCATACCAGCATTTGACTGAAATAACTGAGGAAAAGCACAGAAAAGCTAAATCTGGAAGGCTGGATGAAGACAGAGTCTCCGACATTCCGAATACAATGTTTAAAACTGTGCTACCTGATTCAGTCTGCCCTTTGTGTACGGGACTGTTCTGCAAGTAAGTCTCCATACAGTGTAAACAGCTGGTTCATTTTCTCTAACTTCCAGCTTCTGAACACCCTACGCACACACACACACGCACGCACACACACACACACACACACACACACACACACACACACACATTTGTTTTATAACGCAACGCTGCACAGAAAACTCTCTGCACCTCTATAGACTCTCTGGCACTTCTATAGACTGTGTAACAAATGCAAAATTTCTAGGTACTTGCAAACAGAATGTCATCAGCAAGTTATGCTCTTAGAATCCTATCATCAGTGTGTAAGATGGAGTGTCTTTTAGTTACATATTATTCTTATTTACACTCAATTCTTAGCTATGGCATTCTTTTTTGTGCAACAAACGCACAAGATATGAAAACAATTTTCAAACTCTAGAAAAGAGCCTTAAGGATAATAACCAAAAATACTAGTCGAGCTCATTGTAAAGATCTGTTCAAAACACTGGGGATTTTAGCTGCTCCATGTGAATACATTTACCAGTTAGTTGTACACATCAAAAATAACATTGGTAATTACTGCACCAACAGCTCTGTCCATGACCATGCAACAAGAAATAGACTCAACACACATTTACCAAGAAAAAATAAACATAAAACTCAAAACAGTATTTTCTACCAAGGAATAAAACTGTACAATAAATTACCAAAAGAGAATAAAGAAATTGCGAAAATACACTTATTTAAAAAGGCAGCTAAAAAGTACCGGTTATGCAATATATTTTATACATTGAAGGTTTACTTAGCTAAAACAGAGTAGGGGTTTGATAAAAAAAGTGTTTTACAAATAAATAATAAATAATAATAATGATTATAAAACATCCAACATTCCATGTAACACCTTCACTTTATGTTTTTTCCTTCTTTTTTCCTTTCTAGAAATAGTTACCCCCAAGCTATGCATAGCTCAATACTAACACACCTTCCTCTCTCTGAGCTCAACATCTCACTCATCATGGAGGGGTGCTGACTCAGTTTTTCAGGATTGCAAGTGGTACAGAAAATGGCCCAAAGACAACCAGTGTGTGTGTGTGTGTGTGTGTGTGTGTGTGTGTGTGTGTTTCTGCAGTGAGTGAAGTGTTATGAAACAATGTGTGTATAGTATGTGCAGTGGCTGATAGTGAGATATGAGTGAACAGTGTGGCATTACATTATTTAATAAGTTATTTGTAAAAAAAGTGTTGTATACCAGGAGTAAATCTACTGATTGTCTCTAACTAGAAGTCTGTAAATATGTGTGTTTAGGAATTAGCTTATTTTAAATTGGTCTAAACTTGTAAATACTTTGACATGTCCTATATCCTTGTAAAAAGAGATCTACAGATGAATAAAGCTGCTACTACTACTACTACTACTACTGCTACTACTACTCCATTAAGCTGACTTCACGACTGTACAGACCATGCCTGGTTTCCGTTGTGTGTGTCGCGACTCCCCATTTGCCAGCTTGGAAAACTCAGTCAACATCTCTCTGTAATGAGTGAGAGGTTGAGTGTGAAAAGAAAATACGCTTCTAGTATTACTTTTGAGGGCGTTGCTGCAGCATATATGCAAAGTAGCGCGGCCTCGATGCGGGTATATGCAGGCAGGGGATAAGTGTGTCGTTCGTGTCTTTCCAACGGCAAATGCCGTTGTGTGAACTATAGCAGCGTTTATTGCTAAATACCTCCAGTCAGGTTTAGCGTGGTGTAACTCTTTTGTCAGCTGCTGAAGAACAAACACCGGTAGAATGGGGAATGAACAGTGTCAGTTGGAAACCACTGTTGCCGTGTGTAGTTCGATGTTCACGATGAACCACGTTTCCATGTCGCAAATGTAACGCAGAAGTTGCGCCAAGTCAAGTGGGAGACGGTGGAGCACCAGCCCTATGGTCCTCATCTCTCCCTGCACGACTATCGCGCCATAGTTCCCTTAAAAAGGCCTCAAAAGGCCTACGATTCCAGTTGGAGGAGGATGTGCAGCTGGCATCTACGCAGTTCTTTACGCAGCAGGCAGGACACTGTGTTACAGAAAACGGGTATCTTCAGCCAGGTGCGTCACTGGGACGATTGTGTTACGTCTGCCACAGACGGCCCCTGCCAGGCAGACTACACTCAAGACACCCCTGTGTACCACATAACATACACAAGCGCTTGCAGGAGCAACCAAGAGGAAAACAGTTCTTCAAAACAAACAGAACTTGCTAGAGACTAATGCGAACCTTTTTCTGCAGAGGTCGCCTCACAGACACAAGGAAAGTTGGAGTACTCCGCCGGCCTCCGCCGGCCTCCGCCGGCTTTATAAGGCCAGCGCAGCAGCAGTACAGACAGTTCTTCGCCGAGCTAGGACCAGCTCCGACGGACCTCACCGACGCTCTTGATGAATGGTCGTCTACAAGTTATTTGTTTTTGTGTCTAGATAGTGATTGTTCGAGAAGTGTAGTTCAGTTTCAATAAACGACATTACACTGAATGTTCTACAATACTGAGTATTCTCCAATTAGCATACCGATTCTGGACTGTACGGCCTTCAAATGGAAAGTTTTTGATCATCACTTACACACTGTATAGTTCTGCGAGTAAGGTTTTCTAGAAAACAGAGAAAAATATAAGAATACAGACAGAAAAACTTAGGGCGAAACCGTTGTGTGAAATGAAAGACGTTTTACTTTCGTTATTATTATTTATTTATGTTACTTTTTTTACAACATTTAGAGACCCACGGGAAACAGAAAGCAGGAAGACTGGATGAAGATAGGACCCTCTCTGAGTAATCCTCGATTCCTGACATTTTCCCGGCGCAAACAGTATTTCGTGAAGTTTCAAGACTGCAGCCGGATAAAGCCGATTTCCTGTCACGGTGTTTCGGCTGACAACTATTCAGCCTCCTTCAGGTGCGTGTTTTGCACTGGAGATTGCTGGTTGTCATCGCGGAGACGCAGGCGCAAAGGCAGCCGTTACCTGAACGATCTCTGTCGAGTTTCGCGCTCTCTCCACCTGATACTGTGGTCGCGCTCTCTGCCGGGATGCGCACTCGCGGAGTTAAAATTCAGCTGTCAAAATTAATCAAATTAAATGTCGCTAGACGTCTCATTGGTCATAAAGTGTTTTCTTTCTGGAGAAATTAAAGATATCACTGGGTCCCACACATTATCCAGCTGAAGTCCGAAATCACGACTAATAAGATCTTGAGCCAAACGTATTTCCACCGATTCCTTCATAACGGAATTCCAGAAAGATCTCGGCGGGGAGGGGAGAGACAGCGGCTGACTCACTGGGCTGCGAAAGACGCCTGTGGCGTGGCGATCGTGCTCCACTGGCATAGTATCCTGTAGATGGTTTTAGAAAGCATCGCTCGTGAAAAACTCAGCATGCCCTTTTCTCAAGGGATATACTGAGAACTATGAACGAAAGGCAACAGGCAGATTCCATATTTATGGATTTCCAGAAAGCATTTGACACCGTGCCCCACTGCGGCTAGACTCAGCTGGCGGCTACACGAGTAGCGGAGGCTGTGTGGCGTGGACTGGGCGGCTTTTTAGGTTAGAAGGCCTCGGGAAAGTACGGGATGGGCTGCAATCTCAAAGGGTGCATGACAAATACAGGACATGCTTGGATCAAGGAACAGTCAGAATTGTAAATTGTTGTAGTTGTGCTGGGAAAGTCCCTGAGCTTCAAGCGCTAATAGAAAGCACAGAAGCTGAAATCGTTATAGGTACAGAAAGCTGGCTAAAGCCTGAAATAAGTTCTGCAGAAATTTTTACGAAGTCTCAGACGGTGTTCAGGAAAGATAGATTAGGCAGAATTGGTGGTGGAGTGTTTGTGTCTGTCAGTAGTGGTTTATCTTGTAGTGAAGTTGAAGTAGATACTCCGTGCGAATTGGTATGGGTGGAGGTTATACTTAACACCCGAACTATGTTAATAATTGGCTCCTTCTACCGACCCCCAGACTCCAATGATATAGTTGCTGAACAATTCAGAGAAAATTTGAGTCTCGTAACAAATAAATACCCCACTCATACGGTTGTAGTTGGTGGGGACTTCAACCTTCCCTCGATATGTTGGCAAAAATACTTGTTCAAAACCGGTGGTAGGCAGAAAACATCTTCCGAGATTGTCCTAAATACTTTCTCCGAAAATTATTTTGAGCAGTTAGTCCACGAACCCACGCGAATTGTGAATGGTTGCGAAAACACACTTGACCTCTTAGCCACAAACAATCCAGAGCTAATAGAGAGCATCATGACTGATACAGGGATTAGTGATCACGGGGTCGTTGTAGCTAGGCTCAATACCGTTTCTTCCAAATCCACCAGAAACACACAAAATAATTTCATTTAAAAAAGCGGATAAAGTGTCACTAGAAGCTTTCCTAACAGACAATCTCCATTCCTTCCGAACTGACTATGCAAATGTAGACGAGATGTGGCTCAAATTCAAAGATATAGTAGCAACAGCAATTGAGGGATTCATACCTCATAAATTGGTATGATATGGAACTGATCCCCCATGGTACACAAAACAGGTCCGAACGCTGTTGCAAAGTCAACGGAAAAAGCATGCGAAGTTCAGAAGAACGCGAAATCCCGAAGATTGGATATAATTTACAGACGCACGAAATTTGGCACGGACTTCAATGCAAGATGCCTTTAATAGGTTCCACAACGAAACATTGTCTCGAGATTTGGTAGAAAATCCGAAGAAATTCTGGTCGTATGTAAAGTACACAAGCGGCAAGACGCAGTCAATACCTTCGCTGCGCAGTGCCGATGGTACTATTACCGACGACTGTGCCGCTAAAGCGGAGTTATTGAACGCAACTTTCCGAAATTCCTTCACCAGGAAAGACGAATGAAATATTCCAGAATTTGAAACACGAACAGCTGCTAGCATGAGTTTCTTAGAAGGTTGCGAAGCAACTCAAATCGCTTGATACGTGCAGGTCTTCAGGTCCAGATTGTATACCGATTAGGTTCCTTTCAGATTACGCTGATACAGTAGCTCCCTACTTAGCAATCATATACAACCGCTCACTCACCGATAGATCTATACCTACAGATTGGAAAATTGCGCAGGTCGCCCCAGTGTTTAAGAAGGGTAGTAGGAGTAATCCATCGAACTACAGACCTGTATCATTGACGTCGGTTTGCAGTAGAGTTTTGGAGCATATACTGTATTCAGACATTATGAATCACCTCGAAGGGAACGATCTATTGATACGTAATCAGCATGGTTTCAGAAAACATCGTTCTTGTGCAACGTAGCTAGCTCTTTATTCGCACGAAGTAATGGCCGCTATCGACAGGGGATCTCAAGTTGATTCCGTATTTCTAGATTTCCGGAAAGCTTTTGACACCGTTCCTCACAAGCGACTTCTAATCTAGCTGCGGGCCTATGGGGTATCGTCGCAGTTGTGCGACGGGATTCGTGATTTCCTGTCAGGAAAGTCGCAGTTCGTAGTAATAGACGGCAAATCATCGAGTAAAACTGAAGTGATATCAGGTGTTCCCCAGGGAAGCGTCCTGGGACCTCTGCTGTTCCTGATCTATATAAATGACCTGGGTGACAATCTGAGCAGTTCTCTTAGGTTGTTCGCAGATGATGCTGTAATTTACCGTGTAGTAAGGTCATCCGAAGACAGTATCAGTTGCAAAACGATTTAGAAAAGATTGCTGTATGGTGTGGCAGGTGGTAGTTGACGCTAAATAACGAAAAGTGTGAGGTGATCCACATGAGTTCCAAAAGAAATCCGTTGGAATTCGATTACTCGATAAATAGTACAATTCTCAAGGCTATCAATTCAACTAAGTACCTGGGTGTAAAAATTACGAACAATTTCAGTTGGAAAGACCACATAGATAATATTGTGGGGAAGGCGAGCCAAAGGTTGCGTTTCATTGGCAGGACACTTAGAAGATGCAACAAGTCCACTAAAGAGACAGCTTACACGACACTCGTTCGTCCTCTGTTAGAATATTGCGGCGTGGTGTGGGATCCTTCAAATGGCTCTGAGCACTATGGGACTTAACATCTATGGTCATCAGTCCCCTAGAACTTAGAACTACTTAAACCTAACTAACCTAAGGACAGCACACAACACCCAGCCATCACGAGACAGAGAAAATCCCTGACCCCGCCGGGAATCGAACCCGGGAACCCGGGCGTGGGAAGCGAGAACGCTACCGCACGACCACGAGATGCGGGCGTGTGGGATCCTTACCAGGTGGGATTGACGGAGGACATCGAAAGGGTGCAAAAAAGGGCAGTTCGTTTTGTATTATCACGTAATAGGGGAGAGAGTGTGGCAGATATGATACGCGAGTTGGGATGGAAGTCATTAAAGCAAAGACGTTTCTCGTCGCGGCGAGATCTATTTACGAAATTTCAGTCACCAACTTTCTCATCCGAATGCGAAAATATTTTGTTGAGCCCAACCTACATAGGTAGGAATGATCGTCAAAATAAAATAAGAGAAATCAGAGTTCGAACAGAAAGGTGTAGGTGTTCGTTTTTCCCGCGCGCTGTTCGGGAGTGGAATGGTAGAGAGATAGAATGATTGTGGTTCGATGAACCCTCTGCCAAGGACTTAAATGTGAATTGCAGAGTAATCATGTAGATGTAGCGACGGTACGAGGATACGGAATAAGTTCACAGATATGTGAGTGGTTCGAAGATTTCTCAACTAATCGTCCGCAGTATGTCGTCATCGACGGCAAGTGTGCATCACAGACAGGGCCAACATCAGGAGTGCCCCAGGGATGTGTGACAGGACCGCTATTGTTCTCCATATACATAAAAAATTTGGTGGACAGGGTGGGCAGCAATCTGCGGATGTTTGCTGATGATGCGCTGATGTACCGTAAGGTGTCGAAGTTGAGTGACTGCAGGAAGTCCCATACGTCCTAGACAAAATTTACACTTGGAGTGATGAATCGCAGCTACCCCAAAGTGTGGAAAAATGTAGGTTATTAGGATGAGTAGGAAGATCAATCCGGTAATGTTGGGATACAGTATTACTAGCTTCACACAGTCAAGTCGTTTAAATATTTGGGCGTAACGTTCCAAAGCGTATGAGGTGGAACGAGCGTGTGAGAACTGTGGTAGGGAAGGCGAATTATCGACTTCGGTTTATTGGGAGAATTTTAGGAAAGAGTGGTTCATATGTAAAAGTGACTGCATATAGTACGCTGGTGCGACCTATTCTTGAGTACTGCTCGAGTGTTTGGGATCCGTACCAGGACGGATTGAAGAACGACATCGAGGCAATTTAGAGGAGGGCTGCTAGATTTGTTACCGATCGGTTCGGACAAATCATAACTGTTACAGAGATGCTTTGGGAACTCAAATGGGAATACAAGGAGGTTAGGCGACGTTCTTTTCGGAAAACACTATTGAGAAAATTTAGAGAACCGGCATTTGAAGCTGACTGCCGAAAGATTCTGCTGCCGCCAACCATACATCCCATGTAAAGGACCACGAAAATAAGATACGAGAAATTAGGGCTCATACGGAGGCATACAGATAGTCGTAGTACAGGGTAACCTCCGCCACGCACCATTCGGTGACTTGCAAAGTATCGATGTAGGTGTACATTCCACCCTTCCACAATCCCAGATCGTTCTTTGACGAACCGAGAAGAGCACATGTTTTTGTAGTTGGACGGAAGATTACTTCGGATGTTTTCTTAAGATTTTGCGTAATTTCGACGAGATCTTGCCGAAGTACGGGGGGAGCGCTCTGGACTCGAACAGCTCCTTCTGCTCTCGGCCTTGTGAGTAGGGGCGTTTATTCTTCTTCCTTAAAGCTCTGCAGATCTAACGTGGAGACTATCAGTTCACTTTGAAAACAGCTCCTTTGCAAGGCTGTCTCCATCAGACACAACACGTGCCCGGTGCACCGAAGGTTGAAAATGGTTCAAAAGGATCTGAGCACTATGGGACTTAACTTCTGAGGTCATCAGTCCCCTAGAACTTAGAGCTACTTAAACCTAACTAACCTAAGGACATCACACACATCCATGCCCGAGGCAGGATTGGAACTTGCGACCGTAGCTGTCGCGCGGTTCCAGACTGAAGCGCCTAGAACCGCTCGGCCACAACGGCCGGCCGACGTTCGAAGAACGCCCATAGTTTCTGAAGGGCGGTGGCGGCCAGACGCCTGCAAATACAGGTCTGTATGTGTGCGATGACGGTGAACTGAATGTCCCAGTTATCCGTCCACTTTCCGTATGACCGGAACGTCCAGAAATGGCAGTGAGCCCTCCGTCTCCACTCCCATCGCAAGTCTGATATTCTCGCAGGTAGAATTCAGATGCTGCAAAAAGCGTGACAGCTCTTCTTCAACGTGGGGGCCACACTACGAAACTATCATCCACATAGCGCCAGAAGACGTTTGGTTTAAGTTCCGCTGAACCGTGATGAAGATGGCTGAACGGTTTTGAGCCTAAGTATCGTGGCCTGAAGTTGACGTTATCCGGAACTTCATTCCATGAATAATCCCTTCACTGTACAGAATGTATACAGATGTTTTTAAGTGACCTTTCATATACATTTGTAGTAGTAATCTCTGTAATCTCGTTATCAACGAGTCGCACGTGATATAAAATCATTTGTTTGTCAGCACTGTCTGCGATTCATCTGGATTTGTGACAGCCTCATATCGCTATCGTGTTGTTCTCACGTGTGGAGATAAGCACGTGGCCGAACGTGCAATACGACTTCATGTGAGTTCAGTTTACACGGCTTCTATAGCTGGAACTGACAGACATGCGTACGAGGCAAAGTTAGAGGTATACTGCGTGCTGTTAAGTCAAGCTGACATACTGGTATGACCAAACCTGTCCTGTATACGAAGGGCGGTTTAAACGTCACAGTACTTTACTCGACACGGCACCGTCTGGGAGTGGTGCGTCGCTGCCTTCATCCGAGCGTTGAACTTACTTACTCAGCCAGCTGAAGGCGACGTAGAGCTTAACGTGCCCTGCCATATAATGCAGATTTTTCATGTAAATCGTTGCAAGAGGTGAAACAAGCGACAGGTCATTGAAAAGAACCCGTCTGGGCCTCGAACACGGGACCTAAATCTACATCTACATCCATACTCCGCAAGCCACCTGACGGTGTGTGGCGGAGGGTACCTTGAGTACCTCTATCGGTTCTCCCTTCTATTCCAGTCTCGTACTGTTCGTAGAAAGAAGGATTGTCGGTATGCCTCTGTGTGGGCTCTAATCTCTCTGATTTTATTCTCATGGTCTCTTCGCGAGATATAAGTAGGAGGGAGCAATACAGGGTGAGTCACCTAACGTTACCACTGGATATATTTCGAAAACCAATCAAATACTGACGAACCGATTCCACAGACCGAACGTGAGGAGAGGGGCTAGTGTAATTGTTTAATACAAACCATACAAAAATGCACGGAAGTATGTTTTTAAACACAAACCTACGTTTTTTTAAATGGAACCACGTTAGTTTTGTTAGCACATCTGAACATATAAACAAATACGTAATCAGTGCCGTTTGTTGCATTGTAAAATGTTAATTACATCCGGAGATATTGTAACCTAAAGTTGACGCTTGAAACCTCCGACGTTCAGTTGCTTGTAACAAACACGGGCCACGGTCGGCGAGCAGCATCTGCAGGGACATGTTTACGATGACGACCGTGTTTCTCCTGATCTTACACCTCTGGACTTCTTTCTGTGGGGTACGTTGAAGGCGAATGTGTACCGTGATGTGCCTACAACCCCGGAGGATATGAAACAACGTATTGTGGCAGCCTGCGGCGACATTACACCAGATGTACTGCGGCGTGTAAGACATGCATTACGCCAGAGATTGCAATTGTGTGCAGCAAATGATGGCCACCACATTGAACATCTATTGGCCTGACATGTCGGGACACACTCTATTCCACTCCATAATTGAAAACGGAAACCACGTGTGTACGTGTACCTCACCCCCCATGGTAATGTACATGTGCGTCAGTGAAAAGGACCAATAAAAAGGTGTTAGCATGTGGACGTAATGTGCTGTTCCAGACTCTTCTGTACCTAAGGTCCATCACCGTTCCCTTTGGATCCATACGTAATTCGGTGCTCTCCGATACACACGATCGAACAGCGGAAGAGTGGTACTCAAGCGTCAAATTTAGTTTACAATATCTCCGGATGTAATTAACATTTTACAATGCAACAAATGGCACTGATTACGTATTGGTTTATATGTTCAGATGTGCTAACAAAACTAACGTGGTTCCATTTAAAAAAACGTAGGTTTGTGTTAAAAAACATACTTCTGTGCATTTTTGTATGGTTTGTATTAACCAATTACACTAGCCCCTCTCCTCACGTTCGGTGTGTGGAATCGATTCGTCAGTATTGGATGTGGTTTACGAAATATATCCAGCGGTAAGGTTAGGTGACTCACCCTGTGTACTGCTTGACTCCTCGGTGAAGGTATCTTCTCGAAACTTCAACAAAAGCCCGTACCGAGCTACTGAGCGTCTCTCCTGCATCTTCCACTGGAGTTTTATCTATCATCCCCGTAACGCTTTCGCGATTACTAAATGATTCTGTAACGAAGCGCGCTGCTCTCCGGTGGATCTTCTCTATTTTTTCTATCAACCCTATCTGGTACGGATCCCACACTGCTGAGCAGTATTCAAGCAGTGGGCGAACAAGCGTACTGTAACCTACTTCCTTTGTTTTCGGATTGCATTTCCTTAGGATTCTTCCAATGAATCTCAGTCTGCTATCTGCTTTACCGGCGATCAATTTTATATGATCATTCCATTTTAAAACACTCCTAATGCGTACTCCCAGATAATTTATGGAATTAACTGCTTCCAGTTGCTAGCCTGCTATATGGTAGCTAACTGATAAAGGATCTTTCTTTCTATGTATTCGCAGCACATTACACTTGTCTACATTGAGATTCAATTGCCATTCCCAGCACCATGCGTCAATTCGCTGCATATCCTCCTGCATTTCAGTACAATTTTCCATTGTTACAACCTCTCGATATAGCACAGCATCATCCGCAAAAACCCTCAGTGAACTTCCGATATCATCCACAAGGTCATTTATGTATATTGTGAATAGCAACGGTCCTACGACACTCCACTGCGGCACACCTGAAATCACTCTTACTTCGGAAGACTTCTCTCCATATAGAATCACATGCTGCGTTCTGACCTTTAGATTTGTTGTCTAGCGTTAACAATATTTTATTTTTTCTGCGAACACTATTGGAGCAGACAGACTACAACACGCCCTAGAAAGTTAACAATAGATAATTGCCCTAATTTTAATAGCCTAATGGGATTCCAAAATGGACAAAAGGAATGACAAATTGACGACGTTACTAGTTTTGTAAAAAAAAAGTGATTGAAAGTATGTGATTGGATGCTTTCCTGGCGTATGTGTTGTTTCCAGGGCTCTCGGGTCTCCAGCCGGATGCGATCGTCGAAGTCCCACGATACTTCGGCGAATAACCTTTCTGCCATCACCAGGTGGTTCTGATGGATTTTTTTCCATGCTTCAGCTTATCTAGTTTGGAAGAGTATTCACAGCCCTGGCATCCGCCTTACTGCTGAGGGAAACCTCCTTAAAAACCTCAGCAAGGGTTGGGTGTTTTCTTTGTGCTTCTTTCCGTTTTTTTTTTTTTTTTTTTTTTTTTGTTGGTTTGCTTCATACGTTCTCTTCCGTTTGGAGCAGGTGTTGTAGTATTCGCTGGTCCTTTTGTAGGTTCACTATTTCTTCGTTTTGTGGTTCTACTATGTCTATTGCTGCTATTATGGTATGTGTTGGTAATGGGTATCTGTATGCTGGGAAGTTTGCGGTGTGGTATTCCTTTTTCAGTTCTTCTGTTGTGAGGGTGTTGCTTTTTAGTCTATTTAGTCCTATCCTATAACTTAGTTCTATTAATCTATGCGATAATGGTTCTATCCTAGATTGGTCGTATACTATCGATTCTCCTGTGCTGCATGGTACGTTCAGCGCAATTCGTAGGAGACGCCTTTCAGTTGCACACACTCCTGGGTTTGTTGGTTGTGTGCCATCCAGACTGGGGCTGCGTATTCCAGCACTGGTCGGATGAATGCCTTATATGTGTGCAGCATTGTCTCTGTGGTAGCTCCATGTCCCCTACCCCTGATAATCTTTATCAGCCCCATTCTGCGCCGCGCTTTTGCTAGTATTTCCGTGATGTGATTGCTCCAAGATGGAGTCCTGTCTAACGTGATGCCTAGATATTTGCCTGTGTCTTTTGGTGTAATGTTTTGTCCCCATAGTTGCACTGTGATGTCTTTCCGGTTTTGGCTTCTGTCCATTGTCCTGTTCCTGTGCTGGAATACTATAAGCTGGCTCTTGAGGGCGTTAGGTCTTATTTTCCACTTTGCTAGCCACGGCTCTAGCTTTTGAATGTATTGCGCTGTCATTTCGGAGAGTCCTGCCGCTGTCATAGAGTGACGCCAGTAAGCCGTGTCATCGGCATAGAGTGCTAGCCCTTCGTTCCACCTGGTGGGTTGTGGGATGTCATGTGTGTAAAGGGAGTACAGCAATGGCGAAAGTATGGCTCCTTGCGGTACCCCTGCCTCTGGATAGAAGGTGTTTGATGGCTTGCCGTTAACGTATACTCTAGTCGGTCTTTCGTCGAGTATATTTTTGAGTAGTGAGATTAGATTTTGAGGTAGTCCCATTTTCAGCAGCTTATAGTAAAGGCCAGCCAGCATGCCACACCTCATCGAAGGCCCTTTCTATGTCTAACATCAGTGTTGACGCGATGTCGCATAGGTTGAGTCCTTCTGTGACTTTGTTGCAGATGGTCTGTCTGCTCATTGTCGGTGTTATTTATGTCCGTCAGCCGGGCTTCGATTCCCTGCGCCGACGGTCCGATTGGGGCCGCCGAACTTCCTGTTGCGAGTGCCGGCGCTTCGATTGCGAGCGCCGACAATCCGTTTGCGGGCGCCGACCCAGGTCCTCGTCCGCGCTGCCCCCGGCGACGCGGCGGGTGGTTGCACATCCAAAATCGCGTCGAGTGTCCCCGGCGGCCGTCGTGGAAAGATCTTGTGTTCGCTTGAGGCGTGCCTCCTTGATGGAGCTAACAAGGAGACGGCACGACCGTGGGGGCGGGGATTTGTCCGCAATTTTGTATGGTTAAAGAGGACCCCTAACACCTCACGTGGTTAAAATATTAGGACGCACTACCCGGAAAATCCCGGAAAAAAATCGATCCAACGTTTCTTAGGTGCCTTATGAGTGTAAAATGTTAGTACACGGCCGAGTCGCCGTCTGGCTTTGGTGTTTAGGGCTCGGATTCTTACGCCGGGTGTCTCGTGTTCGATTCCTCTTCTGGCACTTCTTTTTTTCTTCTGTTTCATTATCCTTGGTTATTCCACCAATTATTCAGAAAGTTTCCCAAACCTACATTATCTTTAACAAATTAGTTACATTATTGAATAAAATTTATTTTCTTTTTGTCCAACAACACAATTCTTGGCGGTGGGTTTTCCATTTTTCATTGTGAAGTATATGAGGAGGAACATTACCTTTTTAATCAGAATAATAAAGTCGATTGGGAAAAATTCTTTATACATATAATAATTATAAACAAGAACCGCAGAGGTAATTATCGTAAAAACAAACAAAGCAATAATTTTTGCGACATCTTGTGCAACATATAAAAGCGGATTTTTTACAATCACAGGGCGTTTGCAATAAATCTGTACAAAAACATGCACCATTAACATTTACGAAAATGTTTTGAGTTTCTGACAATTTTGAGGCAAACCAGGCATATTAAATCATGTCTCGGAATATTGGTGACGATAATTGATCGTTAATTATAGAATGAATTTTTATACAATCTTCCCGGGAATTAATTTCACGATTCTCCTGTAACAATGCGCTGCAATTTTGCAAGCAACGGAAGAAAAAAAAGTGGCGGAGGAGGAATCAAACCCGAGACCTCTAGCGTAAGGGTCCAAGAGCTAACCATGTAGGCCAAACGGCGGAACGACAATGGACTAACACTTTACGCTCATACGGCACCTAAGAAACTTTGGATCGATTTTTCTCGGTATTTTCCCGGTAGTGCGTCCTAATATTTTAACCACGTGAGGTGTTAGGGGTCCTCTTTCACCACACAAAATTGCGGACAAATCCCCGTCCCCACGGTCGTGCCGTCTCCTTGTAAGTAAGGGTTTCCATGCCTTGCTTAGTTGGAAACCTGTGTCTCGGTTTATGAGATTGTCCGTTACGCCAATTTCAATGGTCTCCTTGAAAATTCTGTTGCACTAGGAGCTAGTAGGGGCCAGAATCTTGGTCTCTTCGTATTTCGCGTTGTGTCCAGTTTCCAAGTAGTGTTCTGCCAGTGCCGATTTGTTGGGCTGGCCTAGGCGTGTATGGCATTGGTGCTCTTTGCAGCGGTCTTCGACTGTTCGGATCGTTTGACCGATGTAGGATTTGCCGCAACCACATGGAATATTATATACGCCTGCTTGCTTGAGGCCAAATTCGTCTTTCACCGTCCCCAGTGTTGTTTTTGGCAGTCTCCCAATATCTGACGTCACGTTGCCTGCATACGGTAGAAAGGCAAGGCCTGGTTCATCATCTTTAGAGTGTTCTCCAGCTGGATTTCTGCTGCGTTTCCGTCGTCCGAAGGCTGGATCTGTCGGCTGCTGTACCCGTTCTTGCGGAACACATTTTCTAGATGTTTGCGTTGCTTGTGTAGATTTTTTTCATCCGATATCGAGTATGCCCTGTGAACCAGTGTGTTGAACATCCCGTTGAGTTGTGCAGGATGGTGGCAGCTCGAGGCATGTAAATACACTCCTGGAAATGGAAAAAAGAACACATTGACACCGGTGTGTCAGACCCACCATACTTGCTCCGGACACTGCGAGAGGGCTGTACAAGCAATGATCACACGCACGGCACAGCGGACACACCAGGAACCAAGGTGTTGGCCGTCGAATGGCGCTAGCTGCGCAGCATTTGTGCACCGCCGCCGTCAGTGTCAGCCAGTTTACCGTGGCATACGGAGCTCCATCGCAGTCTTTAAAACTGGTAGCATGCCGCGACAGCGTGGACGTGAACCGTATGTGCAGTTGACGGACTTTGAGCGAGGGCGTATAGTGGGCATGCGGGAGGCCGGGTGGACGTACCGCCGAATTGCTCAACACGTGGGGCGTGAGGTCTCCACAATACATCGATGTTGTCGCCAGTGGTCGGCGGAAGGTGCACGTGCCCGTCGACCTGGGACCGGACCGCAGCGACGCACGGATGCACGCCAAGACCGTAGGATCCTACGCAGTGCCGTAGGGGACCGCACCGCCACTTCCCAGCAAATTAGGGACACTGTTGCTCCTGGGGTATCGGCGAGGACCATTCGCAACCGTCTCCATGAAGCTGGGCTACGGTCCCGCACACCGTTAGGCCGTCTTCCGCTCACGCCCCAACATCGTGCAGCCCGCCTCCAGTGGTGTCGCGACAGGCGTGAATGGAGGGACGAATGGAGACGTGTCGTCTTCAGCGATGAGAGTCGCTTCTGCCTTGGTGCCAATGATGGTCGTATGCGTGTTTGGCGCCGTGCAGGTGAGCGCCACAATCAGGACTGCATACGACCGAGGCACACAGGGCCAACACCCGGCATCATGGTGTGGGGAGCGATCTCCTACACTGGCCGTACACCACTGGTGATCGTCGAGGGGACACTGAATAGTGCACGGTACATCCAAACCGTCATCGAACCCATCGTTCTACCATTCCTAGATGGGCAAGGGAACTTGCTGTTCCAACAGGACAATGCACGTCCGCATGTATCCCGTGCCACCCAGCGTGCTCTAGAAGGTGTAAGTCAACTACCCTGGCCAGCAAGATCTCCGGATCTGTCCCCCATTGAGCATGTTTGGGACTGGATGAAGCGTCGTCTCACGCGGTCTGCACGTCCAGCACGAACGCTGGTCCAACTGAGGCGCCAGGTGGAAATGGCATGGCAAGCCGTTCCACAGGACTACATCCAGCATCTCTACGATCGTCTCCATGGGAGAATAGCAGCCTGCATTGCTGCGAAAGGTGGATATACACTGTACTAGTGCCGACATTGTGCATGCTCTGTTGCCTGTGTCTATGTGCCTGTGGTTCTGTCAGTGTGATCATGTGATGTATCTGACCCCAGGAATGTGTCAATAAAGTTTCCCCTTCCTGGGACAATGAATTCACGGTGTTCTTATTTCAATTTCCAGGAGTGTATAAGTCCGCAGTACGCGCTATGACCCAGTGTTTGAAAGTACTCAGGGTAATTTACAAAAACTTAAACAGCGATTGAGGGAAAATTGAAACATTCCCTGACCAGCTGCTGCTAGTGCATAAATAAAGACTCAAAGTTTCTCTCTGCAAAGCCTAGCTACTGGGTGTCCAGCTAAGGGGTCCCCGATCTCGAAAACTAAGAAATGCAGACGAGTGCAAAAGGAGATATGTTTATTGTGAAAGCTTTAAGAATTTTATACAGTAATTGTACAGAATTTCCGAAATAGTTCGAAAAGTTGCTAACAGATAGTGCTGTGAGCTGTGTAGCTCGTACGGTACCAGCGTGCGCAGTCAAATTCGCCATCTCCGAGCAGTCTATGCGATCACATCACAATCTTTTCGAAGTATTCAGCACTCGCCGTACGGAGGTGGCACAGACGAACAACGGAATCTGCCATCACATCTTTCAGTGCCTCAATGGAAATCGGTCAGATGCCACACAGAATGCCGATTCGAGAACATCCAGTGTAGGGGGATGATTCTGATGGACAGTGTCTTCCGACAAGGAGGCGAACTGGCCGAAAATGGGGGCCAGTTCTTCCCTGCGCCAATAAATTTAAAATCATCCAGCGCATTGTCTCTATTCCCGAAGTATTAGTCAAGAAAGCGAGACTCGTGTTTCCGATGTGATCTGGCGAAAACTTGCGTAATCTACACGGAGCCCGGTAGCTCCTGCGACGCTAGCTGTTCGGCGACAAATTGTTCCAGAACTGCAACATATCGTTCATTTGAAAAAATACTCGAGAAAATCCTTGGGATAACGATATGCACGTATACACATGGTGGTAGTATCGCTTACATAAGATATAAAACGGAAGTGGATTGACGGAGCTGTCATTTGTTCTAAGGTGAGTGGTGTGCAAAAGGTTTCAGACGTGATTACGCTCCCACGACGGGAATTAACTGACTTTGAACGCGACCTAGACGCACTGTACTTTCCATTTCTAATATCATTATAGAATTCAATATTCCGAGGCCCACTTTGTCAAAGAGCGTGCCGAGAAAACCAGATTTCAGGCATTACATCTCACCGTTGACAACGCTGTGACGGACAGCCTTCACTTAACAACCGACATCAGCGACGTTTGGGTAGACGTGACGGTGCCAACAGACAAACAACACTGGGTGAAATAGCAGTAGGAATGGATATGGGACGAACGACGAACGTATGCGTCTTGACACTGCGGCCAAATTTGGCGTCATTGGGTTGTGGCAGCAGACGACCGACGCCAATGCCTCTGCTAGCCGCACGACATCGCCTGCAGCGCCTCTCCTGGGCGCTTGAGTAACTACATCGGTTGGATCCAAAACAACTGGAAAACTGTGGTGATGGTAGCGTTCGATTGTGGCGTAGACACCACGACGTAGAGTCACTCAATCATCATAAGCCTACTGATTAATCGATAGTGACTGCGCTATCGTCACTATCGGTAGTCTATTTAACTATCGATAGTCATATCGTTTATTCACGTAGTTCTTCTTTAATTGGCGCGCGCAAAATTGTTGGATCCTATTAAATCCACGGGCTATGGAATGCAGGGGGAAAGTAGATTCCATGAAGATATTTAAGATCAAATACGTGTGTTGTTAACAGATTGGCAGCTGTAGGGGAGGCGACGCGAGAGGGAACTTTACTTGTTTGTCTTCCAGTGATGACAACTCACTGTCGTGCGAATCTCGTACCGATCAGGTGTTTATGGTAAAACTTGCACACGGAAATAACATTGATTCATGAATGTACATTATACAGATGGCCGTCTGCAAATATGTGGGTATACCTACAAGCGCGGAATACAAACATAAATAACACTGTTGTGGGACAACGCAGAGAGTAGAATAAAAATAACTTTTAAAGATTTGTTAAGCGTTTGTGATTGTATTCCATAATGTATTTTACAATAAATGCCATTGTAATTTCTATTAATTAAACAAACCCACTCTTGTACTCTTCTGATTCTGAGTCCTCATTGCACTTAAAAGTGTTTTCATTTGTTCTTGTTAATGTATAAGGTGATTCGAAAACGCAAGTCCTCACGCCCCTGTGTCGCTTCTGCTTTTTTAGAAGCACAAATATGGTTCATATGTTGGTTGCCTGCGTTGTGTTGGATTAGCGGAAGTTGTACATTCAAGGACGCACCAGCACTCGCAAAACTGAATGTAGTAAAATACAATCTGTCGAGTGTCAAGTTTTTTATTTGTGTGGTGTTTAGACATAATCATTAAAAAATACAGCTGTATTTACATGCTATCTGCTTTCACAGCATTGCAGTGCATATTCAGAAGTAATTCTGACGAAATTTGAATGTTTCAATGGATGCGAGTCAAAACTATTCTCCTCTTGCCAAGAGGTGAGTGTGAATGTCCTGTAATGATTTTGCAAAAGCTGCCAATACTATAGATATTTCTTGGGATCTTGCCCGTTAATGCTGAAATTCATTGTTGAACCTTGTAGAACCGGTGAATTAGATCATTATTTTTTTTAGTTTAATTAGTTATTTATCGAACATCACGAGGAAGTTTGGTGCCCCTAAAGCTTCTTACTCTTCAGGGTTTCGTAGGAGGTGACCCCAGTGTGCCAACACAATATAAAGATTCAGGAAATACGACCAATATGAGACCACTTGAGAAGATAGCATTGCAAAAACTAGAATATCATGCATTGGTAATAGAAATGAAAGGTGAAGGAATAGCTTATATGCCATATCAAGTGCAAAAGGTGTAACCAAAAAAAAATCTTGAAGCTGCATAAAAAATTACTTTCACGGAGTCAGTTGCACGACACCAGTTCAAAAGACAAAATGGAAGTTGATTATCTTGATGATCAAATGATCGCTGTCAGTAAGCTGCCATCTAGAACATCTGACCATCGAAAAAATTTGTTCAGGCCTTAGACAGCAGATATAAGTTGTCACAACAATCGACACTTAAATGTTCACTGGTCCTAAAACTATATAAGGAGAGTTCCAGTTAATGCGACAAATATTTACAAGTTGGCATGACTAACCTTTTTCGGCAAAAATACGCATTCACATTGACGTCATTTTATAAGCGACAGAAGCTTTAATTCTATTCCGATTCGCTAACACAATGGAAATGAACCGCACTTAAAAGCACGTTGTTTATATACTCGCAAGAAAAAATGGTTCAAATGGCTCTGAGCACTATGGGACTTAACATCTCTGGTCATCAGTCCCCTAGAACTTAGAACTACTTAAACCTAACCAACCTAAGGACATCACACGCATCCATGTCCGAGGCAGGATTCGAACCTGCGACCGTAGCAGTCGCGCGGTTCCGGACTGAGCGCCTAGAACCGCATAGCCACCACGGCCGTCTATACTCGCAAGACAGCAACGTAGTAATTGAAACGCCATGACCAGCTGATTTTGCTACGCTGTATTAATTTTCGTTCGGACCTCTCTCAAGTGTAAACTTTGGGCGGATTGCTGTAAATGACGCGCGGAACTAACAACATTTTAAGAAAGACTGAAACCGTTTTTTGCGTGTCACAATGCTGAAGATTAGATGGGTAGATCACATAACTAATGTGGAGGTAGTGAATAGAATCGGGGAGAAGAGGAGTTTGTGGCACAACTTGACAAGAAGAAGGGACTGGTTGGTAGGAGATGTTCTGAGGCATCAAGGAATCACAAATTTAGCATTGGAGGGCAGCGTGGAGGGTAAAAATCGTAGAGGGAGACCAAGAGATGAATACACTAAGCAGATTCAGAAGGATGTAGGTTGCAGTAGGTACAGGGAGATGAAGAAGCTTGCACAGGATAGAGTAGCATGGAGAGCTGCATCAAACCAGTCTCAGGACTGAAGACTACAACAACAACAGCAACAACGTACATATGGAAACGCTGCGCAAATGAAGGCCTGTTGGGGTTTACTTGCCATTTTATAATGGACGAAAAATTAATTTCGCCCATAGTAAAAGTGACAAAAGTTGCAAGTCATCACAACGCCAAATCTATCACACACATAAGTAACATTTTTTAAAATATTCTCTTCTTTAATTTGTCAATGCCATGCTGAGCTTCTGCTGAGTCTTGTGATCGGTAAATGTTGGTACAAGTCGAGTCGGTATAGCTTGTGAAATTTTTCTTGGTAGCTTGACCTCCTGCTCCCCCCTCCCCCCCTCCACCCCCCCACCCTTTTGTCGATAACAGAAATCTGAAGAAGTCGTGTCATTTATGTTTTGTTTACCGACACTGTCAGCAAATCATTGAATAATTCATTTACAACAGGCTTAATTAATTTTCTTATTCAGTACTACAATTAAACAAGATATTTGAAGGTGCCTGTCTCTATAATGAGCTTTCTCAAAACACTGTTACTTCCGTGCGTCGTTTGTAGCATTCCGCGATGTTTACAGTTGATAGATCCATTTCGAGTCTGGGCGATAACAGAGTAAATGAGAAACGAAAGCGAACCCCAACAACACCGTCTGAACCAAAATTAATACAGCATAGCAAAATCAACTGGTCGTGGCGCTACATTTACTGTGTTGCTGTCTTCCGAGCGTGCATTGGTGTTCGATCTAGAAGGAAGTGCTTCCCATTGTGTTAGCGTATCGGAAAAGAATTAAAACATCTGGTGCTTATAAAATGGAATCAATGTTAATGCATATTTTTTCCAAATAAAGCAAATCATATCAAGCTGGAAATATAGGCCGTATTAATGAATCGGAACTTTCCAGTGGTAAGGGAACACTGTCAGCTATTGTGTAATGGAAGCTGTTGTGACGCAGCTACAGAGAAACCGACGTAAACGCTATCTATCAGGATCTGTCGAGTGCAAATTCTGAGCGGCCCGGGTGTATTATAGGAAGACATCGGTACGATGAGTGAAGGTGCCAGCACTGCCGTCTCTCTCCATACCTTTGCTTATCTTACACTTTACGTCGCCTGCATTAAGTCCACGAGTGCTGCCGAGATCTGCGATGCAGCAGCTGTAGCAGTAGAGTGATGGCGTTATTGTTTTGTACTGAGTGTCAGTTCCATCCCTCGTCTCTTCACTGCGCTTTCACAAAATCTTGTTACTCCCGTGTGCGGTTTATACAATATCTGTTGCAATTCATCAGCAACCACGCACACCTACTGTAGCTGCACTGCACGGCAGACCAGTAAACATTTTCCTTCTCGCCTACCTATTCCGTGTGGTGATCTCCTCCTCCTCGTCCTCGTCCTCCTCCTCCTCCTCCTTCTTCTTCTTCTTCTTCTTCTTCTCCCTCTACCTGCTTTTCCCGTGCTTCTAAGATGCTGAAGCTCAGCTTCGACAAGCAATACATTGACCCGATTTTTATCAGAATTATTTCTTTTTATAAATGAAAGTAACTTTTCAGATAACAAGGCACTGAAAGGAATAAATTTTTTTAGATATTGTGCAAAATTTCGGACATATTGGCAGTTGATTTTAAGTTACTTTTTTTCAGGTTATCAATCAGATTATGCTAGAATGTAATATTCGTGATGAGTCAGTAGTACAGATTACAGCCAACACTGCAGTTACGAAAAAAAAAAGACTGCAACAGTCTTAAGGATTCGACATTCACCCAGTTTTGTCCACTGCATCAACTTAAGAGCACAAGACTGTTTCAAAGTGGAATCATTTTCCGAAATTTTATTGGAAACGAAGGCTACTGTGACTTTCTTTCACAACTGTATACAAGCCAATAACAAATTGCGCAATGCTAAAAAAAGAGGAAACAAAATGGTACTGAAACTGATACAAGAGGTGCTGACTCGATGGAACAGCTCATACAACATGCTTAAAACAATTTTGGAATTACGAAGTGATCAATGAAAGTTCAGAAGCGCCGCCTTCCCTCACAGCAGAAATTACTTACCTATACAAGAGGTAATAAGTATCCATGAACCTTCAGAAGCAGCAACAACAACAATTTAAGGGGAGTCATACGTCACTGCTTCCTTAATTATACCTCTTATACGAGGTATTTCTGGAAGTTGTCAGTCTTGGAAAGTTCAAATGGTTCAAATGGCTCTGAGCACTATGGGACTTAACATCTGAGATCATCAGTCCCCTAGAACTTGTAACTACTTAAACCTAACTAACCTAAGGGCATCACACACATCCATGCCCGAGGCAGGATTCGAAGCTGCGACCGTAGTGACCGCGCGGTTCCAGGCAGTCTTGGAAAGTACCTTAACGACTAATGAAGGACGAAGAGCTCTAGATTATTTTATTAAATCCGTCAAAGAAAGCCTTGAAACCATTTGATACACTGACTGTTAATACGCTTGCGAGATTATTAGAGCCTAGATTTAAAAACTTGGATTTAGGACATATCAAGAAGCACAATTACTTCAGATAGGGTATGCTACTATTATCGCAAGATTAGTACCTGAAACAGAAGCATTCATGAGCAGTGCTATAATACGTCTGCTGCTCCGTCCACCAGTCTGAAATAGGATGATCTACTTTTTTTGCTCAATCAGCAACAGTGTAACGTCGATGTCGTTTCACCAGTCAACGATTCCATAATTGACCTACGTCAATATGCTGAAAAATCGCTACCGGACAAGCATGCTTGTGTAACATAATATTGGGAGAAATCTGATAGTACGTTGCGTGCCATGGCCACTAAATATCAGTGCTGTCTAGTGACTTCAATTCCTGCAGGGACGGTTTTCTCCAAAGCAAGAGAAGTAATCAATAAAAAACGCAACAGACTAAAGGAAAACACGTTTACTTTTATAAAACAAATGTTGCATATCTTATAATGTTGTGTTTAAAACAAACAAATTTCTTAGAAAGTTTTTTTTTTCATTTGAAACACCTGCCCAAAACAATCATATATATATATATATCGATGGTTTTTAATGACGCTACCGACAATATCGTATGTGTCAACTACCTGTGTTTAAGTGACACTACCACGAAGCCATGGACCGCACCTGTCATCAAGGCACTATGCAGTTTGCTGGTGGCTTCGTAACGGTGTGGACTGTGTTTACGTGCAATGGAGCAAACCCTCTGGTCTAAGTGAACGATCATTAATCAAAATGTCCACGGGTGTACTGCCGGTCTACAGTGTCCAACGGGCACAATATTTCGGCGATCATACATGTCGCCATCATCAGGTGAACTGACGGACTGAGCTCCTGTGAACGTGTCGGCCCGCTATGCTGCTATGGCTGCTCAGAGGGAACTGGGTTCGGTCGCGTGCGAAGAGTATTTAAATCGGCCGCCGCCGCGACCGAACCCAGTTCCCTCTGAGCAGCCATAGCGTACGGATCTCCATCCCGGCACGTTCACAGGAGCTCAGTCCGTCAGTTCACCTGATGATGGCGACATGTATGATCGCCGAAATATTGTGCCCGTTGGACACTGTAGACCGGCAGTACACCCGTGGATATTTTGATTATCAAATACGCCGGGAGAAACTCAAGAATGAACGATCATTGTTTGGAAATGGTTATGTTCGGCTGCTTGGAGACTATCTGCAGCCATTTGTGGGCCAAACCACGATGGAATTTTTATAGATGACAATCCGCCATGATACCAGCCCACAATTGTTCGCCACTGGTTTGAAGAACGTACTGGACAATTCGAGCGAATGAGTTGACCAGCCAGATCGCCCTACATGAATCCCATTGTACATTAATGGGACATAATCTAGAGGTCAATTTATGCACAAAATCCCGCATGGCAACACTTTCGCAGTTACGGACTGCTGTAGAGGCAGTATGGCTCGGTATGTCTGCAGGGGACTTCCTACGACTTGTTGAGTCCGTGCCGCGCCGAGTTCCTGCAATACGCTGGTCCAGAGGAGGTCCGACACAAAATTTGAAGGAATCCCGTGACCTGCCACCTCAATGTAATGCCTTTGCTGCATACCACAGCCCGAACAGTAACTCTGCGAGAATACATTGGTTTCGCTTCACACACGCGGTGTTCTCGGAACCTCAAAGTCGTCAAGTTTGTTTATTCACCAGAGCATTCAGGTGGACAGCTGCTCCATCTACACTCCTGGAAATTGAAATAAGAACACCGTGAATTCATTGTCCCAGGAAGGGGAAACTTTATTGACACATTCCTGGGGTCAGATACATCACATGATCACACTGACAGAACCACAGGCACATAGACACAGGCAACAGAGCATGCACAATGTCGGCACTAGTACAGTGTATATCCACCTTTCGCAGCAATGCAGGCTGCTATTCTCCCATGGAGACGATCGTAGAGATGCTGGATGTAGTCCTGTGGAACGGCTTGCCATGCCATTTCCACCTGGCGCCTCAGTTGGACCAGCGTTCGTGCTGGACGTGCAGACCGCGTGAGACGACGCTTCATCCAGTCCCAAACATGCTCAATGGGGGACAGATCCGGAGATCTTGCTGGCCAGGGTAGTTGACTTACACCTTCTAGAGCACGCTGGGTGGCACGGGATACATGCGGACGTGCATTGTCCTGTTGGAACAGCAAGTTCCCTTGCCCGTCTAGGAATGGTAGAACGATGGGTTCGATGACGGTTTGGATGTACCGTGCACTATTCAGTGTCCCCTCGACGATCACCAGTGGTGTACGGCCAGTGTAGGAGATCGCTCCCCACACCATGATGCCGGGTGTTGGCCCTGTGTGCCTCGGTCGTATGCAGTCCTGATTGTGGCGCTCACCTGCACGGCGCCAAACACGCATACGACCATCATTGGCACCAAGGCAGAAGCGACTCTCATCGCTGAAGACGACACGTCTCCATTCGTCCCTCCATTCACGCCTGTCGCGACACCACTGGAGGCGGGCTGCACGATGTTGGGGCGTGAGCGGAAGACGGCCTAACGGTGTGCGGGACCGTAGCCCAGCTTCATGGAGACGGTTGCGAATGGTCCTCGCCGATACCCCAGGAGCAACAGTGTCCCTAATTTGCTGGGAAGTGGCGGTGCGGTCCCCTACGGCACTGCTTAGGATCCTACGGTCTTGGCGTGCATCCGTGCGTCGCTGCGGTCCGGTCCCAGGTCGACGGGCACGTGCACCTTCCGCCGACCACTGGCGACAACATCGATGTACTGTGGAGACCTCATGCCCCACGTGTTGAGCAATTCGGCGGTACGTCCACCCGGCCTCCCGCATGCCCACTATACGCCCTCGCTCAAAGTCCGTCAACTGCACATACGGTTCACGTCCACGCTGTCGCGGCATGCTACCAGTGTTAAAGACTGCGATGGAGCTCCGTATGCCACGGCAAACTGGCTGACACTGACGGCGGCGGTGCACAAATGCTGCGCAGCTAGCGCCATTCGACGGCCAACACCGCGGTTCCTGGTGTGTCCGCTGTGCCGTGCGTGTGTCATTGCTTGTACAGCCCTCTCGCAGTGTCCGGAGCAAGTATGGTGGGTCTGACACACCGGTGTCAATGTGTTCTTTTTTCCATTTCCAGGAGTGTATGAACCAGATGCAGCCAACATCCAGTCCGTCATTATCAACCACTGTGAGAATCTGGATCGCAAAGTGAGCCTTCTGTTGCCCATCACGTACAGGTACGGCCTGCTGGATTTTGATTTGGAATGGCAACGTGTGTAGCCTCTTGTCTCGGTATTTTCTGCGAGCTGGAACGCTTCATAGCAGTCTCTGCTGCAATTCTCCGGACGAATTTCGTTGGATTTTGCCGAATTAGTTCAGAAACCGTGATGACATGTTCAAGACTAACTACAGTTTGTCTGTGGCCAACATTGCCCGCTAGATCATGAAGCACGCTGCATCGAATTTGGCGAAGAGTTTGCGATAGGTTTTAGCATCGGGTCCTTTTGGAAGATTAAATCGTGTTGAAAACTACATCTTCTTCCTGCACGACTGTGGTATTCCAGTACCAGAAACACACGTTGTTCAATAGAACACAGTGATTTCAAACTCTTCCTTCGGTACATTGACCTCCTTTCGCGTTTCAATAGTGAAACTGATCGCTCCGAGGTGAGACCACTATTTATAGGCACTACGTATTACAATTACAGCATAATCAGTTAGCAGCTTGCCGAACTATTTCGAAATTTCTATATCACCTCCGCATAAAATTCTTACAGCTTTCATAATAAACATACCATTTGTTGAGCTCGTCTAACGATCTTTCATACAGAGGTATTTAAATCAGTGACTCTTTCGTTGGACATCCACAATTTACGCATCAAAAAATTGCATTAGTGTAGAAACTGTAAATACCATTGTCTCATGTTGATAAAAGTGAATAATAGCGTGTATTGTAACTTCACTGCTCTCTCTCTCTCTCTCTCTCTCTCTCTCCTGTATATACTCTTAATAATAATAAAATACCGGTCACAGATTAAATATAATATTTCATGCTTTGTGAACAAAATTTTTAAAAATTGAAAAAAAGAAACGGACAGAATTTTTGTGAACTGACTTGTCCAAGAAAATGGTTCAAGTGGCTCTGAGCACTATGGGACTCAACTTTTGAGACCATTAGTCCCCTAGAACTTAGAACTAGTTAAACCTAACTAACCTAAGGACATCACACACATCCATGCCCGAGGCAGGATTCGAACCTGCGACCGTAGCGGTCTCGCGGTTCCAGACTGCAGCGCCTAGAACCGCACGGCCAGACTTGTCTAAAAGTAGGAATAACAAAGGTAAGCGAAACATTCGACGCTCCTCATTTCCTGTACATGATTTCGAGTATAGTTAAGGCGTGAAAAACGTTTGTCTGATCTAGTTTATTTCTTACTTCTACACAAATCATTTCACAAAACATTCCACCATTTATTTTTTCAAATTTATTACTACATTACATTCAGTAAATAAATCAATTTAGACAATCACGTACGAGTAACAATAATAAACTCATTTTATAGATGTTGTACGCTGTCAGCATATACAACTCAGTGTAAACGTACTGTAGGCAACTTAGCTCCATCCTTGAGTGAACGTTTTGGTGACCGGTTTGCATGTAATACTTTAGGGGGAGCTTAGCAAAAGAAAACATTGTCTGGACAGTTATATCCTTCCTTCGTTGTGCGATTGTCCAATTTCGACTCGAGTCATTTTCAGTCACCTACAAAAATAAGGTAGTAACGTTCTTGGTTCAAATGGTTCTGAGCACTATGCGACTTAACTTCTGAGGTCATCAGTCGCCTAGAACTTAGAACTAATTAAACCTAACTAACGTAAGGACATCACACACATCCATGCCCGAGGCAGGATTCGAACCTGCGACCGTAGAGGTCACGCGGTTCCAGACTGAAGCGCCTTTAACCGCACGGCCACACCGGCCGGCAGTAACGTTCTTCCATGACGTTAATAAACAAAACAGATACACATAGCTGTGGCTTTCGTCGTCAATAATATATTCTCCCTCACTATTTGCAACAGTCTGTCAACGCTGCGGTAGCTTTTTCCATTTCAAGACTGTAGAAACCACGTGGAACTCGTCGAGGCGTGTAGGGAGAACAGTTTCACCCGGAAAGGAAGTTCCTTGATGGTTTTTCGACAGAGAGCGGAAAATGTGGAAGTCTGAGGGCGCAAGATCTGGTGAATAAGTGGGTGCAAGATGATTACCCAACCCAACTCCTGGATAATGTCTTTTGTCAGTCTAGCACAACGCAGGCGGGCGTTACAGTGGAGTAGCATCACTTCACACAGAGCGTAGTTCTTGGATTACATCCGCAAGACCACTCAGTTGTTGACAGTAAATGAGAGCAGCGATGGTTACACCTCGGGGAAGCAATTCGTAGCACGAATCAAGACGATCAAGTAGAGATGTACATGTGGCCACCAACTGATTTTTGTGATTTTGACTTTAGAGCACGCGGTACCCATACATTCGATTTTTGAACATTTCCCATCGCATGGAAAATTCGCACAATGATTGAATCGCATTTGCCAATTCTCGTGTACATTGACAGGTGTCATTGAGGATTAATACGTATAACGATATTCATCAAAGTCCGAACGTCTTTTTGAACGTGGAGAGTCGCTAACGTCAAAACGATACTCCTTAAAGCGAGAAAACCATTTTCCTGCCGTGATCTGTCCAGTGGCGTTATCCCCATACACGGCGGAATGTTTCTGGCTACCTTCACAGCTGTCGCCCCTCTACTGAACTTAAACAGAGGAATACACGGTGTGTCTAAAAAGTTTGGTAAATGCTATCAGACAACAAACAAAAAAAACGATACAAACAAATGTTCTTTATTGTCCTTCAAAATAGTCGCCACCCGCTACAACACACTTTTGACAACGATCCTACAGCTTCTGGAAACTACCAGCAAAGGCTTCGTGTGGAATCGAACGCAGAACGGTTGTCACACGATCTTTGATGGCATTCACGTCCGCACAACGTTCATCTTTCACGGCCGCCTTAGAGCGGGGAGTCAGGAAGAAGTCCGCAGAAGCCAGATCAGGGGAGTACGGAGGGTGTCCGAGAAAGTTATCGTCTTCTGCGCCAGGAACTGGTGCACACAGATCGCGCAGTGTGCAGGGGGCATTGCCATGGGCAGCATCCATTTCCCAGTACTGTGCAACTCTGGCCGGACCTGCCGGATACGCTGTAGCAATCGTTTCAAAACGGACTGTAAAAGACAGCATTAATGGTCTGCCCTGCGGGAACAAATTCCTTGTGGATGACGACATTGTTGTCGAAGAAGGCGATGAAATTGAAATCGTCAGAAGTTTCCATCCGTTTCGCCTTCTGCTCGTCTGTGAGCTTGTGGGGCACAAATCTACAGCAGATCTTCCGCTTACCCAAGTCATCGCGGACGAAGGTGTGCGCCGTGTCCTTGCTTCATACCCAATTCCTCCGCAATCAATGTGAGAGTCCGTAGCCGATCTTGTGCCAGCATTTATCGCCCTTTCTCGATCTTTTCTGGGGTTCTGCTCGTCGATGGCCGAACGGAACGTGGCTCATCGTCAGTTGTTTCCTTCCACTCACAGAAGCGTTTAACTATTCGTAAACGTACACTAGTGGCCATTAAAATTGCTACACCAAGAAGAAATTCAGATGATAAACGGGTATTCATTGGACAAATATATTATACTAGAACCGACATGTGATTACATTTTCACGAAATTTGGGTGCATAGAACCTGAGAAATCAGTACCCAGAACAACCACCTCTCGCCGTAATAACGGCCTTGACACGCCTGGGCATTGAGTCAAACAGAGCTTGGATGGCGTGTACAGGTACAGCTGCCCATGCAGCTTCAACACGATACCACAGTTCATCAAGAGTAGTGACTGGCGTATTGTAACGAGCCAGTTGCTCGGCCACCATTGACCAGACGTTTTCAGTTGGTGAGAGATCTGGAGAATGTGCTGGCCAGGGCAGCAGTCGAACATTTTCTGTATCCAGAAAGGCCCGTACAGGACCTGGAACATGCGGGCTTGCATTATCCTGCTGAAATGTAAGGTTTCGCAGGGATCAAATGAAGGGTAGAGCCACGGGTCGTAACACATATGAAATGCAACGTCCACTGTTCAAAGTGCCGTCAGTGCGAACAAAAGGTGACCGAGACGTGTAACCAATGGCACCCCATACCAACACGCCGGGTGATACGCCAGTATGGCTATGACGAATACACGCTTCCAATGTGCGTTCACCGCGATGTCGCCAAACACGGATACGACCATCGTGATGCTATAAACAGAACCTGGATTCATCCGAAAAAAATGACTTTTTGCCATTCGTGCACCCAGGTTCGTCGTTGAGTACACTATCGCAGGCGCTCCTGTCTGTGATGCAGTGTCAAGGGTAACCGCAACCATGGTCCCAGAGCTGATAGTCCATGCTGCTGCAAACGTCGTCGAACTGTTCGTGCAGATGGTTGATGTCTTGCAAATGTCCCCATCTGTTGACTCAGGGATCGAGACGTGGCTGCACGATCCGTTACAGCCATGCGGATAAGATATGTCATCTCGACTGCTAGTGATACGAGGCCGTTGGGATCCAGCACGGCGTTCCGTATTACCCTCCTGAACCCACTGATTCCATATTCTGTTAACAGTCATTGGATCTCGACCAACGCGAGCAGCAATGTCGCGATACGATAAACCGCAATTGCGATAGGCTACAATCCGACCTTTATCAAAGTCGGAAACGTGATGGTACGCATTTCTCCTTCTTACACGAGGCATCACAACAACGTTTCACCAGTCAACGCCGGGTCAACTGCTGTTTGAGAAATCGGTTGGAAACTTTCCTCGTGTCAGTACGTTGTAGGTGTTGCCACTGGCGCCAACTTTGTGTGACTGCTCTGAAAAGCTAATCATTTGCATATCACAGCACCTTCTTCCTGTCGGTTAAATGTCGCGTCTGTAGCACGTCATCTTCGTGGTGCAGCAATTTCAATGGCCAGTAGTGTATTTTCTCCTCGCGGCTTCCCTCCCGTACACCTGTACCAACATTTCGTGTGTCTCCTTTGCAGTCTTCCCCAATCTGTAGCAGAACATGTTTAGACGTTGCTCCATTGCGCTGTGACACTCCCTCTCACACTGACTACGTTCAATTGGTCGCAGTCTGTTTGCGGAGTCAGTCACATGCAGAGCATGCCGTTTACAGATTCTCCTCAAGTCTCTAAATAACATGCGCATGCACGCAGACATGCGCCAAGTTTCCCTTCAGGTATGACACCATTCACCGAACTTTTTAGACACACGACGTATGTCGGATATGTTCCAACTTCTCCACTTAGCACTCCGTTTTCTAGTGTACACAACTCCACTCACTACCTACAAATGGCGCAATGACAATATGTTAACACAGTTAGCAATAGTGAACTACAAATAATAAACGACAATCGGTAAATAAACCTGTAACACCCGGAATACCAACATGGAAAACAAAAGCGCTATGAACTTGTCCACCAACCTAATACATTATAATTTATACATGGTGGAATATCACTAAATATAACTACAGTTGCGTTTACATTCCATTAAAAGCGGTCATTCTTATTCATACATAAGCATTACGCAATATGCCCTACGTGTTGACATGCAAACGAAAATCCATTACATATCATCAAGTATACGGCGAATACTACGTCTGCATTGCAATCTGAGATCGAAAATATCGTCTTAGAAACAAATGCCACGTCATATATTTTGTAAACCAAAAGACTTCTACAAACAGACAGAGGCTGAAATCAGCTAACAAAACACACAAATATGTCCGTGCTTACTGCAGAGAATGGCCACGGAAAGAAATTCGTAAGCTGTTCTAATTTCTAGCAACGAGTACATTCAAAGATAAGATGGATGACTATCGGCAATGAACTTCTGTGCGTATTATATGCTTCGCTGGCGTCTCACTAAGTGCAACTTAATGTTACAATGTAAAAATAGATTAATGAAATATGAGTTACAACGTCAAGGTAATATTCATAAAGGGCACGTTATAAAACAGTATTCAAGCAACTGAAGGTGGAAATCCAAGTATGCACATTAAGGGGGGACGTTCACGAATAACACGGACTTCTTTAAGAAATACATTAAATCCACAATTTTGAATATATGCCAATAAAATGTTGTACCGTGCTTTCCATGAAACTAACACATTTACTGTTAAGTTCTTTGGATTACAGATATTTAACTTTTTTACGGGAACTAAAAAAAATATTGTCAAGAAATAATATATGTGCCTTATTCTCAGATACTATTCAACAGATTTCTACAAAATTTTCTGTTACAATTTTTGGCACATACTAAGCTTCTCACACGAGGTTTTTTTAAATATATAGATTACGGGAATTTTAATAAATATTCATTATAATTCTGTAAGTATAATACAAAATTCACGCAAATTTACACGCACTTTGCCCATATCTTAACTTACACTCAGAATTTCTAAATTTACTCTTGAAACAACACTTATTGGTCATGTAGAAATAAACGCACAAAATTTCATAATTCTATCCTTCATAGATACCGGGAAAAAAGTTCATACAAAATTTAAAACCATAATTTTCAGGAAATGCAATTTAAAGTTCAACCTAACGTTTTTCCTTATGCCACCACTTCAGAAGGCCCCCGATTTGTACTCAGGGTGCTCTCACGCTTCACTGCTTCTCTTCTGGTTTCTTATTTTTTGCCTTCTTTCCTTCACCAGATGTTCAACTGACTTTTCAGCTGCAGAGAGATGTTGTAAATCTATTTCCCTAAAGAAGTCTTGAGTGAAATTTCCTATCTTGAAACCCTTTCTCTCTATTACCTTCATATTCCATACATCCCTATCATTAAATACAAGAACTGCATCAAGTTGCAATTATCTCAACTGTCGCAGATGAAAATGCGGCTTTAGAACATTTTGTGCGTGTGGGCGAATTTAGACTTATTGAGATTGTGGATTTTGCCATGAACACACTTTTTTTAGAAGCCCAGGATCGGCCAGAATCCTGTAAGTGGGCTTGACAACATCCAGGGTACAATTTGAAACCCTCTTCTTGTGAATGTTGGGGTCGTTATTCCTCTGAATCACATTACTTTAGATCTAAGCACATTGCTGGATTGTTACTGTCTCTAAAGACTTGTATTCAGTTACTTATGCAAACGCAGTTTATCCAGTTCATTATACACTGTTTGTGATCGTAGTATTATTGAATGATGAAAGAATTGAACACTTGCATAAGGCAAAACAAGAATTGCTTCTTTATAAAGAGAGTTGCTGGTTTGTTAGTGTTCCTAAAATACGGAACAGAGTTACAAACGATCAATAAAAACAACTAGTATGTATCATAGCCTTCTAGATTCATCCCGCGCAAGTTTACTTGAAAGTAATCGTCGAAATCGTTGTTCACTGTGTGTTCAAAAAGTGGGCGTGGCAGGCAGGTCGCGTCACACAATTAATTACTTTTCAGGTACTTTGGATGCGATTTCATCATTGAAACTTTCGGAACTTATTGTCCATGAGTCCTACTAATAAATAAATAACTGAAAATCGAAATTTTCGGTCAATTTTATGGACTTCTCTCCTTAAGTGATAAACATTACTTGTGGTTATAACGCTGAAGGCTGACACAGTGTGATGATAAAAACCTTAGTTTTGTGAAGGAAAAGATAGGGATCCGAGGGGGACAGGTAGAGTCACACTCTTTACCTAAAATGGTTTCTTTCACAAAATTATTGCACGGTGTCGAACCACACATGAACAAAATATTTACCTTCAGGGGAGACTGTACTAAAACATCAGTCTCTTTCAAAGAAAATTCATGCCTCTTTCATATATTTAGAGTGTTTACTGTTAGGTCACAGGAAGATCTGGCTGTATTCGAATTACACATACATCTATTGTAGGAAATATTTGAAATATGCACCGCGCAAGGTGCCAAAGTGGTCAAGATAGCACCTGTCCATCACATCCATGTGCTGCTGGCAAGATGCACTGATGGCAAGACACAGAATTCTAACGAAAGTTTGCACTGTGTCATTTGATCCAAGTGTCCCACAGACAAAAAGGAATAAAGTTTTGGGTCTTGCAGAAGCTGTTTCTCAGTCTAGTACGGGATGTTTGAAGAAAGCAAGACACCTAGCACTCCTTTACCATCCACCCAGAAATAGATCCGCTTAGCTAGAGGTCAACAACGGATCAAAAAGTACACGAGAGGCTGTCGGGAGAAGGAAAAATTTAAGGAAAAGGCTGTCCCGGTCTTGAAATTACAACAAGAATCCTTACATGCATCTATTAATCCATCTCCTCCTACTCCCTCTCTCTCTGCATCTCCAACACCTACCTGCCAATCAGGCAACACCGTCCGACATCTTGATAAATCTAAATAAAATTTTGAAGGAAGTAGCCTTGAGGTATTTGCATAGTTCTATGCAGTAACGTTATCGAAAATGTAGTTTGTCTATTTTACTGTCACATTTATGTACTGATAAATAAAGAACATGTAAGTTTGAAACTTGAAAACTACTGAAAGTAAATTAGTAATATTTCTCATCAAACGAATGAATAGAACTGTTGAACAATGTTCTGTGAATGACCTAAAGAGTCTGGAATGTGAAAATTGATATCTGAGTACTAAAAACAGGTTTTCAAAAACACTGTTAAAAGCATATTAAAAACTGACAATACTCAAAATCAGTGAAGTTCTGGACCTCGATGTTTGGGTATTGCTCCATCTTTACATCATAGACATGACTTTAAAATTCGGGTGAAATCGCCAAAAAAAAGTTAAAATATATTACTTATTTAGCCACTAGCTTTTATCTCACAGGCTTTTCCCCTGTATGTGTCCAATGCACTGAACATACCTCATCATCCCCTTTCAGTGTCCACCTCTTCCTCCCTCTGTCTGTCTGTCCATCCCATCCTCCCACCTGTATTTGTGTATCTCTGTCCCCCTCCACCCCCCCATCTCTCTGTATCTCCCCCCCTCTCTCTCTTTGTCCATTTCCTCCAGCCCCTCTCACTGATCATAACTTCCTCCCACAATCCTCTGACCATATCCTCCTCCACCCCCTTCCACTTACCGTCTCTGCCTCCCCCTCTTCCTTATCCATCCGCCCACTAACCCCTTCACCTTCCATCTGTCTGAAGCATCTTCCCCTTCTCTTCTCTCTCTGTCCATTTCCTCCCCCATCATCTCCTCTACCCATCTCAACCTATCCCTAGCCATAATCATCAGCATGTGTAGTCTCTGCAGTAAGGTTGAATAAAAAGATGGTACTGCTCCCACAACACACCTGTCATGCAGTGCAGCCTATACACTAGGAGCTGGAACAAACACTTTATTGCTTGTACCTCTGCTCCTGTTGGGAGGTTATGAACCCCACAGTGCTGATAATCATGAGGCCCTTTGTCTCTGTGCTATATATATATATGCAGCGATCATCTGTTAATGTTAGTTATTGATGGAAGTTTGTCCATCTACCATATAGACTATTATCCTCATGAGGCAAAAAATTATGCCCATTAGTTTATTTGCCACATTTGAACATAGCACAGCAGCAGTTATGCAGGGTATCGATTGAACAAGTGCTTGGCTCTTTCTTGAGGTATGTGGCACCAGATTATGAGTCAATGGTTTTTAGGTGAGGAGCTGGTGTTCGATAGCATCCCAGATGTGTTCCATTCGGTTCGAGTGAGGCAGATTTGGTGGCCAAGACATCAACATGAGTTGAGTATCGTGCTGCTGAAACCATTCTAGCATAATTATGGCCCGGTTATAAGGATACCTGTGCTGCCGAAAGATTCGGGTGCTGCTGAGGAATACGTCGAGCACGAAGAGATGCAGATGATCTGCAGTAGTGTTCATATAGTCCACTGCTGCCACGGTGCTCTCTATTACTACCGCAGATGCCACAGAAGTCTAGGTGAATGTCCCCAATAGCTCAATACTGTGCCCGCCAGCCTGCATCCTCGACATGGCGCACGTTTCGAGCAGCCGTCCGTCTGGGTGACGACTTACCTGGACTCGGCGGTGTAGTTGAATGAAGCAGGCCTATACTACTCTCACACCATGCCTGTCATACAGGGCAGGCTACACGCCAGGGACTGGAAAAAACACGTCGTTACCTGTACTCTGCCCCTGTCGTGGTGCTCTCGGGTACTATCACAGTATTATAATCATAAGCTGATAAGCCATAAATACAATTTTCCTGTTTCCTAACAACGTTTCACTATTATATACCAACTGAGTACCTGCTGTTGTCCTATTCCAATCTTCTATTAATCCATCTCCTCCTATTTCCTCTCCCTGTGCATCTCCACCACCTAACTGCTGATCAAGTGACACAGTCTGACGTCTCGATACTGTACCTACTGCAGTCACAATTGACGATATCACTGAGTCAATGTGGAAACCCTAAAAGTCAACTGCTGGTAAGCCCCAGGTTGAACAATGAGCGCTGAACGAAGTGCTCTAAAACACTTGTGCGTGCACTGTCATTGTACTCTGTCACTAGATTTGCCACATACTACCACGTATCTCCTTTAGAGATAAGATATCAACCTTCGATGTTAGCAAGGAAAAACAGACTGCTTGTTACCGCTACCTGTTCAGTGCACACCCATAAGTCAGATACGTGTAAAAATTGCAGTCTGAATGTAGTCTCGTGACTTCGTTTTATCAGCGAGAATTTTGTGAAACTGTAACTTGTCTATGAAGGATATGGCGCATAGAACACTAGTGCGACCCATACTTGAGAACCGGTAGTGTATTTGGGATCCCTGCCATGTCAGATTAGAGGAAGACACCGAGGTAATTCAGTGTGACGCGCTGCTAGGTTTGTTACCCGTAGTATTACAGAGATGCTTTGTGAACTCAAATTGGACTCCCTGGAGGCAGGCGGCGCCCTTTTCGTGAGGCTCTATCCATTAAATAGTCGGCAACGCACATTCAGCGTAAGCACCGTGAAGATACAATGACAAACTAGTGCTCGTAATGAGGCATACAGACTGTCGTTTGTTCCTCGCTATATCTGCGAGTTGAACGGCACAGGAGACGACTAATAGTAGTGGTACGTGGTGCCCTCTGCCACGCACGGTATGGCGGTTTGCGGACTATGTATGTAGATGTAGGTCCAGATACAGATCTGTCACACAATGAAAACAGATTCAAGAAAACTACTCTTAATAGATGACAGGTTAGGACACGAACACGGTTCGAGTGATAACTACGTGATGGTGTTTACAGGTAGCTGTCAAAAAGTAGTTTCTTAAGTGGCGCGTGCTCAAAACAGATGTAAAATCTAAGAAATGCATGTCTTGTAAATACTTAAGTGCTAAGTATTGCGGCTGAGTATGGAAAGTCGCTCACAACGCCGATTCCGCCACTACACTTTCACGACTGAATGAATTCTTCATGTTCGAACATATGACTGCGAGAGCACCACCAGTTGGTTAACACAAAGGAAGTTACAAGAGAACCTTAATTAATTCCCTGTCTATAATCTCGTCTCCACAAAACCTTGACTCTATACTGTACAATAACAGGACAACAGTCCATGAAATCGAGAAATAATTTTGTCCTGTACGGGTCCAGAACTTCAAAGACGAACCAAAACATTTTAACGACCACAGACCGCTCAACTAAACGACTTTTAGTTGAGTTGCGGTCACGTGACCCGATGAAGCCGCTGGCGCACGGACAGTGGAGTCGAGCGTCACCGCTGAACGTGCCAAGTTCGCCGTGTGCTGCCCGCTCACACACACACACACATACCGAGCACGCTTCAGCTGCAGTCGTCGGCAGCAGGTGGTATACAAATCACACTTCTTACGAACTGGAAGGGCGCCAGATTCGAACGTCCTCTGCTGGGTAGCAGCGCGATCATTGCCGTGGATTGCTAACTGAAGGGGACCGAGTTCGATTCTCAGATGGTTAGGACATTTTTTCCGCTCTGGAACTGTGTGTTGTGTTGTCCTCGCGTTCATATCATCATAATTGACGTTCCGCTATTGAGGTAGCTCTTGTGGCGTCTCCCGGCGTATTTTTTCCTGTGAAAAAACTTGAAAAAAATGACTTAATGTTTTCCTGTAAAATGTGAAAAACACTAATTAGATTGAAAATGATAAATACAATAAGCACGATTTATTACCTATGCAAACAATAATTAAAGGAGACAATATATACTCTCTCATTTTCATTTGTCTGATAAAAGAGAAGACATTGTAGGTTTTCGAGTAGTATCGCTGACCTAGGCAAGACGCACTCTTACTACGTTCCATATTAAGAGGTCTGTAATAAGTGAAATAACTGTTAATTTATCTAAATTGTTTTCAGAATACAAAATGTTATTTGTTACTATAGAAACCATTTTTTATTTATGGAAGAATTGTGTCCTTTCCTGCACTTATTAAAAGTTTTATTATTTAAGATCTTACCCAGCTGTTGTCCGCCAGTACTATTGGTACAACTATTTTTGGTAATTACGGCTTTTATACCCCAGATATTATTGAGATGATTAATTTAGATTACGCATTTATGAAAACTTTTAAGTGTCTCCCACATTAGTTTCATTTCCTCATTCAAAGTTTGCCGTACTGGGCCACAAATATCGAGTTCGTTATTTCTCCCGTAGGCGCCATAACAGAGAAAGCCATAACTAAATATGCTTCATGCAATTAAAATTAAGAAACCAGTGTGCTACTAATAAATGCACATACACGCGAACCCTAAAGTTTCAACCCCTGAGACCAAAAGATATCATTTCATACGTTGTTTTTGTTTTGATGTGCAAAACGTATCTGCACGCTAACGTAACTTTAATAAAAGGAAATAATTATAACCAATTATTTAGCACACCGAAGTGTTCCGTGAAACAAATGTGTTAACAGATTGTAATAAGATCTGTGACTTAAAAAAATAATTAATCATCATCTGTTTAGAAAACGGTTTCATACAACACGTTACAGTTACCCTACACACAGATCATTCATTCACATTTACACACATACTATATATATGTATTTATATCACTCACGTATGGGCTCAATAAGACCACGCGAGGTACAATCAACGTTGCTTTCGATGAATGGCCTTCCTTTGTGTCCAAATTTGTTTCATCAGCCCGTTTTCTAATTTTCCTCTGACCAACTTTCCAATCGAATATCTTTTGTCTGGACGTTTTTCTGTCTGTAACGTCTGCCTGAGTTATATCGGCTGCTTTATGATCCTCCTTAATCACCACAACACATTTCATCGGCTCAGTTTTGGCATTCCTTCCGTTTTAGAAGAATTCTACTATTTCTTTTGTCAACATAGTGAATACCATTCTTTTATTGTGCCCATAAAATTTCAGTCTTCGTTTTCTCATGTCACCATGTATTTCCGTGTATTCTTCTATTTCCTTATTACTTTGCAGCTTGTAAGTTTCTCCATCAATAATTTCGCGGCCTAATATTTTTCTTTTTCTTTCTTTCTTTCTTTCTTTTGAATTTCTTCACTATCCCTCTTTCCATTTAAAACTGAAGTTTCTGCTCCATTACCCATCACGCCACGCCGACCGTGAATGATGTGAGACCAAATTTTGCATCTTACAATCTCCTCAGAGCTTTAATCGTAGATATGTTATTAACCGACATTTAATTACTGAAAACTGTATCAAGAGCAATTCGTCTTTGATGGATCCGAAAGATTTCGATATCGATACTGATATATTTATTGATTTACTGCTTTTATTCTGCTTTGCGTGTTTCGGTCTTACGCCATTCTCAAAGGCTCTACAAGAGAAATACATGAAAAAGTATCAGCCGAAAAAATGTTGGCACAGTTGCATAAAATGTAGATCGTACAAAGGGAAGAAGCAAACGCTCAGAGAAAAACGTTCATAACATTACGTAAAATGCGCATCGTTAAAAACGAAGGAAGCAAGAAAACACCCAAATCTACGCAAAACATTTATATGTGAATCCTAAACGGCGTTTGTCAACCCTGTATATTGGTATCTGGTCTACCTTACGCAATGACATTTCAGTGCAAACAGACTGGCTGTACACACCAGACCATTAGGTAAAGAAGACCGCTACATGTCAGTACTATACGGTGATTGTGAAAGTCGTGTTTTAAAATACAGAAGTACTGATGCAATTAATATATTACAGTATTAAATAACAAATAATTTTCTATTGTATCTATTACATTACCCCGTTTATTATTTAACAAGTATCTATCTGATGCAATGAATCTGATGAAAATTATCAACGCAACACACATTAACAAATACGTGACACTGTTAAGCAATTCTCTAATATTAAAAAAGGAACAAATACGGCAACTCTGAAAGTCTGGATCTCGGTGACGGATACATCGAGTGAAGTTTCAAGTTTCTCGCGAACTTAAGAATATATTGTGGTGTCACCGCCAGACACCACACTTGCTAGGTAGTAGCCTTTAAATCGGCCGCGGTCCGTTAGTATACGTTGGACCCGCGTGTCGCCACTATCAGTGATTGCAGACCGAGCGCCGCCACACGGCAGGTCTAGTCTAGAGAGACTCCCTAGCACTCGCCCCAGTTGTACAGCCGACTTTGCTAGCGATGGTTCACTGACTACATACGCTCTCATTTGCAGAGACGACCGTTTAGCATAGCCTTCAGCTACGTCATTTGCTACGACCTAGCAAGGTGCCATATTCAGTTACTATAATCTGAACAGATAATATTGTGAATCATGTACCGTCAAAAGCGGCGTTCATCATAAATGGATTAAAGTTAAGTATCAACTAGCTACGTCCGCTTTCTGAATTCTAATTCCTTGTCATGTTCCAGACCTCACGTCAGTATAGTCCTTCCCTCCTCACGCCAGCCTGCGTGAGCTAAACGCGTGCGTTTCGGCCTTCAATAGTAACACGGTGTTGGCTCTTCAGCCAACACAAGATATATCACATAAATTTCGACGATTCCGGTCGTGTCATTTGTTTTCCTTAATAGTCTAGCGCTGCTCAGAGAGGTGCAACTTGACTGCACAACACACTTTTAACAGTAACAACAATCTGCGTTTAGGTGGTTTCACATATGCCGTTACAACTTACTTACTTTCAGTGGTCGTGTTTGAGTAACAGCTGTATTCCTTCTTGAAAGTCACCAACATGGTTGTTCACATGTGTGTTCACGATTTGTTAGGGGAGGAGGAGGAGGAAGAGATTAGTGTTACCAACGAGGTCATTAGAGACGTATCACAATCTCGGATTAGTGAAGGATGGAGAAGAAAAGCAGCCGTGCCTTTTCGAAGGAAACATCCTGGCGTTTGCATCAAGTGATTTTAGGGAAAGCATGGAAAACACATGAGGATAGCTGGACGCGGGTTTGAACCGTCGACCTCCCTAGTGCTGCTCCAGTGTGCTACCACTGCGCTGTCGCTCTCGGTAATTTGCCACGAACAGAAATTATAGGAGTGCCATCCCCACTGTTAAGGTGTAAGTCAGTGCTGGCACGATAAAGCGACAGCTGCCGCCCTTAGATGAAGAGGACGTGAGCGCCGTGCCCGACTGGTGGCACCAACTTCAATAACAGCTTCAGTGCTAGCCACTTCGTTAGCAGACGCATCTATCATTAGTACGCTCTACGCAGGACAGACTTGTATTTGCCTATTCTGAAGAAGACTGATTATTTTGCATGTCGCCCTTTACTTGCCACACATATCAAAGTTAAATAACTGAATTGTCTTTTGTAATAAAACTCATTAATACGAATTGTTTGATTGTCTAGCGAACGGAGAATGCAGGATTCCTAGACAAAACAACATTGCCGACGAGGTTCGTCGAATAACACGGTGACGAAGATGTCCGAATAACATAGCGACCACTTGCTGACATTTGAACCCCAAGCAACCAGCTGCCACAGATTTTGTTTTATCGTGGGCTTTTGGGTTTTGCTGGTGCCTTAATTCTAGCTTGTCTTTTCTTTTCAGGGGTGTGTTTAAATGTTTTAGCAGTGTCTCTTATAGTGTTTTTCCAATTCAGTGTTTTCAGGTTGCCGGTGGATAAATTTTCTTTGTTAGTGTGCTTATCGCTTGCATTGTCTGTTTATTGCATTTGCCTACTCCAAACTGAGCAACCAATCTCTCCCACCCTCTAATCAGGCACCTCAGCTGCAAGTGCTAGATGCAAAGCAGCTAACACAGATGTTTCAGTTTCAGATGCAGCACATTGCAACCGTTCTAAACACGTAAAGCAGTTACTGGCAAACTGAGCGACAAACACATCCCAACAAGCAACAACTGTAGCTCCGAGTGCCATGCCACCTTTTCGCTGGTTTAATGAAAAAGAAGAGGAATGGCTCGAGTGTTTGCAACAGTATGAGGCGCACATCATTGCTCACAAAGTTTCAGGTACCGGTTCTGTCAAACTACACTACTTTTTGTCAATGATAGGCAGTGCAGTCTTTCATCTGCTCCCTAACATCAAGTGAATGTGGGGGCAGCTATATACCAGTTCTTTCATTGCAAAAGAAACTCAGAACAAACTTATCACGAGTCAGTAACAGATCTGCAGGGTTATTATCGAAAAACCTTGAAAATAAAATATTCAAATGTTTTGTGAAATGATTTGTGTTAAAGTAAGAAATAAAACAGATTAGAGAGACCTTTAAATTATGGTCGAAATCATGGACAACAAATGAGGTGGCTCAGGTTTCTAATTTTATTTCTTACTTTTAGACAAATGTAGGCATTTTGTGAGAAGGGATTTTTCGAAATTTCATCCATAAGGGAGTGAAAGAGGGGATGAAAAGTTTTTGGAAAATATCTCGCTATTAAGGCAATTTTGAAGCTAGAAGTACAAAAACTGGAATTTGGTTTCTCAGCCAGATATTAAGAGAATACCTGTTTCAGCATTTTTGGAAATTCAACTTGTAAGATAGTGAAATAATGGATGAAAATAAATTATTACTAAAGAGGTTCTAAAGCATTTTAATGCTACATCTGGAAAACTGGTATTTGACTTCTTGGCTACAAACAGAATAATCCGTGTTTCAGCGTTTTTGGAAAATCAGTCCCTAGGGGGGTGAAATAAGAGATGAAATATATATACTAAAATGGTATCTGTTCTTTCGGACATGTCCAAAGGAACAGACACCATCGATGACCATGCAGCTCGTTAGAATGAAATTACAATGAAATGAACACCCTTAGCTGGTTACAGGCGTTGACATTCGTCAACGGGGACAGATGAAAATGTGTGCCCCGACCGGGACTCGAACTCTTACCTTTCTTGCCACAAGCGTAACGCTGTGCTTGTCTGGACGCATCCCTCTTGGCGTTTGTGCCGTGAAGAGCACCGAGGCTATGACTTAATTCTATTCATTGATGTGGCCAAGTGTTAGAGAACTGTTTATGCGGCTTGGTGCACGCGTGCTGTCACTGCCTGCAGGGCTGGTCGTCAGCAAGGGACGACTCAACCCGACAAATTGGTGGCTGCTCAAATGTATCGGCCGCTACGGCACCTTGAATCGTAGCGATCTAGGATTTGCACTACGTGATAATGGGCGGGGCACTACGAATATAACGGTGGCTCAGATGGACAGAGCGTCTGCCATGTAAGTAGGAGATCCCGGGTTCGAGTCCCCGTCGGGGTGCACATTTTCATCTGTCCCCATTGACGTATGTCAACGCCTGTAAGCAGATAAGGGTGTTCATTTCATTGTAGAGATGAAATAGTTTATGAAATATTTCATTGTGAACCATTTTTTAAAGCCGAATCTAGGAAAATTTGTATTTGGATTCTCGGTTAGAAATAGAAAAAAAATTGGTGTTTCTCTATTGTTGGAAATTCAGCCCCTAAGGTTGTGAAATAGGGGACGAAAGTTTGTATGAAAATATTTCATTGTCTGGGTTAGAAATAAAGAAATCTGTGTTAGTGACTGAAATTTTCCATGGAAATAGCGCAACAAGAACTCAAAAGGCAGGGTTATCGAAACTACTGTGACTGCAACTACCAGAATCGCTTTGTGGTCAGTAGTACCGGGTGTTCAAAAAGTCAGTATGAATTTGAAAACTTAATAAACCACGGAATAATGTAGATAGAGAGGTAAAAATTGACACACATGCGTGGCGTGACATGGGGTTTTATTAGAACAAAAAAAAAAAAATGTTGCTAGAAGCCTGAAAGATCTCTTGCGCGCGTCGTTTGGTGATGATCGTGTGCTCAGCCGCCACTTTCGTCATGCTTGGCCTCCCAGGTCCCCAGGCCTCAGTCCGTGCGATTATTGGCTTTGGGGTTACCTGAAGTCGCAAGTGTATCGCGATCGACCGACATCTCTAGGGATGCTGAAAGACAACATCCTACGCCAATGCCTCACCATAACTCCGGACATGCTTTACAGTGCTGTTCACAACATGTTCCTCGACTACAGCTATTGTTGAGGAATGATGGTGGACATATTGAGCATTTCCTGTAAAGAACATCATCTTTGCTTTGTCATACTTTATGTTAATTATTGCTATTCTGATCAGATGAAGCGCCATCTGTCGGACATTTTGTGAACTTTTGTATTTCTTAGCTTCTAATAAAACCCCATGTCATTCCAAGCATGTGTGTCAATTTGTACCTCTCTACCTACATTATTCCGTGATTTATTCAGTTTTCAAATTTATACTGACTTTTTTGATCACCCGGTACATTCGCATAAGACCGTGCGTGCTTCTGTGTCCTTTACCAGACCGTGCAGGCTATGCCCGCTGTCATGATGTAACCTCCCCCTCACTTACCGACCTTAATGACAGTGAAAAATGAAACCGCGTGTACCTAATGGGAATTTGGGAAAAGCAATCGTCACCGAAGTTAATCTGTCGGTAAAGAGGGAGGAAAGGGTTACATCTAAATGAAAGGAAAAATGCAAATGAAACTGGTGGATATTAATTTTGAAAAGGGGTAAAGTTAATGAAGAAAGTAAATGTGCGGCCGTTACGTTAACAATTAACTAGCGGTAATTAGATATTTGAGATTTGGGGGAAATTACGGTCGCCAGTCCTAAGGACAATTACTATAGTAACTGAAAAAGAAAGGTAATTACACATATAATTAGCACTAGAAGCATGGCAACTGAAGGTTGACATGTGTAGTGTGAAAACTGAAAGTTTGTCAGAAGTAATAAACTTCGCTACACTCTGACTTAATTTAGCAAAAGAATTAATAAAACTGGAAAATCGAAAGTTAATTTAGTGACTGAAGTTAATAGTGAGCTTTCTTTCTGAAGCACATCGACATTCAGTAAAATAAGGTTAGTCTTGGACTACCTCAACCATCATTTCAAAAGCTACTTGAATCTACGCAATTTAGAAATAAGAGAATTAACTTTGAACTTGAATTAAATGATTCTGAACAATTAACAATAGTAAAATTTAGTACGTACCAAGCTGAGCTGCAGTCACAGGTAACTAAAATACGGTAACAAAACTCGCACTCTTAATTTGTGCTTGTGCAATCTAAATATTGTAGCCAGCTGAACTTTGAAATTAAAGCAGTGAAATCGAATGATGCTGGTGTTTGAATTTCAACGACCCTCGGGCTCATTTCGGAAAAGGAAGGGACCCTGATTGGCAATGAAATTGGGACAATGAGCAACAAAGGTTCATGCTAAGTTGCTGTAATTTTGCGAGGCAAATGGAACAATTTGAAAAGCTGAGGTCTGCCATACAGTTCTGAAACTGTACGTGCTTTTAGTCTTCCTTGTTGGTTGATTGAAGGTTTGAAGCCGTCGATCGAGGAGGTGGCGACAGTCACTCATTGTCGGCCGTCGCTGTTGCAGAAGCTGGATGTTGGCGCGCCTTCTTCTCGACACGGTCACCAGGCGAAACGAGCTCTTGATGTGCGCCAGCTAATGCTTCCCGTCCGCGACACCATGTCAGAAACTATCATCGCGAGTCGAGCGCAATTACATGCTGCCAAACCCCGAAAGCGCGGCAACTCGCGGGAGCGTCACACAACACCTGCTCCACTCGCTACTCCAGCCAGACCCTCACTGTTCTGCCCGCGCTCCACGCGGCAGAGTTCACACTACCAAAGATCCTACACACTTTGATTCTTCACACGACCTATCGATGTAATCGTTCGATAGCAGTTTTCCCTAGGCAAGACCCAGCGTAAAATACAAATAATATTTACGAAACAAACCAATTATACATCGACATAAATGCATAAATATATATATATACAAACAGTAAAACAATTACAATATATAAAGAGACAGAAATGTCATATCTTAAGGTAACAAAACAAGGAAAAAAGTAATAGTACAATAGATGGAAATAGGAGGATATGCATTTCCGGCGTTACACGTGCCCCACATTGTCTGAGGATGTTCGTGTAACGTAAACAGACTCAGAAAATGTCCCAAAAAAGAAACAGCGGAAATGCATATGCTCAAAACATCAACAAAATTTAGCATTCGTCTAATTAAGCACAAATAAATTTTTTAGACCATAATAATTGAGTGGAGACACTCCTAATCTTATTCCACTCTGTCATCTTGCACAAAATAAAACAGGTTGACGACATATTAAAATTCATAGAAAACATAGAAAATGGTTTAGTTATTCTAAAATTGTCAAAATTCCCAACAGTATCAAGAAATGGAATACTATTTACAAAATTAATCAGAGTACATGGTCATAAAAACAGGTAGATCAAAATACGCAAATTAATAATTAATTACATAGAATACACATTTTATATAACCTTTTCATAATTATTATCTCGTCATGAGATTCCACTTAACGCTAAACAAGAAAATAATATTCAGTAGATCGAAAAAAACATAAATATTGACAGCAGAATTCTTTCAGCTGTCCAGGAAGAAAAACAATTCCGCCTTCCGTACTCGCAAGTACAAAGAATGCCGACAGCGGCCCAAGAGCCAACAGCGGCACCGCCTCGCCAGTATTGTTGCGCCCGCCTGTGCGGCACGCTTGATCTCACTCGCCTGTGTAACGGCATTTCCAGAACGTCCGTTTCACTGAATTCTTTGGGAAAAACTCACTCCCGAGTAATCTCAAGGAGTCCCTTAATACTATCACAGTGGATAACTCAACACTGTCCATCATCACACGCATGTACTAGCCTGAAACTTAAAACAGCGTCTAAGTACATCGGCAATGACTAGTAAATCACATATTTATGAAATCTTACAGCTATTTACAAAATCATATTTACATTCCTTAATCTACTGTGACTCAGCTGAAAACTTAAACTAGCAGCTTGGATTTTTCAGTTGATTAGATCATGATTAAATTGATTAAAATTAAATTGATTAATCAAAATTAATTACTTATTAATTACAACTTCTTTAATGACCTTGGTCAGTCAAAAGCATGGCAATCTAGCAAACCTTAAATCTTACACTCTATATTTACATATTGTACAAATTACCCATTGTGTGGTATTAATCGATCCTAGGTTGGTACAATTTCAAATCTACTATATTTCGAATACCTAATAGCTTTCCAGAGCTTGGATACTCTAAGCAATAAGCATTTGTGTGAGGTATACCAATGACTTTATATGGTCCATTATAAACAAACTTAAATTTAGAGATTTCATTGTCTATCTCGCTCGATTTCTCATGAGCTTTTACAAGTACTAAGTCTCCGATCGCAAACTTAGCAAAACGCGCTTTAGCGTCATGACGACGTATGCGAGCATCGGCTTTAAGCTTCATTACTTCTCGCAAACGATCTTTTTTCACACCAATACTAATGTCAATCCGTGGAGGGAATTTGATTATCTCTTCCACTAAACTTTTACTTCTGTCATCCAACAGGATTTCCTCTGGAGAAAATCCCGTAGATTCATGTCTCAAGGTGTTCATAATTCTCTCAAATACTGCTACATATTTGCCCCATGCCCTATGGTTGTGATGGCAATAGGTACGGCACAGTCGGCCTAGCTCGCGCATATACCTCTCAGCGGGATTCCCAGCCGGACAATAAGCTGAAATATGGATCACCTCGACCCCATTACTTTCCATGCCTTCATTCCACAACTTAGAAGTAAATTGTGCCCCATTGTCTGATAGAATCGCCTTGGGCTTACCAATATGAACAAAATAATCGTTCACCAGCTTGCTATAGACCGCTTTGGCTGTAGCTTTCCTAATCGGGTATAGTTTGATGAACTTGGAAAAAGCTTCTAGCACTACTAAAATGTAGGCAAAGTTTCCTGATGACTTGGGCAAAGGTCCGTACAAGTCCACGCACAGTAACTCAAAGGTGTCGTTAGGCCTTATACTTTGCATAGGACCACGACTCGTACAGTTGGTAACCTTCACCTTCTGACATAAATCGCAAGTTTTCACTCTGTCAGTAACTCGTTTTAACATGTTGTTGAAATGCACTACTTCACCCAGCTTTTCCGTACATTTCTTTGGTCCACAGTGACCATACGCCAAATGGTAGTAGTCTATTATTTCCGTGACGTATTTGGTGGGCCAGCATACCCGCCAAATATTACTATCTTCACCCTTACATATGTACAAGATATGATCGTATATCTTGTAATACTTCCTTAATTTCTCTCCTTCTGGACTCTTTTCATCATATCGGGTTTTCACCATATTTAAACAACCATCCTCGTTCTGATGACGACGTAGATTCTTACAGATGTTCATTATTAATTTACGTCCCTCAACTTCTTTAAAATAGTACAATTTGACCACTCCATCTGCCTCATCTTTCAATAGACCTTGATTAGACTCGGGCAACCGCGACAGCGCATCCGCTACGCAATTGTCGGTCCCTTTTACGTAACAGATGTCATAGTTAAATTGCTGTAAATACAGCGACCACCTAGTCAGTCTTTCGTGAAGTAGTTTACAATCCTTCAGATAAGTGAGCGCCTTATGGTCCGTATGAATAATCACCTTACGGTCCCATAGGTAACCCTTGAACTTCTTGAATCCCCACACGATAGCGAGACACTCTTTCTCAGAAATCGTGTAGTTTCGCTCACTTTTTGATAAAGTTCGACTCGCGAACGCTATCGTCCGGTGTTCCTTATCCACTCCTTTACCAACTTCTTGGAACAGTTCTACCCCCACCCCGTAATTCGACGAATCCGTTCCCAGATGGAAGGGTAGCGATAAATCAGGATGAAATAGTATGTTAGATCTTAACAACTCGTCTTTTAATCTCTCGAAAGCGGTCTGACACCCGTCAGTCCACACAAACGGAACATTTTTGCGTAAGAGGTTATTCAAATTTTCATCATTAAACACTTGTCCTTTTACAAATTTACGGTAAAATCCTGTGAGCCCTAGAAAACTTTTTAACTGTTTCCTAGACTTGGGTGGAGGACAATTCCTTATTGCCTCTAGTTTCTCTGGGTCTTTCGTAATACCAGCAGTGGTAATTACATGCCCTAAAAATTTCAGTTCCTGCTTCACAAATTCGCATTTCTTTAACTTTAGAGTCATTCCGCCACGGCGCAATGCTCTAAAAACTTCATCTAACAGGTCACGATGGTCATGCCAAGCGGCATTGGCCAACAATAGGTCGTCAACATATACAGTTAATCTTGAACTCAAAGCCGGTCCTAGCACTTTATCTAGGGCCCTGATGAATACGGACACAGATATATTAAGTCCAAACGGCAGTACTCTATACTGATAACACCTGCCCGCAAACAAGAAGGCGGTGTATGGCCTAGATTCTTCTTCGAGTTCTATTTGCCAGTAACTAGCCGTCAGATCGAGGCTAGTCATGAACTTAACGTCATGAAAACGTTGCAAAATCTCCTCCATACTCTCTGGTCTGTCTGTTTCACGTTGAACGACCCTATTCAACGTGCGTGCGTCAATCACAATACGCACACTACCATCCCGTTTTGCTACAATGACCAAACCGTTATTGTATGGACTTGTACTTCTTTCAATCACTCCCCATTCGATCATCTTATCTATCTCCCGTTGCACTGCTTCCTTTTTGGACAGCGGTATAGCATACGGTCTCACGAAGAATGGTTCGTGCGGAATTACATGCAACTTGCATTTATATCCTTCCACAAGACCCGGTTTGTCTGAAAACACGCTCTTATTCCTCATTATTACTTCATACAGGCCCCGTCTTTGTTCGTGTGTTACGTTTGACACACCGTCTACAATACTTTCCAATTCACTTTCTACACTATTGTCAATGCCGAGATTCCTCACATTACAGTAGTTCAAATTCATACCTACGTCAATACCATTCGGCCAGTTAACAATGTGTATAGGCTGGTATTGCCTATGCACACCGTCTCCTGCCTCGTCAAAACTAACTACTATTGTTTTATGTTGTGACGTACATGTCAAAGTTTTGCTTTCGCAATTAATCACTGCACGGTACTTTAATAGCCAATCTAACCCGATAATTACTTCCGTAGTTAAGTCTGGCACGACGACAAACTCTTGTTCAAATCGTGCCCCACATATCTCGAAGTTGACAAAAATCTGTTTTGTGACCGGTTTACTGGCTTTCCCAGTAGCACCGATAATTTTCACTCCTGTTACTGGCATAACTACGATGCCGGGTCTGTCTTTCAGTAACTCAAATATTTTCCCAGATACAGCACTCAGTTCTGCACCGGTGTCAATCAACACGTTTAGTTGTAGGTCGTGCATATTAACAGACACTACTATCTGTCTACACTTGTCCTCGACTGTTTCTTTATTTTCCCACAGTAAATCCTCGTCTATATCCAGGTCATTCCAGAAAAAACCGTCCGGCTTTGATCCCAAATCCGGCTTATCTGGCGGCTTTTTCAGGCTCTGTTCACATACAGTTTTAATTTCAACACGTCTGTCCTGAGGCTTAGTCTGTAGCTTCGCCTCCAATACCGAAACCTTTTCCTGTAACTTGTCAACTAGTGAGTGTTGCTTTGCTATCAATTCACTAATTGTCACCTTTGTTGATTCCACTTTGGTCAGATTGATCTCATCTGCCAATCTACCTGGAGTAATGTGCCCAGTAGCATCTGAAATTACTTCCTCTGGATCTGCGCAACCCACACTGCTATCGTCTGACTGTATAATGTCAGCTCTAACCTCATACACGCTGTAATCTATGTGCTTTTCTACCAATCGTGTCCGGCTATCACTAAAATTTTCGTAATCTTTCTCCTTAATACTCTCGCAACGTTTAAACTGGATGTTCGCGTCGGATGGGTCGGCTACTTCTACCATTACAACTTTCGGTAAAGTCTGCCGGTTAGGGCCAGAACTTTCCGTTACTACTTCAACATTCAACTCCTGCGGGACGAAACACGACGCATCTTGCTCGTGCTCCCCCTTAACATCAACTATTTCTAGTAAAGTCTGCCGGTTAGGGCCAGAACTTTCCATCACTTCACAATCACTATCTTCCTGCGGGACGAGACGCGGCAAATCCTGCCCGCGCTCCCCATAAACACTTCTCCCGTACAGGCCCCTATAATCTCTTAGTTCGTCGTATAAGCGACCGAACTGCCTTAACCAGACCTCATCCCTCTCTGCATCCCCTCGCTCGATGACGGACGTTTTATCCGACATCTGATCTTCTTTCAACACTTGCGAATCATTCTTAAACTCAATCTCCAGTTCCACTGTGGGTATTACAGCTGCCACTTTATAGTCGATTTCCGGAACACTACTTAAATTGTTCTCACTGACAGTGAATGTATTTTCTACTGCCGTGTCTACAGCTGATCTACTACTTGTGGGCGCACTCCTTTCTCCTAACACTGGCACACTCTCCCGCCGTTGATTATTCCATACGGAATTTTCATAACGACGACACCTGGGTTTTCTCCTGTTATTGGGCCGCCAAAATTTCTCCACGCCCGGTCGGCCCCTCACCGGCGCGGCTAATGGTTTCCCTGTCTCGTCCCAGCAGATACGCTCCCCGGATACTGCTGAGGCGGCTGGTCACACCCTCTGGCGTTATTACTATTCTGCGCAGCCCGTATCACGCTAGTATGATACTGGTTTCCGTCATTCCGGTTATTATTTGCATTGTACCGATTGTTATTACGGTCCGAACCATTATTGTTATTGCTGCCATGGTTGCGGTATGCATTATTCCCATGGTTATCGTTGGTGTGGTTGCTGTGGTACCCGTTGTTGTTACCACGGCCTCTACCACTGTCGCGATTATTGCGCCAATTGTCCTCGTCCTCCACTCTTTTCAGGAAATCATTTATTGTCCTGTAATTGCTTCCTACGTAGCGTTTTGTATCATCTGGAAGCTTTTTGTAGAGTTCCCAGACTATTTCGGATTCCGTGCGGCGATCACGCAAGTATTCCAACTTGCGGATCCAGCCCTCACAAAACTCCTTCATCGAACCGCGCGAATTCGCATCGAAAGGCCTCGATACGACAAATTCGCGCCAGACACCTTGCTGTTTCTGCTCTGACCAGTATTCAGCCAGAAACAAATTTTTAAACTCGTCAAAATTCATGTTCGTAATGTTGAGGTTTAAGCCCCAACGCTTGGCATCACCAGCCAAGACGTCAATAACCGCATTAATTTTTCTCTCATTAGTCCATGATCTGGGTAAAACTCTTTCACAATTTTTAATGAAATCCGTCGGGTGTATACCGCCTTTTTTCAAGGGGTCGAACCGCTCCTCTTTCGTCAACAACTCCGAACTATGTGCACAGATTGGCACATAGCTCTGTTTTTCGTCAAGTTTCCTTTCTAATTCCGACACCCTCGTAATCACTTGGCAAGTGGCTGTCGCAAGCGTTTCCACTTCCCTCTTTTTCTCTTCGCAGGTATTAGCCTGCTTCGTCACTTTGGTATCTACTTCGGATACTAAAGCCTTTAAAGTTTCCACCTTCTGATGATCCTCTTTTCTCACTAATTGAATTTGTTCCGTCACCTTATTCTCGATGATCGGAGCAACTGCGTCTCCTACACTTTTCTCGATTCTGCTAATTTCGGAATCAAAACGAGTATTTATGCTCGCAATTTCCGCCTGAACGCCTATCATTTCCTGTTTAAGATTACCGATTTCGGTATTAATTACAACAATATCTTCTTTGATTTTATCAACTTTTGTGTTAACAACTCCAACATTGTTGATAACAACGTTAATAGCTTTGTTCTGATTGTCTAGCATCCGTTCAAATTTTTCAGACTGAGCTTCTTGCTTGGCAGCCTGAGCTTCTTGTTTGGCAGCCTGATCTTCTTGCTTGGCCGATTGACTCTTGATTTCGTTAATCAAAACATTCAATAAATCAGTTAAATTCCCAGAAACTACCGGTTTTACTTCCGCAGCGGCTTCCTCTTTAATTGTCCCCCCGTATTCTTCATCAAGGGATTCAGATTCGATTTTCACTTCCGATTCCGAAACAAGTTCTAAAGTTTGGAATTCCATTTCTGCTCTTTGTTGCGTTTCGGCGGTCGCGTCTTTCATGCTAACCGCCTGCCCCTGAACAATGGGTACCGTGGTGCGCGTTTCCCACTGTTCGACCGATTGTTTCGTATCCAAGTCTACCAAATTTTGGCAATTGTTGCCTTCACTCATTTTAATATTTTTCAATATAAATGCCAAATCTCAAATCTAATTAGGATTCCTCACACTAATATTCTCGCCAACGTATCGACCATTTCGTAACCAGTACTTTGTTACGAGATTTGCACAATGCAAAATTCGTGTCCAGAACAACCTCAAATCTGAAGATTGTCCTGTCACCAGGTCGCCACGTGTAACCTCCCCCCTCACTTATCGACCTTAATGACAGTGAAAAATGAAACCGCGTGTACCTAATGGGAATTTGGGAAAAGCAATCGTCACCGAAGTTAATCTGTCGGTAAAGAGGGAGGAAAGGGTTACATCTAAATGAAAGGAAAAATGCAAATGAAACTGGTGGATATTAGTTTTGAAAAGGGGTAAAGTTAATGAAGAAAGTAAATGTGCGGCCGTTACGTTAACAATTAACTAGCGGTAATTAGATATTTGAGATTTGGGGGAAATTACGGTCGCCAGTCCTAAGGACAATTACTATAGTAACTGAAAAAGAAAGGTAATTACACATATAATTAGCACTAGAAGCATGGCAACTGAAGGTTGACACGTGTAGTGTGAAAACTGAAAGTTTGTCAGAAGTAATAAACTTCGCTACACTCTGACTTAATTTAGCAAAAGAATTAATAAAACTGGAAAATCGAAAGTTAATTTAGTGACTGAAGTTAATAGTGAGCTTTCTTTCTGAAGCACATCGACATTCAGTAAAATAAGGTTAGTCTTGGACTACCTCAACCATCATTTCAAAAGCTACTTGAATCTACGCAATTTAGAAATAAGAGAATTAACTTTGAACTTGAATTAAATGATTCTGAACAATTAACAATAGTAAAATTTAGTACGTACCAAGCTGAGCTGCAGTCACAGGTAACTAAAATACGGTAACAAAACTCGCACTCTTAATTTGTGCTTGTGCAATCTAAATATTGTAGCCAGCTGAACTTTGAAATTAAAGCAGTGAAATCGAATGATGCTGGTGTTTGAATTTCAACGACCCTCGGGCTCATTTCGGAAAAGGAAGGGACCCTGATTGGCAATGAAATTGGGACAATGAGCAACAAAGGTTCATGCTAAGTTGCTGTAATTTTGCGAGGCAAATGGAACAATTTGAAAAGCTGAGGTCTGCCATACAGTTCTGAAACTGTACGTGCTTTTAGTCTTCCTTGTTGGTTGATTGAAGGTTTGAAGCCGTCGATCGAGGAGGTGGCGACAGTCAGTCATTGTCGGCCGTCGCTGTTGCAGAAGCTGGATGTTGGCGCGCCTTCTTCTCGACACGGTCACCAGGCGAAACGAGCTCTTGATGTGCGCCAGCTAATGCTTCCCGTCCGCGACACCATGTCAGAAACTATCATCGCGAGTCGAGCGCAATTACATGCTGCCAAACCCCGAAAGCGCGGCAACTCGCGGGAGCGTCACACAACACCTGCTCCACTCGCTACTCCAGCCAGACCCTCACTGTTCTGCCCGCGCTCCACGCGGCAGAGTTCACACTACCAAAGATCCTACACACTTTGATTCTTCACACGACCTATCGATGTAATCGTTCGATAGCAGTTTTCCCTAGGCAAGACCCAGCGTAAAATACAAATAATATTTACGAAACAAACCAATTATACATCGACATAAATGCATAAATATATATATATACAAACAGTAAAACAATTACAATATATAAAGAGACAGAAATGTCATATCTTAAGGTAACAAAACAAGGAAAAAAGTAATAGTACAATAGATGGAAATAGGAGGATATGCATTTCCGGCGTTACAATGAGACATTTGGCCGATATTTAATTTTTTTATGTCCTGGTAAATCAATATTCACAGGGTATTTTAGTTTTGTGCTCCTGAGCGCTGGCCTACCCGAGCCAAAGTACAACTACTCAAATTTTACGCACAGATAGGCGCACGACGCGCTCTCTCTCTCTCTCTCTCTCTCTCTCTCTGTCACACATACACACACACACACACACACACACACACACGGAAGTGACCCACCTGCAGGTGCTTGTCGGCGGCAGTGTCCTGCAGTCTTCTCCAGGCGCTGTCACGCCACGCTTCTGCCGCCTCCTATATCAGCACACCGTGTGGCGAACACGTGTGGTCGGCGATTACAGGAAAACGGCCCGCTCGCTTTGTCGTGCTCTATCAGCGCCGTCGGCTGTCTGTGCGTCGCGTCGGCTGCGCGGTTGTGTAGCGTCGGGGCCAATTAGGACCGCTCCTGGCGGAACCGTAGACTTGCTAGAGATAACTACTGTATAGCGTCCAGTGACGCTGGGCTAGCGTCCGCACAATGAAGAGGAAGGGAGCCGCCATTTGCAGGGCAACAGCGTGTAAATACGGTTCGTTCGCGAGGTGCTTTCAATTGCAACAACAAGAATGGAAGCAAAAACTAAGACGGAAAGAAACTTACATTCCACGGGTTAGTCATTCCTCATCTTACTTTCAAATGGACAGCCCGGTTGGCTGACTAGTCGGATAAGGATATCATGTAGAACAAAGCGGGAATTATATCAAAATGTTAGAAGTAGTCACAATCAAGCTACAGCAGCCCATTGCAAACAGTATTGTAAGGTGCTTAAAATGTTATTAGCAAGGTAAAAAGTATGTGGTATGCAAATAGAATAGCTAATTCACAGGATAAAATTAAAGCCATATGGTCAGCTGTGAAGGAAGTCTCTGGTCAGCAGCACAAGGTCGATGATATAAAGTCAGTTCGCAGTAATAATATTTCTGTTACTGATAAATCAGATATATATACAGAATTTAACAATCATTTTCTGAGCATTGCTGGTGAATTAAATAAAAATTTAGTTTCTACAGAAAATTATATAAGTTTCTTAGCAAATGCCTATCCGAGATTGACGTCTAAAATACTCCTCTGTGATACAGACAAGAGGGAGATTTTGTCAATAATTAAATCACTGAAGACTAAGGACTCTCATGGTTATGATGGAGTGTCTATCAGAATATTAAAGTACTGTGCTGCACATTTTTCCTTTAGGAATGGTCAGTTTCCTGAGCGATTAAAGTACTCAGTAGTGAAGCCGCTTTATGAAAAGGGAGAAAGGGATAATGTAGATAATTTTAGACCTATTTCTATGCCATCAGTGTTTGAAAAAGTTATCCAAAAGGCTGTGTGTGTAAGGTTAATTGATCATTTGTATCACACGATTTGCTATCAAATGTACACATCGGGTTTAGAAGTCGTTTGACAACTGAAAATGCTATATTCTCTTTTCTCTGTGAGGTACTGGATGGGCTGAACAAAAAGTTTCGAACGCTTGCCGTATTTTTTGATTTAACAAATGCATTTGGCTGTGTTGATCTCACGATATTGCTCCAGAAGTTGGACCATTACGGAATAAGGGGAGTAGCTCACAATTGGTTCACCTCTTACTTTAGCAACAGGCAGCAGAAGGTCATTATTCACAATGTTGATAACGTCTGTGATGTGGGATCTGAGCGGGGTACTGACATGTGGGGGGTGCCCCAGGGATCAGTGTTGGGGCCGCTCCTGTTCCTTATTTATATAAATGATATGCCCTCTAGTATTATGGGTAACTCTAAAATATTTCTGTTTGCTGATGACACTAGCTTGGAAGTAAAGGATGTTGTGTGCAACATTGACTTGGTTTCAAGTAGTGCAGTACATGACCTCAGTTCATGGCTTGTAGAAAATAAACTAACGTTAAATCACAGTAAGACTCAGTTTTCACAGTTTCTAACACACAATTCGACAAAGCCTGACGTTTTAATCTCACAGAACGGGCATATGATTAGTGAAACTGAACAGTTCAAATTTCTAGGTGTTCAGATAGATAGTAATCTGTCATGGAAAGCCCACGTTCAGGATCTTGTTCGAAGACTTAATACTGCCATTTTCACTAATCGACCAGTATCAAAAGTGAGTGATACTTCGACACGTAAATTAGTCTACTTTGCTTACTTTCATTCACTTATGTCGTATGGTATTATGTTTTGGGGTAACTCTTCCCATTCTATAAGAATATTTTTGGCACAGAAACGGGCGGTTCGGGCAATAAGTGGTGTGAGTTCACGAACCTCTAGTCGACCTCTGTTCACGAGTCTGGGTATTTTGACATTGGCCTCTCAATTTGTATATTCCTTATTGTCGTTTCTTGTTACCATTATTAGTTTATTTACAAGAATAGGCAGCTTTCACTCGGTTAATACTCGGCAGAAATCAAACCTCCATTTGGATCGGACTTCCTTAACTCTTGTGCAAAAAAGGTGTGTAGTATACTGCTGCATCCATTTTCAATAAGCTGCCACTCGAATTCAAAAATCTTGGCAGTAATCCACGCGCTTGCAAATCGAAACTGAAGAGTTTCCTCATGGGTCACTACTTTTCTGTCGAGGAGTTCCCTGAAAAATTACGCTGATTCTTATTGTATTGCTGATAGCGTTTACTTAAACTTACGGACTGACTTTTTTCAGGTTCATGAACATTTATTTTTATCTGTTATTACTTTTATGTTGTAAGTTCATGTACTGACACGTTCCATGACCTTGGAGATTTGCCCCTCAATGTGGTCCTACGGAACTAGACGTGTAAATAAATAAATATTACTTTTGCATAAAACTTTTCTGGAAGATAATAATTGTCTTACACAGCTGATACGATATAAATGCTCGTTTTTGTGTTAGGTTCCCTCATTTACGATTGTTCTAATCAGAAATGGACAGTTGCGACTCGCAGAGACAATTTTCGACACGTAGCAAATTTTTTCCTGTGCTCTGATCATTCTGGTCATTATGCGAATAAAAGGCAACTAAACGACGACGCTATACCAACAATATTTGAGTTTCCATCTCATTTGAATAAGTTACGGTATCACAATATTTGACTTTCCATCTCATTTGAATAAGTTACAGTATGTAATTAGTATATATAATTGTGTGCTTGTATCTTTTACAGGTTACTGAGGAAAGGAAACCACGAAAGCTGAGAACTCGAATCGAGACTGTTCAGAACTTCTGTGAAATGAAATTCCTGCTTCTGTTTACACTCAAGACCACAAATATTCATTTTCGTCAGCTCCAACAAAATTGACGGAAAAGCGTGATCGAATTGTTGAATGGAAGATGGGCATAATCGTACATCATGAGAATAAGTTAAAGACAGTGAGGGCCAAGTGCAGAAGACAGACACAGAGAATATGTCATTAGGCAAATATTTTAGAAGAACTGAAAGCGAAAAATTTAGTTAACGATAAAATAATCTCTCTGACTGACGTACTCAATGTGACGTTTGTTGGAAATATGAGATCGTAGTAAAAAAAGAGCGCAAAAGTTTTCTGAGAAGCTAAAAGCTTTTGCTATAACTTTAAATTTTCAAACTCCAGCTGCTTATGTGGACGTCCGCAGTACATTTATCATTGCCATGGAAGTGCATCACGTAGATGGTACAACTGTATGGAAGCTTTGCAAGGGATTTACAGCAGAAAGTTTCAAAATGATGGAAGCAACAGTTGCGAAATCATCCCCTGATGTGTTTTGTGCATTTATGTTTGATGAAACTTCAATGAAGAAGTTTGAGTGGAATGGGAATGAATTTGTCGGCTATGTTAATTTTTGGTTGCGTTCCTACTACATCAGGGATAGGGGGAGCTAAATGTAAAGAGGCTTTGGTTAATATAGCATTAGGAGTCAATGACTACTGAAAGACCCCTATTCTTCCTGACTGACGGAGTTTTTTGCCTGGAGAAGGCAAAGTGTCACATTAAAGTGTCACATGATGTAAATGCGACTGTATTTGCTGTCACTTGTGATGGCCTTTCAACAAACATTGCAGTGGCCAAGGGGCTACGTGCAACTATTGCAATTGTTAACGTGAAACCTTATTTTCATCCATCATCCTGTTTTGGGTAATAATGTATACTATATCTGTGCCATACAATAAAGTTAATTACAAAATATGTTTCGTAATTTAAGAATTTAGTTGATAGAAGTGGAAGAAAGTGTCTTGGAAATACAATAAAAAGCTTCATTCTATAAAAGAAAAAGACAGGCTCCGTGTTGCAAATAAACTCAAATTGCTACACTTTGATTTTGGTCAGCAGAAGATGCGGGTAAAGCTAGCTGTCGAGGTATTAAGTGCTTCAGTTAACAGTGCCCTACAGTATTCATGCTGTGACTTGAAATTACAAGAGTTTCAGGGGGCTGATGGAATTGCACACTTTTGTCTTATTTTTGAGCAAATGTTTGATCTCTGTAACTCCAAAAATCTATTCGCTAAGGGATACACATCACCTACACATCATACCAATAAAAGTACACAGGGTCCTTGAGTGAATAGCATGTTATTTAACATTTCTCAAGGATTCAAACGCCCTATTGTCCCAGAAGATATTGTAGAGAGCATACGGTTGTGGACTGTTTATGGGTTTTTCCCGTTCTGGTTGCTATCTACCAAGAGTTTCAATTGAAGTAAAAGGAAAGTTACGTAACGGATACTATCTTCATTGAGTCTCCTAACAAGTTTGCAAGTTATAACGTAATTTTACGACAATTTGGTCAAAACTGATTGCTCTCGTTGCTGTTATTTAATACATGTGTTGTTCCTGTTACGAAAAAAATCATCACACAACTTCTGTTATCCGGATCTGTTATTTATTTTTTGCATCAAAGCCACCAAGGGCGAATGGGGTGCGTCCTTTCAAGGCTCTGACTGCACCTACATAACGATTTTTGCAATATTGGGTGTGCTCAGCAAAAAAAGTTACAAAATCCGTATGAGGTGCCATGTGTCGGACTCCTGTCATCGTTACCACGACTAAGGCACTAGGCCATATTGACTCACAGACCATATTGAGTATAGTTAACTTTGGAAAAGACACGTTCTGATGGTAGATTAGTAAAAAACGTGTATTTTCATAGAACGGTGTATCATGAGACCCAGGGAGTATTCAAACAAAATAATTTATTTGCTAAATAGATGAGGAATCGTTAGTAAAAGCGGTAAGCAGTGCTGTCAGTTAGTGAGTCGATTTGTGTATGTATTTGCGTGTTTTATTTCGGAAGGGATATATTTACATTTAGCGTTTGAACTTCTAGTTGTGCCAAATTAAATCCATGATGGGTAAAGTCGGTCAGACAAAGGCACCTGTATCGAACGAGCACCATTTGCTCGATATGGAAGTAGAAATTTAACCGACAGGAAGAACATGCTGTCACATGCAAATGATTAGGAATTCAGAGCATTCACACAAGGTTGGCGCCGGTGGCGACACCTACAACGTGCTGACATGAGCAAAGTTTCCAACCGATTTCTCATACACAAACAGCAGTTGACCGGCGTTGCCTGGTGAAACGTTGTTGTGATGCCTCGTGTGAGGAGGAGAAATGCGTACCATCGCGTTTCCGACTTTGATAAAGGTCGGATTATAGCCTATCGCGATTGCGGTTTATCAGATCGCGACATTGCTGCCCGCGTTAGTCGAGATCCAATGACTGTTAGCAGAATATGGAATCTCTGGGTTCAGGAGGGTAATACGGAACGCCGTGCTGGATCCCAACGGCCCTAGCAGTCGGGATGACAGGCATCTTATCCGCATGGCTGTAACGGATCGTGCAGCCACATCTCGATTCCTGAGTCAACAGATGAGGACGTTTTCAAGATAACAACCGTCTGCACAAACAGTTCGACGACGTTTGCAGCAGCATAGACTATCAGCTCGGAGACCATGGCTGCGGTTACCCTTGACGCTGCATCACAGACAGGAGCGCCTGCGATGGTGTACTCAACGACGATCCTGGGTGCACGAATGGCAAAACGTCATTTTTTCGGATGAAACCAGGTTGTGTTTACAGCTTCATGGTGGTCGCATCCATGTTTGGCGACATCGCGGTGAGCGAACATTGGAAGTGTGTATTCGTCATCGCCATACTGGCGTATCACCCGGCGTGATGGTACAGGGTGCCATTGGTTACACGTCTCGGTCACCTCTTGTTCGCATTGACGGCACTTTGAACAGTGGACGTTACATTTCACATATGTTACGACCCGAGGCTCTACCCTTCATTCGATCCCTGCGAAACCCTACATTTCAGGAGGATAATGCAAGACCGCATGTTGCAGGTCCTGTACGGGCCTTTCTGGATTCAGAAAATGTTCGACTGCTGCCCTTGCCAGCACATTCTACAGATCTCCTACCAATTGAAAAGGTCTGGTCAATACGCCAGTCACTACTCTTGATGAACTGTGGTATCGTGTTGAAGCGCAAGGTCAGCGGTACCTGTACACACCGTCCAAGCTGTGTTTGACTCAATGCGCAGGCGTATCAAGGCCGTTATTACGGCCAGAGGTGGTTATTCTGGGTACTGATTTCTCAAGATCTATGCACCCAAATTGCGTGAAAATGCAATCACATGTCAGTTCTAGTATAATAATATAATTGTCCAATGAATACCCATTTATCATTTGCATTTCTTCTTAGTGTAGCAATTTTAATGGCCAGTAGTGTATAAATTTTTAACACCCAGTACTCAGTAACATTTCTCCAGGAAAATGTGTACAAATTTATTTTCCGTTAGTATTTATGCACAGTTAATTTCAAACAAAGCTAAGAGGTTAAGGTTCTAGCAACTGTTGATTTGACATGGAATAACCCTTTAAAATTTGTGGAACATACCTGGATACGCAGGGTGTCCCCAGTATTACGTATTCCAATCATCCATCTGGAAGGAAAAAATGTAACTGTGTTTTTAGTGTAATATCGATGAAATTTATTCCTGGCAACAGGATACAAATGGTAAAACATAACTGAGTAGCCGGTATTGCCTGAGTGTGTATTTACAACAAACTTCTATGAGAAAAGAAAAAAATTGTATTTGTGGTGTAATATAAAAAAAATTCATATACGTGTATTGTTGAAAAAAGCATAGAAATTATAAAACATTGACACAAAAAATATACATACATATGTACAACTTGGCACGTACACTATCAAAGTTTTTAAAAACCATAATCACGTAGTTGAATACAATGTTGAGTTAACCCAAAACATGATTACACAGAATATTTTTAGTTTTATCTCTACATGTTTGGATGACTAATTCCTGGATGAGGCCAGGCATGCGAAGCGACAAGAAGTTGTCTATGGAAGAAACATGGTGAAGTTGAATAGGCTCTGCGGTACTTCATAAATTGTCCTGTGACTTGTTAATCATAATCGAAAACGGAAGTCTCATTGGGAATTGCATTCTTATGCAGTTAAATAGCAGATCTGTCAGTATAAGCTGTATTCGTGGGTTATAAACTATTTCTCTCCGTTTCCTGTTAAGGTGATTGGCCCAGCCTGAAAAGGAACTAAAAAATGTTGTAATTTAATCTCAAAGATACAAGAAAAAAATTTGTTCGACTGTCATACCAGTGGAATACTCTAAAAAAACTTTTTTTATCATTGAGAGACAAAGGACTAATTTCGAGATTCTTTTAATACTTCTAGTGTTAACTACCTTTCTGTTCTGATGTGCTGGCGTAAAGACGTACTGTATAGCTTCATGTCTATGTGTGTGTTAAATTAAGGTGTTAAATGATGAAAAATGTGTTTTATAATTTCTGTCAAGATCAAGCCTAAATCCCATACCAATGGAGTACAAATTATTCTCTTAATTCGAGAAGGCGAATTTTAGATGGAGGCGACGATCTTTACGACGGCGCTGCTCCACAATAGAGGTACGTGATCGTGGTCACTACTTTCCTTTGGTGGCCGCTAAGATTAATTTCGATGTGTTTTTGCCGATACATTCAGAACCTGCAATCTTCCTTTTCGTATAAAAATAGGAGTCCGATAGAAAAAGAAATATTCTTAAATTTAAATAATTGCAATTCTTTTATCCAGGCCACGGGGAATGATAGAAAGTACGTGCCTCTGCCCTGATTGTACGTTCGCAATCTCCGAGTGTGTTACGACGTAATTATTTTACACAAAAAAATTAAGATAGATCTTTCTCATCAGATCGCAACCACTCGTACGCGAATGTACGTACCCTCTGAATGTGTCTAGTCAGTCATGCGCATTGTTCTAAAGCTTTTCTGTTAATATTCTGTGGATTGCATCTCCGCAATTAATTTTTGTTTTTGCCGCAAATCGCACTTCACGCGAAGTATTTATTACGCAAGTTTCAGGCTCCATTTAAAGTCAAAAAAATTCTGAAGTACGGCTGACTAAGCAAACCGCTACAATAATTTCATATCTCTACAACTACAATAACAAAAAAAACAATAACAAAAAACAAAAACAATAACAGAGAGGGTACGTTACAAGTCGCATTGCCCAGCATCTTCCTAACACAACCTTGTGCCGTGATCGAGGTTTCGTAGTAAAACAGTTAGTGACCCCTCTGTATGTGGAAGTCGATGTGGGGGTAAACCAGCAGTATCAGGTGAGTTCACGATCTCTGGTGGGAAATTTACGGCCTCATCGGCATCTACCATGGTATCGTAGACCAGTATCCATTGGTAATACGGCAAGTATTTGATTGTTGGTGTCGAGAACGTATTTTAACAGCAAGAATAACCCTGTCTCAGAATCGGTTGAAATTGTGATGGTTTTGCGAAATAGCAGGATAGACTGCGTCTGTTGGCGCCTAGGGCAGATGAAGCTGCGGTGATTATATCAACGTTGTTTCTGATCAACACGATATCATAGTCGAACGGCGAAGCGAATCGTAGTAGCACATTTCAAACACATATCGCTCTTGTGATGCTCTACAATGCCCCGTACTATTTCCTGAGGTGAGGTGAAGATGGATATCATTTTAATGTGAGGCATCAACAGCTGAAGCAACCAATAAAAATGAAACTTCCTGGCAGATTAAAACTGTGTGCCCGACCGAGACTCGAACTCGGGAACCGAGTTCGAGTCTCGGTCGGGCACACAGTTTTAATCTGCCAGGAAGTTTCATATCAGCGCACACTCCGCTGCAGAGTGAAAATCTCATTCTGGAACCAATAAAAATGTTTCAGTGATGGATTTCTGCTCATACCGAAAGATGATTCGAGATAGTGAACAGACACACACATATTAAACTGCAGACAACTTTTTCACCAGTTCGTTGTTGATATGTATGCAGAAACAGAGAGTGCCTTTTTTACATTCGTCTCTATCAACGAGGGTTGAACAATATAATCACCAGAGACAAACTGTGACAAATCACGTAGAGATGGAAAACCTCGATGCTTTAGTCATTCCGTCAGCTTTGTTGACAGACAGACCGCGACACATGCACGAACACACGCAAGAAGTTGTGACTTACATTAGGACATATGGGAGACCAGGTTTACCTATTACTTTTACTTACAGTCCGATTTTGACAGAGATTAAGGAGGCGCTTGCCAGTGGCCGCATAGCCTTTCAGCGCCACGACTCGATTGCGAAATTATTCAAACAGAAGCAGTAGAAACTAACTGACTTTGTAACAAAGGGCCATGCGTTTAGAATGTCAAGCTGCTGGATGTACACGAATGAACGGAAAAAGTGAGGACAGACACAAGATTAATCTGTTTAACTGACTAAATCGCCCGACCAAAATTGATAACTTCATATCTGCGAAATTGCCTGACTCAACACAAGGTCTGGAACTTTAAGCATTAGTAACGACTTCAAGAAGAATATAATAATTCCAATCCCAAAGAAAGCAGGTGTTGACAGATGCGAAAATTACCGAATTATCAGTTTAATAAGTCACAGCTGCAAAATACAAACGCGAATTCTTTACAGACGAATGGAAAAACTGGTAGAAGCCGACCTCGGGGAAGATCAGTTTGGATTCCGTAGGAATATTGGAACACGTGAGGCAATACTGACCCTACGACTTATCTTAGAAGAAAGATTAAGGAAAGGCAAACCTACATTTCTAGCATTTGTAGACTTAGAGAAAGCTTTTGACAATGTTGACTGGAGTACTCTATTTCAAATTCTAAAGGTGGCAGGGGTAAAATACAGGGAGCGAAAGGCTATTTATAATTTGTACAGAAACCAGATGGCAGTTATTAGAGTCGAGGGGCATGAAAGGGAAACAGTGGTTGGGAAGAGAGTGAGACAGGGTTGTAGCCTCTCCCCGATGTTATTCAATCTGTATATTGAGCAAGCAGTAAAGGAGAGAAAAGAAAAATTCGGAGTAGGTATTAAAATCCATGGAGAAGAAATAAAAACTTTGAGGTTCGCCGATGACATTGTAATTCTATCAGAGACAGCAAAGGACTTGGAAGAGCAGTTGAACGGAATGGACAGTGTCTTGAAAGGAGGATATAAGATGAACATCAACAAAAGCAAACAGGGATAATGGAATGTAGTCGAATTAAGTGGGGTAACGCTGAGGGAATTAGATTAGGAAATGAGACACTTAAAGTAGTAAGTGAGTTTTGCTATTTGGGGAGCAAAATAACTGATGATGGTCGAAGTAGAGAAGATATAATATGTAGAGTGACAATAGCAAGAAGAGAAATTTGTTAACATCGAGTATAGATTTAAGTGTCAGAAAGTCGTTTCTGAAAGTATTTGTATGGAGTGTAGCCATGAATGGAAGTGAAACATGAACGATAAATAGTTTGGACAAGAAGAGAATAGAAGCTTTCGAAGTGTGGTGCTACAGAAGAATGCTGAAAATTAGATGGGTAGATCACATAACTAATGAGTAGGTATTGATTAGAATTGGGGAGAAGAGGAGTTTGTGGCATAACTTGACAAGAAGAAGTGACCGCTTGGTAGGACATGTTCTGAGGCATCAAGGGATCACAAATGTAGCATTGGAGGGCAGCGTGGAGGAAAAAATCGTAGTGGGAGACCAAGAGATGAACACACTAAGCAGATTCAGAAGGATGTAGGTTGCAGTAAGTACTGGGAGATGAAGAAGCTTGCACAGGATAGGGTAGCATGGAGAGCTGCATCAAACCAGTCTCAGGACTGAAGACAATAACAACAACAACGATGATAATACACAGACCATGTGGAAATCTCACTCTCCATTCTTCATGTTTGGAGGATGGACAGTGCTCCGTGAAACGTAGCAGCACGATCCTTTCGCAAGAAGTTTTTTGTGTCCTGAGATTCCGTAACACAACATACGAGATGCGGCGAGGAAAGTTTTCTGAGAAGAGAAGCTGGCTTACCTGTCCCTGAACGTGATGGATTCGAGAATGGTGCTTTGCGTCCAGTGTTCGCAGTTCACCCCAGTAACCCCGAATGCTTAAGACGGTTCTATAGCCAGTTCGAGGACCACGATCATTTGCGGAGATAAGAGCATTAAACGGTAAAATATGGCAGCCATTAAAAGTAGCCTGTCAGAAGTTGAGGTTACTTGAAAGAGACTAGCACTGGGATGACACACTGCGAGAAGCCGAGCCCTTCCAGAGCAAATCAGGAACCTGAGTGCCATAACGCTGACCCTGTACAGTCCATCGATTCCGAACTTTATGTGGTAAAAATAAAATGAAATCGTAACTGAGGATTTACGGAAAATCCGACGTTAGAAATTTCGTCTACTAGGGACATTTTCAACAAGGCTTTTATTAGCGTTGAGAACGATAAAACATTACAGTAATTCTGTTTGCCTGTAACATTACAAGACCGACAAGGCGTACTTAACATAGATTATACATGAGAAATGGACTACAACGTCGAACAGTTGCATTCATCCGTAGCAGACAAGAAGCCTAGAAAATCAAGACCAGAAAAAAAAGCATACGAAATTATCATGGATCAACCATCGAAACAAGAAGATGGCTTTAATTTCTTGTTGCTCCTGGGTATACGGGGAATACATTTTTTAACAATTGAATTCTGTCTCAAAACAGGACACAGAGAAATTGCTCTTACCATTGCCCCTTCGAGGACTGAGGTGACGTCAATGAAAGGAGAAAGGATGACTCATGCTGTATTTAATTTGCCACTTGACATTTCCAAACACTAAAATCCTTCCTGCAGCATAAGCAAATAAATGTTTGAGCGCAGGTGCTCAAGGCCTGCAAATTAATCGAGTGTGTTGAATGCGCCATGGATTACAAGAAGGTTATCGAGGCTCTTGACGTCACTTTGAGATATCTGAGATGAAACAACGACCCTATATAGTCTTCTATGGAGGCTTAGTCATACTCTACCCTTCCTACCTGAACTGTGTGTTCCTCACAGTTCGATTCCTCTCCCTCTTAAAGTCGCTTGCATAATTTCAATTCCCGCTACACGCCATCTTTTGTTTACTAGCGCCTCCAAGGGGGCGCTGTGTGCTCTGCGCGGAGCGGTTCCTCTTTGCACGCGCGGCAGGGGGTGATGAAAAGGCCGGTAGTGGGGAGTAGGCGCGAGAAGTGCGGCCGTTGTCGTCGCTCTATGCCTAGTGTGGACGTGGCGTCGGTAAGGTTACTGGCGTCGGGAACAATAGTGGTTTCCCATTCAAGACTATATGGAAATTCTATCAGTTCTGTTTCCTCTATGTTGCCGGTGTAGAAGCAAGACTGTGTCCCGGTACCGGTAGCTATTCGTGGGAGTGTGCATCAATCAAAGTAAGACCTATCGTACACCTTTGTTTAGCGGTGGTTGACATTCGCATTCCGCTAAAACGGTGATTCAGTAACCCGGCCATCTTGCCAAAGTTATTCATCATGATTAATGTTGACTGTTCCTACCAGACGCTTTAGTACTCTCTTCCGTTTCTTCCGCTGTGTGCTGTTGGGTTGATTTCAGTGTTAATATTCAGCCCAGTGTATTAGAAATGAATTCTTGTTGTCTTGTGGTTGAGTCCTGGGTTTGTTTGAATCGATAACCACTCACAACGCAAGTCAAGCAACCAAGATAAATGTGACTTAAATTTGCATTTGTGTCACTTGTTTAACCAGTTATATATGAGATTTTATTAATTGGTTAAATAACTATTTTATTCTTTAAATTGTGTAACCCTTGTTCCGCCCGTGAAATGGGGTTTTGACATGCAACGTTCTCTTTCTTGGGTTCTGGTCAAGTCCACGTTATGTCATCTTAATGTTCTGTTAAGTGCCTCAGCGCTCGCGACAGTCATATGAGGTATATCTAATTTATTACTTAGGTTTATTACTTAGGTTCATTCCAGTCCTCTCATTTCTTGAGTGACTACAAGGTCTTCTATTTTCTACCCTCATTCTGGAATACTGAATGTTCGTAATCTGCAAAGATTTATTGGCGGAGCTCTTCCTGTGTGCCCGGCTCCTGGTGGCTGTTAAGATTTCTATTGTGACATCGTTGTTATTCAGCCAATCGCTTCAATAAATGAGTTTAGCACCTTGTGGAGGTCAATCTTACCCTTCTTTTTTTTCTTTCTGGGGCTTTCTGTCGTTATTTTGCAAAGATTGTAAATTGCACCGACAGTTCCCTCAATCTATACACCCCAAACCTCTTCTTTATTTCTACAGACGCTACACTCAGTGGTAATAAACTATTTTACACGGATCACCATTTTGCACCGAAAACTAAACATCACAAAGTTGTCTACGGGTCTTCAAATACATTCGATACTTGCAAGAATATTGAGCGTCAAACCGATCTGCAATCAGGGAATATATCACTAAGTACTGTCTCGATCTAGTAAACGTGCAATTCATAGCCCCTACCATACCAAATCATCCCCTTTACATCAGGGACACGAAGTCACTCTCTCAGAACTGATGTGCAAAGACAGGCTCGTTTCACCCCAGCACAAACGCGTTACTCTCTCTGCTTTCTTGCTCGCATTTCTATAGACATCTCCATACTCCTCTACTAAAAGAACAGCCATATTTTCACCATAATATTATACAATTTTCGCCGTACTTCTCGATATCAAGCACACAGCAGTAGCATCCCGATCGCTAACACGACATATTGCACTAGATATAGACTGTAAATTATTCCTCCACAAACACCAAACTTTAGCGAGGTGCAGCATGCTCTAAACCATTGACTAACTAGAAACAAATAGAGTAAACTCATATTTGTACTCTAGAATACCGAAGTCGGTGATGTAACAGAGTCCAGATGTGAGACCTGAGTTTCTCCTGGCGTATACAACTTTCAAATAACTTCCGGGAATTCAGCCAGGTAACACTTTCAGCGACCGCCGATATTTCGGCGGGAGAACACCCCGCCATTTTCAAGGCAAACTGCAACGGACAGGCGGCGTACATGCAAATTTAATACCTCGGTTCTCGGACAAAAGCAGGAAAGATAACACACACACACACTGAACACTAGTGCCACCAAAGATGACCAAAGTCAGGGCTATCGATAGTGAGACTATGAATTCGCAGGTGAGGCAGCATTGACTCTGTTCCTCTGTTTTTTGACAAGGGAGAGAGCCGGATTCCAAACAGAGTTTAAACAGAAACCTCCATCCCTGTTAACGAGGTTGCTCGCTAATTTAATCTCGACTGCCTCCCTAATAACACTGTCCCAATAGCTGGACGTGCATGCCAATATCTCGGTGTTATTATATAACATGGGGTGACCACTTTGAGTTCCGTTAAGGATGAGCTTGGACTGCGTAAGGCGGGTGTATATCGTATTCCTTGTAGCTGCGGCATGGCATATATTGGTCAAACTATCAGGACCGTGGAGGACAGATGTACTGAGCATAAACGGCACACACGATTGCAGCAGCCAAATAGATCTGCTATTGCCGAACATTGCTTGGATACTGGTCATCCCAACAACTACTGCATGTTACTCTGACAAGCGCTCGTCGTTGTACAGGTGTACCTAAATATCCATGTTAAAACCTATAACAGCGTTACGAATCGAGGTACGACATTACCTCTGAATGAGGTGGTGTTTTCCGGACAAATACTGTGATGGTGATCATACAAATGTGTGTGTTAAGAGCCAGCGATGCAATGTCGTCATAAACTATGAAATTCATTGGGCTAAGGAACGTCGTACGCAAGCGCTATTTGCGACTCCGTCATACCGCACGCAACAGCATAATTCACTAGTTTTCGCAACGCATTCTGTCTCGAGACCATATCAGACATTCCGTGATACACCCGCTAAGTTATAGGCGATGACAGACAGTAGTAGTAGATGATATGCTGATTGAAGCCTAAGAAGTAAAATATACACTAACTTCTAAGATCCGTCGCCTTACACTATATAATAGAAATTACGTCCATTCTAACACATACTTGCATAAGCTCACAGCCAAAAGTCAATCATATTTCACGCACTCTCATATCTCTAAACGAGTCACCTTCCTCGAAGCTGTCTGCTACAGTAAAATTACAACTTCCTTTTAATCACACCCAACACATCCTCCAGCCGCAGCCATTTCTACAGCTCTCCGCAAGTGCTAGTTCCAATTTAAGTCGGAGAAAGGCATATCCAACACCTTCTGCAACCCGTATAGAAACAGATCGATCTGAGATACTGCAACAGGACCATGTTTTGAGCATTTCGGTGAAAATGCGCTCCAAATGGTATGTACCCACACTACATACAAGTACTCCAACATGCTATCTTCGTTATTCTATACCCACTTCAACATAGAAAAATCACGAACTATAAAAGCTCATCCTGTTTACAAGATACCTAGCCGTGGATGCGAGCGCAGTGACTTATAGCTATGGTATCCCTCCAGCGCGAAGAAAGACATTTCACAATACCTCCCCAGAATAGCGCTGCGTGCAGCCACCCAGGCATTCCTAAAGGTTCACCAAGTCGCACAACTCACACCGCAGCTGCCTATGAGGAGACATTCATATTAAATATACACTCCTGGAAATGGAAAAAAGAACACATTGACACCGGTGTGTCAGACCCACCATACTTGCTCCGGACACTGCGAGAGGGCTGTACAAGCAATGATCACACGCACGGCACAGCGGACACACCAGGAACCGCGGTGTTGGCCGTCGAATGGCGCTAGCTGCGCAGCATTTGTGCACCGCCACCGTCAGTGTCAGCCAGTTTGCCGTGGCATACGGGGCTCCATCGCAGTCTTTAACACTGGTAGCATGCCGCGACAGCGTGGACGTGAACCGTATGTGCAGTTGACGGACTTTGAGCGAGGGCGTATAGTGGGCATGCGGGAGGCCGGGTGGACGTACCGCCAAATTGCTCAACACGTGGGGCGTGAGGTCTCCACAGTACATCGATGTTGTCGCCAGTGGTCGGCGGAAGGTGCACGTGCCCCGTCGACCTGGGACCGGACCGCAGCGACGCACGGATGCACGCCAAGACCGTAGGATCCTACGCAGTGCCGTAGGGGACCGCACCGCCACTTCCCAGCAAATTAGGGACACTGTTGCTCCTGGGGTATCGGCGAGGACCATTCGCAACTGTCTCCATGAAGCTGGGCTACGGTCCCGCATACCGTTAGGCCGTCTTCTGCTCACGCCACAACATCGTGCAGCCCGCCTCCAGTGGTGTCGCGACAGGTGTGAATGGAGGGACGAATGGAGACGTGTCGTCTTCAGCGATGAGAGTCGCTTCTGCCTTGGTGCCAATGATGGTCGTATGCGTGTTTGGCGCCGTGCAGGTGAGCGCCACAATCAGGACTGCATACGACCGAGGCACACAGGGCCAACACCCGGCATCATGGTGTGGGGAGCGATCTCCTACACTGACCGTACACCACTGGTGATCGTCGAGGGGACACTGAATAGTGCACGGTACATCCAAACCGTCATCGAACCCATCGTTCTACCATTCCTAGACCGGCGAGGGAACTTGCTGTTCCAACAGGACAATGCACGTCCGCATGTATCCCGTGCCACCCAACGTGCTCTAGAAGGTGTAAGTCAACTACCCTGGCCAGCAAGATCTCCGGATCTGTCCCCCATTGAGCATGTTTGGGACTGGATGAAGCGTCGTCTCACGCGGTATGCACGTCCAGCACGAACGCTGGTCCAACTGAGGCGCCAGGTGGAAATGGCATGGCAAGCCGTTCCACAGGACTACATCCAGCATCTCTACGATCGTCTCCATGGGAGAATAGCAGCCTGCATTGCTGCGAAAGGTGGATATACACTGTACTAGTGGCGACATTGTGCATGCTCTGTTGCCTGTGTCTATGTGCCTGTGGTTCTGTCAGTGTGATCATGTGATGTATCTGACCCCAGGAATGTGTCAATAAAGTTTCCCCTTCCTGGGACAATGAATTCACGGTGTTCTTATTTCAATTTCCAGGAGTGTACAAATACCGCATAGACCACTTTAAACTTTCATCGCCTATACTCTAAGCGAATTATCGTATGAGACGCTCCCTCTGCACCTGTTTCAGCCACTGTTTTCCAACATGCTTTTGTTCATTGCCAAACATAACGTTTTCTGCCACGACTTCGAGGTCTGTGTCAGATTCTAAAGTGATATTAAAACGCTCCGATCCACGACCTCTCACCGAAAACTAGACATCACACGTTGTAATTCATATTCTTACGGCGGATAGCATAATGTGAGTGATTTTTATATAAAACACACTTACAACATAAGGAAACTAGAGGAGTTTCGTAGCGTTGTGGAGAGTTTCCAAACTACCGTCCGAAAGTGATTCATGACCTCTATATTTAAGCTCATACATCGCCATGACTGAGTAGATGATGGCTCCGTGTTCCGTTTCGAGTTATTCCTAATTTTCCACTCATGTCCGCGATCGCTGTTTAGCTGCTATCAACTCAGCAGAAGTTGTCACCCATCCACAAAACAAGCGACGTCATTCATTCATTATGTGGTAAGGAATGTGCAGATGTGATGGAAACGAGAGCGTCGATCTACTGTAATATTAAGCAACAGACTTGATAGTGCGAAGAATTTTACACTAAGTTCAGCACCGGCCAATGATGTGACAGCATCTTCCCCCAATTTCAGTATCATAGGTAAACCATGCCGTCTCCACGCTGCGAGTATCGTTGCGAACATCTATAGGTGACTGAGCAGTACGTCCACTAACTCTTAATTCTCGAACACATAAATCATCAAAGTATACGAGACAGTGCTTTACATATTTCTATCACCTCGAGCATAGTGTTCATTTTACGATCCTTCTCTCAGTGTATGGGAGTCACAGAGCATTCTCGCGTCTTACGGTAAAAGACCATCCTCACACTGTCATTGACGAACCAGCACTGCAGCACAATTAGCAGAATTAATCTGCATTCGAGCATAAGAAGACCTCTACACTCCACCTCTCGTAAATTAATTGAGCTTTCCGAGTCCTAGCCCGTCCAAGTGCTCGAGTTTTTCGAGATGCGACCATGTCGAGGAGCTTAGCGCCCCTTACAGATTCCAAAGTACGGTCATATAATAACAGACAGTTAAGAACAACAACAACAACAAAGGATTGATTTTTATACGCGATGGAACCCCAGGCGGATGGAGCTCAACGCTATTTTACGTAAATCAACCAAGCTATCAACTGTAAAGTATTGTTCTAGAGTGTAGGATCCGCACCTGGAAGGTATTCCTAAGAGAGAGAACATAAATACTCGCACTCTTAAGACTACAACGCTCTGCACTTAAAAACTGACTATAACGTTAGATCGCAAACGTTTCCGACCTGTCAGACACACATCCTTCTTCACCGTTTCTCTAATCTGAACTGTCTTATAGAATCGTAAAACATTTGCGTTGCATGTTACTAGCACAATATAGCTATGTGGAGACGTATAATGCCGTCCGGTGTGGCGTGCGGTTCTAGGCGCTTCAGTTTGGAACCGCGTGACCACTAAGTCCGCAGGTTCGAATCCTCCCTCGGGCATGGATGTGTGTGATGTCGTTAGGTTAGTTAGGTTCAAGTAGTTCTAAGTTCTAGGGAACTGATGACTTCAGATGTTAAGTCCCATAGCGCTCAGCCATTTTTTGAGACGTATAAAGTCCACTGTTCACATCCGATCATGGTTCAGAAATTATACTATGCCTTCATCAGGCCGATATATAAAATGATAGTTAATAGCAGGGGATATATTATACAAGGAAACAGATACACATAGCAGCAGCGTCCGACATGAGAAAATTGCAAGTCATTCCGTCACTGTCTGTGTAATCAGTACATCAGTCGGGCAAATGTGTACACACGAATTGTAGCGCGTCACAAGCTCTTGCCTCTAAGTTAGGTGTGACGCTGAAGTCTCGATTTTACACACACAAGATGCGACAGGGGATCGAATAAAATCAAAATTCGTTCAGAGTAATGTGTCAAGTTTCTTCACACATGAGATGGAAGTCCTCTGATCGCATACAGGTTTACCATTAACGACCGCAAGTAGACAGTGCTTTAAAACACATACGGAACACGTAGCTGTATACGAGTAGAATGATGGCTATGTCACGTGACTGATGCATCCGGACACTTGAAAAAAAAAAAGACCTCCATCAACTTATCATTCTGTAGAAAGAATCTGTCAGCCATTAAATCGTACCTCGTTACAGCTCTTTCTCAATCGCTCACTCAGTCCACTCTCTGTTATCCCTTAACACGGATGAAAGTAAGTTTAGAGGTGAAACGATCTCTGCACTCCTCAAAAGCACGAAATACAGTAGTCAACTCGCGTGTATCACTCATACCTCAATAGACATACAGTATAATACTGACTCAATGGGAAAAAAATTGACTATCTCCCTGAGTACCCTTCGTTTCGAAGTCAACGTTTTCTCGAATTCCTATTGTTGGCGCATACTTTATCCCATGTACAAACTGTTCAACGCGAAGTACTCCCTCAATTTACCCGCATTGCGGTGTATATTCGATAAATTTACACCAATTCCCTAGACATTTTTCGCAATTCTATCGATTTTAAGTTAGGTTTGTCCATGCGATCTCGACGTAACCGCTCGTTCTGGTTCTAAAATTGCCGGTAAATTTAACACAGCTGCCAACACGTAGTCCAAAATGCACTAATCTGGAGGTGTAAAATAGCACTGTACTCGAATGTATCCAGTCAGCTCGGCATTCGGGGAGCGTTTGCTCTGTTTTCTACATGTCTGTGTATATGTACGCCTGGCAGACGGTGACATATGAGCTTAAATGTAGAGGTCATGAATCACTTTCGGATGGTAGTTTGGAAACTATCCACAACGTTACCAAACTCTTCTAGATTCCTTATGTTGTAAGTGTGTTTTATTTAAAAATCATCCATGTTATGCTATCCGCTGTACGAATATGAAATACACCGTGTGATGTCTAGTTTTCGGTGAGAGGTCGTGGATCAGAGCGTTTTAATGTCACTTTAGAATCTGACACAGACCTCGAAGTCGTGGCAGAAAACGCTGTTTGGCAATGAACAAAAGCATGTTGGTAAACAGTGTCTGAAACAGGAGCAGAGGGAGCGTCTCATACGATAATTCGCTTAGAGTATAGGCGATGAAAGTTTAAAGTAGTCTGTGCGGTGTTTGTATATTTAATATGAATGTCTCCTCATAGGCAGCTGCGGTTTGAGTTGTCGGACTTGGTGAACCTTTAGGAATGCCTGGGTGGCTGCACGCAGCGCTGTTCTGGGGAGGTATTGTCAAATGTCTTTCTTCGCGCTGGAGGGCCACCATAGCTAAAAGTCATTGGGCCCGCATTCACGCCTAGGTGACTTGTAAATAGGACGAGCTTTTATAGTTCGTGATTTTTCTATGTTGAAGTGGGTATAGAATAACGAAGATAGCATGTTGGAGTACTTGTATGTAGTGTGGGTACATACCATTTGGAGCGCATTTCCACCGAATGCTCAGAACATGGTCCTGTTGCAGTATCTCAGATCGATCTGTTTCTACACGGGTTGCAGAAGGTGTTGGATATGCCTTTCTCCGACTTAAATTGGAACTAGCACTTGGGGAGAGCTGTAGAAATGGGTGAGACTGGAGGATGTGTTTGGTGTGATTAAAAGGAAGTTGTAGTTCTACTGTAGCAGACAGATTCAAGGAAGGTGACTCGTTTAGAGATATGAGAGTGCGTGAAATATGATTGATTTGTGGGTATGAGCTTATGCAAGTATGTGTTTGAATGGACGTGATTTCTAATATGTAGTGATGATCCTGTTGCCATCCTGTGGATAACGTTTTTATGAAAAGAGCAACAGACGGGAATAATTGCATACATAATTTTAATACTTTGCGGAAAAGGAGGACAATGTAAAAATCTGCTCGGACCCCGAACAGAGAGACAGAAAGGGGCACACGTCCGGATTTATCCGGACATCCGTTCACCCTGTGTATTGTGCCAATGTTGCAAAGAAAATTGACTCGTGTTGAAAACTATTTCACACACTTGTTTGTCATGTAAAATGATATTGAAGTGAGACTTAGGTGATGTAGAAGTTTCATTTTCTAATTCTCATAGTATTAATCGTAGTGGTAATAGTGAATGGAATGTGTATGACATAAATGCAAGGTTAGCGTATGCCTTGCGTTGCAGTAGAAAGGGCAGTGCTGCAGGAACAGTGTTATGTGGAATTATGAACTTGCCGAAACCACCAACCAAGTTTGGATTTTATAATGAATCGGTGGTATCCTCTGCTGAAGATGTTGCACAGACAACACTGGAGAATGCAGTTGAAGAAGCTGTGACAGATAAAGGAAATTGTAGAGACTTAATTGTTGCTTCAGATGGATCGTGGCAATGGAGAAGTCATAATTTTCTAAATGCAGCAGTGACAGCTACCGGTGGTGATAATTTCAAAGTTACTGATGTGCTCTTCTCTCCAGACATTGTCGATGTAATGGCAATACCAAGAAAGAACATAGTGAAGCCTGTGGAGCAAATTTTCAGGGAACTAGTGGGATGTTGTTCAACGGCCTTACCGCAGTGGTAACACCGTTTCCCATCGGATCACCGAAGTTAAGCGATGTCGGGCTGGGATAGCACTTGGATGGACGACCATCCCGTCCGCCGAGCGCTATTGGCAAGCGGGGTGCACTCAGCCCTTGTGAGGCAAACTGAGGCGCTACGTGACTGAGAAGTAACTGCTCCGTTCGCGTAAACTGACATACGGCCGGGAGAGCGGTCTGCTGACCACATGCCCCTCCTTATACGCATCCAGTGACGCCTGTGGTCTGAGGATGACACGGTGGCCGGTTGCTACCGTTGGGCCTTCCAAGGCCTGTTCGGGTGGAGTTTTTCTTTAGTAGTAGAGGGAGTCAAAAGAATTATTCGCAAATAAGAGCAGTGGTATAACGAGCAATATGCTAACTATATAAAAATATTAAGTTGTTCAAATGGTTCAAAAGGCTCTGAGCACTATGGGGCTCAACTGCTGTGGTCATCAGTCCCCTAGAACTTAGAACTACTTAAACCTAACTAACCTAAGGACATCACACACACCCATGCCCGAAGCAGGATTCGAACCTGCGACCGGAGCAGCAGCGCGGCTCCGGACTGGAGCGCCTAGAACCGCACAGCCACCGCGGCCGGCTATTAAGCTGTTCTCTGAAAATTGTCTCTCCCTAAATTTTGAAAAAAAGAACGTGCTACATTAAGTTCTTTGCGAGAAATAGTCACACCAACCACTGAGGTAGCAGATGAGTATGAGTCCCTAAATACTCCAGATTTTATGAAAACTTGAACTGGAGGAAGCATATTACTGACCTTCTCAGACAAGTTTAGCTAATTTTATTCTTCGTATAACTGCTAAGTTTGTAAACACTCTTATCAGTTTCCTGACATATTTTGCTTGTTTACACTCAATAATGTCTCATAGAACTTACGTAAATCATGACGTAGAAAGAAAATACTAATTGCAAAAAAGGGAGCAGTAAGGGTAATACGTTCAGTTCACTCACTGTCGTCTCGTAGGCACCTCTTCAAGGAACTAGGCATATTCACTGTTGCGTGACAATACATATATTCGCTGATGGAATTCGTCATAAATAACACATCACAATTTGAGAAGAACAGTGACGTTCATCCCTACAACAACAGAGGGAAAAATGAACTTTATTACACAGGTTAAAGCTGTCACTGGTTCAGAAAGGAGTTCAACATGCTGCACAAAAATTTTTGGCCATTTACCCAGTAACATAAAATGTTAGGTAGCGAGCCAGTTTTAAATCTTAATAAAATAAATCCTTTGCGCAGCTCCTTCTATTCCATCGACGAATTTCTGCTTAAAAATTGAGTGGCACTTACATAAAAATGTAGTTGCACGATCAGGACTAAACAAAATTATGTGTTCACTAATGTTAGGGGTAAAACCCAATGGGACTCGGGGCAAGTAAGGTTAACAACCTGCTTCCCTGGTACTTTAAATATGATCCTGGCAACAATCAGAGCAAAATGCCTCGGAGCTTTGGAGGTGACGGAGTCCCACCTCTAACTGACAAATCAGGGACTCCTAAGATACGACTTGGCAAACAGATGGTAATGAGATGGGGAGCTATCAACATCAATGGGGGCTACTCTGGGAAGAAGGTAGAGCTGGCAGAGGCTGCAAGTAAGATGGGGCTGGACGTTTTAGCTGTTAGTGACATTCGGGTAAGGGGTGAGAAAGAAGAGGAAGTGGGAGAATACAAGGTCTACCTGTCAGGAGTCAATGCAGGAATAGCACAATGGGGTGAAGGGCTTTACATCAGGAAAGAAATGGAACCCAGCGTAGTTGCAATAAGGTATGTAAACGATCGACTGATGTGGCTAGATTTGACAGTGTCTAGCAAGAAAATTAGGATTGTGTCAGTATATTCGCATTGTGAAGGGCCAGATCAAGATAAGATGGATAGTTTTTATGAGGCACTCAGTGATGTAGTTGTTAGAGTAAAGGACAAGGACAGTGTTCTGCTCATGGGGGATTTTAATGCCAGGATTGGAGATCGAACAGAAGGGTATGAAAAGGTTATGGGTAAATTTGGAGAGGATATGGAGGCCAACAGGAACGAGAAACAACACTTGGATTTCTGTGCCAGTATGGGCTTAGTAACACAAACTCCTTTTTTAAACATAAGAACATTCACCAGTATACTTGGGAAGGCAGGGGAACCAGATCTGTCATTGACTATATAATAACAGATCAGAAATTCAGGAAGGCTGTGAGGGACACACGTGTATTCAGGGGATTCTTTGATGACACTGATCATTAATTAATTTGCAGTGAAACTGGGATTGTAAGGCCGAAAGTGCAGGAGGTCAGGTCCATAGGTAGGTGGATAAGAGTGGAGAAACTTCAGGATAAGGAAATCAGGCACAAGTACATAACAGCGATATCAGAAAGGTACCAGTTAGTTGAATGTAGTCAATTACAGTCATTGGAAAAGGAATGGACAAGGTACAGGGACACAGAACTAGAAGTGGCTAAAGAATGTCTTGGAACAGTAGTGTGTAAAAGTAGGATGAAGCAAACAGCTTGGTGGAATGACACAGTCAAGGCAGCCTGTAAAAGGAAAAAGAAGGCGTATCAAAAATGGCTACATACTAGAACTCAGGTAGACAGAGAAAGTTATGTTGAAGAAAGAAACAAAGCCAAACAGATAATTGCAGCATCCTAGAAGAAATCTTGGGAAGACTTTGGAAACAGGCTGGAGACTGGGTCAAGCTGCTGGAAAACCATTCTGGAGTGTAAATAGCAGTCTTCGAAAGGGAGGTAAGAAGGAAATGACAAGTATTTTGGACAGATCAGGAAAACTGCTGGTGAATCCTGTGGATGCCTTGGGCAGATGGAGGGAATATTTTGAAGAGTTGCTCAATGTAGGTGAAAATACGATCAGTAATGTTTAAGATTTCGAGGTACAATGGGATAGGAATGATGACGGAAATAGGATCACATTTGAGGAAGTGGAAAAATTGTCAATAGATTGCAGTGCAATAAAGCAGCTGGGGTGGATGAAATTAAGTCGGAACTCATCAAATACAGTGGAATGTCAGGTCTTAAATGGCTACACAGGATAACTGAAATGGCCTGGGAGTCGGGACAGGTTCCATCAGACTGGACAAAAGCAGTAATCACACCAGTATTTAAACATGGAAACAGAAAAGATTGTAACAACTACTGCGGTATCTCTTTAATCAGCGTTGTGGGTAAAATCTTCTCAGGTATTGTTGAAAGGAAACTGCGAGTATTAGTTGAGGACCAATTGGATGAAAATCAGTGTGGGTTTAGGCCTCTTAGAGGTTGTCAGGACCAGATCTTTAGCTTATGGCAAATAATGGAAAAGTGTTATGAGTGGAACAGGGAACTGTATCTATGCTTTATAGATCTAGAAAAGGCATATGACCGGAGGAAGTTATTGTCTGTTCTACGAGGTTATGGAATAGGAGGCAAACTTTTGCAAGCAATTAAAGGTCTTTACATGGATAGTCAGGCAGCAGTTAGAGTTGACGGTAAATTGAGTTCATGGTTGAGAGTAGTTTCAGGGGTAAGACAAGGCTGCAACCTGTCTCCACGGTTGTTCATATTATTTATGGATCATATGTTGAAAACAATAGACTGGCTGGGTGAGATTAAGATATGTGAACACAAAATAAGCAGTCTTGCATATGCGGATGACTTAGTTGTGATGGCAGATTCGATTGAAAGTTTGCAAAGTAATATTTCAGAGCTTAATCAGAAATGTAAGGACTATGGTATGAAGATTAGCATCTCCAAAACGAAAGTAATGTCAGTGGGAAAGAAATACAAACGGATTGAGTGCCAAATAGGAGGAACAAAGTTAGAACAGGTGGACGGTTTCAAGTACTTAGGATGCATATTCTCACAGGATGGCAACATAGTGAAAGATCTGGAAGTAAGGTGCAGCAAAGCTAATGCAGTGAGCGCTCAGCTACGATCTACTCTCTTCTGCAAGAAGGAAGTCAGTACCAAGTCTAAGTTATTTTTGCACCGTTCAGTCTTTCGATCAACTTTGTTGTATGGGAGCGAAAGCTGGGTGGATTCAGGTTACCTTATCAACAAGGTTGAGGTTACGGATATGAAAGTAGCTAGGATGATTGCAGGTACTAGTAGATGGGAACAATGGCAGGAGGGTGTGCACAATGAGGAAATCAAAGAAAAACTGGGAATGAACTCTATAGATGTAGCAGTCAGGGCGAACAGGCTTAGATGGTGGGGTATTGTTACACGCATGGGAGAAGCAAGGTTACCCAAGAGACTCATGGGTTCAGCAGTAGAGGGTAGGAGGAGTCGGGGTAGACCAAGGAGAAGGTACCTGGATTCGGTTAAGAATTATTTTGAAGTGATAGGTTTAACATCAGAAGAGGCACCAATGTTAGCACTGAATAGGGGAACATGGAGGAATTTTATAAGGGGGCTATGCTCCAGACTGAAAGCTGAAAGGCATAATCAGCATGAATGATGATGATGATGATGATAATGTTAATACTAATCGTGTTTATACAGCCTGTTAAGTGACTTGTTGCACAATGTTTCGATATGGAACACGTAAATAATTACCTAAGGAAATATGATTTCAATAATCCAAAAAGGAAACTACAGTTCACAGATAATTCAGGACTAAGTATCGCAAGCCACCACCTCAAAGTGTTGTGAACTAATACAAACGTTTCACCGAAACTGGCTGTGTATGACAAAGGAGGCCTGGGCAGGGCCGGCCAGCAGTCTCTGACGCTGTAATTGTAGAAGTTCGGCAGTCTGACATTCGTAGTCCGAGTAAATGAATGAGGTGTCCCAGCTTAGAACTTAATATGCCTAGGGTTGCAATGTTGAAGGTATTACACAAATACCTGTTATTGACCCTTGACAAATTCGAACTGTTGCAAGCTTTAAGAGAAAGTTATAGAGAAAAGCGAGCTGAGAATTGTGTAGGCATTTCTAATAAAATGCAGACTGAAGATGATTTTCTTAATAAGATTGTTTTCAGTGACGAAACCATCTTCACACCCATGGTAAAGTGAATGGGCATGAAGTTCAGATATGGAGTGAATAGAAATCACGTCACGTAATTGAACATGTACAGGACACGCCTAAGGTAAATATCTTTTGGTTTGTAACCTGTAACGAGATTTACAGTCCTTTCTTTTTTTTGCCGAGTCAACTGTAAGTGACACTCCAAACCGCCTACTGAAAACTGTCACTGACGCCGGAGCGCACCGACTGCGACCCACACTACCAGGAAGAATGACAGAGCCTCATAAAAGAAACGTAGCGTCATTTAATGTTGGAAAAGAACAGTAGTTACACAGACTAATTTATTCCTGCAGCGATTCATTCGTAGAATTAGAGTATCAGACATCAGCTTCGGATTCGGATAGAAGAAATGTGGAGTAACTGCTGACACATTCTTGTAATTGCGCTATGAACAGAAGCCGCTATCACGGAGTGTGCTTCATCAAAGAACAATGTTTTGCGGCATGTAATAACATTTTTTTGTTCTAAACAACTCTGTCTTTTCTTTACGATATATCTTACATAGATTACATTTCTTTCATTTCTGATGGTTTCTTCACAGAGTTGCAATGTTCACAAACAACGCTGCGTGTAAAAAGCCCTAGAGCACAGCGGTACATTCTAAACACGTGGTGGGAAGACTTCAATGGTTCCTTGCTTCCGGTGGCAGTGGGAACATAATATTGCAAATAATAAACGTGAGGCAGCAAAACCCAATACATTTCACTAACAACGCTGGGTAGAACGACATTTTCAGTTCTCCTCACAATGTTAATCTTCTAGAAGTTAAATTTGTTCAAACTGAGACATAATTCATATCCTGTCGTAAAATAGAAAATCTCTACGGATTTTAAACTCTAAGTATAAACAGTGACGTTTGGTATATTATAGGTTTGATGTGAGCATGTATAAGGTCTTGCTTTCATTGACCTGCAGTCTCACATCTGCTGTTTCGTGAACGACGTCTTCTACTGTGTTTTTGATCTGGTCTTTTTCTTTGCTCAATACAATTACATCTGCGTAGGCATTCCATTTATGATGTTTCTTCACGTCCAATCTATTACATAGTAGCATGTCTGCCCGATGATTCATCACAGCCTTAGATTGAGTAAGTTACCCTGTTTCAGGCATAATTTCATTTCAAACCTCCTGAAGTATGTTGTCACATCAAATCACTCACCCGCATCACTTTGAAAAACCGTACGCGACTGCATGACGGCGATGTCGGTGGGAAGATCGCAGTAACAACGCTGGTGCGAGATGCCGCTCGACACCAACTTGATACATCGGGTAGAATACGACAGGCTGGATATGACTAGACACCTGGGCAGCCGTTTTGAATTGTTTGCTGCCTGAACAGAGGAAGTGCGGGTTGCCCGGTACTGTTTGCTGCAGAGAAATCTCTTTGTTCCTGGCGGTTCCTGGAAAGCAAAGACTGGGACAGCGTCTTGCCCTTGGGACTTCCCTCATTTCCGGTGAAAGTGTTATACATACAGGGAAGACAGATACTCCACCTATTTTTCGCGTACGGAAAATTATTTAAGATTTTATTACACACTGAGGCACCTTGAGCGGGACTCTAGGAAGCAAACAGCCTGAGCAGATGTTGATGGAGCTGGTAGGGCGCTAAAGGATCAGTTATTTTTATGACTCTTAGCTCGTAGAAACAGCTTGTTGGGAGTTGAAAGCAACTGGCGGCGAGCCCATCCCTTAGTAAATCTTGTCAGACAGGCTGACAGCGTACAAGGCAGACAGAGCAGCCCCTCGTCGAGACAGGACTCCAGCAGAACAATGCCACACTACCTGCCATGGCGCCAGCGGAAGCCTGGCTGGGGCGATGGTCTGAAGGAACATGTCTGCACAGTGGAGTCGTAGACTGGGCATTGTGTGCAGAGCCATGCGTAATAAAAATTCCCCTGTTTTCATGTTCACCGATAGTACAAATAGGCCAGTAAACCACTTCACCTCGCCGTCTTGGTTTCATAAGAAAAATCCGGCGTTTGAGAAAGTTTGGGGATGGAATCTTTATTATACCTCATAGCTAGGACTAACAAGCTCGAAGGCACAGGCAAATTTGATGACGATTTTTGAGATTGCGTCTGTTCACCTATTGCCGTGGGAAGAGACATGACTTCGGAAAAAATGATTTTCCCCAGCCGCGAAAATTTAAAAAAGCCAGTAATTGGGGGTTTATTTCTCAGAGACGCAAGTTTCTTAACTCTTGCCATGGTTCGGTGTGAGTTTGTGCTGTGTATGGGAGGGGTGATTTAGCGCCTCTAGAGCTGTGTGATTGGCTCAAGACAGGGTGAAGGTGGTGTCGTTCGTGCACTTTGCGAGAAAACTGATTTGTTTTATCTGGAGAGGAGTGAAGTACTCGGGTGCCGAAGCTCGGCATATGTGGCTGGTACTTGGAACCTGTCCTGAGACTGACTTCACTTGCGAGTAGTTTAGACTGGGGAGCCTGTGGTGAAGTTCTTACTGTACTAACAGTGTGACTTCAAACGTCTCGAACTACTCATTTGCTTAGGGCACACTTATTCGTTTCTTGATTTGTCAGTCTCGACGTTTGGTATCCTTCAGATTGTGTTATCCACATTTTTAGGGCCAGAGTGCTTGACTCACTCCACTGGTCAAACTGTCTCTGCCACGCAGGATCCTTGTCCCGTGTAGTCTTAAATCACCTGTTCGTTGTTCACGGTATTCAATTAGTAACTTGTTTAGCTTAATTTAAGTCTAGTTTTAAAAAAAATGTTGTTAGAACACTAAAATTATACCAGCATTCTCAGTCATTTAGTGCCACCAGTGTTACCTTTCTTTGTGGCGTCCCATCTACATCTACGTGGTTACTCTGCTGTTTACAATAAGGTGTCTGGCAGAGGGTTCAATGAACCACCTTGAAGCTGTCTCTCTACCGTTCCACTCTCGAACGGCGCGCGGGAAAAACGAGCACATAAATTTTTCTGTGCGAGCCCTGATTTCTCTTATTTTATGGTGATGATCTTTCCTGTCTATGTAGGTGGGTGCCAGCAGAATGTTTTCGCAATCGGAGGAGAAAGCTCGTGGTTGAAATTTCATGCCAGGATCTCGGACTGCTGGTATCTTCTGTGACCGTCAGATCGTGTTGCCTAGCTTGATTCGCGTTGTTGGCGCCTAGAAATAGTAGTAATACTTAATTATTATATGTGTGTATTTTCATGTTGTGGTTGTGACTTCCGTGTCACTTGATTGTTTGTTTCTGATGGCGAACGGCGTCGTGCTGATTTGTTAGGGTGGACTGAGATTTTTGTTTGTGAGTATAGACAAGCGTGTTGTTATTTGAATTCGTTGTCAGGATCTAGGAATTAGTAGCTCACGGGAGCGTAATTTAGAGTAGGATCTGTATGGAATAGGAATGTGCAGTGTTTGAATTCGTTTGGGTCAGAATTAGAGTGCATGCTTACAAGTAACAAGGCACGTTTGCTGCAGAGTAGTGGAAGTAATTGTGTTTTGTTAACCATGGATCCACGTCAGATTATTAGCGGTGACCAGGCAGATATTACACGGGATTCACAGGTAAATGCGGTTTCAGAACGGGCAGAAATGTCGAACGCAGAACCTGCAGAGAATGACGACATGTCACGGTCATATGGCGAAAACGAACGGGAGACCGCAGCAGGACGAAATCTAGGCGCTTCTTGTACGAGACGCACCATCAGTGAGACTGGCAGACGAGAATCACCAACGAAACATCATAGAATGATGGAATCTCGTTCATCTAGTCCAAGAGGTGTTAGCGGTGGATCTCAGCAGGAGGCAGAGAGGAAGAGGCAAGAGGCAGAAAGGAAGAGGCAAGATGCAGAAAGGAAGAGACAAGAGGCAGAAAGGAAGAGGCAATAGGCAGAAAGGAAGAGGTAAGAGGCAAAAAGGAAGAGGTAAGAGGCAAAAAGGAAGAGGTAAGAGGCAAAAAGGAAGAGACAAGAGGCAGAGAAAAAGAGACGGGAGGAAGAGGAGGAAAGACACAAATTATTCATTAGAACGATCACAGACGGTATAGATGGAGTCAAGAAAGATATCGCAGGAATCCGAGAAGAGCTAGACAATGTCAAGAAAACGACAGCAGAGAAGCGTGAGATCGCGGATCAGGCGAAGCGCAATGCGAAAACAGCGCGATTGGTAGCGCAGGTAGCGCGAAAGGACGCATCAGTGGCCAAATAACAAATTAAACTGGCAAGAGCTGAGGTGTGTAAACAGAAAAGACACTTGCAACTCTCCAAAAGCATGGCAAAACAATAGTTCAAGAAGCGCGAGAAAAAAATGAGTGAGGCTGCGAAGCGAATCGAACAGATAGAAATCAAACAGGCAAAAATCTCTGAAGTTAAAGATCAGCAGACCAGAGTCGCCGCGCAACAAAACGAGTTGGCTAAGGACATTCGGTAGATACGTGAGCGGGTCGCGCAATCGCAAACACAATCTCGTCCGGGAGAGCGCCATCGAGAGCATCACAGAAGTGAAGGAAATGTTTTGCGGCTCTCCGAATTGCTATATGAGGACACACCCCCTGCACATGAACGAATGCAGCAGGAATATGCTCCTACGACGGTGAAAAGCGTAACAGAACACGCTCCGTCGGTAACAGGCAGCATGTCAGAGACCGAGCCAGGCCGCCCAGAGTACCGAGCGAGGTGGCGCAGTGGTTAGCACACTGGACTCGCATTCGGGAGGACGACGGTTCAATCCCGCGTCCGGCCATACTGATTTAGGCTTTTCGTGATTTCCCTAAATCGCTCCAGGCAAATGCCGGGATGGTTCCTCTGAAAGGGCACGGCCGACTTCCTTCCCCGTCCTTCCCTAGTCCGATGAGACCGATGACCTCGATGTTTGGTCTCTTCCTCCAAACAACCCCAACCCCCCGGCCAGAGTGGTCGAGCGGTTCTAGGCCCTACAGTCTGGAACCGCGCGACCGCTACGGCCGCAGGTTCAAATCCTGCCTCGGGCGTGGATGTGTGTGATGTCCTTAGGTTAGTTAGGTTTAAGTAGTTCTAAGTTCTAGGGGACTGATGACCTGAGAAGTTAAGTCCCATAGTGGTCACAGTCATTTGAACCATTTTTAGACCGAGCCGGAAAACAATTGTACACGTCTACGGAGGGCAGTCACGTCTACGTGAATCTGACAACACGGAGGGGATACCATAACAGTGCACGAGGATCGGTTGCGCACTGATACATGGAATCACTCGCTGCAGACGAGAGGGAAAATTCGTACGGCGGATACATCGAACCTTTCGATCACAAACTTTTCTTGGCCATCCAGAATTTTCAAGTCTACAAGGAGGCAAACAAAGCATTACATCCAAAGACCTGGATGGCACAGTACGATCACGTGCTACCAGAATCATGGCCACTGAAATACAAACTGCAGTTTACTTGTGGTTTCTTATAAGGGTCTATTGCAGAACATAAGCGCGGAGTTGCGGAGAGCTGACGCTCCTACCATGAATTTAAGGACACATTCCTTAGCACATACTGGTCGCAAGACACGCAGGAAGGGATAAAACAGGAGATCATGTTAGGAAAGGACTTAAAGCACTCCGTCATCAGGCCACATGTGGCCCACCGGAACCATCCGACCGCCATGTCGTCCACAGCTGAGGATGCGGATAGGAGGGGCTTGTGGTCAGCACACCGCTCTCCCGGTCGTTATGATGGTATTCTTTGAACGGAGCCGCTACTATTCGGTCGAGTAGCTCTTCAATTGGCATCACGATGCTGAGTGCACTCCGAAAGGAAAGCACTTAGAAGCGTCAGTATTCCGCAGTCCTGTCAAATTCTTCGAACCCTGCTCAAGAAGAACCGATTCTTCGATCAACCGTACAGTCCCAAGAAAATTGTAAGGCACTGCTACATTAAATTACCTTTACGTTACCATCAACAGCGATTCAATCAAAGTTTTTAAGAATGCGCTGTGCGAACTCGATTATGTGAATGAAATACGAGAGAAAGGAATAGTAACAATAACTGTAGCTGGCCAGATTCGCCAGAGAGGAATGACGATGGACGAAATGGGGGAAAAGAACAACGATTGAATTGAAACCAAAATTCAAACTACAGTGGGAATCACCAAACATAATGGGAAAATAGAAAAAGACGAGGAAATTATAATGATAACAACAACAACTAACGACGAAACGGAAACTGGAGAGAGCAACAGAACTCGAACCATGGCCAACAGGATTCTAGGGACCAGCAGCAAAGCAATAGCAGGACATACAACGGTCAAGGTCAATGGAATAACGAACGTAGCGAATATGTGGAACTGAGGCCACCTAACCCATCGTAGGGGTCACGCAGAGAAAATTCAACCATGAACTGATACACAGCCGCTGCGGACTCAGCTCAAAACAATGCCGCAGAAACTATTCATCATTTCCTTTACTTTTCAGCATGATTCCTTGCTGAACGTGGTCAAATGAGTTGCGTGTTTGTAACATCTTAATGTCAGTATTCGCTGGCAGGTGGCAGACTGAATTAAAATTCCGCTGCAAGTTATATGCCAACAACAACTGGCACTCTTTGTAGCATACGAAACCAGGCACGTTGCAATGCTGAGTACTCAAATCAACTGAGTACTGCTACTATTTCTTTGGACCTCACAATTATTGCCCGATTTCCGCTCCAAGGAGAGCAAGGAGACCTGTTGTAATTTGACCACAATTGAGCATCATACTCTGTCATGGCATTCTCGTAGAAGTGTCTTCACAATTATCACCATGCTCAATGAAATTGTTTCTGTGTATTTTCCGTGTTTCTTGAACACTGCCCAAGGGACGTATGTACGTCACTTTATGTTTTTCGTGGTGTCAAGACAGTAAATCGTGCTATAGAACTTGTGCGTCTCGATTTTCGGATGTGTTTCGTATGGTGTTAGCAGGCCTCGCTTTGGGTGCGTGTCGACGCTAAGGCTCGGTGTGTTATGAGCCATCGCCTATCGTGCGGTGTAGCCTGTCTCGCGGTGGAATTTTGCCAGCGCCAAGTGACCGCCGCCAAAGAAATATTGTGTATGGGGAATTACCACAGGCAACTGCAAGTGTCAAGGTAGAGTGGCGAACCCCAGACCGGGAACAGGAAGCAGAAACGAAATGATGGACCATGGATGAGTTTTGTATATATTGTTTCATTTCAGCACAGCGATCCTGACAGAGGGGACAGCACGAGGCATCATTGCACTATGTAAAAATATGTGCACACAATCACAAAATGCCACTACAAAGATTTCAGGCAAATCACCAGCACCTGAGTCCTTGAGTGAGTAAACGCATCTCTTGGCCACTTCAGCATCAGTAGATGACACTGCCGCACATCGAAAAATAAAAGAGGAGTATCCAAGGATTAAAATGCACGAAAATTCGCTTCGGTAGTATTGGCAAAGGCATAGGGTAATACAATAATTTAGTTTTTAGTATTGGGAGAAGTCTGCACGTTTGGTGGAGGTACAGAGGTAGCGCCAGCGTAAAATTAGAGTGCATGACAGGAGTAGAACTAACCAAAAACTAACAAAAACACGTGCACACACAAAGACACATCACACCACATAATTTACGTCCATACAACGTTAACAGGGCCCTGCAGCCATTAAATTTATTTTTGGATATTGCGTCTTTAGTACTTATATATATATATATATATATATATATATATATATATATATATATATATATATATATAGGGTGTTACAAAAAGGTACGGCCAAACTTTCAGGAAACATTCCTCACACACAAATAAAGAAAAGATGTTATGTGGACATGTGTCCGGAAACGCTTAATTTCCATGTTAGAGCTCATTTTAGTTTCGTCAGTATGTACTGTACTTCCTCGATTCACTGCCAGTTGGCCCAATTGAAGGAAGGTAATGTTGACTTCGGTGCTTGTGTTGACATGCGACTCATTGCTCTACAGTACTAGCATCAAGCTCATCAGTACGTAGCATCAACAGGTTAGTGTTCATCACGAACGTGGTTTTGCAGTCAGTGCAATGTTTACAAATGCGGAGTTGGCAGATGCCCATTTGATGTATGGATTAGCACGGGGCAATAGCCGTGGCGCGGTACGTTTGTATCTAGACAGGTTTCCAGAACGAAGGTGTCCCGACAGGAAGACGTTCGAAGCAATTGATCGGCGTCTTAGGGAGCACGGAACATTCTAGCCTATGACTCGCGACTGGGGAAGACCTAGAACGACGAGGACACCTGCAATGGATGAGGCAATTCCTCTTGCAGTTGACGATAACCCTAATGTCAGCGTCAGAGAAGTTGCTGCTGTACAAGGTAACGTTGACCACGTCACTATATGGAGAGTGCTGCGGGAGAACTAGTTGTTTCCATACCATGTACAGCGTGTGCAGGCACTATCAGCAGCTGATTGGCCTCCACGGGTACACATCTGCGAATGGTTCATCCAACAACGTGTCAATCCTCAATTCAGTGCAAATCTTCTCTTTACGGATGAGACTTCATTTCAACGTGATCAAATTGTACATTTTCGCAATCAACATGTGTGGGCTGACGAGAATCCGCACGCAACTGTGCAATCACGTCATCAACACAGATTTTCTGTGAACGTTTGGGCAGGCATTGTTGGTGATGTCTTGATTGGGCCCCATGTTCTTCCACCTACGCTCAATGGAGCACGTTATCATGATTTCATACGGGATACTCTACCTGTGCTGCTAGAACATGTGCCTTTACAAGTACGACACAACATGTGGTTCATGCACGATGGAGCTCCTGCACATTTCAGTCGAAGCGTTCGTACGCTTCTCAACAACAGATTCGGTGACCGATGGATTGGTAGAGGCGGACCAATTCCATGGCCTCCACGCTCTCCTGACCTTAAACCTCTTGACTTTCATTTATGCTCGAATTGTGGACGGCTGTGATACAATACGCCATTCTCCAGGGCTGCATCAGCGCGTCAGGGATTCCAAGCGACGGAGGGTGGATGCATGTATCGTCGCTAACGGAGGACATTTTGAGCATTTCCTGTAACAAAGTGTTTGAAGTCACGCTGGTACGTTCTGTTGCTGTGTGATTCCATTCCATGATTAATGCGAATTGAAGAGAAGTAACAAAATGAGGTCTAACATGGAAAGTAAGCGTTTCCGGACACATGTCCACATAACATCTTTTCTTTCTTTGTGTGTGACGAATGTTTCCTGAAAGTTTGGCCGTACCTTTTTGTAACACCCTATATATATATATATATATAATACTGCTGGCCCCCGTAAATGCAACACCAAGAAAGACAAGAGGTAGCACAACAAGATTTATTTTGTAGATAACATGTTGGCCAAGTATCAAATGATTACGTTTACAGACGTCTGTGACATGTGGTTCCTGCCTGAATCAGTAGCCAGAGTAGCCGCCATTGTTGGAGATCACCGCTGCCACACGTCTCGGCATTGAGTCAAAGAGACGTTGGATGTGTTCCTGGGGTACAGCAGCCCAAGCAGCTTCCACACGTTGCCAAAGATCATCTGGTGTGGCAGCTGGGGATGTAATCTGGGTCACTCGTTGAGCAACCGTGGACCACATGTTTTCTATCGGCGAAAGATCCGGAGAGCGAGCCGGCCAGGGAAGCAATTCAATCTGGTTATTGACGAAGAACCTTTGGACAATGCGTGCCACATGTGGTCGCGCATTGTTGAAATATGGCTGTGGCCGAGCCCTGAAGGTAAGGAAGGACAACTGGCTCCAGCACCTCGGATATGTAGCGCCGGCTATTTAAAGTACCGGCAATGCGTACTAGAGGCGTGCGAGAGTAACATCCAATACCGCCCCATACCATAATACCCGGTGCAAGACCAGTGTGGCGGTGCATAATGCAGCTGTCCAGCATCCTCTCTCCGCGGTGTCTCCACACTCGAATTCGACCATCGTGGTGCTGCAGACAGAAGCGTGCCTCGTCAGTAAAGACAACGTCATTCAATTCTGCCGTCCACATCCGTCTGTCATCACACCATTGGCGACGGAGACGTCTGTGGTTCTGCGTCAATGGTAGACGAAGCAATGGACGTCTTGCGGACAGACCACTCTGCTGTAAACGGCGTCGAATGGTACGCGCAGACACTGGATGATGCGTTACAGACGCAATGTGCTGTGCTATGGTTCGGGATGTCACTGAGCGATCCGTCACTGCCATGCGCACAATTTGCCTATCAGCACGTGCAGTGGTGCACCGAGGTGAATGCGATCGACCACGTCGGTCCGTCGTACCCTCCTGCATCCAACGGTCACATATCCGCATTACAGTTGTTTGGTTTCGTCCAACACGACTAGCGATTTCTCTGTATGATAATCCACAATCTCGGTAAGCCACTATCCTTCCTCTGTCGAACTCGGATACTTGATCGAAAGATGTTCGCTGTTGTCTACGAGGCATAACTGATCGTCTTGTGAAACAACCACAAGGTAAACACACGTGCCGAACGTACACTCGTCGAAATCGCCAAGCCTTAAATGGCGCTATGAGGTGGCGCCATAAGGCGCGCGTGATGTGCGTCTGCGCTGAAATTCTAATCAGTTGCATATCTCATCGCTGCAAACCCATGGTGTAAATTTCACTTGATTCGGATGCTTCCTTCAGGGTGTTGCATTTACGGTGGCCAGCAGTGTATATGTAAGTACTAAAGACGCAATATCCAAAAATAAATTTAATGGCTGCAGGGCCCTGTTAATGTTGTATGGACGTAAATTATGTGGTGTGATGTGTCTTTGTGTGTGCACGTGTTTTTGTTAGTTTTTGGTTAGTTCTACTCCTGTCATGTCTGGGTGATAACACAAAACAATAATTTGTGTAGTTGTAAAAAGGCGGACGCATACTTAATTCATTATTAATACCAGTACCTCTTAAGAAAGCCATGTGTCAAGCTTGTCCTCATTCTACAGCACACTGCGGAGATCTCACAGAGCCAATACTTTTGAGCTACAAGAAACACGACCTCTGTTCAGGTCTTTGTCACCAATACAGTCTGCTGATGATGTCAACGTGATTCTAAACAGCAGCGAAGAAGTCAAAGAAACTAGGAGAATTATAAGCCAACGTAAAAATGCCACCGGAGATTAACTTCACTTTTCCTAGTCGGCAAACCTTCCTTTAGTTCCAGATAGTCAATTTATAAACCATCGTTGGAGACCAAAGGAAAAAGTTAGGAATCAAACAGGCATGTGAATCGTGATTATCCTCCAGCAACTGACAAAACCTAATTAGCAACCCAAAGTATAAGCGATCAGAGCAATGCTTAGACAACAGAACATACGGGAGTTGGATCGCCTGCATTACGTAACCTAATTCTTATTATCTCCTCCGTTTCATTGTCATATCGTTTACATCAGTCGGTTCTTAATCACGAGTGGTGCTAGTTTCTTAATTAACGCTGAACGACATGTATTACCCGTTTCCTGAGAAATGAAGTACTGAAATGAAATACTGACAACGATACAGCACGTCTTTATGAGCATCTAACAGATTGCAAAAGAAACTCAAGAAAGCGAAAGAAGAATGCGCAGCTAGGAAAGCGGGCGTTTTCTGTATCGTGCGGCTGCATCGAGACTCTGCCAGAGACGTAGTTGATAGCGTCTAACATGCCCTACGCTGAAAATAGTGACCAAACCTTGCTACTGGAAGTTATCATTACTGGACGACGGTATGCGTCCATCTGCAAGTGCAAACCTACGTGAAACTGCATTAAACAAAGCTCAAAACTGTTCTAATAGTACTACCGTCAGCGGACGTGTAGTAAATCAAAATGTGATCCTGAGTTAAGCTCTTGATAACGCGCACAGTGAGTGAAGCTCGCCTACTTGGATCTAACAAACTCTGCTCTCTACGCTGTTTGCGACGAATGCAAAGTGCATCGTCTCATGACAAGCGATAGGAGAATCGTTGCGACTTATCAGAAGCGGCCAAGAGTGAACTCCTGCCTCCTCAGAAGCAATATTCGGAATGCCCAATACTAGTGCGCTCCTCGCACCTGGAGAGAGAGAGCCGCTCCCCTCCAGCGTCTTGTCTCCGCCCTTCCGCAAATTACGTAGCTCGTACTATTTTTCAAAGACGTTAGAGTCTTACCAATGAAGAAGTCCCTTTCAAAATTTCCTCCCTCCTTGCCGTCGCATTCCGCGACGAAAAGAGAGCCATACTCTGTGAGAGACAGAGTATACAAATAAACCAAGACTTCTCCCTTTGCGTATTGCCGCTACGTTCCCAGGTGTTCTGCTCGCGGGAAACGGCCAAAATTGCCTGGGCCACTTGAGATTCTTGGACATCCAAGTCGTACTGTTGCTATTCAACCCGCCTCTCTGTCCATGTTACCTAGAATCGTGGCAAAGCTGTTTTTCGCTCTAAGTTTATAGTTTCCGCTGCCTCGGGCACACGTGCGAATGTCCACGGCTTCCTTGGCAGCGTGTTGATGTATGCAGCGTCTCCGCCTGTCGCTAATCCTCTGGGGGCCTGCCCTCTGTGAAGCGTGCCGACATGGGCGCGCGACCGCTGCTCGCCCGTGGGCGCACTACCTGTGTACCTGGTCGCCGGGCTTCCCAGCTAGGAACGCATCAGAAGAATTCCTTTAATGCACAAAGTGTACCAAGTTTGCAAAGAGAAGAGCGATAGCCCTTTAAACATGCTTAATGACACAATACTTCACCTTCATCACACTTCATATATTGCAATAAACCAATGACTGATTTTAAAAGCAATTATCTCCTTTAATTATAAAAATGAAAAGTCTTTGACGCTTTTCACGTGTAAAAGTTCAACTCTTGTAGATCTGTAGCTACTTAAAGTAATATTCTGGCAAACGTGGCCAGTCGTCATCCTAGGGATTCTGGCTCTCTTTAACAGAGTGCGTGTCGCCACTGGAGCAGTGTACTCAGCTGCGGAATGACTCGTGTTCGTCCCTGGAATAAGAGTGTACCAGCGATACAAAGACACTCGTCCCGTTCACCTTCCGTCTACAAAACTATATGACAATATTGTATATGGTATACAGTAATTTGTATGCAAACTTCAATACCATCTTGACCACAGCAAAGTTATTTTGAGATATGGGTATATTCTCCTGGAACACAATTTGTAGTAAACATGACGACAAATAAATTATTCAGATATCAAATTTCAAAAATGATCTCTATTAATACCTCATCTGCATCTCAATACTGTTAACTTTCTCACGTCGTCACTACATTGTGGGGCAGCTTTCCAATTATCCATAGCAAAATGTAATTCTTCCGAAACTTTAAGAACAATGTCGTAATATTTGGGTGTGGAGGGGTGGGGGGAGGGGGTATTCAGTAAGCTGGGAGACAAATTAACTAAATTATATAAACCCTCCAAGATTATACGTATATTATGAAAATGGTGAAGTAATAACTATTTTCTCAAAAAAATGGTTCAAATGGCTCTGAGCACTATGGGACTTAACTTCTGAGGTCATCAGTCCCCTAGAACTTAGAACTACTTAAACCTAACTAACCTAAGGACATCACACACATCCATGCCTGAGGCAGGATTCGAACCTGCGACCGTAGTTGTCGCGCGGTTCCAGACTGTAGAGCCTAGAACCGCTCGGCCACTCCGGCCGGCCTATTTTCTCAGGAATGTTCATATCTGTGAACAGATCATTGTAACACGAATCACAAGGTCATAGGTAGTCGTACCAATCACATTTTTATGGGCAGTAGAAATCAATATTATACCTCAATTGAACCTCAAACAACCGAAAAAAATAATGGATAGGAAGGTGGATAAAGAGATCGGTGGGCAGAACGAGAAAAAGGTTTTTGTACGTTCGTGTGTGTGCAATAGAGACAGAGAGAGAGAGAGAGAGAGAGAGAGAGAGAGAGACAGACAGACAGCCAAAGAGATAAAGGGCTTTAAGAGCATAGTGATACAACGACTTAAGAAAGACCTTACCGTATGTGTTTCTCAACGATTCCGAGTGCAACTTTTAAATTACACGAATGAGTGTCATAAGCGATCAAATGTAAAAATGTTTCTCCTGTCCAACAACACATTAACTAGAAACAAACAACGGAATATCCCTATAATCCTCATTAGTTCGATTCAAAAGAGAAAAAGTCAGAAAACAATATATTTTTATGTCACAAACTCACGTAAAACCAGTATTACGACAACCTTCAGAAGCAAATAGTGCGCATACTAAATTGAGGCTGAATCGCTGCTGGCCTCTGGAGAATGTGGAATATCGTTGGATGAAAAACGAACAACGCTCGCCGTATCGTATCTCGAGCTGCTAGGAGGTGAACTACTGCTGAAAAACAAATCTAGCCATGTCTTGAGGTTATTCTCGGTTGTCTCCAAACTCAACGCCTAGGCGTAATTCAGTGTTACGCACATAATTATGCGATGAGCTTCACACGTGGGTGGCTTACCTTGGCCAACTGCCTCCAGCGGAGGAAGTATTTCTCCAACGTTCGCAGTCGTGTCGCAGTCGGGTCACAACCGATCGTGTTGGCCATCACGTACCAACTGACAGGGATCGTTTCCGAGGAAATGACCTTACCGATCGTCAGCTGTCTTCCATTGTGGCGTGCACCATAGCGTAACGTAGGTGCTATGTGCCATCGCATTCAGGTAGTTTTCATGTCGTGCTAGAAAAATGCTCTGATATAGGTCGATAGGGCGCCCTATCGATCTATATCAGAACTCAAGACATTCATGTATTAAACCGTCAACTGTAGTGCTACCGAAATGCAACTCTCTTTAGCGATAGTTATCCTGTTACTGGTAATAAGTAATCTAAATACTTCCCAAAATCATTTTCACACCTCGGAACCTCAGTGATGCCGTAAATTTCAACAGGGCAGTAGTGTGCTCGAATTTTTTGGGGTAACAGAGCGTTACCTCTGGCTTCAGCGCTGTATTGTTAACAGTGTTGATGTGAGAAATTTTGGAATTACTATCAATATATTTTTACAGTATTCTGCATAATGCTAAATAGGCTTCATCTAAAAGCTTAACATGTAATATATCGTTCATGATTATCCGTCAGTTCGAACGTTTCTTCACTCTACAGAAACCTCGTTACTCCTACCGAGACAGGTGTTTCAGTAGGTTTATATTAAATTTGTCCTTAGCTTCTCATGTTAATGTAAAACAAGACAGTTATTAAATCACATTCTTTCACCCACCGCACGTCTCTTGACTGACTCATCATTCAATAACGTCAAGTGAATGAAAGGACAAAACCAGTGGCGATATTCTTTGTAATCTAAGTAATTAATTCCCAGCCGCTCTAAGTTCCGAATACATGGCAAAGATTGTTAGTTTCTAATTATAAGAGGAAATATTTCAAGCGTTACACGCAGACGTGTAGGCTGCACTTGTCAGTAGTGAAACCCAGGGGTCTGGCAAGCGCTGCCCATCGACAAAATTACGCACTTCGAAAATTAAGACGGGGTGGTTGCCGTTCCATCTTCGAGATGAGTTTGGAGATGTCTAATCACGGTTAACGGGAGGTTTTCTCTGAGAGTGCAATACGTTCTCGAAGTCACGTGTAAGTAATTTCCAAGAATACTTACAAGCGATATACAGGGTGTTTCAGAAGTGATGGTGAATATTCAAGGATATGACAGGAGTGACCATTCTAAACAAAAAAGTCAAGTAAACATCGGTTCTAAAACGCATACCTTAAGAGCTATGCCTAATTCTTGATCTTCGATACTGTGTGATGAATCTCTTCTACTGCAAGCAGTTTGGTTTCCACGTTTTGAGAAGTGGTAGAATGGACCAAAACAAGAAGAAAGTGTCAAGTAAACATGTGCTCTAAAATGCATACCTTAAAAGTTATGACCACTTGTTCATTAGAAGAGTTGTATTTCAAAGTAGCGAAAATGGACGAGTTCTCATAATTCCTAAAGTATGCATTTTAGACCACATGTTTACTGGACATTTTCCGCTTGTTTTGGCAATACTACCGGTTTTCAAAATATGGAAATCAAAGAGCTTGCAGTAGAGTAGATTTGTTTCAAAGTATCCAAGAACAAGAATTGCTCGTAACTCTTAAGATATGCGTTTTAGAGACCATGCTTACTTGACTCTTTTGTTTCGAATGATCATTCCTGTCATATCCATGAATATTGACCGTCACTTCTGAAGCACCCTGTATATAGAATGTGCGACTGTTAAAGCTCTGGCCGAGCGGTTCTAGGCGCTGCAGTCTGGAGCAGCGCGACCGCTGCGGTCGCAGGTTCGAATACTGCCTCGGGCATGGATGTTTGTGATGTCCTTAGGTTAGTTAGGTTTAAGTAGTTCTAAGTTCTAGGAGACTGATGACCTCAAAAGTTAAGTCCCATAGTGCTCAGAGCCATTTGAACCATTTTTGTTAAAGCTCCAGGTATCTGTTTTATTTTATGATATCGGTTTTCTTTATATATGCCAATCGCTTGGCAGCGCTGCAATAGCGGCTGGGAAAAAAAATTGCTGAAGATCTTTCAGTAGTGTTATAGAGACGAGTAAAGCCGGCGCAGTTTCGATTTTTACTACTCTCACATGGCACGAGTTAATTCCGGGTCTGAGCACTGTACAAAATTGTGTACAGTTCTTTTGGGAATACCATCTGCTGCCAAGGATATGAGGAATTACGTGGATTGTCGTGGAGAGTCGTGTGTCAAACTGGGTACAAAAACGAGCGATGTTGAGCATAGGTTCCAATTATATCGCACCAATGTCGCAAAAGAATTATGATAAGAAAAAACACATGATTTGACACATGTTCATTACCGATAGAGCAGAGTATCATTTTGATGTTTTGCTGGGGAAAATCTATACACTGGAAAACACAGCTTCGTAACCTGGCTTATACACTAACGCTGATTCCGATTACTATGCTTTCTATCGTGAGGAATGTTATGCCACTGTGAGGAATGAAAGTGCTTCTGTAAGTAACGAAAATAGGGTTGTAAAAGTAGATCAATCTCATCACAACTCTTAAATACCGGTAACGACGACTTTTGAACAACGGAAGTAAAAATATATGGCTGTTTGGAGGCATAGAAAGGGAGCCTCGGAAGAGTTCCATAAAGAGATAGACGAACTTTAAAGGCTCTTATCAAGAATGTAAGATGAGATAAAAGAAATTATTCAGATAGTGAAGGGAGACAAAAATTTAATAGTCATGGGTGACTGGAATTAGATGGTAGGAAAAGGGAAATAAGGAAACGTAGTAGGTGAATATGGATTGGGGGTAAGAAATGAAAGAGGAAGCCACCTGGTAGAATTTTGCACAGAATACAACTTAATCATAGCTAACACTCCGTTAAAGAATCATGAAAGAAGGTTGTACACATGGAAGACGCCTGGAGATACTACAAGGTATCAGATAGATTGTATAATGGTAAGACAGAGATTTAGGAACCAGGTTTTAAATTGTAAGACATTTCCAGGGGCAGATGTGGACTCTGACCACAATGTATTGGTAATGAACTGTAGATTAAAACTGAAGAAACTGCAAAAAGGTGGGAATTTAAGGAGATGGGACCTGGATAAACTGAAAGAACCAGAGATTGTAGAGAGTTTCATACAGAGCATTATGGAATGATTGACAAGAACGGGGGAAAGAAATACAGTAGAAGAAGAATGGGTAGCTCTGAGGGATGAAATAGTGAAGGCAGCAGAGGATCAAATAGGTAAAAAGACGAGGGCTAGTAGAAATCCTTGGGTAACAGAAGAGATAATGAATTTAATTGATGAAAGGAGAAAATACAAATATGCAGTAAATGAAGCAGGCCAAAAAGAATACAAACGTCTCAAAAACGAGATCGACAGGATGTTCAAAATGGCTACACACGGATGGCTAGAGCACAAATGTAACGATGTAGAGCCTTATCTCACTAGGGGTAAGATAGATACTGCCTACAGGAAAATTAAAGAGACCTTTGGAGAAAAAAAAAACCACTTGTATGAATATCAAGAGCTCAGATGGAAACTCAGTTTTAAGCAAAGAAGGGAAAGCAGAAAGGTGGAAGGAGTATATAGAGGGTCTATACAAGGGCGATGTACTTGAGGATAATATTATGGAAATGGAAGAGGATGTAGATGAAGATGAAATGGGAGATAGGATACTGCGTGAAGAGTTTGACAGAGCACTGAAAGACCTGAGTCGAAACAATTCCCCAGGAGTAGACAACATTCCATTAGAACTACTGACAGCCTTGGGAGAGCCAGTCCTGACAAAACTCTACCATCTGGTGAGCAAGATGTATGAGACAGGCTAAATACCCTCAGACTTCAAGAAGAATATAATAATTCCAATCCCAAAGAAAGCAGGTGTTGACAGATGTGAAAATTACCGAACTGTCAGTTTAATAAGTCACGGCTGCAAAATAGTAACGCGAATTCTTTACAGACGAATGGAAAAACTACTAGAAGCCGACCTCGGGGAAGATGAGTTTGGATTCCGTAGAAGTATCGGAACACGTGAGGCAATACTGACCCTACAACTTATCTTAGAAGCTAGATTAAGGAAAGGCAAACCTACTTTTCTAGCATTTGTAGACTTAGAGAAAGCTTTTGACAATGCTGACTGGAATACTCTCTTTCAAATTATGAAGGTGGCAGGGGTAAAATACGGGGAGCGAGAGGCTATTTACAATTTGTACAGAAACCAGATGGCAGTTATAAGAGTCGAAGGGCATGAATGGGAAGCAGTGGTTGAGAAGGGAGTGAGACAGGATTGTAGCCTCTCCCCGATGTTAATCAATCTGTATATTGAGCAAGCAGTAAAGGAAACAAAAGAAAAATTCGGACTAGGTATTAAAATCCATGGAGAAGAAATAACAACTTTGAGGTTTGCTGATGACGTAATTCCGTCAGAGACAGTAAAGGACTTGGAAGAGCAGTTGAACGCAATGGACAGTGTCTTGAAAGGAGGATATAAGATGAACATCAACAAAAGCAAAACGAGTATAATGGAATGTAGTCGAATTAAGTCGGGTGATGCTGAGGGAATTAGGAAATGAGACACTTAAAGTAGTAAAGTTTTGCTATTTGATGAGCAAAATAACTGATGATGGTCAAAGTAGAGAGGATATAAAATGTAGACTTGCAATGGCAAGGAAAGCGTTTCTGAAGAAGAGAAATTTGTTAACATCGAGTATAGATTTGTCAGGAAGTCGTTACTGAAAGTATTTGTAGAGTGTAGCCACGTATGGAAGTGAGACATGGACGATAAATATTTTGACAAGAAGAGAATAGAAGCTTTCGAAATGTGGTGCTACAGAAGAATGCTGAAGATTAGATGGATACATCACATAACTAATGAGGAGGTATTGAATAGAATTGGGGAGAAGAAGAGTTTGTGGCACAACTTGACTAGAAGAAGGGATCGGCTGATAGGACGTGTTCTGAGGTATCAAGGGATCACCAATTTAGTATTGGAGGGCAGCGTGGAGGGTATAAATCGTGGAGGGAGACCAAAAGATGAATACACTAGGCAGATTCAGAAGGATGTAGGTTGCAGTAGGTACTGGAAGATGAAGAAGCTTGCAGAGGATAGAGTAGCATGGAGAGCTGCATCAAACCAGTCTCAGGACTGAAGACCACAACAACAACAATCAAGCACTTCACCTTGTCAGGAACCAAAGTAATTACTAGTGCGTGCCAAATGCCGTGGCTGCTAGGTGTGCAGTCGTCTGGTGAAGTGTGGTGAGAGTGGCAGTGGTGGGGGGTCGCTCAGAACTCTGTAGGGGAAATGTGAGGCGCTGGAGGGGAAGTGCCGTTGTAAGTTGGCTGTTTAGGTTTTTTTATTGGTAACGCCACCTCTGTATAAAAATCACTGGCTGTGCTGTGTGCAGTCTGTGTCTGGTTTGCATTGTTGTCTGCCAATGTAGTGTTGGGCAGCGGCAGCTGAATGTGAACAGCGCGTAGCGTTGCGCAGTTGGAGGTGAGCTGCCAGCAGTCGTGGATGTGGGGAGAGAGATGGCGGAGTTTAGAAATTTGTCATGAACTGCTATATATATTATGACTATTAAGGTAAATACATTGTTTGTTCTCTATTAAAATCTTTCATTTGCTAACTATGCCTATCAGTAGTTAGTGCCTTCCGTAGTTTGAATCTTTTATTTAGCTGGCAGTAGTGGCGCTCGCTATATTGCAGTAGTTCGAGTAACGAAGATTTTTGTGAGGTAAGTGATTTGTGAAACGCATAGGTTAATGTTAGTCAGGGCCATTCTTTTGTATAGATTTTTGAAAGTCAGATTGCGTTGCGCTAAAAAGATATTGTGTGTCAGTTTAACCACAGTCTTATGTATAATTTTTCTAAGGGGATGTTTCACCGTTCTAAGCTGAAAGCCTGCGCCCACATTTTTTTAGGTATTAAGTTTGGCCCCTTCACGCCCACGCTTGCATAGTGACCACCAATAAAGGTCTACTGTCACCTCTGCTTTCGTCAGTATCTAAATACAATTTTGTCGAAAATGCAGCGATTTATTTTCGCCTGGCTTCTTAATCATTTGTAACTTTTAGATAAGAGTCATGAGTGGCACATTTTGAGTAAAACCTACACATTTCTCTGGTTGCTATGTGAAAATTTGCTTCTTGTGTAAAAAAACAGCGGAGTTTACACTGTCTTACCTCACTAACATATTGTGCAGTCGCATTTGCGAGACAATTCTGAGACAATGTTTTATTAAGTAGATTAAGTGAAAAACTTAGGAACAGTAAAGTCCGTAGCTTAATGAAAAGCGCATTTCGGTACAAAAAAAGTATAATGTCTTCACACATGCTGTTCCAACACCCATAACATTTCTCCTTTCACCGGCTGTCGATGGACTCCTTAAAAATTACATTCTTTCGCCGAAAAAGTCTGTCGTTATTGGAACAACACGGTAGATAATGAAGTTTTACAGAATAACGATATGATAAAATACTCTCCTCTTTTTGTGCTATCATTTGCCAAAATCTCATTCCGATATCCGAAACTGTTCATGAAATATGATAAATATTATGGGTATTTCACTCTGGCTTTATCGCTAGAGCGGCGCGATCGCAAATGAGTGTGTTACATGAGATAAGTTTTTCTCTATATTGGTGACACTTAGATATTTCTACCCAAGTCTAAATAAAAATTCAGTATGGTAGCTACACTTCATACTCCATAACACGTTATGTAATATATACCAAACGCAAAATCATAGCGACCTCTGTTTTTCCACAATAAGTATGACCATTAACGATATGAATCTGACTTACAAAGCTTTAAAATAGTTCGATAACAGATTTCAGGGTGCGCCCCTTGATTCTTTCGTCGATGACCGGCCGAAAGGTAGAAAACGCTCACCGGTTTACCCCTCCAATCAAACGAATGAACTCGCCCAGCGGTTTGGACGACGACTGGTCACTGTGCATCGGCCATCATATTCTGCGCGAGCTGTACCGACGGCTGAATGTCGTAAATAGTTTGAATAGAGAAGAATTTGGCAATGAATGTGCGAATCATTGAGTGGAATTCGTGTCTGCCTAAAATCCGCCAGTTCTCACGCAGAATATCGAGCGCTTATGGAAATCTCCGAAATGATCTACCAGGACAGAAGGCCGACCACGAGACAGGAGACGAATTGTACATTTTTCATTACCTATGCTTCCACAATTTGCGCTTGCGTGGTGAAAAGCTTCCCTACGAGTCTCGCACAGTTTGCCTGACAGATATAGTTACAGTGTACCCTGGCTAAGGCAAAAAAAAAAAAAGAAGATTGCTCCTGGAATTGGAATTGTAGATGCTGAAGATCCAGATGACGCGAAATGTAAGTTAAAGTTGTCTTTGTCAACGGTGTAAACAAAATCGATATCTGCCGCCGTAACAGTCGCACGCTCGATGTATACCGCTTGCAATTGATCTTGGAAGTTATCCATCTGGAGGTATCTAGAATGGGATACAACGGAGTTTCAGAGGTTATGAAAGGTGATTTGTTCGTGATGTCAACTGGAAATTAGGTTATGTTCCATCTGAATGGATTGTAGAGCTTTTTTGCAAAGGACAGTATATTTCCAATACTGTCTGAGGATCAGCTGAGCAAATCTATAGTTAGCTTTCAGCCGTCATGAAAATGGTGCCTCATGTCGTTAGGGGCTGCTCTTTTACTTTGTACTGTTTGTTGAAAACTGTTATACTTCCTTCTTCTCCATGTATTACAACTAACAGGCGAATTACGAAACCGATTTAGAACTTTCTTCATCTACACTCTGATTTGCTGTTGTAAGACGATTTTTCCAAAACGATTAGGAAATCATCAGTCTTCGTGGAATGTTCACCATTGTATATTGGCTGTCATGAGGTGGGCTCAATTGTCAGGTAATACAACATCCAGAGGTTTCTTTCCGACGGCTGCATATACTTCACCTATATTCGCTTATGTATTTACACAACAAAGCATTTTCAGTATTGGGTAGATTACTTAGAGCAGGGCTTCCCGTTAGGGGTCCGCCGGCTCTTTATAGGGTGTCCGCGGCCACCTTTCACCAAATCGTGTAAAATAATGAGTAAAATTATTGAATAAAAACGTGAAAATCAAATTCATAACTATTTTTTTCGTGTGAAAAACATGTGTACTTTTACTTCAGGTCGTATTCCCAAACAGCCTTTGCGGTTCCTAAGTGAGAACGCATACACAGTTTAGTGCCGAAGAATGCGGCTTCTCTGATCGACTGTTTAGCAACAATACGTGGGTCGTTTGTGCGCCGGCTCACGGCGCTAGATCCGCTGAAACCTTTTACGCATCCGCGGAGCGAGCTTTGTATGCGGCCCCAGGCATCATTACATGTTAAACATGCTTTGTCAGTGCACTACCTATTTCATTAGTCGATTTTTGACCAGTTTATCACTTCTAACATGGATCGGTGGCTGAAGTCAGGATCATTGAAGAAGGATGCAGTTTCGCCATCGCCGTCACAACAAGGGAAGTTTTCAGTTGAAATGAATGAGGAACGATGACGACCAAAGGAAGAACAATCACAAGAAGTTCCGCAGCCGGATTTATTATGTGAAAACACTGCAAGGACTCCATTGGTTGGAATATCCTGTGGAAGTTGAATAACCAAGAAGCGTAAGTACAACGAAACCTATTTAGAAATCGCCTTTATGGAGGCAAAGGAGAGTAAAGCTCAGTGTGTAATTTGTGCGCGACTCCTTCCGAACAGTTCAACGGTCCCATTTAAATTACGCCCTCATTTTGAAGGTATTCACCCGGATTTCCAGGCTAAACACATCGATTTTTTCAAAAAGAAGAGTGCTGAACTAGCTGCTTCTCAGCATTGCTTGAAAACTCATGCAAAAGAAATTAATGAAAATTAATTAACAGCTTCTTTCTTGGTTAGTTATCGAGTGGCAAAAACTGGCAAAGTTCATACCATTGCAGAAAGTCTCATAAAGCCGTGTGTGTGATACTGTTTCTTGCATGCTAGACGAAAAGGCAGTAAAGCTTGTATCTTCGGAGCCATTATCAAACAATACTGTCAAGAGATGCATTGTTGATATGTCAAATGATGTGAAAGACACTCTTGTTTCTTGCATCCAACACAATTCATTTTCTCTGTAGATAGATGAATCCACTGATGTTGCGGATTAGCGATTTTATTGGCTTTTGTTCGTTGTGAATATTCTGGATGTTTTGAGGAGGACCTCTTATTGTGCAGACCACTACCTGCCAACACAACAGGTGCTGAAATATTCCGTCTACTGGATAATTTTTTAAGGACTAACGAAGTTTCATGGTCTAATTGCATAGATGTGTGCACAGATGGTGCAAAAGCTATGATGGGTCCCACAGTCGGAGCAATAACAAAAATAAAAGAAAACGCCAAGAATTGCAGCAGTAGTCATCGTGCTCTCCACAGATACTCTTTAGCTACGAAACAAATGCCTGTCTCGTTCAGGAAAGTTTTAGACGAATCCATTCAAATCATTAACTACATAAAATCAAAGCCATTGAAGTCAAGACTTTTCACAATACTGTGTGAAGATATGGGAAGCCTTCGTCGTTCCCAGCTTCTCCACACAGAAGTGAGGTGGCTCTCACATGGGAACACTCTCTCTCTCGGTTGTACGAATTAAGATTGGTAGTCTTAGCTTTCCTTTGGGAGCATAACACCAAATTAGCAGATCTTACTAATGACGAAAATTGGCAGTGTATACTTGCATATTTGTGAGATATTTTCTCCAAAATGAACGAAATGAATATTTCACTCCAAGGGCAAAGTGAAACAATGGTCACTGCTATCGACAAAGTTCGAGCATTCAAGAGGAAAATCAATTTTTGGGCAGAGAGTATCGAGGAGGGGGAGGTCGAGTGTTTTCCTCTTCTCAAGTAGTTTTTGAAAAACGAAACATCGGCTCTTGGGTAGAATTTGTTTCATCAAATCCTGGGACACCGCCGAAGCTTGGTGTCATTGTTGGAGCATTATTTCCGAACATCTGAAGATGAGAAGCTGCAGAAATACGAATGGGTGGTCAACCCATTCACAGTATCGAAAAAGCCGAACATTCTATCATGAGATGAATATGAGTTGTTGATAGAAATTGCCGTAGACCCTACTTTGAAATCAAGTTTTGACATTTACGGTTACTCACACTTTCGGATCTGTTTAGATAACAAGAAATACTACCCCCTTGTTGAAAAGGCAAAACATGTACTTCTTCCGTTTGCCACAACATACATGTGTGAATCTGGATTCTCGATCTATGCTGCCCACAAAAATAAGTACCGAAGCTGTCTAGATGCGGAACCAAGCATCCGTCTCCAGTTGTCAAGAACCGAACCCAACTTTTCAAAATTGTGTCAGCAGAAGCACCCTCAACCACTAGGTTAGGATTCCATTATTATTCCTACAGACTCGTCTATAGTAAAGAAGAAAACATTTTTCTTCGTAGATGTTCAGTGAACGTACCTGAACTATAACTCTGTAGGAATTTTGTTTCTGTCTTCTATCATTTACAAAATAATTATTAATTGAATTCTGTTGGCATTGATACTTTTGTTACGAAAATTAAAATAATCTCTAAAGCTAATTTCTTTTCTTTATAATGTATTCCGTCCTCTCAGTTAAAAATATGGCCTTCCTATACTTCAATAACAATTACTTGCTATTGCTCTGACACTATATTGTGACAACTGGCTGCGAGCGTAAGCAAATGAGAACTTTTCACGTGCCACCTTGTAAAAGGTAAACCTCCTTTGCCAGAATTGTTTCCATTGAGAAAAAAATCTTATGTTCTGTGAAATGGTTTGTCTTCTTATATAGAAATAAGAGAGTCTGTTTGGTTGTTTTCATAATTTGTTTACAGTCGAGGTTGACTGCCATGATATAGTGGCCAAGTAGTAGTTTAAGTTGTCAGCTGTGACTAAACTGTTGCCACGCTGCCTGCCAGTTGCCAGCTACCAACTGACTGTACACTGTCGCAACGCCGCCTGCTAGCCTGCCGGCTATGGACTGACAGCTGCCGTTCAGTAGACACAAAAAGGTGTAAAAATAATTAGACTTCCCGAGCTGTTCACATGGCACGAAAATCGATTGTGGAACTGGAAAACTGCTTTATAAAATCACATTTCCAGAATCGATTTTGAAGTGTTTACCTGACAAACCAAAAGCTAAACTGGGACATCGGCTTACGAAATCCGGTTTTGGAAACGCATGTAAACTAGGTGAATGTATTCCCACACATTGCACGACAGATGTCCTTGGCCTCTTTTCTTTCGTGATGTGTTTGTATCCCGAATCATAGGTTTGCCTCTCTTCTTCACAGCCGCGCGAAATGGCCACGCAGTCCAGGGCGCCATGTCGTCGTGGATTGCGCGGCCGCTCCCGCCGGAGGTTCGAGTCCTCCCTCGGGCATGTCTGTGTGTGTGTGTGTGTGTGTGTGTGTGTGTGTGTGTTGTACTTAGCGAAAGATAAACTTAGGTTGATAGTGTGTAAGACTAGGGACTGATGACTCAGCAGTTAAGTCCCATAGACTTTACATACATTTGAACACTTTTCTTCGGACTTAACGAAAAACCACACACACACACACACACACACACACACACGAATGTTACGAAATATGCATGCTCCTTACACAACAGTAGCCAAACAGTAGAAGTGAACAGACCACAAGCGGCAGCTTGTCAATAGCGAACAGTTTGGACGTGATTGCACTTGGAGGAAGGCAGCTCCAACGTGTGAAATTTCAATTACCAAGTAATTTTAATCAGACTATAGTGTGTTGAACGAAGGAAATAAATCCACTAGTGTCTGGATACAGTGGGAATTCAAATTGGATCGTTAATTTCAAATTGTTTTCATTCATCTCTAAACCAAAGACTAAGACTATTGATACTTTGGAGGGGGGGGGGGGGGGGGTGTCATTGGGAACATGGCACTTCCATTAAGCAGCTTTCAGTTCCCATGGGTTTCGCTCTGAAATTTAAAGTTACTGTGCTCTTGATTGACTAGGGGTTCACCATGGATTTTCGACTGAAGAAGGGGTCTGCCAGCTGAGAAGGTTGGGAAGCCCTGACTTAGAGTATTCGTTTTGAGATTAAAAACAGAAGTGATGTCGGTTCATCCGCAGGAGACATCAATTTTATTTTTGGCTCTAGACTAGATTATAGCCACTCTTTGGAGAGGGACAGAGGGCACAGCTTTCTTCAAGTACACTTGTCACTTGTTATTAGATCACGCAGAGCTACCAAATTGCAAGGATGTAGATTGTCAAGTTTCACAAGCTATTCCAAATACTCCAAGACATTTTCTTTGAGATGGAAATGAGGCTGTTTGGCGGGCCATTCAATGTGTAACAAGGTGTCTAAGTTTTCGTCAAATCAGGAACGTACGCACGCAACACTATAAATACGGCTGTCAGCATCCTGGAATACGAGAGTGGCCACAGCGTACCATTTATGAAGACAGAAGTAACTATAACACTCTACCTGATCACCGAGAACGTTAAAATACACATCCTGGCTCATCTTCATGGTAACCTGGATGAGTGGCCCCATGTCATGCTAAAAATAATAATAATAATAATAATAATAATGAATTATCACGAAACGTCGCAGAGCTACCTTACTCTTCACAAACTTCGGATTAAAGGTCTCATTCAATCGTCGCTGCAGTCGATGCCTGGCGTCATTTGAAAGGAGGCAACCCCGTGACTCGTCGAACTACGCTACACGACTCCAGTGAGCGGTATTTTAGCCCTTGAAGATTTGCAGCTTTGTACCTCTGTGGGCAATGACATTTCCCACGCTACCCGACTACAGCAGTCCATTGAATGCAGCTCTCTTGGCAGTGTTCTCTAGGAAACTTGTTGGTATGGGCATGTGCTCACTAATAGCAGCGTATTCTGTGTTATTTGAAGGTGATGGTCATTGACATGGAGTAACACTCGTCTCCGCCGTCCGTCGGTGGGGATCTTTTTTTAAGACACGTTGGACCAGGTGCACTGATACCCTGGAAAATCCGACAGCTTCAGTCGTGATGTGGACATCTTCAAACACAAACGTCTGCGCTCTACAGCAAACACTTCACTCTTTTAATAGGCTGACTAATATTTTGTATGAATAGCTTGTTTCTTACCTTCTTCTATGTTACAGTACTTCCTTCCTCATGTGTACTTTTCAGAGTTTATAGTTTTACGATAATCCTCCAACGAAAGGAAAGGCCACAGTCAAAAGTTCTGTCAACATCGAGGTCATTACACTTGAGTGGTTGGTGAAACAAGTGTAATCAAATCTGCACTCTTCTTACTGAAGGAGCGAATCCATATAGGTAACTAGTATGATTCAGTTACAATGCAGATCACAAAATGTTATGAAATAGCTAGACTTAATTGTAAGCCCCACTCCGTTTTTACTCAAATTCCAGATTCTTCCTTTCCTTCCTCCCCATTCCCAAGTAATTCACCTAACGTTTCCCAAGTTTTTTTGTTTTTCTTTTAATCAGTATTCGGTCATTTATGTATCTATTTAAATAGATTTTTCTGTTGTTCCTAGGTACCTAATTTCATTCAAGATACTTGCTTTGAAATTACAATGAAATGAGCACCCTTAGCTGCTTACAGGCGTTGACATACGTCAACGGGGACAGATGAAAATGTGTGTCCCGACCGGGACTCGAACCCGGGACTCCTTCTTACATGGCAGACGTTCTATCCATCTGCGCCACCGAGAACACGGAGGATAGCGCGACTGCAGGGATTTATCTCTGACACGCCTCCCGCGAAACCCACATTCTCAACGTATCGTCCTGCACTACGTTCGCAGTGTCCCCGCCCATTATACTCATTACTCGCGGCGCGTTGCCGATTCTCGTAAGAGTTCGGGCACTATTTGTGCATTCGCACAGAAAAAGAAAATATATTTACTAAGATGGCATCTGTTCTTTCGCCCCCATCTCGTGGTCGTGCGGTAGCGTTCTCGCTTCCCACGCCCGAGTTCCCGGGTTCGATTCCCGGCGGGGTCACGGATTTTCTCTGCCTCGTGATGGCTGGGTGTTGTGTGCTGTCCTTAAGTTAGTTAGGTTTAAGTAGTTCTAAGTTCTAGGGGACTGATGACCATAGATGTTAAGTCCCATAGTGCTCAGAGACATTTGAACCATTTTTTTGCATCTGTTCTTTCGCGGGGCGAAACCACGAGCATGGATCAGAGACAGCAATCAGACAGACAGATACGGAGAATCAGAAAAACAGAAGCACACACACATGTAGATCCAGTGGCACCATATTCACATGATATTTTGAGCTACTGGCTCACATTAAATAGCCCTACTTGTGATAATTCCACCCTGTACGAATGCATGCTTTCACGGCTATAATCGTTAATAAAACATTCTCGGGTTTCAAGCCGCGTCAAGTGGCTTACTGCCCACGAGCATTCGGCAGAGATCTCCTCAGCCATTTTCAAGTGGATGACTGTCGTGTGGTTGTCATTGCCGTGCTTATATAGCCGCGCCGTCGTTCGTGACGTAACTGGTGCTCGGTCCCGCACCATATATGGTAATGTCGTGGCCGCGCGACTGCCGGGCCCGCTTCAACTCCCTCAACACTGAATCCCACGCTGTACTCAGCTGCAATCCGCCGTCTCTATTGAAGGTGTTGTCAGAAATTCTAATCTCTATGGCCTCGCTTATCACGCTATTCCAGAAGCCATTAGTCCGTTTAATAATAGACGTCTCATCGAATGCAATTCGGTGTCCTTTTGCCAGAGAATGTTCTGCGACAGCTGATTTTTCGGGATAGCGCAGACGGTAACACCTTTCATGTTCTATGCGGCGCTGTTCAATAGTGCCAACAGTCTAGCCGACATAACACTGCCCACATCTACACGGTATCTTCTAAATTCCTGGCGTTCTGAGGCCTACATCGTCTTTCACAGATTTCATTAGTTGCCAGATCTTTGCCGGAGGCCTGAAGATTGTGTCTATTTTATGCCTCTTCAGGAGCCGACTAATCTTTCCTGTTGTCGAACCACAAAACGGTAAGAATGCAACCTGCTTGGTGTCTTCTTCAGAGGTCTTCTTCCTTTGAGGCTTGGATGACACTGCTTGTGAGATCTGTTTGTTGTTGTAACTGTTTTCCTTAAAAACTTTGCGTAAGGGGCTCAATTCTCTCGGCAAGGTTTCAGCGTCTGAGACGGTTTCAGCTCGATGTACTAAGGTCCTCAGAACTGATTGTTTCTGTGCTGGGTGATGGAAGCTGGTGGCGTGCAGATACCGACTGTGTGGGTGGGCTTGCGGTAAACGCTGTGACCTAGAGACCCACTGGGTTTAGGACGGATAAGCACGTCCAAGAACGGCAGGGAACCCTCCTTCTCTGCTTCCATTGTGAAGTTGATGTGGGGACTTAGCCGCTGAGCGAGGCAGTCGGGCAACACGGGCCCTAGTATTTTCATCACTGTTTTGGTTTTACTCTCCTTGCACCGAATATCACTACTCCATTTACTGTACTCCTGCAACCTCAGGAAATCTCTTGCGATCGCCTTTGTTTGGGCACTCGGGGAGTCACAAACAGGGCGCGCAAAATCTCGGACGGCCCTGTGTTATGTCACTTGGCGGAAGCACCGGCCAGTGCCCCTCGCGGCAGGTAGTGCCTAACAAAGGGACAAACCAGTCTGCCACCCTACTCCAGGCTGCTCAGCGGAACGCGTCAGAGCTTTTAGTAGTGCACTGCCACATCCAGTCTTTACCTGCACATTACGAAGAACTTAGCCTCCTCTTCGACCAACTAAACTACCACGTAATCCCCCTATCCGAAACGTGGTTAAAACCACACATATCCTCTGCATCTATTCATCTCCCAGGGTTCACATTTCTTAGGGCAGACAGATAAAAAAAGCGAGGTGGCGGGGTCGGCACGATTATACGGACATATCTCAATGCGAAAGTCTTTTGTACGTCAAACCCTGCTGAAGAAGGAGGCTGAATTCAAGTTCACTGAAATAAATATACAAAGTCGGAAGTTCTTGGCTGGTGTCGTGTACAAGCCGCCAAAAATAAGCTCAATGTGTTCCTTTGAGTCGGAATTACATTCACTTCAGTGTCAATACGAACATGTCATCGTAATGCGTGACTTGAACATAGACCTGCTAAGAGACACTCCCTCTGCAATAAACCTAAGAAGATTGTTTAGTTGCAATAGTATGAACATTCTTCCATTGCAACCTACACACCATACCGCGCACAGTCATACTCTTATAGACGTAATAGCAACGAAACAGACTGACGAAGTAAGACGTGTTGGTCAAACTTCGGTCCCAGGCCTCTCAGCATATGATGTAATATTCCTGGTCTACTCTGTACAGCCCCCAAGGTTCAAATCATGTTACATAACTTTTAGGAACATGAAACGTGTTGACCATGACGACCTAACAGCCGATTGCTCAGAAATCTTATGGCATCAAATAATCAGAGAACCTACAATCGATGGCGAAATTAATGGACTTGGTGATAAACTCACTGCCCTCTATCACAAACATGCACCTGTACGCACAATCCGTGTAATAAAATCTCCTTCTCTATGGCTGACAGCTGAATTGCGTCAACTGGTGAAAAATAGGGATGCTGCCCACAGGCGTTTCAAGGCAGATCCGAAACCCGAGCGTTTCGAAGAATATAGAAAGCTACGGAACAGAGTGAAACAATCCATTCGCAATGCTAAAATCAGGCACGCTCGCTCCCTTGTATGCAGCGATCTGACGCCCACGAGTCTATGGAAGAATCTCCGTAGCTTGGGGGTCGGAAAGGCAAAATTGGAAACTGATTTTCATGTCCCAGCTAACGAATTAAATGAATTCTTCTCTGCACCTCTGAATAACCACACGGCTGATAATTATCGTCCACAAGAATCCCCTAACTGGATAACTAACAACGATACCTTCCATCTAAAACACGTAACAATAAATATGGCAAGAAAAGCAATAATGAGAATCTCTTCTGATGCGATAGGCAATGACAGTATCAGTATAACCATGATTAACAATATTGCCGATACCTTAGTACTTGTCTTAACTGCCATATTGCCAGCCACTGTGGCCGAGCGGTTCTAGGCACTTCAGCCCGGAACCGCGCGACTGCTATGGTCGCAGGTTCGAATCCTGCCTCGGGCATGAATGTGTGGGATGTCCTTAGGTTAGTTAGGTTGAAGTAGTTCTAAGTTCTAGGGGACTTATGACCTCAGATGTTGAGTACCATCGTTCTCAGAGCCATTTGAATCATTTTTGAACTGCCACATTTAATTTTTCCCTCGTGAACGGAATATACCCCACGGCATGGAAAAGAAGCATAATCCGACCCATCCCTAAGATCGAAAACCCGCAACTGCCTAGTGATTACCGACCAATTAGCAAACTGCCTGCTGTTTCCAAAGCACTTGAATATATTGTCCATGATCAAATCACTGAACACCTGCATGAATTCAGCCTATATGACAAATTTCAATCTGGTTTCCGTAAACATCACAGCACAAACACTGCTCTAATTAAAGTAGATGATGACCTGAAATATGCCATCGACAGCCGAAAGGCAACAATATTGACGCTACTAGACTTCAGCAAAGCGTTTGACACTGTTAACTTTGATAAATTGCTCAGAAAAATGCAACAGCTTAATTTCTCAGATAGTGCAATGAGACGGTTTGAAAGCTGCTTCAGACAGACAGCAATGTGTTGTCTGCGTAAATGAAAAATCGTCCTGGAAACATGTCTCCTTGGGAGTGCCACAAGGATCAGTGTTAGGACCACTTTTCTTTTCTTTATATGTCAACGATATTTCGTCGGTTCTCCTGTGAATATCATTTCTATACCGACGACCTCCAGCTCTACCTAAGCGTCAGACCTGAAGATATAAACTCAGCAATCACTCAGATGAATGATGATCTGTCTTCAGTAGTGACATGGGCGAAAAACCCGGGGCTTAAATTAAATGCCATAAAGAAACAAGTAATCTTAATAGCCCATCAGAAATTAATAAGTTCAGATTTCAGCAAACGGCTGCCTCCTATTCTGCTCGACGATATTCCAATACCATACCAGAAACAGTTAAGAACTTGGGTGTAACATTGGATGAGCATCTCAACTGGGCGGAGAATACAGTCGCAGTGTGCTGGAAGATGTCCGCTTGTTTCTATGCTCTCAAAAAGTTTCGGAACACATTTCCACAGGACTTGAAACGCCAGCTCGTGCAAGCACTCGTTCTACCGAACCTCCACTACTGTGATGTAATTCAACAAGGCTTGAGTAGTGAAAACAAAAGACGGCTAGAACTAACCATGAATTACTGTGTGCGTTACACCTGCAACATTCGCCGATATGATCATGGTTAGTGCTTCATGCTCCCAGCTAGGGTGGCTGCGGCCGGACAAATTGCGTGACCACCACACTCTATGTCTACTTCACCGGCTCCTCGTCGTGCAAGCACCCCAGTACCTTGCGTCAGAGATTAAACACCTTTCATGCCATCATAATCGAAACACGAGGTCACTTTTATTTGGTATCCTAACTGTGCCCCCTCACAAAACAAAAACTTTAGCAAACTCCTTCTCAGTTGCCGCTGTCCGCCTCCTGCTGCTTTTAAGACGAAGTTGAAGCTTTTCCTATTATCATCCTCATAACGTTTTCCACAAAATTAATGTACAAGGCCAATCCTCTCCTCTGTCAAATAGCAAAGCTAGTGCCTCCTATCTTGCTCCTTTCTCTTCTTCCTCTTCTTCATCTATCTCTATTAGCCACGAAATCTTCTTTTCCTTTATATTTCCTTAATTATGTTTCATCATGTCTCTGTTCTGCTTCTCCTGTCACCATCAGTCTATGTCATACTCCCGGCTGCTAGCACTCCTATCTAAAATCTGTCTCTTTCGTAATGTCTAATTATAACAGTACTTATCATCTGCGAATATAAACTCTATATGTATGTATTTTTCCAAGTGTGCCTTTGCAATTGTTTTTCACTTTTTGTACCAGATGTAGTTTAACATGCCTACTAAAATATATGAGTGTAAAATAAGTGGAATGCCTGGTTAGATGTAAGAGAGGGCCTGATGGCCCTAATCTTGCCAGGTTAAATAAATAAATAAATTAGCTCCAGTGGTAGCCAACCTCTTTACCGAGCATTTCGAAGACATCGCCTTGGACATGGCTCCTGTGAAGCCGAGCTGTTTCTATCGCTACGTCGACGATACCTTCGTCATTTGGCCACCTGGACAAGAAAAGTTAGAAGAGTTCCTGAATCACCTCAACAGCATCCACATCAACTTCACAATGGAAGCAGAGAAGGAGAGTTCCCTGCCGTTCTTGGACGTGCTTATCCGTCCTAAACCCAGTGGGTCTCTAGGTCACAGCGTTTACCGCAAGCCCACCCACACAGTCGGTATCTGCACGCCACCAGCTTCCATCACCCAGCACAGAAACAATCAGTTCTGAGGACCTTAGTACATCGAGCTGAAACCGTCTCAGACGCTGAAACCTTGCCGAGAGAATTGAGCCCCTTACGCAAAGTTTTTAAGGAAAACAGTTACAACAACAAACAGATCTCACAAGCAGTGTCATCCAAGCCTCAAAGGAAGAAGACCTCTGAAGAAGACACCAAGCAGGTTGCATTCTTACCGTTTTGTGGTTCGACAACAGGAAAGATTAGTCGGCTCCTGAAGAGGCATAAAATAGACACAATCTTCAGGCCTCCGGCAAAGATCTGGCAACTAATGAAATCTGTGAAAGACGATGTAGGCCTCAGAACGCCAGGAATTTAGAAGATACCGTGTAGATGTGGGCAGTTTTATGTCGGCTAGACTGTTGGCACTATTGAACAGCGCCGCATAGAACATGAAAGGTGTTACCGTCTGCGCTATCCCGAAAAATCAGCTGTCGCAGAACATTCTCTGGCAAAAGGACACCGAATTGCATTCGATGAGACGTCTATTATTAAACGGACGAATGGCTTCTGGAATAGCGTGATAAGCGAGGCCATAGAGATTAGAATTTCTGACAACACCTTCAATAGAGACGGCGGATTGCAGCTGAGTACAGCGTGGGATTCAGTGTTGAGGGAGTTGAAGCGGGCCCGGCAGTCGCGCGGCCACGACATTACCATATATGGTGCGGGACCGAGCACCAGTTACGTCACGAACGACGGCGCGGCTATATAAGCACGGCAATGACAACCACACGACAGTCATCCACTTGAAAATGGCTGAGGAGATCTCTGCCGAATGCTCGTGGGCAGTAAGCCACTTGACGCGGCTTGAAACCCGAGAATGTTTTATTAACGATTATAGCCGTGAAAGCATGCATTCGTACAGGGTGGAATTATCACAAGTAGGGCTATTTAATGTGAGCCAGTAGCTCAAAATATCATGTGAATATGGTGCCACTGGATCTACATGTGTGTGTGCTTCTGTTTTTCTGATTCTCCGTATCTGTCTGTCTGATTGCTGTCTCTGATCCATGCTCGTGGTTTCGCCCCGCGAAAGAACAGATGCAAAAAAATGGTTCAAATGTCTCTGAGCACTATGGGACTTAACATCTATGGTCATCAGTCCCCTAGAACTTAGAACTACTTAAACCTAACTAACTTAAGGACAGCACACAACACCCAGCCATCACGAGGCAGAGAAAATCCGTGACCCCGCCGGGAATCGAACCCGGGAACTCGGGCGTGGGAAGCGAGAACGCTACCGCACGACCACGAGATGGGGGCGAAAGAACAGATGCCATCTTAGTAAATATATTTTCTTTTTCTGTGCGAATGCACAAATAGTGCCCGAACTCTTACGAGAATCGGCAACGCGCCGCGAGTAATGAGTATAATGGGCGGGGACACTGCGAACGTAGTGCAGGACGATACGTTGAGAATGTGGGTTTCGCGGGAGGCGTGTCAGAGATAAATCCCTGCAGTCGCGCTATCCTCCGTGTTCTCGGTGGCGCAGATGGATAGAACGTCTGCCATGTAAGAAGGAGTCCCGGGTTCGAGTCCCGGTCGGGACACACATTTTCATCTGTCCCCGTTGACGTATGTCAACGCCTGTAAGCAGCTAAGGGTGCTCATTTCATTGTAATTTCAAAGCAAGTATCTTGAATGAAATTAGGTACCTAGGAACAACAGAAAAATCTATTTAAATAGATACATAAATGACCGAATACTGATTAAAAGAAAAACAAAAAAACTTGGGAAACGTTAGGTGAATTACTTGGGAATGGGGAGGAAGGAAAGGAAGAATCTGGAATTTGAGTAAAAACGGAGTGGGGCTTACAATTAAGTCTAGCTATTTCATAACATTTTGTGATCTGCATTGTAACTGAATCATACTAGTTACCTATATGGATTCGCTCCTTCAGTAAGAAGAGTGCAGATTTGATTACACTTGTTTCACCAACCACTCAAGTGTAATGACCTCGATGTTGACAGAACTTTTGACTGTGGCCTTTCCTTTCGTTGGAGGATTATCGTAAAACTATAAACTCTGAAAAGTACACATGAGGAAGGAAGTACTGTAACATAGAAGAAGGTAAGAAACAAGCTATTCATACAAAATATTAGTCAGCCTATTAAAAGAGTGAAGTGTTTGCTGTAGAGCGCAGACGTTTGTGTTTGAAGATGTCCACATCACGACTGAAGCTGTCGGATTTTCCAGGGTATCAGTGCACCTGGTCCAACGTGTCTTAAAAAAAGATCCCCACCGACGGACGGCGGAGACGAGTGTTACTCCATGTCAATGACCATCACCTTCAAATAACACAGAATACGCTGCTATTAGTGAGCACATGCCCATACCAACAAGTTTCCTAGAGAACACTGCCAAGAGAGCTGCATTCAATGGACTGCTGTAGTCGGGTAGCGTGGGAAATGTCATTGCCCACAGAGGTACAAAGCTGCAAATCTTCAAGGGCTAAAATACCGCTCACTGGAGTCGTGTAGCGTAGTTCGACGAGTCACGGGGTTGCCTCCTTTCAAATGACGCCAGGCATCGACTGCAGCGACGATTGAATGAGACCTTTAATCCGAAGTTTGTGAAGAGTAAGGTAGCTCTGCGACGTTTCGTGATAATTCATTATTATTATTATTATTATTATTATTTTTAGCATGACATGGGGCCACTCATCCAGGTTACCATGAAGAAGAGCCAGGATGTGTATTTTAACGTTCTCGGTGATCAGGTAGAGTGTTATAGTTACTCCTGTCTTCATAAATGGTACGCTGTGGCCACTCTCGTATTCCAGGATGCTGACAGCCGTATTTACAGTGTTGCGTGCGTACGTTCCTGATTTGACGAAAACTTAGACACCTTGTTACACATTGAATGGCCCGCCAAACAGCCTCATTTCCATCTCAAAGAAAATGTCATGGAGTATTTGGAATAGCTTGTGAAACTTGACAATCTACATCCTTGCAATTTGGTAGCTCTGCGTGATCTAATAACAAGTGACAAGTGTACTTGAAGAAAGCTGTGCCCTCTGTCCCTCTCCGAAGAGCGGCTATCATCTAGTCTAGAGCCAAAAATAAAATTGATGTCTCCTGGGGATGAGCCGACATCACTTCTGTTTTTAATGTCAAAACGAGTATTCTAAGTCAGGGCTTCCCAACCTTTTCAGCTAGCGGACCCCTTCTTCAGTCGAAAATCCATGGTGGACCCCTAGTCAATCAAGAGCACAGCAACTTTAAATTTCAGAGCGAAACCCATGGGAACTGAAAGCTGCTTAATGGAAGTGCCATGTTCCCAATGACACCCCCCCCCCCTCCAAAGTATCAATAGTCTTAGTCTTTGGTTTAGAGATGAATGAAAACAATTTGAAATTAACGATCCAATTTGAATTCCCACTGTATCCAGACACTAGTGGATTTATTTCCTTCATTCAACACACTATAGTCTGATTAAAATTACTTGGTAATTGAAATTTCACACGTTGGAGCTGCCTTCCTCCAAGTGCAATCACGTCCAAACTGTTCGCTGTTGACAAGCTGCCGCTTGTGGTCTGTTCACTTCTACTGTTTGGCTACTGTTGTGTAAGGAGCATGCATATTTCGTAACAGTCGTGTGTGTGTGTGTGTGTGTGTGTGTGTGTGTGTGTGTGTGTGTGTGTGTGTGTGTGTGGTTTTTCGTTAAGTCCGAAGAAACGTGTACAAATGTATGTAAAGTCTATGGGACTTAACTGCTGAGGTCATCAGTCCCTAGTCTTACACACTATCAACCTAAGTTTATCTTTCGCTAAGGACAACACACACACACACACACACACACACACACACACATGCCCGAGGGAGGACTCGAACCTCCGGCGGGAGCGGCCGCGCAATCCACGACGACATGGCGCCCTGGACTGCGTGGCCATTGCGCGCGGCTGTGAAGAAGAGAGGCAAACCTATGATTCGGGATACAAACACATCACGAAAGAAAAGAGGCCAAGGACATCTGTCGTGCAATGTGTGGGAATACATTCACCTAGTTTACATGCGTTTCCAAAACCGGATTTCGTAAGCCGATGTCCCAGATTAGCTTTTGGTTTGTCGGGTAAACACTTCAAAATCGATTCTGGAAATGTGATTTTATAAAGCAGTTTTCCAGTTCCACAATCGATTTTCGTGCCATGTGAACAGCTAGGGAAGTCTAATTATTTTTACACCTTTTTGTGTCTACTGAACGGCAGCTGTCAGTCCATAGCCGGCAGGCTAGCAGGCGGCGTTGCAACAGTGTACTGTCAGTTGGTAGCTGGCAACTGGCAGGCGGCGTGGCAACAGTTTAGTCACAGCTGACAACTTAAACTACTACTTGGCCACTATATCATGGCAGTCAGCCTCGACTGTAAACAAATTATGAAAACAACCAAACAGACTCTCTTATTTCTATATAAGAAGACAAACCATTTCACAGAACATAAGACTTTTTTCTCAAAGGAAACAATTCTGGCAAAGGGGGTTTACCTTTTACAAGGTGGCACGTGAAAAGTTCTCATTTGTTTACGCTCGCAACCAGTTGTCATAATATAGTGTCAGAGCAATACCAAGTAATTGTTATTGAAGTATAGGAAGGCCATATTTTTAACTGAGAGGACGGAATATATTATAAAGAAAAGAAATTAGCTTTAGAACAGAATTCAATTAATAATTATTTTGTAAATGATAGAAGACAGAAACAAAATTCCTACAGAGTTATAGTTCAGGTACGTTCGCTGAACATCTACGAAGAAAAATGTTTTTTTCTTTACTATAGACGAGTCTGTAGGAATAATAATGGAATCCTAACGTAGTGGTTGAGGGTGCTTCTGCTGACACAATTTTGAAAAGTTGGGTTCGGTTCTTGACAACTGGAGACGGATGTTTGGTTCCGCATCTAGACAGCTTCGGTACTTAGTTTTGTGGGCAACATAGATCGAGAATCCAGATTCACACATGTATGTTGTGGCAAACGGAAGAAGTACATGTTTTGCCTTTTCAACAAGGGGGTAGTATTTCTTGTTATCTAAACAGATCCAAAAGTGTGAGTAACCGTAAATGTCAAAACTTGATTTCAAAGTAGGGTCTACGGCAATTTCTATCAACAACTCATATTCATCTCATGATAGAATGTTCGGCTTTTTCGATACTGTGAATGGGTTGACCACCCATTCGTATTTCTGCAGCTTCTCATCTTCAGATGTTGGGAAATAATGCTCCAACAATGACATCAAGCTTCGGCGGTGTCCCAGGATTTGATGAAACAAATTCTACCCAAGAGCCGATGTTTCGTTTTTCAAAAACTACTTGAGAAGAGGAAAACACTCGACCTCCCCCTCCTCGATACTCTCTGCCCAAAAATTGATTTTCCTCTTGAATGCTCGAACTTTGTCGATAGCAGTGACCATTGTTTCACTTTGCCCTTGGAGTGAAATATTCATTTCGTTCATTTTGGAGAAAATATCTCACAAATATGCAAGTATACACTGCCAATTTTCGTCATTAGTAAGATCTGCTAATTTGGTGTTATGCTCCCAAAGGAAAGCTAAGACTACCAATCTTAATTCGTACAACCGAGAGAGTGCATTCCCACGTGAGAGCCACCTCACTTCTGTGTGGAGAAGCAGGGAACGATGAAGGCTTCCCATGTCTTCACACAGTATTGTGAAAAGTTTTGACTTCAATGGCTTTGATTTTATGTAGTTAATGATTTGAATGGATTCGTCTAAAACTTTCCTGAACGAAACAGGCATGTGTCTCGTAGCTAAAGAGTATCTGTGGAGAGCACGATGACTACTGCTGCAATTCTTGGCGTTTTCTTTTATTTTTGTTATTGCTCCGATTGTGGGACCCATCATAGCTTTTGCACCATCTGTGCACACATCTATGCAATTAGACCATGAAACTTCGTTAGTCCTTAAAAAATTATCCAATAGACGGAATATTTCAGCACCTGTTGTGTTGGCAGGTAGTGGTCTGCACAATAAGAGGTCCTCCTCAAAACATCCAGAATATTCATAACGAACAAAAGCCAATAAGATCGCTAATCCTGCAACATCAGTGGATTCATCTATCTACAGAGAAAATGAATTGTGTTGGATGCAAGAAACAAGAGTGTCTTTCACATCATTTGACATATCAACAATGCATCTCTTGACAGCATTGTTTGATAATGGCTCCGAGGATACAAGCTTTACTGCCTTTTCGTCTAGCATGCAAGAAACAGTATCACTAACACACGGCTTTATGAGATTTTCTGCAATGGTATGAACTTTGCCAGTTTTTGCCACTCGATAACTAACCAAGAAAGAAGCTATTAATTAATTTTCATTAATTGCTTTTACATGGGTTTTCATGCAATGCTGAGAAGTAGCTAGTTCAGCACTCTTCTTTTTGAAAAAATCGATGTGTTTAGCCTGGAAATCCGGGTGAGTACCTTCAAAATGAGGGCGTAATTTAAATGGAACCATTGAACTGTTCGGAAGGAGTCGCGCACAAATTACACACTGAGCTTTACTCTCCTTTGTCTCCATAAAGGCGATTTCTAAATAGGTTTCGTTACACTTACGCTTCTTGGTTATTCAACTTCCACAGGATATTCCAACCAATGGAGTACTTGCAGTGTTTTCACATAATAAATCCGGCTGTGGAGCTTCTTGTGATTGTTCTTCCTTTGGTCGTCCTCGTCCCTCATTCATTTCAACTGAAAACTTCCCTTGTTGTGACGGCGATGGCGAAACTGCATCCTTCTTCAATGATCCTGACTTCAGCCACCGATCCATGTTAGAAGTGATAAACTGGTCAAAAATCGACTAATGAAATAGGTAGTGCACTGACAAAGCATGTTTAACATTTAATGATTCCTGGGGCCGCATACGTGCCAGCGAGCGCTGTGATTGGTCGACAAAGCTCGCTCCGCATATGCGTAAAAGGTTTCAGCGCATCTAGCGGCGTGAGCCGGCGCACAAACGACCCACGTATTGTTGCTAAACAGTCGATCAGAGAAGCCGCATTCTCCGGCACTAAACTGTGTATGCGTTCTCACTTAGGAACCGCAAAGGCTGTTTGGGAATACGACCTGAAGTAAAAGTACACATATTTTTCACACGAAAAAAATAGTTATGAATTTCATTTTCACGGACACCCTATAAAGAGCCGGCGGACCCCTAACGGGAAGCCCTGCTCTAAGTAATCTACCCAATACTGAAAATGCTTTGTTGTATAAATACATAAGCGAATATAGGTGAAGTATATGCAGCCGTCGGAAAGATACCTCTGGATGTTGTATTACCTGACAAATGAGCCCACCTCATGACAGCCAATATACAATGGTGAACATTCCACGAAGACTGATGATTTCCTAATCGTTTTGGAAAAATCGTCTTACAACAGCAAATCAGAGTGTAGATGAAGAAAGTTCTAAATCGGTTTCGTAATTCGCCTGTTAGTTGTAATACATGGAGAAGAAGGAAGTATAACAGTTTTCAACAAACAGTACAAAGTAAAAGAGCAGCCCCAAACGACATGAGGCACCATTTTCATGACGGCTGAAAGCTAAGTATAGATTTGCTCAGCTGATCCTCAGACAGTATTGGAAATATACTGTCCTTTGCAAAAAAGCTCTACAATCCATTCAGATGGAACATAACCTAATTTCCAGTTGACATCACGAACAAATCACCTTTCATAACCTCTGAAACTCCGTTGTATCCCATTCTAGATACCTCCAGATGGATAACTTCCAAGATCAATTGCAAGCGGTATACATCGAGCGTGCGACTGTTACGGCGGCAGATATCGATTTTGTTTACACCGTTGACAAAGACAACTTTAACTTACATTTCGCGTCATCTGGATCTTCAGCATCTACAATTCCAATTCCGGGAGCAATCTTTTTTTTTTCTTTTTTTTATTTTTTTTTTTTTTTTTTTTTTTTTTGCCTTAGCCAGGGTACACTGTAACTATATCTGTCAGGCAAACTGTGCGAGACTCGTAGGGAAGCTTTTCACCACGCAAGCGCAAATTGTGGAAGCATAGGTAATGAAAAATGTACAATTTGTAACCTCCCCACCGTAATTTTTAAAGGGAAATAAACATGACAATACTTAATAGAAATGGGAGCCGAGTGTAACCTCCCCACAAAAATTTGAAAGAAAGAAATATGACAATATTTAATTATGAATGCTAATGGACATTGCTCTAAGCGTAACCTGCCCACAATGAAATGTACTGACAATGGCAACAAAAATGTGAAATTCGCAATCTGACTCAAATGTAAATTCTTCACAAAAATTAAGGTCCATTCAGTGATAAGAAAATTCAATTAAACTGAAATATCGGTCTTTGGCCCTGTGCAAAACAATCAGAATTAAAGTCTTACATCAGAATAAATGGATGTCACATTTCTGCTCTTTTTTGTTGCGCACTGCTTGGAGGAACTGCATTGCAAATAATAATATTATTCTCTTTTTTTTTGTGATTTTAGTGAAATTTTTCTTCAAAAGAAGTGGAATGAAATGGGAAGTGCAACGAAATCTTTAGTTCAATAAAAAATTAAATTTTTGAGAAAATGCTTTTGAAATAAAAATTATTATTGGGGGACTTGTTGGAGAATAATTACAATAAATAAATTTTTACATTATCTAATGATTATATTAATTAATAGTATACCTCATTCAGCATCTTGACCAGTGTTGCCGACCTCCTACATCACACAACCGCACTGGACTGCTACTACTGACCGACCGCTCTGCATGACGACTATTAGCGTATGCACGCGACGACTACTGACAGAGTACAGCTCTCCACTAGACACAGCTACAGACTCGCAACGACTGACTGACTGACTGAGAACCGCTCGCAACACTCGCGCGGTCAAGCGCAAACTCTCTGGTCACAGATGCTACAATGCCTCGCCATCGCTGCTGCGTTACATACGTGTTTCAAATTCGTCTCCTGTCTCGTGGTCGGCCTTCTGTCCTGGTAGATCATTTCGGAGATTTCCATAAGCACTCGATATTCTGCGTGAGAACTGGCGGATTTTAGGCAGACACGAATTCCACTCAATGATTCGCACATTCATTGCCAAATTCTTCTCTATTCAAACTATTTACGACATTCAGCCGTCGGTACAGCTCGCGCAGAATATGATGGCCGATGCACAGTGACCAGTCGTCGTCCAAACCGCTGGGCGAGTTCATTCGTTTGATTGGAGGGGTAAACCGGTGAGCGTTTTCTACCTTTCGGCCGGTCATCGACGAAAGAATCAAGGGGCGCACCCTGAAATCTGTTATCGAACTATTTTAAAGCTTTGTAAGTCAGATTCATATCGTTAATGGTCATACTTATTGTGGAAAAACAGAGGTCGCTATGATTTTGCGTTTGGTATATATTACATAACGTGTTATTGAGTATGAAGTGTAGCTACCATACTGAATTTTTATTTAGACTTGGGTAGAAATATCTAAGTGTCACCAATATAAAGAAAAACTTATCTCATGTAACACACTCATTTGCGATCGCGCCGCTCTAGCGATAAAGCCAGAGTGAAATACCCATAATATTTATCATATTTCGTGAACAGTTTCGGATATCGGAATGAGATTTTGGCAAATGATAGCACAAAAAGATGAGAGTATTTTATCATATCGTTATTCTGTAAAACTTCATTATCTACCGTGTTGTTCCAATAACTACAGACTTTTTCGGCGAAAGAATGTAATTTTTAAGGGGTCCATCGACAGCCGGTGAAAGGAGAAATGTTATGGGTGTTGGAACAGCATGTGTGAAGACATTATACTTTTTTTGTACCGAAATGCGCTTTTCATTAAGCTACGGACTTTACTGTTCCTAAGTTTTTCACTTAATCTACTTAATAAAACATTGTCTCAGAATTGTCTCGCAAATGCGACTGCACAATATGTTAGTGAGGTAAGACAGTGTAAACTCCGCTGTTTTTTTACACAAGAAGCAAATTTTCACATAGCAACCAGAGAAATGTGTAGGTTTTACTCAAAATGTGCCACTCATGACTCTTATCTAAAAGTTACAAATGATTAAGAAGCTAGGCGAAAATAAATCGCTGCATTTTCGACAAAATTGTATTTAGATACTGACGAAAGCAGAGGTGACAGTAGACCTTTAATGGTGGTCACTATGCAAGCGTGGGCGTGAAGGGGCCAAACTTAATACCGAAAAAAAATGTGGGCGCAGGCTTTCAGCTTAGAACGGTGAAACATCCCCTTAGAAAAATTATACATAAGACTGTGGTTAAACTGACACACAATATCTTTTTAGCGCAACGCAATCTGACTTTCAAAAATCTCTACAAAAGAATGGCCCTGACTAACATTAACCTATGCGTTTCACAAATCACTTACCTCACAAAAATCTTCGTTACTCGAACTACTGCAATATAGCGAGCGCCACTACTGCCAGCTAAATAAAAGATTCAAACTACGGAAGGCACTAACTACTGATAGGCATAGTTAACAAATGAAAGATTTTAATAGAGAACAAACAATGTATTTACCTTAATAGTCATAATACATATAGCAGTTCATGACAAATTTCAAAACTCCGCCATCTCTCTCCCCACATCCACGACTGCTGGCGGCTCACCTCCAACTGCGCAACGCTACGCGCTGTTCACATTCAGCTGCCGCTGCCCAACACTACAATGGCAGACAACAATGCAAACTAGACACAGACTGCACACAGCACAGCCAGTGATTTTTATACAGAGGTGGCGTTACCAATAAAAAAACCTAAACAGCCAACTTACAACGGCACTTCCCCTCCAGCGCCTCACATTTCCCCTACAGAGTTCTGAGCGACCCCCCACCACTGCCACTCTCACCACACTTCACCAGACGACTGCACACCTAGCAGCCACGGCATTTGGCACGCACTAGTAATTACTTTGGTTCCTGACAAGGTGAAGTGCTTGATTGTTGTTGTTGTGGTCTTCAGTCCTGAGACTGGTTTGATGCAGCTCTCCATGCTACTCTATCCTCTGCAAGCTTCTTCATCTTCCAGTACCTACTGCAACCTACATCCTTCTGAATCTGCTTAGTGTATTCATCTTTTGGTCTCCCTCCACGATTTATACCCTCCACGCTGCCCTCCAATACTAAATTGGTGATCCCTTGATACCTCAGAACACGTCCTATCAGCCGATCCCTTCTTCTAGTCAAGTTGTGCCACAAACTCTTCTTCTCCCCAATTCTATTCAATACCTCCTCATTAGTTATGTGATGTATCCATCTAATCTTCAGCATTCTTCTGTAGCACCACATTTCGAAAGCTTCTATTCTCTTCTTGTCCAAAATATTTATCGTCCATGTCTCACTTCCATACGTGGCTACATTCTACAAATACTTTCAGTAACGACTTCCTGACAAATCTATACTCGATGTTAACAAATTTCTCTTCTTCAGAAACGCTTTCCTTGCCATTGCAAGTCTACATTTTATATCTTCTCTACTTTGACCATCATCAGTTATTTTGCTCATCAAATAGCAAAACTTTACTACTTTAAGTGTCTCATTTCCTAATTCCCTCAGCATCACCCGACTTAATTCGACTACATTCCATTATACTCGTTTTGCTTTTGTTGATGTTCATCTTATATCCTCCTTTCAAGACACTGTCCATTGCGTTCAACTGCTCTTCCAAGTCCTTTACTGTCTCTGACAGAATTACGTCATCAGCAAACCTCAAAGTTGTTATTTCTTCTCCATGGATTTTAATACCTAGTCCGAATTTTTCTTTTGTTTCCTTTACTGCTTGCTCAATATACAGATTTATTAACATCGGGGAGAGGCTACAATCCTGTCTCACTCCCTTCTCAACCACTGCTTCCCATTCATGCCTCTCGACTCTTATAACTGCCATCTGGTTTCTGTACAAATTGTAAATAGCCTCTCGCTCCCCGTATTTTACCCCTGCCACCTTCATAATTTGAAAGAGAGTATTCCAGTCAGCATTGTCAAAAGCTTTCTCTAAGTCTACAAATGCTAGAAAAGTAGGTTTGCCTTTCCTTAATCTAGCTTCTAAGATAAGTTGTAGGGTCAGTATTGCCTCACGTGTTCCGATACTTCTACGGAATCCAAACTCATCTTCCCCGAGGTCGGCTTCTAGTAGTTTTTCCATTCGTCTGTAAAGAATTCGCGTTACTATTTTGCAGCCGTGACTTATTAAACTGACAGTTCGGTAATTTTCACATCTGTCAACACCTGCTTTCTTTGGGATTGGAATTATTATATTCTTCTTGAAGTCTGAGGGTATTTAGCCTGTCTCATACATCTTGCTCACCAGATGGTAGAGTTTTGTCAGGACTGGCTCTCCCAAGGCTGTCAGTAGTTCTAATGGAATGTTGTCTACTCCTGGGGAATTGTTTCGACTCAGGTCTTTCAGTGCTCTGTCAAACTCTTCACGCAGTATCCTATCTCCCATTTCATCTTCATCTACATCCTCTTCCATTTCCATAATATTATCCTCAAGTACTTCGCCCTTGTATAGACCCTCTATATACTCCTTCCACCTTTCTGCTTTCCCTTCTTTGCTTAGAACTGAGTTTCCATCTGGGCTCTGGTATTCATACAAGTGGTTTTTTTTTTCTCCAAAGGTCTCTTTAATTTTCCTGTAGGCAGCATCTATCTTACCCCTAGTGAGATAAGCCTCTACATCGTTACATTTGTGCTCTAGCCATCCGTGCGTAGCCATTTTGCACATCCTGTCGATCTCGTTTTTGAGACGTTTGTATTCTTTTTGGCCTGCTTCATTTACTGCATATTTGTATTTTCTCCTTTCATCAATTAAATTCATTATCTCTTCTGTTACCCAAGGATTTCTACTAGCCCTCGTCTTTTTACCTATTTGATCCTCTGCTGCCTTCACTATTTCATCCCTCAGAGCTACCCATTCTTCTTCTACTGTATTTCTTTCCCCCGTTCTTGTCAATCATTCCATAATGCTCTGTATGAAACTCTCTACAATCTCTGGTTCTTTCAGTTTATCCAGGTCCCATCTCCTTAAATTCCCACCTTTTTGCAGTTTCTTCAGTTTTAATCTACAGTTCATTACCAATACATTGTGGTCAGAGTCCACATCTGCCTCTGGAAATGTCTTACAATTTAAAACCTGGTTCCTAAATCTCTGTCTTACCATTATACAATCTATCTGATACCTTGTAGTATCTCCAGGCGTCTTCCATGTATACAACCTTCTTTCATGATTCTTTAACGGAGTGTTAGCTATGATTAAGTTGTATTCTGTGCAAAATTCTACCAGGCGGCTTCCTCTTTCATTTCTTACCCCCAATCCATATTCACCTACTACGTTTCCTTATTTCCCTTTTCCTACCATCTAATTCAGTCACCCATGACTATTAAATTTTTGTCTCCCTTCACTATCTGAATAATTTCTTTTATCTCATCTTACATTCTTGATAAGAGCCTTTAAAGTTCGTCTATCTCTTTATGGAACTCTTCCGAGGCTCCCTTTCTATGCCTCCAAACAGCCATATATTTTTACTTCCGTTGTTCAAAAGTCGTCGTTACCGGTATTTAAGAGTTGTGATGAGATTGATCTACTTTTACAACCCTATTTTCGTTACTTACAGAAGCACTTTCATTCCTCACAGTGGCATAACATTCCTCACGATAGAAAGCATAGTAATCGGAATCAGCGTTAGTGTATAAGCCAGGTTACGAAGCTGTGTTTTCCAGTGTATAGATTTTCCCCAGCAAAACATCAAAATGATACTCTGCTCTATCGGTAATGAACATGTGTCAAATCATGTGTTTTTTTCTTATCATAATTCTTTTGCGACATTGGTGCGATATAATTGGAACCTATGCTCAACATCGCTCGTTTTTGTACCCAGTTTGACACACGACTCTCCACGACAATCCACGTAATTCCTCATATCCTTGGCAGCAGATGGTATTCCCAAAAGAACTGTACACAATTTTGTACAGTGCTCAGACCCGGAATTAACTCGTGCCATGTGAGAGTAGTAAAAATCGAAACTGCGCCGGCTTTACTCGTCTCTATAACACTACTGAAAGATCTTCAGCAATTTTTTTTCCCAGCCGCTATTGCAGCGCTGCCAAGCGATTGGCATATATAAAGAAAACCGATATCATAAAATAAAACAGATACCTGGAGCTTTAACAAAAATGGTTCAAATGGCTCTGAGCACTATGGGACTTAACTTTTGAGGTCATCAGTCCCCTAGAACTTAGAACTACTTAAACCTAACTAACCTAAGGACATCACAAACATCCATGCCCGAGGCAGTATTCGAACCTGCGACCGCAGCGGTCGCGCTGCTCCAGACTGCAGCGCCTAGAACCGCTCGCCCAGAGCTTTAACAGTCGCACATTCTATATACAGGGTGCTTCAGAAGTGACGGTCAATATTCATGGATATGACAGGAATGATCATTCGAAACAAAAGAGTCAAGTAAGCATGGTCTCTAAAACGCATATCTTAAGAGTTACGAGCAATTCTTGTTCTTGGATACTTTGAAACAAATCTACTCTACTGCAAGCTCTTTGATTTCCATATTTTGAAAACCGGTAGTATTGCCAAAACAAGCGGAAAATGTCCAGTAAACATGTGGTCTAAAATGCATACTTTAGGAATTATGAGAACTCGTCCATTTTCGCTACTTTGAAATACAACTCTTCTAATGAACAAGTGGTCATAACTTTTAAGGTATGCATTTTAGAGCACATGTTTACTTGACACTTTCTTCTTGTTTTGGTCCATTCTACCACTTCTCAAAACGTGGAAACCAAACTGCTTGCAGTAGAAGAGATTCATCACACAGTATCGAAGATCAAGAATTAGGCATAGCTCTTAAGGTATGCGTTTTAGAACCGATGTTTACTTGACTTTTTTGTTTAGAATGGTCACTCCTGTCATATCCTTGAATATTCACCACCACTTCTGAAACACCCTGTATATCGCTTGTAAGTAGTCTTGGAAATTACTTACACGTGACTTCGAGAACGTATTGCACTCTCAGAGAAAACCTCCCGTTAACCGTGATTAGACATCTCCAAACTCATCTCGAAGATGGAACGGCAACCACTCCGTCTTAATTTTCGAAGTGCGTAATTTTGTCGATGGGCAGCGCTTGCCAGACCCCTGGGTTTCACTACTGACAAGTGCAGCCTACACGTCTGCGTGTAACGCTTGAAATATTTCCTCTTATAATTAGAAACTAACAATCTTTGCCATGTATTCGGAACTTAGAGCGGCTGGGAATTAATTACTTAGATTACAAAGAATATCGCCACTGGTTTTGTCCTTTCATTCACTTGACGTTATTGAATGATGAGTCAGTCAAGAGACGTGCGGTGGGTGAAAGAATGTGATTTAATAACTGTCTTGTTTTACGTTAACATGAGAAGCTAAGGACAAATTTAATATAAACCTACTGAAACACCTGTCTCGGTAGGAGTAACGAGGTTTCTGTAGAGTGAAGAAACGTTCGAACTGACGGATAATCATGAACGATATATTACATGTTAAGCTTTTAGATGAAGCCTATTTAGCATTATGCAGAATACTGTAAAAATATATTGATAGTAATTCCAAAATTTCTCACATCAACACTGTTAACAATACAGGGCTGAAGCCAGAGGTAACGCTCTGTTACCCCAAAAAATTCGAGCACACTACTGCCCTGTTGAAATTTACGGCATCACTGAGGTTCCGAGGTGTGAAAATGATTTTGGGAAATATTTAGATTACTTATTACCAGTAACAGGATAACTATCGCTAAAGAGAGTTGCATTTCGGTAGCACTACAGTTGACGGTTTAATACATGAATGTCTTGAGTTCTGATATAGATCGATAGGGCGCCCTATCGACCTATATCAGAGCATTTTTCTAGCACGACATGAAAACTACCTGAATGCGATGGCACATAGCACCTACGTTACGCTATGGTGCACGCCACAATGGAAGACAGCTGACGATCGGTAAGGTCATTTCCTCGGAAACGATCCCTGTCAGTTGGTACGTGATGGCCAACACGATCGGTTGTGACCCGACTGCGACACGACTGCGAATGTTGGAGAAATACTTCCTCCGCTGGAGGCAGTTGGCCAAGGTAAGCCACGTGTGAAGCTCATCGCATAATTATGTGCGTAACACTGAATTACGCCTAGGCGTTGAGTTTGGAGACAACCGAGAATAACCTCAAGACATGGCTAGATTTGTTTTTCAGCAGTAGTTCACCTCCTAGCAGCTCGAGATACGATACGGCGAGCGTTGTTCGTTTTTCATCCAACGATATTACACATTCTCCAGAGGCCAGCAGCGATTCAGCCTCTGTTTAGTATGCGCACTATTTGCTTCTGAAGGTTGTCGTAATACTGGTTTTACGTGAGTTTGTGACATAAAAATATATTGTTTTCTGACTTTTTCTCTTCGGAATCGAACTAATGAGGATTATAGGGATATTCCGTTGTTTGTTTCTAGTTAATGTGTTGTTGGATAGGAGAAACATTTTTACATTTGATCGGTTATGACACTCATTCGTGTAATTTAAAAGTTGCACTCGGAATCGATGAGAAACACATACGGTAAGGTCTTTCTTAAGTCGTTGTATCACTATGCTCTTAAAGCCCTACATCTCTTTGGCTGTCTGTCTCTCTCTCTCTCTCTCTCTCTCTGTCTCTATTGCACACACACGAACGTACAAAAACCTTTTTCTCGTTCTGCCCACCGATCTCTTTATCCACCTTCCTATCCATTATTTTTTTCGGTTGTTTGAGGTTCAATTGAAGTATAATATTGATTTCTACTGCTCATAAAAATGTGATTGGTACGATTACCTATGACCTTGTGATTCGTGTTACAATGATCTGTTCACAGATATGAACATTCCTGAGAAAATAGGCCGGACGGAGTGGCCGAGCGGTTCTAGGCTCTACAGTCTGGAACCGCGCGACAACTACGGTCGCAGGTTCGAATCCTGCCTCAGGCATGGATATGTGTGATGTCTTTAGGTTAGTTAGGTTTAAGTAGTTCTAAGTTCTAGGGGACTGATGACCTCAGAAGTTAAGTCCCATAGTGCTCAGAGCCATTTGAACCATTTTTTTGAGAAAATAGTTATTACTTCACCGTCTTCGTAATATACGTATAATCTTGGAGGGTTTATATAATTTAGTTAATTTGTCTCCCAGTTTACTGAATACCCCCTCCCCCCCCCCCCCCCCACACCCAAATATTGCGACATTGTTATTAAAGTTTCGGAAGAATTACATTTTGCTTTGGATAATTGGAAAGCTGCCCCACAATGTAGTGACGACGTGAGAAAGTTAACAGTATTGAGATGCAGATGAGGTATTAATAGAGATCATTTTTGAAATTTGATATCTGAATAATTTATTTGTCGTCATGTTTACTACAAATTGTGTTTCAGGAGAATATACCCATATCTCAAAATAACTTTGCTGTGGTCAAGATGGTATTGAAGTTTGCATACAAATTACTGTATGCCATATACCATATTGTCATATAGTTTTGTAGACGGAAGGTGAACGGGACGGGTGTCTTTGTATCGCTGGTACCCTCTTATTCCAGCTGAGTACACTGCTCCAGTGGCGACACGCACCCTGTTAAAGAGAGCCAGAATCCCTAGGATGACGACTGGCCACGTTTGCCAGAATATTACTTTAAGTAGCTACAGATCTACAAGAGTTGAACTTTTACACGTGAAAAGCGTCAAAGACTTTTCATGTTTATAATTAAAGGAGATAATTGCTTTTAAAATCAGTCATTGGTTTATTGCAATATATGAAGTGTGATGAAGGTGAAGTATTGTGTCATTAAGCATGGTTAAAGGGCTATCGTTCTTCTCTTTGCAAACTTGGTACACTTCGTGCATTAAAGGAATTCTTCTGATGCGTTCCTAGCTGGGAAGCCCGGCGACCAGGTGGACACAGGTAGTGCGCCCACGGGCGACCGGCGGTCGCGCGCCCATGTCGGCACGCTTCACAGAGGGCAGGCCCCCAGAGGATTAGCGGCAGGCGAAGACGCTGCATACATCAACACGCTGCCAATGGAAGCCGTGGACATTCGCACGTGTGCCCGAGGCAGCGGAAACTATAAACTTAGAGCGAAAAACAGCTTTGCCACGATTCTAGGTAACATGGACAGAGAGGCGGGTTGAATAGCAACAGTACGACTTGGATGTCCAAGAATCTCAAGTGGCCCGGGCAATTTTGGCCGTTTCCCGCGAGCAGAACACCTGGGAACGTAGCGGCAATACGCAAAGGGAGAAGTCTTGGTTTATTTGTATACTCTGTCTCTCACAGAGTATGGCTCTCTTTTCGTCGCGGAATGCGACGGCAAGGAGGGAGGAAATTTTGAAAGGGACTTCTTCATTGGTAAGACTCTAACGTCTTTGAAAAATAGTACGAGCTACGTAATTTGCGGAAGGGCGGAGACAAGACGCTGGAGGGCAGCGGCTCTCTCTCTCCAGGTGCGAGGAGCGCACTAGTATTGGGCATTCCGAATATTGCTTCTGAAGAGGCAGGAGTTCACTCTTGGCCGCTTCTGATAAGTCGCAACGCTTCTCCTATCGCTTGTCATGAGACGATGCACTTTGCATTCGTCGCAAACAGCGTAGAGAGCAAAGTTTGTTAGATCCTAGTAGGCGAGCTTCACTCACTGTGCGCGTTATCAAGAGCTTAACTCGGGATCACATTTTGATTTACTACACGTCCGCTGACGGTAGTACTGTTAGAACAGTTTTGAGCTCTGTTTAATGCAGTTTCACGTAGGTTTGCACTTGCAGATGGACGCATACCGTCGTCCAGTAATGATAACTTCCAGTAGCAAGGTTTGGTCACTATTTTCAGCGTAGGGCATGTTAGACGCTATCAACTACATCTCTGGCAGAGTCTCGATGCAGCCGCACGATACAGAAAACGCCCGCTTTCCTAGCTGCGCATTCTTCTTTCGCTTTCTTGAGTTTCTTTTGCAATCTGTTAGATGCTCATAAAGACGTGCTGTATCGTTGTCAGTATTTCATTTCAGTACTTCATTTCTCAGGAAACGGGTAATACATGTCGTTCAGCGTTAATTAAGAAACTAGCACCACTCGTGATTAAGAACCGACTGATGTAAACGATATGACAATGAAACGGAGGAGATAATAAGAATTAGGTTATGTAATGCAGGCGATCCAACTCCCGCATGTTCTGTTGTCTAAGCATTGCTCTGATCGCTTATACTTTGGGTTGCTAATTAGGTTTTGTCAGTTGCTGGAGGATAATCACGATTCACATGCCTGTTTGATTCCTAACTTTTTCCTTTGGTCTCCAACGATGGTTTATAAATTGACTATCTGGAACTAAAGGAAGGATTGCCGACTAGGAAAAGTGAAGCTAATCTCCGGTGGCATTTTTACATTGGCTCATAATTCTCCTAGTTTCCTTGACTTCTTCACTGCTGTTTAGAATCACGTTGACATCATCAGCAGACTGTATTGGTGACAAAGACCTGAACAGAGGTCGTGTTTCTTGTAGCTCAAAAGTAGTGGCTCTGTGAGATCTCCGCAGTGCGCTGTAGAATGAGGACAAGCTTGACACATGGCTTTCTTAAGAGGTACTGGTATTAATAATGAATTAAGTATGCGTCCGTCTTTTTACAGCTACACAAATTATTGTTTTGTGTTATCATCCAGACATGACAGGAGTAGAACTAACCAAAAACTAACAAAAACACGTGCACACACAAAGACACATCACACCACATAATTTACGTCCATACAACGTTAACAGGGCCCTGCAGCCATTAAATTTATTTTTGGATATTGCGTCTTTAGTACTTATATATACACTGCTGGCCACCGTAAATGCAACACCCTGAAGGAAGCATCCGAATCAAGTGAAATTTACACTATGGGTTTGCAGCGATGAGATATGCAACTGATTAGAATTTCAGCACAGACGCACATCACGCGCGCCTGTGGCGCCACCTCATAGCGCCATTTAAGGCTTGGCGATTTCGACGAGTGTACGTTCGGCACGTGTGTTTACTTTGTGGTTGTTTCACAAGACGATCAGTTATGCCTCGTAGACAACAGCGAACATCGTTTGATCAAGTATCCGAGTTCGACAGAGGAAGGATAGTGGCTTACCGAGATTGTGGATTATCATACAGAGAAATCGCTAGTTGTGTTGGACGAAACCAAACAACTGTAATGCGGATATGTGACCGTTGGATGCGGGAGGGTACGACGGACCGACGTGGTCGATCGCATTCACCTCGGTGCACCACTGCACGTGCTGATAGGCAAATTGTGCGCATGGCAGTGACGGATCGCTCAGTGACATCCCGAACCATAGCACAGCACATTGCGTCTCTAACGCATCATCCGGTGTCTGCGCGTACCATTCGACGCCGTTTACAGCAGAGTGGTCTGTCCGCAAGACGTCCATTGCTTCGTCTACCATTGACGCGGAACCACAGACGTCTCCGTCGCCAATGGTGTGATGACAGACGGATGTGGACGGCAGAATGGAATGACGTTGTCTTTACTGACGAGGTATGGGGCGGTATTGGATATTACTCTCGCACGCCTCTAGTACGCATTGCCGGTACTTTAAATAGCCGACGCTACATATCCGAGGTGCTGGAGCCAGTTGTCCTTCCTTACCTTCAGGGCTCGGCCACAGCCATATTTCAACAGGAAAATGCGCGACCACACGTGGCACGCATTGTCCAAAGGTTCTTCGTCAATAACCAGATTGAATTGCTTCCCTGGCCGGCTCGCTCTCCGGATCTTTCGCCGATAGAAAACATGTGGTCCATGGTTGCTCAACGAGTGACCCAGATTACATCCCCAGCTGCCACACCAGATGATCTTTGGCAACGTGTGGAAGCTGCTTGGGCTGCTGTACCCCAGGAACACATCCAACGTCTCTTTGACTCAATGCCGAGACGTGTGGCAGCGGTGATCTCCAACAATGGCGGCTACTCTGGCTACTGATTCTGGCAGGAACCACATGTCACAGACGTCTGAAAACGTAATCATTTGATACTTGGTCAACATGTTATCTACAAAATAAATCTTGTTGTGCTACCTCTTGTCTTTCTTGGTGTTGCATTTACGGGGGCCAGCAGTATATATATATATATATATATATATATATATATATATATATATATATATATATATATATATATATATATAGGGTGTTACAAAAAGGTACGACCAAACTTTCAGGAAACATTCGTCACACACAAAGAACGAAAAGATGTTATGTGGACATGTGTCCGGAAACGCTTACTTTCCATGTTAGAGCTCATTTTATTACTTCTCTTCAATTCACATTAATCATGGAGTGGAAACACACAGCAACAGAACGTACCAGCGTGACTGCCAACACTTTGTTACAGGAAATGCTCAAAATGTCCTCCGTTAGCGACGATACATGCATCCACCCTCCGTCGCTTGGAATCCCTGACGCGCTGATGCAGCCCTGGAGAATGGCGTATTGTATCACAGCCGTCCACAATACGAGCATAAATGAAAGTCAAGAGGTTTAAGGTCAGGAGAGCGTGGAGGCCATGGAATTGGTCCGCCTCTACCAATCCATCGGTCACCGAATCTGTTGTTGAGAAGCGTACGAACGCTTCGACTGAAATGTGCAAGAGCTCCATCGTGCATGAACCACATGTTGTGTCGTACTTGTAAAGGCACATGTTCTAGCAGCACAGGTAGAGTATCCCGTATGAAATCATGATAACGTGCTCCATTGAGCGTAGGTGGAAGAACATGGGGCCCAATCAAGACATCACCAACAATGCCTGCCCAAAAGTTCACAGAAAATCTGTGTTGATGACGTGATTGCACAGTTGCGTGCGGATTCTCGTCAGCCCACACATGTTGATTGCGAAATTGTACAATTTGATCACGTTGGAATGAAGTCTCATCCGTAAAGAGAACATTTGCACTGAATTGAGGATTGACACGTTGTTGGATGAACCATTCGCAGATGTGTGCCCGTGGAGGCCAATCAGCTGCTGATAGTGCCTGCACACGCTCTACATGGCACGGAAACAACTAGTTCTCCCGTAGCACTCTCCATATAGTGACGTGGTCAACGTTACCTTGTACAGCAGCAACTTCTCTGACGCTGACATTAGGGTTATCGTCAACTGCACGAAGAATTGCCTCATCCATTGCAGGTGTCCTCGTCGTTCTAGGTCTTCCCCAGTCGCGAGTCATAGGCTAGAATGTTCCGTGCTCCCTAAGACGCCGATCAATTGCTACGAACGTCTTCCTGTCGGGACACCTTCTTTCTGGAAACCTGTCTAGATACAAACGTACCGCGCCACGGCTATTGCCCCGTGCTAATCCATACATCAAATGGGCATCTGCCAACTCCGCATTTGTAAACATTGCACTGACTGCAAAACCACGAAAAGCCTAAATCAGTATGGCCGGACGCGGGATTGAACCGTCGTCCTCCCGAATGCGAGTCCAGTGTGCTAACCACTGCGCCACCTCGCTCGGTACTCTGGCCGGCCTGGCTCGGTCTCTGACATGCTGCCTGTTACCGACGGAGCGTGTTCTGTTACGCTTTTCACCGTCGTAGGAGCATATTCCTGCTGCATTCGTTCATGTGCAGCGGGTGTGTCCTCATATAGCAATTCGGAGAGCCGCAAAACATTTCCTTCTCTTCTGTGATGCTCTCGATGGCGCTCTCCCGGACGAGATTGTGTTTGCGATTGCGCGACCCGCTCACGTATCTACCGAATGTTCTTAGCCAACTCGTTTTGTTGCGCGGCGACTCGGGTCTGCTGATCTTTAACTTCAGAGATTTTGGTCTGTTTGATTTCTATCTGTTCGATTCGCTTCGCAGCCTCACTCATTTTTTTCTCGCGCTTCTTGAACTATTGTTTTGCCATGCTTTTGGAGAGTTGCAAGTGTCTTTTCTGTTTACACACCTCAGTTCTTGCCAGTTTAATTTGTTATTTGGCCACTGATGCGTCCTTTCGTGCTACCTGCGCTACCAATCGCACTGTTTTCGCATTGCGCTTCGCCTGATCCGCGATCTCACGCTTCTCTGCTGTCGTTTTCTTGACATTGTCTAGCTCTTCTCGGATTCCTGCGATCTCTTTCTTGACTCTATCTATACCGTCTGTGATCGTTCTAATGAATAATTTGTGTCTTTCCTCATCTTCCTCCCGTCTCTTTTTCTCTGCCTCTTACCTCTTCCTTTCTGCCTGTTGCCTCTTCCTTTCTGCCTCTTGCCTCTTCCTTTCTGCCTCTTGCCTCTTCCTTTCTGCCTCTTGCCTCTTGCCTCTTCCTTTCTGCCTCCTGCTGAGATCCACCGCTAACACCTCTTGGACTAGATGAACGAGATTCCATCATTCTATGATGTTTCGTTGGTGATTCTGGTCTGCCAGTCTCACTGATGGTGCGTCTCGTACAAGAAGCGCCTAGATTTCGTCCTGCTGCGGTCTCCCGTTCACTTTCGCCATATGACCGTGACAAGTCGTCATACTCTGCAGGTTCTGCGTTCGACATTTCTGCCCGTTCTGAAACCGCATTTACCTGAGAATCCCGTGTAATATCTGCCTGGTCACCGCTAATAATCTGACGTGGATCCATGGTTAACAAAACACAATTACTTCCACTACTCTGCAGCAAACGTGCCTTGTTACTTGTAAGCATGCACTCTAATTCTGACCCAAACGAATTCAAACACTGCACATTCCTATTCCATACAGATCCTACTCTAAATTACGCTCCCGTGAGCTACTAATTCCTAGATCCTGACAACGAATTCAAATAACAACACGCTTATCTATACTCACAAACAAAAATCTCAGTCCACCCTAACAAATCAGCACGACGCCTTTCGCCATCAGAAACAAACAATCAAGTGACACGGAAGTCACAACCACAACATGAAAATACACACATATAATAATTAAGTATTACTACTATGTCTAGGCGCCAACAACGCGAATCAAGCTAGGCAACACGATCTGACGGTCACAGAAGATACCAGCAGTCCGAGATCCTGGCATGAAATTTCAATCACGAGCTTTCTCCTCCGATTGCGAAAACATTCTGCTGGCAGCCACCTACATAGAGAGGAACGATCATCACCATAAAATAAGAGAAATCAGGGCTCGCACAGAAAAATTTACGTGCTCGTTTTTCCCGCGCGCCCTTCGAGAGTGGAACGGTAGAGAGACAGCTTCAAGGTGGTTCATTGAACCCTCTGCCAGACACCTTATTGTAAACAGCAGAGTAACCACGTAGATGTAGATGGGACGCCACAAAGCAAGGTAACACTGGTGGCACTATTCAAATGACTGAGAATGCTGGTATAATTTTAGTGTTCTAACAACATTTTTTTTTAAACCAGACTTAAATTATGCTAAACAAGTTACTAATTGAATACCGTGAACAACTAACAGGTGATTTAAGACTACACGGGACAAGGATCCTGCGTGGCAGAGACAGTTTAACCAGTGGAGTGAGTCAAGCACTCTGGCCCTAAAAATGTAGATAACACAATCTGAATTGATCTGTCTCTGAGCAGACTTTGACTGATCAAACCTACTGAAGTTTCTATACGTAGGTGCAGCTGAGAGCAAGTGGCGATTGAGATCTGTATGTCCTGACAATGCCGGAGCGGCAGTATGTTACTCTGTGTACTTGGTGTGGTGATGTTACTTGCAGCTGGCGAGGTGAGACGTGGAGGCGGCACCTGCGGATCGACCGCGGCCATGAAAGAAATGCAAAAATCTCACGGTCTAGCGATCAGGCAGACGGATCGCAATTTACTCGCTACCAGAGCCCTAAAATCACGTTAGATTTCAGTGGGTGACACTCGTACCAAGGACCAATTTGGCTCACTTATACGACAGACAACAAAAGGATACCAAACGTCGAGACTGACAAATCAAAAAACGAATAAGTGTGCCCTAAGCAAATGAGTAGTCCGAGACGTTTGAAGTCACACTGTCAGTACAGTAAGAACTTCACCACAGGCTCCCCAGTCCAAACTACTCGCAAGTGATGTCAGTCTCAGGACAGGTCCCAAGCGCCAACCACATATGCCGAGCTTCGGCACCTGAGTACTTCACTCCTCTCCAGATAAAACAAATCAGTTTTCTCGCAAAGTGCACGAACGACACCACCTTCACCCTGTCTTGAGCCAATCACACAGCTCTAGAGGCGCTAAATCACCCCTCCCATACACAGCACAAACTCACATCGAACCATGGCAAGAGTTAACAAACTTGCATCTCTGAGAAATAAACCCCCAATTACTGGCTTTTTTAAATTTTCGCGGCTGGGGAAAATCATTTTTTCCGAAGTCATGTCTCTTCCCACGGCAATAGGCGAACAGACACAATCTCAAAAAAAAAATGGTTCAAATGGCTCTGAGCACTATGGGACTCAACTGCTGAGGTCATTAGTCCCCTAGAACTTAGAACTAGTTAAACCTAACTAACCTAAGGACATCACAAACATCCATGCCCGAGGCAGGATTCGAACCTGCGACCGTAGCGGTCTTGCGGTTCCAGACTGCAGCGCCTTTAACCGCACGGCCACTTCGGCCGGCCACAATCTCAAAAATCGTCATCTAATTTACCTGTGCCTTCGAGCTTGTTAGTCTTAGCTATGAGGTATAATAAAGATTCTATCCCCAAACTTTCTCAAACGCCGGACTTTTCTTATGCAACCAAGACGGCGAGGTGAAGTGGTTTACTGGCCTATTTGGACTATCGGTGAACATGAAAACAGGAGAATTTTTATTACGCATGGCTCTGCACACAATGCCCAGTCTACGACTCCACTGTGCAGACATGTTCCTTCAGACCATCGCCCCAGCCAGGCTTCCGCTGGCGCCATGGCAGGTAGTGTGGCATTGTTCTGCTAGAGTCCTGTCTCGACAAGGGGCTGCCCTGTCTGCCTTGTACGCTGTCAGCCTGTCTGACAAGATTTACTAAGGGATGGGCTCGCCGCCAATTGCTTTCAACTCCCAACAAGCCGTTTCTACGAGCTAAGAGTCATAAAAATACCTGATCCCTTTAGCGCCCTACCAGCTCCATCAACATCTGCTCAGGCTCTTTGCTTCCTAGAGTCTCGCTCAAGGTGCCTCAGTGTGTAATAAAATCTTTAACAATTTTCCGTACGCGAAAAATAGGTGGAGTATCTGTCTTCCCTGTATGTATAACACTTGCACCGGAAATGAGGGAAGTTCCAAGGGCAAGTCGCTGTCCCAGTCCTTGCTTTCCAGGAACCGCCAGGAACAAAGAGATTTCTCTGCAGCAAACAGTACCGGGCAACCCGTACTTCCTCTGTTCAGGCAGCAAACAATTCGAAACGGCTGCCCAGGTGTCTAGTCATATCCAGCCTGTCGTATTCTACCCGATGTATCAAGTTGGTCTCGAGCGGCATCTCGCACCAGTGTTGTTACTGCGATCTTCCCACCGACATCGCCGTCATGCAGTCGCGTGCGGTTTTTCAAAGTGATGCGGGTGAGTGATTTGATGTGACAACATACTTCAGGAGGTTTGAAATGAAATTCTGCCTGAAACAGGGTAACTTACTCAATCTAAGGCTGTGATGAATCATCAGGCAGACATGCTACTATGTAATAGATTGGACGTGAAGAAACATCATAAATGGAGTGCCTACACAGATGTAATTGTATTGAGCAAAGAAAAAGACCAGATCAAAAACACAGTAGAAGACGTCGTTCACGAAACAGCAGATGTGAGACTGCAGGTCAATGAAAGCAAGACCTTATACATGCTCACATCAAACCTATAATATACCAAACGTCACTGTTTATACTTAGAGTTTAAAATCCGTGGAGATTTTCTATTTTACGACATGATATGAATTATGTCTCAGTTTGAACAAATTTAACTTCTAGAGGATTGACAGTGAGAGGAGAACTGAAAATGTCGTTCTACCCAGCGTTGTTAATGAAATGTATTGGGTTTTGCTGCCTCGGGTTTATTATTTGCAAAATTATGTTCCCACTGCCACCGGAAGCAAGGAACCATTGAAGTCTTCCCACCACGTGTTTAGAACGTACCGCTGTGCTCTAGGGCTTTTTACACGCAGCGTTGTTTGTGAATATTGCAACGCTGTGAAGAAACCATCAGAAATGAAAGAAATGTAATTTATGTAAGATATATCGTAATGAAAAGACAGAGTTGTTTAGAACAAAAAAATGTTATTACATGCCGCAAAACATTGTTCTTTGATGAAGCACGCTCCGTGATAGCGGCTTCTGTTCATAGCGCAATTACAACAATGTGTCAGCAGTTACTCCACATTTCTTCTATCCGAATCCGAAGCTGATGTCTGATACTCTAATTCTACGAATGAATCGCTGCAGGAATAAATTATTCTGTGTAACTACTGTTCTTTTCCAACATTAAATGACGCTACTTTTCTTTTATGAGGCTCTGTCATTCTTCCTGGTAGTGTGGGTCGCAGTCGGTGCGCTCAGGCGTCAGTGACAGTTTTCAGTAGGCGGTTTGGAGTGTCACTTACAGTTGACTCGGCAAAAAAAAGAAAGGACTGTAAATCTCGTTACAGGTTACAAACCAAAAGATATTTACCTTAGGCGTGTCCTGTACATGTTCAATTACGTGACGTGATTTCTATTCACTACATATCTGAACTTCATGCCCATTCACTTTACCACGGGTGTGAAGATGGTTTCGTCACTGAAAACAATCTTATTAAGAAAATCATCATCAGTCTGCATTTTATTAGAAATGCCTACACAATTCTCAGCTCGCTTTTCTCTATAACTTTCTCTTAAAGCTTGCAACAGTTCGAACTTGTCAAGGGTCAATAACAGGTATTTGTGTAATACCTTCAACATTGCAACCCTAGGCATATTAAGTTCTAAGCTGGGACAGCTCATTCATTTACTCGAACTACGAATGTCAGACTGCCGAACTTCTACAATTACAGCGTCAGAGACTGCTGGCCGACCCTGCCCAGGCCTCCTTTGTGATACACAGCCAGTTTCGGTGAAACGATTGTATTAGTTCACAACACATTGAGGTGGTGGCTTGCGATACTTAGTCCTGAATTATCTGTGAACTGTAGTTTCCTTTTTGGATTATTGAAATCATATTTCCTTAGGTAATTATTTACGTGTTCCATAGATCATCCTTTTATCGAAACATTGTGGAACAAGTCACTTAACAGGCTGTATAAACACGATTAGTATTAACATTATCATCATCATCATTTAAGACCGATTATGCCTTTCAGCTTTCAGTCTGGAGCATAGCCCCCTTATAAAATTCCTCCATGTTCCCCTATTCAGTGCTAACATTGGTGCCTCTTCTGATGTTAAACCTATTACTTCAAAATAATTCTTAACCGAATCCAGGTACCTTCTCCTTGGTCTGCCCCGACTCCTCCTACCCTCTACTGCTGAACCCATGAGTCTCTTGGGTAACCTTGCTTCTCCCATGCGTGTAACAATACCCCACCATCTAAGCCTGTTCGCCCTGACTGCTACATCTATAGAGTTCATTCCCAGTTTTTCTTTGATTTCCTCATTGTGCACACCCTCCTGCCATTGTTCCCATCTACTAGTACCTGCAATCATCCTAGCTACTTTCATATCCGTAACCTCAACCTTGTTGACAAGGTAACCTGAATCCACCCAGCTTTCGCTCCGATACAACAAAGTTGATCGAAAGATTGAAATAACTTAGACTTGGTACTGACTTCCTTCTTGCAGAAGAGAGTAGATCGTAGCTGAGCGCTCACTGCATTAGCTTTGCTACACCTTGCTTCCAGTTCTTTCACTATGTTGCCATCCTGTGAGAATATGCATCCTAAGTACTTGAAACTGTCCACCTGTTCTAACTTTGTTCCTCCTATTTGGCACTCAATCCGTTTATATTTCTTTCCCACTGACATTACTTTCGTTTTGGAGATGCTAATCTTCATACCATAGTCCTTACATTTCTGATTTAGCTCTGAATATTACTTTGCAAACTTTCAATCGAATCTGCCATCACAACTAAGTCATCCGCATATGCAAGACTGCTTATTTTGTGTTCACATATCTTAATCTCACCCAGCCAGTCTATTGTTTTCAACATATGATCCATAAATAATATGAACAACAGTGGAGACAGGTTGCAGCCTTGTCTTACCCCTGAAACTACTCTCAACCATGAACTCAATTTACCGTCAACTCTAACTGCTGCCTGACTATCCATGTAAAGACCTTTAATTGCTAGCAAAAGTTTGCCTCCTATTCCATAACCTCGTAGAACAGACAATAACTTCCTCTGGTCATATGCCTTTTCTAGATCTATAAAGCATAGATACAATTCCCTGTTCCACTCATAACACTTCTCCATTATTTGCCGTAAGCTAAAGATCTGGTCCTGACAACCTCTAAGAGGCCTAAACCCACACTGATTTTCATCCAATTGGTCCTCAACTAATACTCGCACTTTCCTTTCAACAATACCTGAGAAGATTTTACCCACAACGCTGATTAAAGAGATACCTCTGTAGTTGTTACAATCTTTTCTGTTTCCATGTTTAGATATTGGTGTGATTACTGCTTTTGTCCAGTCTGATGGAACCTGTCCCGACTCCCAGGCCATTTCAGTTATCCTGTGTAGCCATTTAAGACCTGACATTCCACTGTATTTGATGAGTTCCGACTTAATTTCATCCACCCCAGCTGCTTTATTGCACTGCAATCTATTGACCATTTTTCCACTTCCTCAAATGTGATCCTATTTCCGTCATCATTCCTATCCCATTGTACCTCGAAATCTTAAACATTACTGATCGTATTTTCACCTACATTGAGCAACTCTTCAAAATATTCCCTCCATCTGCCCAAGGCATCCACGGGATTCACCAGCAGTTTTCCTGACCTGTCCAAAATACTTGTCATTTCCTTCTTACCTCCCTTTCGAAGACTGCTATTTACACTCCAGAATGGTTTTCCAGCAGCTTGACCCAGTCTCCAGCCTGTTTCCAAAGTCTTCCCAAGATTTCTTCTAGGATGCTGCAATTATCTGTTTGGCTTTGTTTCTTTCTTCAACATAACTTTCTCTGTCTACCTGAGTTCTAGTATGTAGCCATTTTTGATACGCCTTGTTTTTCCTTTTACAGGCTGCCTTGACTGTGTCATTCCACCAAGCTGTTTGCTTCATCCTACTTTTACACACTACTGTTCCAAGACATTCTTTAGCCACTTCTAGTACTGTGTCCCTGTACCTAGTCCATTCCTTTTCCAATGACTGTAATTGACTACATTCAACTAACTGGTACCTTTCTGAGATCGCTGTTATGTACTTGTGCCTGATTTCCTTATCCTGAAGTTTCTCCACTCTTATCCACCTACCTATGGACCTGACCTCCTGCACTTTCGGCCTTACAATCCCAGTTTCACTGCAAATTAAATAATGATCAGTGTCATCAAAGAATCCCCTGAATACACGTGTGTCCCTCACAGCCTTCCTGAATTCCTGATCTGTTATTGTATAGTCAATGACAGATCTGGTTCCCCTGCCTTCCCAAGTATACTGGTGAATGTTCTTATGTTTAAAAAAGGAGTTTGTGATTACTAAGCCCATACTGGCACAGAAATCCAAGCGTTGTTTCTCGTTCCTGTTGGCCTCCATATCCTCTCCAAATTTACCCATAACCTTTTCATACCCTTCTGTTCGATCTCCAATCCTGGCATTAAAATCCCCCATGAGCAGAACACTGTCCTTGTCCTTTACTCTAACAACTACATCACTGAGTGCCTCATAAAAACTATCCATCTTATCTTGATCTGGCCCTTCACAATGCGAATATACTGACACAATCCTAATTTTCTTGCTAGACACTGTCAAATCTAGCCACATCATTCGATCGTTTACATACCTTATTGCAACTACGCTGGGTTCCATTTCGTTCCTGATGTAAAGCCCTTCACCCCATTGTGCTATTCCTGCATTGACTCCTGACAGGTAGACCTTGTATTCTCCCACTTCCTCTTCTTTCTCACCCCTTACCCGAATGTCACTAACAGCTAAAACGTCCAGCCCCATCTTACTTGCAGCCTCTGCCAGCTCTACCTTCTTCCCAGAGTAGCCCCCATTGATATTAATAGCTCCCCATCTCATTACCATTAGTTTGCCAAGTCGTATCTTACGAGTCCCTGATTTGTCAGTTAGAGGTGGGACTCCATCACCTCCAAAGCTCCGAGGCATTTTGCTCTGATTGTTGCCAGGATCATATTTAAAGTACCAGGGAAGCAGGTTGTTAGCCTTACTTGCCCCGAGTCCCATTGGGTTTTACCCCTAACATTAGTGAACACATAATTTTGTTTAGTCCTGATCGTGCAACTACATTTTTATGTAAGTACCACTCAATTTTTAAGCAGAAATTCGTCGATGGAATAGGAGGAGCTGCCCAAAGGAATTATTTTATTAAGATTTAAAACTGGCTCGCTACCTAACATTTTATGTTACTGGGCAAATGGCCGAAAATTTTTGTGCAGCATGTTGAACTCCTTTCTGAACCAGTGACAGCTTTAACCTGTGTAATAAAGTTCATTTTTCCCTCTGTTGTTGTAGGGATGAACGTCACTGTTCTTCTCAAATTGTGATGGGTTATTTATGACGAATTCCATCAGCGAATATATGTATTGTCACGCAACAGTGAAAATGCCTAGTTTCTTGAAGAGGTGCCTATGAGACGACAGTGAGTGAACTGAACGTATTATCCTTACTGCTCCCTTTTTTGCAATTAGTATTTTCTTTCTACGTCATGATTTACGTCAGTTCTATGAGACATTATTGAGTGTAAACAAGCAAAATATGTCAGGAAACTGATAAGAGTGTTTACAAACTTAGCAGTTATACGAAGAGCAAAATTAGCTAAACTTTTCTGAGAAGGTCAGTAATGTGCTTCCTCCAGTTCAAGTTTTCATAAAATCTGGAGTATTTAGGGACTCATACTCATCTGCTACCTCAGTTGTTGGTGTGACTATTTCTTGTAAAGAACTTAATGTAGCACGTTCTTTTTTTCAACATTTAGGGAGAGAGAATTTTCAGAGAACAACTTAATTGCCGGCCGCGGTGGCTGTGCGGTTCTAGGCGCTCCAGTCCGGAGCCGCGCTGCTGCTCCGGTCGCAGGTTCGAATCCTGCTTCGGGCATGGGTGTGTGTGATGTCCTTAGGTTAGTTAGGTTTAAGTAGTTCTAAGTTCTAGGGGACTGATGACCACAGCAGTTGAGTCCCATAGTGCTCAGAGCCTTTTGAACCATTTGAACAACTTAATATTTTTATATAGTTAGCATATTGCTCGTTATACCACTGCTCTTATTTGTGAATAATTCTTTTGACTCCCTCTACTACTAAACAAAAACTCCACCCGAACAGGCCTTGGAAGGCCCAACGGTAGCAACCGGCCACCGTGTCATCCTCAGACCACAGGCGTCACTGGATGCGTATAAGGGGGCATGTGGTCAGCAGACCGCTCTCCCGGCCGTATGTCAGTTTACGCGAACGGAGCAGCTACTTCTCAGTCACGTAGCGCCTCAGTTTGCCTCACAAGGGCTGAGTGCACCCTTGCCAATAGCGCTCGGCGGACGGGATGGTCGTCCATCCAAGTGCTATCCCAGCCCGACATCGCTTAACTTCGGTGATCTGATGGGAAACGGGGCTACCACTGCGGTAAGGCCGTTGAACAACATCCCACTAGTTCCCTGAAAATTTGCTCCACAGGCTTCACTATGTTCTTTCTTGGTATTGCTATTACATCGACAATGTCTGGAGAGAAGAGCACATCAGTAACTTTGAAATTATCACCACCGATAGCTGTCACTACTGCATTTAGAAAATTATGACTTCTCCATTGCCACGATCCATCTGAAGCAACAGTTAAGTCTCTACAATTTCCTTTATCTGTCACAGCTTCTTCAACTGCATTCTCCAGTGTTGTCTGTGCAACATCTTCAGCAGTGGATACCACCGATTCATTATAAAATCCAAACTTGGTTGGTGGTTTCGGCAAGTTCATAATTCCACATAACACTGTTCCTGCAGCACTGCCCTTTCTACTGCAACGCAAGGCATATGCTAATCTTACATTTATGTCATACACATTCCCTTCACTATTACCACTACGGTTAATACTATGAGAATTAGAAAATGAAACTTCTACATCACATATGTCTCCCTTCAATATCATTTTACATGACAAACAAATGTGTGAAATAGTGTTCAACACGAGTCGTCTTTCTTTGCAACATTGTCACAATACACAGGGTGACCGGATGTCCGGATAAATCCGGACATGTGCTCCTTTCTGTCTCTCTGTTCGGGGTCCGAGCAGATTTTTACATTGTCCTCCTTTTCCGCAAAGTATTAAAATTATGTATGCAATTATTCCCGTCTGTTGCTCTTTTCATAAAAACCTTATCCACAGGATGGCAACAGGATCATCGATTTTTTCGATTTTTCGTTACGGATCACTGTTCGATCCAAAAGCAAGTGCAAATATTGGTTATTTAAAATTTCCGTTCCGTATTTTTGGTTCCGGATTCATATTGTCTTGGCTTGGCATGTCACGTACTCAGTACTCATGTGTGAGTGTGTTTTGCTGTTTATTGTAACCGAGTAAGTGTTGTAAAATATCTGGCACTGTGAAAATTCATAATTACTTTTCTATTTACACTGTTAGAAAGAAACAGTATCTTAAAACTAGGTGGTTGTCTCTTTTCCCAGCCATTGAAAGGGTCCTGGAAATGTATCTTGCTCTGAAATCTTACTTTGTGTTTGAAAGCAAGCCACCAAAGGTTTTGTTTTAGTTTTTTTAGAATAGTTTAAAAGATGCGTAGTTGTGGCATTTACATTCATTAACGTCTGTGTTCAGTTCCAATATTCTGCAAATATAAAATGAGGACAATTCTGTGCTTCAAGTGATTGAAATTTTAGATTCATATGTAAGATGCTTGAGAAACGATTAAATGAAAAATTCGTTTGCCTAAAGGTTGAACAGAAGCGAGACATTGCAACAGAAGAAGTTTTTCATAAAGAAATTAAACTTTTTATGGTGGAAGCATATGATGCTGTGTCAATCGTGTCATGAATATTTAAAACGATGGCTCTCTGTGTTTGACGACTTTCCCTGTTTAAAATTGATCTCTCTTAAAAAGAATGTCAACTACAGTGATGTTGAAAAAAGATTTTTTATTTAAAAGATAAATGTAAAGTAAAAACTGAATACCTAAGATGTTTTCGGCAATTCTGTAATTTTAGTCAATTTCTGAAAGAGAATAGTAATAATCCTGAACTGAATGTGTTAATTTGTAGTAAAAAGTCGGCCAAGTATTTTTGTGAGAGTAAGTCTCTTGACTGTCATTCAGAATTGCTAAAATTTAGTATATCAGCGCACTATGCAAATGCAGAACGAGCGTTTCGCTCATTTCGACAGAGTGAACTGATGACAGGAATGGGTTGAACCTTGAATTTGTTAAACGTATATTGATGGTCTAGTATAGTTTAAAAGAATTTTGCTCTATATCGTTTTAGAATTATCTGTTAAGCAAGTCTACACTTCTACAGAAAATTTGATCTCCAGAGAAGTACTAATAAAAGTTAAAAATATATAGAATGTCTCTTAACTCATTTATTAAATGTGAACGTTTGTTTGCGTGTATCCTCTTTTTTCTTTGTCCTGGGTTTTGAAGCTGTTTGTCTTCTTTTTCATACGTCTGCATCTGGTCACGCAATCAATACATTGTTTCAAAACATTAGAGAGCAGGTAAAGTTAATTATTTCATTCGCATCACTATTGTCACTTTCACATTTTTCAAACTTTTCTTTCCTATCAACAAGTTTCTTGCTGAAAGAAGTTCTCTCACAAGTTTGGAGTTGTTGATGAGACAGACATAACAACATCTTCCTTCGAAACAACAAAAGATTTCTCCTCCCACTCGTATCATCTTTTCTTATATACTGCATGGGGGCTTAATTAAATAAAATGCAAATATTTTTGGTAGCCGTATGTCCGATTACGCTGTGTCTCGTAAACGGTTGGCCCTGACTAGTTTTAGTACGCAATCTGACTGCATAGAACAACAACAATGAATGAAATGAAAATTTCCTGTTAACACAATTAATTAATTAAGTCCCCAGCAACTATAAAACCTACGAAACCAAAGCACAAGTGTAATTGTTCTGTGTGTGGGAGTGTGACCCAACGTACACATCTGGCACGGTTGTTCTTCAACAAGACAAGAAATTTTAAATATCATTTATACTGAAGTAATTAAAAAAAATAGAAATACTATAATTGCGCAAGAAAACCAGAATTACACTCTAATACAAGAACACAAGCCAGATGATTTGTTGACTGAACCTGTAATGACGCATTATTTAAGACATTGAGATAATAAAAGCAAAAGGAAAATTTTTTTTCTTTTACCTTCATATATTGACGAAAATCACTCTAATCAGTACAATATATCTCCACACTGACTCTCTACTACCACATCTCAACAAGTACTCTCCACCACGACCTCTCGACGAGCATTCTTCACTACCCCATCTCAGCAAGCACTTTTCACTAGCACATCTCAACAAGCACTGACTACTACGAGTTCTCCCCAAGCACTGCCAGTGGAGGCGGTTGAATAATACTCTTTGGCGCAATCTCTGGCGCTGTGGCTCAGTGTAGCCACCTTTCATATGCCCCTCCTCCACGGGCCAGAATTTGATGGTATTTTTGCCAGCATTGGTGGTGAAAATACCACCAAATTCGTCCACAAAAATACAGACAAAAATAAAAGATAATATTAATACCTAAATATCACATAATTAGTTAAAATTTTGGCTTTGCACTGACCTTTCAGTAACCTAATATATAAAATACAGTAAGCAATACAACTTCTTTTCATACATGTGACTTTGCATAATAGTTTACACAATACACAAAAAATCAGTTTATACAAATGTTCAAATAAAATACTTTCAATGATTAGTTCCAGCAGTAGCACCCAGCAATGGTCAACAGGTGCAGACACCAACAAGTGACATCATTCAGCAGAAGCAGTTCCATTAGTGGCACTCAGCAATGTTGAGCAAGTACAGACACCAACAGGTGACATCTTTTCAGCAGAAGCAGTCCATCAGTAGCACCCAGCATTGTTGAACAGGTGCAGACACCAACAAGTGACATTATTTCAGTAGAAGCAATCCATCAGTGGCACCCAGCAATGTTGAGTAGGTGCAGACAGCAAGAAGTAACCATTTCAGTAGAAACAGTTCTAACAGTGGCACCCAGTAGTGTTGAACAAGTGCAGACACCAACAAGTGACATTATGTCAGTAGAAATAGTTCCATCAGTGGCACCCAGCAATGTTGAGCAGGTGCAGACAGCAACAAGTGACAGTATTTCAGTAGAAGCAGTTCCATCTGTGGCACCCAGCAATCTTGAAGAGGTACACACAGCAAAAGTCACATTTCTCAGCAGAAGCGGTTCCATTAGTGACATCCAGCATTGTTGAACAGGTGCAGACACCAACAAGTGACATCATTTCAGTAGAAGCAGTCCATCAGTGGCACCCAGCAATGTTGAGCAGGTGCAGACACCAACAAGTGACATAATTTCAATAGAAGCAGTTCCATCAGTGGCACCCAGCAATGTTGAACAGGTGCAGACACCAACAAGTGACATCATTTCAGTAGAAGCAGTCCATCAGTGGCACCCAGCAATGTTGAACAGGTGCAGACACCAACAAGTCATTATTTCAGTAGAAGCAGTCCATCAGTGGCACCCAGCAATGTTGAACAGGTGCAGACACCAACAGGTCACATTATTTCAGTAAAAACAGTCCATCAGTGACACCCAGCAATGTTGAACAGGTACAGACACCAACAAGTGACATTGTGTCAGTAGAAGCAGTCCATCAGTGGCACCCAGCAATGCTGAACAGGTGCAGACACCAACAAGTGACATTATGTCAGTAGAAACAGTCCGTCAGTGGCACCCAGTAATGTTGAGCAGGTGCAGACACCAACAAGTGACATTATCTCAGTAGAAGCAGTTCATCAGTGGCACCCAGCATTGTTGAACAGGTGCACACAGCAACAGGTCACATTATTTCAGTAAAAACAGTCCATCAGTGACACCCAGCAATGTTGAACAGGTGCAGACAGCAACAAGTGACATCATTTCAGTAGAAGCAGTTCATCAGTGGCACCCAGCAATGTTGAGCAGGTGCAGACAGCAACAAGTGACATTATTTCAGTAGAAGCAGTCCATCAGTTGCACCTAGCAATGATGAACAGGTGCAGACAGCAACAGGTGACATTATTTCAGTAGAAGCAGTTCCATCTGTGGCACCCAGCAATGTTGAACAAGTGCAGACACCAACAAGTGACTTCATTTCAGTAGAAGCAGTTTCATCTTTGGCACCCAACAAAGTTGAGTAGGTCCAGAGAGCAGACCATAATATTCACTATCACTGATCACACTGTTCATCAGAGTTTATAAGCAGAAATTAAACATGTCCTAGTGGCACCAATCATGTAGAAAAAGTACAAGTAACAGTCCATAATATTCACTATCACTGATCACACTGCTCATCAGAGTTTATAAGCAGAAATTAAACATGTCCTAGTGGCACCATTCATGTAGAAAAAGTACAAGTAACAGTCCATAATATTCACTATCACTGATCACACTGCTCATCAGAGTTTATAAACAGAAATTAAACATGTCCTAGTGGCACCAATCATGTAGAAAAAGTACAAGTAACAGTCCATAATATTCACTATCACTGATCACACTGCTCATCAGAGTTTATAAGCAGAAATTAAACATGTCCTAGTGGCACCAATCATGTAGAAAAAGTACAAGTAACAGTCCATAATATTCACTATCCTAATCACAAAGTTCATCATCCGAAATTAATCATTTCTAAGTGGCACCCATTATGTTGAAAAAGTGCAGGTAACAGTCCATAATATTCACTATCACTAATCACACAGTTCATCAGCAGAAATTAAACATTTCTAAGTGTCAGGCATCAATGTTGAACAAGTGCAGGTAACAGTTCATAATATTCACCATCACTAATCAGACAGTTCAGGCATGAACAATAGTTTGAATACACATACAAATGCTTTTACACACTAAACATATAAATTCTAATAAACACACAGATGATATCAGATAATTGTTATATTAACTATTACAAATACTAAAATATCAGTAAACCTATAATATTTATGGGTGTCAGTGCAAGCCACAACAAACAAGTAAAATAATATTTAGGAGATAGGTTGGGACTAATTATTTGGGATTAGGAAAGGAAAACACACAAAACACACTCACTCATCTTTCATCCACATTAAGTACTACTGTGTAATTGAATAGTGTTAACTGTGTAAATGCAATTCTGTCAAAATTTGATGTTCATCTTGTGTATCAAGTAGTAGTGGCAGCAATGTATAACAGTCAATAATAGTTAGTCAACGTCATAGTCATCATGTCAAGACCAATGTTTGCCAAGCCAGATCAAATGTACTGTTGCTGAACAACTGTCAGTGTGCCAAGATATGCAAATACTTCCTCTCTTCAAAAAAAGTATGTACTGCTTATTGATTTAACAAAGTGTGTGTAGACAATCTTCCTTCCACTTTAGTGTTCTAGTCTGCTATCTTCATCCTCCTTGTTCCACATAGACCAACAAAAAAAAAAAAAAAAAAAAAAAAAAAAAAAAAATATGCACCTCACTTACTTTACCTCTTATACACCAAAACTCCAATAATCATCAACTTCACATAATCTCAATAATACCTCAATAGTACCTCTTCAATACGTTGATACATATAAACCTCATTACCAATATCATTTCACTTCCATAACAACTCTTTCCTCTAGTCAGTCTCCTCGAACAAGTACAGATAAAATCCTAATGCAAACCTCATCATCCCATACAATCCGAAGACACATTGTCAACACACAACCTCTGTGTAATCCATCTGACCCAAATCTTCTACTCATTATGAATTATAAACAAAAGACATGCATACATGACCTCTAACAGACTTAGTTCGAATAACTCTCAGCAATTAAGTACGATTACGGAGTGTGAATGATCATAATATTTCACAGTGTGTACACCACTTCAAGAATTATGGCAAACAGAAGCAAACATGTGGAGTATTTCTTGTGTCAAGTGTCACTTCCTATTTCAACTGCTCACGAAAAATGCAGTGTAATAACTGTCAATGGTCTAAACCTAGTTTTGGTATGTCATGTCGTTAGCTTCCTTCCTATTAGCATACATTTATACGGCTTTCATAAAACCTCCAGCTCATGTGACTTCTATGAAGTTTCTTGTACTAGTGTCGTTTATGTCGAATTATAGCAGTTCATTTTCCTATCTTAAAAATATAAGGCACTGAGCGTAAGCAAAACATGCAATAGCGAGTAAATATACCAGTAGAGAACAGAATGTCAACCAGTGGATGCAGCACAATTCCTACAACGAGGCTCTGCCAAGCGAACAATCTATAATTAATACCATAATGTGACCTAAACTCTATGTTCATTCACAGTATATCAGCATTTCTATATACCAAATTAAAGAGTAGTTATGACAACAAAACAGAAATGTGTAAATATGCAATCCATAAGCAAGGCAGCAAATATGTTATCTAACATAATAAACAGGTCATTAGCATCATATCAGCATAAGCAAATAAATGTTCATATGTCATCTTAATAAGTAAACATGAAGGCGTGAGCAGATAAATCACAAAGTATAACTTACATACATAATCACAGTCAGCACAATTAATCAGGTGACAATTATAATTTAAATAAATAAGCACAGCAGGCACATAATAAAAAAAATATGACATCAGAGAAAAAGCAGTGCAGCCAAGCGATGCATAATATATACAAATAACAACCCTGTTCATTAATAAGACATTGACAAAAATCAGCAAATGTACCCAAGCACGTCGCTTCACAAGTAAATTCATAGAACATGAAATTAGCACAAAGTATGAATCACGTAACTGCGAGCAGCAAATTATGTCTAAAGTACGTACCTAAGTGGAAATATGTTACCTGAAAAAATAAACTCAATTAATAGTTACCTTTTTAGTTTATTAGTTTCTTCTTGGAAATTACATTCTTTCTGAAATTTTCTCGATAGCAAGTCGTCTTAACGTCGGACACGCACAGAATTTACCTGAAGTTCTTAAATATTTTATAGAACCGTATCCTGAAAAATACTGAATGTTAATAACATAATTCATCAAGTCACTATAGCTTTATACTGAATTTAATCGGAGAAATTAAACTGTGTATTTGTTTACGGCTGTCATTGCATTCGCACTGAGCGCTCGATCAGCTGTAGGCGCGTGACGTAGGAAGTAATTGTTTGCGGTCAACGACTGCCTTGTGCGGCGCGCAGACTTAACTGTTGCTTTGAGTATATGCCCGCCGCCAAAACACAGGGCGGTATCCTTGTACTCTCTGCGTGTTTACATGTAGCTGTTAGTTTCTCACAAGTATGTCATTCCACAAAAATTTTAACGTTTGATATGTGATGTATTCCCTTAGAGCGCCGAGAATTAAGAGTTTCTACTTCGACAGTGTTATCATGAATAATTTTGCGAATTCTATATGGACCGTTATAAAGCAGAAAAAATTTGCGACACAAGCCTTTTCCTTTATGAGACAAACGATGAGACTTAATTAACACCTTTTGACCAACTGACAAGATTTTTAAACGACCAGGACGCTTAGCTGATTTCTCTCTTCTAACAGCCGCAGATGCAATATTTCGTAGAGCCAGGTTGACAACTTCAGAATGCCGCAGTTTCCGTGTAGGTGGAAAAGGAACGATTTCAGATATGCGATTTGTCGGTACTTTGTTTATTAATATCAATATAGGCGGTAAAGAAGTTGAATCATTAGGGAGTTCATTCAGAATGTTTTGAAAAATATGAAGATACTGATCCCAAGTTCTGTGATTCTGATGACAATAAAGACGACACAATTTATTGATTTCCTTCATCCATCTCTCTGAAGCGTTAGATTGAGGGTGAAAGAGTGAAATGAAAATTGGTTTAATTTTACGACGCCGTAGAGTACGAAGCCAAATTTTAGAATGAAACTGTGATCCATTATCTGATATAACCTTATCAACATGACCAACTTCTTTAAGAAAATGGTTAATGAAAGCGTTAGATACTGAACGAGCTGTTGCTTTGCGTAACGGTGTAAAACACACATATTTTGATGTCAACTCCACTGCTACGAAAACGTACGCAAAACCATTAGTAGAACGAACCACTGGACCGAACAAATCGACTGCAGCCATCTCCTTTAATTTCGCTGGAATGATAGGAAACAACGGTGCTCTGTGAGAAATTGTTGGCGGCTTAGCCTTTTGACATAATTTGCATTTGGCAAGAACAGATCGAATACGTTTTTCCATATTACTGAAGTAGCAATTTTCCCGTAATTTATGAAACATTTTCTGGGACCAAAGCGTGCAAAACTGAAATGCGTATACCAAATCAATTTATTGACCCACTCATCAGGAATACAAACTAACCAAACACAGTTGTCGACCGATTTTCGTTTAAAAAGAATTTTCCAGATAGTTCGCAAAAACGAGGTGTGGCCAAATTGTCCAATCTAACAAAGCGTCTAAGAAAATTACAGACACCAAGGAAACTACGAACATCACGTTTTGTAGTAGGAACAGCATAATTACGAATAGCGTCTAATTTTTCTGGATCAGGAAGAATACCTTCTGTAGAAATAATGTGACCGAGAAATTTCACCTGAGAACGATCAAATTCAGATTTTTCTAAGTTCACTGTAATGCCAACTTTTGCAAAAATACGTAATAATGAATCCAAAATTTTGTTATGCTCACTCCAAGAATGTTTAGCAATAAGAATAACGTCAACATATGAAGCAACATTGTCACGAAGATAAACAGGTAAAATTTCATTTAAACTACGAATGAATGCTGATGAAGATACAGTAAGTCCAAACGGTAATTTCCGAAATCACTTTTAGGTAATATAGTCATATCCGGTTATTGTTTATCTACTGTCTAGATAGATTGATACTCGAAGAGTTGTTTTGACAGATGCAAAGAATAGTAAAAGAGTGGGCAGCGGTGCAGAAAGCTAAAAGGGAAATAGCACCACTACAGCTCGGGGCCCTATGCACGCTACGGCACATATTCACTTAGAGTAGTGAATCCCCTGAGGACTTTAATAGCCGCACATAATTTCCAGTTTGTGTCTTAGTGGCCAATTCGGTGGAAGTGCGTACATAAATTGATCTAACCATGAACATGGATGTATGTCATTCTTAGAATTGCGGAAGATCTTAAATTTCCGAACAGTCAAAAAGTGTTTATAGTCAAAGTTTTCGCCTCGTGGCGACAAAGACCTACCGCGTCTGTCCCAGTCACAATGACGATTATTGTTAAATTCACGCGCCTGGCGCTCTCTTGTTGCATCACGTAAATGAAACAAATTATTTTCTTCAAACCCTTCTGCTAAACTAACACTTGTCAGTTTATCTGAGATCTCCTCAACTCTCTCCGACGAGTCACCCACTTGTTCTTTCTGTTTATTTACGTCTTCTGCAAATGTCGCGACTCAGGTTTCGGTATTGTCACATCTAGCAGTTAACTGTTCATACTGTTGCGCTAAGTTATTCACTCTGTCATTTGGTACGGATTCCTCGATTCTCTCAAACGTCTCCTCCTTATCGTGCGCACGTTGTAAATTCAACTCTGAAAATTTCTGCACTACCACACGATCTCTTTCTTCCTGTTCTCTATCCTGTTCCCTTTGTCTAATCTCTACTGCAATTAATCTATTATTGTGAGAATTCAAAATCGGTTGCGGCTCCTCTCTAACTTCCCTCTTTAATTCATCTTTCATGTTTTTGAAACATGTCCCCGTTCGTGAGCCTAACTGTATTTCCATTGTTCCCATATCAGTTTCTAATTCAGATCGTAACTGTGATCCCACTGCTTTCATCTCGGTTATAATTGTTCCTATTTCTGTTTCAATTGTTCCTATTTTTGATCCCAAATTTAATATAGCACTCATCAACTGCTCCATAGTAACTGGTTCGAAACTCTTTTCACCCCTAACATTTCCCGCAAAATCGACTTCTTTCGTCATAGCTGTAAAGCTATCTTTGTTCGATACTCTTCTGTCATTAATCTCGTATTCTGTGAATTTTCTGATTGAGAAAAATTTTGAAATGGTTCCGGACTATTTTCCCGACTTATTAAATTGTTTTCCACTTCATTATTCATCATACTGTTCTCCTGAGTTGGCGAGTTCGCCATGTTAACAATTTCGTCATTCTCACTATTCATCATTTTTGCCTTTTTCATCGATCGCGTAATCATTTACAAAATGTACAAAACTCGTCACTGTACGAAAATTACACACAATGACTCTTTATCTCCAACAGTACCATTTACACGAAATGTTTCCCTCAAACACGATTAATCGAACAATTGAAATAATTGCCCTAAATTGTCAAACGCGTATACAAGACAATAAAATTAAATTCTGAAATACCATTAGAAGAATGACAATTACCAAATCTACACATGCAAAATAGACTACAATTACTAAACTACAAATTACTACAACAATACTACTGTCTACTATTTTTACAATCAGAAGAATTCCAAGGGACGATCCGAAGCCGCGGTCGCCACGTGCATGGGGGCTTAATTAAATAAAATGCAAATATTTTTGGTAGCTGTATGTCCGATTACGCTGTGTCTCGTAAACGGTTGGCCCTGACTAGTTTTAGTACGCAATCTGACTGCATAGAACAACAACAATGAATGAAATGAAAATTTCCTGTTAACACAATTAATTAATTAAGTCCCCAGCAACTATAAAACCTACGAAACCAAAGCACAAGTGTAATTGTTCTGTGTGTGGGAGTGTGACTCAACGTACACATCTGGCACGGTTGTTCTTCAACAAGACAAGAAATTTTAAATATCATTTATACTGAAGTAATTAAAAAAATAGAAATACTATAATTGCGCAAGAAAACCAGAATTACACTCTAATACAATACCACAAGCCAGATGCTTTGTTGACTGAACCTGTAATGACGCATTATTTAAGACATTGAGATAATAAAAACAAAAGGAAAATTTTTTTTTCTTTTACCTTCATATATTGACGAAAATCACTCTAATCATTACAATATATCTCCACACCGACTCTCTACTACCACATCTCAACAAGAACTCTCCACCACGACCTCTCGACGAGCATTCTTCACTACCCCATCTCAGCAAGCACTTTTCACTAGCACATCTCAACAAGCACTGACTACTACGAGTTCTCCCCAAGCACTGCCAGTGGAGGCGGCTGAATAATACTCTTTGGCGCAATCTCTGGCGCTGTGGCTCAGTGTAGCCACCTTTCAATACTCGATTGCTAAAACGGGGTACATTTCTATGCGTAAACCAAATAAGTAAACCAGTTATGAGCAGAATTCGTCCACTACAAAGAATAGCACCTGTAAACAATGAACACAGAGATAACTCAACAAGTCAACAAACATTGCTTGCCATTTATGTCTACGCATGTGAACGTTGAATTATCACAGAGATAAAAGCCTACTGTGCTGGAAAACAAAACGCTTCCAAATTCTGTAAAAAAAAAAAAAAAAAAAAAAAAAAACTGTCTTGAGACAGCGAGCGGTGCCATTGGAGTTGAACACCAATTCGCCTCGAATTTGAAACGATAAAAAAAAACACTTAGAAGTAGCTTACAAGGATGAATCTCGAATTTTTTCAGTCAGAGAACTCCAAATAATTTTATAATAAGAAACACAAAAACCATAATTTTGTACTTTTCATCGTTCTGGCTCCCCTTAATATCAAAATTGAGGATCACGAATCAGGCGAATTTAAGGAATTCCTCTGCATTGGAAGCAAAATTACCCATGACGGATGACGCAAGAAGGACGTAGAAAGTAGACTTGCACAGACAATGAGGGCATTTGTGGCCAAGAGAAATCTTCTTGCATCAGTCATTGGCCTTAATTTACGAATAACATACATATGGGACACAGCACGGTATGGTGGTCAATCACGGTCAATGGAAAAACCAGAACGCTGTATGTTGAAAATCAGGCAGACTGATAAGGTAAGGAACGAGGAGGTTTTACAGAGAATCGGTGAAGAAAGGAAAATATGCAGGACACTGACAAGAAGAACGGGCAAGATGACAGGACATCAGAGAAAAACCTTCATGGTACTAGAGGGAACTGTAGAGGGGAAAAACTATATGGGAAGTGAGAGATTTGAGTCTATCCAACAAATACTAGAGGAGATGGTTTGAAATGTACGATCGTTTTGCGTTCATCTCCTACGTGTCTGTGGCTTTTGGAGAGTATTTATTGTAAGAGGAGCTATGTTTTTTCTACCTACATCGAAGTTGTTGGCTTCAAATGTTGTAGTGACTAGCTGATAGGCTTAATAATGGTCTACCGATCGAAACCGGTAGCACTGAGCATAAAAATGAACAACTGACGGTCAGCAACAGTGCAGTTTCACAGTACTAGAGGAAGTAGGTTACACTGAAACGAAGAGATTAGCGCAGGAAAGGAGTTCGTGGCGGGCCGCATCAAACCAATCATAGGACTGATAAAAAAATTAAAGAAAAGTTCACTCTTCTTCTGTCGTGTTACATAAGCGGCATGGTAGAAAATTCCTTGTAGACACGTTCCACAATAACCGTTGACAAAGCAACAAATTGGGCAACTACATTCAGTGTGGAAACTTAGTCACGTCCGAATACGATCGCTCCTTTCTGCCACTCCGTCACGTCTGCACGTCGACCCGTCTTATTCCCCTGATTCCATGCAACCCAGCGGCACATAACCGCCTCTTCAGCGCCGTGACTTTCGTCAGCGGCAGGGGTTCACACTAGCGACTGGTGCGATGTCCACAGCATCTACAAAGATCCAAAGCGACCTGTGTGCTCTTTTAACGGAATGGTTAATATATTTTCTCCGGAGATCTCATGGAAACTGCGTTGGAAGGTTTGGTCGGACAGTGTATAGTGCTCAGATATTAGCGCTGCTGGCAGACAACAAGGATTCCCTTTCTAGAGCCAGTTCTAGACAGTCTGCATTTATAACGAAGTCTAAATACGCTTTACTCTCTCTCAGAGTAAATGATCCTTATCGTCGAAATCACGCTGCTCGTTACTGGAAAGGTCGGAACATTTTCGTGTTCGATACTCAAAGTGAAGAATAATGAGACCACCGACGAACGCTCTTTAAGAGGGAGCGAGCCCACTCCGGCCTCCGTCTATTTACAGCATATCTCTCTGTCCTCAAAAACCCGTCCAGGGCTCCGATGTCTCCACGCCCATGCCAGCGCGGCCACCTTTCCCGGCGAGTGCATCGACTGCAAACCTGTCGCTCGAGACGCACGGCCAGCGACAACCAACCTGTTCGTCCAGCGCTTAAACATAGCGCTCGTCAACCTTGCTTGTCGCGAACGGACAGCTTGACCCCCTCTGACCTTTGCTTACGAATGGGAACGCCTTAACAGCAGCAGATTTAAAGCAGTCGGGGAGCAAAATAGCGTCATGTTGGATTCTAATGGATCTGTCGCCGCAGAAAACAGATGCGCGTCCCGGATAGCCAGCAAATTGCCCGAGCACTGCCTTTCCCAGCCACCAGCATTTGCCGTGAATGTCGCATCGTTAAGGTCTGCACTGTCGCGCAATCAGCTTGACAGCTCATTTGCGTAATTTGTTCCACAGGATAATACCATGATGAACCCAAACTCCACCGACAGGATTTCCAAGTCTGTTCAGGTATGTTGTTGTGGTTTTGAGTCCAGAGACTGACATGATGCAGCTCTCCATGTCACTCTATCCTGTGCAAGCTTCCTCATCTCCCAGTACCTACTGCAAGTTAGCTTGCGTAATGGTCACTATGTGTAAGTTGCGGAAAGCTCACTTTGAATAAGAAAATGCTATCTGACATTGAAATCAACGTAAAAGATTGGGTCGCCACAAACTCTAGCCTTTGGGTTTGGCTGAATTGGAAAATTAATTAATTTAATCATAAGAAAAAAGACTCATAAGGGAACATTCATTGTACTATCACTCGTAAAGAATGGGATGTAATTACTAGTTTGGTCCAGGCATTGCTCACGGGAATCAAATATTAAAATAAAGTAAATAATGCGAGAACACTGTGCATACGAGCAGCTTGCAGCATCACTCCTGAAAACAACATCTATTCTAAAGAATTTGTTTTAAATAAAAAGGGAACACTAATCATTGGACCTGTGCGCATGGAAACGCTATGGATGGGCTAACAAGGAAACTACAAGGTAAATGGCGTAGGTAACAGTGACGTAACATCAGTACACAGGATAATATTGGTGGTAAAATTATTTATTCCTGAAAACGTTCATGTAATGCATCTACACAACTGCTGTTACCTGGTAATTAAGTTCAATTTCTTGTGAAGCAGTACACGATTCACAACACACTCGTATGCCCACGTGGTTTGTGGGGACACAATTTCTGCATACCATGGCCAAGTTTTAATCACATTAAACCACTAAGCCGCGAACAGCTAATATCTATCAGAAGGCAAATTTGAATGGACAAAGGGTGATGGCAGTGGGTCAACAAACTCTAATATCAAACCACGTGGATGGCTTACAACGGACATAAGGTAAATGAGACAAAGAAAATTCACGAAGAGGCAAAATTATTAAGGTTCACGAAAGATTAGAACGTATACAGACGCAGTTGCAGGCAGACAAACTATCACACTGAACCGAGGGCGCATTTCTTACATATGCAACACCTTTGTGTTACGTTCTTCTTACGGATCAAAGTCTGCATTAGGAATCAAACTGAAAGTCTGCAGAAGCCTTGCATTCCTTGCTGCGACAAGGTTAAACTATCTTTATAAGACGAGACTCGAGACCAAAAGCTAAAAGCTCCCCTCTCGCAATGAGACAACGAACCACGCGGTTAAACCAACTCACCGTCCTTCGAAGAGAGCTCGGCTGCAGACTGACCGTCTCACACACTCCAACGTCTTCCATGAGATTCCGTGGCCAGGAAAAACCCAGAGAAGGGGTTTCCGCCACCGACTTAACACCGGTAACTTTCCCGCAAGGAGAGCAAACCTCTTTCCCTACCTGAAAACTACAGGGGTTGGGCGTTCTGTTCGACTACCTCTGATTCTCTGCACCAGACTAAACCACCGTATAGCAACATGAAACACGCCACATTCATTCACTCACGCCTGCTAGAGTTTTGTATCACTGGAAAGTAAATAAAATGATAATTATATGGGACTACAGGACCATTTCACTACTGTAACCTACATCCTTCTGAACCTGTTTAGTGTATTCACGCTTTGGTCTCCCTCTACGATTTTTACCCTCCACGCTTTCCTCCAACACTAAATTGATGATCCCTTGATGCTTCAGAACGTGTCCTACCAACCGATCCCTTCTTCTGGTCAAGTTGTGCCACAAATCCCTTTTCTGCCCAATTCCATTCGGTACCTCCTCATTAGTTAGGTGCTCTACGCATCGAATCTTCAGCATTCATCTGTAGGACCACATTTCGAAAGCTTCCATTCTCTTCTTCTCTAAAGTACACGCTTCACTACCATCCATGGCTGCACTCTATACAAATACTGTCAGATAAGACTTCCTGATACTTAAATCTATACCCGATGTTAACAGATTTCTCTTCTTCAGAAGCGCTTTCCTTGCCATTGCCAGTCTACATTTTATATCCTCTCTACTTCGACCATCATCAGTTATTTTGCTCGCTAAATAGTAAAACTCATCGCTACTTTAAGTGTCTCATTTCTAATCTAATTCCCTCAACATCACCTGATTTAATTCGACTACAATCCATTACCCTCGTTTTGCTTTAGTTGATGTTCATCCTATATCCTCCTTTCAAGAGACTGTCAGTTCCGTTCAGCTGCTCTTACAGGGCCTTTGCTGTCTCTGACAGAAATACAGTGTCGTCGGTAAACCTCAAAGTTTTCATTTCTTCTCCAAGGATTTTAATTCCAACTCCAAATAAATTTTTCTTTTGTTTCCTTTACTGCTTGCTCAATAGAATGATTGAATAAAATCGGGGATAGGCTACAATCCCGTCTCAGTCCCTTCACAGCCACTGATTCCCTTTCGTGTTCCTCGACACTTATAACTGCCATCTGGATTGTGTACAAATTTTAAATAGCCTTTCTCTCCCTGTATTTGACCCCTGCCACCTTGGAGAATTTGCAAGACGGTATTCCAGTCAACATTGTCAAAAGCTTTCTCTAAGTCTACGAATGCTAGAAACGTAGGGTTGCCTTCCCTTAATCTATCTTCTAAGATAAGTTGTAGGGTCAATATTGCCTCACGTGTTCCAACATTTCAACGGAATCCAAACTGATCTTCCCAGTTTCTCCATTCGTCTGTAAAGAATTCGTGTTAGTATTATTAAACTGCTCGTTCGGTAATTTTCACACCTGTCAACACTTGCATTCTTTGGGATTGGAATTAATATATTGTTCTCGAAGTCTGATGGTATTTCGCCTGTCTCATACATTTTGCTCACCAGATGGTAGAGTGTTGTCAGGGCTGACTCTCCCAGGGCTATCAGCAGTCCTAATGGAATGTTGTCTACTCCCGAGGCCTTGTTTCGACTCAGTTCTTTCAGTGCTCTCTCAAACTCTTCATGCAGTATGGTATCTCCCATCTTATCTTAATCTACGGCCTCTTCCATTTCAATAATATTGTCCTCAAGAACATCGCCCTTGTGTAGATCCTCTATATACTACTTCCCTTCTTTGCTTAGAACTGGCTCTCCATCTGAGCTCTTGATATTCATGCAAGTGGTTATCTTTTCTTCGAAGGTCTCTTTAATTTACCTGTAGGCAGTATCTGTCTTACCCCTAGTGATATGTGCCTCTACATCCTTACATTTTTCCTCTGGCCACCCCTGCTTAGCCGTTTTGCACTTCCTGTCGATCTCATTTTTGAGACGTTTTTATTCCTTTTGCCTGCTTTATTTAATACATTTTTATATTTTATCCTTTCATCAGTTAAACACAATATCTCTTCTGTTACCCCGGGATTTCTGCTAGCCCCAGTTTTTTTACCTACTTGATCATCTGCTGCTCTAACGGTTTGGACGTGAAGTGTGCTAACGTCCACTTCTTTTACGAGACGACTTACTTGAGATGTTCGGCCAACCTTCCCTGCTGGCTGGCCTTCTGCTGCAAACTCTCTTTCACTTCTTCTCCCAAGTATGCTGTTAGGTACAGGAATTTCTTACACACTTTCTACTTATAAAAGTAAGAAGACATACCAAGTTTCATTTGCTTCAATTAACGACGTATATTTTAACTTATGACATTTTACAAATTCCACACTTCACATAGATAAATATTGTTTCGTAAGCCTCTCGTGTCTCCAAGCATTAGAAACAAAACAAGTTACATATGAGAGATAGTTGGCTTAAAAAACATGTCCATTCTCAACATGAAACAGAATACACGTCTTCCTTTCACCAAGGCTAAGACAAAAGTTTTTAATGGTTTTTTCAACTGTTCACTTTACTATAACAATGGTCAAAACACAATTAGAACAGAGTAGCATGAACATTCCATAGTTCTTCTGTCCACTTTCACTAAACTTCCATGGATCGACTGACAAGTACTTGTCGCCGCAGTTCGACTGCTGCGTCTACATTCTGCTCGTGACTCATATCCAACCTGCACACACAAACATGTGACGCACAGTAGGTACGATTCCACTTTTTCGCACTCATATCTAAACAATCGTGTGATAGAAACGGTAGAAGGCCGATTGGTTCTAGAATTTAGTCAGAAATTCTCGAATCACCACATATCTCCCCCTCCCCCCCCCCCCCCTCAGATCGAGCAAGCGATATTTTATACATAATCATTATGTACATAATATCACACATGGTAACATTTTACATTTTAGCAGTATACATTTCTTATATATGTTTATATATACATGTTCCACTTCAATAACAACCATTTGTTTTCTATAGAACAATCTTTAGCTGAGCGTTTCTTTATTTTATTCTCACTTTACTTTGATATCAAGACCTGAGTATTCATTCGTGATTTAGTAAGCTTGACTAGTATCTAGGAATCGTGAGACTTTTTCTTTATTTCCAATCTTAAACTTTAGGTGTTCTTGACAGTTGAGTATTCTATTTTCTGTTCTAATTCTTTATACTAGTTTGTAGCTTGTAGTTTGGAGGAACTCTGGGCTCAATGAAAGTGCTCTTTTGTGTTGTGACTTGGCAAGACAACCAAGCCACTCTGAGGAAGCCGAAAGGCACGCGTTTAAGCTCACGCAGGCTGGCGTGAGGTCTGGAACAGTTAAAGGAGTTGAGTCTAGTAAAAAAAGTACATAGCATCTGGAATACTTAACTTTAATCCATAATTGGTAAACATTGGTCTGACGGTACATGCATCACAAGATAAATAGCAAATGATAATGGCGCCTTGCTAGGTCGTAGCAAATGACGTAGCTGAAGGCTATGCTAACTATCGTCTCGGCAAATGAGAGCGTAATTTGTCAGTGAACCATCGCTAGCAAAGTCGGCTGTACAACTGGGGCGAGTGCTAGGATGTCTCTCTAGACCTGCCGTGTGGCGGCGCTCGGTCTGCAATCACTGATAGTGGCGACATGCGGGTCCGACGTATACTACCGGACCGCGGCCGATTTAAAGGCTACCACCTAGCAAGTGTGGTGTCTGGCGGTGACACCACATTTTGACACTCATTTATTAATATGAAACATAATAATGCTAGTTGTGCATAGAATTCACACTTTCCAGAATAATTACTATAAACTTTTGTGACTTTTGACACGATACTGTCCGCTTCTCCTAGGATCAGTACCTATACCTTGCCTGTGGGTTGACCTTAGTAGAGTATTTCCTCTTTCCATTCTGGTAGGTACGCCCCTTTATAAAACATTCCTATTTTTTAGGCCACAGGTCGTCCTATCTCCACGTATGTCCGCCTGTCCTTTATTTAGTAAATGCCGGGTACGCCTCCCTTATCCTTTCTGAGTAGGCTTCACGGTTCATTACCCCAGTATGCGTTCCTATGTATACTATAATTAAGTATTCCCTGGTAAAGCTACAAATCTATTCTACAATTCGCATTCTCTTTTTAATACATCTTTTACTCCCTAGAGCCCTCCTCTACTTCTCAAATTCTATACTCTACATAGATAATATGTCCACATACACTATTTAAGTCCCACTATCCTACAATCCATCAATTCCCCAGAGTATTAATTACACTGACTTTTCGTAAATGACTATCACGATCAATTCCACTCTAGCTTACGTACTCTTTCTTGTCCATCCTCTGCTCACTACTGCTTTAAAGTTATTCCACTAACTCACATGCTTTTGTCTCTCGTTGCGCATGAGTTGATCGACTCTATCCTTTCTTTATATACACCTCTTCGTATATATTCCATAAAAAACAAACGACGTAGAACCGTCATACCATATATATATATATATATATATATATATATATATATATATATATATATATATATATATATATATATAGGGGTTCTCACGTCGCAACAGGTTTCTAGTCCGTAATTTCAAAGTCTGTGTATAAGGGTATTCTTGTGTGTATGCGGATGTGTGTTCGTGTAGTCTGATTCTTCGGCCTTCTTATCTAAAGATAATATGAAGGTTATTAGGAAGCACAGAAACCAGGAAGGACTTCAGCGGTAGAAGTTCGTGAATATGGAAAGAGGGAGAAAATAGATAGGTCCTCAAATGAGAAGTACTGTGTTTATCAGCCCTTGAACTTTGGTATTCAACTGCAGAATTTTAAGTCGAGGCCGACTGACAAAGCCTATATCGTAGTTCCTACCAAACAACATAACATAATGCATGAAGTGGTAGTAAATGTGGAGGGGTATTAGGCGGAGTGTGGTGAAGACAACATTGCGCACTGGCGTCAACCAACCACACAGAGACTTAAGTCCAGAAAGAAATTTCTGAGCAGGACAACGAAATCATGCGTGGACTACCTTAACTAGATCTTTGTCATACTAGTCTCAACAACCTGTAGAGCTGGATCTCAATAGAGGAACCGAAACCTCTGCCGAAAGTCTGGACGGCAAAAGTTGGAAATCTCTAAACAGATCAAACAGCGCAGTACGATGAAGAGAGGACTCTGTCTGCTGCAAAATGGAGGCCAATTGAGGACCAAACCTCTCCATGTGACAGGAGTGGGTCACAGACCACCCAGCACCTGTACTCCTGTCCACATTGTGCCCACAAATTGTACAATGGAAGATTTTATTTTGGCCAGAGACAACGCCATCGAGCTTCCAAATTGTCGAGTGAAATAAAATTTGTAGCTGCACTTCTCTTGGTCAAGCCCTTGTCTACTATGATTTTCACTCTCCATACTTTCCTCCATTACCAAACTGATGATTATTTTGTGCCTCAAGTAGTATCCTGTCAACCATCCTCCATTCCCACTTTAGTCGAGCCATAAATTTGTTGCTGGGCAGTTAAATTCAGTATCTGACCATTAACTATCCAAAACCTCCACCAAATTTTCAGTAGCATTTGTCACCAATATCTTATACTTTTTATTAGATTCTTGTCTGAACATGTTTCGGTTCTATACAAGGCAACACATGATACAGATTCTCTCAGAAAGTACTTCCTCATAATTAAATATACATTCGATGTGAAAGAAATCCTCTTTCTCAGTTACTTTACTATTGTTATTGGCATGCTGTACTTTAAATCCTCTCTGTTTCATAAATCATAAGCTGTGTTACTGTTCAAATAGCAAAACTCATCTACTATTTTTAATGGTTCACTGTTGTTAAATGTATTATAAGTCCGTCCGAACAGACCTCCGAAGGCCCAACTGTACCGACCGGACGCCGTGTCATCCTCAGACCATAGGCGTGTCTGGCTGCGGATATGGGGGGGCTTGTGGTCAGCACACCGCTCTCCCGCCGTGTGTCAGTTTACGAGACCGGAACCGCTACTTCTCAGTCAAGTAGCTCCCCAATTTGCCTCACAAGGGCTGAGTGCATCCCCCTTGCCAGTAGCGCGCGGCAGACCCTATGGTCAGCCTTCCCAGTGCTAGCCCAGCGCGACAGCGCTTAACTTCGGTGATCTGACGGGGACCGGTGTTACCAATGTGGCGTGGTCGGTGGCTATTAAATATATTATAACAAAATGCAATTACGATGGTCAATGTGTCCATCCTTTTTAATACGAAATAAAAGTGGAATTTAAGTTTCCCAGACAGGTATGATTTTTGGAATACCAAAGAACTAATCACGGAAGCTCGAACTTTGAACCACGCAGAAAGATACGAGTACAGATAGTAAGAGGTCAAATGCCCTATCTTTGAAATCTGATTTCAAATGGTCAGTCACAATGCCTCTCATTTCTGTAACAGTGCAGCAACTGCTTGTAATTATAAATTCTGCAACAAAAAAAAGGGGCGGGGGTGGAAACAGTATGTCAGATTGGCTACGGTCGGCATCCAGTGCACAGCGATGTAGCAGCATATTTCTTCCTCAGTGAACTTGATGTCTCAGGTACCTATACGAATATGGGTGAGCGAAACATTTAGAGGATAGTCATTAGCACGCCAGAGAAAAAGGAAAATCAGTGCAATCACGCTATTACATTTAACACACTGCTGTATTACTAACTGTAAGTGTAGCCATGATAAAACCAGTAACGCTGGTGGCTCAGGACATGGAACCTGTTTCAAGGCGTATATTGTTGAGCTGATGAGTGGCCGGTCCCTGTTAACTCGTAGAACAAGTTTCCTAATGCTGGCGACATCCTAATGTATGCAATATTATTAAAAGAGCTTCAGATCAGTGCTGGGGATCACAGCGAACCATCTCCAGCACTGACAAAAATTAGCTAACATTGGACAAAGAGGGTCTACGTGTTGCCGATAAAGAAACGATAGTCTGAGGTCGTCAAGTGACTTTGTGAGCAAGTACATCAAAAGAGTGGACTATTCATGCAACCAATTTGTCGCAGATTATGAACAATGAGAAACATTGATCTGTAGCAGACTATTTAAAATGGATTGATGTATTTTGTGCAAAGCACAGTCAATTGAATTTTGGCATGGACTACAATCACATCACGTTCTGAGTGTGGACCCTATACGTAGGTAAGGAGACGCAGTGGATAAGAGGCTGTCCTTGCATTTTGGAGGAACGAGGTTCAGTTCCCCACCGAAATATCAAAATTTTCGTTTTCTGCTGTTACTATAAATATGTAAGGAAGAAGACAAGGATGCTTCCTTTGAAAAGAGGACGCTCGATTAGCTGCATCATCTTTCCACAATAGTAAGTTGTGCTCCATCTACACTGACCTTGACGTCGATGGGGCGTCAGTCTGCAGTTATTATTTCTTCCACCATTCAACTCAATGGACTTTGTCCGGCAAGAATCGAAATTTTTAACTGGCTGAGAAAGGAAACGCTCTTTTAAGCTGTTCAAAGGAGCACGGAGATAAGTGTCTACAGCGTTCAGCATTGTGCAAAAGGAGCAAGAACTGCCAGTGGGGTCATGACTCGATACAGTCTACCCACGCGGTGCTGTTCGAACAAGAATGTTCAGTCATTATCGGGATCCTCTCATTTTCTATAGTTCCTGTTCCCTAATGATTGTAGTGACACCTGTAGCCAACTCAACGAATTCATGCGCTACCACTAACAGAGTGTCCTTGTGTTGTATCATGACTGTATAAGCAGATCAATAAAAAATAAGTCGATAAGCTCGTGGTCACACTGTAACAGTATCAGGAACAGTCCGTCCTGGCCTACCCTTAACTGTGATTGCTACAGAGTCTTCTCCATTCCATTCCATGTTGGACGTTGAGTGTTCGTCGTACATGTACTAATTTGGTGTGAAGGGAGCACAGTTGCAAGTAGACAAATCAGGTAATTCACATTTCTAGTGTTGATGTGATGCGCTATAAAGAGTCCAGAGAAGAGAACCAATGAAGCCTATAGATTGATTCTATCTTTGCACACTGACGAAAATATAAATCACATCATCAAGAAATAATTAATGTAGAGTAATGAAATAACGGAAATACTTTTGTCTAGATAACATTTTTAAGAAGCTAATGCTGAAAGATTACCAGTTAATGCAAGAGCGAGATAAGCCGTTGCAAATATGAAACGCTGGTGCAATACGAACCAGCGTGACCAATAGAATGTTGAACGCAACCAAGGAAAAGTGTATGCATTGTGTCGTACAGGTGTCAAATGTCAGTCTGTGGGGTAGAGTTCTATGCCTGTTGCACTTAGTCGGTTAATACAGCGACAAATAAAACTGGCTATGCCTGACTCCGGAGTTGTTGTCCAACTCGTGCTAGAGTGGAGACAAATCTGGTGGTGGAGCTGGCCAGCACACGTCAACACTCTGTAGAGCGTCTTGGGTCACGGCAGAGGTACGTGGGCGAGAATTGTTCAGGAATGTTGTGCACTAATGGCAGCACAACAGATCGAATCACCCGAACGATGTACAGTTTCGCAGTCGGTTTATTTGAAATAACAATGAGAGTGCTCCTGCTGTCATACGAAACCGCACCCCACTCTGTAACTCCAGGCGTACGTCCAGCGTGTCGAGAATGCAGATCCACCCTTTATCAGGAAACACAACAGACCTCCACTCTACCCTCCAGTTAGCTCTCGCGTGAGCCCGCATCTCGTGGTCGTGCGGTAGCGTTCTCGCTTCCCACGCACGGGTTCCCGGGTTCGATTCCCGGCGGGGTCAGGGATTTTCTCTGCCTCGTGATGGCTGGGTGTTGTGTGATGTCCTTAGGTTAGTTAGGTTTAAGTAGTTCTAAGTTCTAGGGGACTGATGACCATAGATGTTAAGTCCCATAGTGCTCAGAGCCATTTGAACCATTTTTTTTACCTCTCGCGTGAGACCACTGAAGTCAAAAGTGGCGGTGGTTTGGGATCAGTGAAATAACCGGTTTGTAACAGTTCGCTGCGTCAGTGAACTGCCAGCAGGTGCTCAACCTGTTGCTGCTGATGCAGTACAATGCAGCAGAACCGTACGCCGAACACCATGCTGATCCCTCTCGATAGTGACACGTTGCCGTCTGAGGGCCACTCTTTTTGCGACTGTACCTTCCCGTGACCACCGCTGCCAGGCATTCATGTACAAAGGTTACATTCCTGCTAAGTCTTTCTGCAGTGTCGCGAATGGAACATCCAGCTCCTCGCAAACCCATTGCACGACCTTGTTGAAAATCGGTGAGCTGATGATAATGGTGTCTTTGTGGCCTTAAAACTATTCTTGACTAAAATCGACGCACTGCATCCAGCCTCAAAGGTAGCTATAGTTCACGAACCTAGCACATATTCAAAACAAACCCGATTTGCATCCTCATAAAAGCGCTAGTAGAGCACTCTTATGCGACTGGCACGGAATTTGAATAGGAGTAATCTTTCAGATACAAATACCGGGTGATCAAAAAGTCAGTACAAATTTGAAACCTTAATAAACCACGGAATAATGTAGAAAAGAGGTAAAAATTGACACATATGCTTGGAATGACATGGTGTTTTATTAGAACCAAAAGCAAAACAAAGTTGACAAAATGTCCGACAGATGGCGCTGGACAGCCAAACGTCAGTGACTGCGCATGACAATCGTGTATAAAAGGAGCTGTAATGAGAGAGAGTATCAGATGCCGTGTGGGCGTTTCAAAAGATGGTGGAAGATGACGATTGGTTGAGTAACGTGTTGTGGACCGACGAAGCTCATTTCACGCTCCGAGGGTCTGTCAACGCCCACAACTGCAGAAACTGGGCTATCGAAAATCCTAGAACTGTCGTGGAAACTCCATTGCACGACGAGAAAGTCACGGTATTGGTTGGATTTACCACATCTACCGTTATTGGGCCTTTTTTCTTCGAGGAAATGCGTGAGTCTGGTTTTCTAGCTGCTACCGTGACGGGTGAGAGGTAGGCCGATATGTTACAGAATCGCATCATCCCCAGCCTGGCTGATAAACACCTGCTGCAACGTACGATGTTTATGCGGGATGGCGCTCCACCCCATATTGCTAGACGCGTGAAAGATCTCTTTCGCGCGTCGTTTGCTGATGATCGTGTGCTCAGCCGCCGCTTTCGTCATGGTTGGCCTCTCAGGTCCCCAGACCTCAGTCCGTGCGATTGTTGGCTTTGGGGTTACCTGAAGTCGCAAGTGTATCGTGATCGACCGACATGTCTAGGGATGCTGGAAGACAACATCCGACGCCAATGCCTCACCATAACTCCGGACATGCTTTACTGTGCTGTTCACAACATTATTCCTCGACTACAGCTATTGTTGAGGAATGATGGTGGACATATTGAGCATTTCCTGTAAAGAACATCATCTTTGCTTTGTCTTACTTTGTTATGCTAGTTATTGCTATTCTGATCAGATGATGCGCCATCTGTCGGACATTTTTCCAACTTTTGTATTTTTTTGGTTCTAATAAAACCCCATGTCATTCCAAGCATGTGTGTCAATTTTTACCTCTCTATCTACATTATTTCGTGATTTATTCAGTTTTCAAATTTATACTGACTTTTTGATCACCCGGTACATTTCTGCCACTGTCGTTTCTATTGTACAACTACTTTTTGACTTAGCGATTTTTTCTCGTCAGTGTATTTATGGTTTTATAAGCTGAAGACAACCACCATTTATAAGAGGGCTTGCTGTGCATCCAGTGTGCCACAACGCTCAGTGAATCCAGTGAATGACGCTACAGAAGAATCTCTCAATTATTCCTATCGAAGGGCTATCGCCTTCTTCATCAGCTAAAGCTGGTAGGATTCCAGTAACAGACAAGCTGGTGAGATCCAAGCAACCGGTCAAATAGTGCTGACAAGCCTCACGCTATTGAGAAGCGCCGCTTTCACTTTCGTTGACAAACAGCAACATGATGGAGGTTCCAGAATACTCTGAACAGAACCCACTGTGGAGGCCTCAGGAGAGAACTGGTGCAAGTCGGAGGCCAAAGGCAGCAGCTCGTGTCCCGAGTGCAGGTCAAGCTGGTGGACCAATTCTGTCACGGTCGTTCAGTCGGCCCTCTGCAACGTCACAGTAGCGGGCGGCGCTGCTCACGCCACAATGAGGCTGGTGCTCGCCCAGCTGAGGGCGCAGGCCTCCCCAACAGACTGCACTGCAGTCCTGTTTGGCCGTTATAGCCCGACGACAGAAGACAGCAGTCACGCCAACAGCACACCCTTCTCTGATGACTCGTCATCACAGTATGGAACATGACTGCGAGATGAGATAATACAAATCCCACTAAATCACTCTTGTGATCAGTTGTGCAAGTGACATACAGCTGTACAATAATCTTACAAAATAAGAAAGAACAATGATGAGAAAAAAGTAAGACGTGAGTCTGAAAGTAGCAAAAAAATAAAAAAAAGAGAGAGAGAGAGACTGACTTTACACTAGACTTTTCCTTCAGTGCACCAAGTAAAACTCACTTACAAACTTCTCTAACAAAATGAAACATATTTCATTTGAATTCTACTTAAGTATAATCTTCCTATTAGCTTAACTATCTAAGAACATTGCAATTTACATTATCTAAGAGAACAACTGCATCCGGCTGGAGTGGCCGAGCGGTTCTAGGCGCTACAGTCTGGAACCGCGCGTCCGCTACGGTCGCAGGTTCGAATCCTGCCTCGTGCATGGATGTGTGTGACGACCTTAGGTTAGTTAGGTTTAAGTAGTTCTAAGTTCTAGGGGACTGATGACCTCAGCAGTTAAGTCCCATAGTGCTCACAGCCATTTGAACCAATAACAAATGCAAACAAAAAATTGTCAGAGTGTAAGGTGTTTGCCATAGCCTGGAAAATGTTCTACTATCATAGTAGTAAGAGGAAAAGTTTAGGTACTAAACTACTGACCACACATGTCTGGTAATGAGCAATAGGCAAGCCAGCATCATCTTTCATGCATAAATAGGCTGTCGCTATCTGTCAATCATTCACGTAAGTAAAATGGCGCTTCTTACCACTACTCCCAAGCAGCATGCGGCTGAGTTTTCCGTGCAGATATGTTATGTGTGTGCACCCGGTAAATTATATATGTATACCCATAAATTCGCTAGTGAGGATCGACGGGTGATCTCTAGGCTTTGTTCACTGGCACAGAACTGGACGAAAATGTTCTTCTAGTCCTTCCTTGCTCCGCCTTTGTCTTATCCCCTGAAAGAAGGTCAGCTCAGCACAAATGAGGATAACAATCCTGAAATGCACACCGATGGAAAAAAGTCATCATTCGTAAACTGAAAGGGGATCACCGCTGTCAGTTTTCAGCAGGACAGTAAGCGGAATCAGTGGCAACGAGCGAAAATGTGTACTTGATGGGATTCGAAGCCTGGATGCTTTCCAGACAGGTGCAGTAACTACTCCGCCATCCGGGACACAGCGTTATCGCAACTACACGGACTGTCTCGGCACGCCTCACGCCTGAACCACACTCCCACCGAGGGCCACCTGTCCACAGCCCCTGTCCATTATACTCCAGTTCGCTGCTCAGAGACTCCCACAGGAGACCGGTCGTATTTCTGCATCCTCTTTCATAAGCCCAAAAAATAATTAATGTAGAGTAATGAAATATCTCGAATACATTTGCTTAGGTGACGTATTTAAGTGATTAACGTTATAAGATCACAGGTTAACGTAAGCGCGAGGTAAGCAATTGCTAATATGAAATCAGAGAAATTGACATCTGGCACCTGTACAACACAATGCATGGATGCGTTGTGTTGTGCAGGTGCCAGATGTCAGTTTCTGGGATGGAGTTACATGCCTGTTGCACTTGGTCTGTCAATATAGGGTCGGGTAATGCTGCATGCAATGTTGAAGTTGTCACCTGATGATGTGTTCAATTGGAGACAGATCTGGCGGTCAAGTAGGCAAAGGCAGCATGTCGACACTCTGTGAAGCACGTTAAGTTACAACTGTGGCAAGTGGGCGACCGTTATCGTGTTGGAGAAACACCCTGGAATTCTGTTCTTGCCGCGCGGGATTAGCCGAGCAGTCTCAGGCGCTGCAGTCATGGACTGTGCGGCTGGTCCCGGCGGAGGTTCGAGTCCTTCATCGGGCATGGGTGTGTGTGTGTTTGTCCTTAGGATAATTTAGGTTAAGTAGTGTGTAACTTAGGGACTGATGACCTTATCAGTTAAGTCCCATAAGATTTCACACACATTTGAACATTTGAACAATTCTGTTCTTTAATAGCAACACAACAGGTCGTATCACCAGATGGACACACAAATCTGCAATCAGGTTGCGTGCGATAACCATTACAGTGCTTCTGCTGTCATACAAAATTTCACTGCACAGGATAAACCCAGGTGTAGGTAAAGTGTGTGTCTAGAATACGGACATGTTGGTTTCAGACACTCAACTGGCCTCCTTTTACCCAACACATGATCATCGCCGACACCGATGCGAAATCAGTATTCATCAGGAAACACAACGGACTTACACTCAGCCCTTGAATGACCTCTTGCTTGATGCTAGCGAAGCCGCAAAAGGAGTTGGTTATCTGTCTGTGCAATGCAGACTACACGGCACCCGCCTCGGAGGTGCCTTTGAAGTAACTGATTTGTAACTGTCCAATGTGTCACTGTGGTGCCAAGCGCTGCTCAGATTGCTTCTGCAAATGCAGTACAATGCGCCAGATCAATACGCTGAATACGATGGTCTTCCCTGTCGGTAGTGCCACGTGCCCATCCGGACTGTACGTCCTCATGACCACTGCTGCCAGCAGTCATCCACAGTAGCTACACATCTGCCAAATCTTTATGCAGTATCGCAAAAGGAACATCCAGCTTCGTGCAGCTCTGTTGCACGACATTCTTGACTAGCGTCAACTGATCAGTGATCACGTCCAATGTCGAAGCTAACCAACGCTCATGACAATTACAGCGTGTATTTAAAGATTTGCATCCCCACAGTGGCGCTAAAAGCACCACTCTTATGCAACAGGCACGAAATCTGAATAGACATATTTCAGAGGTAGAAACATGCCTACCAACTTTCGTTTATGTTGCACGACATATTCTTGGTGTTGCGATATCTTTCCATCAGTGTATTAATAACGTCAACAGGGCTCATCAGAAGTAAAAAGATCGCATAACACTTCTTCGAATAATCTGGTTTCACACAGGAAGGTGAGGACGTAACTGTTTTACCACCTAATCCTCACCGTCTGTGCTACATGGAAAGTTTGCTTTGATCATTTCCTTCTTTCCATGTACAGATTTATGCTTCAATTTTCACTTCTAATCGTATGATGCAGTGCTTAAATCATTACTCTACTCCATCAGTATACTGCAGTGCTCAAATCCTTACCGTCCTCCCTCACTCATTTGTGATGTCACTTGTTCCTTCCCGTGACAGAGAGCTCAAACTTCCTACGTAAGTGCAGGACCCATTCAGGTCTCATTTTACTTGCTTAATCTGCTCCACTAACAATTAGGCTAGGCACGCGACTTCTTGAAGTTAAAGTTTACTTCTAGGAGACAAACAGCAATACCAAAATGTCCTGCAATGACACTAACCAGTCAAAGGAACAACGGCCTATCTACGAACCACTGATTAACATAGTCATACACAATCAGTATTCAATTACAGCTCCTTATTCATGCTATAGAAAGGTGAGCAGGAATTCGTCTACCACACTTTATTCCATGTGCTTATTCCTCAGATTTATTGAGATTAACTATACGTTGTACACCCTTAGATTTTGAGTACATTCACTTTCCACTACAACACAATTTGGATGAACAATCCTCTTTACCCTAAAGGGTCCCACATAAACGTTGAAGAACTTGTGACATATATATTGGTGCTTCCTTCACAAACGATGCATTCTCTTTAAGACTTTTTGACTAATAAACTACTTCAGATCCGTTATTCTCCCATTCTGGTGCTCCTACCTTTTCTGAGCTTGTCCCTTAATCCGAGCAGGTGCCAATGACACAGTTTCCTGGTGGCTCTTCTTGTACACAATAGGGTACTACTCTATCTCTTCTCTGAGTCGGTTGTATGGTCACTTGTTCATAAGCACAAGAATCGTAGCCATGCCGGCAAATCCATGGGGCAGATCATTTACGACTTCTTGAAAATCTTGGCGATACAAGTCCCACCTCAGATGCTTTTTGTTACAACATATTCGGCACCCCTTCGTTAGCCCCTCAATAATTCTGTTTCACAGGTCTGAACTCGGATGTCTGTGAGGCGTGAACACCAAGGTGATTCCCTTCCATCACAGAATTAATTTCACCTGAACAACTGAACTTCTGTCCCACTCTCTGATACAAAGAAAATTGTTCACAAATGCCTTAGCAGCTGACTGTGCTGTTGCAAATCCAAGAGTTGAACACGAGATACTTAGAAGCGAGTTCGACCGCCACTAGGATGTACCTAAACCCAAATTCCGTATGAGCCACTGATCCAAAGAGGTCGTCTGCGGCTAATTCTTTTAGCCTAGTTGGTGCAGTAGGGTACAATTTGTCCTTATGTGCCTCTGTAGAAGGTTTCTGCAACTGGTACGCCTTTCACGATGTGAGAACTCTATATCTCCCTTTTCCCGTGCTTAATTTCTTAAATCGCGTACTTGGACCAAAGTGTGCACGACTTGGGTGGACATACCAAACAAATTTGTTAACGAATGCCTTTGGTATGCACAGCATCCACGCATCACTTGGAGTATCTCTTCTTCGGAACATGACTCCATTCTTCAAATAGCCTTGAGCACTATGGGACTTAACTTCTGAGGTCATCAGTCCCCTAGAACTTAGAACTACTTAAACCTAACCAACCTAAGGACATCACACACATCCATGCCCGAGGCAGGATTCGAACCTGCGACCTTAGCGGTCGCGCGGTTCCAGACTGTAGCGCCTAGAACCGCTCGGCCACTCCGGCCGGCCACTCCTTTCTTTACTTTATGTAAATTCCTGATAGTCAGCTGATTACAGTCGTACCACCTATCCTTCACATCTTACAGGATCAGATCTTTACTTGCTGCTTCGAATATTCTTGAGCATCGTCCCCACACCCTCTCAAAGATTTGCAGGAATAACGTGGTCCAGAGCCCTAATAAAAGCTGCAGATTACAAGTCGAGGCCAAAGGGAAACTTACAGAATTGATAACAGCATCCAAAACATGAAAAATGCCTTATACTTCCGGCACTCGAATCTAAGTTTAGTTTGCCATAACCGGCCCTGAGGCCAATTGAAGTGAACACTTTCACGCAATGAAAGCATCGTAGTAGCTCTTCAAAGGTCTCCGGTTCGTCTCTCTCTGTTTCAGTGATGCCAACTGCTTTTTGTGCATCCAAACCCAAACTAACCGACTTGTCCATTTTTTCCACATAATGCGTACGACTGTTGTATGGGGACGACGCCGTTCAAGGACTCCTTGTTTGAGCATTGACTGCATGTGACCAGTGAACTTAATGATGTTCTGTGACCCAGCAACGGTGCAGAAAGCCAGAAAGTGTACACAGTCTTTAAGAGAAGGCAGTTCTCTGAGAATACAGAATGCCCTCCACTTGTTCTGTCTGATCAGTATCGACGATGTGAATTAACTTGTCATCTGTCAGGTTCTCTATACCCTTTCTATCTCGACACAAAAACTTGGTACTGTCCATCTGTGCAGTTCTTGACGCCATAGTAGCCATCAAATCGTAATTTTTTGCCGGCCGCGGTGGTCTCGCGGCCCTAGGCGCACAGTCAGGAACCGTGCGACTGCTACGGTCGCAGGTTCGAATCCTGCCTCGGGCATGGATGTGTGTGATGTTCTTAGGTTAGTTAGGTTTAAGTAGTTCTAAGTTCTAGGGGACTGATGACCACAGCAGTTGAGTCCCATAGTGCTCAGAGCCATTTGAACCATTTGAAATCGTAATTTCTTTGTGACACCATCGATCTGGGCCTTAATTAGTCCCATATTCAGATTAATAACCGTCGAATAACGCGTAAGGATATATAGTCTAAGAATTAAGTCCAAAGTCAGTGAGGAAATGGTTCGAAGGTTTGGTCTGAATTCCAAAGACTGACATACAAATGCGATTTCAGCTTGCCTGCTAACTGTAATACTTTTCCTGTTATTTGCCCTTGTAATTCTTTTCTCGTGTAATGACAACACAGGCCGGTTATTATTATTGACACACTCATTGAAAACCTTTGGTCTAATGAAGGGTGCATGGCTAGCTGTGTCTAGAATTCCTCAGAAAGTCTATCCCCCTATTTATAAACATAAAATAGGATGACTACTGTGAGTTAATTGCTGATTTTCTTTCCAATGCGTTTCCCTAATGCCAGCAAAACCTATGTACAAAACATACTGCAATTTCCCACTTGGGCTGAGATCTCCTTGTACACAAGTTTCTATTTATCTACTAGCGCGTCCTGGTTCCCCATTTCTCAGAACATCATGTACGGCGCATACATCCTGAACCATGGCCTCGCTCCCTACAACTTCCTTCCAGGGAACTGACCTTGATCGGTTATCATTTTCTTGACCACAGGCTCTATTCCGTGGCGAATCCGGGCATATCCAACCATGCTAACGCCTGCGACAGTTGTTATGTCTCAGATAATAAGTTTGTGGTTCTGTTTGCAACACATTTGCATGACGGGAATTGCTGTATTGATTGTTATAAGAGGGCACTGGTGGATACGGCACAGTGTTACGTACATACCCAAAGTCCTCTAGAAAGAACTTAAAACTAGAAACGTCATTCATACTACGCTTTGAATAATTTCTCTCTGCAACCAATGTAACAGTTCCGTCAAACAGATCAGTCAAAATACTAATTACGCTGTGCAATGTCATTAAAATAAAGGATAGGATTCTGATGTCAGGAATCACTGTAGGCTTCCATTATGAAGATGTTCAGTCCGACCTGATGGCCAGGAAGGCTGCATGAAATTCTGCATAAGTCTTGCAGTTCTGCATAAGTATGCGCATTCTTGCTGCTGCATATGTGCGTAAACGTGCATTCGTCTTCAACAATGGACTCCAAACAGGGAAAATGTATTGTCAAATTTTGCAGTGAACATATGAGGATGCAAATTGTTCATTTCATCGGAAACGAACTGCATTTTTAAACAGGGAAAAAGTGCCTCAGATTTTCGTCATCTTCCAATTCACTGATGGAATCGCTTTGAACATCCCTATTAACTGGCATCCGATTTTGAATCCAATGTTAACAAACTCTTTCAGTCAAAAACTGAGTGTGAAAGTACTGTGCTGGTCGCCTTTTTCCATGATCTTATTTTTTTATTTATATCTTTAAATAAATATCAGTTCATGCACATAATTTTCAGTTATAACTTGGATACAAATTTTAAACATCGCAGCAAAATGCTACGTCAGGAACTATAATATTTGTAGCCATCTTATTTTCAAGTATAATTATATTTCTGAAGTAAATTCTACTTCAAAGATGTTGAGTAAATTTCAAAAGCAATAAAAAATCAGCTGCTTTATATCTTGGCGACCATATTTTCAGAGTTCAGTATATATTTCAGGGGGATTCTCCTAACGAGACTTTAAAGCAACTCTCAACATGTTCTGGAACAGTACAACTGTTAGTGTGAGGGATAAAATTAAATTATGAAAAACGATAACGAAGGTAGGAAGTGCTAAAATACAGTGAAGTGGCTAATAAATAATCGATGGCCATCTAAGGACAGTTTCCGTTCTTCACGGACAAAATTAATCAAAACTACTATTAGTGACGTGTTCGCTCAGTGTGATACCAGTATCAATACCCAAATGAGAGGCAAAATACTTTTCATTTCCAGTAAGGAACTATGATGAGTAAAGATCACGCGCCGGGTCGCTACTACTACCGATAAAGCTGCCGTTTCTGAATATATCAGTTTAAGTTGCTCGCGTATCGCCGGCCGTCGTGGCTTACAAAACACTCGTTCGACCTATACTTGAGTATTGCTCATCAGTTTGGGATCCGTACCAGGTCGGGTTGACAGAGGAGACAGAGAAGATCCAAAGAAGAGAGGTGCGTTTCGTCACAGGGTTACTTCGTAAGCGTGATAGCGTTACGGAGATGTTTAGCAAACTCAATTGGCAGACTCTGCAAGAGAGGTGCTGTGCATCGCGGTGTAGCTTGCTGTCCAGGTTTCGAGAGGGTGCGTTTCTGGATGAGGTATCGAATATATTGCTTCCCCATACTTATACCTCCCGAGGAGATCACGAAAGTAAAATCAGATAGATTCGAGCGCGCACTGAGGCTTTCCGGCTGTCGTTCTTCCGGCGAACCATACGCGACTGGAACAGGAAAGGGAGGTAATGACAGTGGCACGTAAAGTGCCCTCCGCCACACACCGTTGGGTGGCTTGCGGAGTATAAATGTAGATGTAGATGTAGAACTGTGCCTCACGTATCTTCTTTGGGTTCGGCTACACGCGATTTGCACGAAGTGGCAGCTTGTCAATAAACATACAATTGCGAGGGTTCAGTCACGGGGTACAATATTGCGTCGGACCCCTTTTTCCCGGCGTAGTGTAGCAGATCGACGTGGTATGGACTCAGTAGGAAATTGGTAGTCTCCTGCAGAAATATAGAGCCGTGCTGCTGGTCCAGAACTTTGTGCTTGCACTGACGTATGGATTATGTCCTATGAATGACCGATGGGATTCATGCTGAGCGATTTAGGTGCTCAAATCATTCGTTCGAATTGTCCAGAATGTGCTTCAAACCATCGCAAAATACTATGGCCCGGTGACATGGCGCATTATCATCCATAAAAAATTCCATCGTTATTTGGGATCATGAAGTTCATGAATGACTGAAAATGGTTTCCGTGTAACCAGACATAACAATTCCCAGTCAATGATCGGTTCAGTTGGACCAGAGGACTCAGTCCATTCCATACGAAAACAGCCCACACCATTACGGAGCCACCACCAGCTTACACAGAGCCTTGTTGACACTTTGGAAGCCTCTTATCAGCTCTTACCAATTGACAGCGGGACTCATCGCACTAGACACTATTAGTAATATGGTGAGGGTGGCTTGAGAACAATTTCGATATCACATTGATATGCAAATTAATTAAATTGATCATTTACTTACTCCCCCAACAGCGGCCAATCTCACCCTCACCTCCACCTTCCGATGACGTCATGTGTTTTCTTCAGCTGGCACGTGGTCCCTCGCCCTCACGCGCCTCCCCTCCCCCCTTCCTCCCCCGCCTACCCTGTTGGTGGGAATTTCTAATTTTGGCTGCAATTTCGAATTTTGGCGGGAATTAAAAAATGGGGAATTTCTGTGTCCCAGGGCTGTGCTATCGCCCCATTCCAACGCCCATCAGCGAACTGGCGGCAAATTAAAAATGGCTGCCCCTTTCTGGGACTCGAACACTTGTCGTTCTGGAAGGAAAGCCCAAGTGCACCCCCCAACACACGGAAACTTCCCAGATGCAGGAGAGGAATCTTAGGTTAGTGTACTTAATTTATTTTAGTTGGGAAGCTGAAGTAAAGATCGGTTGTAATTACATAATTAATGATAAAGATCGCCTGTAATTGCACAAGCAAATGCATAGCGCTACCCAACGACGGCCCAAAATCGTAACATCGCTCAAAAATTGACGATGCCATAGAACTCTCGTTGTCCTGCAGGCAAAAAAATTAATAATACCACTCGAAACTAGTGACTGACGCACTCAAACTATGCTTCACCTACAAGCTGGCAGAAAAAGAGGGTGGAGTGGAAGGTACTATCCTTATTTTTTTGGTGGGAAATATATTCAACTGACGAAATGCTGGGAGTTTAATAAGTGCATTACCTGCAAGCATATAGTTGAGGACTGTATCTATCGCTATTTGACATCAGAGTTCGCTACAGACGCCTGCTCGACAATCACTCCACAGCCCAGGCAATCAAGGCCAACACATGTTACCGCAATTGATGGTAAATGCTTCTATGCTCTAGTTACACATCGAAATAGTCGTGAAAGAATGGGTCATAATGCAACACTTGTACTGGGGAAAATCTTCGCCCCACAAGATTACAGGGGGGGGGGAGGGGGGGCAGTACTTGAATGAGCATTCTCCTCGACGTACAATCACAAACAACCGAAGTGAAGGTCTTCTTACCTCCCCTCATTCCTGCCCTCCCTCCCTCCCTCCCTCCCTCCCTCCCTCCCACCCTCCCCCTACGGGGAGACACAGGCTTTTTCAACTGCTACCGTGCTCTGCGCATTTATCTGCGCCATACTCTCTTCCTGCCGGTAGATGAGCAGTACCCGGTTCGCTTTAAGGCGACTGTCCAGCATCTTCCCTCAACCATCACAAAAGGAGGTGGATGGGGGAGCTGCCCCAAGTGTGACTAAAATTTAGCGGCACAGCCCCACTTCACACACCGCACCCTTGTCGGTCACAGCTGTTTAGGGCAGGGGTCGGCAACCTTTTGAGTCGGAAGAGTCAGAAATTACAACTTATCAAATTTCAAAGTTTTTAAAGAGCAACAAAATTTTTTCTTGCCAACAATAAATAGTACTTGTATAAATAAAGATTTTTGACGAAAAAAACTAATCCATTCATTTATAAGAAAAATATATATTTATTTATATACTATAAGTAGCGTTTTTCACAACAAATTAGATAATATGTGTGTATATATATATATATATATATATATATATATATATATATATATATATATGGCATTATTACATAATCACTTTTATTCATGTAAAATATTAAAACAATTAAACATTCACTTACAACACTAACTTGTACTTCAATAACAAACAATTGAGCAAACAAATTCAGTGGGAGCGATGGCTTTGCATGGCTACTCAAGTAGAAATTTTGAACTTTGCTAAACATTGTAACACGTACTTAAAAATGAAAAAAAAAACGATAACATACATTCAAACGAACAAATTCAATGGGAGCGTTGGCTTTGTATGATTTTAGAAAGTTTGGATGAATTTGGCTCATAACTTGTTGTTTTCAGTTTCAAACACGACTCTAACTTTTCATTCGTTAGTTGGCTCCTTACTTTACTTTTAATTATATTCATGCACGAGAACGCTTGCTTGCACGAGCATGTCGATCCGAAGATAGTCAGCCCTCCAAATGCCAACTTCTTCACCTCACTGTAAAGTAAAATTTTTACAGCCATTCGCTGTTCTCTAATTCAGGGTGATTAGTGCCTTTTTCATTGAGGAATGTATTTACTTCATTCAAGCACAAAGCAAAACGTTTCAACATCTTACTCTTGGAAAGCCATCACACTTTATTGTGAAGGAGGAAGTCGGAATACTGAGTCTCCATTCCGTGTAAGAATTCTTTAAACTGACGATGGTAGGGTGTTTTTGACAAGATGCTCTGTGCGGTTGGTCCCGGCGGAGGTTCGAGTTCTTCCTCGGGCATGGGTGTGTGTGTTTGTCCTTAGGATAATTTAGGTTAAGTAATGTGTAAGATTAGGGACCTTAGCAGTTAAGTCCCATAAGATTTCACACACAATTGAATTGAATTGAACAAGATGCTGTTAACAATTTTGATTACCAAATCCATGACCTCAACTATTTCGGCCGGAAATGTTTGCGCACAAAGCACTTCTTGGTGTTTTATGTAGTGAAACGTAAGAATTTCGTGGTTTATTTTGCTCTGAAGAATTGTTGTTGTCCTTTTATTTTTTCCTGTCATGCTTCTGGCTCCATCAGTTGCTACTGAAACGATTTTATTTGAATCGATCTTATTATCGTCGAGACATTTCTACACGGCACTCGCTATGTCTTCCCCTCTTGTTTGTCCCAAGAGCGGTAGCAATCCTAGAAGTTCTTCTTTCGGACCTTGGGAAGACATATGCCTCACAAAAAGGGCAACTTTTATATCGCAAGATTCATCGATAGCAAGCGATAAGGCAGAAGCCAGTTGAACGTCTTCCACCTGCAGATGTATTACATTTGAAGACATTTTATTTATTCTATCTTGTACTGTTTTAGCGGATAGTGGCAGATCTTTGATTTTTTTCAAGATTTATGGTTTGTTTTTGAAATCACGAAATAGTTCTTCAGATGCACGTATGAAGCTGTCTTTGACATGCTCGCCATCTGTCAATGGTTTACCTTTTTTTGCAATTTCTAGTGATACCACGAAGCTTACCAGATTAACATTACTTGTCGATTGCGTCCAGTTACTTAAGATGGAACTTGTTTCTGGAGCTCGTCGACAGCTTTTCTCGTTCTTCATCGGCTGGATATTTACTAGCAAACTGTGTACGTTTTGTAGTGAAGTGCCTCTCTAAATTTGATTTCTCATTGTGTGCGAGTTTTTCGTGGCAAATGAGACAAGTCGGAGGGCCATCTGAGTTGCATATGAAAGCGAGACTCCTCCCAATCCCGATTGAATTCTCGATGTTCTTTTTCAGTTTTTCTCTTTTTCTGTAGATGCCATCCTTGCGGTGAAGCAGTGAAACGAATTTTTAAAATCATTATTCAGGTATCCAAAACAGCAGATGACAAGTTTTGCAATTATTTACTCTGTCAACGTACACCTACGTAAATGCATACGAAAAGCTGGGCTTCAAAATATAATCTATCAAAAAACATTTTACGTCGATATTTCCCAATTAAAAATACTTACCTTGATGGAATAAATAATTCTCCAATAACTGAATTATTAAGATGAATGATTCAGACACGAAACACTGTTTGTGTCACTCTGTAGTCGCCTCCCGCGTGCGGTGATCGCCGGCTGGCGTGAATGGACTCGTCAGGACTCAGGACGTGCTCATCGCGGTGCGACAGTGACGAGTGTCACGGGGGAGGGGTGCGGTGAAAAGCGAGAACAATGGGCTCATTGTGAGGGATGGAAATGGTGCCCATACCTCGTTAATCGATTCAGGACGATTAAAAAAAATTTTTCTAATAAAATAAATAATATCTGCGTATGGAGCTAAAGAGCCACAGCTTCACATCCGAAGAGCCGCATGTGGCTCGCGAGCCGCAGGTTGCCTACCTCGGGTGTAGGATGTTTTGTCTGGTATACTTTGGTGTATATGGCTGAATAGACGTACTGCACAGTCATCTATTTTCACTCACTATCTAGTATACGGTACTTGTAAAGTGGTAGGAGGGTGATTCAGCGATGATACAGAAATGGGGAAGCATTCTGGTGCGTCATGGCCAAGTGAACGTACTGCACAATCATCTATCAGCATTTGCAATCTAGTATATGGTACATGCAAAGTAGTGGAGGGGTGATTTAGAGATGATACAGAAATTGAGAAACAATGGTGTTGAAATTACAGAACAACAGGTAAAAGTGCTGAAACTGATCGCGCTATCAACTGCAGCCTGTATTACAGTACATCGTCACCTATCTACTGTGTCTTTCCCGTCCCATCCGTGCGCTGGTATGCTGTATGTACATTAAATGGAAACGCGTCTCCCCATATGTATTTTATAATGGGAAATGCCACTTTCAGTTACAATACTAATAAGTTTTCTGGTGCGAATATCGAGCTTTGTCCTCATTGTGGTGATAAGATGCAGTGAATACCAAGCAAGCAACAAGTGTATGTGTTTTCAATTTGTGTTTATAACATAGCTTGTTCAATGAATTTTTGTTAAATGGTTGATAAATTATGTCTCTTACATTACATTCCTAAAAGAAAATTGCTGCATGTTCATCTTTTACCGTTATGATACCGTTACCGTTACGATCACGAGAGTACAAAATTTATAGACGCTCGTTTGCCATATCTGCCGCCACAGAGACTGTAAATCCCACATGAAGCGCCACTAAAAGCTAACGATAGTTTTAAAATCTACTTTCCATGCATTTGTTAACAAAACACTCATACGGAATGGTACTAATTCTTTCCTTGATTATCAGGCGACACGACGTGAATGCTAAGCCGTTACTGCAATCTTCATATAAATGGAAAGTCACCAATAAACGACAAACGAAACATTCATATTTGAAATGTGTAATAAATTAGTTTAGTATTCTTCCAATTTCAGTGGGAACGACGGACGAGGGATGAGAACAGGGTATACTCCACGGTATCCACACACAGATTGGAAACTGGAGGAAAACCGGCGGCTACGCGAACTGTATTCCACGCTGATGCGAGGACAAGAGCACTGTAGCGGGAAAGAATTGGGATCAACAGCAAAATCTGAATTTAAAACTCTGGGTAGGACAGCGGCCGGTCAAATAATTACCAAAGAAAAGTCGCCAAACAGCCGTATATTTTCAGAATTTGTTTCATTTAGACGACCAGTTTCGGCATGTCATTAATGTCAGCTTCAGACCCATATTCGTCCAAAAACGAATTTACGGAATCCAGATATTGACTGTCTATACGTGGAGTGGTTAGGGGCCTGAATATGGTATTAATGAGATGCCGAAACTGATCGTCTAAATAAAATAAATTCTTAAAGCATACGTCTGTTTGGCGAATTTTCTTCGGTAAGCTCTGAATATAGGTTGGAATGGATGATTCCGACCCATGGTACGTTATTGAGAGGAGAGCTTGAAAGGAACCAATTTATCGATTATACCCAACCAATCACCCGGCAAGAAGAACTGGTCGCTTGGTCAACCAAAACGCTTACACACGTCCAGTTTCTTGATCGGTCCGAACAGTGAATAGGTACCCCTGTTGAGTCTTTAATGCTACGGCAAGCCTTTCCACCGAGCAACTTGCCACGAACGGATTCGCACCAAGACGTCCCGATGTAGCGTACACTGACGGTTCGGAAGGCGCCTACCTCAAAGCAACGACAACTTGCCTTGCGACTGCTGCCATCTGGCGCCACAATCGGCAACATGTCGGCGGAACCTTCCCTTTCAGCGCATTAGGGCAGTCGTTCTCGTTCCAGTGGCCGCTCATTACTGCACGAATCTCGGCGGCTGGGAAAAGCACAGCTAGCTGCAGCCGTGCAAGGATCCTACATAGAAGGTTCGGCAGCCACTGCGCGCTCCTATAACAATAGGCTGAATCGCCCGCCATGTTTTCCCCAATCCGACAATGCTTCCCTCGTGGATGGTTAACCAGTTCACGCAACTTTATACGGTATTTCTTATAGAATATCTGATATAGAAATATTTAGAATGCCCTTTCCACATAACAAAAAAACTGAAATGTAATATTACACCGTTATGGAAATGTAGGCTCGAAACTTGAGCGGTACTTTGTAAATATTAAATGTAATGAGTTTAGAACTCGGTATCAATGTCTTCAACTATACATGTTTTGCAGTAACAACCTGTGCCTATATATTAGTTTTGCCCATATACAGGGAGTTGCAAAAGTGCTGTTTGGTTTTTAGTCATACCTAGGCACTTTAAGAAAGATGGGATTTTTATTGTAATGAAGGAAAGTACAGTTTCAAGTTACAGTGAAATGAATTTTTATTAATAATTTCATCTATCATGTAACCAGTATTCATTTTATGTTGTTCATAACAGGTTTGTGCTTGTTCAGTTGCGGTAAAAACTTTATTCGAAAAATGGCTCTGAGCACTATGGGACTTAACTTCTGAGGTCATCACTCCCCTAAAACTTAGAACTACTTAAACCTAACTAACCCAAGGACATCACACACATCCATGCCCGAGGCAGGATTCGAGCCTGCGACCGTAGCGGTCGCGCGGTTCCAGACTGTAGCTCCTCGAACCGCTCGGCCACTCCTGCCGGCTAAAAACTTTATTCTTTGAAGATTATGTTATTTGTGCAGGTTCTCTTATCATGACGAATCTATTGTAAAAATGCTTTAATTATCAGTCTCCTACCGTACCTATATGAGGAATGGGGTTAAGTATTATTCAGTTTGTGTCTGTATGTTGATGGAAACGACGTGTACATACATCACAACTATTCATCTCCTCTTTTCCATTTGCGAAATATCTGTGGCACTGAAAAATTTTGCGGCCAACTGCCTTACTATAATTTTCGACTGCGGGAAAAATGGCAGTTGTATAACTTGGTTTCATGTTTGTTACTATTTTTATTAACGTATATTTATAGTACACAATTGAGCGCAAATCCTGGTTCCCAGCTGTCTCTCCGACAATTTACGTCCCATCTTTCTCTTCATTTCGGGTCACTTGGAAATCTAAACATGTACAAACCATTTAGTGCACTTCACAGCTGAGCTGCCACCCGGATTTACGACGAATTCTTCAGTAACTGGTTCAAATGGCTCTGAGCACTATGGGACTTCACATCGGGGGTCATCCGCCCCCTAGACGTAGGACTACTTAAACCTAATTATCCTAAGGACCTCACACACATCCATGCCCGAGGCAGGATTCGAACCTGTGACCGTAACAGCAGCGCGGTTCCGCACTGTAGCCCCTAGAACCGCTAGGTCACAGCGGCCAGCGAATTCTTCAATAAATTTAATTATAAATGCCCACTCTCATCATGACTCGTATTAAACAAGTATTAGTATCCTATACCTTTGCGAAAACATGACGGACAGCTCAGCTCGGGTTATAGAAGTATTAGTCGAGAATCGTCAGCAGCACGAGACGTATTCTCATGTTCGCGTACGGTGCTGCTCATACTGACCTTAATTTACGAAAACTGAAGAGTAATGCAACTAGTTATGGGTTCGATAGAAATTTACCTATTCAGGGACTGAATGTTACTACTTATAACGAGTATGAAATATGAAATTCTTATATCCTTTCTCCAGTAAGGGCAAAACTATTGCTTGTGGCCACCTTAGCATGTATATACTATTATTCAATATTTTCTGTTAGACAACTCATAGCCTGGCATCATACTGTCCGTTTTCAGATATTATACACTTTTCAATAGTATGCAAACTCTACAACCACAAGAGATTTCAGTTTAGTTCAAATGGTTCAAATGGCTCTGAGCACTATGCGACTTAACTTCTGAGGTCATCAGTCGCCTAGAACTTAGAACTAATTAAACCTAACTAACCTAAGGACATCACACACATACATGCCTGAGGCAGGGTTCGAACCTGCGACCGTAGCGGTCGCTCGGCTCCAGACTGTAGCGCCTAGAACCGCACGGCCACTCCGGCCGGCTTCAGTTTAGTAAACATATTTTTTGCGTCACAGTCGGAAATAGTATTCAACACTTTGCTCTTGCAGATATTAAATAGTGAGGGAAGTCCAGGTACTTCACACATTACTACGCATGACGATACAGAAGCTAGACGATTAATAGCCTCATTTTCAACAATCTGAAGAAGCATTTAAACACCGTAATCCGCTGTGGAGTGAACCGCAGAAGCTCTCCGTGTGCGTGTTGTTTCCTGCAGTTGCTGTTTGGCCCTCTGTGCCTTTGTTGATGTTTTGTAGTGTCTTATTCGGTAAAAGGTTCTGCCCTTAGCATACACTGTGATGGCCTCTTGAGAAACAGCTGGAAACTTCCCATAGAAAAGTCTCGTCAGATTTCTGATCACATTGGCATCTTTTCATAGACTGCTGCCACAAAAATTTAAAAATAGCACCTCTAACTGCTTAACAGCTTCATACCACTTATCTGAATGTGCCATTAAGCCACGACGAGAGAGTTTCTCAATCCACCCAGAACTCGTAGACGCTTCTGACAGTAGCATTATCTTGCCACTAGGATAGCCAAGTAGTTTGTCTACAGAGACGCATCTGGAGTAATATATCCAGCGACGTAGCGGAGACATTGTAGAGAACACTATGCAGCTTCTGTCAACGGTGAAACAGTTGAATAATGTAGTGTAATATCTATCATTTGATGATCATCTTCTATCATTCACAACGCTTCCTCAATTACCGGCAAAAGTTCTGTGAACATCTTAGAAGTCAGATACTTTGTACAAGTTTCCAATGCGACTGGTAAAGAATTATGTAACCGAATGTCAGCAATACTTCTATCCACAATTAAGATACACAAGCGGCTTTCGAACTTCACTGGTACGGGATGATCATAGGCCCTGCCAATTGCTCTTATGTGGGAAAATAAGTTTTCCAGGCAGTCTTGGTTGAACCTTGAGGTCAATACATACCTCAAATGTAGCTATGTTTCAATCAGTTAAACAACCCAATAGTGACCGTATCGACGTGAGTAATCCCTTTTGGAAAGGAAATAAAATTTTGTGGTTTCCTACCCTCATTTTTTCAGAGATGGAGTTGAATCTGCGAAGAACTTTCTCTTGTGTCTCTATACACAATCCAAAGCACTTGAAATTGGTCGCTTGCCAACAGGTACCCACGAATTCATGACGTCAAACGTATCGTTTACCAACTTAAAATAATTTGCAGTTATCTTTCTCTACAGGCGTTACGAAATGAATTGCATCTGACACAGTGCTGGAAAAGAGCTGGCAGGCAAGATGAACACGCTTTCAGATGATGAGCAGTAAGTTTAAGACACAATTTTAACTCGCCATTATCTTTCAATAACAGCTGTTCAATTACGCGTTTTGTTACTGTTTTTCCACCGTTTAATAAAAAATCATAATCGTAAAAGAGATTTTTCAAACGTTTCACCATATGTGGTACATCAGCAAATACCCAAACAGGTTTCGTTTCATCGTTAGAATTGATGAAGCACGTGTTTGGTTAGTCGATAGAACCTTGCACACTTTCCCAGTTTTACCTTCCAAGTCAAATACAATACCAACTACAACAAATCCCATTTTCTGCGTCTCTTTGATGATACTGACTAGCCAATCCCGATTCATCGTAGTATCAAAATTATAATACACAGCCTGCTTCCAGGTTCCGCATAAACGACGTACCATTACAACCCGCACCTGGATGTGTGGCCCTATATGGTGGCGGCTTATTGGTCGTAGCAGATGCGACTGTCCACATTCATTTCGTGAAAACCCAACACCCGCAGCGTCTGTGCATCGCTTGTTGCTTACTCATTAAGTGCAACACATCCGTCAAAATGCCAGGAAGAGAGTGAAAGAAGTAAGAAATCCATCTTTTTAAAGTAGAAAATCTCAGTACTGTTACACGCACTACGTTCCTCAAATAAATGTAAATATTTCAGGACAGAGAGAGAGAAGAAGCTTATATCTTCCTCACTCCAACATGTATTGTTCTTGGATTTCGTGAGACATTTAGTTCGTGTGTTCGCAAATAAATTTTGTAAAACTTGCTGTACTTTGGTTAACGCTTTAGCACTTTTGTCGACACTGAAGGCTTTGGCACCGTGTCCACTGTCTGCATAATGCGTAAGACAGTACTCTGTTTTTCGTCCTCGACGTATTGTTTTCAGCTATTAAACGCTGTTTTCTTTCCCTCTCAGTAGTGATAAGCACTTTTCTGTTACTGTGCTTTGGCGGCCGCGGTGGTCGAGCGGTTCTAGGTGCTAGATTCTGGAACCGCGCGACCGCTACGGTCGCAGGTTCGAATCCTGTCTCGGGCGTGGATGTGTGTGATGTTCTTAGGTTAGTTAGGTTTAATTAGTTCTACGTTCAAGGGGACTGATGACCTCAGAAGTTAAGTCCCATAGTGCTCAGAGCCATTTGAACTTTTTTTTTTGTTACTGTGCTTTAATCTATATTCTTTTTCATCGGTGACAAAGAAGCTAGAATTAAGCGCACCTTTACGTGTTTCACGATCTTTTCTTCTGTCACTTCTTTGTTGGACAAAGGATGAAGTAGCAGCAGAAGTGGCTTTAGTAACGTGCAGTGTAGGAACTGCAATCGGCTTTAAGATCTTTGACTGAAGTTTCGATAGTTCGGCATGGAGATCACGTAAATAATCGTCTTCTATAAAATGTATAATACAGAGAGTTGCATTTTTAATGTTAATACTATCACTTCTTCTACAGAGCTGAACCCACGGAGCACATGTTTCAGGATCTTTGAGGAACTTATGATAGGCTACACAACTACCTTTACTTTTCTGATTGTACATTTCACACACTTCCACAGCAGAGTTCGGCACTGTTACGTCAAACAAAAAAATGGTTCAAATGGCTCTGAGCACTATGGGACTCAACTTCTGAGGTCATTAGTCCCCTAGAACTTAGAACTAGTTAAACCTAACTAACCTAAGGACATCACACACATCCATGCCCGAGGCAGGATTCGAAACTGCGACCGTAGGGGTCTGCGGTTCCAGACTGCAGCGCCTAGAACCGCACGGCCTATGTCAAACAGAAAGAATAAACACGATAGAACACGAAAACAAACGACAACAACACAAAACTTACTCGTTTTATCACGTAAGAGCGCACGGCAACTAAGCGGAGTTTCTGGACGTTGACGTATTGAGCAGGACAGTGTAAAAATCTCTGTTTAGGCACGCAGAATGGGGCACCACCCGACAACCGGGCATGCGCAGCTGGCTAATGCGCGAGTTGCGTAAAAGCAGTGTCCGTTAATTTGCAGGCGCAGTCAGTGCACGCCGCAATTTATCAACGACAGCTACGCCGCCTCGACATCCGGCACTGCAACGCCAGCAGTACTGGATTCGTTTGATCATTTTTTCCTTCGCTGAGTACCCTGTCCCCGATATTACTCAATCTCTGCATAGCGCAGGCAATAAGGGAAATAAAAGAGAAGTTAGGAAACAGAGATAAATCTAAAATGAAAAGCAAAAACAATATGAAGTTCGTCGATGACATTGTAATTTTTTCACAGACGGTAGAAAGCTTGAAAGAGCAATTTAAAGGAAATGTTAGAACCTGTAAAAGATGTTTTAAGAGACCCATCAAAGAAAGTAAAACGTGGATGATTGATTTTAGTCGAGTTAAATCAGGCGATGTTGAATGATTAGGGAATGGTAAACAATAAGTTACAGATGAGAGTTTGTTGTTTGGGAAGACATATAAATGATGATGGCCGAAGAAAAGGTAAATTCTGTCCACATGCTCCGTTGGACTCATTGGTGCCAACCGACAACTATGTGATTCTCTGCCAATGGTTCATTGGATATGGTGTGGAGTGACGTGGGTTCAGCACAACGTTGGCCCGGCCGCTGTCAGTTTTTCTGCCTTAGAGCTGCTACTAGTCGGTCAACAGGCTCATCATTTGGCATGCTGTAGCTGAGTGTACACCGTTCCAATCCACCAACGAAGGATAAATTCCTAGCAGCTCCGGGAATCGAATCCGTGTCCTACACATGGCATTCGACTATACCGATCACTCAGCTACGCAGGAAGATGACTATCGCAGTCCCGTAGATATAAAACGCAGACTGGATTTAGCAAGAAAAGAGTATCTGAAACAGTATAGAATTTTTTAACATGTTGTTGTTGTAGTCTTCAGTCCTGAGACTGGTTTGATGCAGCTCCCCATGCTATTCTAAATGGTTCAAATGGCTCTGAGCACTATGGGACTCAACTGCTGAGGTCATTAGTCCCCTAGAACTTAGAACTAGTTAAACCTAACTAACCTAAGGACATCACAAACATCCATGCCCGAGGCAGGATTCGAACCTGCGACCGTAGCGGTCTTGCGGTTCCAGACTGCAGCGCCTTTAACCGCACGGCCACTTCGGCCGGCCCCATGCTATTCTATGCTGTGCAAGCTTCTTCATCTCCCAGTACTTACTGCAACCTGCATCCTTCTGAAACTGCTTAGTGTATTCATCTCTTGGTCTCCTTCTACGATTTTTAGCCTCCACGCTGCCCTCCATTGCTAAATTGGTGATCCCTTGATGCCTCAGAACATGTCCTACCAACCGGCCCCTTCTTCTTGTCAAGTTGTGCCACAAACTCCTCTTCTCCCCAATTCTGTTCAATACCTCCACATCTAATTTTCAGCATTCTTCTGTAGCACCACATTTCGAAAGCTTCTATTCTCTTCTTGTCCAAACTATTTATCGTCCATGTTTCACTTCCATACATGGCTACACTCCATACAAATACTTTCAGAAACGACTTCCTGACATTTAAATCTATACTCGATGTTAACAAATTTCTCCTCTTCAGAAACGCTTTCTTTGCCATTGCCAGTCTGCATTTTATATCCTCTCTACTTCGACCATCATCAGTTATTTTGCTCCCTAAATAGCAAGACTTCTTTACTACTTTAAGTGTCTCATTTCCTAATCTAATTACCTCAGCATCACCCAACTTAATTCGACTATATCCTATGTTAACATAGAATATAATTTTAAGTGTTAGTATTTTCTAAACGTATTTGTCTGGAGTGTAGCCATGTATGGCAGTGAAATAAGGATGATAAGCAAGACAAATCACAAGAGAATAGGGGCTCGTGCATGAGGTGTTACAAGAGGAATATTGGATATCAAATCGAAATGGAGAGGAAAGAAGTATATGGCACAGCTTGAGTGACGGAAGGTCTTGGTTGGTAGGACACATCCTTTCAGTTTGGGAATGGGGGCAGGTGTGGTGGGAGAAAAAGGCTTGCATACGGTAAGCGGGTTGAAAAAGATCTGGGCTGTGGTTGTTGTTATGCAGAGACGAAACGTCCAGCAGAAGATTGACCAGCATGGAGAGCTACATCAAAGAAGTCTTCAGACTGAAGAGCACGACAGCAAGAACAGCAAGATCAACAATAACAACATGTACAATCATATTCCATTTTAACTGCTGGCGCTACTATAAATGGAAGACATTTCATCCACTCTATCTATAAGCTGCAATCGTCAGTTTTTCAGTAGTCACACATGTTATGCAACAAAGACTTGTTTTAAATGAAATTAAGTAAGAAAAGAAGAAGTGACAATCTGCTACAAACTTTCTGTAAGAAACACGATGTCGAACTACTATGGTGCTTAGCAGTGTAAGTGAAGGCAGTAATTTTGTCAGAGACGGTGCAAGATTCTAAAATCGTCACTTTTTATGTAAATGAGCTGGTTAGTTTCGAGAAATGTTATTCGATAAGAATTAAATTTTATAGGTGACAAAAAAACTTGATTATTGCCCAGAGAACTGATAGTTATCCACTCAGTAGATGAACATTCCATTGGGGGGGGGGCTAGTGTGCCCCGTCTATTCCGTCTTGCTGGCACCTATAAACCTAGCTAATTATTGTGATACAAACTTCCATATTCCTGTAGAATATGACAGCGAAGATTATTGTACAGGATGTGACTGCAGCATGTATACTACAGCAGTGTCAATGGTCAAAGAACTAACATAAAGTTCGTCGCTGATACCAGCAATGCCTTTTAGGAAACAAAGTAAACAGAGACCAAAAGCGCCACTTCTGTGTAAGCCACAGTCTTTTTAGGACGCAATCGTAGCTTCTCTCCACTGTAATAAATATTTCTGAGTGTAACTGTAGCAAGGGGAAATATTGAGAATTTGATCCTATAAAATTAATAACAGCATGATTCACTAATAACAAGTGTCCATCAACTTGACCTAGTTATTTTCTGATTCCAAACACATAACCAGTCGGATACAGCGGAAATTAATAATTATGGTTACCACAGGAAGTGTAAGTGTACGGGGAAGAGGTGCATTTTCAACGCGGTTTGTGACAAAAACGCATACAGGGTCAGAAATCGGCTGTAGACAGTCAATATTGTGTTCAATGATATTATGTAACATTGCTGATATCCTCCATACAATGCTTAATAAAATGTGAAATGATATTGTGCAATATTTAGTCTGGTTCTCAATTTAGGACGATGAAGACTCTGCTGCCATGATAATTCCTGTTCTTTCTCGCAAGCAGAAAAAAAGGAAGTAGATGAAATAAAGATCGTCAAAAATTGGCGGACTTCGTTCTTAAAGAAATAAATAACAAAAAGATCTTTTCTCTTAGCTGAAATGCATTGCTATCTGTCTTTAGTGAGCAACGACTCAAAAAAATTGTTCTTAATTTTTCAGTTGTTATGTGACGTTTCTTCTCGTTTCGACTCATGTTAGAGCATAAACACAACTGCGCACACAAAGCATTCCAGAGACGTGAGTGACTGCCAAGGATATTGTCAGTGCTCCTCACAGGCAGCACCAGGTAGCGCCATATACAGGGTGTTACAAAAAGGTACGGCCAAACTTTCAGGAAACATTCCTCACACACAAGTAAAGAAAAGATGTTATGTGGACATGTGTCCCGAAACGCTTAATTTCCATGTTAGAGCTCATTTTAGTTTCGTCAGTATGTACTGTACTTCCTCGATTCACCGCCAGTTGGCCCAATTGAAGGAAGGTAATGTTGACTTAGGTGCTTGTGTTGACATGCGACTCATTGGTCCACAGTACTAGCATCAAGCACATCAGTACGTAGCATCAACAGGTTAGTGTTCATCACGAACGTGGTTTTGCAGTCAGTGCAATGTTTACAAATGCGGAGTTGTCAGATGCCCATTTGATGTATGGATTAGCACGGGGCAATAGCCGTAGCGCGGTACGTTTGTATCGAGATAGATTTCCAGATCGAAGGTGTCCCGACAGGAGGACGTTTGAAGTAGTTGATCGGCGTCTTAGGGAGCACGGAGCATTCCAGCCTATGACTCGTGACTGGGGAAGACCTAGAAAGACGAGGACACCTGCAATGGACGAGGCAATTCTTCGTGCAGTTGACGATAACCCTAATGTCAGCGTCAGAGAAGTTGCTGCTGTACAAGGTAACGTTGACCACGTCACTGTATGGAGAGTGCTACGTGAGAACCAGTTGTTTCCGTACCATGTACAGCGTGTGCAGGCACTATCAGCAGCTGATTGGCCTACACGGGAACACATCTGCGATTGGTTCATCCAACAATGTGTCAATCCTCATTTCAGTTGTCTTGTGACAGCCAGAGCGAGAGCACCAGCAGCAGCGAGTACTGTTTGTATAAAGCGTTTATTTTGCATTTTGTTTACGACCTTCCACCAAGGAAGGGATTCTATTTGTGTTTATCTGCTCTGCATAGTAACTAACAGTTCTTGATAAAACTTTACGTAGTTTTCGTGTTAGATTTCTTAGTGTTTTCTTGATCGTTTAGAACAGAAAGCGCCCTAAAACCGTCTTTTGTTTGTTTCGCGGCCGTTAGCCACTAGTCACTTGAATCAGCAGTTGTCTTGTGACAGCCAGAGCGAGAGCACCAGCAACAGCGAGTACTGTTTGTATAAAGCGTTTTTGTACTTATTTGCTGCGCTTAGCTTTTAAATAGTTTTTCTGGGAAAACCTAGCGTAGTTTTCGCGTCTCGTATTTCAGTGAGTGTTTCTTGATTATCAGAGTAGCTCATCAGAAGATTATCTTGGGAATTTGTCACCGTATAGAGTAGGGTAAACATAGTCATGTGTAGGGACTGTGGTTGTTGTGAGCGGACGCAAGGAGAATTGGCCACTCTTCGGGGGCAGGTGGAGGCTTTGTCTGTTAGGCTCATCGAGCTCGAGGCGCAGGCGTCGGCTCGTAGTGGCGTTGGAGCAACTGTGGTGAGACCTATGCCTACTTCGGTGGCCTTGGAATCACATGGAACCCCTGATGTCGCTGCGTCTTCCGGCAGTGAGCATCTTACCGGTCAGCCATCACTCCAGGGTGAATGGCGGACAGTGGTGGGCTCGCGCGTGCCTGGCCGAAAGGCGAAGGTGGGATCTGGCCGCGTGGCAGCTGCCTTACCCCTTTCCAACAGGTACGGGGTGCTTCCTAGTGGTGATGACATCGTTTCCGAGCCACCACAGGATGCCTCGCCTGTTGGGCCAGTGGCCGATTCTCCGGCAAGGTCCCGACAGTCACAGAGGGCGGGCCTATTAGTTATAGGGAGCTCCAACGTTAGGCGGGTTATGGAGCCCCTCAGGAAAATAGCGGGTAGGTCGGGGAAGAATGCCAGTGTGCACTCGGTGTGCTTGCCGGGGGGTCTCGTCCGTAATGTGGAGGAGGCCCTTCCGGCAGCTATTGAACGCACTGGGTGTGACCGGCTGCAGATAGTAGCACATGTCGGAACGAATGACGCCTGCCGCTTGGGTTCTGAGGCCATCCTTGGTTCCTTCCGGCGGCTGGCTGATTTGGTGAAGACAACCAGCATCGCACGCGGAGTGCAAGCTGAGCTTAATATCTGCAGCATAGTGCCCAGAGTCGATCGCGGTCCTCTGGTTTGGAGCCGTGTGGAGGGTCTAAACCAGAGGCTCAGACGACTCTGCGACTATAATGGTTGCAAATTCATCGACCTCCGTTATTGGGTGGAGAACTGTAGGGCCCCCCTAGACAGGTCAGGCGTGCACTACACACCGGAAGCAGCTACTAGGGTAGCAGAGTACGTGTGGCGTGCACACGGGGGTTTTTTACGTTAGAGGGACCCCCCCTTGGGCGAAACGATAAAATACCTGACGGCTTACCAGAGAGGACATTATCATCGTTGATAAAGAACGTCCGTCCTCAGAGACCAAAAACAGGAAAAGTCAACGTAATATTGGTAAACTGCAGGAGTATCCAGGGCAAGGTTCCTGAATTAGTATCTCTTATTGAAGGAAATAGTGCGCATATAGTATTAGGAACGGAAAGTTGGTTAAAACCGGAAGTGAACAGTAACGAAATCCTAGACACAGAATGGAATATATACCGCAAGGATAGGATAAACGCCAATGGTGGAGGAGTATTTATAGCAGTAAAGAATTCAATAATATCCAGTGAAGTTATTAGCGAATGTGAATGTGAAATAATCTGGGTTAAGTTAAGTATCAAAGGTGGGTCAGATATGATAGTCGGATGCTTCTATAGACCACCTGCATCAGCAACCGTAGTAGTTGAGCGCCTCAGAGAGAACCTGCAGAACGTCGTGAAGAAGTTTCGTGATCATACTATTGTAATAGGGGGAGACTTCAATCTACCAGGTATAGAATGGGATAGTCACACAATCAGAACTGGAGCCAGGGACAGAGACTCTTGTGACATTATCCTGACTGCCTTGTCCGAGAATTACTTCGAGCAGATAGTTAGAGAACCAACTCATGAAGCTAACGTTTTAGACCTCATAGCAACAAATAGACCGGAACTTTTCGACTCCGTGAATGTAGAAGAGGGTATCAGTGATCATAAGTCAGTGGTTGCATCAATGACTACAAGTGTAATAAGAAATGCCAAGAAAGGAAGGAAAATATATTTGCTTAACAAGAGTGATAGGGCACAAATCGCAGAATATCTGAGTGACCACCATCAAACGTTCATTTCTGAGGAAGAGGATGTGGAACAAAAATGGAAAAAATTCAGAAACATCGTCCAGTACGCCTTAGATAAGTTCGTACCGACTAAGGTCCAAAGCGAGGGGAAAGATCCACCGTGGTATAACAAATCATGTACGAAAGGTACTACGGAAACAAATAAAGCTTCATCATAGGTTTAAGAGTAGTCGAATCATAGCTGATAAGGAAAAGCTGAACGAAGCGAAAAAGAGCGTAAAGAGAGCAATGAGAGAAGCATTCAACGAATTCGAACATAAAACATTGGCAAACAATCTAAACAAGAACCCTAAAAAGTTTTGGTCATATGTAAAATCAGTAAGCGGATCTAAATCCCCTATTCAGTCACTCGTTGACCACGATGGCACCGAAACAGAGGACGACCGAAGAAAGGCAGAAATACTGAATTCAGTGTTCCGAAACTGTTTCACTGCAGAAAATCGTAACACGGTCCCTGACTTCAGCCGTCGCACGGACGCCAAAATGGAAAATATTGAAATAAACGATATCGGAATTGAAAAACAACTGCTATCACTTAGTAGCGGAAAAGCATCCGGACCAGACGAGATACCCTTAAGATTCTACAGTGATTATGCTAAAGAACTTGCCCCCTTTCTATCAGCAATTTATCGTAGATCGCTGGAAGAACGTAAAGTACCTAGCGACTGGAAGAAAGCGCAGGTCGTTCCCATTTTCAAGAAGGGTCATAAATCAGATGCGAATAATTATAGGCCTATTTCGCTTACGTCAATCTGTTGTAGGATAATGGAACATGTTTTGTGTTCTCGTATTATGACGTTCTTAGATAATACAAATCTCCTTCATCATAACCAACATGGATTCCGCAAACAGAGATCATGTGAAACTCAGCTCGCCCTATTTGCCCAAGAAATTCACAGTGCCGTAGACACTGGCGAGCAGATTGATGCCGTATTCCTGGACTTCAGGAAGGCATTTGATACGGTTCCGCACTTACGTTTAGTGAAAAAAATACGAGCTTACGGAATATCGGACCAGGTTTGTGATTGGATTCAGGATTTCCTAGAAGAAAGAACACAACATGTCATTCTTAACGGTTCAAAATCTGCAGATGTAGAGGTAATTTCGGGAGTACCGCAGGGAAGCGTGATAGGACCTTTATTGTTTACAATATACATAAATGACTTAGTTGACAACATCGGCAGCTCCGTGAGGCTATTTGCAGATGACACGGTTGTCTACAAGAAAGTAGCAACATCAGAAGACTCGTACGTACTCCAGGAGGACCTGCAGAGGATTAATGCATGGTGCGACAGCTGGCAGCTTTCCCTAAACGTAGATAAATGTAATATAATGCGCATACATAGGGGCAGAAATCCATTCCAGTACGATTATGCCATAGGTGGTAAATCATTGGAAGCGGTAACGACCGTAAAATACTTAGGAGTTACTATCCGGAGCGATCTGAAGTGGAATGATCACATAAAACAAATAGTGGGAAAAGCAGGCGCCAGGTTGAGATTCATAGGAAGAATTCTAAGAAAATGTGACTCATCGACGAAAGAAGTAGCTTACAAAACGCTTGTTCGTCCGATTCTTGAGTATTGCTCATCAGTATGGGACCCTTACCAGGTTGGATTAATAGAAGAGATAGACATGATCCAGCGAAAAGCAGCGCGATTCGTCATGGGGACATTTAGTCAGCGCGAGAGCGTTACAGAGATGCTGAACAAGCTCCAGTGGCGGACACTTCAAGAAAGGCGTTACGCAATACGGAGAGGTTTATTATCGAAATTACGAGAGAGCACATTCCGGGAAGAGATGGGCAACATATTACTACCGCCCACATATATCTCGCGTAATGATCACAACGAAAAGATCCGAGAAATTAGAGCAAATACGGAGACTTACAAGCAGTCGTTCTCCCCACGCACAATTCGTGAATGGAACAGGGAAGGGGGGATCAGATAGTGGTACAATAAGTACCCTCCGCCACACACCGTAAGGTGGCTCGCGGAGTATAGATGTAGATGTAGAAATGTTCTCTTTACGGATGAGGCTTCATTCCAACGTGATACAACATACTGACGAAACTAAAATGAGCTCTAACATGGAAATTAAGCGTTTCCGGACAAATGTCCACATAACATCTTTTCATTATTTGTGTCTGAGGAATGTTTCCTGAAAGTTTGGCCGTACCTTTTTGTAACACCCTGTATATAAAAAGTTTTTGATTGCTCTGTATCGCTGTGCAACTTCTCAACTTAAGGTACACGAGCTCGGTATTACAAAAGGTCCGGAAATATAGACCTCCTAGGGGCCACTTAAGGTTAACTGTAAAAATTATATGAAAACATGATGTCTGTTCTCCGACACCATGCATTCACATAACTGATATGCCTAGCTGGGCAATGGATCAACTTTCTTCAATGCGGATGCAGAAATGCGTCCGACCTTCTGTGGAAATCTCAGAGCACCGAACAGTGAGTAAAATGGATGCGGACTGCGGATGGGCGACACTTGGTGGAAGTGTGGACTGGATGTGAGACATCCCGAGATGGTCCTTGCAGTTGTGCCAACGCTGTGTCCCGGATGGCGCAATGGTTAACGCATCTGCCTAGTAACCAGGAGGTCCCGCGTTCGAATCCCAGTTCGGTACACATTTTTGCTCAATGCCACAGGTCCCGGGTAACGTCCCGCTGCAACTGACACATATAACGCCGGCCACACCATATGTTGTGACGCCACTAGAAATGGGCCCTATCTCAGCATCAGTGACGCGGTTCTTATTCTGGCTTGAATGGGCACGCTAAGGCAGTGAAAGGCTTCATTGTTTTTGCCAACTACCAAGTTAAATGTTTAACTCTTGTAGATCCTTTTTCAAATCTCAACGGACAGTCGCTCTACGTGTCCCGTCACCTGTGACCATGTAGTCGTGCCAGTAGCACGAGACTGATGAAAATGTGTGGAGCTGCTTCGTGTTCTGTAGATAAACTTTCCTTTGAGTCATCAGTGTTTTGTCTCTGAATGGTTTGATGCGGAACACCACGAATTCCTCTCCTGTGCCAACCACTTCATCTCAGAATATCACTTGCAATCTAGGTTTCCAATTATTGGCTGGATGTATTCCAGTCTCTGTCTTCCTCGAAAGTTTTTACCCTCTACAGCTCCACCTAGTAGCACGGAAATCCTCCCTGATGTCTTAACAGATTCCTATCATCCTGTCTCTTCTCGTAGTCAGTGTTTTCCATATATTCCTTTTGTCGACTTTTCTGCAGAGATGCTCCTCATTCATTATCTTATCAGCCCTCTTAATTTTCAGTATTATTCTTTAGCACCGCATCTCAAATAATTCGATTCTTTTCTGTTCTGGTGATCTCACAGTCCTTGTTTCACTACCACACAATGCTGTGTTCCAAATGGACATTCTCAGAAATTTTTTCCTCAAATTAAGGCCTATATGTGACACTAGCAAGCTTCTCTTGGATTGGAACTCTCTTTTTTGCCAGTGATAGTCTGCTTTTTATGCTCCTTGCACCGCCCATCGTGGGTTATTTTGCTACCTAGGTAGGAGAGTTCCTTAACCCTGTCTACTTCTTGATCTCAAATCCTGATGTTAAGCTTGTCTCTGTTCTCATCACTGCTACTTCTCATTATATTCACCTTTCTTTGATTTACTCTCAATCCATATTCTGCACTCATTAGACTGTTCATTCCATTCAGCACATCCTGTAATTCTTCTTCACTTTCACTGAGTATAGCAATGTCATCTGCGAATCTTATCCTTGATATTCTTATACCGCGAATTTTAATTCCACACTTGAACCGTTCCTCTATTTCTATCATTGCTTCTTCGAAATACATATTGAACAGTTGGTGCCAAAGGCTACATCTCTGTCCCACATCCTTATTAATCCGAACGCTTCGTTCTTGATTTCCAGCCTTGTTATTCCCTTTTGTATCTTGCACATATTGTATTTCAGCCTTCTATCCATGTAACTTACCCCTATTTTCATCAGAATTTCGAACATCTTGCACTATTTTACACGGTCGAACGCTTTTTCCAGATCGACATATCCTATGAACATTTCTTGACGTTTCTTTAGTCTTGCTTCCATTATCAACCGAAACGTCAGAACTGCCTCTCTGGTGCCTATACCGTACCTAAAGCCAAACTGACCGTCATCTAACAGTTCCTCAAGTTTCTTTTTTCTCTTCTGCGTATTATTCTCATTAGCAAGTTGATGAATAAGCTGTGTTGCTGATTGTGCAATAATTTTCTCACTTGTCGGCTGTTACTGTGTTCGTAATTGTTTGGATGATGTTTTTCTCCAAAAGTTTGAAGGTGTATCGCCGGTATCGTACACTCAACACACCAACGTGAAACGTCACTTGGTTGCCACTTCCCACAATGATTTTAGAAATTCTGATGGAATGTTATCTACCTCTTCTGCCTTATTTCATTTTAAATCTTCCAGAATTCATTTAAATCATTATTCTAATGATCGATCCCCTATCTCTTCTATATCGACTACTGTTTTCCTCCACATAAGGGTTTTCAGTGTATTTTTTCTACTTATTTGTTCTCTCTTCTGCATTTAAGAGTGGAATTCCTATTGCACTCCGAATGTCACCACCATTGCTTTCAATTTCACCGAAGGCTGTTCTGACTTTTCTATATTCTGAGTCAGTCCTTCTGACATTCATTTCTTTTTCGGTTTCATCAGATTTTTCGTGCAGCCATTTCGCCTTAGCTTACCTGCACTTTCTGTTTATTTCACTGCCTTGTATTTCTGTATTCCTGAATTTTCAATTTTCTTTCTTTCATCGATCAACTGAAGTATTCCTTCTGCTATCAGTAGTTTGTTTGCATTTACCTTCGTTGTACCTATGGTTTTCTTTCCACCTTCTGTAATTTCCCGTTTCAGTGATGTTCGTTGCTCTTCAACTGAACTGCCCATTGAACTATTTATTTGCGTAGTATCTATAACCTCACAGAACTTCAAGCATATTTCTTTATTCATCATCGCTTCCTTATCCCACTTTTTTCCACATTGATTCTTCCTGACAAGTCTCTTAAACTTCAGTGTAAGGCTCTTCATCGTTTCTAAATTGTGATCTGAGTCTATATCTGCTCCTGGCTACGCATTTCAAACCGGCATATGAAGCTGACTGCCGAACGATTTTACCGCCGCCAACATACATTGCGCGTAAGGACCACAAGAGAAATTAGGACTTATACGGAGACATACAGACAGTCGTTTCTCCCTCGCTCTATTTACGAGTGGAACAGGAAATAGAAAAATGATAAGTAGGGGTACAGGGTACTCTCCGCCACGTACCGTACGGTGGCTTGCGGCGTATCTGTCTAGGACGTACATGTAGTGCCTCTTTTTGGAATCTCTCCCTAATCACAATGTAATCTAAGTGGAATCTTCCCGTATCTCCCAGTCTTTTTCAAGTATACATCCTTCTCTTGTGACTCTTAAACAGATTATTCGCTACTAATAGCTGAAATTTATTGCAGAATTCAGTTACCCGTTCTCCTCACCCAATACTACCACCAAGCTCATATTCTCTCGTAGCCGCTTCTTTCACTCCTTAGCTTACAACTCCACTGCGATCTCCCATGACTATTAAATTTTCCTTTCCCATTACATTTTGAATTAGATCTTCATATACTTTCTCCATCTCTTCATCTTCTGGTTGGCTCGTCGGCAGATATGCTGTTGGTTTGCTGTCGATTGGAACACTCCTGTCACTGAACTACTCCCAGTAACTCACTCTCTGCCTCACCTACCTACTGATGATGAATCCTGCCCCCGTTACTCCATTTTCTGCAACTGTGACATTACTCTATTTTTGTCCGATTGGTAATCCTTGTTTCCTGTCCATTTCACTTCACTGATCCCTCTATAAGTAGATTTAGCATTTCCCTTTTCACAATTTCTAGCTTCCCTACCACGCTCAAATTCGTTTCGTCCCACTCCCCGACTCGTGGAACGTTAGCCTTTTGTTGATTATTCAAGCTTGTTCTCACTGTCACCTCATTCTTAGAGCCCTCTCCCGGATATCCGAATGGGGGACAATGGAAAGATATCATGACAGTTTTTTAATTACAGACCACATGTCTTCTGGATATACATTATGTGACTTTAATGCAGCGGTTAACTATGCCTGCTGCATCCATGCCGTTGATCATCGCTGAGTCTTTCGCCTTGTTGGACCACTCTCCCACTCCAAGGGCAAGAGAGTGCCCTAAGCCCCTGTCCCATCGTCCGCCCTCTTTGACACAGCCCTTGCAGAACGGGTTTGACTTCTTGTGCCGGAAGTTTTCGGCCACCGAGAGAAATAAAGGCGCGGAAGCAATAAGAAACAGACTGCCCGCAATGAATTCGAGAAGTTTTTAGCGAATTGTAATAGTCCGTACCGAATCAACAGACTGCGGAAATAACGTCAGATATTTTGTGTCGAGTGCATTACGTGCGGGAAAGAAAGAAGAAACAGGACACAGATCAACCGTCCGCTCTTGGTAAGGCGAGGAAACGAGAATATTACGTATTAGCAAAATGTTATGCGCTTGGGAAAAGTGCCATGTGGTCGAAGGTGCATGCGTTATTTCTTTAGAATTCAAGCTCCTAAAACAAACAAAAACCGTATACTGTTTCATTTTTATTACAAAGTATGCAAAATGGAATTTCATGTTACACTGTTTGCCTGCTGTTCACGTACACAGGGCATTTGACGTTTTATTGTTCAGCTGTTACATTGCCGTACGTTAATGCTGCAGCCGTAAGCTAATCCCATTTACACCGGAGCGAATGGAAACGAACACATGCTAATGCGCATTCTCAGGCAAATCGCAAGTATTCACTGCCGTTCTGCCGTATCTGTGAACAAGCTTTTACACTAAACGGGACGGAAGACGAGATAACGAACATAGCTTAAGAAGGCCGCGGATTTCTTTTTTTTTTTTTTTTTTTTTTTTTTGCGCTAATAATCAGCACGCAGGACACAAGTCTACACTGTTAAAGCCTGCGATTCAAAACTTCGATATTAACGAGCATATTTAAAAGCAAAAGACTAATTACCGGCGACCAGCTTAACCTGAAGAAAGGTTGTATTTAGACTCTGGGTATTAGAAACTGCAGCCATTTGCATTAGTAATGGTTCAGCATTTCGATATCTGCTGTATATCAAATACTTTCTCATGTCTACAGTGACATGCGAAGCATTTTAAGAATTTCACTTAAGTACTTATTAGGAATATAATGTCAATAAAATATGATTAGTGAAACGTAAATATGCCTTTAAATAATAATTGACAAAATCTACTAAATACATTGTTAGAAGATAGGTAGAACGATCGCGGGTAAATATTCCTCAGTAATCATCAAAAATCTTTAATATGTCTGTGACACAGGATGGTGGACAATATTTTGGTAACAACAAAACAATAAATCATTACCATGCCTAAAACGGTGCAGGAAATTCTCTGGAATTCAAATCAGCTTCCAGTCGTCTCGGAATGGACAAATATAGGTCCTGTATTATTTTCAAACGAATTCTTCCTGCAAAGTATTGGCAAGTAACGTTGATTGAAGGGAATAGTAAGGACGCAACTTTCACTCCAAACTAGAACACATAGGTTCAACAACATTGAGATCTGGCTACTGTGGCGGCCAAGGGAGGTGCGAGATGTCGTCCTCGTGCTCAGTCCTCGACGAAGCGAGCTGTGTGAACAACGTTGCACCACTGGATGGATCTCATCGGCCATAATGGTCATATAATCCACTGCAGTGACGTGACCATGGAATGTCATGATATCGCTGCAAAAATCATTACAGGACCCCCGGCCATGCTTCATTGGGACGTAAAATCGGCCAGAATGAAATAAGACTCATCCATCCAGTGACTTTCTTCCGTTGCTCCATAGTCCAGGTTTTGGAGCTCGCGTCTCGTTGTTTTGATGATGATAGGTTTCACGAGTACGACATTTCGTTGTGCAGTGATTTTTGCAGCTGTCGCCCCTTCATTTTTCATCACAACCCTTTCAGCGATAAAATAAATCAAAGAAAAATTTGCAGTAGGAATTGAAGCTCAGGGAGAAGAAAACTTTGAGGTTTGCTGATGATACTGTAATTCTGTCAGAGACAGGAAAGAGCTTGGAAAAGCAGTTGAACGGAATGGACAGTTACTTTTGAATACATTATGGGAGTGGCAGTGATCAATGTCTTACAAATATTTACTATTAAAAACGGTCTTGATCACGATTTATTTATCAAGGTGACCGGTTTCGACCACTACTGTGGTCATCTTCAGACCATTGAGTGGGAACCTCTTTCTGTTGGAGAATCACTACTAACAACAGAAAGAGGTTCCTACTCAATGATCTGAAGATGACCAGAGTAGTGGTCGAAACCGGTCACCTTGATAAATAAATCGTGATCAAGACTGTTTTTAATAGTAAAAAAAAAGGAATGAACAGTGTCTTGAAAGGAAAATAAAAGATGAACATCAACAAAAGCAAAACAAGAATAATGGAATGTAGCCGAATTATATCAGATGGTACTAAGGGAATTAGCTCAGGAAAGGAGACACTTCAAGTGGTAGATAAGTTCTGCTATTTCGGCAGCAAAATAACTGATGATGGCCGAAATAGAGAAGATGAAAGATGTAGACTGGCAATGGCAAAACAAACATCTCTGAAGAAGAGAAATTTGGTAACAACGAATATAGATTTAAGCGTTAGGAGGTCTTTCTGAAGCTATTTGTCTGGCGTGTAGCTATGTACGATAAACAGTTTGGATAAAACAGAAGCTTTTAAAATGTAGTGCTACAGAAGAATACTGAAGATTAGATGGGTTGATCACGTGACTAATGAGGAGGTACTGAACAGAATTGGGGAGACCAGGAACTTGTGGCACAACTTGACCAAAAGAAGGGATCGGTTGATAGCACATACTGAGGCATCAAGGGTCAGTTTAGTACTGGAAGGGCGGCCGATGATGACCAGGGGGTAAAAAAATCATAGAGGGAGACCAAGAGATGAATACAGTAAGCGCCGGCCGTGATGGCCACGCGGTTAAAGGCGCTACAGTCTGGAACCGCGCGACCGATACGGTCGCAGGTTCGAGTCCTGCCTCGGGCATGGATGTGTGTGCTGTCCTTAGGTTAGTTAGGTTTAAGTAGTTCTAAGTTCTAGGGGACTGATGACCTTAGAAGTTAAGTCCCATAGTGCTCAGAGCCATTTTTTTGAATACAGTAAGCAGATTCAGAAAGATTCTCACTGTTTTATGGCGTAATGAAGACAGGCTGTTATATTACGCATAGATGTGCCATCGTCTCATAAACAACAAATCAGCAGGTGTATGAGTGTGCTGTTGCTCGAAATAACGTAGCGCGAGGTCCAGCCCGTCTCCTGCGCCACTGTGTGGCACCGGCTCTGTTTTGTCGCTTTCAGGTTGGTTGGTTGGTTGGTTGGTTTGGGGAAGGAGACCAGACAGCGTGGTCATCGGTCTCATCGGATTAGGGAAGAATGGGGAAGGAAGTCGGCCGTGCCCTTTCAGAGGAACCATCCCGGCATTTGCCTGGAGTGATTTAGGGAAATCACTCGTTTCAGGCGAAGATGTAAGTTGCAGTAGTTATTCGGAGATGAAGATCCTCGCAGAAGACAGAGTAGCATGAGAGCTTCGTCAGTCCAGTCTTCGGACTGAAGACCACGACAACAACAACAATATTCTTGGTTTGTAGACAGTTGTAGTGATTTCATTGTAACTGCCCTTCCACGCACGTTGTGGGTCCTGTTGTGCTATCCTGTTATGGTGGCTGTGTCCATCGTATTGTGACCATCTGTCATGGCAACTATTTAAAGATTCTTCTTCTGAATTTGATATTGTATTCCTTTTGAAAACGATTACGATCAGGACGCAAATAATTTGATTACAAGTAGTGTGTAGAATGACTTTTAAAAACATATTTGTTGATGCTTGTTATTTAATTGTGCCCAGTGTTTGAAATATTACTGCCTCTTACTTGTTGTGGCCTGGTCCTCCCAAACAACAGTAAATTACGCTGACGCCAAGATGGCATAACACGCCATTGGCTCCAGAGCGAGAAATATCACACATCTCTGCCTTTGTGAGATTTTGAGCCGGCCGCGGTGGCCGTGCGGTTCTAGGCGCTCCAGTCCGGAGCCGCGCTGCTGCTACGGTCGCAGGTTCGAATCCTGCCTCGGGCATGGGTGTGTGTGATGTCCTTAGGTTAGTTAGGTTTAAGTAGTTCTAAGTTCTAGGGGACTAATGACCACAGCAGTTGAGTCCCATAGTGCTCAGAGCCACAGAGATTTTGAAAATGGGATATTTCTCACAAAAACAAATAATTCTGAATTGATGTACTTGTAACAAAATGGAACAAGATTCACTCAAAAGCACCGTTGTTGCATTAAGATCTTCATTTTTAATAGAAAAATTTTTGGAGGTTGGATCATTTCATCAAACGTTTAATTTGTTTCGCAAACTCTGATACAAAAGCATTTTTTTATATTTTTCTGCTGGAATAGGTCATTAGAAGTTCTATAATTACAGTACTATTAAACACTAACTCACGTATTTATTACAAGCCATTTTTTCTGTCAGCACAGTACCGTCCTTTTAGTCTACCATAATATATTTTGTCACTTTAGTGGTCTCTTTTTTGTGACATACTACACAACAGATTGTTAAACAATCTCTCATCAGTACAATGCTGTCGTTGTAACATTATCAGAAAATATTTTCGTCGTTTCGAATCTTACTTCAAACAATAAATTTACAGACAGAGAGTATTGAAAGAGATTAAAACATAACAGTAACATAATGTTTGTAGCAGTATCGAAAGAAATAAAATTTGTCTGTTTCATCAGAACATTAGAGGACTGAAAAATAAGATACAGGAGCATCTTGTATGCCTATAAAATGCTGTTAATTCTGAAGGTATAGATGTTTTGTGTTTCTCTGCACACCATGTAACCGCAAGGATGGAGAAGTTAAATTTAAGGGATTAGCATCTTATTCATGTAGAGTCATATTCATGTAGAGTCAACATGGAAAAAGCAGGACTTGCTACTTATATAAAAACTGAACACAGTCAAAAATATTGAAACATATAGTTTTTGTGTAGATCAGATCCTTGAAGCATATGCTTGTGAGTTGCTGCTGCAGTATACTTCTATAGTCATTGTAATAGTCTACAGATCCCCTCAAGGTAACTTTCAGCTAGTCATGAAAAATCTTGAGGCACTATTGAGCTACCTGTCAGACAAAAAGAAGCAGTTAGTGGTTTGTGGTGATTTTAATGTAAATTTCTTAAAAGATGCGGATAGGAAAAATGAGCTAGAATCTTTGTTTGGTTGTTTCAATCTAGTATCTGTTGTAAATTTTCCGGCTCGTGTGCAGCAGAATAGTCACTTATCGATAACATTTTCATAGACACTGCTCAGGCAGAAACAATTAATGTGTACCCAGTTGTTAATGGGCTATCTGATCATGATGCACAGTTAATGGAAGTAACACATATAGCACCTTACAGGATTCAGGCAGGTTCATACAGGCAGGGAGGCTTATTGATGCAAACAGGGTACAGAGATTTAAGAGCAGCCTAGAAGAGGTGGAATGAGGTGAAGTATTCACAGAAAATGATGGTGATGCCAAATTCAGTTTATTCCACCGAAAATTTGTCTCGATATTTGAGAGTTGCTTTCCTGAAACGTTATCCAAAAAAGCCATTACAAAGTCAAGTAAGAAATGGATTACTAAAGGAATTAACATATCGTGTAAGAGGAAGAGGGACAGGTCAGAATAACTCAGGATCAGAAGTTACATGCTTACTACAAAAGATACTGTAATATTTTAAGGAAAGTCATTAAGATATCGAGAAGCTTATGTGTTCTGACAGAAATTAATAATGTGAATATGGAATATTGTCAAACAAGAGATGGAGCAGCCTGACAGTGCACACCATACCATAGGAATGAAGCTAAATGATGATGTTGTGAGTCATAATTCACAAGTTTTAGGTATTTTTAACAATCACTTTCTGAATGTAGCAGCAAAAATAGGGTTAAAGGGTTCAGTTGAAGAAGCAAAAAAATATGTTAAAAATGTCATTCCCCAGGACTTCAGGCCTTTATAACTAGCACCAACGTCTCCCACTGAAATTAAGGGCATTATAAATACACTGGAAAACAAGAGCTCATGTGGTGTTGACGGAGTCTCTAACAAAATTTTGAGGTTGAAACGTCCCCTTAGAAAAATTATACATGACTGTGCTTAAACTGACACACACTATTTTTAGCGCAACGCAATCTGACTTTTAATAATCCCTACAAAAGAATGGCCCTCACTGACAATAACCTATACCTTTCACAAATCACTTACATCACAAAAATCTTCGTTAATCGAACTACTGCAATACAGCGAGCGCCAATACTGCCAGCTAAATAAAAGATTCAAACTACTGAAGGCACTAACTACTGATAGGCATAGTTAGCAAATGAAAGATTTTGATAGAGAACAAACAATGTATTTACCTTAATAGTGTTCAAAAGTCATAATATATATAGCAGTTCATGACATCCGTTCTTACAAATGTACTGTTTCTGATGGACACACGTCCAGATCATCCACTCTCAAAAATCCGCCATCTCACTTCCCCACATCCACCACTGCTGGCGCCTCATCTCCAACTGCGCAACGCTACGCGCTGTTAACAGCGAACAGCCCAACACTACAATAGCCAACAACAATGCAAACCAGCCACAGACTGCACACAGCACAGCCAGTGATTTTCATACAGAGCGCTACGTGGCTTTACCAATATAAAAACCTAAACAGCCTACTTACAAGGTGTTGTTCTAATTTAATAAGTGGAGTCCTTAGAGATACAAGTAATGCTTCGCTGGCACAGGGAATTTTTCCAGACAGATTGAAATACGAAATTGTCAAACCTCTTCATAAGAAAGGAGACAAGAGTGACTTAAATAATTATAGACCAATCTCATTGCTGACCTCATTTTCTAAAATATTCGGAAAAGTGATGTATTCAAGAGTGAAAATAATTTACTCAGCATGTCACAGTTCAGATTCCGGAAGTTTTACTTGACTGAGAATGCTATCTACACATTTACCCATCAAACAGTACAAGCCCTAAATAACAAATGGCGATAGGTATTTTTTGTTTTCTCTCCAAGGCATTTGACTGTGTGGATCGTGTCACACTCTTAGAAAAACTCAAGTTTTGTGGAATTGAAGGCTATACACACAACTGGTTTGAATCTTACTTAATGAACAGAAAGCAAAAAGTTGTGCTGAATAGCACAAATAATGTTGGGAAGGTGGTAAATTCTAGTGAATGGGGAGTTATCACAAAGAGAGTCCCATAAGGGTTCAATTTTAGGTCCTCTGCTGTTCCTTAACCATGTGAATCACCTCCCACTTAACGTTTAGCAAGCGGAATTAGTACTTTTTGCAGATGACACGAGTGTTATAATAAATCCCATTTCGGAAAAATCAGCTGAAGATATTGTTAAAGATGTCTTTCTAAGAATTATAAGTAGTTTTCAGAAAATGGACTCTCCCTTTATTTTGAAAAAACTCACTATACCCAGTTCTGTATACAGAATAGAGTTATACCGACAATTGTTGTAGCATATGAACAGGGCTCAGTTAACAGGGTAGATTTCTCCAAATTTTTGGGTGTTCACATTGATGACAACTTGAACGGGAAGAAGCATATTACTGAACTACTCAAACAACTAAGTTCTGCTTCTTTTTCTCTTTGTATAATCGCTAGTCTTGTAAGAAACAAATCAGCCTCCTAATGTACTTTGCATATTTCCACTCAATAATGTCTTATGGAATAGTTTTCTGGGGTAACTCACCATTTAGACATAAAGTATTGATTGCACAAATGAGAGCAGTGAGAATGTGGTATTCACCCAATGACGTCAAGTAGGCACCCTTTCATGGAGTTAAATATTTTAACTGCACCATCAGAGTACATATATTCGCTAGTGAAATTCGTTACAAATAATCCATCTCAATTCGCGAAGAACAGTGATGTTCATACGTACAACACTAGAGGGAAAAATGACCTTTCCTATCCGTTATCGAAGCTGTCAGTTGCTCAAAAAGTAGTACATTATTCAGCAACAAAAAACTTTGATCATTTGCCAAACAATATAAAGTGTCTGACAAGTAGCAGATCAAGTTTTAAATCTAGCTTAAAATCGTCTCTTTTGGACAACTCCTTCTGCTCCATGGACGAGTTTCTGTTTCAGAAATGGTAAAAAAAAACAATTGTACTTCTAAGTGTAGTTGAATGTGTAGAAATAAAAATGTCAGTAATATTAATATTAGCGCTATTCATTTGTGTATACATATATTGTAATCTTACTTGTTCCACATCATATCGATAAAATAATCGGGAATCTGGAAAATTATCTACGGAACATAACATAACTAAAAACTAAACTACGGAGCGTTAAAAAATTTTTTTCAATGAGCTTTTACACATAATCACCTTTTATGTACGACTAAATGGATTTCCTTAATTCACACAGCAAGTAGGAACTGGCGTGCACAGACTATAGACGCCGGCGTCTGGACGTGACCCCCGTCACTTGCAACGTGACGTAGCACTGCTTGACGTCCGCCTTATCGGGCTGCTGTCATATTCGTCATTCTGAATTCCTCCTCACGTCCCCAGTGTCAGGATAGAACTCTTACACTCTGATATGAAATACATCAAGCAGTTTCAATTAATTACTTAGTTTGTATAAAAAAATTATGAAACGGAAATAAATTACAAAAATTCTGATAATACATTAGTTAACTAACTTCCTCATTACCCAGTGGCGTATACCAATATAACCTCTTCCAACTATTTGTTTTTGCAATGTGAATTTGCAGTGTATATGTTTGTTGCATTCTCGTGGGTAGTGGTCTGAGTCGGTATGCTAGCTGACAGCTGGCGCTAGTGGAACCGGTCTCCCATGAGTTACGATCACGTAAGGTGTAAACCCGTCTCAACGGCCTTCTTCCGTCTTCTTGCCTCACATCACGCAGCGTGTCTCGGCTGCCCCATATCGAAACTCAATGTTAATGTATATTTTTGGTTACACTAATCTTGATTCATTTTTACGTGGTTTCTTATATGTAGACGACGCATTTTTATTAATAGTAGCAGTTTCTCTAATGAGTTATTTGGATTTATAAATGCGATTCATAATTATTCTGAACTTAAAAATGAGTGTCCACAATTTTCACGTAATTTAAAAAGATGAAAACTAAGCTATGAGCATAATTTTTTATCGTTTACACTTCATGGATAGACGTTTCTTCCTTATGTTATATTTATCTGTAGTCTATAGTTATTCTCCTAGCTCTATCATGCATTCATGGGCTTACCTTACCATGAAATTTATGAAACAGTGTTTACAAAATATGAATTATTTTGTCCGTGTGTTGTGTGTGTGTGTGTGTGTGTGTGTGTGTGTGTGTGTGTGTATACACATGGCCCGACTACTTAAAATTACTTCGCCTCATTGTATTATCGTCTTAGTGGAAACAAAAGCTTTCCGTTTGTGAGTGTCATCTCCTCATGAGGCTAAGTGAAATGTTTGTTACAAAATTAAGGAGCCAAAACATTACGACCAAGTGCTTAGTAGCTTGTTTGTCCATCTTTGGAACAAAATGCATCACTGTTTCTGCGTATTTGGGATCCGACAGTTTGTTTGTAGCTTTGTAGTCGTATGTGGAATTAGATGTCCACGCACAGTCCAGGGCTACTGATTTGCTTACGAGATGATGGCGCCCTATAGCGATTCAGATGGGTTCCATAGTGTGTACATCAGACGAATTTGGTCGCTGAGATATCAGCGAAAGTTCATTATGACGCTTCCCAGACCACTGTACAACGGATCTGACTCCGTAACACAGGCAAGTATCTGCTGAAAGATGACATCACCGTCGGCGAAGGCATCAACCATGAAGGGAAGCAGGTGATTTGCAGCTGTCGGTATGTCTTCGATTAGTAGCACAGGTCCCATGCAAGCGCAGGAGACATGTCTCCCATAGTTTAATACTGCCCCCACCAGCCCGCGCCCGTGGCGCGCTGCGCGTTTCTAGGTTCGACGACGGCTTTTGTGGAGACGACGTGCGACCTAGTGTAGCAAAAATATGATTCACCCAAAGAGCAGACACGTTTCCATTGATCGAGCGTTGAACCCCGGTGGTCCGAATCCCCATTGTAATCGTAACTGACGATGTCGTCGAGTCGACATGGAAGCACGTAGGGATGCTCTGCTACGTAGCTCCATGTTCAACAATGTACGATGAACGGTATGCACCGAAATGTGTGTACACCAGAACTGTGCTCTTTCGGCAGAGATGCCACAGGCCACCATCTAATCCTACTTTATAGAGCAGACAAGCCTCCGAATCGCACGTTCTGTGAATTTAGTGCTTGGTGATAGTTTCACTATCCTTCTAGCTCTTTCCGAAATGCTAACGACAGTAACACATTCGCCGTTTTCGAGATACTTGTTTACAGGCTCTGCCTAATAACGGTCTACCCTTTGTCAAAGGCGCTCATCTCACGGGATTTCGCCATTTGCAGCCCATATCTTCTCTCAGGAGTTCCTCGTCCGTGTCTGTCCCGCTTACAAACTTCTGTTACCGCGTCACATTCCCGCAACGCCACGAGAGAGATCCAGTGTCGCGGTGGGCAGTGGCCATAATGTTTCGGCTGATCAGTATACATCACATGCAGTGGCGCGTTAGTGAGTATCTTACATGCTATACCTAATCTCATTTGTGGCCTTTATACTGCTGTGTGATTTGTTTTTACACAGATGTGTCTAGCTGCTCCCTAACACCTCGTTAAACATTGTCTGAAAGCACATCGCCAAATATGTTAAGCCTGCCCTCTAACATTTCAGGTCGGTTGTAGGCACTTCAGTCCAGAACCGCGAGACCGCTACGGTCGCAGGTTCGAATCCTGCCTCGGGCATGGATGTATGTGATGTCCACAGGTTAGTTAGGTGTAAGTACTTCTAAGTCTAGGGGACTGATGACCTCAGATGTTAAGTCCCATAGTGCTTAGAGCCATTTGAAACATCTAACATCTCATTGAGAACTGGCGGAAACAACATCGCCTTAAATCTCCTAATACTTCCGTCATTCGCACATAATAGGGCGACATACACGTTACTTTAAGCAAAAGCTCCCCTAACATAACTACATTTGGCCGGCTTACCTGTCGCCTTATTAATCTCCCTAAAATACCATAAGCTTCATCGGCGGGACAACATCTCGCCTATATTAATATACAGTATAGTCAATTCTGACGAAAACGCACTTCGTCTATTTAGCTTTTTTGTGGAGCATACCATTGTTTGTACTCAATCCCGGCATCATCTTGTTACGAATGCGCGCTATCTTTACCAGTTTCTGTTACCACCTGTAAATTAAAATTGTTATCCTATTGTGATCACTTATCTTGTTTCGCTTAATCCAGTTCTGAGGTGGCGATCTTATACATTATGCGATACAGTGTTTTCCTTGTCATTCTTTTACGGAGTACCATCATGATTACAAAATTAATTTACTATCTCAAATATATTCACTTGTAAAGCGTTTTCATTAACCTTATTACACAACTGCATTCATAATGATCAGTACTAATAAGCAAAATATAGTTCCACAATAAATTTCATAAAGTATTAATTTCAACCTCGTCTCCATCAGACAGCCAATGTTTACAGCTGATGAGAAGCGGTAAAGTGTTCTCTTTAACCAGTTCCTTCTTTTTCCTCCTGTTATCTACAGTTACTTGTAGCTAAGCTACACATATTGACTCAAATTATAAGTAACTGTTTTCATTGTCCCTCATTGTCACATTTTGGCATATCATCACATATCAATATTCTTATTTCATGTTCACGTAATAACTTCCAGTTAAGTGATGCATGAAACTGGGTGACTGCAAGATCCTTTCTGTTGACTCAGATCAGCCTCTGGTTACAGTGATACAACATGCTGTATCACTTTCATTAGTGCTAATTAATGTTCTGGGTAATTGAGGAATACAGAAGTAAAAGTTACAGGAGGTATGATGTATCCAGAATGAGATTTTAACTCTGCAGCGGAGTGTGCGCTGATATGAAACTTTCTGGCAGATTAAAACTGTGTGCCGAACCGAGACTCGAACTCGGGACCTTGCCTTCCGCGGGAAAGTGCTCTACCAACTGAACTACCCAAGCACGACTCACGCGCCGTTCTCACAGCTGTACTTCTGCCAGTACCTCGTCTCCTACCTTCCAAACTTTACAGAAGCTCTCCTGCGAACCCGAGTTCGAGTCTCGGTCCGGCACACAGTTTTAATCTGCCAGGAAGTATCAGGAATGATGTAAATATAAAGAACGGGGAAGCTAAGAGAAAATGATTAAGTGAAAAATGTGAAGAACAACTTGTGGGAATATCTGACTCAGCAAATAGAAAAGCTAAAACAACCGTCGGTGAAATTAAAAGCAGGGGCGGTAACATTAAGAGTGCAGTCGAAATTCCACTGTTACGTGCAGAGGGCAGAGGAGAGGACAGGTTGAAGGCGCACGCTAAAGTCCTCTCTGATGACGTGATCGAAGAAGAAACAGGAGTCGATAGTAAAGACATAGGGGATCCAATATTAGAGGCAGAATTTAAAAAAGCTCTGGACAACTTAGGATGAAATAAGGCAAAAGGGATGGGTAACATTCCATCAAAATTCCCAAAATCATTGGTGAAGTGGCGGCCAAACGCCTGTCCAAGTTGGTGTGTAGAATATATGAACTTGCGACGTACCATCAGATTTTCGGATAAATATCATTCACACAGTTCCGAACCTAGCAAGGGCAGAAAGGACGGGAATTATCGCACAATCAGAAGCACACCTCATGCACCCAAGTCACTAACAAGAATAATACACAGAAGCATTGAAGAGAACTTTGAGGAACTGTTAAATGACGATCAGAGTAGCTTTAGGAAAGGTGAAGACACCGGAGAGGCAGTTCTGACGTTGCGGTTGACAATGGAAGCAACACTGAAGAAAAATCAAGACACGTTTGTTGACCTGGAAAAAGAGTTTGACAATGTGCAATAGAGCAAGATGTTCGAAAGTCTGAGAAAAATAGTTGTAAGCTATAGGGAAAGACGGATGATGTACAACAAGAGGGAACAGTAAGGATGGAGCACCAAGAACGAAGTGCTCGAATAAAAAAGGGTGGAAGACAGAGACGTAGTCTTATGCACCTAACATTCAGTCTATTCATCGAGGAAGAAATGATGGAAATAAAAGAAAAGTTCAAGAGTGGGATTAAAATTCGAGAAGAAAGGATATCAGTGACAAGATTCGGTGATGACATGCGTGAAAGAGTAGAAGAATTGGCTCTAAGCACTATGGGACGTAACATCTGAGGTCATCAGTCTCCTAGACGTAGAACTACTTAAACCTAACTAACCTAAGGACATCACACACATCCATGCCCGAAGCAGGCTTCGAACCTACGATCGTAGTTGCCGCGTAGTTCCGGACTGAAGCGCCTAGAACCGCTCTGCCACAGCGGCCGGCGAGAAGAAGAATTACAGCCACTGTTGAATCGAATTAGTAGTCTAATAACTACAGATTATGAATTGAGAGCGAACAGAAGAAAGACAAAAGTGGTAATAAGTAGCTGAAACGAGAACGGCGAGAATCTTAACATAGGAACTGTGGTGTCACCGCCAGACACCACACTTGCTAGGTGGTAGCCTTTAAATCGGTCGCGGTCCGGTAGTATACGTCGGACCCGCGTGTCGCCACTATAGTGATTGCAGACCGAGCGCCGCCACACGGCAGGTCTAGAGAGACTTCCTAGCACTCGCCCCAGTTGTACAGCCGACTTTGCTAGCGATGTTTCACTGACAAATTACGCTCTCATTTGCCGAGACGATAGTTAGCATAGCCTTCAGCTACGTCATTTGCTACGACCTAGCAAGGCGCCATTATCATTTGCTATTTATCTTGTGATGCATGTACCGTCAGACCGATGTACACCAATTATGGATTACAGTGAAGTATTCCCGAAGCTACATACTTATTTTATTAGATTCAACTCCTTTAACTGTTCCAGACCTCACGCCAGCCTGCGTGAGCTTAAACGCGTGCCTTTCGGCTTCACCTCCTAGTGGCTTGGCTGTCTTGCCAAGTCACAACAGGAACTGGGGATCACAAGGTAGACGAAATTAAGAAATTCTGCTCACTACGCTGGAAAATAACCCGTGACAGACGTAGCATGGAAGACATAAGAGGTAGACTAGCATACACAAAAGGGGAGTTTCTGGCCACAATAAGTCTAATAGTATCAAACACACGCCTAAATTTGAGGGCGAAATTTCTGAGAATGTGCGTTCGGAGCACAGCGTTGTATAGTACTGAAACATGAGCTGTGGGGAAATCGGAACACAAGAGAATCGAAGCAATGGAGATGTGTTACACAAAAGCGCTGAAAACTAAATGGACTATAAGATAAGAGATGAGGTTCTCTACGAATTCGACAAGGAGTATATGGACAGCACTGACAAGAATGAAGTACGGGCTGATAGGACATCTGTTAAGACTTCAGGGAATAACTTTCATGGTAGTAGATGGTGCTGTAGAGGGTACAAACTGTAGAGAAAGACAGAGACAGGAATACATACAGCAAATAATTGAGGATGTGGGTTGTAAGTGCTACTCTCAGATAAAAATGTTGGCACAGTATAGGGGTTTTTGGCGGGCCAGATCAAACCATTCAGAAAACCAATAGCTTTTCTCTTCTATTTACGACGCACGAAGCTGATAAACAGTTCGGATTATAAACGTTCACATTTCTTTCTGTTTTCCTCTGCTTCGCGTGCATAGTCGAGTTATTGAAGTACTATAATGCGGCGTGCGTCCGAGCTCTTACTGCGCAGACGGTAACGCGAACTATGCCTTTCCACTACTCGCTCCAGACTGGCTAGACAACCCGAATCACTTCGCTTCGGAGTGCACTATTTGTGGGAGCAGAAAGTGCACATAGTTCTTCGTCTGACCATCGTTATTCTAATGTTAATGAGAATCCTTATAAATGTTGTATTTGAAATAAGCTGATTGAATCGTGCTATTGACAATGTAATCAGCACCATAAACAATAAAATCTGTATTAATCGTTAATCGAATATTAATAAATGAATGGCCGGCCGAAGTGGCCGTGCGGTTCTGGGCGCTGCAGTCTGGAACCGCGAGACCGCTACGGTCGCAGGTTCGAATCCTGCCTCGGGCATGGATGTGTGTGATGTTCTTAGGTTAGTTAGGTTTAACTAGTTCTAAGTTCTAGGGGACTAATGACCTCAGAAGTTGAGTCCCATAGTGCTCAGAGCCATTTGAACCATAAATGAATGTTCCAAATTTGCAACGGCCAATGAGATTATTCTCCTACTAAACTGGAGTAGTTTCTCACGGAACTGGTACTTACTGCACCGTCTGTTTTCTTCCTCTCAGCCTGTCTATTACGTCATGCCTCATCAAATGTAATCTCAGCCAAACTATGGAGTGAATCTTGGGAAGGAATCTTATTGCTCCAAAGTGAGGAATAACACAGATTTCCTTTATATCATCTGACGGTGGCAGCAAGAAAAAACAAATCTCAGAACTAGAGCTCGCTATATCCATTCGTCTGGGAAAATCTGTCTGTCAGAAACATATAAATGCTGGAAGTGACAGATTCATAGTAAATCATAAAAAGAGAGAAAATTTTCAGAAGCGTTCTCATGGTTTTACCTCAACTCTGTATAGTTTACTTGTCGCCGTCTCCTTGTCCTTTCTACGCTGCATACTTCACTTTTTTTCGCGTTTACTTTCGGTCGGTGTGGTTCGCGGACGTCTTTTTCCTTCTGAATTTTGTTCCTTGGAGACGAGATGTTGCTTAATCAGGACTGCGTAAGAGACATGATCAGTTTATCACTTGATCATTACTGCATTTCCATTTAAACTTAGAGAAATATACCTCCTATTCCAAACTCTGAAACAAAACACACAAAAGTAGCTCTCACATTGTAAAAACCAATCGTCAGATGTGGGCACTGATTGCAACCTAATAGTCTCCTTTCATCTCAGAATCTACTAAACCACATTCCACATCGATGAGGGTACCACGCGTATATTTGATGCTGGCTACACAAAAAAAGAAAAAAAAATCATTTACCCGTTAGAGAATCCAAAAGTTTTCGTAATGACCAAACTGGATAATGCTAACCCTCCAATATGGCTGCTACAATAATACTTGTGGGTCTTTACATTCCCAATGAAATCTACTGACGGAAACCCATCAGCCACCCGCTACGGTCGCAGGTTCGAATCCTGCCTCGGGCATGGATGTTTGTGATATCCTTAGGTTAGTTAGGTTTAACTAGTTCTAAGTTCTAGGGGACTAATGACCTCAGAAGTTGAGTCCCATAGTGCTCAGAGCCATTTGAACCATCAGCCACCGAGTTTCACCATAAATAAAACATCTCAACGTCAGTTGGGGACCATTTTCCAACAACATCTGCTAATGTCATCTGTCCTACAATCTGCCTCGTTCAGGTCCACATTTGCTTGACTACCTGTTTTACCGATCGGCATGAGCAACTATAACTCGTCAGAGAAAAGCAGTTCGACAACACAGAATAAAAACAAGAAACAGAAATTGAATAAACACAACAAAGGAACACACAACACACTAGAAACGCACTGCAGTCGTCTTCAATGAAAACAAAAGGTCACTTTATCTCAGCCAACAAAGAAATAAATTACTACGATTACAACTACGAGAAACATTAAAAACCCCTTAGAGACAAGAAAAGCAAATAGTCTATGCCCGATCTTGGTGTGCTAGTCTATGGAAAACTGGTTAATGAATGGCTGTCCGATCTGCACTAAACGAATGAAATGATGTACGCCACAAATGGAGGAGGAAAACATAAATACCACTAATCTGACAAAAGATAGTGCAAGGTAGACAGCCCACTACAACAATAAAATTACCACCTTCTCTCGTGTCTGTTATAAGCAAATTACTAATACACAATCACACAAGAGACTATACTGTTTACACATACTTGGCTTCATTATTGAATATATCTACATCTACATAGATACTTGTGGTCCTTACGCGCAATGTATGCTGGCGCCAGCGGAATAGAATCGTTTGGCAGTCAGCTTCAAATGGCGGTACTCTAAATCTTCTCGAAAATAACGTTGCCTTCCATCCAGGATTTCCATTTGATTTCCCGATGAGTCTCCGTAGCACTTGCGCGTTGTTCGAACCTACCGGCAACAAATTTAGCAGCCCGCATCTGAATTGCTTTGATGTCTTCCTTCAGTCCGACCTGGTACGGATTCCAAACACTCTATCAGTACTCAGGAGTAGATCACAACGGTCCTATATGCGGTTTCCTTTACATGTGAACCATTGTTTCCTAAAATTCTCCCAATAAACGGAAGTCGACCATTTGCCTTCCCTACCACAATCCTAGATACTCTTTCCATTTCATATCTCCTTTGAAACCTTACGCCCAGATACTTCAACGACTTGACTGTGTCAAGCAAGACGCTAGTAATACTGTATCTGGGCATTACAGGTTTCTTGTTCCTACTCATCCGCATTAACTCACATTTTTCCACATTTAGAGCTATCTGCCGTTCATGACGCCACTGGAAATTTTGTGTAAGTCGTCTTGTATCTTCCTACAGTCATTCAGCTTCGACAGCTTCGCGCACACCACTGAGTCATCGGCAAACAACCGCAGATTGCTGCTCACCTTGTCCGCCAAATCATAAATGTATAGAGAACAACAGCATTCGCCTCGTACTTCCCTGGACCACTCTTGACGACACTCTTGTCTCTGATGAACACTCGCCGTCGAGGACAACATACTGGACTCTACTACTTAAGAAGTCTTCGAGCAACACACATATCTGCGAACGTGTTTCATATGCTCGTGCCTTCATTGGGGCACCGTGTCAAACATTTCCCAGAAATTTAGAAATATGGAATGTGCCTACTGCCATTCACCCATCGTTCGCAGTGCATCATGTGAAAAAAGTGCAAGCTGAGTTTCGCACAAGCGATGCTTTCTAAAACCATGCAGATTCGTGGACATAAGCTTCTCACTCTCAAGAAAGTTTATTACATTTGAACTGAGAATATGTTCAAGGATTCTGCAGCAAACCGAAGTTAGGGATATTGATCTGTAATTTTATCAGTCCCTTCATTTACTCCTCCTATATACTGGAGTCACCTACGATTTTTTTCGAGTCATTTTTAATTTTGTGCTGGGCGAGAGATTCACGATAAATGCAAGCCAGGTAGGGGGCCAATGCCATAGAGTACTCTTTTTATAAGCGAACTGGGACTCCATCCGGACCTCGTCATTTATTTGCATTCAAATTTTCAATACCCAAATGTTACTACTGTGGCGGTGGGAAGTCATATTGCTCCACGGGTTTGGCAAACGTAATTCGACTACTTCGGCTGGTTGCCTGATCCCTGGTCTAAGACACATTCTTTCTCCGGTAGTTGTTCTGTTTACCAAGGTTTCTGTGGCATGGTCAGAAGTGACCTCTACCCTGTGGACGGAACCTATCATTACGGTGGTCATTGTGATACCGTTGCGGACTGAAACGTCCCTTCTCTGACTCCAGTAACCTTCTTCTCATACTCTTCTCTTCTCTGGCTAATTTCAGTTCTTGAAGCAGCCCTTTGAATGACACAGTTTCATCTTTGCTGCGCCTTGCAAGAACCTGTTTATAGTTTACCAGGAACTTCATACAATACCAGTGTACATTTTCTGTGTGACTAAATGGAATACCTGAGAATTGCTTCTTCCAGATCATGGATTCAAAGAACTTCGTGGGAGTCTGGAAGTTCGCGTCATTTAAATTTCTGCTCATCATGATGTTATGCTTAATTCAATCCTGTGTTGCACTTGAGCTACAATTCGCCTTTAAATCTGGGATAAGATTCACACTGCAGCGCCACTGGTCGCATTCGTATTAAGAGCTCACTTCCTAAATGATTGAGACAAATTCTACTCTATAAGTTTGGAGCCGTGTGGGAGGTATAATAAAGTATTTAAATTGCTCAATCCACACATGAGGCTGCGATGTGTTCTGGTTACATCTGAACACTTGCAGTTTACACGCACTGGCTGAACGGTCTCCGTATTAGCCCCGTAATAATGTTTAAATAAATTTTAGTCATTTCACATGTCCTTTAGCGACTTATACTTCCCGTGCATTCAATAAACATGCGGAGAGAAATAATCGGCAGCTGAGCATGCGTCAGTAAGCCACAACTACATGCATTCGTTGAATTCATGTTTATTCTATATCTAGTTTATATTCATGGAATGATTTATTACGCATCTGTGCTTCCTATACCTTCCCAACAGTTAATTGCAACGTATTTATATCGTACTGCTATCCTTCTTTCCGATTCCTACCATCTTAGAATGACAGAGTGAGTTTTCATAATCTCTGTTGACGGGTAAACTTCTTGTCTGTATATAAATAATCAGTTACTTTGATGAGAGAGAGAGAGTGTGTGTGTGTGTCTGACGTTAACATCACAATCAATGGCGCATGTCGAAAGATTCTTTTCTTTTTCTTTTTTTTTTTTTCACAAGCACCATGCGGGGCATGACGATAGGTGCTTCTTTCAGTCTTCTGCAAAGTGAAGTAGGAATAAGTAACTTTGAAAGTTTTCTTCATACTAATGATAGTTACCTATTCTCTCTCGTATTACGTCAATGTCGACGACGATGCAACGGTAGTGTTCTTGAAGATTATTCCCATGCATCCGAAGATTTGGCCTAGTGGTTCATGATGCGCATAGATGGGAACAGGCGTACTTGAAGCTCGTAGGAATAAAATTGTTTTCTTACTCGAGCTATCCACTTTTTATATATTAGGCACATATAGAAAAAGATACGTCCATACACCACTGCGATCTATAAAAGAAGAGCTATACTATGTGACTAAAAGTATCCGGACACCTGGTTGAAAATTACTTACAAGTTCGTGGCGCCCTCCGTCGGTAATGCTGGAATTCAATATGGTGTTGGCCCACCCTTGGCCTTGATGACAGCTTGCGCTCTCACAGGCATACGTTCAATCAGGTGCTGGAAGGTTTCTTGGGGAATGGCAACCAATTCCTCACGGAGTGCTGCACTGATGAGAGGTATCGAGGTCGGTCGGTGAGGATTGGCACACAGTCGGCCTTCCAAAACATCCCAAAGGTGAAACTTCATGGCAGATTAAAACTGTGTGCCGGACCAAGACACGAACTCGGGACCTTTGCCTTTTGCGGGCAAGTGTTCTACCATTCTGGATCCCAAAGGTGTTCTATAGCATTCAGGCCAGGACGCTGTGCAGGCCAGTCCCTTACAGGGATGTTACTTTCGCATAACCACTCCGCCACAGGCCGTGCATTATGATCGTGCTGAAAGATGCAGTCGCCATCCCCGAATTGCTCTTCAACAGTGGAAAGCAACAAGGTGCTTAAAACATCGGTGTAGGCCTGTGCTGTGATAGTGCCATTCCAAACAACTAGGGTTGCATGCCCCCTCCATGAAAAACAAGACCATACCATAACACTACCGCCTCAGAATTTTACTGTTGGCACTACACACACTCTCAGATGACGCTCACGGGCCTTCGCCATACCCACACCCTGCAATCGGATCGCCACATTGTGTACCGTGATTCGCCACTCCACTGTTCAGTCTCCAATGTTTACGCTCCTCACACCAAGCGAGGCGTCGTTTGGCATTTACTGGCGTGATGTGTGACATATGAGCAGCCGCTCGACCATGAAATCCAAGTTTTCTCACCTCCCGCCTAACTGTTATAGTACTTGCAGTGGATCCTGATGCAGATTAGAATTCCTGTATGATGGTCTGGACAGATGTCTGCCTATTACACATTACGACCCTCTTCAACTTTCGGCGGTCTCTGTCAGTCAGCAGAATAGGTCGGCCTGTACACTTTTGAGCTGTACGTGTTCACGTTTCCACTTCACAATCAAATCGGAAACAATAGACCTAGGGATGTTTAGGAGTGTGGAAATGTCATGTACAGACGTATGACTCAAGTGACACCAAATCACCTGACCACGTTCGAAGTCCGTGAGTTTCGGGGAACGCCGCATTCTGCTCTCTGACGATGTCTAATGACTACTGAGGTCGCTGATGTGGAGTACCTGGTAGTAGGTGGAAGCACAACGCACCTAATAAGCAAAACGTGTGTTTTTGGGGTGTCCTGATATTTTTGATCACATAATGTATGTTACAAGGATTAAAAGAAGAGAGGTGGTATTAAAAAATTTGAAGGTACAGGTGCAGCATTTTTAATTTTTTCGCTGCCCTCTCAGATTACAGTAATGCGGCATACTAGTAATCAATGCATCTTTGGCACATTCAACTGACGCCTTTATAAATTACTACTTCATGTTTTTCTATACAGACAATTCTTACAGGTACCTACTCAACTGCCCCCCCCTACTGTATACTGACGTGTTCCGCCATCACTGAACGACAGAATACAGTGGCGGTGTAATCCAAAATCTTCAATTTTCTATCTTTAAACATCTTAATTTATGATTTTTGTCCTGTATAGGTACAAAAGATCTTTATTGGTTGCATTTCCCAGGACGTGCTACTTTGTTGCATTTGTTAAGCGTTCATATAACTTCAGAGCCCTTTTTTGAAATTCAGTCTTTCAATATAGTCCTGGTCTTACAATGACACACATGAAAATGGACCCAGCGAACAGCGGTTAGCACAGTTGACTCGCATTCGGGAGGACGACGGTTCAAAACCTCATCCGACCATCCTGATATAGGTTTTCCGTGATTTCCCTAAATCGCTTCAGGCAAATTCTAAGATGGTTCCTTCAAAAGCCCCTACCGATTTCCTTTTCCATCTTTCCCTACTCTGATAGGCCAATGACCTCGTTGTTCGTTCCCTCCCCCCAAATCATCCAACCAGCCATAAAAAGGAATTTTACGACACACACACACACACACACACACACACACACACACACACAAACGGAAACAAACACACACACACACACATACACACACAGAAACACACACAGAAACACACACACACACACACACACACACACACACACACAGATAATATCTTCGTCCCATGAACTTCTGCATTACATTGCGATTTTATAATATTTCACTACCTTCGCTTTAGATCAGACGTTAGTCAACCCAAGGTAAGTTTCACCTTTCAGTATTAACAGAACATGTGTACATAAGTTTCATAGTGATGTGCAGAAACCTCCGTTCATATACCCTATCTGACGCGAGCGTCTGATGTCCCAGATGCTGAAGACAAGGAAACTTCATGGGGTGTAAATCGCGATAAGCCAACATAGCTACACTTAGCTACGCCTCTTGCAAGTGTACTAGAGGGTGTCTATTATTCTACAGCACTGGTTATGTGGAAAGTAAGAAATACTGACTTAATTCTGTTATGTGGTCTTGGGTAGCGTCCGTGAGAAGTAATTGGTACGTCCTCGGTCGCGGGTTCGAACCACGCTACCGATTAAATTATGATTTATAAACAGAATTGGCGCGTGAAGGCTTCCAGTATAAGAAGCCACCCTCATTCAGCCAACGGCCTTGTCAAAGAGGGCAGAGGTGTGGACAGAGGTTCAGGACACACTCGTGTCTTTGGAATGGGAAATTGCCCCCTAAAGGCATAAGAGTCAGCAATGGTCAACGGAATGAGATTGCACAAGGCAATGTAAATCGCTGCACTGAAGACACACAACGTTCATTCACAGGACATGTGGCCTGTAACTGAAAAAAGTGTCATGATGATCTCTCCATTCGTCAAAGATGCCGAGATAGTCCAGCATTCTGATTTCTGGGAGAGGACTGCCAAGGGGGAGGTGACCATGAGAAAAAGACAGAATAATCAACGAAAGGCTAACATTCTACGAGTCTGGGCGTGGAATGTCAGAAGCTTGAACGTGGTGGGGAAGCTAGAAATTCTGAAAAGGGAAATGCGAAGGCTCCATCTACATGTAGTAGAGGTCAGTGAAGTGAAATGGAAAGAAGACGAGGTTTTCTGGTCAGATGAGTATAGGATAATATATACAGCAGCACAAAATGGTAAAACGGGAGTAAGATTCGTTATGAAAGGGAATGTAGGGCAGAGAGTGTGTTACTGTTGTAGTTGCTGATGCCATGAGGTGTAGTGGGTGGAGGTAGAATGAGCCGTATTAAAACTCGACGAGAATTTTGCAAATGATTTATTTGTTTCCACTACAGTGACCCATTCACCTCGGTCTGCGTCACAGGGTCCCGCAGTGCTGAGGCCACCGACCCAGCGACCCAGTGCAACGCGCTGCTGTGTGTCGGCCTTGTATGACCGAGTCTTGAATGCCGGACATTTGCCACGCCGGACATATGCCACACTTGTCCCTTCACCAGGTAGCGATCCCTCAGGTAAGGGACGCCCTTCCTCGAACGTCTTCTGTCCGCTTTCAATCCGCTGTCTCCACATCTTACTCGATACAACCAGTACATAAGGGACCTTCTTCTTCTTCGACATCTTGGCGAAATACAGAGCTTCTTTTCCGAAATCGAAATATTTATGACTTTTGGGAAACGAAAGCAATACTGACGATTATGTCAGTATGTAATTAGTTCTGCCAAGAATAAATATAGATCCCTCTGTCTGTACGGTAGCTTCCTTTCACGCTTACTGATTGCGATAGAAATGGTCCAGCGCCATGGGAGCAACAAGAAAGGAACGCTGTAAAGAGAATGCGAATGTATGCTAATCATTTCTTTTTGATCGCTGCATTTGTGCCTACTTTAATTACTACAATTGCATGCCCAAAAAACAATAAGGAAAGAAGAAATGGGTATGTGAATGTTTGAAAAGAAGAACGACATGCTTCATATTAATTAACTCTCTAAAATCCGATATTCCTTGCGGTGAAACATTAGTTAATAAAGTGTAGCAGGAGAATGTTCAAAACATGACTGAAAATACGTTCATAAACAGAGATAAGAACATCTATGATTGACGTGTCATGTAAAGTCGACGTACAATTTTAAAATGTTAGAAATAAGGAAATGAAGTAATACAGAATGCTATGCTTGTACTATCGTTGTTGTTCTATATTGTTTAGCTCTGGCATTTACAGGGTCACAGACAAAGCATCCTAGGTTTTGGAGGGAAAAGCCGTAATTGTAATGACCTCCACTACAACAGAAACAAGAAGCACAACTTAAGGAAAAATAAAGTAATGTGTGTTCCAGCTCACAAGCGACATTGAAGCTGGTAGTTCCTGTGACATATTATGGACAGAGGTTATATTCGACAATCGGAATAAAATAATAACTGGTTCCTTTTACCAGATGAAACAGTTGCTGAACATTTCAAAGAAAATTCGAGTCTCATTGCAAATAGGTACCCTACTCATACAATTATAGTTGGCAGTGACTTCAATCTTCCTACCATATGTTGACAAAAACACATTTTCAGACCCTACTGTAGATAGACAACAATTTCTATAATTGTTCTAAATGCTTTTTATAAAATTATTTGAACAATTAGTTCACAAGGCCATTCAAATTGTAAAAGCTTACGAAAACACACTTGACCTCTTAGCCACAAATAATCCTGGGCATCACGACGGGGACAGGAATTAGTGAACACACAGTCGTAGCGAGGCTTAATTCCATAACAAAGAAATTCGCCAAAACTAAACGAGAAATATACATATTTATAAAAGCAACTAAAAATTCGGTTAACGTCTTTCTAAGAGAGAGTCTCCAATCCTTCCAAACTATGTAAGTGAAGACCATATGTGGCTTAAGTTCAAAGAAATAGTATCAACAGCACTCGAAAGATTCATACCAAATAAATTAATATCAGATGGAACTGACCCCCACGGTTCACAAAACACGACAGAAAGCTGCTGCAGGAGCACCGAAAATGGCATGTATAATTAACACGAGCGCAAAATCTCCAAGATTGGCGAAGTTTCATTGTGGCTCGAATTTGGTGTGGATTTCAATGCGAGATGCATTTAATAGTTTCCACAACGAAACTCTCTCTAGAAATGTGGCGATAAAATCCATAGAGATTCTGGTCCTATGTTAAGAAAACCAGCGGAAAGGCTCAGTAAGTACCTTGACTGCGGGTCGGGCGGCGAGTGAGGTGGAGGAGGAGGAGGAGGAGGAGGGGGAGACAAGGGACCGAACCCTTCGGAGCAGGTAAAATCGTGGCAAATGTCCGGCGTGGCAAATGTCCGCACACCCCGAGTGGGCAGGGCTGCGTCGACAGCCGGCTCAGCGGTCTTCTTCCCCGTTGACTCAGCGCTGCACCGCTGGTAGCCGCCGAGCGGCCCACTGCGTCCTTCCTCGCTGTCGTAGCTGGCGGCAGCGAGCCGTGGAGTGGCCTGCCGCTGGCTGGCTGGCTATGGACCCTGTGGTGTCACCGCCAGACACCACACTTGCTAGGTGGTAGCCCTTAAATCGGCCGCGGTCCGTTAGTATACGTCGGACCCGCGTGTCGCCACTGTCAGTGATTGCAGACCGAGCGCCGCCACACGGCAGGTCTAGTCTAGAGAGACTCCCTGGCACTCGCCCCAGTTGTACAGCCGACTTTGCTAGTGATGGTTCACTGTCTACATACGCTCTCATTTGCCGAGACGACAGTTTAGCATAGCCTTGAGCTACGTCATTTGCTACGACCTAGCAAGGTGCCATATTCAGTTACTATTCTGAACAGATAATATTGTGAATCATGTACCGACAAGAGCGACGTCCATCATTAATGGATTAAAGTTAAGTATCAAACTAGCTACGTCCGCTTTCTGAATTCTAATTCCTTGTCATGTTCCAGACTTCACATCAGTAGAGTCCTTCCCTCCTCACGCCAGCCTGCGTGAGCTGAAAAGCGTGCGTTTCGGCCTCCTCTAGTAACACGGTGTTGGCTCTTCTGCCAACACAACATAACCAGCGTCGGCCTCAGGAGGTCGAAACAGTGACCTGCCGTGGACTAGAACGCTGGCGCCCCGTCTGCTGCTGTGTGCACCCAGTGGTGTGACACGCCCCGCCGTCCAGGAGAGCTGCCGCACTTGAATGAATCTCGTTAGAAGACAGCACCTATTTATACCCGGCTGTGCGCCTCTGTTTTGCTAACTCGCAGCTCTGAGTCACGTACGCACAACACCTGGGTTGCGCCAGTGGGCCCCTTCTGCCTGTAGCTTGCGCCATGCAAACTGCTGCGTGTGCCTTCTCCGGCAGTTCTACGCCCCTGCGGCCTCTTATTTGCCTTCGCAACTGTTGGTATGCATATCCCACTGCAATCCGACCCGCACCTGGCTGTAGCTCGTGCTCCGAATATCTCACAAAACTAACTTTCCCTATCCTAAACGGTGGTGCCGCTTCACTGTGAACAGTTCAGTGATAGGCTTGTTCTTATCACAACTGACAGCAAACCAACACTGGCAACAATGGTTCCGGTATACACGCTGACGTCGCTGCTGGAAGACGAAGATACAGAGAAAGTATATGAGGATATTGAACAGGTAATACAACACGTAAATCTAATAGTCATGGAGGCCTGGAATGCAGTTGTACGGGGAAGCAGTAGAAGAGAGGGTTACAGGAGAATATGGGCGTGGAACAAGGAATGAGAGAAGAGAAAGACTAATTGAGTTCTGTAGTAAATTTCAGCTAGTAACAGCGAATACTCTGTTCAAGGATTACAAGGCTGCGTTCACACTGCCGGCCGGGCCGAGCCGAGCCTGGCCGGGCCGCCGCCCGCTTCGATATCAAACACACGGTTTTGAATTGCGGTGTTCACACTGGCGGCCGGGCCGCGCCGACACAGCCTGAGCCTCCCGGAGCCGAGCCGGCGACATCCCGAGTGTTTAATATTGCCGGCGCGAGCCGACCGCAGGCGCCAGTCTATGGAGCAGCACTACAGCTTCTGCAGTACACGCATCACACGTCTCCCTTCTGCTTTCATCACAAGTGTGACTGCACACGTCTTTTATTTTAAGATGTTACCTCACATTTCACAATCAGTGAGGAAAAATTACGTTTATTATAATGATACATGCGAAATTACTTTTATTTTATTTATTTAATCTGCCGTATTTACATGCATTTACAACAATAGCTTGCCAGCGATCGCATTTACTTGTAAACGGAGACAGATATGAGTGTCACTGAGGGACGGAAATGTGTCCCTACCAGATGATAATGCATTGTAAAGTCATGCTGTGGCAGTTCCTTATCAGTGGAAATAGAACCACTAAGTCAAAGGGCATTATCTCAAAACTCTTCGCCTATCAATCTGTCTATCTTACAAGGAAATGAAAAGAATTCTGTGAGGTCATCAGTGGCTCCACATGATGAACCATTACCACTGCCAAGCGCTGCATCATGAAGTAAAAAGAAGAAAAAAGTTTGAAAATTCTGAAGGACTATTTCTGCGATTCTTCGTTGAAGGCACAGCAAGACATTACCCAAAATGACGAAGCTAATTACTTCCTAATGATTCTCAGGAGTCCCATAAACTCTCTTCCCCTCAGAGGTAAGCGTTTGTGAAATTTAAAATACAAAAGCATGACTACAATTAATTGGAGGTAGTGAATGCTGTACAAAGTTCTACTGCAAACCAAAAAGTGTGTTCTTACGAATCTTACCTTATCGTTATACACAATTTTTCTTCTGCTGTTACACTTCTGCGAAAATTTGTGTTCTGTTTAGAAATTTTGTCTTGAATGTTCTGCAGCACATGCTGAAATGTATTATGATTCATTCTGTAATTTGAATAAAATTTTTCAGGATAGTTTTTAAGTTCTTCATATAAAGAAAAAAACTCTCCTAAATGTCTGTCGCTATTTATGGGATGAATCCATAACCTCCTAGTTTTTCTGTACTTCAAAACTCGACGAGTTACTGCAGAGTCAAAACAATACCAATAAAAGAGTGAAGACATTGTTCTACACGACAGCACAGACTAGCTAAAGGTGAGCAATTGTCGACTGCAGCTGCGTTTTCTACTGACTTGCTTGTCAGCTGTCGAAGGGTGGGGATCTTATTAAATTTATTTATTTGGCCTCCCGCTAGCCATTTAGCCAAAGAGTGGGGATTACCTTGACAGTGCAGCTCAGCCCGCCAAGGAAGAAAAAAAAACAATGAAGAACAATGAAACGCACATCTGTGCCGATCTATAGTAGTTTCATTAACTCTCCATTATTTTTTCTGCCAAAGTAGACAACGAGACTACAGAATTGCGCTTCAGTTATCTTTTAGTTCGAAATACGAAATGTACATCATACTAATTGTAGGATGTTGATGACAAATAATTGTTTGTCTTTTGTGATGCAACGTGTGGCCAATTATAAAAGCATAGCAGATGATTGTCCAGTAGCCGAGGGAAAAATTCTTATACATTTGGATTTATCTAGAGAATGAGAGCATTAAAATAATAAGAGGGGCCGGCACTAGGTCTGCGCTGATCACTAGTAATTAGTTTTTTTTCTGTGCTGCATTATATGACTACACTAAACCAAGCTGTAACCGCGCGAACTCCGTGGCTTTCGGACGCGGCTCTTACGCCACTGAATAGCTCGCATTACTTGAGACCAGAGACAGATATCAGTATCATTATCATTTCAAAAACCTTTTGGTACTTTTAGCTACATTTCATTCACGACAATGTATGGTCTAAAACGGATCTAACAGTAAGCTACCCGCTACATAACTTTTTCACTACAAGATTTGTAAATCAACTGCACAACGTTGACAAATAGCGTCATTTCACAATGACTGTTAAGAAATATGGAAAGATAAATGACTCAATACGAAGCTAAGATGTTGCACTACCACATGTACAAAAATCAGATTCTTTAGCCGCATACTTTCTTCAAAATCGATTGGGAAGCGTTACGAAACTAAGAAATCACGGGAAACGAAAAGTAGACTTTTTCTTCTTTCACGACGTAAGTAACGCTTTTAAGGAAAAAATAAGTTCAGAAAACGATGTGGCGAAGTCTTATATACCGCTAAGAATTTTTAAAACATGAAAATCGGAGAAGTGGATTTTCCCCCATTTCGCCGTCCCGGCTCGGCGCGGCGCGCAATGTGAAAGCACTACTCGTCGGCCTGAGCTGGCTAGGCACGAGCCGAGCCAGTACGCGTCAGCCCGGCTCGGCCCGGCCGGCGGTGTGAACGCAGCCTTAGATTAGTCAGGAAGAATCAATACACAAAAGAGTGGGATACAGAAATACTTAGGAACGACGAGATACGCTTGAAATTCTCTACGGTTATAGATACAGCAATAAGGAATAGCTCAATAGGAAGTACAGTTGAAGAGGAATGGACATCTCTAGAAAGTTTAACCAGAGAAGTTGAAAAAAGAAACATTGGCACAAAGAATGTAACTGCAAAGAAACCAAGGGTATCAGAATAAATACTTGAGCTGATCAATGACGAAAGGAAGTACAAGTATGTTCATGGAAATTGAGGTACACAGAAATACAATACAGCGAAGCTAACACGAAATGGCTATGGGAAAAATGTGAAGAAATCGAAAAAAGAAAAGATTGTCGGAAGGACTGATTCAGTATGTAGGAAAGTGGAAACAAACTTCTGTGGAATTAAAAGCAAGGGTGGTAACATTAAGAGTGCAACTTGAATTCCACTGTTAAATGCAGAGCAGTGATCGGATAAGTGGAAAGAGCACACTGAAGGCCACTATGAGGGGGAAGATTTGTCTGATTTCATACAAGAAGAAATAGGAGTCAGTGGGAGATCCAGTAATAGAATCCGAATTTAAGAGAGCTGTGGAGAACTTAAGATCAAATAAGGCAGAAGGGATAGATAACATCCCATTAGAATATCGGAAATGATTGGAGGGAGTGTCAACAAAACGACTATTCACGTTGGTGTGTAGAATGTATAAGTCTGGCGAAATTCCATCCGACTTTCCCGAAAAATATCATCCACACAATCCAGAAGACTGCAAGAGCTGACAAGTGCGAGAATTACCGCACAATGAACTTAACAACGCATGCATCAGAGTTGTTTACAAAAGAATAGAAAAGGAAATTGAGAATGTGTTAGATGATGATCATTTTGGGTGTAGTAAAGATAAAGGCACCATAGCGGCAATTCTGATAACGCAAGCAAAACTGAATAAAAATCATGACCGGTACATATGATTTGTCGACCTGGAAAAAGCGTTCAACAATGTAAAGTGGTGCAAGATGTTCGAAATTCTACAAAAAATAGTACTAAGCTATAGGGAGAGACGGGTAATATACAATATGTGTAAGAGCCAAGAGGGAATACTAAGAGTGGACGACGAAGAACGAAGTGCTCGGATTAAAAAGGGTGTAAGACACGGTTTTAGTTTCACCCATACTGTTCCATAAGTACATCGAAGACGCAATGATGGAAATAAAGGAATGGTTCAGGACTGGACTTAAAATTCAAGGTGAATGGATTTCAGTAATACGATTCGCTGACGACATTGCTATCCTGAGTGAAAGTGAAGAAGAATTACATGACCTTCTGAATGGAATTAACAGTGTACTGAGTGCAGAACATGGAATGAGACTAAATCTAAAAAAGACGAAAGTAATGAGAAATAACAGAAATGAGAACAGCGAGAAACTCAACATCTAGATTCATAGTCAGGAATTATATTTCAGCGACGGTGGCCGCGCGTGGGCACGATCAGTAGGACGGAGGACGGAGTGGCGACGGTTGGAGGGAGTCGATTGGGGCGGCTCTGGCCGGACGGAAGAGGCAGCGGCTGTTGGCTCGCGACCGCCAGAACGGAAGGGAGAAGGCCCCTTCGGTTTTAGAACGTGACGCCCACAGGTGTCTGCGTTCGGTTGAAGGGGATCGTCTTCCATCAGAGTCGTTTTCCACTACTAAGTGATCTTTAACTTCTGGTATTCGATGAAGTGGTTGTAGTGCTGCGAGCCCAGAATCGAAATTTGGTCCTAGTTATAAAACTCTGACTGATGAGTTAGCTGATTTCCCGAAAGAATGACCCTGGGTAGTGTCACCTTGGTGGCAGTTGTTTCATGTTTATTCAGGTAATCTGAATGCCCACCGATATTTCCTGACATCTTCAAGGTAGTATCATTAAACTCCACCCTTGAACTGTGCACGTTGCTGTCGTCTCCGAAGTTGACCTAAGCAGGTCGGGTGTTTGGTTTACTGTCTGCGTCTGTCTGTCACCTCTTGACTTCGCGGTCCCTTTTGAGCACCTGGTATTTCGGTGCTTTTATAGCGACTGTAGTTTCACAAAGACACTGTACTATTTCACACTGGACATATAATTAATTTATTTATTAAAACTACCTGTCGACACGTGGTATCGAAAACAACTGTTAACACACACCTTAGTGTGTTCTGTCCGCCCCGATAGCTAAGTGGTGAGCGCGGTGGTCTGTCACGCCAAGGGGTCCGGGTTCGATTCCCGGCTGGGTCGGAAATTGTCTCCTCTCAGTGACTCGATGTTGTGTTGGCTTCACTATCACTTCATCATCATGAGTGGAAGGTAACGGAAAACCACCACTGGAATCACTTCCCTAAACGCTGACGAGGCTTCCCCCATGACTGCCTAAGGCAGAGCACAAAGTTTTTAGTGTGTTCTAGTTTTCCCGGCGTGAGGGCCACGCCTTGCAGAAGACAAGGCCGCTCTGACGGTGTGGAAGGACGCTCGGGCCAGCAACAACCGAGGATGATGGCTCTATAAACGGCTCACTGAATCATGAGCCACATAAGGCAATTTGTACGCATTTGCAAAATTGTCTTTCAAAGGGTAGTTTTTTTGTAAATGATTAACACATTAAGAATTTTTCTACTTGTTTAATTAAAGGGATCATAAGGTTTTATTAAGTGTGGTGGAATCACGGAGACATTAATATTTGGAAGTAGTTATACATAAATGTTTTTCTTAAATTGTTAATACCTTTTAGTAAAAAAAAAAAAATGTGCTGGCGTACACCTTCGCCAGCACACCTGTCGGCTGTAGGAAACATTGTATAGCAGGCGCTGGAACAGGTTCGCCTATGAAGAAAGAAGACCAAGACACACCCCGAGGCTACGTGCCGATAAAGCCGCTGGGGTAGCGTGCATATAGGTCGCCGCCGCCGACCGAGCTGTGTCAATCTCTCAATCTCTGTACCTCAGTACATCGCATCGGGACTCAGTTCGCATTGCATCCCAATATGTCGCACTCTCCTTTAGACTTCGACTGTGATAGTCGTCGCCTCGTAGCTGTGGGTGAATGTTAGTTATTGTATATAGCTGTGATATGGACACAAACATCATTCAACAATTGGTACGTGTTATTTGATGGCTGTTAACCATAGAACTTCAGATTGGACATCATTGAACATCTCAGTTGGTTCCTGTAATAAAGTGTATTTTAACCAAGTGTGCATTTTGTGTTGTAGTGAGAGGAAACCGGCCATCCACCTCTCCTCATCTAGCCAGGAACCACAAAACCGTACAAGAGGGCACAACAGTAGTAGCACAGAGAGAGCGTCACCCACTCTGCATTGTTCCAAAATTTATTCAAGGTAGCTGATCCAAGATGGCGGCGATAGATACAGCCTCATCGCAATGACGCCATGGCAGGAAGTTGAAATTCTGGTGGAAAAATAGGTCAGTTGGGCTACCTCCACTAACCTAAGAAAATGGCGAGAAAATTTAGGCAGGGAAATAAATCACTTGGGCTACCTCCACTAACCTAAGTCATCCAACTACTACCTCTTCCTTGGAATTAGCGGGAAAAGGACCCAGCCTGTGCTGGGCTGCTGGATAGGATGACAAAAGTCTTTATTTTGCATGCAGTGTTTATTTAAACAACTTGAGTTGTTATAGGCAGTAGCTCCATCCAGTGTGTTCACCATGAGGTCCAGAGTCCTACTGGCCTAGTACACAGTACTACCACCAGAGGGTGCTGTTGTCCCATGGTGGTCTGAGGAAAAATGGCAGGAAAAGGACTCAGTCTGTGTCCAGCTACTGGGAAGAGGAAAGGAGTGTACTTCTTTTATTTTCGAACAGTTTATTTAGGGACAAATTTCATATAGTTCATTTATTACCCTGATACAGAACACTCACCCGAGCATGCTTGGGGTCACAGTAAATAGCCTGAAGACCTGCAAACTACTGGTGAATCACCAAAATAGTGCAATTCGCTGATGTACAGACATGCAAACAACTCGTAAATTGTCAAAATAATGATTGTAAAACGCTATGCAATCACGCTCACTATTTATCAACTGTCAAAATAGTGCATTGTACAGCCCACAGACGTGTTCACAAAATAATGCAATAGACATGTTCACTACATGTAAAATTCGCGAAATAATGCATGAGGAATGCTCTGCAAACATGCTCACAACGCTTAAACAGCAGAAATAATGCAGTGCACAAACACTCATTGCATGTAAGAACGGTTTCGAACTATCATTAAGAAATTCAACAGCGACGTATCAGTGAAGTGTTCTGTACAGACGTCCCAAGGCGCGCAAGCTGGGGCCCTGCGAACACATTGGTCCACACTCTGAGATGACTCCAGCCATGCACGTGTTTACCTAACCACCGTTGCTCGCACAGTGATGCACAGATAATTTCCTAGCGATTCATCATCTCAAGCGCAGCTAAAAGGTTGCTATTGTTATACTATCGTCACATGTGTATGTAAATATGAGCCAAGTCTCCCTATGGATGCACCATAGAAATCTTTTGCAATGCTTTCAGAAACTACTTATGAAAATGGCCCAGAATACCACAGGTTGCATTCTTCCTAGCGATCCTAATGGTACTGTCAGTCTATTACATATTGGCCTATTCCTAGAAATCGTAAGTTTCGCAGAAGTAGTCGACGGTCGCTTTTGTTGTTGTTGTTGTTGTTGTTGTTGTTGTTGTTGTAGGAGCTTTAGAGATGTCGCAGCCTGTCAGCAACAAACACCACCATAATTGTTCATACCGTCTTTATACTACCTCGTGTTGCAGGAGCAGGCTTCGTTTGGCGCTGACCTTAAACATCGTACACTGTTGGCGGAGCAGCTACGATAACATGTTCCCATTTCCATCGAATGGTCAAAACACGATCCTGTTGCACTAACTCAGCTTAGCCTGTTTCTACACAGGCTGCAGAATGTGGCAGATGTAGCTCTCTCCGACTTCTGTTCAGTTTCGACTTAAATTGGAACAATCACATATGCAAGGCTGCAGGGATGGCAGTGTAGAGTATGAGGTGCGGTTGCAAGGTGTGTAGGGGTTATCTAAGACCACTTTGGATTATACACTGACGCACCGAAGAAACTGGTATAGCCATGGGTATTCAAACACAGTGATATATAAACAGGCTGAATACGGCGCTGCGGCCGGCAACGCATATGTAAAACGTTTGATCGGTTACTGATGCTACGATGGCAGGTTGTCAAGATTTAAGTGAGTGTGAACGTGGTGTTATAGTCGGCGCACGATCGATGGGACACAGCATCTCTGAGATAGCGATGGAGGTTTTCCCGTACGACCATTTTTCAAGTGTACCGTGAATATCAGGAATCCGGTAAAACATCAAATCTCCGATCTCGCTGCAGCTGGAAAAAGATCCTGCAAGAACGGGAGCAACGATGACTGAAGAGAATCGCTCAGCATGGCAGAAGTGCAACCATTCCACAAAGTGCTGCAGATTTCAATGCTGGACTATCAAGGAAACATCATCAATATGGGCTTTCGGAGCTGAAGGCCCACACGCGTACCCTTGATAACTGCCGGACACAAAGCTTTACACCTTGCCGGACACAAAGCTTTACACCTTGCCTAGGCCCGTCAACACCGACATTGTACTGTTGGTGACTGGAACCATGCTGCCTGGTCGGACGAGTCGTGTTTCAAATTGTATCGAGCAGATGGATGTGTACAGGTGTGGAGGCTGTTCTGGTGTAATCACAAGCGGCTGCATGAAGACGCAGAATGCAGGACCAGAGAAAGCAGTGAGATGACATCAGCCAATAGCCCGCGGGCTTAGACCACACCACGACAGGAGCGGCCTCTAGCCGTAGAGTCCGTGAGCGCCCTCCTGCCAACCTCGGCCGAACAGTGTTCGCACCATATCTATTGCTTACACAGAGATTATACACAGTAAAGGACTTATTTGCATGTCGCCCACCGCTTGTGACACGTTCTTATCAATACAAAGTTAAGTATTGTATATCTTCTTTATTGTAATAAAAACTATGAATGTGATTTGCTTGAATTTTTGCATAGCTATCCAAGAAAGTAGCATCCTTTAGGCACCCTATAAGCGACCACACACAGACAATCTCATGAATCCATGGACCCTGCAGTGGACTGTTCAAGCTGTTGGAGGCTCTGTGACTGTTTGGGGTCTGTGCAGTTGGAATGATATGAGACCCCTGATACGCCTAGATACAACTCTGACAGGTAACACGTGCGTAAGCATCCTGTCTGATCACCTGGATCCATTCATGTCCACTGCGCATTCCGATGGACAATTCCAGCAGAACACCCTGAGAGGTGGCATGAGCCCCATCTCATATTTCTATCTTACGATTTTCCTCTCTAATTGCATGCAGTGAAAAGTCGCTATTCCTTCACATGCGGACTTCCCACGCAGCGTCTCTCGTCACCCGGGTGGTCCGGTGACAGGTGGGGTCTTCTGATCTGGAAAGGGTTAAGCCGACGGGTGTGAGGAAGTCGAGTGAATGCTTTGCAGACGCCGACATTGTCAAAAGACACGCCCGGAGGGGTCTGAAGTAGCGGCTGGGCTAGAGGTTGCATTACTTCGCAGAAACGTAGCGAAATCACTTTCTGGCGGGCTACCAGCGAGGCGTGGGAATGACTTGTGTACCCAGGCAGTTGTGGCGGGAAAATTCCCGCGCTTTCTGCAAAATAGTAACTGTGATTGTCTTGCTCAGGGCGTAGCTCCGTGACGTAGCAAAATCAGCGCAGAAATTGGCGCCAAGAATCTCCATTGGTGGAATGGTAGTGCTCCGGCAATAGAGTGGAATTTTCCGCCGGTTTTCGAGATGCTGATTGGAACGTTTAACCAAGGCCACTGTCGTGGGGGCGGGAATGTTGTGTGTTCGGCCTGTACGGGTGCTCTAGGTAGTCGGCTCTCGCCTTTCGGTCGAGGACGTCGAAGCAACCAGCCATCACCTCCGGTACGCCAAATCGTGTTCTTGCTGTTAAGAAGACAGATTGGTAAGGTATGTCCGCAGCACCGGCAGACAGGGATTTTCCTAGGTGATAATCAGAGCTCAGCAGAGCGCGCCTGTTCGTCTTTTTCTAACTTTGTTCTGTCTTGGGTAGCAGCAATTAATGTGGGGTTGGCTATGTGTTTTCCCTTAAGATTTGAGTTGCAAGGAATTGGCTCCACATACCACTTCGTCATAATCCTCACAATCTAGTTTAGGGACAACTTCACATTCACGCCGTTTGTTTGAGTATCCAATTTGAGCCAGTTTGATGTATTGTAAATGTTTCATGTGTTTTTGTTTATTATTTTGTGTTTAGTCTTAATAAATCATACTGTTATTTTGGACAGAACTTTCATTGTGTTAATCGGTAGAGCAACCCTATCATTCCTCACTATGTTAATGAAAACTTCGTTTATTTAACTTATTTATCAAACTAAATTATTGCAGGTGCCAAACTCTCTTCTACTCCCGTGGCAGGGTTGATTAGAGTCAGTTCGCGTATTTTTTTCAATCCTTGTGCAACAGTAAAAGTCGGAGTTAGAATAGGGAGGGCTTAGAGCATCATTTACATATGTAGATTATAGAAGAATTTAGTGTTAAATACACTGCTAGCCCCGGCACCTCGCATAAAATGGCGACCCTTAGCCTCGGATCTTTCCTGTGAAACGCTGATAAGGAAGTATTATTAGTAGTAGGGACATTCAGAATTTTTTTTGCTTAATTTTTTTAATTGATTAATACCCAAGTTTTTTTTTTTTTTTTTGTAGTTACGTGTTTAGTTTTTATAAGCGGCGCATGATTACTGTTTTTGTTTTCAGTGTATATATTCTTTTGTTCATTGTTTTTGTGTTCCTTTGATGGTGTGTCCGTATCACATCCCACTTTGTCGGGTTTGTGTGCGGTTTCTGTACCACAACAAATCGTGCGTATAATTACAGCGTTGGAGAGGCGTTGTTGATATTTTACGTCTATGTGTAAAAAATATATGGAGTAGGTTAATTTTATTGTTCATTTTAGATAAATTTGTTTTTCATGAATGATAACGAGAAGTAAGGCACGACTATTATCGAGCGAAGCTAAAACAAAAGAGGATAGCATAATGGATAAGGGGCAGTTTACTGACGGGAATAGGTTCAGAAATGAGATGGGCACATTTTTAACAGGACAGGAGGCCAGGGTCATTGATGAGGAAGGTGATTTGGACGCGATCTCAGAGCAGCTTTGCGGCCGTGATTATGATAGTGAAGTAGAGGATGAAACAGAGACAGGCACACAGGTCGAGACGGTAGCAGAAGTTTATAATCAAACGAACGAGAGCAGACAGGGGCTAGCTCGGCCACGTCAGAGCTCTAGCGCCCAGGTGTCCAGAGTTACATCTCCCACGTTTGAAGAGGATCAAAAAGATTACGTAAACCCAATACTCAGCTTCCTACGATCAATGAAAGAAGAAGCTGACGAACAACGTAAGAAGGAGAAGGAAGAAGATGAGAAACAACGTAAGAAGGAGAAGGAAGAAGCTGACGAACAGCGTAAGAAGGACACTCAGGAAATAATTTCGCATATAGGAGAAATTCGAGGGAAATTACTAACAATAAAGAAAGAATGTGGAGAAGTAAAACAAATGTCAATGGCTGCACAAAAAGTAGCAGGCCTGGCCAAAACGGCAGCAATAAGGGCAATGAAAGTCGCGGAAGCAACTTCTAAACTCGCAGGGCGCTTGCGACGTACAACACAATCCCACTCAAAATCCCTAGCATTCTTAAAAACTCAAGGTAATATCGCGGTTGCGAACACCACGAAACGAAGGAAGAAGTAGAGAGTCGGATAGCAAAACTAGAGCAAAACGGGCACACGAGCACTGCGCGTTCGGATACCAATGATGGAATACACAGAATTGTGTCTCCGAGGAAAAGCCCGCCGTGCTCTAGCCCAATGACCGAGTGCGGAACTAACAATGCACACGCAGAAACAGCGAGTACTAGCTCCAATAATTATAGCCCACTTAGGAGAGTGAATTCTGAGTGCCACTTCCACTGTGATACAGAGGTAGCACATCACAGTTATCAGCAAGATAGAACAGGACACTCAGCAGACGTGCAGGTATCGGAAACGAGTGACAACACCAGTGCGAGGATCAGACAGGATTTTGATCACAATCACTTCCTGTCGATACTAAAATTCCAGAAGTTCAAAGAAAATGGAGGGTCGCTGCATCCGAAGAGCTGGGTGTTGCAGTTTACAAATTCATTACCGGCATCATGGCCAACCCAGGCAAAATTAGAATTCATGTGTGGACACATCGAAGGCCAAGATGCGGAAAAGATGCGGGGTGTGGCAGTGACGTGTCGGACTTATCAGGAATTTGTTGGTGCATTCCTGTGGACCTACTGGTCAAAGGAAACGCAAGACAGGATTAAAGAGTAAATAATATTTTGTCCTGAACTGGAAGTGTCCGGGCATAGGAGCGCAACCAAATTTCTTGATGATTTACTCAAGAAGAATCAATATTTAGATAGTCCATATAGCAACGGAGAAATCATTAAATTTTGCTGTTCCAAATTGCCAGTTAGGTACCAACAGACACTTGTCGGGAAGTGTGGATCTGACATAGAAGCATTCAAGAGTCTATTGCGCGAACTCGAAGTAGTCTTTGATAAACAAGACGCAAAGGACAGGAAGAAGGGGCAAAGTAACAAATACCACGGGCCAGGAAGGGAAGACGACAACAGATTGCATAATCGCACTGGTCAGTTAGGAAACCAGGGTTACGGAAGTCAAGGTTACGCTATTCAAGGTTATGGAAACCAAAGACACGGAAACCAGAACGTCAGGGAGCAGGGTCAATCTAGGCAAGGAATCTGGGATAGGAGGAATAACGAACGGCAAAGCGACCGTAATTGGAGAGAGCGAAACCAAGGACAACAGTGGAATCAGGAGATTGAAACTAGACCCGCAAATCCTAATGCACGTCAGAGGAGGGGGAGCTTAACAAGGGATTGACGCCAGACTAGTGCGAACACAGGCCGCCGGAATTTCGCACGTAATCTCGGACCTGGCCAATTACGGATGATACATTACGAAGATTTATCAGAAATCCTGCTCGAGGAACATAAAGCAACTCCTCGACAAGATCGGCAGCCTCTTATCACAGTAGCAATGGCTGAAAAGAGTATGAATGCGATAATAGATAGTGGAAGCTACATAACAGCAATATCTGAGGCAGCATACAAGAGGTGCTCTCAGGAGATGGACTGGCCTGTCCTATCGGTTAAGAAAACCAAAATAAAAGGGGCATTAGCGGGTAAATGTACGGAGGTCACCCACCAAACAAGACTGGAATTCTACTGCCAAGGACACAAAATAGAGTCTAACTTCTGGATCGTGCCAAATCTGGCGATCGACATGATAATAGGAACGGACTTCCTAAATGAACATGAAGCGATAGTTGATCTAGGACGAGTTGAAGTGGTTTTGAGGAAAGGGAATCGCGTCCACATTAAGTTCGACGACCAGCTGATCCCAGCTCAACTACCGTCTAACTGTGTACGGATAAACTATGCGTGTCTGAAAGACAGAAAGGAAGAACAGGTCGACGTTGCGGGTAGGGGAGAGGACACGGATGAGAATGAAGTCGGAATAATGGGAGAAATAAAGGAGAAAATAGGAGAAAAAGTGGAAGCAATAAAGAATATAAGGTGCGACCACCGCAAAGAACTTCATAAATTACTAGTAGAACATGCGGAGGTCTTCCTTCCCAAGGCAGGATCAATAAAGAACTTCCAATATGAATTTCGTGTACGTCCGCACAACCAGTTTCGTGTGCCACCCTATCCAATCCCCTTGGCATATCGACAGAAAGTAGCAGCTGAAATTACGCGAATGCTGAGTGAAGGAATAATAGAACCTACGGCTTCAGCCTATAATAACCCGTTAAGAGTAGTCGAGAAGGCAGATGGTAGTATTCGTTTAGTCTTGGACTCGCGACAAATTAATACCATAATAGAACCCGAAACAGACAGACCGGAACGATTAGAGGAACTCTTACAAAACTTCCATGGAATATCAATCTTCTCATCAGTTGATCAAAAATCGAGTTTCTGGCAGATCGAGCCCCATCCAAATTGCAGACAGTACACAGCCTTTTTAGCATTTGGAAGATGTTACCGGTTTCGTCGTCTACCATTTGGTTTGAACGTTTCATCTGCCGCATTCATTCGGGGGCTGAACGGCATACTAAGCGATAATTTGAAACGTCATGTCACCAGCTATGTGGACGATTTGCTGATCGCGGAGAAATCTTGGGGAGAGCACAATGCGGTCCTCGGTGAACTCCTTGCGACATTCAAGGAATACGGAGTGACTATCAGTATCGAAAATTCGAATTTTGGCCCTCTGTCAAATTTCTAGGACATATCATTACGGGTGAGGGCATTGCGCCAAATCCCGAAAAGATCGAAGCGATTGAAAAGTTTCCCATTCCTACGACAAAGAAGCAGTTAAGGGGGTTCTTGGGGATCATAAATTTTTACAATCGCTTTATACATGTCAAAACTCAGAGCAGTCCTAGGTTGCATCAACTTACAGGAAAGAAGATTCCTTGGGAATGGGATGAGGCGGCCGAATCCGAATGGAAAGCATTAAAATTCGCATTATTACAAGCACACATCCTATCACACCCTAATTTAGCAGAAGAGCTTTGCATAGTAACGGACAGTTCATACTCAGGTCTGGGTGTCATGGTGTTCCAAGACTATGTACATGAAGGAAACAGGGTGTGGAAGACAATTCCGTTTGGTAGCAGAGTACTAGCCAAGAGTGAGAGGAATTACTCAGTAACCGAGTTAGAGGCGCTGGCTATTGTATGGGCGTTTGAAAAATTCAGATACCTTCTGTTTGGTCGCAAGACGAGGGTCTACACAGACCACAAGGCACTCGAGTTCTTGATGACTGCAAAGCTTAATCACAGGCGGCTCATTAGGTGGGCATCATATCTGCAGCAGTACAACTTTTCGATAGAATATATCCCCGGCAGTCAGAACATTATTGCAGACGCCTTATCACGGTCACCGATCGGATTTGAGCACAACATTGAAGAAGATCTGGAGGAAAATCACTACTGCCTTTTCTATATGCAGAAAGTAGCCTTTGAAAATTTTATTACCTGTAGAATGCAGGATATCAAGAAGGAGCAAGACAAGGACCCTGCCCTAGTGTTATTGAAACAGAAATGGATAGACAGAAGACACGCCACCATCAGCCAGTTCTACCTCTTGCGGAAAGGCATAATTTTCCACAGAAATTATGCAAATGACACTGATTGGGGGGTAGGCATCCCCGAACACCTAATAAACAAGGTTATATGGCATACTCACCTCAGATATGGACACTTCGGACCACGCAAGTGCAATCTCAAGCTAAGGACCATGTGTTACTTTCGAAACATGGAGCGTCGAATTCGGAGGGTACTGTCGGTGTGTAAAGACTGCCAAATGGCTAAGCACATCACTGTGAGCATGCAGCCACCATTATACCCAATCGTACCGACCAAATTAAGACAATTAGCAGCAACAGATTTGATGGGACCTTTGCCAAGAACAAGAAGAGGATATACTTATGTAATAGTGTTTGTTGAACTAACGTCCAAATACGTTACCTTTACGCCACTGAAGAGGGCGACAGGACGAACTGTATCACGAGCCCTAATCCGGGATTTCCTACCACAGGTTGGTCATGTGAGTAGAATTATTTCTGATAACGGGCCACAGTTTAAGTCAAAAACATGGAAGGAGACGTTGCGTCGTTGTAAAATTGATCCCATTTTTATATCTTCACACCATCCGAGCTCGAATGCTGCAGAACGGGCTATTAAAGAACTCGGAAACTTATGCCGGTTGTACTGTAACAAACAGCACACGACATGGGACGTTTTCCTTAAAGACTTCCAGGAGGTGATCAATGAGGCACCCCATGGGATAACAAAATTGGCACTCATTACAGTACTGAAAAACCGGATTCCTAAGGATTTGATAACCGAGGTCGTAAACTTCCCACCAAGGGCGCGAACGCAGCACCAAGCCATAGTGGATTTGGCTCTCAAGAGGATACGGGCTGCAGCAGAGGTCAGGAAGAGACGTGCCGACAGGGGAGCTCGTCTACGACACTTCCAAATTGGACAAAAGGTGCTCGTTAAGTCTTTCCGACTTTCGAACAAACAAAAAATGAAATGCCAAAAATTCTATTCTGTTTACAACGGCCCGTACAGTATAAGGAGAGCAGCTCACCACAATGCTATGGATTGGAGACGCTGAAAGGAAAGAAGTCCATAGGACTCACCACATCTATCACATAAAGGAGTTCGCGGAATAGTAGTAGTGTAAGTGGTGTACATAGTAGAATGGGCAAATACATGAACCTTGCTATAGTAGTAGTGTAAGTGGTGTACATAGTAGAATAGGCAAAGATATGAACCTTTCTTCGGGGAACAATAATCGTTGCATTAATAGATTAAGATTGTTAAAGTATTAACACGCTGCGTTTTCTCGCATAAGAATTTACTGCTGTTAACTTTTTTTGTCTATGTTCGGGATCTCCTCTGTCGTTGCGATAAGAGGCACTACCTTTCCATGAGCAATGTTTTTGTCCTTTCCTATCTGGTGTCCATGTTAAGGGATAAAGATGAGTGACGAGATGTCGCACAAACGGGCGCATACAAGAACGTGCTCTTAGAAGCGTTCTGAGAAGTCGTGATACGCTCCATAGCGGCCACAACCAGTTCGTGAGACGTTCATACCAATGCTTGCAGGCACGCGTCAGTGCACTGCAAGATTGTGGTATATTGCGTGATTTCGAGGATGAATATGGGCAGTATAGTTTTTTCCAGAGCTGCGCCAGCATCGTTGTCTTGCAAGTCGGGGTGAACCTGTGAGCGTTTGACTCCAATGGTGCCCTAGACGAGAGAAATGCGGGCATAAAGCCTACCATGCCAATGTGCTGGTTGGGGATTTAGCGTGCTGCTCGTGACTGTCACAGATGAATAACCAGGGACTTATACTTGGATATTCGTGACATACTGTGTAGCTGGCGTGTGTTGGGCGACTGAATCCTCAACAGGAACCAGTCCTGGCTTGGTCATATTACATTGCCTCTGGAAAGGTGTGCTTTGATTGCGAAAACCGCATCACATAGAGAAGGAAGTTGCAACTATAAATTTATTGTCGTGTATAGCCATGGCTAACCCAGTCTCTGGAGTTTCAGTGAGGCGTAATGAAAACTCGGAGGTCATGTCGTACGGCGCGCACATCACTGTCGTAAATAGCGGCGAGCAGCGAGACATCTCAACGTAACAGGAATTATGTAAGAGCATTGTATAAGGTAAACAAACAAAAAAAGAAAAAAAAGAAAAAGGTACGATATATTAGGATAAGTTAAACTGTAGGATTTAACAATAACTAGATTAATATTGTGGGGGTTTTCTACCACAAGTGTTTGGCGCGCGCCTGTTGGGATGTTATTTTTCAGGTCATCAAATCACAGACCCAAGATGGAGGGACGACCGGCGAGCGAACGTAGAATAGTTGCTTGTTCTTTATAAGCTCAGTAAAACTTCGACCTGCATAATAACATAATTTCTTCAAAAGACAGAATGTAGATCGTTGGCAAATGGTAGTTAATTCTTGAGCATGTCTACTGTCGATCTATATAATTAATAGTAATATTAGTGCGGGCCCGCACATTTAGCTGTTCATCCAGTGTAGCGTCACACACCATGTACAGTAGTGAGACTGGTCTCTACACAAATATCAAGATAAATTATTTCCATGTCTAAATTTGATACACCAAGATTTTGTTATAATGATAGCCATAGATTAATAACTATAAAAGTAAAATAAGAGTGTCTGAAATGACAGACCATCAATGTGTCATTATGTAAATTTATTATAACATAGAAGGTCATGGGAAAAAGTTAGGTATAAGATTTTTGTCAGAACTGTGCAGATGACGGGTATCGTGGCAATGCAGAGGCCAGCCAGCGCAAAAACAAGAGGTCTTCGGCTACCTGCAAGAAGGCGAGCGTCCGGTCCTGCAAGCTGACAGTCACCGGGCCGTATACCTAAGGGATTAGGCGGGATCCTCGCTGGGCCACAAGCGAAAGTGAGGCTGGCCGTTGACACTGACACGCGACCCACACGCGACAGCCTGCTAGCTCTCTGGACGCGGCAGCCATTTGGAGGGATTCCCTGCGGCAGACCATGTTGTCGTGAGTACACGAAGAAGATCACATATTGTGTCAGAACCTGCGCCTCATGTGCCTCAGGACAGAAAGGGACGCTATATACTCACCTGTTTGGGTTTTTACAACTCACTAGCATTGGCCGATCTGCGTACACAAAGCAGTATCGTGCCACACTAACAAATGTATCGTCTCATTTCTAACTTCTCCTCTCTATTAGAGAGCAGTTTTAGCAATCGTCACTCCTAGTTCGATCCTGTATGGATGACCTCACACACTTGTGGAGTCACTCCACGTGCCATCATCCCTCGGCGAACTGCAATATTGGGAAACGTAAAATACTGTCCAGTGAGAGAAGAAACCTAGACTAGTGATGTATCCCAACAAGTAGACCTCAGAGACAATTAATCGACGTGAGGATAGCCTATCACTGTGTCATCCTACCGTACTGCCGTGATCATATGCGTGGGTCTTGGTGCAATCTCAACAGAGTACTGCAGATGCTCCAGCACACCCTATTGCCGTTGCAACAACGTAGCAACAACACCCGACGTTTAGCCCTATGTGATGTCAGTACTGTGGAATTTGTGAAGTGCTTCGAATATTTCTAACAATGTGATTTAGTGCCTCATTCTCAGCACAGTCATGAACTTTGTGCAATGTGCACGCACAACTTGATGCCCCATGAACCTTGTTTTTTTTCCTAAATTTCTTTCTCTAGTGTTGTTTTTGTAATCTATGTTATACCTTGTATGTGTTTGTGTTTTGTACTGTAATTCTTATTACAAATTACTGTATTGTTCTCCACACCATGTTTTTTTTGTATTTTGTATTTATTGTTGTGTGTATGCAAACAGTGTGCCTGAAGTCCCCATAAACTGAAGCAGATACCACCACTGTCATTGTGAATGGACCATCAGTTCAAAGAACATTTTGTAAAGGTTATTCTTGCTGCAGGGAGACAGAATGAATCAGAGGTTGTAATCAGATTCTGAAAGCTCACAAAGAGATTGTTAACTTAAATAGTATCATGTGTGAGTGAGTTCAGGTTAGTTTAACGATTAAAATTGTTGTAACATCTTGGGCATTTAATTGCGGAGCACTCCAACTCTGATTGTAAAGAATAAATTGCTCCATATTTGGCTCACATGCCCGGGCCATATTTAGAGAGTGAATGTCTGTGTGAATCGGTGTTTGGAAGGGGCTCCCTGAGTATGGATGTGTGATGTGGGTGTTAGTGTTCCATATTAAGAAGGTGATGTTGGTTACATCATAAATAATCCTCCCTCTATGAGCTGCATTTTTCAGTTGCAGTGATTTTCTTTATAAAGTGCGGCATGTGCAGCCAGTTTGTGAGATTGTTCTTGGGCGATTGACTCACTACCTTGCTCCTAAGTGAGCCAACCGCTCACCAATTACAATCTAAAATGGCGTAGGGGCTATGAGAGGTGGCATGAGCCCCCTCTCATATTTCTATCTTACGATTTTCCTCTCTAATTGCATGCAGAGAAAAGTCGCTATTCCTTCACACGCGGACTTCCCACACAGCGTCTCTCGTCACCTGGGTGGTCCGCTGACAGGCGGGCTCTGCTGATCTGGAAGGGGTTAAGCCGACGGGTGTGAGGAAGTCGAGTGAATGCTTTGCAGACGCCGACATTGTCAAAAGACACGCCCGGAGGGGTCTGAAGTAGCGGCTGGGCTAGAGGTTCCGTTACTTCGCAGAAACTTAGCGAAATCACTTTCTGGCGGGCTACCAGCGAGGCGTGGGAATGGCTTGTGTACCCAGGCAGTTGTGGCGGGAAAATTCCCGCGCTTTCTGAAAAATAGTAACTGTGATTGGCTTGCTCAGGGCATAGCTCTGTGACGTAGAAAAATCAGCGCAGAAATTGGCGCCAAGAATCTCCATTGGTGGAATGGTAGTGCTCCGGCAATAGAGTGGAATTTTCTGCCGGTTTTCGAGTTGCTGATTGGAACGTTTAACCACGGCCACTGTCGTGGGGGCGGGAACGTTGTGTGTTCGGCCTGTACGGGTGCTCTAGGTAGTCGGCTCTCGCCTTTCGGTCGAGGACGTCGAAGCAACCAGCCATCACCTCCGGTACGCCAAATCGTGTTCTTGCAGTTAAGAAGACAGATTGGTAAGGTATGTCCGCAGCACTGGCAGACAGGGATTTTCCTTGGTGATAATCAGAGCTCAGCAGAGCGCGCCTGTTCGTCTTTTTCTAACTTTGTTCTGTCTTGGGTAGCAGCAATTAATGTGGGGTTGGCTATGTGTTTTCCCTTAAGATTTGAGTTGCAAGGAATTGGCTCCACATACCACTTCGTCATAATCCTCACAATCTAGTTTAGGGACAACTTCACATTCACACCGTTTGTTTGAGTATCCAATTTGAGCCAGTTTGATGTATTGTAAATGTTTCATGTGTTTTTGTTTATTATTTTGTGTTTAGTCTTAATAAATCATATTGTTATTTTGGACAGAACTTTCATTGTGTTAATCGGTAGAGCAACCCTATCATTCCTCACTATGTTAATGAAAACTTCGTTTATTTAACTTATTTATCAAACTAAATTATTGCAGGTGCCAAACTCTCTTCTACTCCACTGGCAGGGTTGATTAGAGTCAGTTCGCATATTTTTTTTTAATCCTTGTGCAAAAGCAAAAGTCGGAGGTAGAATAGGGGGGGGGGGGCTTAGAGCACCATTTACATATGTAGATTCTAGAAGAATTTAGTGTTAAATACAGTGCTAGCTCCGGCACCTCGCAACCCTACACGTCCAAAATTGCTACAGAGTGGCTCCAGGAAAACTCTTCTGGGTTTAAACACTTGCTCTGCCCACCAAACTCCCCGGACATAAACATTATTGAGTAAACCTGGGATACCTCGCAACATGCTCTTTAGAAGAGATATCCACGCCCTTGTACTCTTACGGATTTATGGATATCCCTGGAAGATTCATGGCGTCAATTCCCTCCAGCAGTACTTCAGGCGTTATTGTGGCACTTCTGCGTGCTACACAATATTAGGCAGGTGTACCAGTTCCTGTGGCTCTTCAGTGTATTTAAGTGTTACGGAGTATTTTTGATGGTACGAATCTGGAGTGCAGCTTTGTATGGAAGCGACTGGGAAAAGAAGGGAATAGGATGTCATGGAATGTGGAGTTACCAAGAATACTGAATACTGGTTCGGTAGATCGCGCAACTAATCACGAGGTACAGATCAGAACAGAAGCGAAAAGAAATTTGTGGCACAACTTCATTAAAAGATGGGGTCAGTTGACAGGACACACTTCGAGGTATAAAGGAATCGTCAAATTGGAAGTGCAAGGGAATTGTGGGCATAAAAATAGCAGAGTCAAGCAGAGAGACGAGTATAGGAAGCACATTCAAAAGGATGTGGGTTGTAGTATTTTTTCTGAGATTGAGAGGTTTGCGTGGCGTGGAGAAAGGCATCAAGGTTTCAGACTAAAGATCACAGCAACGACTAATATTATCGGGAAAGTCAATTGTAACTATATTGGTGCTGCTATGTTACCATGATGAAGTCCTTTATTACTGTGTTTCTTTTGATAAGCGTTTCACTAAAAGTTCAGCGTTATTTTTGGTTTATGTTACCTCTACATTTTGAACAGGATCTGCTTTGTCGAGCATGGAGGTATAGATACCAACGCAGCGGCTCACCGTGTTGCGCCAGCGGCTGACCAATCTGTGTAATAAAAAAAAAAAAAAAATTGTAAAAATTTTCACGGTTAGAGTTTGAGAGATGTCATGCGACTTCCGCACAGTCATTCTCTCCGAAAAAGAAATACGGCAAGGAAACAAAGAGAAAAAAAGTATCAAACCGCGTGCCTCGAAACCGAAAGGTTGGGGGACGGAACATGGATTTTTCAAGCTGCCTTTAACGTAGCCCTCACTTCTCAATGACTGAAAATTCACCAAGGAACATCATGCGGTTCCGATTTCACGGTAAACTTTAGGGCCCTGTTCCCTGATAGGGACAGAAATGTCGCCAAGGTGGGGTCCAACTGAAAAGTTGTACTAAGCTGTCGAGCTGCACAAAATTATTATCATTATTGTTATTATTACTAACACAACTGCTAGATAAGGTCTGGACCAATCGTTAGCTACGTCCCTTTCACCTAATGATTCTAGATTACTAAGAAGAACGTATATTATGGTCAAAAGTTTAGATGAAGAATTAACATTGGAAAAGTTTTGTGCATGATAATTATAGCATTTTTGAGGATCTGAACAAAAGAAAACGTGAAAACCGATTTCTCACCGGAGTTGGAGTCGTTTTAAAACGATTTTGTGTGAAGATGTTGTGTGGTGATGTTTTACCGTTCATGTGATGTGGGTTATCCGCGTCATACCAGAAAATAAACAGCTGTCTTACTTAATGCCCAGAGAAAAAGCCAAAAAGGATTTCGAATACTGCCAAAGGTATGGCGTAATATTTGATTTGACATATAAGGGACGTTCAAAAAGAAACGAGCCGGAGGTATAATCAAAGAAACCAGTACCTGTATGTTAGAAGTATTGACCCTGGTTGTTGAGACACTTGTCCCACTGTGACACAAGGCGGCGAATGGCTTTCTCATAAAATTACTGGTGCTGCGATGTTAACCAGTTCCGCACGTACAGCTGGACGTCGTCGTCAGAGGTGAATCGTTTTCCCCTCAGAACCTTTTTAAGGGGACCAAAAATGGCGTAATTACAGGGTGAGAGGTCCGGACTGTATGGAGGGTGGCCGAGAACCTCCCATTTGAGTTTCTGCAGGAGTGCCGCGACTGTGTTGGCCGTATGAGGCTTTGCATTGTCGTGGAGCAGAATGACCCCACACGTGAGATTGCCTGGTCGTTTTGATCTGATCGCTTGGAGAAGGGTGGTCATGGTTTGCGAGTAACGTTGGGCATTCGCTGTTGTACTGTGCTGCAGGAAGTGAATCAGAAGGGGGCGATCTTGGTCAAAGAAGAACGTCAGCATTACCATGCGATTGGCAGCGTTGGACGATTGATGCATGCTGCTGCTAGCACTGTATAGTCACGTGAAGTGCACGCGTGCCCTCTAGCGACGGGCTGTGAACTTCCACGTTCCGGTCGAAACCACACCTAGTTACACAGGCCACGATATTACCCTCCTGTCACCGGTTTGCATATTCCAGATTTCGGCTCGTTTGTTTTTGAACGCCCCTTATAAAAGAGATTTCCCTGGACGAAAAATTATTTCAGAAGATGCATCTATTCCAAACAAGAAAAACGATATTGATTTGTGTCATTGCGATGACACATAACCTCGTCTCCTACCTTCATAACTTCACAGAAGCTCTCCTGCGATACTTGCAGAACTAGCGCTCTTTGAAGAAAGGTTACCCGGAGACATGGTTTAGCCACAGCCTTGGGGATGTTTCCAGAAAGGCAAAGGCTCCGGCGCACAGTTTTAGCCTGCCAGGAAGTTTCATATGAGCGCACACTCCGTTGCAGAGTGAAAATTCCATTCTGGAAACAACAGCTTGTTTAAAGTGGGCAACAAACCGCAAGTTTCTTATATTAAGAAGATATTGGCTCACCAAAGCTTGAGGTAGAATCAAATTTATGTGTTACATAAACTTACCGAAAATATTGCGCACCACAAGATCTTCTTCTTCTTATCCCTTCATGGATTACGTGATTTCAACTGTTCTGGTCAACAAGGTCTAGCCATCACGTCCATGGTCTTTCCCTTTGTCTCGTTCCTGTGGCTTTGTAGTCAAGAATTTAGTTTAGAAGTCCATTTACATGCATACTGCCTTCATGTCCTCATTACTTGTTTCGGCTTAGGGCTATTTTCTTGTGCATTGATTTAACATGTAATTCATTTCTAATGTTTTCAGGAATGTAAATCTGTTCATTCATGTAGTGATCATCTCTGGTACCACACTTAAAACTACGAAAAAATTTCACTTTCGCTTCCTGAATCCTGCTCGTATCCATTTGTGTGGCACCTGGCTTCAGGTAAATCGCGCGTAGTAGGTACTGCCATCACTTTGTGAAAAACATCTGTCTCCTTCGTGTTTTTTTTTTTTTTTTTTTTAGCATAGTTCTCACTGTTCGAACGATTGTATTAAATTTTAAGATCTTATCAATTTCAGTATCGAAATTTCGTTTTGTGTCACAGCCGAGATACTGCAGGTGGGTTACCTGTTCCAGTATAACATCACTTATTATTGTTTTGGTTGTTATTGGCAATTTTGCCAAAGGCTTGACGCAGTGGTAACATCAATTCTCGTCATATCACCGAAATTAAGTACTCTCGGGCTTGGTTCGCACTTGGATGGGTGACCGCCTGTGTCTATCGAGCGCTGTTGGCGAGCGATATGCTCTCAGCCCTTGTGACGCCAATTAAGAAGCTACTTGACTGATAAGTAGCGGCTCTGGCCACGAAAACTGATAACGGCTGGGAGAGCACTATAGGTGGTGACGTTACAGGGACTGTGTCTATCGCTATTTGTAAGCACAATTTGTTGAAATCTGTTATATTATTTTAAAACAGCTTTGTGTTTTTGTTTGCCAATAAATATGCAATGCGTAATGTTTGTCTTACGCAAATTTGCTATGTGACGTGTTTTTGAGCAAATTGTGTTCTTAATCAGTTTTACTGTAATCCAAAAAAATTAAACAACGTAATCTGGAAAACCCGTATGTAATGCCTATAATGAAATCAATCCCTCTGAAATTTACTCAGTCTCGTGAGCACCGAGTTCTACGGCCCTGTGCAATAAACTGATAAAATTCTATGTGCAAATAAACAATGATATAAATTTTTCTTAGCTCTTCAGTCGAAAAGGATGTAATGTTGGTATTATGTTCTCTCCACAGTAGGGATAGAAAATATTCAATCTTGGCACGGCGAAGTGCAATGCTGGCCGTAAAATTACTTCACACAAATAATATCAGTAGATTGGTTGATGAATGAATAATCTTGCAAACGTTCAGTGAAAACACTGGATATTGGCTCAGCGCTGTGCAATGCGGCCCGCATTGAAGCTGTGAAAACATTAACGCTTTTCTGAGTCTGGCACATTAATATTTTTTTGACTCTGATGGAAAAACGATTTCTTTAAAGAAATATTCATTGGCTTCAAATAAACACGACATGGAAGAGTATGAGATACTGATTAGGCGATATCCTAAGATCAAATGTTTTGGTTTGAAAATTTGTATTCAAATTAAAGTTTCTCCTTCACAAAATCTGATATGAAACATTTTACCTTATCTTCAAAATCAGTTAACTTCATAACTTTTCTACAGTTCTCACTTACTATAGTTATTAAAAACACTTGGATTGTTAGAAGATAAAAAGTCTGACATCCATTGACAAAATAGATTCCAAAATTTAACTTCTCTTTATCAGGACTACAAAACACACAAAATGTTACTAATTGGGTAGACCTAATCAGCTTATACATTAAATCTGATGCCAAATACATGGTTCCTAAATTCAAGGGTCAGTACTGTAAAAATTACCGAAAGCTACATTCAGTTGCTACATGTTGTTGTTGTTGTGGTCTTCGGTCCTGAGACTGGTTTGATGCAGCTATCCATGCACCTCTATCCTGTCCAAGCTTCTTCATCTCCCAGTACCTACTGCAACCTACATCCTTCTGAATCTGCTTAGTGTATTCGTCTCTTGGTCTCCCTCTACGATTTTTACCCTCCACGCTGCCCTCCAGTACTAAATTGGTGATCCTTTGATGTCTCAGATCATGTCCTACCAACCGATCCCTTCTTCTGGTCAAGTTGTGCCACAAGCTCCTCTTCTCCCCAGTTCTATTCAATACCTCCTCATTAGTTATATGATCTGCCCATCTAATCTTCTGCATTTTTCTGTAGCACCACATTTCGAAACCTTCTATTCTCTTCTTGTCTAAACTATTTATCGTCCACGTTTGACTTCCATACGTGGCTACACTCCATAAAATACTTTCAGAAACGACTTCCTGACACTTACAGCTATACTCGATGTTAACAAATTTCTCTTCTTCAGAAACGCTTTCCTTGCCATTGCCAGTCTACATTTTATATCCTCTCTACTTCGACCATCATCAGTTATTTTGCAAAACTCCTGTACTACTTTAAGTGTCTCATTTCCTAATCTAATTCTCTCAGCATCACCCGACTTAATTCGACTACACATTCCATTATCCTCGTTTTGCTTTTGTTGATGTTCATCTTATACCCTCCTTTCAAGGCACTGTCAATTCCGTTCAACTGCTCTTCCAAGTCCTTTGCTGTCTCTGACAGAATTACAATGTCATCAGCGAACCTCAAAATTTTTTATTTCTTCTCCATGGATTTTCATACCTACTCCGAACTTTTCTTTTGTTTCCTTTATTGTTTGCTCAATATACAGATTGATTAACATCGGGGAGAGGCTACAACCTTGTCTCACTTCCTTCCCAACCACTGCTTCCCTTTCATGCTTCTCGACTCTTATAACTGCCATCTGCTTTCTGTAAAAATTGTAAATATCCTTTCGCTTCCTGTATTTTACCCCTACCACCTTCAGAATTTGAAAGAGAGTATTCCAATCAACATTGTCAAAAGTTTTCTCTAAGTCTACAAATGCTAGAAACGTAGATTTGCCTTTCCTTAATCTTTCTTCTAAGATAAGTCGTAGGGTCAGTATTGCCTCACGTGTTCCAACATTTCTACGGAATCCAAACTGATCTTCCCCGAGGTCAGCTTCTATCAGTTTTTTCCATTCGTCTGTAAAGAATTCGCGTTAGTATTTTGCAACTGTGACTTATTAAACTGATAGTTCGGTAATTTTCACGTCTGTCAACACCTGCCTTCTTTGGGATTGGAATTATTATATTCGTCTTGAAGTCTGATGGTATTTCGCCTGTCTCATACATCTTGCTCACCAGATGGTAGAGTTTTGTCAGGACTGGCTCTCCCAAGGCCGTCAGTAGTTCTAATGGAATGTTGTCTATTCCGGGGCCCTTGTTTCGACCCAGGTCTTTCAGTGCTCTGTCAAACTCTTCACATACTTAAAACTAAATATACAAAATTTGATTACCTTACAAATTTGTTCCAGTTGCTTTACTTTTGAGTTGCGGTATCGTTCATCACTTTATTTTATAAAAACTGTATTATGCTGTGTGTAAAGGCCAACAACTAAATTCTCACAACTAGCCACTACCTTACATCCTATCTATAACAGAGTGTAACGGCAACTACTACTGCGCTTCGCGCACCCCTACTTACGTCGATTCTGCCACTCGGGCTCCATCTTTGGTTCAGTGTTGTCAAAAGTACAATCTCTTCTACATATGACAATCGTTTCAGGTCATTGCCGGCCGAAGTGGCCGTGCGGTTAAAGGCGCTGCAGTCTATAACCGCAAGCCCGCTACGGTCGCAGGTTCGAATCCTGCCTCGGGCATGGATGTTTGTGATGTCCTTAGGTTAGTTAGGTTTAACTAGTTCTAAGTTCTAGGGGACTAATGACCTCAGCAGTTGAGTCCCATAGTGCTCAGAGCCATTTCAGGTCATTTTTCATGAATTATATTACAAAATCGGGCTCCACGTACAAGTGGACCCCTCACATAACCTCCAACATTCTGACTACTTAAAGTGTGAGTGTGGTAGTGCGGTATACTGATTTATTTCCCAAAACCACATTCCACTTATTTACGAGGTGACTTACTTGGAATTTTGCAACCCCTCTTCTTTACGGTATAGTCGGCTGCTGGAAAATCTCTTGACTCTTCTCCATCGAATAGCGCTGGGTACAGGAACTTTCAAGCCTCTTTCTACTTATGAAATGAGTAGACATATAAACCTTCCTTTTCGTCAGTTAACGATGTGTTTGACTTTCGTGCACAATATTATTCATACTTTTAACATACATATGTAACTTTCTGTAAGTACCTCGTACCGTCGAACATTAGAAAGAAAATGAGTTACAGTTAAAAGAAAGTTGGCTGGACCACCATGACTTTCTTAAAATGAATCAGAAAATACGTCTTGCCTCTACCAAGGCTCTGAGCACTATGGGACTTAAAATCTGTGGTCATCAGTCCTCTACCAAGACTGAGTCAAGAGTTTACAAGAGAACTTTTTCAACTGTTCTCGTTTCACATGACAACAGTCAGTGACACAATAAGCACAAAGCTGCGTATAGATTCCATGGTTCTTCCATACACAGTCACTGTCACATTTATGGATTGCCAAACAGGTGCTTGTTGGTGCCATTCGACCGCCGCGTCTACTTTCTTCCCTCGACTGATTTTAAACCTGCACACACAAATATGTGACGCGCGGTATGTAGGATTTTACCATCCCACACTCGTATCTAGAATATAGTGTGTTCGAGACAGTAGAAGGCTGAGTGGTTCTAGAATTTACACAGAAATTCTTGAATCACTGCAAACCCTCCAGTGGGGTTTGTTAAATTTACCATACCGTTTGGATGTGCAATGGACACCAAATGTAGGGCAAATTTTTACACCTGTATTTACAGTATGAATAATAGGTATTACATAATCATTACAATTTAATCCTAAACAGTATAAATCACAGAGCTCTAGAGCAAACTGGTGCTCTAGTGCATAAGTAATAAATTTAAAGCCTGTCACATACAAAATGTTCTAAATTCATGTTGCTAGACGATGCATAACATTAGCGCAAGTAAGAGTAAAGTATATCTCTATTTGTCAAGATAATCATGGGAAAATGATAAAGGAAAAGTTGGTGCATGGCTGTAGATTATAACCATCCTGCATTTTAAAGTCCAATTCTTTGCAGTCTCACATCTGAGCAATAGCCGTAGTACGTTGGTCCAGCGCCCAAGAACAGCTAAACAAGTCACCATAGTATCATTGCAGCACAAAGGTGCAGTTGGTACCTGGCTCTATATTTACCAACACCCGAAGTTGGTTGCTCTCAGTACATCAGTATTGTGATGATGATCATCATCACTACATTTGAAACTGAAAATTCTTCATCGATCCATATTGTGCGTAGCCACATTGAAGTCTGACTGTTGATATCCAGTAGCTCCAGTGCCTTGAGTGAAGGGTGGAAATTGGATGGTGGAAGGTGGGAAGCAGTAAGATAGGTAAGGTAGTGGAACATATCGTAATATATGTAGCAAAATGTCTAAGGAAGCTCTAAATCAGCCTTTACTGTAGCAACATGACAAGTTCTAGTAAATGTAGGAAGAGTGAACAGTAAAGATAAAATATCCTGATAAAACCATGAACTGGACTAAGCCATACTGCTGTACATAATGGCATGTCAATTCTGTACAATATAATGAGAAGCATGGCAACTGTCTGCCTGTAAGTATAATAATTATCAAGAAATGTGGCATCAGTCTGTATGTGTGTACATCAATACTTGCGAACACTCTAAATATGGAAGACATAAAGGTTTAAGCAAACAAGGCAAGATAAAAACTATTGGTAATCCCCCTTGAACCATGGACCTTGTCGTTGGTGGGGAGGCTTGCGTGCCTCAGCGATACAGATGGCCGTACCGTAGGTGCAACCACAACGGAGGGGTATCTGTTGAGAGGCCAGACAAACATGTGGTTCCTGAAGAGGGGCAGCAGCCTTTTCAGTAGTTGCAGGGGCAACAGTCTGGATGACTGACTGATCTGGCCTTGTAACATTAACCAAAACGGCCTTGCTGTGCTGGTACTGCAAATGGCTGAAAGCAAGGGGAAACTACAGCCGTCATTTTTCCCGAGGAAATGCAGCTTTACTGTATGTTTGTAGAGTAGCACGGAGAGCTGCATCAAACCAGTCTCAGGACTGAAGACCACAACAACAATGGCTAATCCTACATAGTGACCTACAATGGCCTATATACCTATCATAATGTATATAGCAGTGGTTAGACGTATTAGAAAAATAGTGAGATGACAGCAAGTTGATTTTACATAGTACACAACCTGACAAAATATTTAAGAAGGTAATAAGAAATACTCATGGTATAGCTGCATGTGACCATTATATAAAGTATACATATTAATGGGAAGTCATAGGTTGGCTACAAGTGGCCGTTATAGGGTGTGCTTGAGTATTTAACTACCTAAAATTGTAGTGTAATTTTAAATTTTCTGGCTCTCAGTGGTCGTTTGACATAAATCCCTACACAAACTCCTCATAAAATGTCATAAAAATTAGAATGCTGGCTCTCAGTGGCCATTTGAGACAAATAATTACTCAAACTCCTCATAAAACGTCACGAAAATTAGAATACATACTCTCTGTGGCCTTGTTTATTCAATATTTGGATAGAATTACTTAAGTAAACCTAACAGTAAGATCAAGAATAGAATGGCTCCAAGTTGCCTTCTAGTTGGAATACAAACACATCTTAATATCTAAAACAATTGCATAGAAAATATCAATCAGAGGCTCAAAGTGGCCTTCCTACATACATAAATGCTGGTCTTAGTAGCTATAAAATGATTGGGGCTCCATGTGGCCTAGTACATGAAATACATGCAAATCTTAATATCTAAAACAATTGAATGTAAAATATCAATCAGAGGATCCACGTAGCCTTTTTACTTTCCATATACATCAAATCTGAGAAAGTATCATAAAATATCGTTTACCTATAACTTTATATGGCACTCAGAGACCTATGCATAATTCATAATGAGAATACGTAATTTGACAGCTTTTACAAGAACAAAGTCACAAATAGGAGTATTATAGAGAGGTATGACTCTGTATGGCCTGTATGAGAACATATTAGACAAATAACATCATAAAATCAAAATATGGCATTTTATATGTAAGGACACAGTATTTATAGGTTGTATAGCACCCTCAGGGCTTCATAAATTTTGCACGAGAAAATGACCTACCTCTAACAACGTGTTTAGCTACAGGGAAAGATATGGGAAGGAATGATAAGGGCAGTGCTCTTTATCTGCAAAGAAAATTATCAACAGTCAATCTTCATTCGTCTTGTGTCTAGAACTGGTATGACCAAAGTAAAGCAAATATGATTACAGTATATGCAAGCATAAAGACAGGAGTATCAAGTGCAATGTAGCTTACTGGTCAGATAAATGTAACATATCACAGTAAGTCATGAGATAAATATGCAAAGATGCGAATGAATTGCGGAAGTAGTTGAACCTGGAAATGTGATTATAAACCTGAAATAAGGCAGTCATACATGCTAAGACAAGAAGGCAGTACCATATGCAGTCTCATAAGGACTGGTGAGAAAAATGTTTTTAGGTGTAAAGCTTCTATGATGGTCTCCCACAAACACCTCCAATCATGTGGCACAAAGCAAGACAGATTTTCCTAAAAAGGAGTCGACGTATACAAAATACATGTTAACATCAGATAATATCATTACGAAAAATCACCAGTAAGTCAAAATAATCCTCATTCTTGGACTGTAGCTTAGGGCCACTGGTGCAGCTCAGGTCACGAACACCTATTAAATATTCTAATAAAGCAAAATGCAGAGAATAAAATATCCTTAATCATAAATCTTTGTCGGCAATCTATCTAATATAGCTAGTACACTAACAGGAAAATGTTTTATAAAGGCCCGCCAGGAAACAGAGTGAGAAGTGTCAGTGTTGTTCAGTATTCCACGTAAGATGCTTATGTCATGCTTTCTGTATAATGCATTTCCTGCACTCCTTAATGTCTGGCACATTCCACACTTTCATGTTCTTCTATTTATGAGCGTAATGGCTCGCTTGGATACAATGAGACTTCGGTACATTGGTTCTTCAAAATATAGAAAATGGATGAGTGTGTGCAATGGACATGAGTTACAGGGTACATTGATTTCTTAAATCCGCGTAGGTGAAAGCAAGTAAACCATCATCAAGTACAAGAGATACAGCAAATTAGAGCACAAGGCAGGGCATATGAAACATAGCAACGTAACAGAATGCAAAGAGTAACTAACCTAACAAAAAATTTAATGAAAATTCATCCGGCAATAAGCGTAAATGTCAGTAGTAATGGTATCTTGCATAGTGTGTGCAATAACACCATAGTGGAGTAGCATAGCATCATAAAGAGTATCACATTACATGGTATCAGCAAAGACAAAATAGCATCGGAAATAAATGAATAAAAGATGTATAGAGGCTGTATACCAAAGGACACAAATTCATATTACGAAATAGAAAATGTTTGAATTACCGTTTGTAGTGGTCAGACCACCCAAGGGATGTGATCTGCTGCAGACATGTTGATTAAATTTTGTCTCTTTCAGTTGTTGTTTTCATGTACACCTGTATGAAAACAGAAAAATGTGGAAAGCCCAAACTTAGGGTTAGAGAACCGATCTGGAAGATTCTCCCTACCGGGCACTTCGCCAATTAATAAAATGCAGAATAATCAATGAAGCGTGAAGACAAGGAACCAACAGCACTAGTATAAGCATAGGAAGTGTTCCAAGTAAAAGTCTGATGCGTTTGATAGGCATGTGAACTCACATGTAGAACTAAGTAAGCATCAGTTGAGAGGTACTAGTAAGGCAAATACCGACTTCTGCAGGACAAACGTCAAGTATCGTATTTCCTGTACAGCAGTAAAGAAAAATATACAATATATATGCTGTCTGTGGATTTCGTCAGTAGATTGATAACTTTCAAGGTGAAAGAAGAATTGTGGTTTGTGTAATTTACGTGGTCTTGAAGTATTGTTGTGGTATTCAAATGACGAGCAGTTTTACAACAAATGGAGATTGGAACAGAAATATGGGTCTTTTTGTAGTCTCGATTGATGTTGAAACATAGTGTGAAAGATTATTCAGCATTAATTCTTATCCTAGGAAGCTGACGTTTATGTCTTTTGCTGATGCTGTGAGCACTACAGCTTATTGTTTTCGCTGGTGTGGGATGCACTGCAGCCCATATGAGTTCAATTTATGAAATTTCTCTCTCGAAGATAGAGGCTTAAATAATTTTGATTATGGGAACGAAGGAAAGCTTGGTTTAATGTATTAAGTGTGAAACAAAACATTTGTCATTCAAACTATACGAGGTTTCAAATCTTTTCTGTCAGTTGTAAGTTCAATAGGATGTTAACATAAAACCGTTTTACAGAATGAGAGAGACCACAATTTGGCCATTAATGAGAAATAAATCTAGCATAACCATCACAGATGTTGTAACTCATTTGGAATCGGATGGTAAGTTAAAGAAGTCAAACAAAGTGGCAGCAAAACGGGTAATAGAAGGTAGTATAACTTGTATGATGAAAATATTTCTACCGTTCTCAGAGTCATCTGTGTGATTAATAGTTGCGATAAGGTAATTTTAGGTGAAATTGTCTTATTGTTTTATCTATAAACATATGAGTATGGTAAATGTATAACTGTGAGTCTCTTATCTGGTTTGTCAACTGGTATAAACGTTTTTACGTGTAAATAACCATTGTCCTTTTTTAGCACATACATATAAGAAAAGTTTGTTCATATGTATCATGTGACAACACATGTGCCACGAGCGTCAAGAAGAGGCCGAATTAAGGACAATGCAGTAGTGGTATAACAAAAATAATGTTAAAACACTGTGTTGAAATAGCTTGTTGGATTAACTAGTAGTGGGCTGAAGTAAAATTTTGAGTAATTCGTGTTTATAGGTAGTCAGTAGAATAGACAACATGTGTGCATGTGTGTGTGTAAATAACATGTGAACCTATGCTGTCCCGAGCCATCCTTGCACAAGGCATAATCCTATTTATTTATTTTAGTGAGTAAATAATTAGCATTTCATTAATTAAAACGAAGCTGAAGTGTTTCATTTTGAATCACACCACATTAGTGATGTGGACTCAGATAATTTTATATTCTCAGTTCATCTAACTTTTACTTGCAGAAATTAAGTCTCACTTTTATTCTTAAAAAAAGTGACAGATTGTACTAAGCGGTATTATGTATGACATTTTGTAATCACATAACCATGATGAACAACTTCTGTGAGTTCATTTGAGAAGGCGAAGCGAACCAGGTGATCTCCTACGAGGCAGGGGTTGCAGCCTGATGAGGGATTAGCCGCAAACATGCGGGTTTCCCAGCGGGACACACTGCCAGCCAGACCACTTCTGGAGAGCTCTTGACAACAACAGAAGGGTGCCGGGAACCAATTTTCCATACGCCCGCAGCTAATGACCTACCACACCGTGCGACCCTATGTGGGGCTGATGAGCTGAGACAGCAGGTGGTCAGCCGTGCAGAAATCCCTATGCCGGCAGTGCACCATGCCTATGTGACCATGACGAGACGGCCGCAGCAGGTGAGCAAAAGATTGGCACATACCAATAATGAGTGGAAAATCGGCCGGGAAGTGCACGCGCACGACTAAGTTATCTGTGAAAGAGTACTTATAATAGCGATGAAATGATAGAAGACTGATGATAAAGGGGCATGGAGCCCTTTGACAGGTATTGCCTCATGGAACTTAGAAACATCAACGGTGCCTGTTAACATTTCCTGCTGGATGCCTACTGTCAAGCGACAGCAAACCCTGTGCAGATGTTATCTGCTAGCTAAGGGTGGCACACAGAAGATCCTTTAAGTGCCATCCTTGTGCAGGAATATCAAAACCAGAGAGTTGAATGACGAAACTTCAGGGATTTGACAACACGAAGAGGAATCAGTCGACTCAGTGAGATGCAGAAATGTCTTCACCTCTGGCCACATGCTTGCTGTTAAGCGACCATAAATACTGGTCGGTGTTCTCTGCTTGCTAAGGAGGGCGCACGGAAGCGCTCTTAAAAATGACATCCTTGCGCAGGAACGTCCAAGCGACCATTGGTACACCAGACAGCTACGACGAATAGATCGCAACAAAGACACAAACATGAACTGCATCAATGAGATGTAGATAACATGGGCCACTTCGAAAAATTTTCATAAGATGGCAGAGACGGACAGATGGCACGTAGCATATGGACAGCATTCCCTACTGACAGCTGTGGTGATGAGCCCCTCCCGTTATATTGTACTTCTCTACAGTGGAACTACTACGTGTGCCAGTGAATACAGTGATCATATGGTTCACACTGCAACGCCTATTCGTGTGTTTCTTTCAGCTATACTGAATATCTTATTAAATTGTCAGAATTGATACTATTGCAAGGAAATTTGTCTATTGCTTTCTTTTAAATTCTTTCAAGGAACACTCGAAAGAAAAGCTTTAATGTGAAGCTCTAATCTTATTCGTTAAATTACTTAAAGATATCATGTCAAGACTTCTTAATTACCATTTTTTTGTGGTTCTGTGATGTTTTAATGTGAATTACTGTTGATCCTTGTATTTTAGGATGTGTTTTTATTTATTGATGTTCTTTTTGTGTAAGGTATTAGGTTAGTAGCACTACAAATTGTTCTTCGCAAATTCATTGCTGTGGCATTGCTGATTTTATCAGTTTGACAATTAAAATTTATTCTTATTGTGCTGTGGTTGATTGGCCTTTCCATGGGTCATATTTATAGTGGTGAACCCTGTAACGGTAACAACCACTTAATTATTTTTGGATTCAGTTTAACAGCACAGTGACCAGCTGTTTAGCTGATTGGTTGATCTATAGTATGGTCATTAAATCAGTGCCACAAATTTATTAAATCTGCAAATTATTAGATTTATGGAATATTGTATCATTGTTATTACATAACTACTTAGCAAAACAATGTTTTTTCTCTATTTGTCTGATGACTGTGCATTTTAATCTTCTGCTGTATAATACTCCTGTTTTTTTTTAAATTTTTATTAATTGCTGTGTCACCTTCGCTACTTTCATTAATTTGTATGTCAATAATCAATCATAAATTGGCGTGTGATCACTTGGCTCTCGCACTGAGCAGATACTGGTGAACTCCATAGGGGGACAACCATCAATTAACTCGTTTTTATATTAATGACACAGAGACCATTGCCTTTACTTGCTGACCGAATTTGGTCTACATTATCCTTTAAATAGATTTAACAGATATTTCTTTAAATTAGTAGATTCTAAAAAAATTTTATATGAAATTATTGTCTCTTATCAAATAGCTGGTGACCTTTTGCCTTTTTCACTTTACAGTTTGTCTGAATTGTGAGGTAAAAGCCTCCTTGGGAGCGTCCTAGTATGGCCACAACACACCCTGTATAGTCTTTTCCCAGAGCGTTGGTGTGATGGAAAGTCTCTGTTAGATTCCTTTCATGCTATTTTGCTCGATTTATTGTTGTTTACGTCATACATTTGCAACTCTAAATTTACTGTGGTTTTTCTAAATTTATCTGGGAGGAGACTGAGCAGTGGATTATGTTACACTGACACATAAACACGAACAACTTGTCATACAACATTTTCAAACACATTTTTATACGTAAGTCTTATCATGCAGATAAAACCACATCCGCCTCCTTTATGTAGTGTATATGATGTTCTCAAGATATTGCCATCTCCTTCTCCTCTGGTGTGACAGAATTAATGAGTCTGAGTATTTGTAGTTGCATGCTCGGTGGTAGCAGAGAAGATCTGTCTCTTAGAGACGATTTGGACAAACGTCTGAGTAGGTAGATGCGATTCCTAGGGCAAAGAGGTTTGTCTCCTAGGGGTGGTTCTGTCCGTCCCTTGTCAAGTTGTAAAGTAAACTACCTCTCTGGTCACTTCCTACTGTATCTGTGGGATACCCTCAGACGGAGCCCACGCTAGTTAGTCTGTGGGCAGTTTATTCTGTGATAATATCGTCGGCTAAGCGCGTGTTTGATGAATCCGAAGCACAATGAAATTCTTAAGTTTTCAGCCTAACTGAAATGTTAATTACTTTTCTTCTAGATTTACCCTCCCCCCCCCCCCCTTAACCATGGACCTTGCCGTTGGTGGGGAGGCTTGAGCGCCTCAGCGATACAGATAGCCGTAGGTGTAACCACAATGGAGGGGTATCTGTTGAGAGGACAGACAAACGTATGGCTCCTGAAGAGGGGCAGCAACCTTTTCACTAGTTGCAGGGGAAACAGTCTGAATGATTGACCGATCTGGCCTTGTAACACTACGCAAAACGGCCTTGCTATGCTTGTACTGCGAACGGCTGAAAGCAAGAGGAAGCCACAGCCGTAATTTTTCACGGGGACATGCAGCTTTACTGTATGGTTAAATGATGATGGCGCCCTCTTGGGTAAAATATTCTGGAGATAATATAGTCCCCCATTCGGATCTCTGGGTGGGGACTACTCAGAAGGACGTTGTTATCAAGAGAAAGAAAACTGGCGTTCTACGGATCGGAGCGTGGAATGTCAGATCCCTTAATCGGGCAGGTAGGTCAGAAAATTTACAAAGGGAAATGGATAGCTTAAAGTTAGATATAGTGGGAATTAGAGAAGTTTGGTGGCAGGAGGAACAAGACCTCTGGTCAGGTGAATACAAGGTTATAAACACAAAATCAAATAGGGGTAATGCAGGAGCATGTTTAATAATGAATCGGAAAATAGGAGTGCGGATAAGCTACTACAAACAGCATAGTGAACGCATTAATGTGGCCAAGATAGATACGAAGCCCACGCCTGCCACAGTAGTACAAGTTTATATGCCAACTATCTCCGCAGATGACGAAAAGATTGATGAAATGTATGATGAAAGAAAAGAAATCATTCAGATAGTGAAGGGAGACGAAAATTTAATAGTCGTGGGTTACTGGAACTCGATATTAGGAAAAGGAAGAGAAGGAAACGTAGTAGGTGAATATGGAATGGGCCGGCCGGAGTGGCCGTGCGGTTCTAGGCGCTACAGTCTGGAGCCGAGCGACCGCAACGGTCGCAGGTTCGAATCCTGCCTCGGGCTTGGACGTGTGTGATCTCCTTAGGTTAGTTAGGTTTAATTAGTTCTAAGTTCTAGGCGACTGATGACCTCAGAAGTTAAGTCGCATAGTGCTCAGAGCCATTTGAACCAATATGGAATGGGAGTAAGGAATGAAAGAGGAAGACGCCTGGTAGAATTTTGCACAGAGCATAACTTAATCATAGCTAACACTTGGTTCAAGAATCATGAAAGAAGGTTGTATGCATGGAAGAAGCCTGGAGATACTGGAAGGTCTCAGATAGATTATATAATCGTGAGACAGAGATTCAGGAACCAGGTTTTAAATTGTAAGACATTTCGAGGGGCAGATGTGGACTCTGACAACAATGTATTGGTTAATAACTGTAGATTAAAACTGAAGAAACTGCAAAAAGGTGGGAATTTGAGGTGATGGGGCGTAGATAAACTGAAAGAACCAGAGGTTGTAGAGAGTTTCAGGAAGAGTGTTAGGGACCGATTGACAGGAATGGGGGAAAGAAATACAGTAGAAGAAGAATGGGCAGCTTTCACAGATGAAATAGTGAAGACAGCACAGGATCAAGCAGGTAAAAAGACGAGGGCCAATAGAAACCCTGGGTAACAGAAGAGATATTGAATTTAATTGATGAACGGAGAAAATACAAAAATGCAGTAAATGAAGAAGTCAAAAAGAAATACAAACGCCGCAAAAATGATGTCGACGGGATGTGCAAAATGGCTAAACAGGGATGGCTAGAGGACAAATGTAATGATGTAGAGGCGCATATCACTAGGGGTAAGATAGATACTGCCTACAGGAAAATTAAAGAGACCTGTGGAGAAAAGAGAACCACTTGCATGAATATCAACAGCTCAGATGGAAGCCAGTTCTAAGCAAAGTAGGAAAAGCAGAAAGGTGGAAGGAGTATATAGAGGGTCCATACAACGGCGATGTTCTTGAGGACAATATTATGGAAATAGAAGAGAATGTAGATGAAGATGAAATGGGGAATATGATACTGCAGGAAGAGTTTGACAGAACACTGAAAGACCTAAGTCGAGTAGACAACATTCCATTAGAACTAGGCCTAACAAAACTACCATCTAGTGAGCAAGACGTACGAGACAGGCGAAATACCCTCAGACTTCAAGAAGAATATAATAATTCCAATCCCAAAAAAAAACAGGTGTTGAAAGATATGAAAATTACCGAATCATCAGTTACTAAGCCACTACTGCAAAACACTAATACGAATTCTTTACAAACGAGTGGAAAAACTGGTAGAAGCCGCCCTTGGGGAAGATCTGTTTGGATTCAGTAGAACTGTTGGAACACGAGAGGTAATACTGACCCTACGACTTATCTTAGAAAACAGATTAATGAGAGGCAAACCTACGTGTCTAGAATTTGTAGACTCAGAAAAAGCTTTTGACAATGTTCACTGGAATACTCTTTTTCTAAATCTGATGGTGGCAGTTGTAAAATACAGGGAGCGAAAACTTATTTACAATTTGTACAGAAGCCAGATGCCAGTTGTAAGAGTCGAGGGACATGAAACGGAAGCAGTGGTTGGGAAGGGAGTGAGACAGTGTTGTAGCCTATCCCCGATGTTATTCAATCTGTATATTGAGCAAGAAGTAAAGGAAACAAAAGAAAAATCCGGAGTAGGAATTAAAATCCATGGAGAAGAAATGAAAACATTGAGGTTCGCCGATGACATTGTAATTCTGTCAGAGACAGCAAAGGGCCTGGAAGAGCAGCCGAACGTATTGGACAGTGTCTTGAAAGGAGGATATAAGATGAACATCAACAAAAGCAAAACGAGGTTAATGGAATGTAGTCGAATTAAATCGAGTGATGCTGCGGGAATTAGATTAGGAAATTAAACGCTTAAAGTAGTAAATGAGTTTTGCTATTTGGTAGCAGAATAACTGATGATGGTCGAAGTAGAGAGGACATAAAATGCAGACTGGCAAAGGCAACGAAGGTGTTTCTGAAGAAGAGAAATTTGTTAACTTCAAGTATAGATTTAAGTGTCAGGAAGTCGTTTCTGAAAGTATTTGTATGGAGTGTAGCCATGTATGGAAGTGAAACGTGGACGATAAATAGTTTAGACAAGAAGAGAATAGAAGCTTTCGAAATGTGATGCTACAGAAGAATGCTGAAGATTAGATGGGTAGATCACATAACTAATGAGGAGGTATTGAAGAGAATTGGAGAGAAGAAAAATTTGCGGCACAATGTGACTAGAATGGATCGGTTGGTAGGACATGTTCTGAGGCATCAAGGGATCGCCAATTTAGTATTGTAGGGCAGCGTGGAGGGTAAAAGTCGTAGAGGGAGACCAAGAGATGGATACACTAAACAGATTCAGAAGGATGTAGGTTGCAGTAGGTACTGGGAGATGAAGAAGCTTGCACAGGATAGAGTAGCATGGAGAGCTACATCAATCCAGTCTCTGGACCGAATACCACAACAGCAACAACACAGATTTATATCGAAAATGTTTTTTATATTATTTTAAATCGTAATGCAGTGCTATTTCAGTGTTGGTTCCGGAGTTATTGTGGTAGTTGCTTTGTTTCCACTCCATTAAGTCATGAGGCGTAACTGTAAAATCATCGCTCTTTAGTGAGAATGTGTATGTAAGCGTGTCTTCGTATGATTGTAAGGTTTTCTCTCACTGAAATTCTTCAAATTAATAATTTCCTATTGTGTTCAACCCATGTGGTGTGTGCTTTGTATTAACAGTACCACGTGCTCGTAAAATTGTTTAGCGAGCCATCAGGTTAATACTATGGCGTTATTAATGCAGTTCGAAAGGTTTCTGTAAGTAATGCGTTTGGATTTGGTTTCTTCATTAAAATCGTTTGGAATCACATATTTTCTGAAAATGTGCTTTTGCATGTGGAACATGAGCTGTAGTGACAAATCTAATCCTCAGCTACTCTTTTGCACAATATTTCGCGAATTCAAACTTAATTAATCGCTATCGCGAGCAGTTTTCCTATTACAAAATTTCTAGAATGGTTTTTATAGAACATTTTGGTTATATCGAACCACATGATCTTCGTCTTAACTTCCAATACTAGTGTGCGGGTATCCATTGGGAACACGACTACCCCAGGAGCGAAATTTCTTTGCTTTAAATAGAATGGATTGGTTATTGTTCAGTTTCTTTTTTGTGTACCCTTGAACTGTCTTTATGTGCTCGTTTGAATGCGGTATCCCATCCTGTTTCCTGTGCTTTGAAAATCACGTTTTATGCTAATAGAACCCCCTCTGAGTAACACTTTTCTTAATTATTCACAACAGTAAATAAGGCACCAGCTTTGAGAAAGACTTAGCATGTGTTATTCGTTTCACTGAACATTGATGAATTTTAAAATAAATACAAAAATTTGAACTTATTTTTCTTTAATTTTCCCCATCATCTGTTTACTTAAAATAATAATATAATGATAAAAATGAGCTGATAGTGTGGGTGACTATTTCAGAGATTAAAAAATTTTTAACAGTAATAATAATTTACATAACAGTCACCCACGCATACTTTCCACCCTAGGTCCGGGAGGTGTTTTAAAGACATTAGGCTCATTATAAGGCAGCATCTGGCATGAGATAAGGTCTCCTCCGCCCATCCACAGACGAACTACTTTCTCCCATTACCGAAATCATCATCATCATCATCATCAGTGTTCTGCCTAAAGGCAGGTTTTCACATGGTAGTTCTCCAGGCTGTCCGGTCTTCTGCCATCCTCTTCAGGTCTGCATAATTTCCTCTTCTCTTTATGTCGTCTATCACCTTGTACCTCCTTCTTCCTCTCAGTCTTCTCCCACAAACCAATCCTTCCAAAGCATCTACTAGCAAGCACTCCCTTCTCAATGAATATCCCAACCAGTTCTTTTTCCTTTCTCTTACAACCTTCAGCAAACATCTTCTCTCACCAACCCTTTCCAATACTCTTCCATTACTCCCTCTTTCCATCCAGCTTATTCTCTCCATTCTCCTCCACATCCACATCTCAAATGCTTCTAACCTTTTTTCATCCTCTCGTCTCAGAGTCCATGTTTCTGCCCCATATAATGCAACACTCCAGACAAAACATTTGGCAAGCCTTTTCCTTAGTCCTTTATCTAATTTGCCACATAAGAGTCTCCTCTTTCTGTTGAATGACTCCTTCGCTATGGCAATTCTAGTTTTCACCTCCTGGTGACATCTCAAGTCTACTGATGAGCATACTCGTTGTTTTTGCTGTGTTTATTTGCATCCCATATTCCACACAAGCTTCATTCAGATCTTTGAGCATGTTATTCACTGTCCGCTCACTTTCTGCTACTAATACCATGTCATCAGCAAATCTTATACATTCTATTCTCTTTCCACCAATACATATTACTCTTTTCCCATCTAAACTTTTCGCAATAATCTCTTCAAGGTATACGTTAAACAACAGTGAGGAAAAGCAACAACCTTGTCTAACACCTCGTCCAATGCTGCTTCCTTCTGACATTTCATTTCCAATCCTTATCCTTACTTTCTGGTGTAAATACAGATTCTGTATCAGTCGTCTCTCTTTCCAATCTACTCCTTTCCTCTTCAAGATATCCATCAGCTTGTTCCACTGAACTCTGTCAAAAGCCTTTTCTAAATCTATAACAACAGCAAAGATTTCTCTACCCTTTTCCATATATCTTTCCCCTATAGTTCTTAGCAGGCCAATAGCATCTCTTGTTCCTTTTCCTCTTCTAAATCCGAACTGCTCCTCTGCAATTCCGCTATCCAGCTTGCCATATAACCTTATATTCAACACTCTCAGCAAGACTTTAGCTGCATGAGAAATTAGACTGATGGTCCGGTGCTCTTCACAGTTTTTAGTATTTCTCTTTTTCTCTATTGGTATCATATTCCTGAACTATAGCTGCTTTGACAGTTTCTTGGCAAAAATCAGCAACAGTCTCCCTTCATGCAGGACACAAAATCTGCTGCCGTCCGATAAAGCGCTGATGGCACCCATCTGGTAGACCTCTGCTCATATACAGTACGCCGTGCCTTTGTACTTTATACCTCGCGTCTTGCCTCCCTTGGCGGCGGATCACTTGCACTTTGAAACGACCCATAGCCCGTTGAGGCAAATGGCTCGACATTACCTTCCCATCTCTCCTATGTGATGCTTCCCTCAACATGCATTCTATGAAAGTCTCAACTACTCGTTTAAGTAATCCTCCATACGAAGATATTACACTACTGGCCATTAAAATTGCTACACCACGAAGATGACGTGCTACAGACGCGAAATTTAACCGACAGGAAGAAGATGCCGTGATATGCAAATGATTAGCTTTTCAGAGCATTCACACGAGGTTACGCCAGTGGCAACACCTACAACATGCTGACATGAGGAAAGTTTCCAACCGATTTCTCATACACAAACAGCAGTTGACCGGCGTTGTCTGGTGAAACGTTGTTGTGATGCCTCGTGTAAGGAGTAGAAATGCGTACCATCAAGTTTCCGACTTCGACAAAGGTCGGATTGTAGCCTATAGCGATTGCGGTTTATCGTATCGCGACATTGCTGCTCGCGTTGGTCGAGATCCAATGACTGTTAGCAGAATATGGAATCGGTGGGTTCACGAGGGTAATACGGAACGCCGTGCTGGATCCCAACGGCCTTGTATCGCTAGCAGTCGAGATGACAGGCATCTTATCCGCATGGCTGTAACGGATCGTGCTGCCACGTCTAGAGCCCTAAGTCAACAGATGGGGACGTTTGCAAGACAACTACCATCTGCACGGACGACGTTTGCAGCAGCATGGACTATCAGCTCGGAGACCATGGCTGCGGTTACCGTTGACGCTGCATCACAGACAGGAGTGCCTGTGATGATATACTCAACGACGAACCTGGGTGCACGAATGGCAAAAGGTCATTTTTTCGAATGAATCCAGGTTGTGTTTTGGGCATCATGATGGTCGCATCCGTGTTTGGCGACATCGTGGTGAACGCACATTGGAAGCGTGTATTCGTCATCGCCATACTGGCGTATCACCCGGCGTGATGGTATGGGGTGCCATTGGTTACACGTCTCGGTCACCTCTTGTTCGTACTTTGTTCGGACGTTACATTTCGGATGTGTTACGACCCGTTGATCTACCCTTCATTCGATCCCTGCGAAACTCTACATTTCAGTAGGATAATGCTTGTCCGCATTTTGCAGGTCCTGTACCGTCCTTTGTGGATACAGAAAATGTTCGACTGCTGCCCTGGCCAGCACATTCTCCTGATCTCTCACCAATTGAAAACGTCTGGTCAATGGTGGCCGAGCAACTGGCTCGTCACAACACGCCAGTCACTACTCTTGATGAACGGTGGTATAGTGTTCAAGCTGCAAGGTGCAGCTGTACCTGTACACGCCATCGAAGCTGTGTTTGACTCAATGCCCAGGCGTATCAAGGCCGTTATTACGGCCAGAGGTGGTTTTTCTGGGTACTGATTTCTCAGGATCTGTGCACCCAAATTGCGTGAAATTGTAATCACATGTCAGTTCTAGTATTTTGTCCACTGAATACCCGTTTATTATCTGCATTTCTTCTTGGTGTAGCAATTTTAATGGCCAGTGGTGTAATTTGCGGTTTTAGTGGTTGGATATGATAACTTTATCAATATTCGTACTTTCCTTTCTTGATGGAAAATACTTTAGATTAGCTGTGTTTATCAACTATACAGTCTGATAATACGTAGCAGCTTTGATTAAAAAAAATAGTGTATCACCACTCCTTCCTCGATTTTAAAATTTGTGCATTTGTAGCAACGCTTAGGCTTATCGTAGTGTAAGTACATCAAGGAAATTTTCATTCATTTAACATTGAGTATGTGTGCTCGTTATGACATGGGTTGTTAGGTGAGGGAAGGACCTTTGCCAACGATACATCTTTTCATGCAATACATCCATATTTATCGTAAGCTACCACATATTCACGCTAACTGCTGGTGTAAGGGTGAACTTTATTTCATGGGACATAATGTTTAATGGGAACACCAGCTTATAAAAATCATTCACTCTTCCAAATAAACTTTAAAATTATTGTTATTTACGTATATTCTTCATTCACACTCATTTACTTCACAAAACTGGCATTGCCTAAATATTCGGTCTACGAATTTGCTTCCGCCGTTTTGCAGTATACGGCAGTAGCGGTAAGTGGTGGTGCAGGTGGTAGCTTGTAAGTTTCATACAACACGATTAGGTATCTGTATACATAACGCCGTCGAAATATTGGTCAATTTGCGATTGCATCATAAAGCTATTCTCGATTGAATATGTCCACATAAGAGTGTAATTTTCGTTTTCTGCGGGAAGTGTTAATTTTCTGATTTAATGTGAAGACATCAGTGGCTGAGGCACATAAAATGGTGCTTAAAATCTGTGCTGAGGCACTTATTGGCAAAAGAACGTGTTGAGAACTGTTTCAACGCTTCAATAACGGTGATTATGATGCCGAAGACCGGCATGGCGGTGAAACAGATTTTCGAAAGCAATTTATGCGTCTGAGTCGAGCATTGGAAGATATACGGTCACAATTTTGCAGCAGGACAACGCTCGACCTCATGAAGTAAGACCTGACGAAACACTCTCGGAAACGTTGAAATTGGAGGTCATGCCTCATCCACTGTATTCCTCAGGCATTGCTGCCTTTGAGTACCACATTTCTCGATCACTGGCACACAACGTGGGTGAACACACTTCTGATTGCGTCAGCAGTGGAAAATTGGGTCGATTCACCGAACTCCTCAAAACACGTCCAGTTCTTCCATCTCGAACGTGGTGGCAAGCGATGACCAATACTATGAATCGCAAATTTTTGTAAGTTTTTTAGAATGAAGGCTCGAAGTTCGAGAAAAGAAACGAGGAAACAAGGTTCTAGACCTAATATTATTCATTCATTGATGGCTTATGGAATACGTCTGACCGACTCCTCAGTAGTTATTAAATCATATTCACCCGTACATTAAACAGTGAATACTCACTACCATTCACACTCCTCGACAATATATATATATATATATATATATATATATATATATATACGTCGAAACAAAACTAATATATACAGTGTGAGTTTTTTATCTTAAGACAATGAATTATCTCAATAAATACGCATCGAATTAAACGATGGAAAAAATACGTGATCAATATTTTTAAAAATGCTACCTGGTGATACCAATGTTGACTTCTTCTGCCCTACCCGGGGTATGGGTAGGGGAAAACTGAATTCTTAAACAGCGGCAACCTGTTTTGATTGTAGAAGCGGACTGTACGGGAAAAAATATGTAGCTTCTGTATGAACACTTCTGCTGCTGCGTGCTAGATGGCAATGTAACCGGCAAATAACACAACTGTGTTCCATTATCTCGAGAAAAATGCATTGTACCAAAACGAAAAAAATGTCGTTTGTGGCAAACGACTCGGTGTTTTGGAGTTTTCTCCATGTTCTTAAACTTCGTTCATTACTTGACTTGATCACATTGCGTGCACATCGTTTCTCAGTTCTGAAATACATTTCTCCATAATCTGACTGAGTTATTAGTTAGAATGGAGGGTATTACGACAGAAGAAGGAATTTAAATGATTTACACTTACGGAGAAAGTGGCAGGAATGTTCATAATACTGTACCCTCTATGCTCAAAATTATCAAAACACATTGCGACTGCACGCTTCTTTCTATACAGTTATTTGGTATTTCTCCACTGAAGTAACTGTACAACCACGAAAAAATAACGTGAGGAAATGGTCCCTGGAGAGAATAACGAAATTGCGATATCAACTCCTGTAAATCACAACCCCACTCTAATACCCGGCAATTAAGTAGTGAATTGGAAATTAGTCAGACTACTGTTTGCCGAATTTTGAAACGTAGAAAATAAAATCGGTTTCATATTTCCCTCCATCAGGAACTTCATGCCAATGTTTTCCAGAACCGAGTAACATATTGCCGGTGATCGCTTAAGCAAGAGACTGCAAACATATTGCTACTATATTGTTCTCTGACGAACTGACCTTCATGAATGATGATACGATTAATGGACGCCACATGCATTATTGGAATTAGGAAAACCCACATATATTACTCCATGTTGAACACCAGCTTTCGTGGGACGTGAATATTTGGTGTGGAATAAAAAATGGCTCAAATGGCTCTGAGCACTATGGGTCTTAACATCTGAGGTCATCAGTCCCCTAGAACTTAGAACTACTTAAACCTAACTAACCTAAGGACATCACACACATCCATGCCCGAACCTGAGACCGTAGCGGTCGCGTGGTTCCAGATCGAAGTGCCTAGAACCGCTCGGCCACACCGGCCGACAGTGTGGAATAATTTGTGACAAACTCACTGGTCCGTTCTTTATCGATGGATCCTTAAATAGTGGTAAATATGGAATATTCTACGAGGACCGTCTTCCAATATAGCTTACGCATCCTCCCTTGGACTTGTGACAAACAATGTGGAGTCCACCATGGTGGTTGTCCAACACATTATTCCGTAGCAGCAAGGGAAGTTTTAGTTCGGTAGGCCAGTGTCTAGGCCTGCAAGATCGCCAGATCCTACTTCGTCTGGCATTTGTTTGTAGTGAAGCTTATAACGAAGTGCCTACAATACACGATAACATGATTTAGGATATTACCCACGCATGTCACCAAATTAAATCGGAAATACTTCTCACTTGCGTCAAATCATTCAGTTTGCGGAAAAAAAAATTCGTCGAAGTGGGCGGTGACATTTTTGAGCACTTATTGTTAAATAATTCTCATAAACAAGCACCCCTTTGGTGAAGGGTGAGAACACACATCTCAAACTTTTTTCACTATTCAGTACCACATCCTGTTTAGATAATATCGTTTTGGAGGTCATTTGCGTGATTTGTTGGTGGGGAGTGGGGTCAACATTTTTATCGGTCAACAGCACTTTTAAAAATACTGAACACGTAATTTTCCGTTTTATAATCCGATGTGTACTTTTTGAGATATTTCGTTGTCTCAAGAAAAAAAATCATCCTGTATACCAAAGCACAAGTAATAAAACAGATGTATGTACACTTCACCAAAAATAATTTTCACTGTGTGTGCTCATGTGCACAAAAAGTCACGTACATTTCTGTAAATGATGACACATATAAATTGTTAAGAATTAGAGACTAATTTATGAAATGAGATTTCCACATCCACATGGAGTTCAAAATTTCATAATATTAGCAATCAATATAAAACTTTACAACTGATATTCAGTGATAAAGTATTCAAACCTCTAACGGTGTTATTGTTAATGCGTCGTCAGTGTCGTTATTCCGTTGCATTGGTGTCAAAACATAAATGTTTCATTGTTAAGGTCTGCATGCGAGTCCCTGTGAAAGAAAATTATAAAACATGGAACACTTTATCATGTACTGATCAGTTCCAGATTACGACAGGTTCAATTTTTTTTATCTGCTCACCACGTGTAATAGCTTCTTCCAGTAGCACGATGAAAACGAATTTAAGTATGGAGTTTAATGTTCACTGGTGTGGGGCTATTTTCACTGGCCATTCCGAATTACACGTGATTATCGGACGAAACTGTGAAACTCATCTAAGCTCTTACTTATTTTCGTCACACATCAGTGTATGTTCTTTTAGCAGGATATTCATATTGTTTATTACTGCAACCTGTGTATTCTCAATATCGTTCAAATCTCAAGAGCCGTCACTACTGTTCTTGCTTGTTGTAACTATTTCAGGTTTAGACTTCCTAATGAATGTGCAGTCCTTCAGAGATTCCACAATGTTCATGGTAACTTAAGTAGGTTATATCGTTCATCCACTTGCTCAAGACTTAGAATATTATTTGTTGCATGATCTTGAGATGCATCATGTTACCCATTCTCACATTGCAAAGAATATTAGTTCAAGATGAAATAGTGTTCACCCCTAACTCAAATTTTCCTTTGTCATGTGCAAATTGGCTCTCTTTCACTGCGTTCTTAGTTCATTGATCACAAATGTCGTAATCAAGTGGACGGTACATGTGGTGTCACCGCCAGACACCACACTTGCTAGGTGGTAGTTTTAAATCGGCCGCGGTCCATTAGTACATGTCGGACCCGCGTGTCGCCACAGTGTGATCGCTGACCGAGCGCCACCACAAGGCAGGTCTCGAGATACGGACGAGCACTCGCCCCAGCTGTACGGACGACGTAGCTAGCGATGCACACTGACGAAGCCTCGCTCATTTGCAGCGCAGATAGTTAGAATAGCCTTCAGCTAAGTCAATGGCTACGACCTAGCAAGGCGCCATTAGTAACACTGCATGTATCTAAAGAGTCTCACTTGTATCGCCACAATCTCCAGATGTACCAAAAGCATGGATTAAAGTTAAGTATTACAGAACGTACTTTTCTTTATAGCATTCATTACGTATCCTGTTTCAGACCTCACGCCCATCTGCGTGAGCGTAGCGCGTGCCTTTCGGCTTCCTCTCATTGTGTCTAGGCTGTCTTGTCTAGACACAACAGTACAGGCGAAAATGAGTTCATGGAGTTACATGAGCAACACATAACAGTAATGCCGCCGCGCAGACCTCACGAAACATCGTCATCTCGTACATCACATTTGCCGAAACTGGTCCAGCACGCTCGTTGTCTGTGTTGGGCAGTCAGCTAAATGACTGATCGTGTGATAAGGATGGCAGGACTCCAAGACGGCGGCTTAACGGCAACCGGAAAATGGACGGGCGGCACGTGGCCATGTAGGCAGTGCTCACATTCTGTTACTCCCCGGCCTATCAGATTTGGTCACTTAAGTGCAAAATGGTGTCGTGTCCCACGAGACTTCGGCATCACGCCAAATACACTCCAGGTACGGCCACAGCCACCGTCTCTGCACGGCTCTGGTGTGTCAGACGCCTCATTCCCCATGTTGGTTATCTCGTCCTAGCTGTCTCTCATTCTCGTGCCCTTCTCAGTGCGTAACTTGTGTAACCTAGAGCAGTGTTACCAAAATACATTACCAAAAGATAATTAAGTACGAAGTTACATTCCTTCATCCCAGCGTGCTTCTTTTTAGTACAATGAATCTATGAAAATTAAAAGACATCATTTAAGTAAGGAATTTCACTCTAAGCTTCTCTACTTTAAAATAGTTTCGCATAATTATTTCTTCCTCTCAGACACATTTCCATTTTGCTACATTTACATACAAATCAACTCCAAAGAATGTGATTCAAGTTTCTCACTTAACACTGATCCCTTATTCATTAAACTCGCATCAGTTCTTATACTTATTACTGTAAAGTGCTAAATGGGTTTGTCGGGTTTGGATAGCTAATGGGTTATTTCAATTATGGTTATTCATTCATTCATGCACTACGTTAATAAACGTGAGATAATGTGCCAGTGCATCTGATGTGCCAACTTTACTCGCACTGCCAACACCACCCTGTCGATCTTCTCATTGACCGTCGCTTCACAGCTGCATTTCAATTTTTGTTTGCGGTTAAGGTGCCGCTTCTCTTCCTATAATTCCGTTTACCTTTTACCGTTGGTTCAAAAATGGTTCAAATGGCTCTGAGCACTATGTGACTTAACATCTGTGGTCATCAGTCCCCTAGAACTTAGAACTACATAAACCTAACTAACCTAATGACATCACACACATCCACGCCCGAGGCAGGATTCGAACCTGTGACCGTAGCGGCCACGCGGTTCCAGATTGAAGCGCCTAGAACCGCACGGCCACACCGGCCGGCTTACCGTTGGTCTGACACTTCATACTTACAGATTTTTCCTGCAGCAAACCAATCATACAATTAATATTGTACACCTTGAACGGTAAAAATATCTCACAACGTAGTTGCTTTATCTTACAGATTATTTTATTATATTGCATCATTCTTGCCTTCTGACTTTGCTTCGGCCCTACAACTATTTACGTATCTTGGAGTTTCGTCTGTCGAATGGTCCACGTTATCCCTTCGTTTTGTATGTAAAAATATTATCTTGTGTAAAATATCTGTTTTTCGCTTATTTTGGTATGGGCTTCCTCCAGTAGACCTTATTACAAACTAGTGAAAATCTCACACACGAAATTACCACAGGTTGGAATTTTTTTGACTTGCTCATGACGTGAGATAGTCTTGTTATCAAACTCTAAACTTGCAGAAGTTCACATGAATGATCAACGCTTAGACGACATAACCGACACTGAAGCCAATGCGACTGCGGAGTTGTATGACGTCCGAAAGAAGGGCTCTTGTGACAGTTTCAGATGATTGTATGAATGTTCTGCGCGTTGAACTCACATGAGGGTTGACTATTTATAACGCCTGAAGCATTAAAACCACAATCTGAACTCTCTATTTTTATTAATCTACTCATCACTTACAGTGAAAAACGTGTAACACGAAACTGAAAAGACAAACACTTTTTCGTATTGAAAGACTGCCGTGTTAAACAACGCAAACGAAAAAAATGTATTTTCGATCTCAACGAATTAAGTACGGTAGAACAGTTTGATTTTCATACTTACATTTACTCTTTTAACTGCTAATGTACACTGACAGTCTGTACAAGGTGTCTCACAACGAATAGTAAATATCTTAGGAGATTCCAGTAAATCATTACGTATAACGTGCGACCAATGTTTATTGGCTACAGAGATGCAGCTATTAGAAATGAGTCCAAACCATTACTTACAGAACATATTTAGCTAATACAAATGATTAAGATTAAAGTTGGTTTTCATAAATTACACCTCCGACTCGAATGCACTTTCGAATTATCTTGACAACATCACGTGTAGCACCTCGCCTTGGCCGTCTTATGTGAGGGCACCATCACTCATAATCCGAACTATTAGGTCGCATCTTGTCTGCTTTTTCTTTGTAGTCTTCGCCTTTCAACAACCCAAAGGAGTAAGGTGAAGGGCCTCTGCACCGCTTTTTTCTTTCTTCAACAGTTCTTTGTTGAACATGAGAATTACACACACGGAAGAACGGTATTTAGATAAAACACCCTATTTTTCCGCGTAATCTCCATCCCATTGTATGGCCTTCCTCCAGCGCGACGTAAGGGCGCATATCAATCCTTGTCCTGATGGCGGAACCAGTGCTACACTTTGTGAATCGCCTACTCATTGTCCTCAAAGTATCTCCCATGAATGGCATCCTTTAATGGCCCAAACAAGTGGAAATCCGAGGGAGCTAGGTAAGGGCTTGTGACATTACAGCCTTTATCACTGCGATTTTTAACGTCTAAAAGTTTTTTTTTTGTATTCGCGTCAGTATGTGCGAACTTTTAACATATACCAATGAATGTTGTAACCAGATATCTTTGCCGCGCTCCTGAAAAGCGCAGAATATCACGATAGCTATAAACTGTTATACGCTGCTATCGATCAGTAAAAAAAAAAAACGATGCACCTATGTTTCAAAATAACAATTTCCAATTTTTACTTCTGCAGGAAGCCGCACCGCTGTCTAGCTGTTCTGTGAATGTGTTGCGAGTCGGACGCAAAAGTATTGTGCTCCATACTGATATAATCATTTTATTGTAAAGTTAAGAGTTTAAGTGATTAAAAATATATGTAGCCACAAACAAGCGAGAATGTATATCGTGAAAAATTCGCTCCACCGCCACAATGGGTGGCCATGTTAATGTAAGTTTCCGTTTCATAATATAATACTTGAAGCCTTGAAGTTTATTTAATTTCAAAGAAAATCTCTCAACCTTATTTTCATTAATTATACTTGTGATAATCTTTTCTGTTTAAAAGATTTATGCAGTTTATGATCCAGCGTGTTTTCTGTCGGAACAGGAGGCTGTCGTGACGACATCGTTATAGTATTTATTCCAAGTTCTTTCAGTTCCGTTTATATGTTCGTACAAATCCAATTAGTTGGTCCCTTAGGTTTCTTTCATGTAACTTCTGTCTGTTTTCTCCACGCGATCTTCCTCCAAAAAAAAATTCCTGTTCATTTTTTTTTAGTAATTTTCGATACCGCGAAGGAGAAAAGACAGCCGCCTCCTGCTCCGAACGGAACACCACGACTTTTCTAACATCGGAGAATACCGCACGAATTTTTCCGCTAAAAGGTAATAGAATTTCTTAAAGCTGGATCAATTACCCATGTTGCTGCTGTTCTCCGACAAATCTGGTGTGATTAATAGTAATTTATTCTGTCACGACAAAAAGAACCAATTTTATTTTTACCAAACCAACAAAGCTTTCAATTAAGTTACTAAAAATCATACCAGAGGCTGTAGGGTGGGTGGGGTAACATTGTCCATCCCTGTTTTACGATGTGATCACCAGTCCTCAAACTTGTGTGAGGCCGAGGGTGACCGTGTTGCAGCAAAACATCTCCTGGGTTGTTGTGACGCCGAAGTCGCTGGAAGAGCGTCTTAAATTTTGTTAATGTGTTGACATATGGTTCTCAATTAGTGATACCGCCTCTTGGCATCACATCAATGAGAATCACTCCTCCACAGTCCAAGAACACTGTGGTCATGACCTTACTGGCGGAAGCAGTTGCTTTGAATTTTTTCTTCTGTGGGGAGTGGGAATGGCGTCATTCCACCGACTGTCTTGTGTGCCGGGCTCAAAATGGTGAACACAGGTTTCATCACCTGTCACAGTCCGGGACAAGAAGGCCTCCCCCTCAGCTTCAAAGCGTTGCAACAAATCAAGAAAAACGTTTTTTGTGATCCACAGTCAGACAGCGGGAGATCCAGTATTCAACAATAGGACGCAATAGCGTTCTTTTTGCGCTCTCCTTTAAAGCTAAACCACGATCTCCTAAAATTCTCCCAATAAACAGAAGTCCACCATTCGCCTTCCCTACCACACTCCTCAGATACTCGCTCCATTTCATATCGCTTGCAACGTTACGCCTTGGTATTTAAACTACGTGACTGCGTGCAGCAGTACACTACTAATGCTGTATCCGAACGTCACAGGTTTGTTTTTCCTATTCATCTGCATCAAATTAAGCCTTCTGTTCTCGGCTGTCTTGGCAACTATATATAAACAAGTTATTAGCACATTTACAAAATGAAATGTCTATAACTTAATTCGCTGCCCTACGCTAAAGAGCCAAAGAAACTGATACTCCTGCTAAATATCGTGTAGGGCCCACGCGAGCACACAGAAGTGCCAAAACACGACGTGGCATGGTCTTGATTGGTGTCTGACGTACTGCTCGAGGAAACTGACACCACGAATCCTGCAGGGCTGTCCACAAATCCGTAATAGTACGAGGGGGTAGAGGTCTATTCTGAGCAGCACGCTGCAAGGCATTCCAGATATGCTCAATAATGTTCATGTCTGGGGAACTTGGTAGCCAGCCGAAGTGTTTCAGGAGAGTGTTCATGGAGCCACTCTGCAGCAATTCTGGACGCGTGGAATGTCGCATTTCTTCTTCTGTAGTGGTCAATCCAAGGATTGGTTTGCAACAGCTACAATGGCAGCTTGTCTCCATTCTGTGCGTCTTTCAGCTTTTCTCTTCATTTCTTTATAGGTGTTACATCCCACATCTTTCACGATTTGATCCATGTACCTCAGTCGTGGTCTTCCTCTTGGTCTTTTTCCCTAGACATACCCCTCTATGATTGTGTTCAGGAGTCCTTTATGTCTTAATAGATGGCCTGTAAATTGCAGTCTTCTTTTAACAATGAAACTCCAGAAGCTTTCTCTTCTCACATGCTCTTTCCAGAACCACTTCGTTTGTGACCTTGTCGATACATTTTATTTTCAGCATGCGTCTATAGTACCACATTTCAAAAGAATTTAGCTTCTGGTCTTGCTCTGTCCCGAGAGTCCATGTTTCACACCCATAGCATGCCACACTCCACACATATGATTTCAAAAATCTTTTCCTGATTTCAAGGCTGATGCTCTTATATGTTAAGATGTTTTCTTCTTGTTAAAAGCAGCCTTTGCTTGAGCAATTCTACTTGAGCAATTCTACTTCTAACTTCTGCCTTGCTCCTTCCATCCCTGGTAATATTACTGCCGAGATAAGTAAATTTATCAACGTGTTCAAGTAGTTAATTGCCTAGATGAACTTGGACATCCACTTATCTTTTTTGTCGGATGCCATTACTTTTGTTTTTGCTTTATTAATTATCATATTATATTCTTCCCCCATAACTTTATCCATTCTATTCAGTAGGACTACAAGATCTTCTTCACTTTCATAGTGGGATAGTCCCTACTTCATCACTATCTTGGAGATGCTGTTTCTCATCGCTCGTGCGCCAACTATAACACCACGTTCAAACTAACATAAATCATGATAACCTCCCATTGTAGCAGCAGAAACCGATCCGGCAACTGCGCCGGACACGTGTCGTCTTATATACGCTTTGTTGACCGCAGCGCCGTATTCTGCCGGTTTACAAATCTCTGTATTTGAACACGCGTGCCTATACCAGTTTCTTTGGCGCTTGAGTGTAATTACCTCAGCATCATCTGATTTAGCTCGATACATTCCATTATCCTTGCTTTGCTTCTTTTTGTGATCGTCTTATACTGCCTTTTCAAGACACTGCCCGTTACGTTCGACTGTTCTTCCAAGTCCTTCGCTATATCTGACAGAATTAAAATTCCATGTCAAACCTCATAATGTTTATTTCTTCGTCCTGTATTTCAATTGCTACTCCTTATTTCTTCTTTTGTTTCCTTTACTGCTTGCTCATTGTACAGATTAATTTATATCGGCGATAGACTTTCACTCTCTTCTCAGCCACTGCTTCCTTTCCATGCCCCTTGATTCTTATAACGTAGTCTGGTTTCCACACAAGTTGTAAACAACCTTTTACTCCCTGTATTTTACCCCTGATAATTTCAGAAGCTGAAATAGTGTTCCAGTCAATATTGCCAAAAGCTTCTTCTAAGTCTACAAATGCTGTCAACATATGTTTGCCTTACCTAAATCTACCATCTGGTATAAGTCGTAGGGTTGATATTGCCTCGCGTTTTCCTATATTTTTCCAAAATCCACACTGATCTTCCCCGTCGTCCTTCTGTACCAGTTTTTCCATTCTTCTGTAAATAAATCGTGTTAGCATTTTGCAACCATGGCTTCTTAATAAGCATTCATATCTCTTGGCACCTATTTTCTTTGGAATCGAAGTTATTACATAGTTTTTGAAGTGTGGGGATATTTCGAATGTCTCGTACACCTATCACACAAGATGGACGAGTTTTGTGATGGCCGGCTGCACCAAGCCTGTCAATATAGTTCTGGCGGGACTTGCCTTGCACCGAGCGAGGTGGCGCAGTGGTTAGCACACTGGACTCGCATTCGGGAGGACGACGGTTCAATCCCGTCTCCGGCCATCCTGATTTAGGTTTTCCGTGATTTCCCTAAATCGTTTCAGGCAAATGCCGGGATGGTTCCTTTGAAAGGGCACGGCCGATTTCTTTCCCAATCTTTCCCTAACCCGAGCTTGCGCTCCGTCTCTAATGACCTCGTTGTCGACGGGACGTTAAACACTAACCACCACCACCACCACTTGCCTTGTTTCGACTTAGATGTTTCAGTGCTCTGTCAAATTCTTCTCGCAGTATCATATCTCCCATCTCATCTTCATCTAAGACCTCTTCATTTTCTATGATACTACCTTGAAGTTCATCTCACTTGTATAGACCCTCTATCCACTCCTTCCACCTTTTAGTTTTCTCTTCTTTGCTTAGCATTGGTTTTCTGTCTGAAGTCTTGATAATCATACAGCTGCTTCTCTTTTCTCCAAAGACCTCTTTCATTTTCCTGTAGGCGGTATCGACCTTTCTCCTAGTGAAATAAGCTTCTAAATCGTTGCATTTGTCCTCTAGCCTTTTGTGCTTGGCCATTTTACGCTTCCTGTCAATCTTGGTTTTTAGATGATTGTGTTCCCTTTCGGTTGCTTCATTTGGTGCCTTTTTATATATTCTACTGTCATGAATTAAATTCAGTATCTTAGTACTTATGTTACAGATCTTAAATACTCAGTACTGAAAAATTAATAACGTACATAAATATGAAAAAATTACAGCGCAATAACTGAATTAATTTACTGAAAAACTGCTCTACAAGACATTTGTGACTTCTCTACTGCACAGTGGACTTCAATGCAAAGATGATAACCGAAAACAATGAGACTCAACTTTAAATGGGATTTTTATACTCGACGGATAAGGAATAGTTGAGAATGGGACATCAGATTTTTCTGAAAAAGAAATCCGGTGATTTATTTAGCAGAAATGTGAATTAACAGACCTTACAGTATGTGTAAACGTTGCCAATGTTATACTGAGCGAGCAGTAGTATGAAACAAATATTCTGATTATCGTTTGAGTTGAAACTTCCTGGCGAGATTAAAACTGTGTGCCGGACCGAGACTCGAACTCGGGACCTTTGCCTTTCGCGGGCAAGTACTCTACCACAGCCGTGCTTGGGTAGCTCAGGTGGTAGGGCACTTGCCCGCGAAAGGCAAAGGTCCCGAGTTCGAGTCTCGGTCCGGCACACAGTTTTAATCTGCCAGGTAGTTTGACCTCAGCGCACACTCCGCTGCAGAGTGAAAATCTCATTCTGGATATAGATAGATCTCATTACACAACTTCTGCTGCGAGGTTTTCGAAGCATAATACCACTCCATATGGTACACAAGGTGCGATCGACATACGGGTGCTATTTTACGACATTTTGTGAGGCTTTCCTTTTCTCTTCTTTTCTTTTTCTTTTTTTTTTTTTCATTTATTGAATTTCAATTCCCCCCGAAGGGGGCGGGCTGGCAGCAGCTTAGTACGCCGCTCTTCAGCCGACAGATTTTGTGACAAAGAGCAAGAGAACAAATAATAAAAAAACAGGCGATAAAATCGGAGACTTAGAGAGTAACAAGGCGAAAAGAAATCGTGGAACTTAAAACAACAACACAGGGATGATGACGCTAATAAAAATACAGACGAAGTAGACGGGGAAAACAATAGACAATTAAAAAACACGGCGACAGTCTGGATTCTGTTCGCAAAGGAAATAAAATTCACACCGAGCGACAGCATGGTTTCTGTTCGCAACACGAGAAAGACAAACAACACTGAATAGTCACAGGAACACTGCACTAAAAAGTTGGCAAATGTGACACCACAGTCGAGAGCAGGTGGGGGGAAACTGGACAGAAGATGGGAAAACGGAAAAGGGGGGGAAAGGAGAGTAATTCTTTTCTTTTCTCTTATTTTCTTTTTGTTGTTACTAGGCAGAGTCCTAACAGGAGAGCGACTCTGTTCAATGCGTGACACACAAACTGACGATACCGAGTTCCCCATTCGACATCAACCGAGTCTTAAAGAAGCGAACGGCGGGAGTAAAAGAAGCGCAGTGGATTTCCGCAACGAGTCTGCAAGGAGCCCAGAACGAAGAATAACGTCCCGGCCGGCGGCTGGGAACCGGTTCGCTGCCAGCGCCGCCCGCTGGCCACTTGCCACTGGCCAGAACGCACAGCTAGAGCCCGCCTCTGCACACCTTCCGCCAGTTCAGGCTCCGCCGGCCAACCTCGTTACTACCGGTTCTGCAAGTGTAAATGGAGCCGAAACGTCAGCGGAGTGTTCTATCGCTGCGGAAACACACTTCTTCTGACGCCGAGCGCTCTCTGGTAGAGTGAGACTCGTTTTCTGTTCACGCTCTCTGTGTCTATACACAGGCGCATCTCACCCTCCGCCACGCGGGATTAGCCGAGCGGTCTCAGGCGCTGTAGTCATGGACTGTGCGGCTGGTCCCGGCGGAGGTTCGAGTCCTCCCTCGGGCATGGGTGTGTGTGTTTGTCCTTAGGATAATTTAGGTTAAGTAGTGTGTAACCTTAGGGACTGATGACCTGAGAGGTTAAGTCACATAAGACTTGACACACACTTGAACATTTGAACATCTCACCCTCCGATACTATGAAATCATGTATTGTCCACGAGACATTAAAACTAAAAAGTAGACTTAGGTGTGATTAGTATTAACGAAAAGATCCTTGTCTTGTATAATTCCTTTTACTATAAGACATGAATGTTGAAAAGTTGTAAATTTCTTGATGAGGGACTATTTCATAAATGGTCGAAGAAATGTATGCGCCGACCGGGACCGAACCCGGGATCTCCTGCTTACATGGCAGACGCTCTATCCATCTGAGCCACCGAGGACACATATGAATAGCGCAACTGCAGGGACGTATCCCTCGCACGCTTCCCGTCAGACTCACATTCCCAACTGTCCACAGTTCTACATATGTATTGTACCTTCTAGACATTTGCCCACCCAGTCATTACTCGCGCACGCTTTGGCGATTCCCGCAAGAGTTTGGGCAACCTCTGCGCATTCGCACAGACGAAGGTCAATGGCTGGGTAGCCTTTAACTATATGTACGAAGACCGTAACTTGTTCTCGAAAGAACAGTTACTGTTGATGACCGTGCAGCTTTTCCCTGGAATAAATGATGACTAACTGAAAACCTCAGCTGCCGACAGGTGTTGCTGATATACCTCGATGTGGACAGCTGAAAATGAGTGTGTGGGCAAATGTCTATAAGGTACAATACATATGTAGAATTGTGGACAGTTGGGAATGTGAGTCTGACGGGAAGCGTGCAAGGGATAAGTCCCTGCAGTCGCGCTATTCATATGTGTCCTCGGTGGCTCAGATTGATAGAGCGTCTGCCATGTAAGCAGGAGATCCCGGGTTCGGGTCCCGGTCGGGGCACACATTTTCAGCTGTCCACATCAAGGTATATCAACAACACCTGTCGGCAGCAGAGGTTTTCAGTTAGTCATCATTTAAGAACACAGTTTGTGGATAAGATTTCGGAGAGAGGGAGAGGGGGAGGGGGTTGACACATCAGCCACAACGACGTTTTTGAGAGCTAAACCTACACCGCGCATTCACAAACTTTCGCTGTTAACTTGTATATATTAGAAATATCAAGAAAATTGGAGGCGATTTTGCCGGCATTGTGTGTAGGTACCGTATCGGGATCTGGCTTTGAGACTGTCTAACGCTTGTTTTTAGATTCTGCGTCACTTCTCTAAATCATTTAAGGCGAATTCCGGGGCGGTTCCTCAAATAGGTCGAAGTCTCCGCCTCTATTAAAAAATGTCCCTAAGGTCGAGAAATGTAGGTCGTTGTCTTATAGCAGGAGGCGTGAGCGGAACAGAAAACTGACCATATGTCGAAAGGACCAGACACCATTTTGATACTGCAACTACTATGAATCAAGATACAAGGGAATTAAAGACAGCAGCTACCAGTAGACACTGATTTCTATCAACTGGACGAGTTCACAATTTGTGCCGGACTGGGATACAAACCGGGGTCTCCCGCTAAAAAGGCAGATGCGCTGACCACTACGCCATCCAGACACTGTGGCCGCCACAGGTGGACGGATCAGCCTAGCACGCTCAAATCCTCAGCTTACATCACACACTACTGATATAGAGCCCCTGTTCTTTAGCCTCATGTCCGAAAGAACAGACAGGAATATAAACAGACACCTCATATATAAGTAAGGCGATGATGGCAGATGATCCCTTCAGTGCAGGTGCATATCAACCTCAAACGATTAAGAGAATCGGCGAAATGCGCAAGTAATGAGGCTACTGAGGAGGGATACTACAACAACATACTTGATTAACATCGCTAGAGATGGGGCGCTATTTCATGGGTGCAGAGAGATTAGTGAAGAGTCGACAAATAATACGAGGAAGCATGACACATTATTCATCACCAGTGTTAAAGAACGAGTGAAATCCGTTAGGGCAGCCTGATTTATCGCTCAGAAATAATTATTCATACATCGTGGTGACTGAAAATTTGTGCCACGCCAGTATTCGAAGCCAGATTTCCTGCCTAGCCCGAGCAGCAGCGTTATATGTGTACGCTCCGTAATCTGAATCCACTTTTCATTGTCATTGATGCCTTACCCATGATTTCCGAGGTTCACCATTCAGCGAACGGAACTGGTGCATGACCGTGGTTTACATGCCACACTTGTTAATCTCTGATAGCCAAAATATTGTGTCCACTGCCCACCGTCACAATAATACATTCCAGATGAAAAATAAGATCATAAAAAGCAGACTGTCACAAAGTGGGCATTCCATGCAAAAAAAAAAAAAAGACATTGATTAGAGGTAGAAAAATTGTATGGTAGTGCATCATGGACAGTGAGGACACCGTAAAAGAAGAGAATATAAGGGTCTGAGATGCAGTGTTATAGACGGATGTTGAAAATCAGGTGGACTGATAAGATAAGGAATGACGAGAACCTGTGTAGAATCAATTAAGAATGGAACGGAATCGAGACATTGAAAAGAAGACGAGACAGAGTGAATGGACATACGTTCAGTCACCATGAAAAAATTTCGTTGTTACTAGAGGGAGCTGTTGAGCTGTAGTGGAAGACAGTGTTTGGGGAACATCCAACAAATAATTGATAACGGATTATGCAGGTGCTGCTATGTGATGAAGAGTTTATCACACGAGAGAAATTCATGGTGACCCGTATCAGACTTGTCAGGAGACTGGTGACCGAAAAACAAAATTTAAAAAAGATAACTGGGTAAGACAGAGATACACTGAATGCTGTGACAGACTGTTCTCTTCAGTTTAGATGTGTGCCTAGGATAATGGTGAGACTTATTACACTTTTATGCTACAGGGTGGCTGAAACCGATGAAGGATAACAGGAAATTATTTCCGAAAATATTTGTTTATCGGATTTCGAGATGATATAATGATTACCTGTGACTACATATCGCTTAGTTTCAGGCCAAGATTTTGTCGACGTCCTGGTACTAATTAGAGGTCATAACTTACTCAGAAATTGGCAGAATCAATATTTTGGGGATGGCACATAAATACAACTAGACGTAATCAGAAAATAAATGGTTACAAGAATTCAACAGAATGTCATCGATATACAGGGAGAAAACTCAACGCAACAGTGGCTGGACTGCGGATCTTGATTCAGTATAATTTTTTATAATGATTTCTTCGTTTCACAGACGAGTCATTGACTTATTTTTCTCATGTTGTTGAAGAATTTGAGTGCACTCATCGATAAAGTAAAATATCAAAATGAAACGTTCCAGACGGCTTGCTGAAGACAAGTTACATTTGCTGCTAGACATATATTCAAGTGGTGTTGGGTTTATTGATCATTCTGTTCATACAATTCACATACCAATATGTTCTGAGTTCCTAACTATGTTCATTGTATTACAAATAACGTTATAGGCCGGGCAACCATAGCTCAAGAACGCGTACATAATGTGAAGGACAATCAAACAAGTAAAATCAAAGATGGTAAAACAGTCTACATTAAACTGACGTCCAAATCCGCAAAAGCTGTTTATTGTGTTTTTTCTTGTATGACACCCGGTTTCATTTCCTGGAGGTATATCTTCGGGTCATACAAAACTAATACTACGTGTCCCATGACTTCCAAGGTGCAAGTGCGCGTAAAAATATCACTCCTCGGTAAAACCATGGATGGGCCTCCGATCCGAACCGTGCATGATCAGTAAAATATCTCTAAAAATCTGTCTAAAGACGAGCCCGCATAGCATATGACAACCCACCTCTGGTAGAATAAAACCATATTGAAAATCTGCGGAGGAACAAAGAATTAAAGGACACACAATTCTTGGAGTCGTCAGCATTCCAAAATATATTGGCAGGCGTCAAATAGAATTGCACGTTTCAGCGCTAGCCACTTTGAGTGTGTGGCTAGCCACTTTGACGTCTGCCAATTAATGGATTTTATAATAATTATTTTTTTTTTACTTCAGGATCAATGTAGTTTCTCCAACAGGGTCTCACCTCCGAAGATTAACTGCAGATGATTCACAAAATACTTCCGCCCTTAACATTTTTATTGGATTAAAGTGTTTTAAAGCTACAAATTTCCTTGTTCGAATGATCTGAGCTAAACTCTGCTTGATGGAACGGGTATTACAAAAATTCATACAAAAGATCTTTTGTGTAATGGTGGACAAAGCACTATTGTGAGAGGTCGTCTGCCTGGGTCTTTCTTTTGCAGTCCAGGTCTGTTATTAAGTATTTTTACGAATACCACAATATTCTATTTCATCCATATGAATCAAACACACACACGACAAAAAACTGTAAAATAGAGAAGTTGGATGATACTAACATAATTTCTGTGGGGGAAGAGAATGTTTTAAGTTGCCACGTGTAATAATAAGCTATCCTAGTTTTATTTGCATGTGGACTGGTTTATTTAATTGGAAAGAGCACATGTCGCCCAAAGACAAATATTATCCTTAATGTTCTCTAAACGAAATAATGTTTCACACTACATTATATGAGGAAACTCACTCCACATTAGTTTAGTATAAATTAAACCACCAAATTAATATAGACTGGGAAAAAAGAAACTTAAACGTTTAACTGCCTAAGAGCAGTGTGCGGCATCTACCCTTTTCAACATACTTCCTAATGAACTCACATTTCCAGAGTCTTTGGCATGTTTGTTCATACTGTTGATCCAGCGTTTTGTACCCAAGAATTGCCTTTACAGCTCTTCATCAAGGCGACGAAAACATTAGTTGTATTAGCACTAAGTGTGTTTTGGCACAAGTGGCCCTTTGTTCTCCTTATGTAAACAAACCTGCAACTTTGGCTGTGAACCTTGTGTAAACAAACTATACACTTGTGCTCTTATGTTTATGTATGTCTAATTTATGACCCAATTACCTTGATGGGCATAATTTATTACACAAGATGGCCACCTTCCCCAAGCCGACTTTCTCCTATTCCTCTAGTCCAACTGTGTGATGTACAGTGGCATGGTAGAATCATTTGTGTTAATTACAGTAACGTATGGTCCACAAATTGGTCATGGCACATATTTAGTTAGTATAAATTATTAGACACTACAACGACATGGCAGCCCAAAACGTTTTCCCACACTCCAAGCAATATATACAGATGTTTACACATACATACTGTAGCGCTGCTCTAAAAGATATTCAACAGTTTGTGTTTACATTATCTTAAGCAGCATAATGTAGGATGTACTGTGACATCACTGTCAAAACACGTTTGCTTTACATGAGTTTGACACTATAATGGACTTGCCGAAAACAGTGGGAAATTAAAGAAATTGACGTTGGAACGTTTCTACACGCGTGTATGCATGTTAATAAACACACATTGCTGTTTACCTACAAGATATTGCTAAATCACACTAATATCCCATGTATAAATAGTTTGTTACACTTTTGACTGAGATAGGAGAGGAACATTGTCTTTATTGTAACAGAATGTGTGAGGGGCGAGCCTCGCATATCATCACCTCTGAGGCTGTACAATCGTTTCTCCTGATAGCAAACCGCAGGATTCACCACTATCACAGCTGCACTGAACTCCATTGTGTTGTAGTCTTGATGACTTTTACTTCGTGTAGGAGAAGGTGCAGCTTTGGCCAATGGTCACTCATATTCATCACAAGCAGCAGCCACTCCTAAAATAGCAAAATTATACCCCCTTCATGCACACCAGCAGCGGGTGGCAGTGAACATATAGACAGTCGATTCATTCCATAGCAGGTGGCTATTTGTTTAAGTAGCAAGCAGTCCGCAGAGATGGTCATATGTGCTGGGATCGACTCTCCACGCACTATATGTAGGAGACATTCACAGGTCTGAAACACATACAAAATTTTTATAACTCGCTTATTAGTTGTGGGAATATTTTTAACAATGCGGAATTTTTCACATTCCATGACCTTGATATACTCTTCCATAGAATGACCTGCATAGTAAACATTTTTATATCTGTTGTATTACATAATCGAACTTGTAATTTGCCGACACTAGACGGATCACACCTGTGTTATTGTGTACATCTACATAAAAAAGAGGTCTACACTACATTAAACACAGTATATTCTATTGTATTTGATGCATATGCTTTGATTTCACAACTATTGTTCCCATCTCGTTTTTTAATGCACAGATTCATGCAGGTAATTTTGACTGTAATAGGATTTTTGTATCTACTCGAAATGCTTCCCAGTGTTGTTATTGTTATCACATTGTCCTCGTCATGCGTGAGACACTGTACTGTTACCTTGGCGCCATGTTACACACGAAAGAATTTGGACATCTGAGCCATGGCTGGCTCGCGTCATGCCTTGTTTTTGTTTTTTATCATTGGTTGCAATCCAGTGGTGTCTTATTTCTTCTTCCCTTACCGCCATAACGTTTCTGTCTTCCCTCCTTGAGTGGCTGCAGCAGCGTGTATCGATATTAGTACTGCTGTACTATCTTTGGTGTGAGGGATGTATTTTCCGGGTGTGCTGTGTGTGGCAGTCGGTCGCTTAGGGCAGAGCAGCGAGGAAGTCTCCGTGACGCATAGTCAGGCCAGAGCCGTTGGCGGCGTGCTCGCGCGGTTGGAGTTGTGAGGTGCATCTTGTGAGGGTTACGAAATTCGTCGCCCACCAATCCTGGGCACTAAAGTTGAGTGCTCACTTAACCTACTATCAAGCCTCAGCTGCTATCACATCTCTTCGTTTGATCCAGGTTGTCGCCTTCTGGGACATGTGTGTGCATTGAACTCGGCTAAAACGGCAGCTGTCTTCATGTGGTGTTTAACTTAATTCATTCCTTCATTAATGAAGAGTACCAGCGGTACCTTCTGCCTTGTGGCTGTTGACGTGCCGGTGACCTGCCATGGTCGTTGACGTAGTTTTTGGCAGTGTATTTTCCTCGTTGTATTGATGCTGTCCAGCACGGCGTGTAGCTCGACAGCTGAGGTGTTGTTGCTAGTTTTGCTTGTTTATTCTGACTTGGCTGGATCTGGCAACAGTATCCAGGACGTTGTGCTGTTGATATCTTGTTGGCGTTTTGCTGGTCGGGTGGAGCAGAAATGATCTTGTTGGTTGGTTCGTCGGCTGGCTCTCGGTTGGGTTGCCTTCCGATAAAGAGGTTGTCGGTCTGCCTGCCTGTCTCACCTAAACGTGCGTTGGTGTTACGTTCCCAGGCCAATCCTTGGAACCTTCTGAGCGCCGCTCCTTGGGTTTTACATAGTGATTTCCTTTTTAGTTTTAAGTACCCTGTGTGGCCTTCAGCCGAGTTTTAGCTTATTAAAATTGCAATGCTTTTCTTCGTAGGCCTTAAGCCGTAAAAAAATTATTTCTTGTTTGGTATGCGGCCATCAGCTGAGTTTCAGCCTTTCAAAATTAAAACTGAAAATTCTTTGTGCCTAGGCATTAAGCCGTAAATTGGTTTCAAGTTGGTATGTGGCCTTCAGCCGAGTTTTCAGCCTATTCAAATGAAAAGTTGAAAAATTTTGTGTAGGCCTTAAGCCATAAGAAATATTTTCTAGTTTTTATAAGGCCTTCAGCCGAGTTTTCCACCTTAAATTAAAAACTGGAAATTTCTTTGTCTGGGCTTTAAGTGGTGAGATTGTTTGGGCTTTGTATGTGGCCTTCAGCCGAGAGTTATGTGAAGCATTTTAGGATAAATCCTTTAGCCTATTTTAATCGAAATTTAGAAGCTCTTCCCTTTCTGCATGGTGTGTGCCCTTCAGCCGAGCTTTAATCTCTCTTAAATTCAAAATTCTTATCTTGCCCTTAAGTCATAAGATTGTTATTCTTTAGTATGAGACCTTCAGCCGAGTTTTACAAGGAATATTTTAAGATAAGTTCTTCAGCCTTTTCAAATTGAAAGATTTTGTTCCTAGGCCTTAAGCCGTTAAATTGTTTTGTAGATTTGTGGCCTTCAACCGAGTTTTCAGTCTATTTAGATTAAACTTTGAAAATCTTTGTCTCGGCCTTAAGCCGTAACACTATTCTTGATTAATGTGAGGCTTTCAGCCGAGTTCTATGGGAAAAATTGAAGCTAAGGCTTTTAGTCTATTTATATTGAAGATAAAAAATGTTTTTTCTAGAGAAGTGAAACCTCCAGAAGAACTGTACCTCAATTCCTTGCTTAGGCCTTGTGCCTTGGATTTTCGATGTGGCCTTCAGCCGATCTAAATTAATTCAAAGGCGGTCTGTCGTTAATACCTTTGACAGTTTTGATTATTGCTTGTGTGATTGTGTGTTTTAAGAAATAAAGTTTACATGTTGAGTGCAAGTGACAGTAACTTATTTTGGCCCCTTTCCACAAATTTAACCGCATCCGTTCTGTCCTGCTAGCCCAGGAATTTCGACATCGAACTCACTTTCCCTAACTGCACTTTGCTGTAGAAACTCACTTTCAATACGGCAAATGGCTTTCCTCATTTAAGTTCCATAATGCTACTTACTTAGCAACAGTCAGGAACAGTGGTTGACCCACCTCTATTCGTTAGGTGTGTTTTCTCTGGTGTTTTCATAGATATTAGAAATTTCGTTTTTGCTATTTGTAGCTGGAGTCAGTCCAAAGAAACACTCATTTTATGTTTCACGTGACGCCCATTTCCGAAGGAAGGCATTGATTTGTATCACATTAAGAACAAAACGATTTCAAAGCGGAATTGAAGTGGTTATGTGACAGAGTCGTCCAAATTTAGTGTAGTGCGTTATTTGTTTAATCGATATGTATTCTACATCTACATCTACATCCATACTCCGCAAGCCACCCGACGGTGCGTGGCGGAGGGTACCTTGAGTACCTCTATCGGTTCTCCCCTCTATTCCACTCTCGTATTGTTCGTGGAAAGAAGGATTGTCGGTATGCCTCTGTGTGGGCTCTAATCTCTCTGATTTTATCCTCATGGTCTCTTCGCGAGATATACGTAGGAGGGAGCAATATACTGCTTGACTCTTCGGTGAAGGTATGTTCTCGAAACTTTGACTCCTGCAGAGTCTTCCACTGGAGTTTATCTATCATCTTCGTAACGCTTTAGCGATTACTAAATGATCCTGTAACGAAGCGCGCTGCTCTCCGTTGGATCTTCTCTGTATTAACAGGGGCGTTAAAACTGTAAGAACAGCCAGTACTCTAGCAGAACAAAACGCAACACACAAGCTTATTTATTACCACTTCATACCTCTAACCTACTGAAGTCAGCAAATTACCAAATCTATATGGAAATGTAGTACAGACATTATTCAGTCAATTTAACAATATATGTTCTGGTCGTTTTGTGCATTGTACAGTAATTTAGGTTTGTGTATTTCTGTGTGGTACTGCTTATCCCTACATTACTTGTGCTGTCGTCTGAAAAACGAGACCCAAGGCTAGGTTGGCACCTCATGATAAAACATAGGTAAGCACAGTAGCTGCGAGACGCAACGACAAGTGAGAGACGTTGGCTTAGACACGCCACAGCTGCAGCATGATTCCTTACATCAGAGCAGTGTTGCTGTGCAGTCCTACTGTGTAATTATCTCTGGACATGACAGCATCGTCTACACACTGAGGCAGCAGTGTGGGAGCTGTTTTAGACAGAACTGCAGCAAAGTCAGTTCTACTTTCAGAGAAGAGCTATTTTTAGTCAGACAAGGATAGACTGAGCCAACATTGACCCTGAACTAGAGGTGATTCTGGGAAACCCGATATCACAGTCAGCACTTTCTTGTTTGTGTTGTCAAACTACAGCTGAGACAATTGGGCATGCTATATTTTGCTGAGAGCAGCGTCACCACTTCCTTGTCTCAAAGACTCTAAGACCACACCGGGAATCGTGACATCCAACCACATGACAATGCAAGGAAGAGAGGGGGAAGGAGACCAAGAATCATTCATATCAGCATCAGCACTTCGTTACCTCTAAGGCTGTTCCATGAATCACGACATCAGCAGCAGCACATCCAGCCACTTGACAAGGGGAGGGGCTGGGGAGGCCCCCAAGCCCCAAGGTTCCCCATGCCCTGCTTGACACCCAAATAGGATAAATTGCTTAAAATTCTGGCGACTATATTTCCATTATTGACTTCCACAAATTCGTTTAATGGTTTCCTCACCATTCACATTAGCAGCTTTTTTTTATTGCAATTTCGTTCCCCGGCCACATATGGGCAGTGGAGGGCAGTCAGTGGCACAGTGCGCCGCTCTTCAGCCGAGTGACAGTGCAAATGAAATGATACACATAAAAGGCTATAAAAGGGAGACATAAGAACAGAAATAATGGGAGACAATGGGGGTTAAAATATACACTTACTCAGAGATGTTCATTGCAGGACAGTTAAAAAAAAGGTTCACATAATGACAAAAAACGCAGTTGGCGGTATGCATAGCACATAAAAATACAATGATGTCACACACACAAGTTAAAAGTCAGCCACAGTTAAAACACACCAGAATGACAACAGTGTCAAAACTACTGCACGTGATGGAGCACATACAACAAAGAGTAAAAACTACCAGGAGGGACTTGCCGAAATAGGGGAGGCCTGAAAGGAGGGAAAAGAGTGGTGAGGAGGGGTAGCAGTGGAGATGGCTGAAGAGTGTGGGATAAGAAGAAAGGGGGTCAGAGGGTGCACCAAGGACAGGAGATGGGTGGGAAGGGAGATGGAAAGGGAAGGCAAGTCAGGTGGGAGTGTAGAGGTGCAGAAGGGGTGCACTAGAAGGAGAGGAGGGAGGAGGCGGAAAAAACCACTCAGGGGAAGGTGAGCGGAGGAGGAGCCATGAGGAGGGGGAGGGAAAGGTGGGGTTACTTGGTAGGAGGAGTAGACATCAGGGTGAAGCTCATCATAGGGGAGGGGTAGGTGCTGGAAGTTACATTGGGAAAGGAGGTGGAGGGAGTTGGGATGGAGAGAGGGCGGGACACCATGGTAAAGGCGTGGCTGGAGCTGGGGCTAGAGAGGACAGAAGACACTTGGGGTGGAGGGGATCAAGTCTGCACACAATGTACAGGGTGCAGATATGTTCAAGGAAAAGGAGAAGATGTGGGACAGGGATGAGGTTATAGAGGATCTGAATGGGGAATGGGAGTCGAATACAGAAGGTGAGGTGGACTACATGGCGTTCAAGGATTTGAAATGCCTTATAGAATCTAGGAGGGATGGAAATCCAGGCGACGCTGGTGTAATGAAGTATGGGGCAGATCAAGGATTTGTAAGTGTGAAGGATGGTGGAAGGACGCAGTCCCCATGTCCGGTTAGACATGGGGACATGGAGTCTATTGTGGGCTTTGTGTTCAATTGTAAGGAGATGGGGAGTCCAGGTGAGGTGATGGCTGAGGGTGAGGACAAGTTATTTGAGGGTAGGAGTGAGTTGGATAAGACAATCATAAATAGTGAGGTAAAAATGGTGGAACTGGAAGGAGTGGGTGGTACAACCTTTGATGATTACCTGTGTCTTGGCAGGATTGATGCAAATGAGCCACTGGTTGCACCAGGTAGTGAACTGGTGGGTGTGAGTTTGAAGGGGACTTTGAAGGGTAGGATAAAGGGCCAGGAAGGCGGTGCCATCAGCAAATTGGAGGAGGTGAACAGGTGGGGGAGGTTTGGGAATATCTGCAGTATACAGGAGACAGAGGCGAGGCCAATGAATGGGGCCTTGGGGAACCTCAGCAGTGGGATAGAAAGTATGGGAGTTCGTATTTTGGATAGTGAGATATGGCAGACAATGGAAAAGGAAGGAAGCAATGAGACGGACGAAATTGATGAGAAGAGCGTAAATCTGAAATTTAAAGAGGAGCTTGGGATGCCAGACATGGTCGTAAGCATTCTGGAGGTAGAGAGAAACAAAGACAGCGAGGAGATGGGAGGCAAAGAAGATTGGTAAGGGTAAGGAGCTAGTCATCAGCCAAGAAGGAGGGCCAAAACCCACACTGGATACTGTGAAGGAGGTGGTGCTGGTTAAGGAGGCGATGAATACAGCAGGAGAAGACAGATCAAAGACCTTACTGAATTGATGAGGTGAGGCAGGTGGGATGATAGGAACAGGCGTCAGTGTGCGGTTTGTTGGGTTTAGGGAACAGCATGACATGAGAAGTCTTCCACAGGTCAGGGTAAAAGCTGGTGAAGAGGAGGACATCATACAGGTTCACAAGGACAGCCAGAAAGGAGGGGGGGGGGGGGGGCATTCCGTGAGGTGGCACCATCATGACCAGAGGCAGTGTTGCATTTGGAGTGGAGGATGAGTTTGATGTAATGTGCAGTAATGGAAGTCTTTATGTCTGAGGAAGGGTAACACATTCAAGTACCAGCGACTGGTGGCTAGGGGTGGGACAGAGGTATTGGTGTATTGAATGACTGTGGTGAAGAGGGAGTAATGAAAATGGGGATGGAGAAGACCTCAGAGAGGTGGGAAACAAAATCGTGAGCCTTACTGAGGTTGTCAGAGAGGGGCCGGTTGTCATGGAGAAGGGTGGAGAAGGGGGTAATGTGGAGTGGAATGGCTACCAGTAAGGTGGTAGAAGGCAGACTAGCACTTTGAGAAGTTGACAGGGAGGGCAGAGTTGATGTGGGTACATGGTTTCGCGCCAGCCCATGCATTTGTTTGCTGTTAGCAGGTTTTGTATGTGTCATTTGAATTGCTGTTGGCAGAGGAGTGTATACAATCACAGGTGTGGAGGAAGTAGAAGTAGAGCCTGGAGGATTGGAGGAGGAGAAGAACAGCATGTGGAGGAAGAGTAGGGTGGTGAGGTTTGATAAGTTTGGTAGGAATGTGGGCCTCCATGGCGTCAGTGGTGGTCTTCTGGAGGAAGAAAGAGGTATGGATGACATCATCAGAATGTTGAAAGGTAAGGAGGGGGGGGCTTATGACCAGTAAGGCAATGGATTCCTGGTAGGCATTCCAGTCAGCACAGATGTAGTCATAGATAGACTTCAGAGAGGCAGCAGGGTGGGGGGCATGAGTGGGGCGATGGGCTGAGGAGATAAAGACTGGGATGTGGTCACTACCAATGGAGTTGAATACATCCACAGCGATATTATGCAGGAGGTTGGGGGAAGTGAGGACAACATCCTGGGTGGAGTTAATTTCGAGACAGATATGCTGTTGGAAGGGAACAAGGTCACTGTGGAGGGTGGCAAGGAACTGATGCCACTGGCGTAGAGTGGCAGGGTCATGGCTATGGATGTTCAGCTTTGCAGGAATCACATAGGTGTAGACATTGAGGTCAATATGGGAGACGAATTCGTAAGCAAGAGGATCTGTGGGACAGGCATAGACAGTGGCACATGTGATGGTGAGAGAGGGAAAAAAGACTCTGAGGGTAAGGTGTTCTGTTGGGTCATTGAGCAGAGGTTGTGGCCAGACTGGGGTATGCCTGAGGTGGCCAATAGTGGCGGCACCTAATGAGAGGGGAAGGGATTGTCAGTGCAGGGGATGATGACATGGTGTGACTGGAGGAATGCTTTATTAAGAATGAAGGAGTCAACCTGGTGATAGGGCAGGGTATGCATGAAGAGGTACTTGTTGGCAGGGAGGGAGCAAATGTTTAGGTATAATACTGTTGGCATGCCAGGATGATGGAGGTGGTAGGAAGTGGAGGGAGGAGGAGAGAGAGGCTTAAACGAGGGTGTCTAGGCAGGTGAATGTGAAGTGAGCCTGGTTGTCAGAGTATGTGGTGTAGGTATTTAATGGAAGATGGATCAGGCAGCAACAGAGATCTGCTGGAGGGTGTGGAGGCATTGGAAGGGGGTGGATACTCTAGTGGACAATGGCCAGAAACTAGATGATGCCTTCAGCTATAGAGGGAGGATAGATGGAATTGTTGGGGTGGATCGGATGGTCGATGGAGTGAACAGAGACAGTGTGCTTGGGGTTGGTGGGAATGGGTTTGGCCTTGCACTTGGGGGAGAAGATGGAGTAGGCTCCATTGTAGGTGTTGCAGGAAGGAGGAGAAGAGAGTGTAGGACACTGTTTGAGGATGTGGGAGGCTTTACAGTGGGAACAGGTGGGGGGTTTGAAGTTTTGGGTGAGATTGACAGCAGTACGATTGAGGAGGGGAATGGGAGGGATCATTGGGATTCAAAATCAGAGCTCTGTAATCGACAGAGGAGGCAGACTCTGTAAACACATGTATAAGGAAGGTAGGGCAGGAGTTGTTGTAGGTACGTCTGGCTGAACAGATGTACAGGGCAAGGTGGGCATTCAGTTCTGCCAACACCTTTGCCTCCCTGAGTTTTGTGATCACAGAAGTGAGGGTTGGTGGACAACAAGAGGTTGGGACTGATGGGGAGAGGATGAGGTAAGGAAGGTGCAAGGGACACATGTGGGCGAAAGGTGATGCAGGGAAGGTTTTGGAGGAGATCAGTGTGGAAAGAGGAAGAGGGAGATTTGGTAAGGACAGAGTCTCTGAGGGGGGGGGGATAAGTTGAGCAATGGGGGCACTGAGTATACACATGCGGGGTTTGGCTAGAGGCATCAAGAAATTTAGGATCGAGGTTGAATAGGATGAAGGGATGCAGGGCAAGGGCTGGGGTTCTTTGGTGGAAGGGGTGAAGGTGTGATCCCCACTTGGGTGCTTGAGGGGGTTTTCGGGGGGGGGGGGGGGATGGCCTGGGAGGAGAGGTGAGGGACTGGTTGGATTGTGAGGTGGTGGCCCCTCATGTGAGGCAAAGCACTTTGAACAGAGGGTAGGCGCTCCATGGTGGCGACTGTGGCGCAGCAGATGGTGGCTTGGGTGGGGGAAGCAGGGGCAGTCAAAGCAGAGCGAGTACAGAGTGGGAGATATTGTTCCTGAAGGGTGTTAGCAGGGACAGGAGCAGAGGGGAGGTGGAGGAAGAGCAGGAGCAAGGGGTAGGAGCACGAGTAGGAGCAGCATACAGGTGGTGATATAGGGGTGAAGAGGAGATAGAAGGGGAAGAGACTCTGAGGAGGGGAGGAGGATTAGATGGGAGAGTCTAGAGGAGGCTCTCCAGGAGGAAACGGTAGGTGCAGGGAAAGGGGAGGTGTATATGATGGTGGCAGTGGGGGTGTCCATGGCAGACTGTGCGGACTACCGGCGACAGGTGTCGACGAAGTGAGGGAAGTGAACAAAGATGGCGGGCGGCGAGCACTCGGAGGCGGCAGCGGCTTGCACCAGGCGGCGGACAGTGGCCGACAGACGCCTGTAACAGACAACAGCAGCAGAGGACGATGGGAGGGGTCTTCCAAAACTTCGATTTTGCCCTGAGTGTAGCCAAGGCGACCATATCTTCCGATTTAGCAGGTGTAGGACTCGAACCATAGGATCTGCACATTAGCATATTTCATCATAGAACACTGGAATGAGTAAACAGTAAATTTCTCTATAAATAAGAGAAAAAAAACATTTGTCTATAAAATATAAATAACACATTAGGAATTTGTATTTGTTGAAAATTAGTGTTACCTTGCAGTAAACCCTATCCCACAAGTTCTAAAAACACACAAAAAAATTAAGACCTGTTTCACATTCCAGTTTCTTACTGTCACCAGCAGATGGCTGCACTGTAGAAAAAGAGCGAAGTTCCATGTTTGTACCACTATTTGTTTGAGGTTATTACTGCCACGAGTAGATGGCTAAATGGTAGAAACGTGAATAGTTCTTCCTTTGAGCCATGAGTAGTTTTAACTGTCACCAGTTCATAGTTCCACAGTTGGAAAAACACGGCAGAATGGTAAATTAATTATTTTCTGCATCTAATATTTTGTAATACTCTAAAATGTTTGCAAAATATGTAGACAGCGCAAAAGTGCGATTTTTATACGAAGTATCCAGGATCTAGTTGACGTCAAGTACGTGAAAAAACACTGTAAATCTCATATCAATTAATATGATGTCACAATACTGTAAAAATACTTCTTCAGTATAAAAGAAATTGAAAGCTAATTTTCATGTATACTCATATTCAACCAATTACAGTGCGACACACTAAAGCATGCACTTCAATGTTAGTTTTCCGCACCTAATAACGCTTGGCATTTCAGAATGCATGCTAAAGGATTCGATGTCGTAAAACTAACGTCACCAGGTTTATAACAGCAGAAAAATGCTTGTTTGCTGAAGTAGTGTGCTAACCACGCAAGCACGCAAACCAACTGACAGCCTGAATATAACTAATTAGGCCTGCTCTTGATCTAAGACACAATACACTCCAAAATTAATCCTTTTGCGGGCCTTGGGGGATATATGTCCCGCTAAATGTATTTCTTTACAGTGTTTAAGGGAAGATGTGTTACCACTTCTGTATGCTCCTGGCATCTAGTGGGTGTCCGGAGCTGCAATTTCTGTTTGTTATGAAATAAAGCCTTAGGACTGTGGGAAGAATGTATCCCGCCAAACAATGGTTCTTCTGAAGTATGGTCACCACCAAAGCAGTTTCCAGAAGAGGCTTGGGAAGTATGCTTACCAAAGAATTAATCTCTCATTTGTGGTCTTTAGGAAGCGTACTTACCACCAACTTACCAAAGGTTTTCGGAGTACGTCATGTAACCCTTGTCTATGCCTGATAACTTGCGGTAGTGCATTGCAACAGGTGTATGAAAACTGCTACACCCATCAGTTTCTGTTTGTCAAGGAATCACTACAGTTGCCAGAACACATTGCTTCGCTTCTACAATATACATTTTTGTGATCTTTTATCAGCTCATATATTTATTGCGTGACAAAGTTTCTAGGATTGTTGTCACATTGTGGTAAGTAAACTTTAATATCGATTTTTAAATAAAGTGAAATAAAACACTGTTCATTATTTTTATGTATATGGTAACGCATAACAGCTCACAAAAGGAAAGAGGGAAATCCATTTACCACCACAGCTTTAACACCTCCCGAAGTTGTTGGTCCTTAATCACAAAAATCAAATTATCAGAAAAAAATTATATATATATATATATATATATATATATATATATATATATAAGCAGTTCACAATCAGAACTATGTTGACAAGGATCAGTAAAAGCGTTATAGACTGTTTTATTTTCCACAAGTATGATGTCGTAGTATTATGGCTCAATATTCTAAACTGCGTCAGAAAATGAAATATTGTTGCAGCAGTGCACACACGCACACACGCACACACGCACACACGCACACACACACGATTGAAAAGCGTTGTTATAATTATTTTCCAAATCCATGAATTTATACTACCAGAGTGAAAATAACGACTAACAGATAAGGAAGACTACATATTGTCTTCTCGGTGTATCCAAGAAAATGAAATTCTGACAGAAAATTTTTGCCAGATCGCTTAGTCGTACAATCCCTGCTTAGCAGCCGCTTAATTCTGTTCACGCAATAGCGAGGGAAACTCGTTATACGAGCGTGTAGTAACACGTGACCAGAAAATATCATATTATGACGTCAACGTCTGATGAGAACGATGTTACCCTACAGGAACACAATCGTAATTACAGTGCTCAATGAGGATATGGCCACAGAGTTGCAAAAAGTTCTGGCGTCACCACCAAACGCTGATGGCTACACAGCTATTAACGCCGCTCTGGTAACCCGCCTCTCGTATTCCGAGGCGAAGAGATTGGAGAAGCTACTCCGCACTGAAGAACTAGGGAACCGCACTCCATCGCAGCTACTGCACCGTCTGTATACGTTGGCGAGCAACGCTGTTTACGAAGACATCCTACGAAATTTTTGGTTATAGCGCCGCCAATCTAACGTGCAGAAAATATCAAGTGTGCACTGGCGACTTAGATGCGCTCGTTCAAATCGTCGCCACACTTGGTCCACAGCCTCAGGCGGATTGCACTCTCACTATTATGAGCACAGATCGCCGAGCTCACAACGCAAGAGTCTTGAGAGCTCAGAGTACCAGCCGCAAATCCCAGGGCCACCGTTCAGTGGGAAAGCGCAGCCGCTCGCCTCCGTCAGCCAGAGTGTGCTGGTATCACCGCCTGTTCGCCTCTGAGGTGTGGAACTGCAGTCGACTGTGCGAGAAGGGAAACTCAACAGGATATCAGTGATGGCGATCCAGCTCGTGGTCGTGCGGTAGCGTTCTCGCTTCCCACCCCCGGGTTTCCGGGTTCGATTCCCGGCGGGGTCAGGGATTTTCTCTGCCTCGTGATGACTGGGTGTTGTGTGATGTCCTTCGGTTAGTTAGGTTTAAGCAGTTCTAAGTTCTAGGGGACTGATGACCATAGATGTTAAGTCCCATAGTGCTCAGAGCCATTTGAACCAGTGATGGCGATCACTGGCTTTCCGGATGGCACCCGTCGACTGTTCCTGACAGAGCATAACAGAAAGCTGTACTTCTTTGTAGACAGGGCAGTTTATCCATCTGCATATCAGCTCTGCCACGTTTGCAGCGCCCATGGCGCCACAATCTAAACCTATGGCTGAGTCACGTTAACATTAAACAAAGGCTTGCTACGCAAATACGACTCGCAATTTGGGATAGCGGACAGAACACACCCCACGCTGAAAGTGGTCTTCCTATCGATCTATGGACTCCTGCCTGACCTCTGTTGTTGGTGCCTCCTTCATAGCACTACCAACCTGTTACGTCAGGGACGAATACGTGAGGCGATGTCACTGGAGATCACACCCCAGATGCCAACACTAGCGAAGCAGGAATTGTCGTTCATGTTCACACAGGAGATCTGCCGCCCATCGAGCATTAGTTGGTCATCTCCACTGCAAGTGGTCACGTAGAAGAACAATGGACAGCGCTCATGTGAGATTACAGACAGCCCAAGGCCAGAACTTTCCTCAGCTGGTATCCGATACTGTGTTTCAAATATTTTGCTTTCAATGCCTACAATATCTGTAGTAAATGCATTTTTACTACCTTCAATTTAGTGCATACTCTTTTCCAAATACCTGTGCTAACATGTGGCATTGCTAAGACTGCCGTCTGCACACATTTCAGACTGTTTGAGTTCACTAAAAATGCCTTTTGGCCTTAGTATTGTTAGCTAAACGTTTCATCAATTAATGGACGAGGTTTCATAAGACCTAGATTTCTGCTGTGTGTATAATGACGAAGTTTTGGCCGTGTCAAGCTTTGAAGCACAAGGCCTGCCGCACTTACAGCGGATTTTCACTTGTCTTTGTGCACACAGTCAGCTTATCAACCTGTCAAAGTGAATCTTTGGAGCAGCTGACATTTAGTTCCTAGGCGACACTATTAACACACAAGATATTCGGCTGCCAGAGAGAAAAGTCGAAGCTAATTTTCCCCAGCCTATGACAGAGAATTACGACGATTCCTTGGCGTCACCATTTTCTGTCATTTTTCCATTCACAACCGTGCCGTTCTTGATGCACCATTGAATGAATTTTCGCGTGGTGATCCGAGGTTAAATCACAAACTCTCGTGCAATAGCGAGGCTGAGCTGTCACTCATCAAGATGATGACTGCCATCACACAAGCTTCTCTGTTAGCCTACCAAATTTCACCTGCCCCTCTCGCCCTAACGATTGATGCACCTGTCACTGCAACCAGTGCTACACTGCCACAGTACGTAGGCGAAAACCACCGCCCTTGTCCTTTTTCTGTCAGAAGTTATTGTCATCACTGCATAGCTGGTCGACATATGACCATGAACTGTGTGCCGAATTCGACTCCATTAAGAAGTTTTGCCATTTGTTAGGGGCACAGCAGTTCAAAATAGTCACAGACAACAGACCATTGACATACGCTTATCGCTAGCGTACAGAGAACGCATCACCACATGAGCTGCGCCATCTAAAATATTTCCGACATTTCACTACCCAGTCAGTCCACATCGGAGGAGTCCAGAGTGTGCCAGTGAACACTCTCCTGGATTAAAGTGATCATTGACGCAGTTGATTCCGAATTTCTCACTGCAGCACAATAAGCAGCCAGTGAGCCTGTCAGACTCCCTGATGCAACCATCAAGTCTACGTCTCCATCGTATTACAGTAGCATTATGAAACGCACTGCTTTATTGTAATGTCACAACTACCAAACCACAACAATTTGTTACTGTTGACTTTCGGCAGCTGGCAATCGTCTACTTACATGACCTGTTGCACCCTGGAGTATCGGACTCTACGAAATGATGAAGCGAGATTTTGTGTGTCGAAACGCGGACAAGGATTGTAAGCAACATGCACACCGTTGACAGTGCTGCCAAAGGAACAAAGTTAGCTGTCGTGTCAGAGCATCCCTTAGCAGGTTCGTTACACTGAACCACAGATCTGAGCATGTGTGTCTGGACATTGTCAGACTACTCCCATGACTGGAAGGGTATACCTATTGCCTTACAACTATCGACCGTTTCACACGCTGACCTGAGGTATTCCCTGTGGTCGACAGCAGCGCCACAAAGTCATGACCATGTTCTTCTGGGGATGGATCGCCGTTTCGGTGTATCACTATGACAGACCAAGGATGCAATTCGATTCATACTTGTTCATAGCACTCGTCATCCTACTTGGTATGAAGAGCATTAGAACGACAGTTCCCCACCTGGCAACGAATGACTTAGACGAGTGAATGTACTCGCAATTGAAAGTGTTTCTTCGGTGCCATGATCACAGCAGTGAACAAAGACATTGACCACCGTGTTCTCCTGGGTCTCCTAGCATCACTGAAAGATCTGAAAGATACAACTACGGAACTTGTGTATATCCAGTTGACACGACTGCCTACCAGTAGTGGGATGATGGCAGTGATGGTGAATTTTTGATATTGATTTGTAAATTAATTAAATTGATCAGTTAATCATCTTGCCAGCCCCACCCCCACCTGTGGATGACGTCATGTTTTTTTCCCCAGCTGGTTGTGAGTCCCAACCCCGTCCTCCACTGAACCCCTCCCGATACCCGCCTTCAACTACCCTATAGGCAGGAATTTCGAATTCTGGCAGGAATTTTGAATTTTGTCTGGAACTCCAAAAATGGCTGGAATTGCTTTATCCCAGGGCTGTGCTGACGTTCCACCCCCACCCTCTCTCACAGAAACTGGCGGCAAATTAACATTTGTGTTGGAATCCTTTTTTGCTCTGCTCATGTGATGTGAATAGGTGGGGAGATTCAGTTTATGCTGAACTGTCATTGTGGAAGCATCGTGAGGTGTTCGATCAATGAGATGATTGTAATGGATAAAGCAGCTCTCAACAGCTGCAGTCAGAGGAAGGACTGCAGTCAGAGTTCACTACATGGGACATGGAAGACTATAATAATGGAAATGTGTAGGAGAAAGAAGCAGGATTCAGCTCAATAGATTGTGAAAATGCAGAGGGATGGAGCCAAGTTGCGTGTCACAACTGATACATGCTCTTGTGCATGCAAAAACTGCTGAGATATCCCACATGAAGCATTCAGTCTTCCAAAACAGAGGATACGGGCAGTTGCTGCTAATTCGCTTCAGTGGAAGCGTATTTGAATATGTGATGTATACTGTTGAAGAGCTTCAACTGCTGGTCGCCATCCACTTCCTCTTCGACCAACCGATCCTCTCAGCCCATCATCACTCGTTTGCCACCCTCGCTCCTGTGCAGAATGCATTCCATCTAAGAGAGTTTAACACCCATAATGCCCATAAGCATACAGCCAAGGACTGCACTCACCGCCTCCTACATGCAGAATAACAAGGAGTTGTATTGATTGGATGAGTACCTGAAAAAGAAGAGGAATACTGTCCGGCTGATAATGGCTATGCAGAGGAATGGTATCAAGATGCATTCTGCAAGTCATGCAGACCGATGTTGTTGCTATAATTACTTGCCATTTGTGAAATTCGCAGTCACTTTTCCACCTGCTTCCAATTCAGAGGGCCAAGCAAGTCGCGTAAGTCGTCTACTTCGCAAGTATGCCACTAGAGGTGACTGCGATTGGCAGTAGCCAATAGAATGTAGCATTCGATCACATCAGGGATATGAGGCGGGCTCAGCAACTCTGCAGCCCCAGTTTCAGTCAGCGTGATGCGCCAGCCGAGATCGTCTGGCACTGCCCAGTTGCAGCAGCAATAGAACAGGAAGATGCTGCAGAAGAATAAATTCCCCTTGTTTAATGTCTGTGTTAACAGTAGTGTGAGGAAGATGAAGTCTTTGTGCTGCTGTTATTATCGCTTGTAACGGTTTTTCTCTTTACTCATCAGTGGACGGGACTTCTACCAGCCTGTCGTGGACTGCAGTAGCAGCAGCGACGTGTCGCAGCCCACCTGGAGCTGCAGCAGCGGCAGCACCCTGGGGTCCAGTTGTGCAGCTGGTCAGCCTGTTGGAGCAGGAAGGCACCCAGCCAGCCCATGATTTGCAGAAGTGCAGAGGGGGTCCTCATCAGGAAGATGCAGGTCGGTACTGGACTCCATCATATGCACCATCACAGAATATTCCAGTGATACTGCTAGGACATAGTGAGGATATAATGGATGAGAAGATATCAATGAAGCCCAGTGCACCACTACTATTCACTTCGGTGCATAATTTAACCGCTAATGGTTCAAAGGGTTTATATATTGGTATAGAACCATCTGCAAACAGATGATGTGATAGAGATTGAAAATATAGCTAAAAGTGATAAAGTACAGTTTAGGGATGTGGAATGGGATGAACTGTCATGCGAAAGCCTACATCAAGCAGCAGTTGACAGCCAAGTATCATTCAAGCCGTTCTCCTCTGGACTTTTACTACGCAGCTCTATCTCTATCCAGTACAACAGTGTACAATGACTCTGAAATCTGTGTGAAATACGGTTACACATCCATTTATCTGCAGCACTCCACAGTTGTTTGGTCTGCAAATGGTGCTATGGTTCAAATGGCTCTGAGCACTATGGGACTTAACGTCTGAGGTCATCAGTCCCCTAGAACTTAGGACTACTTAAACCTAACTAACCTAAGGACACCACATACATCCATCCCCGAGGCAGGATTCGAACCTGCGACCGTAGCGGTCGCGCGGTTCCAGACTGTAGCGCCTAGAACCGCATGGCCACTGCGGCCGGCCAGATGGTGCTATCCATCATATTGTAAAGACTGAACAGATGGCTGCCTAGTATTAAGGCTGTGTATAATGGCATCGCAGAGTATCTACATACGAGCAATGGGCGTATAGACGACTTAGAACAGTGGGTAAATATTGTGCCAACGTAAACTAATGTACCGCCAATTAGTTTGAGAGAAATACATAGTGAATTCTGTGCTTGCCAGAAGGCTTTATGTTCTATATTCTGTACTGGTGTTAAGGTAAAGAAAGCAGCTCTTGATGTAGTGCATCCCGAATATGATGACTGAATAAAAATTTATGTAACCATGTGTGTGTGTTATTGCATACCTCTCATTATATTACAAGTACTAATGCTATTTCTTCTACACTACTGGCCATTAAAATTGCTACACCACGAAGACGACGTGCTACAGACACGAAATGTAACCGATAAGAAGAAGATGCTGTGATAGGCAAATGAGCTTTTCAGAGCATTCACACAAGGTTGGCGCCGGTGGCGACACCTACAACGTGCTGACATGAGGAAAGTTTCCAACCGATTTCTCATACACAAACAGCAGTTGACCGGCGTTACCTGGTGAAACGTTGTTGTGATGCCTCGTGTAAGGAGGAGAAATGCGTACCATCACGTCTCCGCCTATCGCGATTGCGGTTTATCGTATCGCGACATTGCTGCTCGCGTTGGTCGAGATCCAATGACTGTTAGCAGAATATGGAATCTGTGCGTTCAGGAGGGTAATACGGAACGCCGTGCTGGATCCCAACGGCCTCGTATCACTAGCAGTCGAGATGACAGGCATCTTATCCGCATGGCTGTAACGGATCGAGCAGCCACTTCTCAATCCCTGAGTCAACAGATGCGGACGTTTGCGAGACAACAACCATCTGTACAAACAGTTCGACGACGATTGCAGCAGCATGGACTATCAGCTCGGAGACCATGTCTGCGGTTACCCTTGACGCTTCATCACAGACAGGAGCGCCTGCGATGGTGTACTCAACGACGAACCTGGGTGCAAGAATGGCAAAACCTCATTTTTTCGGATGAATCCAGGTTCTGTTTAGAGCATCATGATCGTCGCATCCGTGTTTGGCGACATTCCGGTGAACGCACATTGGAAGCGTGTATTCGTCATCGCCATGCTGGCATATAACCCGACGTGATGGTATGGGGTGTTCGCATTGACGGCACTTTGAACAGTGGACGTTACATTTCAGATGTGTTACGACCCGTGGCTCTACCCTTCACTCGATTCCTGGGAAACCCTACAATTCAGCAGGATAATGCACGACCGCATGTTGCAGGTCCTGTGTGGGCCTTTCTGGGTACAGAAAATCTTCCATTGCTGCCCTGGCCAGCACATTCTCCAGATCTCACACCAATTGAAAACGTCTGGTCAATGGTGGTCGAGCAACTGGCTCGTCACAATACGCCAGTCACTACTCTTGATGTACTGTGGTATTGTGTTGAAGCTGCATGGGCAGCTGTACCTGTACACGCCATCCAAGCTCTGTTTGACTCAATGCCGAGGCGTATCAAGGCCGTTATTACGGCCAGAGATAGTTGTTCTGGGTACTAATTTCTCAGCCGTCCGAAGTGGCCGTGCGGTTCTAGGCTCTGCAGTCTGGAACCGCGAGACCGCTACGGTCGCAGGTTCGAATCCTGCCTCGGGCATGGATGTGTGTGATGTCCTTAGGTTAGTTAGGTTTAACTAGTTCTAAGTTCTAGGGGACTAATGACCTCAGAAGTTGAGTCCCATAGTGCTCAGAGCCATTTGAACCATTTTGAACTAATTTCTCAGGATCTATGCACCCAAATTGCGTGAAAATGTAATTACATGTCACTTCTAGTATAATATATTTGTCCAATGAATACCCGTTTATCATCTGCATTTCTTCTTAGTGTAGCAACTTTAATGACCAGTAGTGTAGTATTTTCATTGCAAACTTGCTACAGTAGAAAATTAACTTATTTAACTAAATTCTCTGTAGAAGTTCATTGCACGCCAGTACATGACATAGTATCATGGTAGTTCATAGTTTTCATTATTTTCCATAATAACCCACTGCACGCCAGTACTTGGCGTAGTAGATATCATGGCTGGGTGGGTGAAGCATCAAGACTTTGCTGTAAGTGATTGGAGCTGTGATGGCACGCAAGAAGACCGGAAGAAGAATGGCGTACTCGTTCCCAGTGACATACATGCAATATTTGTAAGTCCATCCAACTGCGGCAAGACATGTCGCTGCTAGCACATCCGGATGGAGGCCACTTTAAGCATGTATATGTATTTTCAAAAACACTGTTTCAGCCCAAATATCGACTAGTACAGGATATATTGCAGGTATAGATGGTATGACATACACAACATTCTGTATGGGAATGAGCGTCTGGCGTCATTGGCTGTTAGGCCCTTACGGGGCAGGTCTGGCCGCTTTGGTGGAGGTCTTATTACTTTGCACGCCTCATTGGGCGACCTGCGCTCCGGATGGGGATGAAATGATGAGGAAGACAGCACAACACCTAGTCCCTGAGAGGAGAAAATCCCCGCCCCAGACTGGAATCGAACCCGGGCCCCTCAGAATAGCATTCAGCTATCGGGGCGGACATAACATTCAGTGAGAGCAGTGGTATCTCTCACTGGAAGTAGTAAAGCCAAACAGTGTTCGTATTTGACGATGTTGATGCAGAAAACCAAGATAAAACTCTGCGATATTTCTGAACTGGTCGCCATATGGCTATTGATTTATTTTATCTGAGTCAGACATTCCAGAGTCCCAAAAGAGTTCTTGAAGCATAATGCAAACCTCATTATAGCATGTAAATTGTAAAATCTGATTTAAAAACACATCTACCAGGCTCATGTAGGAACCAATATGTCATTCAATGGTTTTGTAAACATGTGTGCAGATTGCTGGAATCACTCACAGTTACTGATAAAACAAGAAAACTGAATGATGGTAGGTATAAACCGGAACTTCCAGGCGTTCCTATATAGAATGGGTGTGCTTAGGCAAAACATTCGCTTGTACATGGAATCGAAAGTTGAAACTCTCGAACGTAAAGATGGAGGCGTGTGCAAGGAACTAGAGGCGTATTGTGTTACCCTTCTGAGATTGAACAGTATACTGAATTATCGGGTTAATGCATCTGAAAAGAAAGTAAACGACTTAACTGAAGGGAAAATACCAGTTACTCAGAAAGGCACATATATGAACAGGTTAATGCAGTTGAAAAGAAAGTAAGCGACTCAACCGAAGGTAAAATAGCTGTTACCTATAAGGAGGAGTAACATAAGAAGAGAAAGAGTGGATACATAAAACCTCATGCTGTATGGAACTCCGATTAGTATACGATTAGGTGTAGACTAAGCATAAAGTCACAGGCACGGAAGGCCTTTCAAGAGAAGCTACGGTTGCTGAGGTTAAAGCATTTGAAGTGGGAGCAGCACTGTAAGAATCCTTTAAACCAGTTGCTGAATCTCTCGATGAACTCCCCGCAAAATTTCACAGCGACGATGATGACGGTATTGCCGATTTAATTATCCGTTACAGCTACATTGAGACAGACAAAACATTCTGTGTTGGTGAAAATCAACCATGCATTTTGAGCACACAGCCCATAACTTTAAATGTAAAAACAATGCAGATCGGCGGTAGACAGTTTCAAAGTACACCTGGTCTATTGAAGCTTTTTTTCCTAATATACACAAGAACAGTAAATTACTCTCCTAATGATCATGAAATGTATCGCGAAAATTTCATAAGAATGTAAAAAGAAGAATAAATGTGAAATATAATCCATCCTAAAACCTGTATTGAATGGTGAAGAAAATAGCAGATGTGATGGGATTGACATTTAGCATAGAAGAGTGACCAATCGACTCCTGCGGTATATATATTACGAATACCCCAATGATCTAATCGATCGGCTGCGACTGCTCATGGCATCAGCTGCTGGTGGTAATACAGCTCATTCAAATGAAGGTATTTCAGTAATATCTGAGCTTAGAGAGAGAGGTATCATCAAATAAGCATGGAGACTGTAGTTTGAGAACTGCACAAACGAGCACGCAAAACGTACCCTCGAAGGTATGATACGATTAACGGTTTGTATGACCTGTGGCAGACGGATCTTGTCGGCATGAGGGAATACACATGTGTGAATAACAGTTTCAAATGTATTTTAATGGTCATTGATACTTATTCTAAATTTGCTTGGGCATTAACCGTGAAAACGAAAATAGTGAAGGATGTCATGTATGTGTTTGTGCTGCAGACGGGGACAAATCGAAACGCTGACAACCCTCAGACAGATCACGGCGGCGAGTTTTACAATAGATGTTTCAAAACTGTGATGGAGCCGCACGGAATACATCACTCACTACTCGACATTCACCCACCTGAAGACGAGTATCGCGGAACGTCTGAACAGAACAGTGAAAGCCCAAATGTGGATGCGATTCAATCTCCATGGCTCACACAAAGGGACTGATATCCTCTCGTAAATAACTGCACAGTATAATCGAACCAAGCATCGCACAATAAAACTGAGACTAATCGACGTTCATGATAGTAGACATCTAGACACAGTATACAATAGTATTAAAATGCTAAACCCACGCCAACAGCAATTTCATGCAGATGATTTAGTACGTATTTCAAAACACAAGAACGCTTTTGAGAAGTCATACATACCAATCTGGTCAACCGAGATATCTACAGTTTCCAGTGTCCAGAGAATGGATAATAAAGGACAGCTGTGATACTGAAATTGCATGATGTTTTTACACAAAAGAGTTATAGAACACCTTGGAACCAGATGTGTATCTCGTAGAGTGTGTCATACAACGTCGGGAAAATAGAGCTTTAGTTAAATGGCTTGGTTTTCCGGCATTACAAAACAGCTTGATCTACACTGTATCCACGTACTGCTTCCCACGGAGTGGATACTTCATTGGGCCTGACAGATTGACGGTGGGAGATGCAAGATCCGGGCTGTAGGGTGGATAAGGAACAGTCCGATTAAATTTTGTGAGCTCCTCTCTGGTATGCAGACTTTCTTTGTCGTGGAGAGGGAGACGTTAGTTTGAATTTTTGTGGCGATGAACGCACTGAAGTCGTTTCTCCAATTTCCAGAGGATAGCACTAAATTCAACATAGGTTACAGCCTACAGTTGCACCATGAGGGAAAACATCAAACAGAATAGTCCGTTCAGAGTCCAAGGAGACCACCGCCATGTCTTTAGAAGTTGATGGTACGGCTTTGAACATTTTCTTCGGTGGGGAAGTGGTGTGGCGTCACTCTATTGGATGTTTCCGGTTCTAAGTGAAGAACCTATGTTTCATCGCCAATGACGATGTTCGACAAAAAATTATCACAATCAGTCAGGCAAGCAATTCCGCTCAGATGGTGTTTCGTTGCTCTTTATGGTTTTCTGTTGGGCGCAGAGGAAACCAGCGGCCACACAACGGTTGGACGAGTGCGCCAGCACAACAAACAGAGACGTACGAGCAGCCCCGTTAACTTGTTTGCAGATGGTGCTGTCATTTACGGTACAGCAAAGGCGTGACAAGTTCGAAACCAGTTGGAAAATGATTTAAACAAAACAGCTGTATGCAGCGAAAACTGGCACATGTCTCTGAATAAGGAGAAGTGTGAGGTCATCCACGTGAGCACAAGAAGAAATCCTCTTCATTTGGTTACATGACACGTCGCACAAAACGCTGTCAACTAAATACCTAAAATTACAAATACCAACAAACGTTGGAACGATCACATAGTGAATATTGTGGGAAAGGCAAACCAAAGACTGTGTTTTCTGGGCAGAATACTTAGAAGATGGAACAGGTCAACTAAAGAGACTGCCTTCACTACACTTGTACGACCTCTACTATATTACTGCTCTGTCATGTGAGAACCTTACCAGCTTGGATTGACGAAGGACATCAGAGAGGTCTAAAGAAGGGTGATTCGTTATGTATTATCGCGAAATTGGTGACAGGGTGTCAGGAATATGATAAGCGAGTTAGAATGGCAGCCTTTAAAACAAAGCAATTTTTTGTTGCGGTGAGAAATTTTTATGAAATGTCAGTCACCATCTTTGTCTCCTGAATGTGAAAATATTTTACTATCACCAGCCAACACAGAAAGAAATGCCCATCGTAATAAAATAAGAGAAATCAGCGTTCGTACAGAAAGATTTAAGTGATCACTATAGTCGACATTCTAGTCGTGAGAGATTCAGCAACTATTTACATAATGAAGATAATTCTCTAATTTTGTCTCAGTTGCACATTTTTTTAGATTACATGTTTCAGTCTCTCTGGATCATCTTCAGATCCAAGCAGTTGCGTCAGCAACTTGTCTTGTGTACTCAGAACCACATATCAGAGTAAAGTACTCTGATATGTGGTTCGAGTAGACAAGACGGTTGCTGACGCAACTACGTAGGTCTGAAAATGATTTGGAGTGATCGAAACATTTAATGTAAGTGTTATAGAGTGGAGCAGTAGAGAAGTACTCTAAAGGTGGTTCGAAGAATCCGCTGTCAGACACTTAAGTGTGAAGTATGTAACTAAATTCAACATAGGTGCTAACTACAGGTAAGCAAATCCCAAAATTTTAGTAGGTGTTCACACCTCCTTGAAAATGGTACTATTATTTTTTCTTTACGTTACTACGTTTTTATCGTACCGAACCGGCACTACAAAGGTTTACGTCTAGACCATAATTAAAACTGACTCACTCATCGCATTGATGGGCGGCTGATTTTTGTAATACACCGCTGTAAAACGGTTATCTTAAAACAAACGGCTAATTGAATTTACATGAATTAAAATCCACGTTGGCGTATAAGTGAAGTGACCGTTTTCTAAAAAGTCCGAACATTAATGCCGCTAGTAAGTCAATAACGTTAATTGAATCGTATTAAATAACTAGAAATGAAGCCGGTTGGGCACAATACCAAGAAAACGTTTATAATACGAAGTAAGAATTTAATTAGCGGTTTTTTAAAGATAAGCCTTCGTCACAACCACATACGTTACCAGTGAGCCGACATATCTGCTGCGAAGAGTGCCCCATCCCTCCTAGCTGAAACATTCAGTAAATCGGCACTACTTATAACAGCTTGGCGAAGATCGTTGTGCTTTAATTGGCAGCTCTGCAACAATCGCGAAACGCAACAGCCAGCGAGAGATTTTTTCTTGTGAAATCGTTTAGGATATAGTACAGTTTATACTGAATTTGAATTTCCAGACTTCAACAACTGAAAGACGAAATAGTCAGTAGTCAGAACGTGTAGGCCACCCGCATTACCACCTGGTTGACGGAGGTGAGTCACACATTTTGTACGGAAGAGAAGAACATGTTCTACCTGTTTTATTTGATCCCTTGTACAACCTTCACACCTTATTTTAATAGCAGGTGCTCCACCAACTTCACAGTCTCCATCAGCATGTAAATCAACAACTAATACCATCATCGTCTTCTTATCTCATTTAGCGTCTAGTATCACAATCTTACTCTCTGCGTTATGCAACGAACTGACTGTGCCCCTTCTTATATATAAACCTGAAACGAAAAACTATATAAACAATATTTTTTAGCTTTTAATGTTACATATTCTTCTGCAGATGATGCATACTAACGGCAGTTTAAAATAGCGCGCGTAAGTACTCTTAAAGGGTGAAGATGTTGAACTGTCCATCGCAGCTCACCGACTCCTCCTTGATGTAGGTGGCAAGTAAGTGCAGGAGTCCAGAAATTAAGAGTCAGTTTTGTAAAAATACTTACTTTATGAGCAGGTTGCATGGATAGCTAGAGGACAAATTTAAGGATGTAGAGGCTTATCTGGCTAGGGATAAGATAGATATTGCCTACAGGAAAATTAAAGAGACCTTTGGAGAAAAGAGAACCACTTGTATGAATATCAAGAGCTCAGATGGAAACCCAGTTCTAAGCAAAGAAGGGAATGCAGAAAGATGGAAGGATTATATAGAGGGTGCATACAAGGGCGTTGTACTTGAGGACAATATTATGGAAATTGAAGAGGATGTAGATGAAGATGAAATGGGAGCTATGATACTGCGTGAAGAGTTTGACAGAGCACTGAAAGACCTCAATGGAACTGAACATTCCACATTCGGTGGTACACGAGGTGTTGCGGTGTACCCTAAAGAAGAAGTCGTCCCGCAGGTTCCACACCATCTGCATGAAGAAGATTTTGCAGAGCGTGTAGCTATATGCATCGACCTTCTCATTGCACGTTAAGAGCTCAACATCCTAAATCACATCTTATTTAGCAATGAAGCGACCTACCACATTTGTGGAAAGGTTAACAGGCATATTTGTCTTATCTGGGCTAACACACCACCAGTATAACATGTTGAAGTCGCGTGATACTCTTCCAAGGCTAATGTTTGGAAGGGCATCGTATGTGATAAGATTTACGAACAGTTTTTCTTTGCTGAAAAAGCCATAAATGGAGCAGTGTACCTTGACATGCTAAGAAATTTTCTGTTGGCACAGCTTATCCACGATGGGGGTTGGGATACTGTTCACTTTTAGCAAGATTTTTCTCCATGTCATTATGCCTTAGGTGTTGGCACATTCCTGAATTCACAGTTCCCTGGGAGATGGGCTGGATGTGCAGGCTCCTTGCCGTGGGCGGCACGTTCCTCTGACCTCACGCCGATAGACTTTTTTGTGTGGGGATTTATCAAAAAATGTGTGTTCAGCCAACCCATTAGCACATTGCAGGGACTCAGAAACTGCATTACACAAGTTGCTGCTACCATAACACCAGTAATGCTTCAGAATTTGTTCCGTGCCACTGCTGAAAAATGGGAAATGTTTTGTGATATTGATAGTGAATATGTTGAATGTAATCTCTAATAAACCGATACCATAGCAAACATTGGAAGTACCATCTCTGTTTTTACAAAACAGATACTTAATTTCTGTACACCCTTATTAGTAGTAGCGGATTAATAGAGTAATAGGACTGTACATGTGTACTTAACATATTTCTTCTTCTCACTGAGTTGGTCAAGCTCCCTCAGCGATACTAGGTGACGAGACAGTTGCCTCAGGGGGGTTCCTTGACACGATTCAAATGTATAATGGAAAGAACGGCTCTTATCTACAGGAACACACATTTATAAAAGTAATGTTTGTTAGTTAAGGAATTCAGGATGCTCTAGTCAGACAGCTATGCTTACAACCATATCTGGACAGAATCATGAGAAAATGTGGACCAATGTGATGGAATTGGCGCACCGATCTCCTAATGTGTCAGTATAAATCATCATTTATTAATATGATGCATGCTGAGCATCAATATGTACCAGTATGTATGAACCAGCCACATCTGATGTGGGCACCATCCTATGACCCTCTTAAACATGTATATTTATCCTTGCATTTTTAACAAATTAGAAAGTAATAAAAAAGTGAGAGAAATATGTGTTAACTTTCTCCATACAATACCCTGCATGCTACAATAACGCGGTAGTCATCAAAATGGCTAAGTGGACAAAACACTCTAATTACAAGTGCCTTGCTGTCCAACAGTGACATGATACTAAAGGGAAGAAATGCTCTGTAGATCTCGATAACATACGAGCTTTATTTATTGGACTTTCTTAGTGTGAGAGGATTAATGATGTTCCATCAGTGTTAACACGTTTGAGATTGGATTCTTTGAGCATGTATATGTATTTTTAAAATTATTATTGGAGGCACTGTATCAGAGGTTGCAGAAGATTCTACAGGACACTGACAGAGTAATGTATCAGACTTTCAGTGAAAGCTGCGATAATCCACTAGCTGAAAAAGTAAAACCAAACAGTGCATGAAGTGCATGATGATGTGGAGTGTGTGTATAGCTTTTTGTATGTGTGCTGTACCAAAATATGCTCATATTACTCCCATAAACAGAAAATCCATTCATGTGGAGTTTACAGATAGCATTCCTATGCCTATTAGTGCTCCAATTGCTATGCATGGATTCACGCTTAATGTAAATCAAGCTTAATGTAAAGCATATAAAACAGTTATTGTGAAAGTTCCGCTGAGTGATGAAAAGGGCTGATGTAGAAAAAAGAGAAAGACAATGTTTTTTTTAATGACTGTGATTTATTTTCCACAATTCACAAAGTAAAAATGCCTATTACAATGTATAAAAGTTTTCTCAAAATATATAATAATTAATATTTTTTACAAGTTGTCATACATTTTATTCCGTCATACACATATACCATGAGACTTAACAGTTCACACGTTGGAGAGAGGCCACACTTCGGAATGTCAGAGGGTCTTATTGTCAATTATTGCTATTCTAAAGTGACGTAGAACATTTGCGATCTTGACAGTCACAGACTGTTCTGGTGACAATACACCTGATGCTGTAGGGCTGAAACTCTTACGGATTCCTGAACTTTAATGTTAGCTGCATTCATTGCTGTAATTAAATAATATGTCTTTGTTCCGACAATCTATAAAAAACCATTTTCATTAAATTTATTCAAGATATGACCTCTACAGCTTTCATCTAGTACAGGTGAAAAAATTTTCCACAGGTGTTCCAAATGTCTGTGGAAGCAACTATAATCACAGGGTGCCTGCTGTCATGGGCCAATACATATGGCACTATAGGCTAAATCCAATGCAACTGAGTGACTCCCATTCACTTGCAAACTAAGCTTCCTCTTTATTCTTCCTCCTCTCATTATTGTTAGAGAAACAAAATGTGTATTCATGGTGCAATGCTTCTTACATATACTCGAAAATGCAGGATGAAAACACCTTCTGTAACAGATGGTCAGTCTTATATAAATCCATCTGACGTATGCCCTGACACCACGTGATACTATGAATCACAATCATGTATAATTGGAATTCTATGCATTCAAAAGGTTGGAATTAAAATAGGAGCAGGTGAACCACACTAGGGGTCTGTGGAAAGGATGGAGACTGATCCTTGTGAGCGTCGTCCAATTGTGGCCAGAATAATCCCACAATCTATTTTGGCAATAGTGCTAGAATTTACCATCTGGCTAATGTGCTGCACTATCACATCCGAAAGTGACGTTGCACTGTACTATCCTATCTGAAACCACTGTCGTGTTCTGAGCTGCATTACACAGTCAGCCTATTGCACTGTACTACTCATGTTCGAAATCACGTATGATTACAGCACCATGTTAAACAGTCTATTGCTTTATATTATCTTGTTCAGAATTGTGTCCTCCCTCCTTCCCTGCCAACCTTCTTCTCTCTCTCTCTCTCTCTCTCTCTCTCTTTCCCTTCCTCTCTTTCTCTCTCCCCTCCCCCCTCTCTCTCTCCCTCCCTCCCTCCAAAAGCACCTAGTGTGGTTCACCTGTTCATACATTAATTCCAATCTGTTCGATACGTTTAATTCCAATTATGTATGACTGTGATTCATTGCATCACATGGTATAAGGCCATCCATGGGATGGGTATACATAGTACTGACCACCTGCCTCAGGAGGCGTTGTCAGCTTGCATTTTGGACTATATGTAAGAAGCCTTATACCATGAATACACATCTAGCATCGTCTAATAATAATCATATTTTTCGTCCGCTACCATAATCATAGATAGTAGGTACGGTGAATAATAAATCATAAACAATCGTTCTTATTTAACTATATCTCAAAAGACTAGTAACACTATACACTTCCAACCCAAAGTTACACAGCCACATAATACCACAACTTCATAAAAAAAAAGATCTTAAAGCTTAATAAAACTGAATTGCCCACATAAGGGGCCACAGTGAAACATGCTTACACTAAAAATGCAAAGTGGGCTGGGCCAACCAAGGAAAAATAACAGAGGAAAAATAACGAGTTGCATAATTATTAAGGATACACAAATGATTAAGGTAAGTGTTCAATAAGAATGGCTAGTAATAACTCACAGAATAACTTACAGAAACGCTAATATTAACAAAGTGGCCTACTTAACTTTAGAGAACAGGCTTAAGACCCACATAAGTATTTGGAAACAATGACACTCCGGCTGGCAGGCAATACGAGCGTTCACTCTATGCGGCTTGCGCACAGGCTCACAAGCCGGCAGTCTCACAATGAGCAGTCCTGACAGGAATCCATAACCGCACCGACGCCAGGAAACGACCAAACTTAACAAATGGCCTGCAGCACAAATAGATTGCAATGAAAACAAGGTCATATCACAGCCACACTGGAATATATAATAAACATGCACCCAAATTCTTATGGAGCAATACTCTAACATTACCAGTCTCCCAGTAAATTAGCAGAAAACTCAGAGATCACATCCAGTTGCCTTAAGGCACTTTCAACGTTAAATAAACATACCAAATCCTGCCGTGATAAATGATTAAACCATTAACTCTACAGCTGCCGGGCGCGTACACAACGGCAACCAGTCCTCAAGCGGTCAGCATGTCCTAAAACAAGTTAAAACTTGCATGAACGCCACTTAAAACACACACTCCACAGTTGATGAGAAACGAAATGAGCAACATCAGCCTCCTTAAAATAGCCACCGTGGAACCAAGTTCAGAACCATCTCCGGCAGCTACCCATGCCACAATAAGTTTCAATAATATTCTTAGTTAAACACAGAGTAAAAGTTATACATAATTTGAAGTTTGCAACACAAGTTCTAACATATCTGAAATATTTAAGATGAAGTCTGGACTTCGAGGAAAGCATATAAAGCAGAATTTTGATCAATGGCTACTACATAACATTTCACATGTGAGAGTAAAAAGGATTGTATCAAAATGCTCCCAAACTGTGCCAAATGTCGAACAAAACAGCACTCTATCTGTAGCAAAATGCTTCCTAACTACAGCTTTCATCATCATCATCATCGTCGTCGTCGTCGTCGTCGTCGTCATCATCATCATTATCTCTCTCTTGCTGTCTCCGCAACATAAGTGTTTCACATATTACAGTTCTAGTTGCCAGTCTGTGAATTCTCAGCCAGTGCAATAGGTCTAGATGATGCTTTCCGATTACTTCCCGTAAGATTCCTACAAATAAAGCTGAGCCTGCAGATGCTTACTGCTTGGTATTTTTAATGTAGTTAATGTTTCTGACAACAGTAAGTTAGATTCCTTGTCCTATTTATACGCACTAGTTAGATTTGTTTCCATTCAGGTCTCTTGTAGAAAACTTATTCATGTGTGATCTTCCTGCATCCAAAGAAATACCCTTCAAGCCGCTGCACAGTGTAGGGCAGAGGGAGCATCGTACCTGTAGTAACAATCATTCCTCCCTTCCCACGTTCATACACCGATGGAATAAAAAATGATTGTCTATATACTCTGTAATGACACATTCCTATGCAGAGACATACAATATCTTAAAAGCTGCGCCAAAGATAAATTGAGAGGCATGTATATTATAATCTTTGTAAAGTTCACATTGGATTCTCTTTTGTTTGATACTCCAAGGAGCTAAGGGACACTTTCGATTGTTGCCTTGTGGAGGATGGACGTGATTTTTGGACTGTGCGGAAAGGCAGCCATATGGTTGGTAATTATGGTTTGTGCGACGATCAGAGCAAGTCTTATTGTGTTGTGAAAAAAAATAGTGAAAAGTATCGAAGTGTTACGAAAATTATTTATAGCGACGTAGCATAGTATTCCTTGGTTTCCACCGCCTTCGTGAAGTGAACCGATGCCGACTCATGATGGTACACACGGTCAGCAAAGAGAAGAACATCGATGGCGACTAATGAATTAATATTGTGGCAGAAGGACTAATTCTACGTCTTAAGGTGAGAACTCTGATTAAATCAACAATGACGTGGAATTTAAAATGTAAGATGTTTTTTATTTATTTCGCCACACTGGCGACCGCTGACAGGGACAGTGCTGGTGGAACAAAGAGTAAGTACTTCATTGTTGTGCTACAAATGTACTTGTACTAATTACTGTTTCTCTGTTACATGACGCACATGGAAAATGACGAATAAGGTGAAACAATACTAACGGTATAAACGGATGGCACAATAACCAGAAGGAACAAGGACAAGGATTTACAAACCTAACGTAATCGTGAGTGACGCAGCTCAGCCGTAATTAAGGTAGGAAAGCGCAAACGCATGCAGTGGCTGCACCTTGGCTTAGCTCCACTTAAAGCAGAACCATTTCCTGTCCATATTAAAATCCTGGTAGTGTTTGTGGCAACACACAATTACACTTTGATAATTACTTTTTTATGTTCAACAATCGCAGAATTAGAAGACGTAGTGCGCCATCTTGTAAATTTCCGACGTGCAACAAATAACAATCGCGAGATATTTTTATTAATTCAACTGCGAGAGAATTTAAAGATTTAGATTAACAGTAAAGTACAGATAAAAATAATATCTTCACAATGGAATCGGAGAACTTTAATTTAACAAATGTTCATGGACACGTCACCGATTCTGACAATAGTGACGTAAATGATGACGCAATTAGTTTTTCAGCACAACATAATGTAGAAGTAAATACAATTCAATTGCACTCCACAGGGATTAACAATAATGAACCACTTGCAAATGAAACCTTGTGCACAGTCGATGAAGCATCGATTACCAGATCAGATGAAAATATTTCGCTTGAAATCAGTGAACCTAGCCCGGTTTCGATTCAATCAGACCGTGGCAGAGAAACAATGGCAACAAACAATGGCATAAATACAAACACACAAGCTTCGTCAGTTACGCTTGAGGCATTATATAGTCTGATGTCAAACGTGAGCGAGCAATTATCTGATTTAAAGATGAGTCACAACACAACGAACACAAAACTGGCGAATCTAGAAGTCAGCCACAACACAACGAACACAAAACTGGCGAATCTAGAAATCAGCCACAACACAACGAACACAAAACTGGCGAATCTAGAAATCAGCCACAACACAACGAACACAAAACTGGCGAATCTAGAAATCAGCCACAACATGACAAACACAAAATTGTCAAACATGGAAATTGGGTTCCAACAGCAGTTTTCAAGTGTAAACACGCAATTTGAAAACATACACAGACATTTCGATCAACGCTTAAATAAACTCACCAATGAAATCGATCAAAAGATAGAAGACAAAGTCATCAAAACCATCAATAGTGTATACAATGTATTGGCAAATGACTTAGAAAAGAAATTGTCAGATCTTACAAACGAACAGGAACAGGAACTGTCAGAAATAGTAGAAACACACAATCAAACACAAACCGTACAAAAAGAAATACATGAAAACGTACAGGCTATTCAATTAAATTTAACAAGAGTACAGTCCGCATGTGAAGAAATACCTGACCAAGTTAATAAAGTTAACGAAGAAGTCGGTTTTCTGAAACAGGAGACTCGACGTATCAACGCGGACATTATCAAAATAAATGAAACTTTAGAAAACGGTAATGTAAATGAATCAATAACTGACCGGGAAACAAAACTTTTTGAAAAATTAGGTAATGAAATCAAAGTAGCCGAGGACAGAATACGCAAGGAAATTGCTGGTAGACTGAATGTTTCAAATGACTTGCCTACGTCAAGCAGCAGGCAGCGCGACACTTATTCGCCCGTGCCAGATTACGATGTCAATAACGCAGAACATCAGGCGCCCAGTCCGGCGTATGTGCACGCACCGGCACAGGCAAACAATGGCTATTCGCCAAACGCGGTGCTGCAACAGGCAGTAGGTGTGTCGCCTTGCATCTCGACGATTCTAGTCGATGAGAGCCTGTTGAAACATAGACAGTTTCCAGTTTTCTCCACAGAATCCAGAAAAACTCATCCAGTCGTATTCGTAAGAGCATTTAAAAATGTCTTACCAAGAAACTGGACTGAGGCACAGAAGATTAGATATGTAGTAGGCTTCACACAAGGCGACGCACTTTTGTGGGCCACAGACATGGCTGAACAGTGCGTCACCTACGAACAATTTGAACGGGCTTTCTTGGAGAAATATTGGTCTGCTGGGGTCCAAGAAAGACTGCGACGTGAGGTATTCAACCCACAACCGTTCAACCTCAAAAACGGCGGGTTGAGAAAGTATTTCGAAAAGTACTTGAATAAGACACGCTATTGGAACAATCCAATACCGCACGTAGATGTTCTCAAAATTCTGAAAAACAGACTACCCGCGAACTTACGCGAAAAATTGGTAACCATACCGGAGAACGACCTTGAATACTTTCTTTCCGTGCTTGACTCAATTGATCTAATATACGAAGAAGAGCCGAGCACAAGTAATCGGAATGAATATTCCGGAACCAATCAAAACAACGGTAACGGATATCATTTTAATGGCAGTGGACAAAACCCACACAGTTGGCATCCGTATGCGACAAGGCCAAATAATGGAACCTGGAATTATGGAAATCGGAGGAATTCGGCGCCACAGAGACGTGAAGACCGAAGGTACAGTACAGATTACGGTCCACGCCGGTATGAAAATCACGTGAATGATTGGTCAGGCCCGCGTGATGAAAGGCGGCACACAAATGAAAATTACAATAGTTACAGTAATAGGAATGGTAGACCAAGGAGGAATAGCGACGGCCGGTCGCAAGAAAATGTTGCACGCAGCGGTCCGGAAACTAATTGGCGACAGAATAACCACTCAGTACACTTTGTAGAGGTAACGGACAGTACTGAAGCAACGCCTTTGTCTCCCCCGGTAAACAACAATCGGTCGTAATGAGCCCCCACCGGCTGACCGATTTGACAACAGGGGGCACAAACAAGCACACATTACATCTTAGACAATTATTTTTAAGATATGATCAGGATGCGACCGTAGAAGATGAACTATGTGAAGAAGAGATGAAAGCACCGGACAAGGTAAGTGACCTCGTGCAGGCTGTAATAACAGCAAAGATAGGAACTATTATTACCAACGTAATTTTAGATACAGGCGCATCTACGAATATTATTTCTAACAGTTTATTTAAAGAATTTTCGAAAGCATTAAAAGTACCAGTGTTGCGAACGGAAAATTGTAAAATCTTGACAGCTATAGGTAACAAGTCAAAAAGCATTAAGTGGCAGACGCAAATACCTGTTACCATTAGCGATGTCACGATAAACTGTACATTCTTAATCGTTGACAAGTTAATCGTCAATTGTATTTTAGGCATGGAAGTTTTCCGGCAGTATAAAGTGAACATCGACATAGGCAGTGGACTTTGCTATTTCCGAGTGGGCAGTCGTAGTGTGAAGGTCAATCTTGTAAGGTCAACAATAGATCGTAATGGCCAATTACAGAAACAAGCTGAAGTTTTATTGATAGATATTCCTTTCCCCGAACAATTAGACACGGAAATAATTAACGAACAGGCCGCCCACGAGAAGGTAGGAAAATCCACTTGTCTTTCAGAAACTCAACAAAATGAACTAGCAGATCTTATTTATGAATACCGCGACATTTTTAGAAAACACCCAACAATAATCAAAACGTATGAATACAAAATGGAAGTCTACCCACATAAAACGTACTGCCATAAATCATATGCGATACCATGGGCAAAGAAGGAAGCGGTTCGCAAAGAAATAGATAGAATGGTTCTGTGGAAGGTGATAGAACCTTCACATTCACCGTACTGCAGTCCCATCCTAGCTGTTAGCAAACCTGACGGATCAGTCAGATTAGTACTTGATGCGCGGGAAATTAATAAGATCATCGTACCAATACGCACTAGGCCGGAGAACTTAGATGAGCAATTGCTTAAATTTCATGGAGTGAAGTATTTAACATCCGTTGACATGAAGGCTTCGTATTGGCAAATAGCCCTACATAGTGATAGCAGAAAATATACTGCGTTCATTCATGCTGGCAGAAGCTATCAATTCCAAGTACTGCCATTTGGACTCAACGTGAGTGCTGGGGTGTTTATAGAGGCTTTAGACAGAGTATTGGGTCCAGAACTGATTAGCAAAGTGACGTTGTATGTAGACGATCTCTTGATAGCCACGGACACCTGGCAAGAGCATGTAGAATTGGTACACAAGGTGTTCCAAAAGTTCCGAGAATATGACGTCACAGAAAATTTTAAGAAGTCCGAATTCGGAAGGGATCAAATAAAATTTTTAGGCCACATTATTTCACCAGGCGGAATTTTACCAGATCCAAAAAAGCTCGATGCCATAGAATATTTCCCCTCACCACAAACACGTAAACAATTGAAAGCGTTTCTGGGGCTCACGTCATTTTTTCGAAAATTCGTGCCCAAACAGTTACTGAATAGTGATTCCCTACTCAACCTTTTAAGGAAAAACCACACATGGTTGTGGATAGTAAAATGTGAGGAAGATTTCGTAAAAATCAAACAGGCACTCATAAACGCACCCATTTTGAAGCATCCTAACATGAACTACAACTTTTGTTTGAGCACGGACGCATCATGTCAGGGATTAGGCTCTTGTCTGTTCCAATTAGTAAATGACAATGGAGAACAGAAAGTAAACATAATTAGTTTTGCCAGTAGAACGTTAACGGAATGTGAAAGAGCCTATTCGGCAACTGAACTTGAAGCGTTAGCTGTAGTGTGGGCTTTCCGCAAGTTCCAATACTATCTCTGGGGAAGGCATACACGAGTGTTTTGTGACCATCAAGCACTATCGTACATGCAAATTGTTGCACAAGCGGATTGCACGTTGGTGTTTATTCCTCCAGGAATTTGATTTCGAGATAGTTTATATCAAGGGTGAACAGAATGTAATTGCCGACGCATTATCGCGCTTGCCACAAGGCTTGAGCGAGTTCAATGAATTGATCGAACAGACTTCCGATTTTAGAGTTTTTCTGATGCATGGTGGCACATTTCAACCATATTACAGAAAGATGTGTAAGGACATGAGCAAACTACAAAAGGAAGACAATAGATGGAGACAAGTTATGCAAAAACTGCAGGCAGATGACAATAGTACATTGAAACAATATTACACAATGTCAAACGATGTTCTTTTCTACAGGCGCAATCCACAATCCAACACCTGGTGTGTCTGCATCCCGGAAGAATACATAGACAATTTGATAAGACACACACATAGAGTATGGGGACACTATGGGGTATCAAAATGTACAGCGAAAATATCAACGTATTGTTACTTCCCGAATCTCAGACGCAGGATTGAACAAATAATAAAAAAGTGTACAATATGTCAGAAGGTTAAACATCTTAATAGATCTTGTTTGGACGTATTACACCCTATCATTCCAACTAGACCAAGAGAACTAGTTTCCGTGGACGCAGCAGGACCATATCCACGAGCTAGGGGAGGAGTTAGATATGTGATCGCATTTTATGATGTCTTCACAAAGTATTTAAAAATGTATGCTATAAAAGCAGTACTGTCGGGATCAATAATCAAACGCATGATAAAAGACTACATACCACTAGTGGGAAAACCGAAAATTATATTAACTGATAATGCAACAAACTTCACTAGTAATAAATGGAAAACATTTCTCGAATCTCAAAACATAAAACATATATTGGTATCCAAATTTCATCCAGAATCGAGCCCGATTGAGAGAAATTTTAAAGAATTTAATCGCTTTATAAGAACTTATGTACCAAATAAACAGACAAAATGGGTAGAATACATAGCTCCATTTCAGCATATTGTAAATAATTTAATTCATACTTCAACAGGCTTTACACCTACAGAGTTAATGTTTCAAGGCACAGAACTTGACGAATGGGCTAAACCTTTACCTAAATTAGTCACAAAGGAAATAACACTAGGCGGAAAGGTACGTCAAGCATTACTACAGATGGAAGAACAAGCAGAAATAAGGAGAAAGCAGTTCAACAAAAAGATAAGAAAGGCTACAGAATTTAACATTGGACAGGAAGTACTATTACGTACCCACCCAAAATCCTCTAAAATTAAGGCATTAAACAAAAAGTGGCAGTTGTTGTATGATGGCCCTTTCATTATAATAGACAAACCTCACCCAGGATGTTATCTGTTAGGTAACACACGAACGGGCAAGGTGAAAGGGTTATACCCCCACAAGGACATCAAGGAATTTTTTCATTAAAGGTTATATGTTATTTTAGCAAAATTGAAATTGTACAATCTTGGGTCACATAGTAAAATTGCTGTCATTAACCCAAGAAACTTGCGAACAACTGGGGGCATATGCCAGCTTAAAAACGCATATTTAACCAAACCTAATGAAACATGTGTTACTGTGAGTCTTAACATTATAAAATAAACCATACGGTACTTTGTAGTCTAACTTAGTTATTTAAGAGAGAGGAACAAAGACAAATTAGCGCGAAGGTCAGAGTTTGTTCGCTTGAGACGAGCAACAAACCACACGTCGAAGTTGCAATCCAACGCTCAGCTCAGGAGCACGCGATAGCTGCATGTCAAGACGAGGTCATTGGCCGCGCTGTAGGCAGCGAGCCGGGGAGAAATCTTCCCCCTTCCCTGTCCGATCAGCTGAGTGTATACAAAGCAAGAAGGCGCATGCGCGGTCGAGTCCAGGCGTCACGTGACTATTACACGATGGTGGCTATCACGAATAATGTTCACCAACAATGCAGAGTTTTCCCCGCACCTACAGTCCAGTCGTGGTACGTAAGCGTGCATGCGCGTAAAGTTTAAAAGTTTTGAGACCACTCTTACTATGAGACACAGAGACGAAAGTCATTCAAAAACAAAAAAGGAAAGGGTACACAAGTCTTGTAAATAGTAACTTAGAAAATTTAATTATAAGCTGGTACTACGTAATAAAAGTGAACATGCAAGTACATACTGGTCATCGACGGTATTGTAATATTATATTATACTGAGTAAAAATCTTAGCTTGTACGGAAGGAGAAAGAAAATAGAAAAATAAATAAATAATGCAGATATATAACCGGAAGAAAGGCTATGTACACGAGAACAGCACACAATTACATATAGGGAAAAAGCAGCAAAGAGGAAATCAAAGAGATAACGCATACATTTACATTACACAGTAGCTAGCGATTTTCAGAATGAACAACAAGGTAAACGCGGGAATTTTTGTGACTAAGGAAAAGAATCGCACAAGCTTTAAAATAGGGTAATAATAAACAGACCTATGCAGCGTGAGTAATGAACTGAATCGCTCTCAAAACAAATACCTAGGGTTTATAGAGAGAGAGAGAGACACACATTAACGTTAGGAAACACCTGAAGCACTCAGCAAACAACTTTGTAGAATATATAAGCTATACACGAGGGTACATGTACAAAAGCTAAAGTGTAAAGGAGGAAAATAGGGAATGTTGCACATTAATGGACTGTAAGGCAGTTATGTATGTAAGAAGAAATATTTAGTTGTAAGTATTATTAGTATAAGGGACGATGCTCAGCACACCCTGAATTATTTTGGAATATTGAAGGAATGGTGCAGGGTACCGAAAAAGGGCCCCACCAGCAAAGTGTATATTATAGTGGTAGATATTTTTTTTGTGTATAAACGTATGTATGAATGTGTGAAAGGCGAAAGAAGCTCTGTACATGTACGGAACTTAAACAACGTGGAAGTGTATAAGGAAAATTAAACTCTAAGACAACCTCTTAAAGTTTTTACAAAGTTTTTACAACACTGCTACTAAACCGCATGAAACCACTGGCTGAAGGAATTGTAGGGACCTATCAATGTGGGTTCGTTGCTGGACGATCGACAATTGATCACATATTTACTCTGAGGCAGTTGATAGAAAAATTCTACGAATTCAATAAGGATCTACACCTCATCTTCATCGATTTTCGACAAGCTTATGACAGCATTGACCGCGCCACGTTATGGGAAACGTTAGAGGAACTTGGCATCCCATCAAAATACATCCGCTTAATTGCTGCTTGCTACTCTCAGTCTACGGCCCAAGTGCGGTTTGGTAATCAACTATCACCATCATTCAGTATACAAAATGGATTGAGACAAGGAGATCCATTGGCGCCAATATTATTCAATTTGGCCCTGGAAAAAGTAAGCCGTGACACTTGTCGAACCAGAGAGATGGAGATGGTGGGAGCAGACACAATCTTGGCATTTGCTGATGATGTTGTGATCCTTGGCGACACTCTAGAGCAAGTACGCAGGGATACTTCACGATTCCTCCACAATGCAGAGAAAATTGGGCTGGTGGTGAACGAGGAAAAAACTAAATATCTTGTTGTATCACGCCGCCGAGATCTCCCTCCTTCCATTGATGTCGACAGGCATACCTTCGAACGAGTTGAAGAGTTCAAGTACCTGGGCTCCATACTAACAAATAGAAGTGAAGTAATGAAAGAAGTACAGCAACGTATAACAAATGCTAATCGCATGTTCTTTAGCCTGAACAATCTTTTCAGATCTCGGCTGATATCGCAGAAGAACAAGATCCACCTATACACGACACTGGTGAGACCAGTACTTTTATACGGCTGTGAAACTTGGGCAACATCAGCAACAGCAGAAGAAGCAATATGTGCATTTGAAAGGAAGGTACTTCGGAAGATATATGGACCCATCTACAATGCCATGGAAGGTAAATGGGAACGAAGAAAAAAAGAAGATTTATACCAGCGGTATGGAAAGCCACACATTGGACGAATATTGGCGCAGAAGAGACTCCAATGGTTTGGCCACATCCTACGGGCAGACGGATCCCTTCCAAACAGAGTCCTCCACTCTCAACCCACAGGAAAACGCCCTAGAGGACGCCCAAGAACTCGATGGAAGGATAGGATAACAACGATCCTGAAAGAAGTGGAACCAGCAGCCGTGGAGGAGGACGCCAACGACCGGATGAGATGGACTGCCATCTGCAACAGCTCCCTCCTCTCGTGTAATTGACAGACACTGCGTGTGTGTTTTTTTTTTGTTTTTTTTGTTTCTGTAATGTATCCCTCTTGCCTTTTAAACCTTTGATTGAATGCCCTGTTTATTTTTTCGTTTTTCTTTAAGCTGTAATGTACATATGTAACTTTTACTACTGTATAGAGTACTTTTGTAAGTCTTTTTGTCTTTACTTTTCCTTTTGTTCTTCTTGCTGTAGGCCTTAAAGGCCCGATAAGGCAATAAATGATGATGATGATGATGAAGACAACCTCTTATAAACATGTATACCTAACATCAAGAAACAACTTAATTAAAACCGTAAGACTACGAGTTTACGAGAAAATACGAAAAACCTGATACCCAGTGCAACATTAGCGATTCTTCACTCATGTATGCAGAAGGAAGGTATGAATTACTTTACACACTTGAAATATGAAATGATAAATCATGTCCAAATTATATCGTTCATACATATGACGATTTACGGTAACAAAGAATGAAAATGATATCGCCGCTATACGAGAAACAGGTAAGTAGTGTGATGGACGACCTGTAAGCAAAGGAATCGTCTATAAAATAAACTATGAAAAAAAAAGTCATACAGAATTTCATGCTGCACTGAAGCTATGAAAGTGTGATTATTCGTGTACATAGATTTTCATGACAACCGATGCATTAAAATGTCTATTATTTCTCCCATGATAACACAAGACGCCTATAAGCGCACTTTAATTGAAAATGATACACGCACACAAGGGCGTGCCGCTATTATGAAACACTGTACATATTAATAGTAGCTACACCCTGAACTTCAAAATTTTATGTTTATATGTCTATGTTAATGTAGGAAATTTTATTAGAGGTAATGATTTACAAGCACACCAGAACGTGCTTAAGCACAAAACACTGTACATATTAGGGTTATGCTGCATATAAATGATTATTTCGTGCATTTTCAGATTTTATACGCAAAAAACCGTAGCATACACGTAGTCGTTGCCACTACCCTAAGTAGAAGGTAGAAAATTCCCTTCCCCAAGCTTCAGTGGAGCGGCTACAGCTGTATTCTCTGCATGCTGATGCATGTCGTTGCGTATGAAGAATACGTAACAGAGGTAAACCTTAACTTATACTCGAGTTCAAGAAGGAAAACAAAGGACTTGTTCCTTCTAACAGATTAATGGAAAAAGGCGAGTGTGTGTGTGTCAGTAAAATCCAAGACGAAGAAGCCACTATGAGTGGTCAAAATTTTTTTCAATTTTAGTCGATAGTTTTTTCCTGTAGTTTATGTAAACAATGTATTGTATGTATTATATGTTATTCCATTGTATGTGATGTATTTTGTATTTCATGCCAAGTCCCGTGACTTACAAATTATGTGCATTGACCAGAAGTATTGAGGGGAATGAATCTCAGTACAATAGGTAAAAGGGGTTAATGAGAAGAAAAAAAAAAGTGTAGTGAAAAGGAAGTTTCGATCGCAATACTCGCGGTTAAAGTGGTGTGTGTAGAAATTAAAATTGTGCAAAGTAGTGCTACGTTGCAAGTGTCAGCGAGCCTAAACAAGTGACATCGAAAATTGAAGCTTGTATCGTCAAACGACCCATGGCGTCACAGTAGGAAAGGACAATGCCAAACAAGTTTGACATGGTACGCTTCTTACCAGGAGCTGAATCGACGGGATCGTCCTCCGCCTCGCACATAGTGTGGTGTGTTCTTCGGGGCACATATTCCAATGTACCTCGTCGTATCCAGTCTAAGTACTGGAAGGAACTACAAAAAGCACACGCATACTGAGGTTCGGAAGTCTCGACGGTACCCGCACGTCGGTGTATATTCAGTGCACTGGCGCGCGCATTCAACCAACGTCGCCCGCTAACGGACGACCAAACAATCAGGCGCGCGTATCACCCGCCCATATTCAACACGTGCTAGCGAACAAAGCTCGTCGCCCCAGAATAAATTCAGAAAGCAATACAAGGACTTAATTTGCACCTCTGATGAGGAAGGAAACATTTGTATGTAACGTTGTATTCAGTGTATATTTTATTGTACAAACTTTACTACATGATGTCATTTTCTCAGTATTAACCAGAACTTTGTATATTAGGATTAAGGTTTGTAAATATTAGCATAAGTATACCAAAAAACTGACACACACTCAGAAATACCAAAGAATTCACAGTGCCATGAAAATGAGACAATAAAAATGAAGTGTGTAAATAAAAGACCCCCAAACCTATCAATTGCAAGGTCGACTACTGTATCCTGTCAATCAAATAAAATTTTCTAGTGACGGTATACAGTAGGGGGGCAGTTGTAATGACACATTCCTATGCAGAGACATACAATATCTTAAAAGCTGCGCCAAAGATAAATTGAGAGGCATGTATATTATAATCTTTGTAAAGTTCACATTGGATTCTCTTTTGTTTGATACTCCAAGGAGCTAAGGGACACTTTCGATTGTTGCCTTGTGGAGGATGGACGAGATTTTTGGACTGTGCGGAAAGGCAGCCATATGGTTGGTAATTATGGTTTGTGCGACGAGCAGAGCAAGTCTTATTGTGTTGTGAATAAAAAAATAGCGAAAAGTATCGAAGTGTTACGAAAATTATTTATAGCGACGTAGCATAGTATTCCTTGGTTTCCACCGTCTTCGTGAAGTGAACCGATGCCGACTCATGATGGTACACACGGTCAGCAAAGAGAAGAACATCGATGGCGACTAATGAATTAATATTGTGGCAGAAGGACTAATTCTACGTCTAAGGTGAGAACTCTGATTAAATCAACAATGACGTGGAATTTAAAATGTAAGATGTTTTTTATTTATTTCGCCACAACTGCCGGCCGAAGTGGCCGTGCGGTTAAAGGCCCTGCAGTCTGGAACCGCAGGACCGCTACGGTCGCAGGTTCGAATCCTGCCTCGGGCATGGATGTTTGTGATGTCTTTAGGTTAGTTAGGTTTAACTAGTTCTAAGTTCTAGGGGACTAATGACCTCAGCAGTTGAGTCCCATAGTGCTCAGAGCCATTTGAACCATTTCGCCACAACTCCTTAGACACTGTAATCAAGTAACAGTAGCAATGATTGATGGGTGAATATAGAAGTCCTTTGTGCTGAATTCCGAAATAACTACTGTCTACCATAATCTAACACCTTTCATGACAGTAAATCGTGGATTCTGATAAATGAACTCTAGATCTGATGAGGATCCTATAACAACACAATGAACCCTTAATTCAGGAGGTGACTTTCCTGTAAAGTGGACTATGGCATTCCTATGTTTAAACAGAAATTTGAGGTACAAATAATTTGGAACTTTTATTTTCATTTATATAACCTTTTATTTTTACAATTAATTAGGTGTTGTATAAATACTCGTTGTTGATCTTATTGCATTAAATATAGTCTTCAGTATTTTACTTTAGATCACAAAATATCGCATACTTCTGTGTGGGTTTTTAAATAGTGCATATATACAAACTCTTACAGAACTGAATTTTACTTTCTTATACTATTTTTGTACCAAATAATTTTTCACATAAAACTGATTTCTCAGGTTTAAACTTGCCCACAAAAATTGCCCTTGTTTTGTACAAAAAGGAAGTGGTGGGATCTACATTTTTCATTATCACCACTCAGAACACATTTAATTTTAACTAACACTAAGTATTTTATAGTAGAAGCAGAAAGGTCCTCATCACAATTGTCTTGAAGTTCTTCGTCTGATTCTTCCTCTAGTAGCAAAACTATGATCACTGGCAATTGCAAAAGCGTCGACTTTCTCTTCTGTTTGTTAATCTAATCATTGACGTCTTCCTCCATCCACCAGTTAACTGCTTCATCAAATTTGTTGTCATAAAAAAAGACACGTTCCTGCTAACATATTTTGTACTGTACTGAAGAAAACAGTTATGCAGTTCACGAGGCGCAGACTAGGAGACTTTGACAAGTGTGACTAACACACATCAACAACAGACAAAGAAGACGACTATGCAATAGGCAGCAAATCATTGTAGGGTTGGCTATTTCAAAAGGTGGAAGGGGTACAGAAGCACTATATCAGAGCGATTTCGAAAATTCATAAGGCCTGAGAGACCACATTTGATGCATTAAGCATAAATGGAAATGTTAGGTGTCCTATTTATGACGTAAAAGACTTATAATTTATGTGAGAAATCACTTAAATATGCAGTGCTAGCTCAGAAATTTGATCGCATTCTGTTGATAGGAAGAGTGGAGTTAAACACTACATCCACATCGATATCAAATTTCCACCGCACTAAAACGTACCTGCGATGTAAATCAGTGTAGTTAAAATATAATACAGTAACCCATCAGAAGAATGTGTGGGGCACTGCAGTGCAACTGGAAGAGAATCCTTGTCTAGGAATCTACCATTACAAGTTGTCGGTAACCTATTACAATCTGAATTTGCCGCTAAACCTACTGTTTACATCTACTGAATTTACTACTAGTACTACCAACACTACTATGAATGCTGTTATGGTACTATACCAACTGAGCAACAGCGACCCACACGAGTGAATAAATTGTTGCAGCACATTTCCATTACATGGAGCCTTAGAATTCATCAGAAATTATTTAGAAATGCCATGGAAACATTTCACGTATACGTCAATTGTTTACGTGCAATGAGATGGAGTGTATTGGCTGTTTAAATTAAAAGGGATACTCTGACAGGAGACGGGGACGGAAGACTGAGATTTGTTGGAATCATTAACAAACCGTTGTATCAATAAGACTAGTATTAGTCACAATATATGTGGAACTCTGAGTTTCCTAGTTGTTGTGATTTTGCGCCTTTAGCAGAGATTGGAACACCTTAACGTCATTATTCAGTGAATAGTACTGCCACACATTAGAACTACACCTACTAATTTCCACCTGTTCTGCTACCTGTGTTGTGCCCCAGTAAACACATTTCACTGCTGATCTGCTCTCTGACATTTCGGAGTTGCTGTACTAAGTGTCATGGAGGTGACGCAAACAACGGAAGATCTATATTACTTTCGCAGTCGACTGTTCAGTTTTGGAACACGTTTCACACCATTTTTGGAGACAGAATAACAATATTTATTCATAAACATTGATTGTGTGGAACTCAGCTCGTTCTGGTTGTTCCTAAAGCCTAGAAGGTGAGAGGCAGTTGATCTATTGATTTTACTTTAACGTATGGATCTAAGGACTCATGCATTATGTTAAATCGTCATTAGAAAGTTCGCCCAAAGAAGACAGTACAGTAAGAAATCTACTGCATTTGTTGGGTACTCTACGTCAACGTCAAACACTTATAATTGTGGTGAGGTTCTGCCAGCTCTATGCTTACGTTTCTCTAACGTTTGCCTGGCAGCTACTGTGAGATGGAGAGTGGGAGAGAGATTGTAGTGATCTAATGTTCTGGTCTATTCTAGTTTTCGTCGTTGGTGTATTAAATCGTTCAAATTTGGACATCAGTCGCTGCGTTCTACAAAAGTCTGTTTCTGTGTTTCTGTCAAGGAGTTTGCTTGATTCCATTTGTTTTACAATTCTATATAGCGGCTAACGTAAGTCGTTCTTTGACTTTTTAAATTATAGGAGAAGTGAATAGAAAGTTATATTTGATAGAAAGGTTTCTCATGTACTGTAAAGGAAAAATGACATTGAGGACACTAGTACGATCAATTCTAGAGTGCATGAGAACAGAAATCGAACAAAATCAGAAATGCTCGGCTAGATTATCTGCCCTACAGATTTCACAGAACAATAGTCATTAGATTAGAGTGCGGTTACGGTGCGCGTTTCATGCGTCGGATGGAGCAGAAAAATCGGATGACATGTGTCAGTGCCTCGTGTATAGCAGAGGGGGCGTAGGTTGCAGCGTCTATAACCCCAAGCCAGCTCTGCAGTAGCTGCAATCGTTCGACACACGATAGCGGACGTCCTGCGTCTACACATTGATGGATGTTGGTGTCTGCTGATGTCAACTACAGTTGTATAAATATATAAAAAGCATTCCTGTCCTACTAAAACAAGGCAAAACGGTTTCGGCTCTGATGATGGACTTCGCAACGGTCGGTATGGAGGCTGCAGCGATCCTGACAGGTGGCTCTGCATGTCATATTTGCTTGGATAAGGAAGCGTCCCTGCCGTATTCTGTCCTACAACATATTGACTGGTGGTCTTAGGTTTCATGCTTCCTCCTAGTACAGTCCGTGTCTAACGTCACTGTGTTATTGCACACTGCGTAAAAATCTATCGGAACTTGAGCAATGGGAAACGAGTGTATGCCTTCTGTATGAGTACTGATTTCTTCTGTCTTGAAGGTTCCTATATGAGATATGAATCGATCTGCAATCTATCACAGCTGCATATTCTGTAAATACCGAGTATCATGCGGTGTTTATGACTGAATCGAAGAGTGCCTAGCAAACAGGATGTTGTTCTCGATGGTTGAGTGTAGCTCACTCTGTTCGTTCACGATCCTAGATGGCGTTAGATACTTGTGTCTGTGTTGATATTCTGTCTGATACAGATCCTCGCTGTCAACATATAAATAGAATACAAGATATCAAACAAGATTTTCTACTGGAGAGTTATTAGCGAATAGCGTATTGCTCTTCACGTAGAGAGATGTTAACTTTAAAGAAGTAGTTGCATGTACTCCTTTTGGGGTATTATAGCCTCTAACATCGGTGCTCACTGATGCAGTGTTCGTGATGGTTTCGGCCATGTCTCTGTGCTCAGTTTGGAAGCTCACCCATACAGCAAAGTACTAAGTACGTTCAAAACTGGTATGTGATAAACACCTTCTCATCGTCTCGCGTAAGTTCATGCTAAGTGACATCCTGCGCTGGAAAATACTGCATGTCCGAAAACGCCCAAGAGCCCTGAATAAATACATCGTGACAATACTGTTGTTGGTGAATGTGTATAGAGAGAGAAGCACAGAGCACTGAAGGCAGTCGTACTTGTAGCCTGAGGCACTAATGGTCATTCAGCAATATAGAATTTCAGATCTGTTACATTGCTTCTCTCCAGCACAGCACGACACAGTCCTGTTATAAAACTGTTGTATGCTGAAGTGTGATCTTAGGAACACGTCTCAAAAGCTTTGTCATCTTACAGAGAGTGCCAGGAGTGTTAGGGATTCGCTGTCTTAGCAGACATCTCGAGCGTCTGCATGCGTTCCTAACTGTATGAGGTGGCGACAGCTGCTTCGAACCCATCTCGCACAGGAGGAAGCAGCACTGTGCGGCATTCGGGCGTTAGCAGTCGTCAGCCACTTGATGACAGCCATGGAGGACAAACAGCGCAGTGCAGCCTCTGATTGTGGAGCTGGCTGCCCAGCACCAGCTGGCAAGCCAATTGACGGATAGCAGTACAGCAATGGTAGCAGCTGACGTTAAGGTTGGCAATGCAGGCGGAAGAAACCCGCCCCTGTGTGGCGTCTGTTTAAATAAACATGCAGTTGTTGCTGTCCTACTCCTACGAACGTGATAGTGACAGCCATAGAAGCTGCATACGTGGGATACTCTGTTTTAAACTCATGGCGAGTGCACTGTAGAGCAGAGTTCCAAACATTCTCAACTTGAGCAAATGGATTTTCTCAACATTTTGATCTTATTGTATGCGTTGAGGACGGGGATTTGTTTAAATTGCAGGGTGGTCCATTGATCGTGACTGGGCCAAATATCTCACGAAATGAGCGTCAAACGAAAAAACTACTTGTCTAACTTGAAGGGGTAAACCAGATGGCGCTATGGTTGGCCCGCTAGATGGCGCTGCCATAGGTCGAACGGATATTAACTGCGTTTTTTAAATAGGGACCCCCATTTTTTATTACATATTCGTGCAGTGCGTAATGAAATGTGAACGTTTTAGTTGGACCAATTTTTTGCTTTGTGATAGATGGCGCTGAAATAGTCACAAACATATGTCTCACAATTTTAGACGAACAGTTGGTAACAGGTAGGTTTCTTAAATTAAAATACAGAACGTAGGTACGTTTGAACATTTTATTTCGGTTGTTCCAATGTGATACATATACCTTTGTGAACTTATCATTTCTGAGAACGCATGCTGTTACTGCGTGATTACCTGTAAATACGACATTAGGGCAATTCTATGCCAAATCAACAAGTGCTACAACCTGACCCTCTCACATTTTTTTAAATTAAGTATACGTATATTAATCATAAATCATGACACAAATTAATTTTTTCACATTTTTCTGACGAAAAGTTACCAAGTAATGGACCTTCAAAAATTGAAAAGATGACAAATTTTTGACTCGCGGAACAATATTGTTTTCTTTACAACTCGTGTTCTAATTGAGCTAGAACAATAAAGTTTACTTCATTGGAAAACTCATTTAAAGAGCTTTTATATGATACCAAACATCATTAGTATAATATATATACACAAATCATTAAAAAAACAACATTGTTGAAGTTACCGAATTTTGAAAAACTGTATTTTTAAAATTCTCAAAAAATATATGTGAAAGATACACTTTACATCTACATATTCTGAAACTTTCAACTTGGGATGAGCATGGGATCACTGTCAAGAGCAATTTTTCGTTAAGGCTGGTGCTTTAAAAATTAGTAAAAACTAATTTATTTTAGATATTATGTCTACTTCTCACCAGCTGTATGTTGTTGTAAAATGTGGAAATTAAAATAACTTATAATTGACAAAAGAACATATGTTTTATGCTTCTGTAATTAATAAATACGAAATGAAAACTCAAAAAAATAAATTAAAAAAACACAGAAAGAAGAATACCTGAGATCAGACCTAAATTCAGTTAGTAAGTACTATTATTTACAAATAGGCGTCCTATTAGTGCACTTCTTCATACTTAAAACTAATCAGTCTGTTGCACATCAACATTTCTGCAGTTGATAACTTATATGTTTGCCCTGTAGCAGTTTGAGGGTTCACGATTGCCACTGCTTCCCTACTGTTTATGGAAAGAATGTCTGGATGACTCGGAAATGTAAAAGATGGTGACTGTCCATGTGGATGTAAGAAACTAACTGTGATTTCATCCTTCTCCAGATTTTTTTCAAGTACACAGATTAACCACCAGTGTCCATTACAATCACAAGCAACATATCCTTTTATGTCTTTGAATGGTATTGTATCACTGTCAGAAACTGTCACCAGTGCAATTTTACGATCATCAGAGTTTGAATACACTTTTGTTATTATTTTTTCCTCGCTAAAAGGAATAAAAGTGTAAAGTTTTTGTGTCCCTACAATTTTGCAGCATTTCTCAAACCTCTCCATAAGTTTCATTTCTTCATTTTTGTGATCTTCTTTAGTAGCATACTTGAAGTTCATTCCTTCTATGTTATCCTTGGTAAACATATAAAGTTGTTTTGGTGTCATTATTTGATCACTGTATGGCCGTTGCCGACTTGCTCGAGCTGCAACTCATTTAACAGTTCCACCACCACCATTACTAGCTCCCTTCCCATGCAAGGTGGCTGAAAAATGCCATTCAGCTCCAGTTTGGAACTCTTCTTCATGATGGCACAGGTTGATAAAGTACTTCCTATGTTTATAATGAGCTGCTGCTCCATCAGAGTAACAATATACATTTCTTGGTTTTCTACCGAATGTAACAGTCAGGAAGTCCATCAAGTACGATTGAAACAAATGCACAGCAACAGTGTCATGTGTTAGGCATTCTGATATGATTACAAGACTTGTGTGCTCGAGTTTGTTCCCATCCTTGTTACAAGCAACAATAGGATGAATCGTTGCTTGCATGTTTGTCCAGTGATAGCCTTGAACTTCGTCCTGGATGACAAAGGAGTAATTCTCAGAAAAAATCGCAGATCGCTAAGACCTCGCCTTCTTTAAGTTCATTTCTCAGTCTCTTTTGGAAGGTTGATTGTTGACTAGCAACAAATGAATGTCGTGTAAGCGATTTTATTTATATAAAAAAATCAATAAAGTTGTCAGATGATTTTATGATTTTTTTTAGAGATGTGTGATCAACGGAAACCCATTGCTGATAAGTTATATTATCAATATCATTAGTATTCAATAAATCTTGTAAATATATCTTAAATGTTTCTGGGCCAGGACAGAATTTACGTTCACCAAAATGACAAGCAGGTAATGACATATTACATACAACTCTTGCAATGCAGTCTTTGCAAGTTTTTATCAGATTATCTTCAACCTTTGTCAGCTGAGGAATGTTAGGTCCAGTCAGCATGAGTTTGAAGTTTTGATGGGTAGTACACACACAGACACTATGTGTACCACTACTTCCAGCTAAAACTCAATTTCTGGGACGTAGGTCTGCAAACTTCGAAAATCCAATGTGGAGCTCTGGATGGTTGTCTTTAAAGTTCGCATAAATTTCTTTCAAATTACTTAAAACTATCCGTTTTTGTACTTGCAGTTTTTCTCCGTTATCTCTCACAAGCACAAAATCTTTTTTCCCAGGCCTTGCCCTGCTTATCTCATCAGAACAATAAAAGTTTCTAACAAAATCAGCAGTTGTTTGATCAAGAGTCTTGCCAGGTTTTGGGTTCGGTGAAGACAAAATTCCCTTGGCCTTCACCAAATCTTTTACTCTTCGAGCCATGTAATTTGTTACGTTAAATTCATCTTGAAGCTTCTTAACACTCCAGCTTTTAGGTAAAATAGTAAGAATTTCCATCTGTTTACTTCCAGATGTACATGTACAAAATTTATCTTTTAGCTGACGGATCATCTCAGATTCTGCATGATCATGTATCTCTTCTTCTTTTTCGGAAGGAAGCAATAATACCTTTGTCTGAAATGTTGAAGTTAATTTAATTAGTTTTTCCTTAGTATATTTTGCTTCACACAGTCGTTTCTTCTTAATTGGCGATTCACCAATGGACTGCAAAGAAGCATTCAACCTTTCTAAGGCCTCACTTGCTGCAATGTCTTGTACGTCACTATCACATAAGACCTTTTCACTTTCTTGTTTCACCACAGAATACAGTGGATCATCATCGTTTTCTGTGCTAGGCGTATCACAAATTTCTACTCGTGTAATTTTTTACGCCAGTTGTCACACACTTTTTGATTTAAAGTTAAGAAAGGTTTTCTTGCTATCATCCATTGTGAAACAGACCGTAAGTTTTTCTTGTGGTTATTGTGGCCCTTTTCATTAAATGGATTACAGCACAAAGCTGAAATTTTAGGCATTTTATATTTCTCAAGTGAACAAACTAATTTAAAAAAATGTTTTTGAAGTTGAATGCCCCAGCTTTCTATATTCAATACTACACAATATAACGTCTCTATTCTTTCATCTCTATTCTTTCACTTCCTGTAAAAAAATATTTCATTATGTTAATAGTATGCAAACACTACTGGTTGTAGGCATGTAAACTTACAGACTCTTGTGAGGTTTGTACAAAAGAACTTCTAAGCTAGATTCAAAACACATTTCAGAGTTAATCACATAATTTCACTACAGCTGTCGCACAACAAAAGAATATGTCGATCACTTTCAACAATAGGTGAAAATTGCTGACAATATTAACTGGAGATAAAATACTGAATAGATTGCAGATAGTAACACCAAAGAACCATTTTATATATAATGTTTAAAATGAGTGGTAGTTTCCTTTATTTTCTTTTTTTTCCCCCCATGGTTTTACAGCTATTAATAAATAGTTAGCACTAAAGTTTAATAAGCAGTTATTCGTTTCAAAAGTACAATTTGTGGATCATGTAACAAAACCCAACACTGTAATATTTTCATATGCAGCAAAATAATAGAAATTCACCTGTCTGACTGTGATTTTGGAGAATCGTGGTAAACATAAAATTGCTTTTGATAGTGATCTCATGCTCATCCCAAGCTGAAACTTTCAGAATATGTAGATGTAAAGTGTATCTTTCACACATATTTCTTTGAGAATTTTGAAAATACAGTTTTCAAAAATTTGATAAATTCAACAATGTTGTTTTTATAAACAATGTATATATATATATATATTAAACTAATGATGTTTGGTATAGTATAAAATCTCTTTAAAAGAGCTTTCCAATGAAGTAAATTTTATTGTTCTAGCTTAATTAGAACACGAGTTATAAAGAAAACAACATTGTTCTGCGAGTCAAAAATTTGTCATTTTTTTCTGTTTTTGGAAGTCGGTAACTTTTTATCAGAAAAATATGAAAAAATTAAATTGTGGTACTCTTTATGAGTACTATAGGCATACTTAATTGCATTTAAATCCAAGAGGGTAAGGGCGAAATCGATGGTTTCATTTGTTGATTTGACGTGGAATGACACATTAATGCAATAAATGCTCAAAATGATGTCCGTCAACCTCAATGCATTTGGCAATACGTGTAACGACATTCCTCTCAACAGCGAGCAGTTTTCCTTTCGTAATGTTCGCACATGCATTAACAATGCGCTGACGCATGTTGTCAGGCGTTGTCGGTGGATCACGTATTTCAGGTACCAGGACATTACCGACGGCATTTTTTAAATAATCAAAGGTCACTTGCTGTCAACCCCATTCGAACTTCTCTCCTTCCATCTCAGCTGATTGACAGTAGCCGCTAGCCCAGTAGACACAAGCTCCCGAAAAAAAAATCATCTTAATAAAACGAGCGACGTCTTTCTACATCATGGTTTTGGGAATTTAAGGATCGTGCCAGTTCATGACTGGTCACTACTAACTCTTTTTGTCGACAAAATGTGTCCTGAAAGCGATATTCCACTCAGCCAATTGACCTCGCTTGACTTGACTGTCGTCCCGCTTCTCTAAGTCGATTCAAGACATGCATCAGATGTTCCAAATGCTATTGTAAATTGTCTCTTACATAAATTCTTTGCAGAAGAATGGAAAAATAGAAGCCGACCTCGGGGAAGATCAGTTTCGATTTCTCAGAAATTCAGGGACAAGAAAAGCGATACCTGACCCTATCCGTTACTTTAGAGTATAGGTTAACGAAAGGCAAACCTACGTTTATAGCGTTTGACAGAAATCTTTTAACAATGTTGACTGGAATACCCTCTTTGAAATTCTGGAAGTAGCAGGGATAAAATACTTGGAGCGAAAGGTTATTTACACCCTGTACGGAAACCAGACGCCAAATACAGGAGTCGAGGGGCGTGAAAGGGAAACAGTGGTTGAGAAGGGAGAGAGTCCGGGTTTTAGCCTATCCCCGATGTTATTCAATCTTTGTAAGTAAGCAGTAAAGGAAACCTTAGAAAAATTTGGACTAGGAATTAAGGTTCACAGAAAAGAAATGAAAAATTTGAGGTTTTACGATGACATTGTAATTCTGTCAGAGACTTGGAAGGGCAGTTAAACGGAATGGACAGTGTCTTGAAAGGAGGATATGAGATGGACGCCAACAAAAGCAAAACAAGGATAACGGAATGTAGTCAAATTAAATCAGGTGAAGCTGAGGAAATTAGATTAGGAAATAAGACACTTAATTAGTAGATGTTTTACTGTTTGGGCAGCGAAATTACTGACTGTGGCCGAAGTAGAGAAGATGTAAAATATGGATTGGCAATGGCAACAAAAGTGTTTCTGAAGAGGAGAAATTCGTTAGTATCGAATATAGAATTAAGTGTGGGGACGTCTTTTTTGAAAATATTTGTCTTGGGTGTCACCGAATATGGAAGTCAAACGTGTAAGAGACATAGTTTAGACAAGAACAGAATAGAGGCTTTCAAAATGTGCTGCTACAGAGGAATGCTGAAGATCAGGTGGGTGGATCATGTAACTAATGAGGAGGAATCGGATAGAATTGATGAGAAAATAAATTTGTGGAACAACCTGACTAGAAAAAGATTCTGTTGGTAGGAAACATTCTGAGACATCAAGCGATCACGAGCTTAGTATTGGAGGGAAGTGGGGGAGGGGGGGGGGGGGGGGTGCGTGGGGGTGATCGTAGATGGAGACCAAGAGATGAATGCAGAAAGCAGATTGAGAAAGCTGTAGGTTGCAGTAGTTATTTGGAGATGAAGAGGCTTGCGCATGGTACAGTAGCATGAAGAGGTGTATCAACCACTCTTCAGACTGAAGACCACAACAACAGACGACCACGTAATCTACGTAATTGTATCCTCGTTTAAATTTTGATTCAAGCAAAACTGCTCCCCTGTAGCAAGCCCAAACGGCACCCTATTGAGTTCGTTCGACTTATAATCAGTACAAAAGTGGGTTAGTGGTCTGAAGTCCTCCGTTAATTGCCGGCCGGGGTGACCGAGCGGTTCTAGGCGCTACAGTCTGGAACCGCGCAACCGCTACGGTCGCAGGTTCGAATCCTTCCTCGGGCATGGATGTGTGTGGTGTCCTTAGGTTAGTTAGATTTAAGTAGTTCTAGGGGACTGATGACCTCAGAAGTTGTCCCATAGTGCTTAGAGCCATTTGAACCATTTTTTCCTCCGTTAATTATATTTGTTAGTAAGCCTGGTTCAAGCCTAGTATGGTGAAATCACGAGTCCAAGTAAACCAAGTTAATCAATTATGTTAATCGGGAAATGGCATGTATTCTAAAACAACATTCTGGTTGAGAAGCGGTGGTCCATCACCGGTCTCTATCCGGCATTGTTATTTTTCGTTACCAGGAATATCAAAGATGAATATGAAATATGTGCCTGTAAAGATACCAAAAACTGTCACCGAATATAAATTTTGAAAACAGTGTCCACTCCTTCTGAAGAAGATATTTTCAGGAATATGCAAACCTAGGTCAAGGGCTAATAAACCTTTGTCTTGCAACTGGTTGGCTGATTTTTTTCAACTTCCTCTGAATATGAGGAGGCCGATGGCTTAATCACGCCATCCTGCAGTAATTTGCTCCAGACCTTGCGTAGTACCTTCATTTTGGGAGTCGACAGGGTGACTTGATCACAGAAATTTGGTCGGGGCATGGAATTTGTTCCTTTATTTTATGGGTGACCCTTAACTTCTGTGAAAGAACTTCTGAATGTTGATACAGTAATTCCACAGCTGCTTCACCTGAGATTGTGGGCAGTGCCCGTCATTGAATCCAGATCCTTCACCTTCTACCTGCCACACAACACCTAATATCCGATGATTAAAGGATTCAAACCTTTCACTATGACAAAGTTAAAAATATAACTCCTTCTGACCATAATCAAACATACAGCGAGTATGCATAAAAAATCGCACCCCTGTAGCTTTTTCACAGTCAAATGCCTAAGATCCTCGACGTCCACGTTAACTTGCCTATTCTAAGTTCGTAGCGAACCTTTCCCACGAGCTCCAAGGCTTTGTTCGAAAATTTCTGGCAATCCACTTTAAGTAATTGTAGTTACGGCAAACCAGCAATACTTCTATTGACATTATGTCACTCACGATCGACCACGGGTACACTGCATCCTGAATCAAGCAGTCCGCACGCTGATTCTGAACCCAAGGCTGCAGAAATGGTTTGCACGTTATGCAAACCTACATACTTTGCGGCAGCCGCGTGGTGTTAAATTGGCATCCCTTCCTCGCGCTGTCTTTTGGCGACAGCATTCGCGCTCCGTCGTCTCGCTTCCTTACAGTCACTCCCACATCGAAAACACACTGGCCGCCCCCCCCCCCCCCCCCCCTGCGCTCTCTCGATTCTATAACATCTTGCTTCGACCTGGCTCCATTTCTCGTCCCCATGCTTAATATTCTCTGCGCCGATTAACATATGATCTAACTCAGAAAATGAACATAGCTTTTCAGTAAACATCACCCGCGATCGGTCTTGTGGATGCATACCCTCTAAAACGCTAAGCACAACCATACTTTCCAGGATATCCAAACAAAGGGGAACTATGGCCGTCGATAACCTGTCCACATAATCAGCCAATGTCTCATCACCAGCCTGCATGTTATAAAAATACTCGTCCGTTTGTCCCTCACCCTACGCGTCCCTAAAACCTCACCTATAATCCTTTCGTGAATTGATTTCATGGATCGACTTGTCTGTTCGAACCTGCATGCTCCCCCAAATCTGCACATTCCCCCACTACACTCTTTTGCCATTTACGAAAGGAAAGGTGCCTCTGTATCAAAATAATTTCATCCTTGAGGGCTTGTATATCTGATAGGTACTTTGAATCCTTGTAAACTAACTGTAAATTACTAATTCCATTGGCAACATATTCCACCAGAGCGTGCAGACGCAACATGTGTACCCCGGAAGGGGAGATACCTTCTTACAAATCAATACACTCTCGAAGTAAGACAGTACATGTAGCGCATGCGGTACTCACCTCCCTCACAGCTTGTGTCGTGAAGGTCAACGCCTTGTCCAGTACTCCCCACAGCCGCTGCCACATCTCAGCCACGCTGCCCTCGCCTGTTTTCCCTCCAATACACAATTCAGATTGATATTAAGAAGAATTCCTCTGCCTCCTGTTAGAGGAATGCTTCTTAACATCACGACTTTCAACGGCTTGGGATGCCTGAAATATAAAACAGTTTGTGACAATTCATATTGCAGATCGTCTTTTCCGAGGTACTTCAACAGGGATCTAGTTCCCACGGCAAGAATACTGAAAACGCACAGAAAGAGCCAGAATGAAATTTTCACTCTGCACCAGAGTGTGTGCTGATATGAAACTTCCTGGCATATTCAAACAGTGTATCAGACAGAGACCCCAACTCGGGACCTCTCCCTTTCGCAGGTAAGTGCTCTACCGACTGAACTAACCATGCGTGACTGCGAACCTGTCCTTACGCTTTACTTCCGCCAATACCTCATCTCCTACCTTCTAAACTTCACAGAAGCTTTCTTGCGAAACTTGCAGAACTAGCTTCCTTCCAGGAGTGCTCGTTCTGCAACTTTCGCAGGAGAGCGTCTGTGATATTTGAAAGTTAGGAGACGAGGTACTGCCGGAATCAAAGCTGGGAAGACGGGTCGGGAGCTGTGCTTGGATAGCTTAGTCCGTAGAGCACTTGCGCGCGAAAGGCAAAGATCCCGAGCTTGAGATTCGATTACGCACACGTTTTTAGTCTGCCAGGAAGTTTCACACAGAAAGATACTACAACATCACCGAATAACAAATTATTAGCAACTAGCAACCCATCCTAATTGTTCAGTACCAACGAATGCCTCCACTCAGCACAACCAAGCTCACTGCTAGCATTTGAAACAGATTGTTGTGGATTAACGATAAGCTATACTTGCTTGAATGCAAAGATCATTTAGTGGAGAGCTGCTGAGCTTCTATATAACAATAATAAAAATAATAATAATAATGAAAGTTTCACTTTTATTGGCATCGCAGCTATTACAGCGCAAATCTTTTCATTCATTGGTACTTGAACAGACCCAATGTTTGCGATGTCTTCAATCACTATACAGTTAAAAGAAAAAACGCAAACGTCATGCCTCATCAATCGGCATTTGGAAATCTGCATCCTCTACCTCTATAACCGAGAAATAGCGGCCCCAGCCAAGGCGGTGGTAAAGATTGATGTTAGACTGATTGCTGAGAGTGGACTTAAAATCGCTGTAAATCCGTAACGAAGCATTTGGTGTCATAGTGACTGCCGTAGGTGCCACCTTGGCCCTGAAGCCGTGCGAGTTGTGTCTGAACAGTCTCACGTACTGCAAATGGAAAGTGGGAGAGGCTGGCAGACTTTTGGCCACGCAGAGACATCAGAGCCGTAAGGCTACAGTATGTGCATACACGATCGTTGGTTCAGAAAGCTCAATGTTAAGATGTACAAAGGACATCAAGATCTGAAAAAAGGTACTATGGTTGACATTAAATTAACTTGGACTTCTAGTGGGAACCAAAAACTGTAAGGTCGTCTAAACTGAGAATATTACCGGCGGTAGAGGAGTGCAACACTAAGGAGAGTGATAGGCGTTCATCATTCATGTGCTCGGTTGGCAGCGACTGTTCTCCGAGTAGAGGAATGGGCCCGCGGCACTAAGACGGGACCCTGCGCCAGGCCGGTCCCAGCGGAGATGACCCGAGACGTGTCTTCGATGACTAAAGACACAGCAGCGTCCGTGTCCACCGCGAATTCCACGAACTGGTCGAACGACATCGAGTCCCGCGTGAACTTCTATCGTGGACAGGAAACCGCCTGCTCCGCGGCCGCGCATGTGTGGGCCGCTACGTTGTTCTCGTTCAGCATAATAACAAGTGGCCGGCGGGTCTCTTGTTGACAGATAACGGCGGCGTATCCGCTTGTTCCGGAAGCCGAGCAGTCCGCTGCAGGATGGGGGCAGTGAGCTGCTGCTGCCGCAGTCAGCGCAGGACCGAAGTTTCGTCGGTGTGACCGGCATAAGGGGGGGGGGGGGGGGGCGTGTAGGGAGGACGTTTCTGACATGCTCAATCAAACAGTACAGAAAAGGTGCCCCGACAATGAGGATGGAGCAGAATAATCGACTATTTAAGTCCTTCAGGAGACGCCAGTGATCCGAAACCCCCGTGAACTCGGGTGAGACCGAGAGGAAGAATTAGAGAATGATGAGTCGGAATCATCAGGTAACTGCTCTATAACCCACTGACTTACTAAATTTTTTTCACTAGTCAGCCCTGTATTTACTGCCTACAATTTAAAAAATCAACATATTTCGTCTTAAATACTTCTCTGAAAATTATATAACATTTTGACACTTTATTGAAGTGATTATTATTATTGTTGTCGTATGCATCAATAACAGTAATACACATTTAGCAAAACAAAGAAATATATATAAAAATGAACATGTGAAATTGTATATAGTACACTTTAAAACGGCTCAGATTACACTCGGGTATTGATGGACTCGATCCAGCGGAGTGCCTCGTGGGATGCTTGATGGAGCTTCTCAGTGCCACCAGGGAAGCGTCTGATTGGACAGTCATTCACAATATGGACCATTGTTTGGGTGTCACCACAGTCACACACACTGTCACTTGAAAAGCCCCACTTGTGCATGTCGTATTTGCACCTACCCTCTTCGGTCCGATATCTGTTTAACTGCACCCACACCTCCCTTGGCTGGTGGAAGCCTGGAACTGGCACTGTTGGGTTGTCTACAAGTTCGTGGTTTCGGGTTCTTGTAGCTTGCCTCCCAGTTTTCCACTCTGCGTCCTGGCCGAATCCTGTGGATAGCATTTGGACTCCCCATTTCATATGCTGGTCTTCTAGATTTGAGGTGTTTCGTGGGCAGTGATAGCAATCCGTCATGAAGAGGAATCGAGTTGTTTTCAGAAACTTGCTGACAGAGGTTGTAAAGAGCAGCCTTTCGACGGAGGTCTGGTGGACAGATGTTTGAAAGCACTGGTAGCCAGCAAGTAGATGCAGACCAGACTGTACCACTAATTTCTCTCATGAGTTAGTTCAGTTGGACGTCTACTTTCATTACGTGGGCGCTTTGGAACCAAACTGGTGCACAGTATTCTGCTGCGGAGTATACCAGTGCAAGGGATGCTCCTCGGAGAACTGATGTGGTTGCTCCCCATGTACTGCCTGCCAGCTTTCTCACAAGGTTCACTCGTGTTTGTATCTTCTTGGCCAAGTTGGAAATGTGTTTTTTGTGTGTTAAAGTTCTGTCGAGAGTGACTCCCAGGTATTTTGAGGTTTCGTTGTATCTGACTGTGCCAAGAGGGCCGAACTGTCGACTGATCTTTGCTGATGAAAGGCGATTAGAGAGGGGGAACAGGCTTACCTCGGTTTTAGAAACAAGCGAGAGACCTCCACGTGAGCAGTCACTTTCATCTTCATGTGCCTTGATCACTACCGGTGCTCCCTGGGCAACTAATTGGTCCTTTCCAACTAGGCGAACTCTCGTAAAAGGCGATTTAAAGATAATTCCAACGGCGATTACGAAATTAACAATAATATGAAACCCTATACAAACGGCACTGTTCATAGCCAACCTGGAAACGTGCTCAGAATATGTCAACTGAATGTTGAGCGACTATCCAGAAATAAGGGCGAAATACTATCTATAATTTTGAGAGAGAATAGGACGGACGTCTTAGCGCTGCAAGAGACTCATACTGAAGATGACAACGCTCTGTGGAAGCGAGGGCGCATCCCAGGCTATAAATTAGTGTCCCGAATTAACCACCCTCGATATGGAGTTGCCAGCTTTGTCCGCAACAACTTAAAGGATGTCTCAGTTATTGAAGTGATGAGGAGTGAAGATAACACTCTTTCAAAAGGTTTTGTTGGTTTGATACAGGCGAAAAAAATACAGAGATGTGAACACCATCAATACATTTCTCACACTTATACCGTGTATCAATTTTCTTCTTCATTGCTTTGCACACTACACTATTTCTAGACAGTGCTTGCTTGATGCGATTCGGGGGGGATAAATCTAACAAAACCTTAAAACTATTGCTTGTAACTTCCAAAATATCGTAAAAATCTAGTGTGTTATACACCGCTAAAGAGATCAATTTCTCAGGTTTCCGTTGTTGTATAACAAAGAAACCCTAAGAAGAAGCTAGAGTTGCTCGTCCAGCCTCACGGCCGGCAGTGTAACAACGGAACGGACTGGAAACCTGCAGTCGGCTACGAGCCGGCGGTATAACGCAGTGGGTTAATATGGTGGCTAACACTTGGGAAACTTGGGAAATTCATTTGTACGAGCAGGCTGAGCTGCCGAAGTAAACTCGAAAAATTTAGCAAATTTAAGCACGCCAAAGCCTTTTCAGCAGCCTCCCTGTCAGGGGCAAGGCGCAGAATCGCATCTCGAAGCACGTGAAACTTTACGGCTATGGTGCACGAAACTGCACTTGCGAGCGAGAACCTACAAGTCAGCAGGCCATGCTGGGCACGACTGTCCATTTTGTTTATGGCATTAAACTGCATCATAGCCGCGACGAGGTCCATCTGTTGCCCACAGTAGTCGGTTCACAGAGCACAGAAATAATTGAAACACAATACACAGGAGTACTACAGTGGTTACAAATTTCTGCACCACTTAGTATAGGCGACTACTGGAAGGCAAGAGTAAATCACAACACCGCTCACAGGAAATGTTATTGTAGTGGCGTGGCAAGACAGCCAAGCCACTCGGAGGTAGCCGAAAGGCACGCGTTAAGCTCACGCAGATTGGCGTGAGGTCTGGAACAAGGTAAAGTAATTATCCTACAAAGAAAAGAACGTAGTTCTTGGAATACTTAACTTTAATCCACAATTGTAGAACATCTCTCTTGACAGTACATGCTTCAAGATAAATATCAATTGAATACGGCGCCTTGCTAGGTCGTAGCAAATGACGTAGCTGAAGGCTATTCTAACTATCGTCTCGGCAAATGAGAGCGTAATTTGTCAGTGTAGCTTCGCTAGCAAAGGGGCGAGTGCTAGGAAGGCTCTCTAGACCTGCCGTGTGGTGGCGCTCGGTCTGCAATCACTGACAGTGGCGACACGCGGGTCCGACGTATACTAGCGGACCGCGGCCGATTTAAAGGCTACCACCTAGCAAGTGTGGTGTCTGGCGGTGACACCACAGTTATAACCACAAGAGTGCAGTTCGTAACGTCGGATGTGAATTTCCTAGATCTCCGAAGACTCTGAAAGCAGCAGACTGTGGTGTGAGCGTAGTCGAGACCGTCGACTGACAGTGTTGTGTTGAGAGATAAGCTGCAGGACAGTGGCATGTCGTCGCTGGTGCCTTTTCCCTTGAGGCACAACGGGACGCTGTCCCTATAACAGCTCGGCGAGATTCGCAAGAGCTCATGTGGTGTACTTTGCAAGACTGGACCGAAGCTGCTCGCGTACATCTCATCTGCTGATGCCGCATTGACAGACACTACAGATGGCTCCGTTATCGGTCGGATCTGCTGCTGGGAATATTGAAACAAGCAGCACGGCTTTGTGTCACTACTGTGAATCATGCTAAAACATGTTTAACTGTATGCTCTAAGATGTTATGCTTACGTAAATATAATTGACACGGGCATTCACACGTAGTAAATAAAACCGACACGAAAATATATACAGTAAAATATAACAAGGAGGCCAAAAAGTTGATACACTTATATTCTACAATTCACACCACCTTCACTATCTCAAAACGTCGAACAAAGCGTGTGTTCATTTCGAATAAGACCGCATTTCATCCCAAGATAAATTCCACGAAATTAATCTATTGACTGCAAATCGTTTTTCTCGAATTTTACGCCCTCGTGTTCTGTCATAATTGGGTTTCAGTAATCCGTGGTAAATCGCTGCATGTCGCGCTCTTGACCAGCTAAATCCGAGAGAGAACACGACTACCAGTTATTAAATTATCCATCACTTAGTTTGCAATCAAGCTAGCAACTTACAAGTGACATTAACTCTCTCTAAAGCATCTGTACTGTATATGGCGTTTCGTACGACGCCCTACGATTTTCTTCTGTGTGCAACTGAGTGCGAGAACATTAAGACAGAAAAAGGCAGCCCAGAAAATCGCACCTGGTGCTACGTGAACGAACGTCGTACGAATTATGATACAGAGACGCCGCCGACACATACCTAATAACTAGTAATGACAGATCCCACATCTTCTGAAAGGCATTTCAATATTTCAGCCACTGTACCTCCTTGTCTGATCCAAACTGAAGGACTGTCAACAGTACATAATCGTGTTACTCAATATCCTTCAATGTCAACAGTACGTAATCGTGTTACTCAATATCCTTCAAAAACTACATCTATAGCTATTATTAATGGCATTCAGATAAAATTCCAGAGCGATGGATGTAAGATTAGCAATGGAGGGCTCAGTTTCATTGTTACTGCTCTTGAGCAATGCGTGTAAGTGGGCCAATGGGACTGCATTGTATTACTTATTTCGTAACATGATTGTTACAGAGGTTTATTTGCATCGCCGGCTACACCGATACGAGTGTTACAAAGTCGTCCTAGAAGCGTCGCTTTTCAAATTATGACCGCTTATTTCGAAAAAATCTTTTTGTGCAATCTCGCTTTTTTCACACCTAATAGCTGGATTACATCGTCCTATATTCCAAAAGGCGTTTGACACAGTAACAAAGTAGACTGATAACAAGTAAAAATTATACGGACCGTCTTCGAACATGCGTGATTCGCACAAATAATTTACTGTGAAATGCACTACGTCATACTTGATGCAGGATATTTAGGAAAAAAATGGCTCTGAACACGACGCGACTTCTGAGGTCATCAGTCGCCTAGAACTTGGAACTAATTAAACCTAACTAACCTAAGGACATCACACACATCCATGCCCGAGGCAGGATTCGAACCTGCGACCGGAGCGGTCGCTCGGCTCCAGACTGTAGCGCCTAGAACCGCACGGCCACTCCGGCCGGCTGTTTAGCAAAAACGAAGAAAAGGTCGAATGTACCTTGATTAAGCATAACAGGACTGGTAATGTTATCAATAAACATAAATGATTTATTATATGGAATCAGTAACAGTATTAGATTGATCAGTGACGATACTGTTGCCATCAGCAAGGTATCGCTGCTAAGTGACTGCAAAAAGATGCAGCACAACGTCGTACTTGCACTTGGTAGATGCGTACACTGCTGACCGTTAAAACTGCAAAACCATGACGGTGGCATACAACAGACTGCAAATTGTCTTAAAGTGTGCTACTTGAGTGGATGTGCAAGTGATCAGTATGCCAGCGTAACGGCTTGAATCGATTGAGAGTAATGCCATTTACATTCTGTACATAAAGGAAGATTACTCAGTGAGTTTATTGTTGGTTAAGAGGAGATCGTATTATGCCGCCGCTAAGAAGGAGAAACGTCTTCCAGCATGAATCGGATTGTGTCAGCATGATCATCTTTTCCTATTGCGACTGCTGTTTATGGTCCAAAACTGCCATGCCAATGTGGAATCGATGAGTTCAGAAGGGTCGTATGCAAAACCTTGCAGGATCTCAACGGTCTCGCGTGACTAGGGCTGGAGAGGGCAGACATATTTTTTCTGTACGGCTGTGCACGATCATTTGCCCATGTCGCATAGCCTGACCCGGGAAATGGGTTTGAAACTTGTAATTTTTCCTCCTATCTATGTAATTATGTAGTTATGTAGTTCTCAATTCGTTCGAGCAATCAATCATTCATAATAGGAAACGCAATCATAACTCAGTCACTCAAAATGATTCATAAATTTTACTTGTTAGAATGAAATCAGGCGATGATTCATCTTCTCTGCAGGCTCGTGCTTTGCGGCAGTCTGCTAATCTGTACAAATAAAATGCCAAGTATTTTTGGGAGCGTTGTATAATCAGTCGGGAAACCTCAGATCAAGCTGATATTTGGCTTTGATGAAGTTTAACCTTGGATTATTAAATGCAGGTTCGTATCCAGTCTTTCGGAAGTTCCATTCTGTTTAACAACTACGCAATATATCGATGAATATCATTAATTCTCAAATGTCAAATACACACCTTTTGTATGAAGGAGCAATATATATATATATATATATATATATATATATATATATATATATATATATATATATATATATATATCCCTTTTAATCGTACAATTTCCTATCAGTTATCTTTTGTCATAAATCTCAATATTCAGATTACAATTCTTCAAACAAAGCTCAGGCTAATCGGCACGAAGACAATCTCGGAAGCTTTTTTTTTAACAACCACCAGAGAGAGTACTACAAAGAATAATTGTGCGCTCATGGCATAGCTATTGTATGAAACTACTTTTCGCATGGATTCTTCGAGTATGAAGATAGAAAATTAGTAAACGTCATTCAAGGGTAGAATTGTATCAGAATAATTTATCGAATATAAAGAGATATTACAAACTTTCAGATAAACTGTGTACCTGACCGAGACTCGAACTCCGTATCTTTGGTTTTCGTGGGCAAGTGATCTTCCAACTTTTTTTTAACAGCCTTTTTCTTATTAAGAAGGTAGGAGAAACAGAATATTATTCCAAAAACTATAGTATGTCCCTATAACATTGTAACTGTCCTGGAAGGAACCTCGCTGCCATCCTGCCCTGCAGCAGGGAATAACAACAAATTCAAAGTGGGGCCACCTCAGGGAACCTATAATATATATTAAAACAAAATTAAAAGAAACATTCCATTGGTAGCTGTGCAACCGTTGGTTCTTCCTAGGGCTCATACTCGCATAGTTTTCCTTAGATGATCACTTTATTTGGTCGTTTCCACAAACAGCACCGTCGCTCATGTTTGCACACCCAGCACGCCCCAATTATCTGGCGAGTCCGCAAAAACCGTTGCTAGGAAATTGGCATACCAGTTCTTGTACTTTCGTAGCCGTAACAGTTTTGTGTGTCCGTCTTGCAAGAACTGCCAGTAATCCAGTGGCGTTCCTATGTGTATCTCTATATATGTGACGGACCTTCATACATGTGAACCACGCCACTACGTTTCCTCTGCAAAAATCACGATGTCGTAAGACATTGGTGTATATATAGTGCGCCGCGTGAACACTATCATCTTCCTTCTCAGACTCCAGATAGCCAACGTCTCGCCTCAGACCAGCCGGTGGTCGTCCGTATCCAGCCTGCTGCATTGCTGACACATGGAAGAATTCGCCAAATGTATTGCGTACCTTTTATCATTCACTGGGTATTTCCGGTTCACTACAATGTACCACGTTGACCTGACTGTTGTAGGTACGAGGCGGTGGCGTACCGTGCGCCACACCACTTGCCAATTAAAGGGAATTCCACCCTGTTCCGAGAAATCTGTCGAAGAAGCAAATGGTACACGTACTTCGATGTCGACTGTTGGGACGTCAGTAAACGCGCTCGAACGTAACTGTGTTCCACGATGAATGTGTGCACATACATTAGCGGGGGCGACATATTGTCGACACAGGCACGGGGAAGATTGATAATGGCACTAGTTCTTCTATGATCGTCCCCGTAAGGGGGTGTCCCTGTTGTGCCGCCGTTTTAACATGGTGTTAAAATACATGGCACGCGCCTTGTCGTTGACAATACCAACGCGCCCTTCTCGCGTTAGGAGGGTAAGCGTGTTGTACTGTTCCTTCAAGAGCTGTTCCAAGCTTACACAGTACCCAAAAGCCACCTGAATCCTCATAGCCATCGCGTGCCTCAAGATTAGAAGGTGTGTCAGGTGGCACATCATGGGGGCGAGATAAAGATTGACGAGCGACACTCGCTGCAGCATATCCGTCGACCGTAGGGCGTTTAGTGGTACTGCCGTGGGAACTCTGAGCAACAGCAGTCGGTAGCTGTCGGCAGCCGTTACTGCCGTCTCCTTGTCAAAGGCGGTAGCCAAACACCGGAGGGTTTGCACCACAGCTAAGGGTCCTTCCGTTCCAACTCAGCTACCCAAGGATGACTCACGACGCGTCCTTCAGCTTTACTTCCCCCATCGTCTCGACTCCTATTTTCCGAACTCCACAGAAACTCTTCTTGTGAACCTTGCAGGACTAACACTTCTGGAAAAAAGGAGATTCCGGAGACATGGCTTAGCCAAAGCTTGGGGAATATTTCAAGAATTACATTTTCACTCTGTAGTGGGGTGCTCGCTGATATGAAACATTCTGGCATCCTTTGCTATCGATGACACCTTGAATACATCAATATTTAATGAGAGTTGTCATTCAGTATACCTTTCGAAAGTACGACGTACTGCATCTTCTTGCTGTCATTTAGTGAAGAAGTCTTGCTGATGGCAGCAGTATCACCAGTGACCAGTTTAATTCTGTTACTGATCCTATCTAAAAAATCATTTATGTATACTGATAACATTGCCATTACTAAACTGAGACACATTCGATTTCGCTTTCGCTTTTTGCTGAACATCCTCCATCAGCTCTTACATACTGTATTTCACAGTAAAAAATTGTTTGTGACAATCAGACATCTTAGAAGATGGTCCGTGTTATTTCTAATTGTTATCAGTCTACTTTTTCACGTTGTTAGATGCCTTTTTGAATCTATGGCGATACAGTCTAGTTATTTCCCTTTTTCTACTCTTCTGTGCGTAAAAAGCGAGATACTTTACATAACTGTCATTTTCTGGATCCCTGCTGATTCCCTGAGTGATAGGTCAATTTTTCCTATGTTTCAGTGATGTAGCTTAAATTATGCTACAGGATGCTGAAAGAGACACGGATGGTGACTTGAGCTTATCCAGTTAAGAAGCAGTTTCTCGTTGGGTTTCTCTGTTTGCTTAAAACACTTGTTCATAGAGCTCATACTGTCTCAGATCTAGATAGCTTACCTCAAGATCTCGCCCATCTAAAGACAGTATTCAGCGAAAATGGGTATTCCATCCGGCAGATTAACAGGGCACTAACAGTTAAAACTAAGAAGCAGGAAGTGAATAAAGAGGAGAACATGCCGGAACAATCTTTAGCTTTTCTTCCTTTCGTTGGCAACACTTCGTTTAAAATAGCAAGAATCCTCCGAAAATTTCAGGTGAAAGTGGTTTTCCTCCCACCATCGAAGATTGCGGACCTTGTGGGATCAGTTAAGGACAATCTGTTACTACGAAAGGCCGGAATTTACAAGATATCATGCCAATGTGGTATGGCTTACATAGGTCAAGCCACACGCACCGTGAAAGAACGCTGCACTGAACGTCAACGTTACACCCGCCTTTTGCAGCCAAGCAAGTCCGCTGTAGCTGAACATTGTATTTCTACTGGACATTCAATGGAGTATGAGATAACAATGATTTTGTCCACAGCAACATCTTTACGGGACTCCATTATTAAACAATCCGTAGAAATACGACTGGCGGAAAATTTGTTAAACCGTGACAGCGGCTACCAGCTGGACAGTGCATGGAATCCCATCATCTCCACGATTTGCTCAAATCGAAGACGACAGATTGCGTCGACCGCCGTGGCAAACAGCAACGCAGAGGGCGACTGAGTTACACTATTCCACCAGCGAGGGCGCTGCCGGCGGGCAGTGTGGTTCAACTATCAAGTTTTCGACACATGCGCAGAATAGTTACAGTACGCTATATATTGCGGAACGGACGACGTTTTCGTGTCCAACATAAACACTCCCATCACAGCACAAGACATTAAACTTATCCTCCGGTCCAGACGCAACACGGCCCTTGGTCACGACTGTGTCACCTAACGTCACCTTCTAGAAAGCCCCTATTCCTTCCTGACTGTCCTCGCCCATCTCTATAATGTTATCCTCTCTACTGGCTTCTACCCCGACCTGTGGAAGACCTCCCACGTCCTCTTATTCCCCAAACCCAACAAACCCCCTTCTGCCACCTCTTCCTATCGTCCCATCTGCCTCACCTCCGTTTTCAGTAAGGTCCTTGAATCCATCCTCTCCCACTGTATCCATCAGCATCTTGCTCAACACCACCTCCTCCCCCTTACCCAGTGTGGCTTCCGAACCTCCTTCTCTGCTGAAGACCAACTCCTCAACCTTGTTCACCTCCTGTCCCTCCATCTCAACTCCCGTCACTCCGCCATTTTTGTTTCCCTTGACCTCCAAAATGCCTATGATCGTGTATGGCATCCTGGTCTCCTCTTTAAACTCCAAACCTACGCCCTCCCTATCAATTTTGTCCGTCTGGTCGCTTCCTTCCTCTCGCACCATCCTTCCTATGTCACCCTCCACAACACCAACTCCCGTATCTTTTATCCCACGGCTGGTGTCCCCCAGGGTTCTATCCTCTCCCCACTCCTTTATCTCTTGTACACAGCTGATATGCCCAAGCCACCCCCACCAGTCCACCTTCTCCAGTATGCTGATGACACCGCCTTCCTGGCTCTCTATCCTGCCCTTCAACGGTCTCAACGCACCCTCCAAACCCACCTTAACCAGTTCACCACTTGGTGTAACCAGTGGTTCCTCCGTCTCAATCCCTCCAAAACCCAGGCAATCATCATAGGCCGCACCACTCGCTCCTTTCGCCTCCATGATTTCTACCTCACCCTTTATGGTCGTCCCATCCAGCTCACCCCCACCCTGAAATACCTTGGCCTCACCCTCGACCGACACCTCACCTGGACCCCTCATCTCCAGACCGTCCAGCAGAAAGCCCATTCCCTCCTCTGCCTTCTGAAACTCCTGTCTGGCCAGACATTGGGATTGCATCCTTCTACCATCCTCCACACCTACAAATCCCTCATCCGTCCTATCCTCTGTTATGCCAGCGTTGCCTGGATCTCTGCTCCCACCTGCTTTTACAAGGCCCTCCAAATCCTTGAACACCATGCACTCCGCCTTGCCTTCCGTATCTGCCTTCCTTCCCCCACACGGCTCCTGTATGAACTGATCCCCTTCCCCCACCTCCTCCTGTTTCTCCAACATCTCCACAGCTACATTGTCCGCAGGCTTGCTCCCCCCCACCCTCTGGTTTCCTCCTTCCTCTCCACCTCCCGCCCGTTGGCGCGCCTCTATCGCTGTATCCCTCCCTCTCTCCACCTCCAAACACTCCATCTCCTTCATCAGGGCAATTTCCAATGCCTCCCCCTTCCCCGCACCACTCGCTCCTTTCGCCTCCATGATTTCTACCTCACCCTTTATGGTCGTCCCATCCAGCTCACTCCCACCCTGAAATACCTTGGCCTCACCCTCGACCGACACCTCACCTGGACCCCTCATCCCCACGAACTTCGCTGTGACGTCTACCCTTCCTTCCAACTATAAACTGGCCTTGTTCCCCCCCCCCCCCCCTCCCCAGGGCCCCCTTTTTTCCTCTTCCCTCTTTCTCCCAGAGCGGATTTTCCTCCTTCCCCTCCCCCCTCCCCTGAGACCCTGCACCCCATACTTGCCTCTTTCCTTCCCACATCCCTCCCTACCTGGCCCTCTTCAGCGCGCCCCCCGCTCATCTCCCCCATTTCTTCCCCTCCCTCCCTTCTTCCAGTCTCCCTCATCTCCTAGCGCCTGGCAGATCCTCTGTTTTGATCATCGTCAGTGTGCCACGTCAGTGTTGTGTTTAGTGCTGTTTCTGCTGTGCATCAAGAGGTGTGATTTTAATTGTGTACTGCCTTGAGGTTCGCCGTCAGTGTTTGTTATGTGCTATGCCATCCGTCGATACCTTTTATGCTCCAGTCATACTGTGCCTTGTGTTCTTTTAATTGTCGCAGTGTGTGGCTTTTTGTGTGTGCTACTTTTAAACAGTTTTAACAGCTTTTATCTCCATTTTACGGTCACCCCGTTTTTTGTCTATTGCCTTCCATGATGTTCCCCCTTTTTTATAGCTATGTTCACCATTTTCTCTCCTTTGTTCCTTTTAAATGTCTTCTGTTGTTTGTTCTATGTCTTTCGGCTGAAGAGCAGCGCATATGCTGCTGCCGGCCCGCCCCGATGGGGAATTGAAATACGATCAAGAAAAAAAAAAAAAAAACGTTTTCGCCTGTCTGCGACAGCTCACTTGAAGATGACTGCCAGGTGCCCAGTTGAAATATCGTGCGAAGTATTGAACGACGACCGGCTGCAAACCCAAAATTTGTTTGAACAGTTTCTCGTTGTGTGTAAACGGTTAGGGAAGAGCCTAAAATCACGGCTTATATTAATTGTATTCCCGTTGGGATGTGTCACGTTGTTCAATAAGTGCAGTATAAATTCATTTCCGTGAGGAGAGTCCTTAATTCAATGTTTTTTATTTTTTTTTATTTTCGCAAAACTGTAGCAAGGTAGTAGGGCCTTCACGCGTGCATTGTGTTTTAAATACAGAATTTAATATTTCTGCTTTCTGATGTCTGTCGTTAGTTTCACTACCAGACGGATCTACGAGGATCGACACAAGGTTTCAGTCTGTTCATTGCAATTTTGGTATAACGCCACCATCTGACTGGAATTTGTTGCAGGATTCACTATAAAAGATCTTATTGATGTCCTACGTGCTGTTAAGTTTCATCTGTGAGGTTTCCTCTATTCCTAGCAGAAGAAGAAATGTAAAAGTCTCCGTTTTCGCAGTGTTTCCGAATGGTGGCATTCAATCAACAGGGATGTTCTTCGACTTTTTGTACCTTAAACAGTTATATGTTTTTCTTATTCCAGTCTTTGATCACAATATAAATTCCCTTAAATTGTTGTGTCTTTGGTCTCCTGAACACGAAATTTGTGGAACTCCCGTCCTCATGTTTTCTCGTTACGCTCATCGACTTTTTAATGAAGAAAGTCTCGAAACGATATGATCTTCATCTGCGGTACAGCTGCTCCGTAGAGCTGGCCTCTCCAGGGTCTACAGTGTCTCTGTCATCTTGCGAAAGGCCAATGAGGACAGACTCTACTTTGTACAAGGGAAGAAGAGGACAAGCAATTTCTAATGATTGTACTGAAAGTGACAGAAATAAGAATAACTTTCGCACTGCCCAGGAACATGTCCATTATTCAGGATCATCATTTTCAGTGACATTCCAGAAGCCATAAGTAAATAAGCACTAACAAAATTTAGTTTAAGAAGGGCCTAAAGGATTTATTGATGGCCAACGCCTTCTACGCAATTCACGTATTTGTTAGCAGAACTGACTGATGTTTACATACTGTTAATAATATCAAATAATGCTATTATTACGTACAAACTGGTTTCTGTCCAACTTCAATGCAATATTGCCATCAATGTAAATAGGTGTTGTAAAATGATTTTTACGTCTGACGTTATGTGGCTACAACAGCTTAAGAATAATAGTATGCATCACATGGTAGTCATCATTTACAAGTTTCGTGACTAGTTCCTATTACCTTTTAAACGAACATATGTTACAGTTTTTTGGGTTATTTCACATACATGAGTAGAATTTCAATTTGGATTTATGGAATGTAAATTTTCTTCGTAAATATTTATTAAATATTCTCATTTTATGGCGTGTGCTACATCCTGGAAGATTTCCTCACTATGAATCTGCTGGAACGAAACTGCATCTAAAGTGATCTAATAGCTTAAAAATTATTTTAAGCTGTACATAACAAGACAAACACGTGTAGTGAAAGAGGAAGGCGAGGGGAGAGTGACTCATGGCTTGCTGAGTAATTAGGAGAAGACAAGTAAAAAGCTATTGCTCTCCATAGACATCTATCACTGCAGTGGGTTCTCATCACAGCCGCTCTTTGGTACAGAGAATTGTTCCTTGAATTTCTTAACAGTTGACGCTATGCCTGTATTCTCCATACTCTGAGTGATGAATGCGTATTCCCATCCTGTGAGAATACAAAATTAATGGATTTTAGGCCAGTTTTAGAAAGTTGTAAGTTGGGAAAAGCTATAGTCTCATGTGCCCACTTACAGCGTTATTGAGTGATTTGTTGCTGTACAATAGGCAGCTAAGGTTTATTCAGTACTAGGGATGGCTATTGCTGGATGACCTGTGGTACATCTTCATTCTCGCGCCATGATTTCGCCATCCTTTCTGATCATATCACTATTTTTGTTTGTTGCAAATGTTTGCGGATACTGGTTGTCGGTCTGACACAAGCGAGCCTAGCAGTAGCCCAAGGCTAAGCAGCAACTCGGGCTTGCTTCGTGCTGCAAACACAGCAACAGTCTGGCTAATGTTAGGAGAGCTAGAATCTGTCAAGAAGATACCGCCCGTCACTTCCCTGCGTCGTGATTGGTCAGGTAATTGAGTGAGCAGCCAGCTGCGTCTGTAAGAGAATGCGGACACGATATTTTATTTCAATGAAGCTTGAAGCAGTCTCACGTCTCAGATACCTAAGCGCTATAATCTGCTTTAACAGCACCAGTATCATATAAACTGTGCGAAATAATGTGATGCAAAAGTACCTATATCTTTCGAACCCGAAGTAATTGTAACTGATGTTCACGTTGTGTATAAATGACTTGCCGGGTAGTGTAGTACACTGCCTGACGCTGTCCGCAGATGATGCTGTTGCTCGCAACACCAGAAGACCGTAGTGAAACGCATGGAGGTCTGTAGAGAGTGACGGCTCAAAACACGGGCTGTCAGTTAAACCTCAATATAAAAACACGTAACGTGTGAAATGGCACCACCGTTCCCCTTCCACTTTCATTCACTTTAGATAGACCAACTGGTCGTGACTTGTGCACATAATTTCACTGTAATTCGGTACAGTGGTACCAATTTTATTTTTCAATGCACACACTTCACTAATCCTCAAGTTTCCTCCGTGTCTCAGTGACTAAGTTAACGTGATTCGTTTTTGTTTTCTTCTAGTTATTGATTTGGCTGTTGAATGACGTGGAACGTGTCTTTTGCTCAGATGTTAGAGGAAGGTTTCATAGTGCTGCCTGTGCACTCCCAAGCTGCTACCAACTTGAATTTTCTTCCACGGATAGCAAAGCAGGAAGGAGGGGCCAAAGATGTGTACCGTTCTTCAATCGTGGCAGGTCTTGGATGGTAGAAAATCCTTCTCCCCATTACTTTCCGGAAGCAGGACTGGTTGCTGGTGTCATAATTTTTGGCATTCGGACGCTGGCGCTGGAGATGACGGTGGACTTTAGAATGTGCTCTGCTAATATTACTGACGACGGGCGTATTGTATATGAAATAGTTAGGCTGAATTACACACTAATCCATTCCGCTTTAGGAAATACTGCGAGTAAATGAGAAGGTAATACTTTGTAATTTACCTGCATCGGAAAATTGAATAGGAACGACTTAATCAACCGGGCGCTCTTGTCTTATACAAAGGACGTGCCTGCTAATGGTTTCTGCATGTGCTGGGCTTAGGTTGAGGCTACATGCGAGGGAAGTGTAGAAATAAGTTGCCATAGAAGGCGTGTACAAGCACGAATATTTGGTGAGTACATTGAAATACCGTTGTCTGCAAAGGACTCTGTGCTCACTGGCTACACAGACAATATCGACAGAGCGTGCCTGACCCGAATTCAGGCGACGCTTGCGTGTGTAGATTATAAGTTGAGGTTATTTGCGTGTGGCGTCTAAAATGAAACTGAGTTTATTCGTCTCGTGTGTAATCATTTGTACGGACGAGCTCGTATACGTGGCCAGTACACTGAATTCTCATCGTCTGTGGCGACCTCGTGGCCGCTGCGTGCTCAGACGATAATTATGGGAATAAAAAGCTTGATCAGAATTCAGTGGAGGATGGCGAGTGTAGTATTAAGTTGCATTACTCAGCGTGTGGCTTGATTGACTAGTCCATGATTTTTTTTTTTTTTTTTTTTTTTTTTTTTTTTTTGAGGGAAATATGTTACTGAACTGCTTATTTTAATTTTACTTAGACTAGAACTGGGTGTGTGCGTCTGAAACAAATTGCCTTGTTTGGGACTGTGGCAAAGTAGTGATATTCTCACAGTTTGAGTAATGGGCTGTGTGAACCGCCAAGTTTGAGGATAGCGTGCTTGAATATTCCGAGTGCCCACAGTCCTGTTCTGCTATTTCTTTCTGTCTTAAACTCTCAGGGATGTAGAAGACCTTCTTTTCCTTCTTTTTTGAGACATCAGTCTTCTGACCGGTTTGAAGCAGCCCGACACGAATTATTCTCCTGTGCCAACCTTTTCATCTCAGAGCTGCATTCGCATCCTACGTCCTCAATTATTTACAAGATATATTCCACTGTCTGGTTTCCTCTACAGTTTTTAAACTCTAGAGCTCCGTCCAGTGCCACAGAAATTATTCCTTCTTCTTGTCGGTGTTTTCCACTTATTCCTTTCCTTGCCAATAGTGCGGAGAACCTCCTCAATCATAAACTTATCAGTCCATCCAATTTGCGACATTATTCTGTAGCACCACATCTCAAATGCTTCCATTCTCTTCTTTTCCGGTTTTATCACAGTCCATGTTTCACTACCATATAGTGCCGAGTTCAAAATATACACTCAGAAATTTCTTCTTCAAATTCAGGCCTACTTTCGATACTAGTATATTTCTCTTGGCCAGAAATGGGCTTCTTGCCAGTTCTAGTCTGCTTTTTATATTTTCCTTCCTTCGTCCATCATGGGTTATTTTGTTCGCTTGGTAGCAGAATTCTTTAACTTCATCTATTTCGTGATGACCTATCCTGCTGTTGAGTTCCTCACTGTTCTCATTTCTGCTCTCACTACTTTCGTCTTTCTGCGATTTACTCTCAGTCCATATCCTGCACTCATTAGAATGTTCAATCCATTCTGTAGATCCTGTAATTCTTCATAACTTTCTTTAAGGATGAAATTGTCATCAGTGACTCTTATCGTTGATATCCTTTCATCCTAAATCCTCTTCAACCTTTCTTTCACTTCCATTATTACTTCTTCGATGTACAGATTAAACAGTAGCGGTGAAAGATTGTACCCCTGTCTTAAATACTTTTTAATCGGAGCACTTCGTTCTTAGTCTTCCATTCATATTTTCCCCTCTTTGCTCTCGTACATATTGTACTTTACCCGTCTTTCCCTACACCTTATCGCTATTTTTTTTCCAGAATTACGAACATCTTGCCCTATTCTACATTGCCGAACGCTTTTTCCAGCTCGACGAATCCTGTAAAAGCGACTTGGTTTATCTTTAAACTTGCTTCCAATATCAGTCGCAACGGCAGAATTGCCGCCCTGGTGCCTTTACTTTTCTAAAGCCAGACTGATCGTCGTCTAACACATCCTTCTGTATATTATTCCTATCAGAATCTTGGGTACATGAGTTTTTAAGCTGATTGTGCAATAGTTCACGTTCCCACGCCCGGGTTCCCAGGTTCGATTCCCGGCGGGGTCAGGGATTTTCTCTGCCTCGTGATGACTGGGTGTTGTGTGCTGTCCTTAGATTAGTTAGGTTTAAGTAGTTCTAAGTTCTAGGAGACTGATGACCATAGATGTTAAGTCCCACAGTGCTCAGAGCCATTTAAACCATTTGAGCCAATAGTTCACGCTCTTGTCAAGTCTTGCAATCTTCGGAATTGTGTGGATGATGTTTTACCGAAAGTCAGATGGTATGTCGCCATACTCTTACATTCTACACACCAAAGTGAACAGTGGTTTTGTTGCCACTTCCCCCAAGAATTTCAGAAATTTTGATGGAATTTTATCTATCCCATCTGCCTTATTTGATCTACAGGGAGGCAGTGTTTGAGTATGTTCAAATGTTTGAGGATCCTTCATTTTCCCTTTCCCAACGCAGAAAAACATCGCGTTATGGATTAATTGTTTTGGGGAGAAAGTTATAAACCCATTGTTTTCCTCCAAGAGTAGGATTTCGTGAAATATTTGTCAATAATGTTCGATACACGTAGGAGACGAGTAGTTTTAGTAGACGAAAAATGAGATAAATATCTGTTTGCCGCCAAGAGTGGCGTCTCTGAGTAAATTAATGTTGAAAGTGTACAAGGAACATTCTCATACCTCGTATCCACTCCCGCCATTTTGTAACATGATCACCATTATCAACATGGCAATGCCAGTACGCGCCATGGGCGTGGAGTAAGAGAAATGTGAAGACTTCAGTTATATATTGGGTGGTTTACTTTGCGTAGTTTTCATTGACGTAAATTAACTTTGTGACCTTCGTCGACCTTCAAAGACCTTACTGTTACACATCATTGGATTCGTCTCGATAGCCGCTATCAGAAAATAAATACTAAAATATAGCATCCCATTAAAAAAAACACATAGTTGATATTCATATCTCTGAAGCGACCCCACCTAGCAACCAAAAACCAACGTCGTATTATGGCCCCCGTTGTCCCATGCAACATTTGTCCCACACACTTTGCAGTTCCTATGATACTTTCGGAGTTATTCAAGGTGGCAATAGTTAGTGACTCACCCTGTATAACTGGCTGTAATACAATCAAACGGCAGCCGGATATTGATTGGAAGATTCTCAAGGGAAAGTGATTAATCACTGATATAAATAGATTAGAAAACCCTCTTTGGAACCGTTGTTATTTTCTGGTACTCTTAATAGGTAATATTTTGCATGGCTCTGTTTCATAGCGTAAGAAATTCATAGAAATGTTAAAAAGCACACTGTGTCTGGCCCTATAGAGAGCGGACGTGGATCATGAAGATGTTTACTTTTGAAATTCTAAGAGCGTACTTTGCAAGAAAAGTCGGACGACATATTATTTCTTTCCGTATTTGCTCTTTTTCTCCATATTTTTCTGTCGAGCGGTGTCTTCTCCCCCTTAAATAGTAATAAACTGCTGTACTCACTATTCCACTATATGACAATAACGCAAAGCATGAAACATTAAATGGTAAATAAGCTACTGTTACAAGAAATTATAGTCTTGTCTGAAACACTGAGTTACCTTCTCACTTATGCACGTTAAGGTTCATACATTAAGTCTTTTAGAACGTTTTCCGGGGTAATGAATCATCTTTTGGAGGAGATTCAATGCCTTATGAAATTGTCCCTTATCTGAGTTCATGAAGCTAACCTTCTTCAATTTTATAGAGTAACTTTATGAACATTGCTTTTGAGTCATGCTAGCAACTCATTACACAGACCTGTGTCTGTAACGTAATCAAAGTACAGTATATAGAATCTGTATTCTATCTCTTTAAAATTATCTGCCCCGTCTACACTTAAAGAATTAAAATTTCTTCCTCTTATCTGTAAGTTATTGCATAATTGCGTTTCCTTTCAACACATACGCACAGACGAGAGCAGTGCTGACAAGAGACTACTGTAGTGGCATAGCATTTCTTCCCTGTCCGGGCAGACAAGACACGAAATATATAGTGGGTGCCACACGGCGGCTTCTTTGTAGTGTTTGCCACTAAAGATGAATGCGTCCTGCTCTCCTTCGGTCTTCTTTCATTCCTCTGTTGATAAGAGCGCCAGACTGAGGTGAAATATTCAAGTAACGGTGGAACGACCGGTTTGCAAACTACCTCCTACGAAGGTTGACAACACATGCTGATGATTTTCACAGTGAACCTCCGTCTGCACCTGCCTTTACTGCAATTACTTTCACGTTGTCGTTCTAATTTAAATCAGATCGTACACATTCTTCCAGATATTTGACGGACGTGTTTCAAGCGACTGCTCGGAAGTCATGTAATCAATAATATATCTTCTCGCCTTTTCATCCGCCTTCCTTTTGTTCCACAGACCTTACTCATCACGATATTTGTCTGGGAGAGGTAAACATCGACAGTAGTCTTTTTAAATTGGTAAGATTATAACTGTGGATATTTGCCGTATGTCTGGGCAACGTGGCCGAGACGTCAAGCACTCTAACAGCTTGTGCAGTTAGGGTGAAAACAGTCTGGTAATCGCTAACGGGATCACATGTCACTTGGACTAATGGACAATCTGTTATGGCTGACAGTCTGACAGGTTGGTTATTGATTGACTTCACGATACCAGAGGCTCCAGAGTAAATAAAGTGCTACTGTGTTTGCTACAAGTAACGCGAGCTCTTGGTTCCGGTTTCACCTTCTGAATCAGTCAAGATAGTTTCAGATACGTGAGGTAATGTGAAGGTGTTACATCACCAACACCTCGATCGATTGCTGTGAAACTGATTTCCAGGCGTGTGGGATATGCTCACTAACAGTTCATGCTTTTGCGAGCTGGTTTCCAGTAATTTCACTTTAAGCTAAAGGCATCGCTACGGGTACAGAATTATAAGGACACGTGTCTGATGTAATTCAAACCTAACAGGTGGACACCACAACGCAGAATCTCCAGAGGACGTTCACGTGCATAATGGGTCAATCTTTCTGACTTTAAGAAATGGCGAGTCGTTGGTGTGAGCGGTACAGTACGAGTAGTCTCATACTGGCAGATCGTATAACGTTTGGCTGTAGTGCTGTGACCACAGAAGGAGTGAAAACGAAACGGAATCAGGGTAACTGAATGGCACAAAGAGCAGGCGCAACTCTTCCCAGAAGGGCTACATCACTCGAAGATCATGGGTTTTCTCCAGTAGATTTGACGAATAAATGTTTCGCTAAGCACTGACGTCGAACTGATAGAGGAGGTTCAGGTGATCGTCGGAGTCGATCTCATTGCTCCAAGACACACAGTGTTCAGCCAAAACTTTATGACCACAGCCCACCGCGGCGTTGGATGCCACCTGGTGGTGTTGCGGGCATGGAACGCGGTAACCGAGATATGTAAGCGAAGCAGACACGGACGGGGGATCACCCGAGCTGCAAGTGGGGAAATCCATTGACACAAACGACTTTGACAAAGGGCAGATTATTATTATGCAGATACTGTGAAAGGGCAAAGCTGATCGAATTATTTATTTAGCGTATGGCTAATAGAGACATATGAAATTACATATACATACACTCCTGGAAATTGAAATAAGAACACCGTGAATTCATTGTCCCAGGAAGGGGAAACTTTATTGACACATTCCTGGGGTCAGATACATCACATGATCACACTGACAGAACCACAGGCACATAGACACAGGCAACAGAGCATGCACAATGTCGGCACTAGTACAGTGTATATCCACCTTTCGCAGCAATGCAGGCTGCTATTCTCCCATGGAGACGAGCGTAGAGATGCTGGATGTAGTCCTGTGGAACGGCTTGCCATGCCATTTCCACCTGGCGCCTCAGTTGGACCAGCGTTCGTGCTGGACGTGCAGACCGCGTGAGACGACGCTTCATACAGTCCCAAACATGCTCAATGGGGGACAGATCCGGAGATCTTGCTGGCCAGGGTAGTTGACTTACACCTTCTAGAGCACGTTGGGTGGCACGGGATACATGCGGACGTGCATTGTCCTGTTGGAACAGCAAGTTCCCTTGCCGGTCTAGGAATGGTAGAACGATGGGTTCGATGACGGTTTGGATGTACCGTGCACTATTTAGTGTCCCCTCGACGATCACCAGTGGTGTACGGCCAGTGTAGGAGATCGCTCCCCACACCATGATGCCGGGTGTTGGCCCTGTGTGCCTCGGTCGTATGCAGTCCTGATTGTGGCGCTCACCTGCACAGCGCCAAACACGCATACGACCATCATTGGCACCAAGGCAGAAGCGACTCTCATCGCTGAAGACGACACGTCTCCATTCGTCCCTCCATTCACGCCTGTCGCGACACCACTGGAGGCGGGCTGCACGATGTTGGGGCGTGAGCGGAAGACGGCCTAACGGTGTGCGGGACCGTAGCCCAGCTTCATGGAGACGGTTGCGAATGGTCCTCGCCGATACCCCAGGAGCAACAGTGTCCCTAATTTGCTGGGAAGTGGCGGTGCGGTCCCCTACGGCACTGCGTAGGATCCTACGGTCTTGGCGTGCATCCGTGCGTCGCTACGGTCCGGTCACAGGTCGACGGGCACGTGCACCTTCCGCCGACCACTGGCGACAACATCGATGTACTGTGGAGACCTCACGCCCCACGTGTTGAGCAATTCGGCGGTACGTCCACCCGGCCTCCCGCATGCCCACTATACGCCCGCGCTCAAAGTCCGTCAACTGCACATACGGTTCACGTCCACGCTGTCGCGGCATGCTACCAGTGTTAAAGACTGCGATGGAGCTCCGTATGCCACGGCAAACTGGCTGACACTGACGACGGCGGTGCACAAATGCTGCGCAGCTAGCGCCATTCGACGGCCAACACCGCGGTTCCTGGTGTGTCCGCTGTGCCGTGCGTGTGATCATTGCTTGTACAGCCCTCTCGCAGTGTCCGGAGCAAGAATGGTGGGTCTGACACACCGGTGTCAATGTGTTCTTTTTTCCATTTCCAGGAGTGTATCTTCTCACCTTTTCATCCGCCTTCCTTTTGTTCCACAGACCTTACTCATCACGATATTTGTCTGGGAGAGGTAAACATCGACAGTAGTCTTTTTAAATTGGTAAGATTATAACTGTGGATATTTGCCGTATGTCTGGGCAACGTGGCCGAGGCGTCAAGCACTCTAACAGCTTGTGCAGTTAGGGTGAAAACAGTCTGGTAATCGCTAACGGGATCACATGTCACTTGGACTAATGGACAATCTGTTATGGCTGACAGCCTGACAGGTTGGTTATTGATTGACTTCACGATACCAGAGGTTCCAGAGTAAATAAAGTGCTACTGTGTTTGCTACAAGTAGCGCGAGCTCTTGGTTCCGGTTTCACCTTCTGAATCAGTCAAGATAGTTTCAGATACGTGAGGTAATGTGAAGGTGTTACATCACCAACACCTCGATCGATTGCTGTGAAACTGATTTCCAGGCGTGTGGGATATGCTCACTAACAGTTCATGCTTTTGCGAGCTGGTTTCCAATAATTTCACTTTAAGCTAAAGGCATCGCTACGGGTACAGAATTATAAGGACACGTGTCTGATGTAATTCAAACCTAACAGGTGGACACCACAACGCAGAATCTCCAGAGGACGTTCACGTGCATAATGGTCCAATCTTTCTGACTTTAAGAAATGGCGAGTCGTTGGTGTGAGCGGTACAGTACGAGTAGTCTCATACTGGCAGATCGTATAACGTTTGGCTGTAGTGCTGTGACCACAGAAGGAGTGAAAACGAAACGGAATCAGGGTAACTGAATGGCACAAAGAGCAGGCGCAACTCTTCCCAGAAGGGCTACATCACTCGAAGATCATGGGTTTTCTCCAGTAGATTTGACGAATAAATGTTTCGCTAAGCACTGACGTCGAACTGATAGAGGAGGTTCAGGTGATTTTCGGAGTCGATCTCATTGCTCCAAGACACACAGTGGTCAGCCAAAACTTTATGACCACAGCCCACCGCGACGTTGGATGCCACCTGGTGGTGTTGCGGGCATGGAACGCGGTAACCGAGATATGTAAGCGAAGCAGACACGGATGGGGGATCACCCGAGCTGCAAGTGGGGAAATCCATTGACACAAACGACTTTGACAAAGGGCAGATTATTATTATGCAGATACTGTGAAAGGGCAAAGCTGATCGAATTATTTATTTAGCGTATGGCTAATAGAGACATATCATGAAATTACATATACATATGTACATATTGACACACAAGAAACTTAAGTTTGTCTTTACAACTGAATATCCAGTCCTTCAATCCAGCGCACTGCATCTGGAGTTGCTAGCAGGAAGTCCTCTTTGGCGCTGTGATAGGCTCGAATCCTACATTCACTGACAATGTGGTGAACAGTCTGGTATGGAGCCCCGCAGTCACAAGCTGGATCAGGCAGCTTCTTCCACTTAAAGAGAGCATCCCTGCATCGCCCACGGCTGGTACGGATTCTGTTGAGAGTAGACCAGGTCTTGCGTGGTAAGTCGAATCCACTTGGAAGTTTAGCACCTGAGAAGATTTTATGCAGGTGCACATCTGTCACTGCTTCCCACCGACCTTTCCATTCATCAAGAGGTTTGAAATTCTTAGCAACCATGTCAGCAGCATCGCACAGAGTTGGATGACGTGATTTAAAAGTGGCAGGTCGCTATGCACGGGTAGGTTAGAATTTCTGGAGATCTTGTGGAATTCTCTCATAAGGGCAGTACATCTGCGTAGATCAGGAGGCATTATACCGGTTAACAGTGGAAGCCAATAAACTGGAGTAGATCTGATTGTGCCAGATATTATGCGCATTGTCGTATTCAGCTGGGTATCAACAAGCCTTGTATGATGACTATTCATCCAAACAGGTGCACAATACTCAGCACTTGAGTATACCAAGCCCAGAGCTAAAGTTCGCAGGGTGGTTGCTGAAGGTCCCCAGGTAGTTCCGCATAGCTTATGGAGGATGTTGTTTCGAGTCCTCAGCTTTTGAGCTAAGTTAAGAAGGTATTGTTTGAAGCATAGTGTACGATCCAGGATGACACAAAGATATTTTGGGTTCCAATTGTGACGAAGAATTCTGCCTCTGAAACTTACTTCCAGTTTTACGTTCGACAACTGGTTATTTATATGGAAGCAACACACTTCTGTTTTACTCACACTGGGTTGGAGTCTCCAGATTTTGAAGTAATTGTCTAATGCAGACAGGTCATTGGCTAAAATCTCTTCTGTTGTCTTCATTTCCTGGTGTTTGACGGCTAGAGCCAGGTCATCGGCATAGCAGTATTTTCTGGACGAAGTGTCAGGTAGATCGGATAGATATAGGTTGAACAGTAAGGGTGAGAGAACTGATCCTTGAGGCAATCCGTTGTTCAGCTTCCTCTCCTTACTTATGTTGCTTCCAGTGATTACCTGGAACTTCCGATCACTTAGCATGCTGTTAATCAGTCGAGCCATTGTTCTGCAGGGTATGATGCGGAGAAATTTGTAGATAAGGCCTTCCCTCCACACAGTGTCGAAGGCGGCAGTTAGATCAACAAATACCACAGATGTTTTCTGCTTCATTTGGTATCCTGACTATGAAGGATGTGAGAGACAATACTTGGTCGCAGCAGCTGCGCCCTGGTCTGAAGCCTGCCTGATCAACTGGAACGTTCTCTAAGATAGCGCTACTTATTCTGTTATATATTAGCCTTTCAAAAAGCTTGTAGCAGCAGCTGATTGAATGTTCACACTCTACTCTCGTCAGCATCTACGGAAAGAGCTAGAAGGGCAGTGAAACTACCACTAGGCGCTAAATGGTTGGACGTCCACTACTCTTCGGAGGCTTGTCTGCTCTGTGGCGTCTCTGCCGAAAGACCACGATGCTCTTGCACGCACAAGTGTTTCGAGGCACACTGCCCATCATACATTGTTGAATGTGGAGCTCCGCAGCAGACCACCCGTACGTGTTCATATGTTCTACATCTACATCTACATTGATACTCCGCAAGCCACCCAACGGTGTGTGGTGGAGGGCACTTTACGTGCCACTGTCATTACCTCCCTTTCCTGTTCCAGTCGCGTATGGTTCGCGGGAAGAACGACTGTCTGAAAGCCTCCGTGCGCGCTCTAATCTCTCTAATTTTACATTCGTGATCTCCTCGGGAGGTATAAGTAGGGGGAAGCAATATATTCGATACCTCATCCAGAAACGCACCCTCTCGAAACCTGGCGAGCAAGCTACACCGCGATGCAGAGCGCCTCTCTTGCAGAGTCTGCCACTTGAGTTTATTAAACATCTCCGTAACGCTATCACGGTTACCAAATAACCCTGTGACGAAACGCGCCGGTCTTCTTTGGATCTTCTCTATCTCCTCCTATGTTGATTGCGACTGCAGTCGGCACGGGAGCATCGGAATTCGACCGTCAGGTGAACGGCGGCTCGAAACGAGCAGCGCGCCAAGGATGCAGGGTCGTGGGAGCAGTACTACGCTATTCCCCTGCGCTTGCATGAGACCTGTGGTAGTAAACGAAGACACACTGACAAGCGCGAACGACCTGCTTCCTTTCATGCTTGTTGCCTTCCCCGACGGTGACGTCATCTTTCACCAGCATATCTACCCACCTTCGGGAGCCAGAACCGTGCTACAGTGGTTTGAGGAGCATTATAGTGAAATCACGTTGATGTCTCTGTGACCCCAAACTCGCCTGATGCAAATCCTAGCGAACCCACTGAGTCACTATCGGGCGCTGTCACCGCGTACGCAAATCAGCGGAATAAAAACTTTGATGTTCGCCGATGACATTGTTATTCTATCACAGGCAGCAAAGGACCTGGAAGAGCAGTTGTACGGAATGGACAGTGTCTTGAAAGGAGGATATAAATATCAACAAAAGCAAAATGAGGATAATAAAATGTAGACGAATTAAGTCGGGTGATACACTTAAAGTAGTAGATGAGTTTTGCTATTTGGGGAGCAAAATAACTGATGATGGTCGAAGTAGAGAGGACATAAAATGTAGACTGGCAATGGCAACGAAAGCGTTTCTAAAGAAGAGAAATTTGTTAACATTTAACTGTCAGGAAGTCGTTTCTGAAAGTATTTGTATGGAGTGCAGCCATGTATGGAAGTGAAACAAGAACGATAAATAGTTTAGACAAAAAGAGAATAGAAGCTTTCGAAATGTGGTGCTGAAGATTTGATGGGTAGATCACATAACTAATGAGGAGGTATTGAATAGAATTGGGGAGAAGAGAAATTTGTGGCACATCTTAACTAGAAGAACGGATCGGTTGGTAGGACATGTTCTGAGACATCAAGGGATCACCAATTTAGTATTGGAGGGCAGTGTGGGGGGTAAAAATTGTAGAGGGAGACCAAGAGATGAATACGCTAAGCAGATTGAGAAAGATGTAGGTCTCAGTAAGTACTGGGAGATGAAGATGCTTGCAGAGGATAGAGTAGCATGGAGAGCTGCATCAAACCAGTCTGTGGACTGAAGAACGTAACAACAACACAACCTCCACAAACATACCACATACTGTAGGATCTCTGATACGCAGACTCGGCGATGTATTTCGTTACAAAAACACACAAAAATCCTACTAAGCAGGTGATCCTAATGTTTTGGTTCATCAGTATAAACTCATACATAATAATCGTACCTCGTTTAATTTGTAATGTACACGTTTAGTGGTGTTGTGGTACAGAAAACATCTATAATCGGTGATCCAGAGGATGAGGCTCTTCTACATGATCAAGGGAATGTAGAAGTCAGCACCCACCCAATTTCTAGCTCGTTAGTTACAGATCTCATTGCCTTAGTGCTGTTTTCTGTTTTCCTGAGTACACGAGATACGTGATCGACCCATGACAAGCGCATGTCAGATACCTCACCTAAAAATTTCGCTTATCATCAGCGGGGAGAAACCTCCAGATAAAATTCCTGAACCGATCGATAGCATCTTTCTGCTGCTGAAGTAAACTAGAGAAGACTTTTTCCTTGAAACAGCTAGGCCGTTGGCATCCAGCCAGCATGTTAATGCATTAATGACCTTGTCGAAAGTTAGCCAAAGCGATTCAAGATTTTGATGTGTAGAAAAAAGGCGCAAATCATCCACATACTGGAGACCTTTAGCGCCGAGAGAAATCATGTTGGTAATATCTCGTGTGTATATTAATAATAGAAGAGGGACGAGAATTGAACATAGAGTCAGTCCTCTTGACACTAAACGAGAACCGAGTAATTTATTTTGGAATCCTATTTGTGTAGTTCTGTCCCCTAGTAAGGTTTGACTGTCGAACACAAAATCTTCTGGAGTGCCCATACCGTTTAAATTTTAAAGTATAATCTGGATTTGAACACTACCGCATACTATCTTAATGTAAATACGTGTTGCAGTAACACGAATGCCCAAAGAATATCAGAGACAAGAACAGAAAGACTTTCTTCTATTTCTTTACATTTTAGAAATTCAAACTGGTTTTCTGAAGGCGTTCTTTTGACACTCGAAGACAACGCGGGCGATGAGCCTGTATGACGCTGAGTTTCCACCCGTTGCTTTAGGTATCAGAAGTAGAACAGTTATTAGAGTGGTCCAATGAACTTAGCGTAGCCAGGACAAGAAGGGACTTAATTTTCTCCGTTATAAGTTTGTGGTATTCCGCATGTGTTCTGTTGTAGATGTGTTGTGACGTAGCTTTCGCAATGTTCCTTGTCTAGCCATGATAAGTACGGTTTTGAAAGTAGTTTTTGCATCCATGTATTCTTGTTGTGGAATCCGTCTGTCCCGTGTGGTAATTGCCTTCTGGTAGAGCGTTCTCTTGCGTCCCATATCCTGTCTTAATTTCAATAGCTCGGAGCTCTAAGCAGCATGTGTCTTACGCTGGTTAGTGAAAATCGGTATGTATTTTCGCTAGGCGGTTTGTAATATTTGCTGAAGTCTATATGCCGCTAGGCCTACACTTCCATCTACGTTTTCCATCAGTTTAGCTCTTATATGACTTTGAACCCCCTCTCAATTAGCCCTGCTGAACGTATATTTGATGATGGTGTATGACGCGCTCTACTCTTTGTGTCTGTGATGACTGTATTATGATCTCTTGCCGTTACATTCAGATACACACGCCAATCTCTTTCTATATTTACAGCTACATGGTTATCAATAGTTACGTCTACAATGCAACTGCCCTCAACATGTCCTACACATGTAGGTCGTTCTCATCCCTTGTCAGTAAGGTACAGGTTGTTCGCACTCAGGATGTCGTTGATGATCTGACCTCAGTCATCAATCCGATTACAGTGCCGCAAGGTAGATATGGTACTAATGACGGCCGCAAAGATCATCTTCTTCCCTCTTGAGTAAAGTGCTATCTGTTGAAACATGTCCTTGTATGGCTGAATTTTATGGGAATACTGGGCATATAAAGACGCCAGTACTCTTGTATCTGTACACTTGATGACCTCTACTGTTACAAAAGGTCTGTTGAACAACTGTGTGGTTTTTGTAGTCTGGCATTTGATGTCCATTATCACTATAGCAGCCATAGCCTCTCTGTTATCTGAGTTGTTTGGGGTGGAGGGCAAACATATTAATTTCCCATTTCTACTGTATGGTTCTTGACTGTACAGGACACCAACGTTAATCTCTTGGAAGACCGTGGGGAGTTCCACACTTACAATTCTACTCCTCATAACACTGAGCTGCAAGATCTTCACGGTGCCTTGTACACACGTAGCACTTCACACCCATTTGCTCTGGGTCAAAGTACACTCCCCCGTGAGCCTTGACAAGGTCTTTGTACATTTTCTTAATGTTGAGATCTTCTGAACGCCGTCCACCGACCTGTCTGAAAACATGAGCAAGGTCATTTCCAGTGAGCAAGTTTTCAGTCCGAACAATTGTTCTATCCGTCTGCTCAGTTGTAGGGCAGCAAATGGACTAACCCCTCTCATGCGTTAATCGTATAACTAATCTTTGTGCAGCTTGCCGGATATCCCTTTGGTCGAGTTTACTGAGCTTTAAGTTCAATTCAAACGCGCTGTAGTTTGCTGGTTCTAGATTATGATTACGTATTTGTTCATCCTGTCCGTTTTCAGTTCTGTCTTAATGTAATTAGTTACTTTCTGCTTATGACTACATACTTGTTCGTACTTTATGTTGTTCACCACTTGTTTGTCCACCTCCACCTGTGTATCTTCTGTACATTCGTTCTTATGAGAGTTACCTTTGTTCCCTCATTTTATGTTTATGGTTTTATATTTTGTTATAAACTTGTGTGTCTTGCTTATCTTATCACTGCCTACATGGCTTTGGACTTTTTCTCCTAATTTATGTTTTCATTATTAGCAGGTGATGCGGTTGTTAGTACTTCATCACACGCCACATAAATAGGGATCATTAGGGATGTTCTATCATCATCACACGGCACATCTTTGGGAATTAGCGGTGGTGCCCCAAGCCTTCGGGAATTGGTGGTCTCACTACTACTTCATTACGTGCCACATTTCTGGGAATTGGCGGAGATTTTCCTCCTTCTTCACATATCACATTGTTTGGAATTAAACTTCGTATCCCTACACAATCACTCGCTACACCATTTTTACTTTCTTTACGCGATAGACTGTTAGTATCGCTCTTTTTAGTGGGTCTTAATATAGGTTGATGCGATAGCCTCTCACTGATGGCAGAAGCGGCTCCTCCTGGCTTGTAGTCTCCTCCTGAGATAAACTTAACAGGTCTTATGTACGTGTACATTTGATTGCGCCATATCTATCTGTATGTTAAGGATTTATTTATCTGAGATGATTTTTTATGTTGTGTTGTGTTAGGGAACTGCTTGTGTGTGCGCGATGTTTTGAGACGCTCTATCAGTTATTTCACGTTCCAGTGCTTTCACCCTTAAAATTGATGCAGTCTGAAACATAGTCCATTGCAAGAGTTCACGTTTTAGCATATGTGCAACTATTGGATCTACCTTACCTACACTACACGTTTGGTCACCACTAATTCGTTCCGCCTTTGGTATAAGTCTTGCCTGATTTCTTACCGGGGATGCATCCTATTTTATACTCTGGTCGTAGGCCTTCCGTTTTTTTATGACCTCCTTCATCACGTGGTCGAAAAACAATTTGAGGGGCACTGCAACCATTCACAGTATGTCCCAGATCGCAGCACTTAAAAAATTTTGCGACTACACAGTAACCTTTGACGCCTAGAGATTGGAAACCTACAAATACTCTGTTTTGGCTCAATAACTGGTTTCTTGTACTCGGACTTGCCTCTGCAACGTTATTTCAAAACCTTTTTCTCGTGGTCCAGTGTTAAATCTCTGTTTCACTTCATTTGTAACGTCCTCTCTGAATATGTGTTCCGATAAATTTAACTCATATAGTTCGTCCAGGAACTCGTCATCTTTATAAGCTGTTGGAACCTGGTAGATTGCCACTAGTGGTCTTCTCTTTTTTATGGTCGCACATTTAATTTCTGAAATGTTTCGACTTTTATCCAAAACTGTTTCACAATCCTCTTGCGTCTGTGTTTCCTGATTGTTCTTATCCTCAGCTTTTCTCCTTTACGTTTCTATACATGTCGTCAGTGCCTTTGTTCTCTCACGATTTAGTGAAGAGAATAGTATTCTGTTTTGCTTTGGCCTCTTTTACTTTAGTGTTAAAGTATGCCTTCCCTGTTTGAATGGTCACCACTACAGCGTAAGCATCTTTTTGATTTCATTTTATAATCTCAACCTAATGTTCTCTTCTTGCACTTTCTCTACCTTTTCTCTCACTTTGGGGATGTTATTAACCTCTAGAACTGTGATCTGGTCGTCCAGTTTGTTGTTCCCTCTTTTTAGGATGTCAGTCTGTCCCTCTGGACGTGCTCGTCTTAGTGCATCCAAGGACTCAACCTCCTGTCGGGCTCTGGCCCCAACCTGCACTTCTAAACTTGCACGCAGTCTGGCGTTCTCATTTTTTAGTGCCTGGACTTTCCCTTCCAGTTGTGACAAGTTCACAGTCTTTATCATCTATGGCAGATAATTTCACGTCCGGTGTAGCAAATTCAGTTCTCAGAAGCTGCTCCTCCTCCATTTCTTGAGCACCTGCGATGCAGAGCGTGTAAATCTAGCTACGTTCTCAAGTTGTTGTGCTGATGGTATTTCCGCCACGAAAGAGATGCAACTTAATCTGTCCCGGAATGGAGGTTAAGACACAGCCCCCTCCGGCTGTGGCTGCGTTTGTTGTTCCAGAACTCCCAAGTAGGCGCGAGAGTGGAGTAGTACCCAGCCAAAGGTCATGCGCAGAAGTCCTAGTGAGCCTCCTGGTGACTTAGTTAATGGAAGCAACAGGAACTCATGCAGACTTAAAGGCCTAACGGTGGCTACGCTAGTCCACAATAAGCTGTTAGGTTGGTTGGTTGACTTGGGGGAAGGGACCAAACAACGACATCATCAGCCCCATCGGATTAGGAAGGATGGTGAAGGAAGTCGGCTGCACCCTTTCTGAGACGTGGGACACACAGTAAAGACAAGGCATTAATTACCAATCAAACACAACTCTGGCTTGCAGTTTCCAACAGACTTTATTTAAGAATTGCACGACGACAACAAACTGTTGTTACCCCAGACTAATATACATAATTGCCCTAGAATATGAAGCAGTACTAAAGAGACAAGATGTCTACGGGTGCCAAAGCCCACCCCAAACAATAAATAATTTTAAAACCCTCTTCACATAAATCTTAAAAACTATACAAACAATAAATAGCTTACTGACAAAAACTTCCACAGAAGTAGGACACCTTTTAAGATATAACAGTAGAAACAACTCACAATTTCTCTTTTCGAATAAGATATTAAAAACCTAGTACAATGAAAGGCATCTTTCAGGTATTAAAAAGTTTCAGTGACAAGTAATGGCACATCAGAGGTGCGCGGGAAGTACAACTCAGATCGAGCCTGAAGGGAAGCTGAAAGGAGCGGTGGAAGACGCAGTCATCGGCGTCACCAGGAATAAATGATAAAATACTCAACTTAAATTCGCAGAGGAACTGGAGTCTACTGATAAACACGGCGACTGCGCTATCTGTTACCACTCAAACTGGCCGCCGTCAAGGCGTCGCCCCCAGTTAAACGACCAGCTATAACGGACGACGCGCAGCGCTGATTATGCCACTGAAACAGCAACATAAAACCACACAGCAACTGGGCAGTATCCAGACTAACACGATCCTTAAAACACTAGAAAAATTTCAAAACAGGAATACCGTCACAAAGGACCTAAAAGCTTTCTCATTTTTCAACTTGATTCTCACTGAAACAGTATATGAGATGCAAGACATTATCACGCAATGAGCTTGTTGTAGGAGTAGAGAGTCTGTGTCTCGGAAACAGCTTAAATTATTCCTGCTCCTCTCTGACCACCGCCATACCATCACCTGCTCATTCTGCACCTTCCTGATGCTGGCTATGTTCTCAACATACTCAATGGAAAGAACTTCCACTTGCTCCAAATTTGATGACGGCGTGGCTCATGTAGTCAATCGCCAGTCCTCCGCAAGTCCACCATTTCACACAGGTAAACCACTATTCAATAAGTTGTGCACCAGTGGTCAATACGAAACAGATAACATAGGTGTCCAAACACGGGACAGCCGTTAACTGCAAACAGCATGAAATTCTATATACATATACAGTATACACCAGGACCTTAAGAACCTGAATAATTAGCAACGTTTGATACTGTAGCATATCCGATTGCAGGTTTATACATTCCAAAGCCACTTTCACATGTTTAGCAGCGCAGACGAGACCATCGCCCTCTCACCAGATGCAGTACACACACTACTGGACTCGCATTCGGGAGGACGACGGTTCAATCCCGCCTCCGGCAATCCTGATTTAGGTTTTCCGTGATTTCCCTAAATCGCTCCAGGCAAATGCCGGGATGGTTCCTTTGAAAGGGCACGGTCGACTTCCTTCCCAGTCCTTCCCTAATCCGATGAGACCGATGACCTCGCTGTCTGGTCTCCTTCCCAAACAACCCAACCAGTACACACTCGGTGACCGCACGCACGACTCCGTCCGCAACCCCGCTGCCCACGTGACAGGAGGAGGCAGAGCATAAGCGAAGAGCGACCGCCGACTACCAGACTGCATACCGGAGCGTCAACCAACCGACCAAAACCAGCCGTCTCCCCACAGAATCGTGCGCTTAAATAGCCGAAAAGCGACCAAAGAGGAAAACCGCGGCCATTTAGAGAAACGACTGGCGCCAACGGCGCCACGTATCACTTTCAAAGGGACAATCCCGGCATTTGTCTGAGAAAATGAAAATGAGCGTTTTGCGTCATTGGCCGGGAGGCCCCTTGCGGGGCAGGTCCGACCGCCTTGGCGCAGGTCTTATTACATTCGACGCCACATTGGGCGACTTGGGCGCCGGATGGGGATGAAATGATGACGAAGACAACCCAACCCCCAGTCCCTGAGCGGAGAAAATCTCCCAGCCGCGAATCGAACCCAGGCCCGTAGGACGGCAATTCGTCACGCTGACCACTCAGCTACAGGGGCGGACATTTGTCTAAATACATTTAGGGCAACCACGAGAAACGTAAATCAGGATAGCCAGACGCGGGTTCGAACCGTCGTTCTTCCGAATGCGAGTCCAACAAGCTGTTTGTTGTCGATGTTTATACGAGGGTCACTCCAAGAGAAATGCACACTATTTTTGAAAAACTACAGTTTTCATTCTGCATGTGTGAAAGTTTTACAGTGTGTAGATACATCCTTCTCGCTTGTTTTCAAACTTAGTTCAACCTGTTTCCGTGAGTGGCGGCGTCACAGCATGTCTTCAAGATGGCTGCTACACTTGACGTTCGTCAGAAGCAACGTGCTGTCATAGAATTCCTGTGCTGTGAAAACGAGACAGTGGGAAATATCAACAAGAGATTGGAAAAGGTGTATGGAGATGCTGCTGTCGATCGCAGTACAGTTAGTCGGTGAGCAAGCAGGTTACGTGATGAAAGCGGGCACGGCAATATTGAGGATTGTCCTCGCAGCGGCAGGCCTCGTACTACACACACTCCAGACAATGTGCAGAGAGTAAACGAATTGGTGACTGCTGACAGACGCATCACAGTGAATGAATGACAGGGGAAGGAAGTGTTTGCAGAATACTGAAAGTGATGGCGTTGAAAAATGTTTGTGCCAGATGGGTTCCCAGGATGTTCACAGTGGCACAAAGAAACAAGAAAAACGGTATGCAGCGAACTTTTGGAACAGTACGAGAATGGTGGAGATGAAAGTCTTGGAAAAATTGTGACAGGTGATGAAATATCATTTTTCACCAGAGACTAAGAGGCAATCAATGGAGTGGCGTCTTGCATATTCACCCAAGAAAAAAAAATTCAAAACCACACCTTCTGCTGGAAAAGTTATGGCTACGGTGTTTTTCGATTCCGAAGGACTCTTGCTTGTGGACATCATGCCAAGTGGAACCACCATAAATTCTGATGCATATGTGACGACACTGAAGAAACTTCAAGCTCGACTGAGTCGTGTTCGACCACATCGGCAAAAGCAGGATGTTTGGCTGTTTCACGACAATGCACGGCCACATGTCAGACCAAAAACCATGGAAGCGATCACAAAACTCGAATGGACAACACTGAAACACCCGCCTTACAGTCCTGACCTGGCTCCGTGTGACTATCATCTCTTTGGGAAACTGAAAGACTCTCTTCGTGCAACAAGGTTTGAAGATGATGACTCCCTTGTGCACGCTGCCAAACAGTGGCTCCAACAGGTAGGTCCAGAATTTTACCGTGCGGATATACAGGTGCTGGTTCCAATATGGCGTAAGGCAGTTGAGAGGGATAGAAATTATGTGGAGAAATGAAAATATGGTTCCTAAAGAATGTATCTACACACTGTAAAACTTTCAAACATGTAGAATAAAAGATGGATTTAAAGCAAATAGTTCGCATTTCTTTTGGAGTGACCCTCGTACTACGAACAATCTTCTATTTGTGCAACGCAAAAGGTTATGTCGCGGCCCTTGTTCGTTCTCTGTACCACAATCAAAGTACGTTCTCTGTACCAGAATCAAAGTATATTCTCTGTACCTCAATCGAACTTCGTTCTATGAACCACCTTTTAGTGCGAACGCAATCAAAATCACAGCCTTCCATTGCTGTACCAAAAATCTCAAAGAATTCGCCACAACTATGAATTATGTCTGCCTGTTCTCACTTACCTCTGGAAACACTTTTATGCGGAAAAGTCATTCAGTACAGAAGAAGAAGAGGAGATTGCAGGTTATGATGACCACTACACTCCCGAAATCGAAAGTACGTGAAGTGCAATCGATATAGTGTTTTCTGATTTTTGCGAATCTATTACAAAAAATACTAGTTCAGAAAATTGTTCATTGTATCACTGTCATAATCCCAACAATACTCGACTAAAGACGGAGCTGACACGAACAACCGACTGCCAGCGCCGCCATCTTGCTCCAGTTTCTGATCTCAAAGGAATTATCACGTATTTTGGCGAGAGTGACGTCTGCGCCTCATTTAATACTTAGAGAAATGCATAGCTGTTTGTTATGGCTCCACCTGTTTGTTGTACATCGGTGACTTTTTTGAAACAGTGCCAATTTCCTGGCTTGATGTTGCAAGGGGTGTTACGAAAGTATGCCACATCATTCGCCGCTACTTCTCTCAGGATAATAAGAAAAAGATCTGATTCTAACACGTTATGCAGTATCGACTAAGTAGAGACAACGGCAACTGGTTGCAAGCATGTGGTCCAAATCAGAGCCGCTTTTGTGAGGAAAGATACTAGATTGCTAGAGTCAGCACTGGGGATTATTCAAATGGTTAAAATGGCTCTGATCACTATGGGACTTAACATCTTAGGTCATCAGTCCCCTAGAACTTAGAACTACTTAAACCTAACTAACCTAAGGACATCACACACATCCATGCCCGAGGCAGGATTCGAACATGCGACTGTATCAGCAGCGCGGTTCCGTACTGAAGCGCCTAGATCCGTTCTGTCACAGCGGCCGGCTGGGGATTATTAGTTGATTGAGTTAGTTCAGCTTGATCTCTGGCCACCTGTGTACAAGTTGCCGTGGCTGGTACAGTTAGCGTTGAAATCTCCACAGAGGACCAGATGTGGTTCTAGATGGGACAATGATGTGTTGCACTCTGCTTCTCTTATCCTGAAGTCCGGGAGCAATATGCCTATAAGAGGACGAATGAGAGGGAACGATGTGCAATTCGCATTACCGCAATTTGTAGCCTCTTTGTAGAGAAATGGATCCGTACTGCCGAAAACGTAAGTTCTTTCCTTAGCAGGATAGCAGTATCATCTCTTCCGTCTGGTCTATCTGACATGTCTGTCCGGTTTGAACCACGTTTCGGAAATGGAAGACGCGGATATATTCCAGCAGATCCTCTCTACTGGCTATCACTCACTGAGGTTCCGCTGAACTATCCTCGTATTAAATTGTCCCACTATTGTTAATATCTGACTACGCATATTATCTATATGTTGTCTGCTGCAACCGTTTTTCCCATTGTCTGTGGGATGTCCGGAAGGGGGACTCGGGTTCATTTCCGTAGGACTTCCGACGCATCCTCCCGGGCTGAAGGACAATTGTCTAAATATCCTGAGACTGGAATCCCTTACTTAACTGTTGATTTACTGATTTCCCAATACAATGAAGGGGATTGTTGTCTCGATAAAGTGAAGTTAATGCCGTATTATTAAACTTAGTCAATCTCGGGAGTTAAATCGGCTGGTAAATAATTTCTGTGCTTTTATATGAGGAGGGACTGCTGACGAGAAAACGGAAATCTCTTTGAGATGAACAGGATGGGGAAGAAGAGGGAATGATCTGTAATCATATACATCGATAACATAGTACCGAGCCTGAGAACTGAGTGCATATCTATACTTATTGCTAGTCAGCGAGTCTCTTGCCACACATGCATATGCAGTTTCACTATGTCTCACCTCAGCGTCTTCGAACGGGATGTTATTGAGTGTAGCATACTCTTCTCCCTGGGTTCCCTGAGCAGGACGGGACAGTTCGCATCCATAGCGAAGGTTTCGCCTCCACACTGGAAGCCCACAAATTTATACCCGTGCAGTTAGCACACGGACGTCCTCCGCCACATATACAACAGTGCTCGAAACTATGGATTCGGTTATTGATGTTTCCGAACCTGAGGCATTTGTGACATTGACGGACAGATGTGCATGCACGTCACACCTAGTCCCATGCAAACAGACGTACTTGAGAAAAAATGTGTGAATAAAAGTTCAGGCAACGTGTTAGGTGGTTAACAATGGTTTCCCTCCACAAAGTATTTTCTTAGAGGGTATATTTATGCTAATCTAACAGCTGAATCGATTTTCGAAGGCATTTCCTGTTCGTCAAAGTCTAAGTTAATCCTCCAACAACACCTTGCTGACGCACCACGAAACTAAGTATGAATGCCATCGAACTACGCTTTGCAAGTAAATCTGATTGTACTGTGGCAGGCTGTGTGTACATTCGTTACTTCCACTTTAATCCTGTTTGTACCGACAGAGGTGATATTAATAAGTTTGCTTTTACTTTCTAGTCGGCCAAAGTTTATTAATTTTCCAACAGACGTTGGATGCATTTTGTCAACAGTATTTTGCTCTCAAAGTAAATATAGTAAGGGGCACAGTCATTTGGTTGATACCTGTTGCTTATAACTAGAGCATATCTTTCGTCGGCGTTTGTACTAATAGCAGCACTGTCATTCTTCCCGTCCGACTGTACAGAGTTCCGAGAGGAAACACATTGTGTTGCGATACTTGGGAGACTAATTTATGTAACAAGTTTTTCCTCAATAACACGCTGATTGTCTACCTCACTGCCTCGTTTCCTATATTCATCGTCTTACTGGACTTCCATATTGGCTACATTTTCACAGTGACAATACACAGGTTAAAGCGCACTGGCAACTACCGCAGTAACAGGTCATTGGTCAATGTCCTTACTCTGTCCGACTAGTAGACCGCCTTCTCCGTATAAGCCGCTACTCACAATGTGTCACACAGAACAGCTGAGAAATGATAATAAGTGGCCTAAAAGTCGGACGGCAGGATAAATACACAAACACTGAAACACTACTTAACTCTACAACACTAACTTATATTGTTACTAAACCATCCTAAATTTTAGTAGTCCATATTTTATTCAAAGGCAGGCGTAGTTTACAGTTTAAGCCATAGTTAATTAGAATTATAAGCCCTCCAATGGTATCTCACACTCTAAACGTCTTTTTTTTACGCCCTATGCTGACAATACCAGGTTGGCAGGAACCGAAAATTAGTACCAACTGCGTTCGTAAATTTTACGACAGTTTAGGTATCTAGTGCAAATGGTGCGAATGGCTCCGCTACTCCACGAAAGCAAGTGTTCCGAAAGAGGGATCGCCTCAAACTAGTGCTGTGCAGCTGGGAACCTGCACAGGTTAACTTACGCAGTAGCACGCAGTTTCTTCCTCGCAGTGGATACAAAGTTTACGGAGGATGCATCAAATTTCGATACAGCACTTGTACAAATTATTCGCACTCGCGTCTTGCGGCACTTGAATGATGTGTGAAAGACGATCATTACCGGAAAAATGAATGAGTACAATTATTCAGTTGTTAAAAAAATTATTGTGTCAGCTTAAGGAACGTGTTTGAAGTTATTTAACAAGTTTATCTTCTTTTCCTCCCAGTATTTTTTGATTCATTCCCTGTGGTCCTTTTTTCTTTCTCATGTCCGTTCTGATTGTTGTTGGATAGGCTTGTCATCTAATTTTCTGTCTGAAATAGTTCTTACATAAACGACAATTTATTTGAGGTCTTCATTAACATTTGTCAGCCAGTTGTGGTTTCGCATCAATAATGATAAGGTTAGATTTTTTTCGGTAGCCTGTTGCTTTCCAGTCTAATTAGGTGACCCTAAAACTTCAATCATTTTTTCCCCATGGTATCTGTGACTGTTCTTGTCGCTTCATAGACCCTTTGGGATCCCTTTTTTATCAAAATATCTTTTTTCAATAGACATCTGTCACCAATTATCACGGTTTAAAATGTGCAAAGAGCTTCTGTTTAAACAACCGTGGCATAATATCATAGTTTTCTCTTTTGTGATGTATGTTTTTTGCTGTTTCTGTTCCTGTTTCTATGTTCTTTCTAGTTCTGCAATTTTTTCTTTCTTGGTTTCACGGTTTAGCTCCACCGGTTCAATAGCTTCATCTAGATACTTCAGTTTATCTTCTTTGGAGAGTTTTCTCAGTTTGGCGAGTAAAGAATAACTGTTTGAATCTTAGTCTGGTCTGCCTTTCCACATGAGATCTGAAAATCAGTTCCTGCTGCTCTTTCATGGAGTTTCTCTACAGATTAGATTGTTTCTGGTCTGTTATTGGAGACGACTGCAGCACCTTTATTAAATCCTATGGCTAGGCAGTGTAGACGAAATTTACTTTAAAGACTTCTGCCATTACTAAAAGCAGGTGATCATATAATCATTTTTATGCGGTTAACAACATCTGTGTAATCTGAACTGACGTCCGAACCAGTTGGTAGGTAAGGCGCGAATGCAATGGGACCATCTTGCCCGCTATGTTACAATTATATTACATGATTGTTACACAACTCATCTTCATCTCTCCTACACATTTATTTTACATACATAAAACATAGCTGTTTTAACTTTCTGTGATGGATGCATGAAATTGCATAACAAAATATCGAGAAAAATAATTAGAACGTTATACCCTATGCATAGAATCTGCGCTGGTTGTATGCTTTGGCGTTGTGATTGTCTTGTTTCAGGAGCTACAACCACTCTCGTTTGTAGCAAAACTTTTTATATATCCAGTATTCGCCATAACGCAGAAATAATAACAAAGGCAGCAGGGATGAGTATTGTACCTTGGAACACTTTTCAGACTTTCACCTTTAACCAGCTCTGTAATAGATGATAAGTTAATTTATAATTCCATTTCGAAGTGATAGCATTCACGTCTTTTTCTGAAAACACAAAAACTACTGCGGAAATGTAAGGTTTTTTTTTTTTCAAAACGTGGAAAACTGTTCCAAGGATGCTTTATAACAAAATTTCCTTCAGATTTAAAGCTGTTTCAATTTAGAAAATGTTGTATTTCGTAGTTTCGTGTTACAAAACTACTCGACTACACACCAACAGTAATCAGTAAATCAAACTAAATGAAGAAGAAGTACTGTAAAAAACATTTTGAAACAGCATCCATCGGGAGCTATCACAGGTTCCAATTTTTAAGACAGGGAAAGTTTATCAGGCAGTAATGAAACTCAGTTCATTTGCAAACATTATACATTTCATGTATAAGTCGGAGCACGACCGACGAATTGTGACTTAACCATCGACACCTTATACAGTTAGTTTGAAAAGTACACATAATTTTCCTTACCGTAAGCCTTTGTGACTGAAGAATTAATATTATCCTCCAAATAATCATTACATATTACACATTACTTAAATGTGTAGAACTCGAAATATTTACAAATTCTGCATGAAAGAGAATCTCATGTCTCAGAACAATGAAAACAGTAGAAAATGACGCAAACTGCTTAAGCTCGTTTTTGGTCCGCTTTTTAAGTTAGTCCTTTATGTGATTCTGAATTGAAATACCTACCAGGAAACATCATGTGCTTCCAGGTACACTGTCCTCCATGCGCAACTCTCTCCCCTAACCTCAACGTCATGAGTCAGGGAAAACATTCGATCTACTTTTACAGCAGTGAAGAAGCTAGTAATATCAAATCACCAAAACGTAGTAACGGAAAGGAACCGTCTATTCGGGAGCGCTTCTGTACATATGTAAAACTGCTATGATGTGCTTTCAGAGTCTGCGGGAAGAGTTGAACACAGTGTCGACCTGCCGCGGTGGAACCACAACGAGGTGCATATCGGGCGATTCTTCATCTATACTGATGTGGGTCACGGTTAGCGTATAATTAACACTGCCTGGAAAACAGAGCCGAGCAATACTGAATGGAGCCCTGTGAGAAACCCCTGCCTAATGTCACAGGTGAAACTCCATAACCCAAGCATGTCTGTGTGGTAACCGCCTGTATTCTGGGCAGCACCTGCTGGCTGTCTGAGCTCGGGTGTGATTGAATTTACTGGAATCCGAAACTCCTGTGAAAATTATGTGAGACCGTTCGGTACTTCACTACCTACACCTTACCCCAAATGAACAATCATAACAGTACAACGGAAGAGATTCCACTTCCCTGTGTCCCAGTCAATAAGACCTATTCATCATATTCCATGGTATCGGGCACGTCATGAACAGGAGGCTCAGAGCCTCCCAGAAACCCTCAAGACTAAGAGAACATTGCACATGGCAACACTCAACACGCACACAGAAATGAAATTAGGTAAAATCAAACAAATCACGGAAACCATGGTAACTTCAATACCAAAATATTGGCAATATAGGAAACACGATTCTAAAATGAGAACCTCTTTGACTAGAGAAACCACAGAAACAGAACGGAAAACCAGCCGTAAGCTTTACACGAAGAAACCTCAAACTCTTCGGAACAAGATATGTAGAACAAAAATCGATAGTGGACACTGTAACAGATATCAGTTCAACATCAGAAAAATACGAACAGTTACGACACGATCTGGAAAGAATTCCTCTACAACAATCAACAATTATTCCTACACAAACAGCTATAACAGCCTTCAGATGATCCAAGAATTCCGGAAATATCTGAAATAAACCAACAACAAAATCTCCTCGAAGGACGTAAAAATGTTAGTAGGAGATTTTAATGTGCATTTAGGTAGGAAAACAAAATCCAGAGACATAACAGAAAAACACGCGTCAACCAAGAGAACACTCAAGAAAAGAGAGAACCTGGCAAACTTATGAAGCAATTTATCTGCTACCGCGCGCTGCGGAATTTGAATCCCCGCCAGACATCATGGACGTCGAAGACCCATAGAGGTCTCTGCAAAATCGCGTCGTAAGCTGTGGCGGCGCGCGTCTCCTGGCCCACATTTAGAGTGAGGGCGCCACAGTGGAACACGTGGTTACAGCGGCCAATAGCGGCGTCCCCGATCGAGTACTTAAGCGCCTGTCTGTTGCTCAGCCGCCGCTCATCCCGCCTGGATCTCCGCCCCTCCTACCTTTTACAAATTCCTTCAAATCGTAGAACGCCATGCGCTCCACCTCGCCCATCTCATCCGTCTCCCCTCCCCCACACGGATCCTGAATGACCTTATTCCGTTCCCATACCTCCTCCTTTTTCTGGAATGGATACGGATCCTTTACACCTCCTGCAAACTTGATCCCCCTCACCCGCTCGTCTCTCCCATCCTCTCCCACCCCCATCCACTGCCGCGCCTGCATTCCCACATCCCACCTGCTCTCCATCACATCCTCCATACCCTTTCCAAAGGTGGCTTCCACCAACTCCCCCTCCCTGATGATACCCTCATCCCCTCCATCTACCATACCCTGTGTTTTTTCCCGAGGGCACCCTCTCTCCCTTCTCTCCCTCCTCCCTTCCTGCCTCCCTCCTCCCATGGCTTCCCCAACACCCCCTACCTTCTTTCCTTTCGCAGGGATCGAATGAAGAGTAGATCCACGGGTCGTAACACATCCGAAATGTAACGTCCACTCTTCAAAGTGCCGTCAATGCGAACGAAAGGTGACCGAGACGTGTAACCAATGGCACCCCATACCATCACGCCGGGTGTTACGCCAGTATGGTGATGACGAATACACGCTTCCAATGTGCGTTCACCGCGATGTAGCTAAACACGGATGCGACCATCATGATGCCCAAAACAGAACCTGAATTCATTCGAAAAAAAGACGTTTTGCCATTCGCGCACCCAGGTTCGTCGTTGGGTATATCATCACAGGCACTCCTGTCTGTGATGCAGCGTCAAGGGTAACCGCAGCCACGGTCTCCGAGCTGATAGTCCATGTTGCTGCAAACGTCGTCGAACTGTTCGTGCAGATGGTTGTTGTCTTGCAAACGTCCCCATCTGTTGTTGTCTTAGGGCTCTAGACGTGGCTGCACGATCCGTTACAGCCATGCGGATAAGATAACTGCCATCTCGACTGCTAGCGATACGAGGCCGTTGGGATCCAGCACGGCGTTCCGTATTACCCTCCTGAACCCACCGATCCCATATTCTGCCTTCCCGGGTTCGATTCCCGGCGGGGTCAGGGATTTTCTCTGCCTCGTGATGACTAGGTGTTGTGTGATGTTCTTAGGTTAGTTAGGTTCAAGTAGTTCTAAGTTCTAGGGGACTGATGACCATAGATGTTAAGTCCCATAGTGCTCAGAGCCAGCCATATTCTGCTAACAGTCATTGGATCTCGACCATCGCGAGCAGCAATGTCGCGAGACGATAAACCGCAATCGCGATAGGTTACAATCCGACCTTTATCAAAGTCTGAAACGTGATGGTACGTATTTCTCCTCCTTACACGAGGGATCTCAACAACGTTTCACTAGGCAACGCCGGTCAACTGCTAGTTGTGTATCAGAAATCGGTTGGAAACTTTCCTCATGTCAGCACGTTGTAGGTGTCACCACCGGCGCCAACGATGTGTGAATGCTCTGAAAAGCTAATCATTTGCGTATCACAGTATCTTCTTAAATTTCGTGTGTAACAATTTTAATGGCCAGTAGTGCACCATGTTTAGCTCTTCGCATCCATATTTGTCCTACTTGTTTCTCACGAACCACCATTGCAGCCTGAACTCAACTCCTTTTTTTCCTTGCACGTTTGATTGTTTTTCTGTCCCTTCTAGTTAAGCCCAACAAGTATCTTATTATTGTACGTTGGACAACCACTAATTTTTTTGAATGTTTGCGAATTTGAAAGAAGAATTGAACAGAAGATTATGCGTTGCAGAACGTCTGCCGTACACTTTCTGATGAGTCGCAGAGTACTGATGTACGTAGAGGATGATTGGACCCACACTCTAATGTTGCCAGGACTGCAGTACCACTAGTGGCCCTTCACATTGATACTGTATATCTGATGCTAGTTAGTAAAATTACGGAAATATAATTTTTAAAACCGCACGCCATTGTCTGCTGCGTGTTAGCTCCACTTCTCGACCACAAAATTCACCGTCAGTTTCGTATTAGTGCATCGGCTGCTGAAGGCAATGACCGATTACCGCCTCTGCAGCGGCAGCCACCCTGTTCCCTAGGCTGGCGCTCATAGACGCGGGACTGGTTACTGACACGCCTCCACCAACGCTCATTAGAGACCAAATTATATGCATCACAAAAACATTAAAGTATCCATGCCAATATGAATGAAAAATTCTTAAACAATGCATGAAAAGTGGCAAAATATGGAAGACCAAATAATTAAAAAAAGGGTGGTAGTTACTGCGTGAATTATATCTCAAAGTCGAACCTGTGCATATCAGTTACGAGGATGAGCGGCGGCCAAGCGAAAAATCGGTGTATTTAGAACGCTGATATTATTTTCTGAATACTTTCTGGTAGAGGTTAGGAAGGGGGCCTTATTGGGATTTTTTTCTAAAAATTTGGAAAATAGTGACGCACATCGTGTTTCAAGAACTGTTCCTTCTTTGCTGCTGTTGTCGGTAACAAGAGGATGCAATGAGAGTGAGCGGCAGCGAAACAATCGTTACGTACAGAACCAACGCACGCAGAAGAGTACACTCAAAAACTCCGTAATATTGTATTTAAAATACAACATACAGTCATGAATTATTTTGAACTGCATTAACTTTAAATTAATACTATTGGACCAAAGTATCATTTACAATTTATTTCACATTTTTCTACTGTTGTAAACATAAACAACCAAGTACTGTTCCATATGTGTAAAAGTGTGTCTTCGATCACCCAAAACACTTATAAGCAGAAAATAACCATTCTACATCAACGGAAGTAACTGGGCTGTATTTGAATTTGGGTGCTATCTTGGTACTTACTCTTTCTGGTGAAAGTTCACCTGTTCCATTAATAAAACTGTCAATATGGCACAAGTGTTCATAGCCTGGGTTATTGTTTAAAATGTTCTCAAACATTTCTTTAAGTTTCCTTAGGAATGCCTCCGGCATTGAGGAGTTCACTAGAATAATTTTATTCATTAACTGAATAGATTCAATCAACGCCAGACCTTGAGTTTCAAACTTTTTAATACTTGAAGGTATATGGGAGAAATGAGTACATATCTCAGCAATGTCTTTCTTAATACCTGAATCATTAAAAGTTCCCTTGCACTGGCAAACTGCCAAAGCCTCTGCAGTCCCGAAGTCCTTCACTAGCCCTCTAATGGCCTCAAAATGTTTGTTGTAAAACAACACAGCTTCGACCCACGTACCCCAACGAGCTACCACTGGTTCGGGAGGTAAAAGCACATTTGGTAGTTTTTCTGTGTATGTCTTGATGCGACAAGGAGCCTTTAAAAATATTGTCTTTCTGGATGGAGTCAGTTTATTTGCATTCACAAACGTGGAACGTACTAGTTCAGCAAGGCGATGTACTCCATTAGCAAAGCACGTCACAGGAATCAAGTCAGAATAAAATACTCGGATGGCTTTTCCTGCTTTGACCGTATAGGGAGTAGCATCTGAAATAAACACACACACTTTCATCTGTAGAAGATTCTGGAAATATTTTTGTAACACTCTCATTCACAAATCTGGCGATCGTAGAATGATTTACTTTTTCAAGTTCTTTGCAGACCGCCAAATAGGAAGAGGAAGGCTCTTTTCTTTTAAGCACCAACAGTTAAATTTTCAATGTAACGGCCACAAGTGTCTGTAGTTTCGTCAATTGAAATCCAGATAATGCTGTCTACATCTACATCTACATCCATACTCCGCAAGCCACCTGACGGTGTGTGGCGGAGGGTACCTTGAGTACCTCTATCGGTTCTCCCTTCTATTCCAGTCTCGTATTGTTCGTGGAAAGAAGGATTATCGGTATGCCTATGTGTGGGCTCTAATCTCTCTGATTTTATCCTCATGGTCTCTTCGCGAGATATACGTAGGAGGGAGCAATATACTGCTTGACTCTTCAGTGAAGATATGTTCTCGAAACTTTAACAAAAGCCCGTAACGAGCTACTGAGCGTCTCTCCTGCAGAGTCTTCCACTGGAGTTTATCTATCATCTCCGTAACGCTTTCGCGATTGCTAAATTATCCTGCAATGAATCGCGCTGCTCTCCATTGGATCTTCTCAATATCTTCTATCAACCCTATCTGGTACGGATCCCACACTGCTGAGCAGTATTCAAGCAGTGGGCGAACAAGCGTACTGTAACCTACTTCCTTTGTTTTCGGATTGCATTTCCTTAGGATTCTTCCAATGAATCTCAGTCTGGCATCTGCTTTACCGACGATAAACATTATATGATCATTCCATTTTAAATCACTCCTAATGCGTACTCCCAGATAATTTATGGTATTAACTGCTTCCAGTTGCTGACCCGCTATTTTGTAGCTAAATGATAAGGATCTATCTTTCTGTGTATTCGCAGCACATTACACTTGTCTACATTGAGATTCAATTGCCATTCCCTGCACCATGCGTCTATTCGCTGCAGATCCTCCTGCATTTCAGTACAATTTTCCATTGTTACAACCTCTCTATACACCACAGCATCATCTGCAAAAACCCTCAGTGAACTTCCCATGTCATCCACCAGGTCATTTATGTATATTGTGAATAGCAACGGTCCTATGACACTCCCCTGCGGCACACCTGAAATCACTCTTACTTCGGAAGACTTCTCTCCATTGAGAATGACATGCTGCGTCCTGTTATCTAGGAACTCCTCAATCCAATCACACAATTGGTCTGATAGTCCATATGCTCTTACTTTGTTCATTAAACGACTGTGGGGAACAGTATCGAACGCCTTGCGGAAGTCAAGAAACACGGTCTCTACCTGTGAACCCGTATCTATGGCCCTCTGAGTCTCGTGGACGAATAGCGCGAGCTGGGTTTCACATGACCGTCTTTTTCGAAACCCATGCTGATTCCTACAGAGTAGATTTCTAGTCTCCAGAAAAGTCATTATACTCGAACACAATACGTGTTCCAAAATTCTACAACTGATCGACGTTAGAGATATAGGTCTATAGTTCTGCACGTCTGTTCGACGTCCCTTCTTGAAAACGGGGATGACCTGTGCCCTTTTCCAATCCTTTGGAACGCTACGCTCTTCTAGAGACCTATGGTACACCGCTGAAAGGAGGGGGGCAAGTTCCTTCGCGTACTCTGTGTAAAATCGAACTGGTATCCCATCAGGTCCAGAGGCCTTTCCTCTTTTGAGCGATTTTAATTGTTTCTCTATCCCTCTGTCGTCTATTTCGATATCTACCATTTTGTCATCTGTGCGACAATCTAGAGAAGGAACCACAGTGCAGTCTTCCTCTGTGAAACAACTTTGGAAAAAGGCATTTAGTATTTCTGCCTTTAGTCTGTCATCCTCTGTTTCAGTACCATTTTGGTCACAGAGTGTCTGGACATTTTGTTTTGATCCACTTACCGCTTTGACATAAGACCAAAATTTCTTAGGATTTTCTGCCAAGTCAGTACATAGAACTTTACTTTCGAATTCATTGAACGCCTCTCGCATAGCCCTCCTCACACTACATTTCGCTTCGTGTAATTTTTGTTTGTCTGCAAGGCTTTGGCTATGTTTATGTTTGCTGTGAAGTTCCCTTTGCTTCCGCAGCAGTTTTCTAACTCGGTTGTTGTACCACGGTGGCTCTTTTCCATCTCTTACGATCTTGCTTGGCACATACTCATCTAACGCATAATGTACGATGGTTCTGAACTTTGTCCACTGATCCTCAACACTATCTGTACTTGAGACAAAACTTTTGTGTTGAGCCAACAGGTACTCTAAAATCTGCTTTTTGTCACTTTTTCTAAACAGAAAAATCTTCCTACCCTTTTTAATATTTCTATTTACGGCTGAAATCATCGATGCCGTAACCGCTTTATGATCACTGATTCTCTGTTCTGCGTTAACTTTTTCAAATAGTTCGGGTCTGTTTGTCACCAGAAGGTATAATATGTTATCGTCACGAGTCGGTTCTCCGTTTAACTGCTCAAGGTAGTTTTCAGATAAAGCACTTTAAAAAATTTCACTGGATTCCTTGTCCCTGCCACCCGTTATGAACGTTTGAGTCTCCCAGTCTATATCCGGCAAATTAAAATCTCCACCCAGAACTATAACATGATGGGGAAATCTACTCGAAATATTTTCCAAATTATCCTTCAGGTGCTCAGCCACAACAGCTGCTGAGCCAGGGGGCCTATAGAGACATCCAATTACCATGTGTGAGCCTGCTTTAACCGTGACCTTCACCCAAATCATTTCACATTTCGGATCTCCGTCAATTTCCTTCGATACTATTGCACTTCTTATCGCTATAAACACGCCTCCCCCTTCACTTTCCAGCCTGTCTCTGCGGTATACATTCCAATCTGAGTTTAGGATTTCATTACTGTTTACGTCTGGTTTCAGCCAACTTTTAGTCCCTAATACTATATGGGCGTTGGACCGTTTATTAATGAGAGTAGTTCTGGGGCCTTTCTATAGACGCTCCTGCAGTTTACTATTAGCACATTAATATTGTTATACCCTGTTGCATTTTGCCTACTCCTACCTTGCCGCGTCTCAGGAGGCGTCTTGTCGGGCCTAGGGAGGGAATTCTCTAACCTAAAAAACCCCCATGTGCACCCCACACGTACTCCGCTACCCTTGTAGCCGCTTCCGGCGTGTAGTGCACGCCTGACCTATTCAGGGGGACCCTACATTTCTCCACCTGATAGCGGAGGTCGAGAAATTTGCACCCCAGATCTCCGCAGAATCGTCTGAGACTCTGGTTTAAGCCTTCCACTCGGCTCCAAACCAGAGGACCGCAATCGGTTCTGGGAACGATACTACAAATAGTTAGCTCTGATTCCACCCCGCGAGCGAGGCTTTCCGCCTTCACCAATTCCACCAACCGCCTGTACGAACTGAGGATGACCTCTGAACCCAGACGGCAGGAGTCATTGGTGCCGACATGAGCAACAATTTGCAGTCGGGTGCACCCAGTGCTCTCTATCGCCGCCGGTAGGGCCTCCTCCACATCTCGGATGAAACCCCCCGGCAAGCAGACAGAGTGAACACTGGCCTTCTTCCCCGACCTTCCCGCTATTTCCCTAAGGGGCTCCATCACCCGCCTAACGTTGGAGCTCCCAATAACTAATAAACCCCTCCCCCCGTGTGCCTGCTCGGACCTTGCTGAAGGAGCAGCCACATGTCCACTCACAGGCAGAGCGGGCGATGCCACACGGCCAGCCTCCACATTGACCCTCCGCCTCGTGCGCCGCGAACGCCGCTGAACCCGCCACTCCCCTTGGGGAGAGGGTGGCTCAACCGCGCCCGGTACCCGCGAAGATGTCTCGACAGCAGTGGGTGAAGCATGTAACACCTGGGGTATACCTTGCGACGCACCAGACTCCCCACTGCCGCTACACTCCGAGGCAGCAGCCTGAAGACGGCTGACCGCGGCCATCAACACGCTCAGCTGTTCGCGAACAGTGGCCAGCTCCTCCTGCGTCCGTACACAGCAGTCACACATCCTATCCATCCTAAGGAATCAATTTACTGAAGAGAGTTAATCAACCTTTAACTAGACTGCTAATTCACTAAAGGCGGCTGTTTATTGACTAAACTGTGGTTGCTAGCCACTTCTTGTAGAAAACAATGAAAATAGCACTACCTGTCTCTGGGCTGTATTGAAAACAAACACTAGCACTACTGGCACTATGGTTGACTAAAGGGACTCTCTCTGACTGTCCTCGAGTTCAGTGCGTATTTCTTCTAAAACGTTTACGCATATTGTCGGTATGTAATTTTTACGCAATGTTGATTCATCTGGTATATTTTGATTTAAGCAATATTTGCGCATGAAGCCTTTGAGGATAGGGTTTGTAAGTTTGGGAAGAGGAATATTGCTTGCAATGAACGCTTCACATAAACCCATTTGAAATCGCCGATATGGTGCACGTGGCAGTAGGTGGAGGCAGAATGCACCTAATATGAAAATCGTATGTTTTGGGGGGTGTCCGGATTTCGCTAGGCAGTGACCTCTCGGTTAGCGATTGCACGCAGTGCTAGGTTGGGATCGATATGTGAGACATCAAAACTAGATCGAGCTAGAGACCGTCCGTCAAAATTTTTAAAATATTGTGAACATACAGCGAAAATATGCATCGTCACTAGTTTCTAGTTAAAATATGCAGTAACCGGTGAAAAAGGGCGAAATATGCAAATGCACTTTCATCACGCAAATGCTTATAATCCGGTGTCTACTCATTAGTCTTGCGCCACACGCAACGAATTACAGCGTGCTCTGGCAATGTGCAGCTCGAAATCCGCCATTGGCTGCCAGTCCTTGCGTCCACGTCCAACGCACATTCCTTTTTTCCCGCCTTCTTTACTGTTGTTTTTTTCGCAGTTTGTCGGAATTTACTTTACCTTCTAGTACTTGATTACGCAGTAGCGGATTGGCCGGTATGTCTGCGGTGGGCGGTGCTTGCTCGGTGCAAGAAGCCGGTCGCTGGCGACCAGGTTCGTGCCGCGCAAAGTGAGGGAAATAAAATATGCGATTGCGCGACGTAGAGGCGGCGGCCTGTACTGGTCCGAATGCAGTCTTCCCGGTTAAAAAAATGTATTAATAGCAAACCCCCTGTAGGCAGTACATGATTAATACATGTTCGATATCCGGCGCATTTAGTAGCTATAGACTAATCTCGTTTGACGAACCAGTTGCGTTCGATTTACTTCTAGAATATTAGAAAGTAAAAAAGGAAAGATAACAACCTGCAGAAGTAATGTTTTCAGTAACTCAAATATAGTGTTTCATAAATCCTTACGTACTACTACGGATAGCAGTTGGATCGGCCCATACTGAAAGGGCTTCAGTCCAGTTGAGTAATTGTCGAGTAAAGTGAAAAACAGTGTAATTGTCTTATAATGTCCAATAACGTTTTTTTAAAAAAAATAGTCTGACATTGTAGCTAACAATATGCTTAATATTATTTCGTAACATCATTTAACACTCAAACGTGTGAATGAAGTCTGCGATCTGAGGCCCCGTGAAACTGACTGGGACCGATTTATTTAACTCATGTTCTTAAGTGCATAAGTAGTGAATAGGATCCTTGACTCTGTGTTTGGTTTTAGCTGTGCGTGACTTGATGGTCAGTCAGTTGCGCAACTCTGGGGCCTTCTCATTTGAGGCGTAGCTGCTTGCAGTAGAATTTTTCAAAGAATGAGATCTGTTTTCTGTGACTCTGGAAGAAGCTGTCTAGAATAGTTTATTATGGAGATGAAAACTCATCTATAATACCTTATTGTTCTTTATATTGTTGGAGGAGGTTTTGAGCAATTTTAATGCTATGATTATAGTTTCTTTGCAGTCAGAAAATTTTGGAATAGTTAGAGCCTTCTGGTGTTCTGCAGTCTTTTTGTCATAACCAGAGCTTGATTTCTTAAAAACGATTTTCTTTAAAGTAAAACCCACCTCCGTGATTCAAAGTAACGCTCTAAATTTTTGTCGTATGTCCATTGTGAAGTGTTGGCAGAAGAGCCAACACCGTGTTGCTAGAGGACGCCGAAATGCACGCGTTTAACTACACGCAGGCTGGCGTGAGGTCTGGAACATTACAAGGAAATGAGAACTTCGAAAAACGGACGCAGTTGCTGTAATACTTAACTTTAATCCATAATTGGAGAACATCGCTCTTGATGATACAAAAGTATATATAAACTGGTAATGGCGCCTTGCTAGGTCGTAGCAAATGACGTAGCTGAAGGCTATGCTAACTATAGTCTCGGCAAATGAGAGCGTAATTTGCCAGTGAACCATTGGTAGCAAAGTCGGCTGTACAACTGGGGCGAGTGCTAGTAAGTCTCTCTAGACCTGCAGTGTGGCGGCGCTCGGTCTGCAATCACTGACAGTGGCGACACGCGGGTCCGACGTATGCTACCGGACCTCGGCCGATTTAAAGGCTACCACCTAGCAAGTGTGGTGTCTGGCGGTGATACCACACATTGCACCTAACGCCACCCGAAGTTACAGATTGTTTCTGACAAACACATTTAGAGTGGATTATTTATATTTAGCTGATGCATGTGCTGATTTGTATTTGCTTTCGAGAACGTCAGTACTTCAGACACAAAAAACGGTGCGCTGAGCTGGAGGTAAATCACTTTCATTACAGGGCAAATCTCATCGTGCGTTCTTGTGCAAACAGTGTGTAGTCGGGGTTGTCAGGTGCCATGCGAGTCCGCAGATTAACTTTCAGAGAACAGTATTGGTAATTTCAAAGAGTTATTTTCTTCCGTGTAGTGCACTAACTTATTTTTGTAGATATTCCAAGTATAACTTATTCTTCATATCAAACACTGAACATAATATACCTCGGTACTAAATTTTGGTTATTTCGTTTTCACTGAGCACACAATTAGTTTGTTTTGACAGTTAATTAGATTCATTTTCTTTATTTCAAAATTTGCATTTCATGAGCTTTAAAGTTTTATTTCGTGACATCGTTTACATGTGCAACACAGGGCCAACCAATCGTCAGTTTTGCTCAGCAATTGTATTCGATAGCTAAAATACACTTTACAGGAGGAGAAAGGTTTTGAAATCAGTACATGAAGTTTTTTCGCATCCGGGTAATATATTTTACAGAAAGCTTACAAGGTGACTTCAATCTCTGCCCAACCACTAAGAAATTTTCATCATTACAGAAGTGCTGTATGTTAAATGGAACAAAGCTGTTCAACACTTCTCTCAATCACAGGCTGGCCGGTGCCTTGAAGGCGATAAATCGACCAGGCGAGCTGCAGGTTTGTTCACTTTTGCGATTTGATAGTTCGACACAGAAATGTACTAACAACTGACGTATTGCGACAATGATGTTGATCTTACAAGCTTAGTCACAGAGAAAGACGTCTCGTAGAGCACAGGGAACCGAAAATCATGTCCAGAGTGCACCAGCATGACTTTGGGGAGAATGGAAGCAAAGCAGTGCATAGACACGTTCCGAGAAAGATCAGTACTGTACGCAGATGTGGATCTTCATATTTACTGACAACACTATCAATGTATACAGTTACTCGATAGATTTAAAAGAAGCTTAAAACGCAACTGAGGACAGAAACTGGCCAAAAGGTCGACGTTCAGTTCTACCACTATAATAAATATAAAACACAAGTCACGTACAGTGGCCATGTGGATAACGTTACTGTAGTATCCCACAATATAAGTATCTCAGTGCTATTGAAAATTTATAGGTAACTACGGAGGGAAGAATAAGAAAAAGGATGGCTGAATAGCTCAATATACAGCCTCAGCCGACTGAAAAACTAATTGAAACACCCACAACTACAACAAATGATATAACGAGAAAGCGGGTACAAAAAAGTAGTTAGATCATAATACTATAAGCATATCTACTTCTATAAGGCAGCATTTCATTTCTTATTACCAATGATATTAATGTCAAGCCAGTTCATGTTGTCTTGCTAAATCATCTTTTGCTTTGGATATTTCTTTATTTTTCAATCATTATTTTTGAGTTACATGTGTGTAATAGCTACAGAAGTGTTATATAAATCATTAAAAAAATTCTGGTTTTATATAGACGAATGTGGGAATTTTTATGGAAACTTCATCACAACAGGAGAGATTTGACATGAAACTGAGACCATGTACAATAGCTTTATGAAGGGCCTTATTCCGAGTGTTTAGCGATAAGAATGCGTCGAAGCTTGGGTATGAATAACAATCAGGCACTGAATAGTTTCTATCCGCGGCAGTAAAAAACTTGAGCCGTTGCATTTTAATTTGATTTATTCCAACAGGGTTGAAGACCTCAAACGACACGTCTAGACTTCGTAATCTAAAAAGTATTAAACGTGTAATTACTGGAGATGATTTGATGCTAATAAGCGATTTAACTTCAAATTACACTCTTAAGAACTAAAATCGCAGTTAATAACGCAAATAACTGTCTTGTTTCCAGAACAAGCGTTCTGAAAAGTCAATTTTTAAAATAGATTCACGCTAATTTGACAACATATTTCACTCTGGGAGCTAAACGTATTTACGATGAAACAGTCATGGGATTAACCAGGTGCTTGCATCACGCGAATGAATGGACCATGTTCATTATTTTGCCCTTTCTGGATAAATTGGTCTCCCGCATAGTTACCACAATAGCCGGATCGTACTGCCTGTAAAAAAGCGCCGCTTGTTGCAGATACGGATGTTCTGTGAGAAACAGATGCATGAAGTGCGAAGTGTAGGTATCCAATGGCTCCCTCTTGCTCTTTGTCGTTTCGGAATTCGATAACGATAAAATATAAAGTTACATCAGAGCATTCTGGCGAAAGAATATTTTCATCGTACAAAGCAATTCCAGACGAATAACTTGTTCTTCTGTGAACAACCGATAAACACTTCTCTAAAGATTTAAGCATTCTGTTGGTCGTGTCATAATACGCAGAGAAGGGCCCAAATAAGAAAGATTAGGGATTACACTCAAGCTCTGACAGAGGAAGTATGAGGAAACGTCAAAGCATTTATTTGGTAAGCTGAACTTGAGTAAAACTGCAAACAGCTATTAACTGATGATTTATACATGACTGGTTCCGCTGCGTTAAAGCAGCTTCTTCAGGTGGTTCCACACAGAAGGGAAAGCGTCCTTGTAATCTATATATTTTAAAAAAACAATTAGTGATAGCCAGTAAATAGTACTATATACAAGTACTCAAAGCAGTGTCACAATGATTAGCATACGGCCGGCCGAAGTGGCCGAGCGGTTCTAGGCGCTACAGTCTGGAACCCCGCGACCGCTGCGGTCGCACGTTCAGATCCTGCCTCGGGCATAGATATGTGTGATGTCCGTAGGTTAGTTAGGTTTAAGTAGTTCTAAGTTCTAGGGGACTGATGACCTCAGAAGTTAAGTCCTATAGTGCTCAGAGCCATTTAAACCATTTGATTAGCAGACGGAGACGCTCCCAACTTTCACAGTCACAGAAACCAACCCGAGGAAGAAGGGAAGCAATCAATCAATAATAAGCAGTAGAACATAGAGCGAATAGTACAGGAGATGAGATACTATGGGAAAAAGAACGGCATTATTGTAATACGCCGGCCAGAGTGGCCGAGCGGTTCTAGGCGCTTCAGTCTGGAACCGCGCGACCGCTACGGTCGCAGGTTCGAATCCTGCCTCGGGCATGGATGTGTGTGATGTCCTTAGGTTAGTTAGATTTAAGTAGTTTTAAGTTCTAGGGGACTGATGACCTCAGAAGTTAAGTCCTATAGTGCTCAGAGCCATTTGAACCATTTTAATACACATAATTGAAATGTAATACAAGAAGCAAAAATATACCACCAGTGGAGCGCCTGTCTGAGAAACGTAACAGATTAAGCAGCTCCGTTTCAAGATAAAAACCTCTGAAGGGATAAAGTTATGGAAGATTAAAAATCGGAAGCGAGAAGTTAGTTAAGCTGCTGAGCCTACATATACAAGCATATGCAAATTGACTGCAGATGAAGGATTAAATGTATTAATACCGTTCTAAATTTATAAATCTTATTTAAGGTACTTACCAATAACAAACTAGCCAGAAAGGATAATGCATTTCAGGTAAGAGGGGCCCCCATTTTAGATTTACTTTTATTGGCGGTCCTTCATTAATATTTTAGATATATAGATTACAAAGATGCTTTCATAACTATGTAACACACCCTGAAGTTGCTATTTTAACGCTGCCAAACCGGTGATGAATATATCATCAGTCAACAGCTGTTTTATTCGTGTTCAGTTCATCACGAATTTCAAAGGCTGCGCTTGCCAATATTCTAAAGTTGTATGGACCCAGTATTTACTTTACAAACTTTAAGGAAGACACGGGAAACATACCTCCTGAGACAGTAAATTAAACGCTGGTCCGTCCGAATGCCAGGCCGGCGTCTTATCACAGAGCCATTTCGCTCGACAGCAGCAAAAATAATTCACAAAGCCAACTGTGGACCAAGCTAACTGGTAGCATCATCATCGTGTTTACGCCAGAGAGGGGGAGAGGGAGAGAGGAACAGAGTTAGCAATAGTGGACGCACAGGCAGTTTTCCAGGTGGAGACATGTTGCACACTGAACTGAAACGATGCTCAGATGGTACAGCACTTGCCCGCGAAAGGCAAAGGTCCCGAGTTCGAGTCTCGGTCCGGCACACAGTTTTAATCTGCCAGGAAGTTTCATATCAGAGCACACTCCGCTGCAGAGCGAAAATCTCATTCTGGAAACAACCTCTCACGCTGTGACTAACCCATGTCTCCGCAGTATCCTTTCTTCCAGGAGTACTAGTTCTGCAAGGTTCGCAGGAGAGCTTCTGTGAAGTTTGGAAAGTAGGAGACGAGGTACTGGCGGAAGTAAAGCTGTGAGGATGGGACGTGAGTCTTGCTTGGGTAGCTTAGGTGGTAGAGCACTTGCCCGTGAAAGGCAAAGGTCCCCAGTTCGAGTCTCGGTCCGGCACACAGTTTTAATCTGCCAGGAAGTTTCAACTCAAACGATAATCAGAATATTTGTTTCATAATACTGCTCGCTCAGTATAACATTGGCAACGTTTAGACATACTGTAAGGTCTGTTAATTTACATTTCTGCTAAATAAATCACTGGATTTCTTTTTCAGAAAAATCTGATGTCCCATTCTCAACTATTCCTTATCCGTTGAGTATAAAAATACCATTTAAAGTTGAGTCTCATTGATGGATTAGTTTTCGGTTATCATCTTTGCATTGAAGTCCACGGTGCAGTAGAGAAGTCACAAATGTCTTGTAGAGCAGATTGTCCTAGTATAACAAAATTGCTTTACTAAAAGCAATTTAGGCATTGCTTGTTGCTAGTGGGTTGCTTCTTCATCTTTGAAATAGGTTCCCCAAGCTCGCGCTCCTCTGGTTCATGTCGGTCTTGCGACCATTTTCCTACCACTGTCTATACTTCGGAAACCTGGAACGAACGCTTATTTCGTGTTGTCCATCGGCAGCAAGACTTCTTGGTCTATGCAGGCTTTGCCTCACGGATCTGAAAATTTAAAGATGATGTTCAGATGTGTGTGAAATCTTATGGGACTTAACTGCTAAGGTCATCAATCAGTCCCTGAGCTTACACACTACTGAACCTAAATTATCCTAAGGACAAACACACACATCCATGCCCGAGGGAGGATTCGAACCTCCGCCGGGACCAGCCGCACGGTCCGTGACTGCAGCGCCCTAGACCGCTCGGCTAATCCAGCGCGGCGAAAATTTAAAGAGAGTCATATTCGCCAATGTGGCAAAACATTATTTCCTACCAATTTCGTTCAGATCATCATCGAGTATCCCGTATAACAAAAGAAAAACACAAAAATATGTGCCCAACAAATTACGAAAATAAACGGAGTGCGATGCATCTACATAAGCGTATGAAAAACTGAAGACCTGAATACATGAATAAAATATAAGGGTAACATGGTTCATGTAATACTATTTCGTCAGTAATAAAATATAACGTGTGGATATTCATAAGCGCTCCAGAAAAAAGAGAGTAATAAAAATAAAAGAACAGGAAATGAGAAAATGACCTTCCATATTTTTTCCTAATGCTCTCAAATGTATATTTAGATAAAGAAAGTAACCTCAATTTCAATCGATTAAAATATGTATCAATTATAAAAAAAGGTTTTACACCGTACTAGAGTACATTTAAGTATAAATCGCTCTAGTCATTGTGAGTGTCATTAGAATATTCGAAAACATCCGTAATTTCTGAATTACAATCAATACGTCGATACATACACACAGGACAAGAAATGAAACACACAAAGTCGTATTACAGCCATTTATGAAGACATCACTGATATTTACTTAACGATCATGTATTCATTATAAAGAAACTTAACTGCCATAGACACTACACGATACTTTTTGATTTCCTGAAACGTTAGCATTACAGCAGACGGTACTTGTATTTAGGACATATATCGTACACATTGCCACAAACCCACTTATAAAGATCAAATGGTGCAATTGATATGATACTGATATGGTGACAGTCAGAAGGATAAACAACGGAGCCATTTAACAGGGCACCCTTTACTAAAACCAGGAATAATGATTTTTGTATGTGATAAACATCTGCGGATCGAGACGAGTATTGTATAAAATTTTTATGCTATATTCTGCTTATCTAGGTGAATGTGATGCTCTGTACACAATAACAGCTCCTGTCCTTTTCAGTGTCAATGAATTTAATTTCAAGAACACAGACGAGAATACACTACACACAGTTCATTACAAATTTAAATTTGTTGTTTATATTCTTGTTTTACACATTCATTTACCGTAGCGCCAAAGCCTGCTTCTAAATTTAACGAGTTTAACAGCAGGCCGTATTAACCATCCTCCACGAAAACATTTCGAGATGACTTAATACGGTTGCATTGAAAGACAACAGTGTGGCTGTACGTACCCACCTGAACAAGCAAGGTCTCGCTTCACCCAGGACTGCCGCTGGGCTTGCAAGTGTTACGAGACCACGCTAATCTGTATAAATGAAAATGAATTGATGCTTGTATGAAATATCGTAACTTGAGAATGGCACGACCCATTTGGCTGATTTTCTTTGTTGTGTTCGTAATTGTCAGGACAAGGTTTGTACAAAAGAAAATTTTTCGACAATATTCGGAAACTTGGATCGTGTTTTAGTATGAAAATCTCAACGAAAGAAATGTGACGGTCGGTTCGAAAGTTGTTAGCGTCCGCATATGGAAATTTCAATCGTCAGTTTTACCGAAGGACCAGGAATTTAGAGAACTGCATAATGGCTCAGATCCATTCGGACTGAAATGAGTGACACGCAGAGAAGTACTTATTATTGACAAAAATCACATGCAAAGGAAATATTCGCCCTTCAGCACACGAGGTGCAGCCACCCGACCGACTGTCCATTCACAACTGTCCTCCCTCTCCACGTGGCGTGCCGCATTAGCCGCCCTTGGAGGGGTGACGCACTAGCCATTGTCCCTCAGCAGCAAATAACTCGAGAGAGGGCAGAACTCTCCAGTGACTCGGGCGAGTGTAGCGACCGTACATTGCGGCTGCCAAATAAACATAAATTTCTTTCCAAAATGTCCTGCTAAAGCGTAATGGATAACATGTGGAAATGAATTTATCATTGCATCTTTAACCAGTTTTTCTGTTACTACAATTTATAACTGGCGCCTGAGAAACACAATCACATAAACAAGGAATACACTGGAACATAAAAAATTATGAAATTCACTGAGTCTGCTGGAAAGTAATCACAAAACAAATTTCTTTTTAGAAAGCATACAAGGAAAGAAAAAGCACAAATACTCTGTTCACTTCTGTATCACTTCACTCAGTAAAGGACTCAGCTAGCAAATTGGTTTCTTGTAAACGCCTTGTGGTGTACAAGTAGTGGCCACTCGCTCCATTCTGTCGCGCCCAGGATCTACTCCAACAATGATGGCCAGTTTTCAGCACAAGGGTGGCGGGTTATCTTCCCTGATTACGATCAATGGGCCAGGCTGCACGTTCTGATAGGGGGCCGTCCACATAGCCCGCTGCTGGAGGTGATGGTGTAGGTAGTCAGATGACCAGTGCGGCCGAAAGATCTGAAACTGTTGCTGCAGTGTTTCCCGTCTTGTGAGCAATCTCAGTTTGGTTGTTCCAATCAGGAAACCTCGGGCATGGATGTGTGTGATGTCCTTAGGTTAGTTAGGTTTAAGTAGTTCTAAGTTCTAGGGGACTGATGACCTAAGATGTTAGGTCCCATAGTGCTCAGAGCCGTTTGAACCATTTGAACCAATCAGGAAATGACCTGGGATGAGGACTTGAGGGTCCCAAGAAAGTGGTGTGAGAGGTCGATTGTTCGAGCAAGCCTCAGTTTGACAAGTCGGATTTGTCAATTCTTCAAATGTTGGACGTAAGCTTCCCATCATTCGCCGCAAGTTTTACTTGAAGTACTTCTGCTTCCCATATTCCGCCAATGTGGTGACGCTGGAGGAATTAACTGCCAATCGATGTCTTCTTCATGCATAAAACTTTTCACCTGTGTCTGCTGATAACGAGAGCTCACAGCAGCTTGTAACTCATGGAGTTCCCGAGTAACTCTGGCTAAGGTTTTGACATTGTCACTGTACAACTTTTGGCATTAATCCCGTCATGACACAGATCTTCTAAGGGTGGATAGTATACCTTCAGTAGTCATGTTGCCGAATACCTCCAAATTTACTGCTCATGTTGCCAGGCACACAAAAAGGGCAACATAGCACTTTTCCTTTAATCTGGATCGCTGTGAGACAGTTTTCTCGTAAATCGGTTCTCTGTAATCAAACCCACAGTTGAAGAAAGGTGTGACGTATAGTTTTATATATATAAATTTTCGGTGCCTACAGTGTCACGTCTTTCAGTGTCACACAAATTTTCATTTTTAAAGGGGATCACTTAAGACTATTTCCATGGGTTCGCCCCTCAAATTTCTCCCTCATATCACAAAATTGTTGTCTGATGTAGTACAAACACAAAAAATAAATTCCTTTTAAAGCACAATTTCGTATATAATTTATATTCAAAACCTTACACCTGTGTCACAGAACAAATCCTACATCGAGAATACTTTACACTAGTTTAAGGGAAGAAATGCTTCTGATAATTATTACAGTATTTAAAGAACATCAATATATGAACAGGCTAAAATGAACAAACAGTACATGAGACTATGTTAAACAATTCAACTGTAAAAAGCTAAGGAGCATATTATTAGCAAAATGAGAAATACGCAAAAGTGGAATGCCAAAATGAGCACTTCTCAATTGGGAGTTAATCAAACAATCAGAATGGCTGAAACAGAGCACAATAACATGAGCCATAAACGAATAAGAGCGAAGCAACTAAGCAAATAAGGAAATAGACCAAAATGAGATGCCAACAAAATGAGAGTTGGCTTAACTCCGTCGGCATTTATATACGGTTGCGCTCGTGGCGGCACCTCGCGGCCCGTACGCAACACGCGCGCCTGCGATCGCAATGCACTCTTAGCGCTCGCGGCGACGTAAAGCGGCCCGTACGCAAGTTGTGATATTGCTGTCGCAGGTCGACCCTTAATCAATGATGTTACAAAGGCCACCCAGTTTCTACGTGTGGGCGTGATAAGTCTCCCATGAGCTGATGGGCAGGATTTGTCTTTCATCACTGACAAGTCAAGCACTGACGCAGAACCTTCGTCCGTTAGGTTTCCAGTATTGTTTCCTGAGAGATGTAAGCAACAGTTGACGTCCAGCGTCGGAAAGACGACGATGTTCACTTTCCACTATTACTACTGCGAGATGATGGTGAGGTGGCAGTATCAGTTAAGGCTTCATCTCGTACGACACATCAGCATTTGTAGCCTGTCGCCAGCCCATAGTAATCTCATTCATGCATGCAATAATTTGAGCTTGCTACTCTTTTCTACTAGCTTGTTATCGCCAATATGTGGCTTCTTGAGCTAATCTGGCACACCGTAGTAAGGCAACCTGCAGTTCACTGCGAAACAGGTCAGTAGTTACTCTTGTTTCCCTAACAGCTTTGTACACTCCTGGAAATTGAAATAAGAACACCGTGAATTCATTGTCCCAGGAAGGGGAAACTTTATTGACACATTCCTGGGGTCAGATACATCACATGATCACACTGACAGAACCACAGGCACATAGACACAGGCAACAGAGCATGCACAATGTCGGCACTAGTACAGTGTATATCCACCTTTCGCAGCAATGCAGGCTGCTATTCTCCCATGGAGACGATCGTAGAGATGCTGGATGTAGTCCTGTGGAACGGCTTGCCATGCCATTTCCACCTGGCGCCTCAGTTGGACCAGCATTCGTGCTGGACGTGCAGACCGCGTGAGACGACGCTTCATCCAGTCCCAAACATGCTCAATGGGGGACAGATCCGGAGATCTTGCTGGCCAGGGTAGTTGACTTACACCTTCTAGAGCACGTTGGGTGGCACGGGATACATGCGGACGTGCATGGTCCTGTTGGAACAGCAAGTTCCCTTGCCGGTCTAGGAATGGTAGAACGATGGGTTCGATGACGGTTTGGATGTACCGTGCACTATTCAGTGTCCCCTCGACGATCACCAGTGGTGTACGGCCAGTGTAGGAGATCGCTCCCCACACCATGATGCCGGGTGTTGGCCCTGTGTGCCTCGGTCGTATGCAGTCCTGATTGTGGCGCTCACCTGCACGGCGCCAAACACGCATACGACCATCATTGGCACCAAGGCAGAAGCGACTCTCATCGCTGAAGACGACACGTCTCCATTCGTCCCTCCATTCACGCCTGTCGCGACACCACTGGAGGCGGGCTGCACGATGTTGGGGCGTGAGCGGACGACGGCCTAACGGTGTGCGGGACCGTAGCCCAGCTTCATGGGGACGGTTGCGAATGGTCCTCGCCGATACCCCAGGAGCAACAGTGTCCCTAATTTGCTGGGAAGTGGCGGTGCGGTCCCCTACGGCACTGCGTAGGATCCTACGGTCTTGGCGTGCATCCGTGCGTCGCTGCGGTCCGGTCCCAGGTCGACGGGCACGTGCACCTTCCGCCGACCACTGGCGACAACATCGATGTACTGTGGAGACCTCACGCCCCACGTGTTGAGCAATTCGGCGGTACGTCCACCCGGCCTCCCGCATGCCCACTATACGCCCTCGCTCAAAGTCCGTCAACTGCACATACGGTTCACGTCCACGCTGTTGCGGCATGCTACCAGTGTTAAAGACTGCGATGGAGCTCCGTATGCCACGGCAAACTGGCTGACACTGACGGCGGCGGTGCACAAATGCTGCGCAGCTAGTGCCATTCGACGGCCAACACCGCGGTTCCTGGTGTGTCCGCTGTGCCGTGCGTGTGATCATTGCTTGTACAGCCCTCTCGCAGTGTCCGGAGCAAGTATGGTGGGTCTGACACACCGGTGTCAATGTGTTCTTTTTTCCATTTCCAGGAGTATATTTATTCATAAATCTGATACAGTATGACATTATACGCTGCAATCGTGACAATTTCGAAAATCGACAGATGAGATCCTCTTAGATTTCTCCGCTGATATGACAGAGGACTTTGGTTGTTTCTTCTGACAATTCTTGTGATGCTTAACCGCTAGAGGGCAATGAAGTGACGTCTTCTTTAAGCCAGGCTGGTCCTTCCCACCACTGGCTATTTACTTGCAGGAGACACTCTTCGCGAAGTGACATCAGCTGGGTTTTCCATTGTAGATACATGTCTCCATACCGACGCTGTCCTGTATCTCGAAAACACGGCTCCCCACGAACGTCTTGCACCGGGAGGAGCCACGAGTCATACCATCACAATGGACGAGTCAGTCCACAGGGGATTTATTTATTTATTTAGCGTATGGCTCATAACATCACAGTAAAAATTACAGAAACAACACGATTTAAAAAAAATCACATATGTATAAACAGAGCAATAAATAACAGTTTGTATATAAGGACACCGCCAATTGTAAATTTACACTCACAGAAGAGCAATCACAAGCAGACGTCCAGCTTACATAATAAATAGTCGATTGCCTCTTGGGTCGCCATTAGGAAATCCTGTGGGTCACCCTCGTATGCCCTTAGTGGGCATTCCTGTCTCTCAACGCCACAGTCGCAAGCGGCCGAAGGAAGTTTACCCCATCTGTGTAAGGAGTCGGCGCATCTCCCACAGTTGGTTCTGATGCGATTAAGAGTTGACCAAACTTTGCGAGGGCAATCAAATCCTTTGGGTTTACTAAAGATGCACGCATACTGTGGCAGTTTACTGCTGTTCTGCTCTCCCATTCCTCTTTCCATCGGTCATTAATTTTAAAGTTGGTTCGGTGCAGAGCCTGTGCGGTCTTTAGTGGAGGATGCCTAGACCGGAGTCGATTTCCTTGGATGTCGTGAGTGTCTTCATGGATTTGTAATTGAGGGTTGGTCATGATTTTTTGAAATTCTCTAACCAGAGCGTGTTCACGGCGCAGGTTAGGAGGGGCTATGTTTCTGAGAACGGGCAGCCACACTGTAGGAGTTGGCCTGATTGTGCCTGATATAATACGCATTGTTGCATTAAGTTGCCTATCTACCATGTGTGTGTGTTTGCTGTTGAGCCACACTGGGGCACAGTATTCTGCCACTGGATACACCAAGCCAAGTGCGGATGTTCTTAAGGTAGATGCTGTGGAGCCCCAAGTGGTGCCACAGAGCTTCTGCAATATGTTGTCGCGTGTTTTAAGTTTCGCTGCAGTTTTCGTCAGGTGTTCTTTGAATGTTAGTGTCCTATCTAGGGTAACCCCAAGGTACTTTGGGTGTTTGTTGTGATTTAGTAATTTCCCGTCTAGATAGACTTGTAGTTCTATGTTAGCCATTTTGTTGTTCAAATGGAAGGCAGATACTGCCGTCCTTGTAGCACTAGGTTGTAGCCCCCATTTTCTAAAGTACTCGCTGAGAATCCCTAGGTCACTCGTAAGGATATCTTCGGCAGTTTCTATATTTCTGTGGGCTGTTGCTAGAGCCCAGTCGTCAGCACAAGGGTGCTGTTCCATTTGCGCGATCTGGTTGCAGGCATGTCAGCGATGTAAAGGCTGGTTGTTAACATCGAGTATAGATTTAAGTGTCAGGAAGTGGTTTCTGAAAGTATTTGTATGGAGTGTAGCCATGTATGCAAGTGAAACATGGACGATAACTAGTATGGACAAGAAGAGAATAGAAGCTTTCGAAATGTGGTGCTACAGAAGAATGCTGAAGATAAGGTGGGTAGATCACATAACTAATGAGGAGGTATTGAATAGGATTGGGGAGAAAAGAAGTTTGTGGCACAACTTGACTAGAAGAAGGGGTCGGTTGGTAGGACGTGTTTTGAGGCATCAAGGGATCACAAATTTAGCATTGGAGGGCAGTGTGGAGGGTAAAAATCGTAGAGGGAGAGCAAGAGATGAATACACTAAGCAGATTCAGAAGGATGTAGGTTGCAGTAGGTACTGGGAGATGAAGAAGCTTGCACAGGATAGAGTAGCATGGAGAGCTGCATCAAACCAGTCTCAGGACTGAAGACCACAACAACAACAACAACAAGTCTTTCTTCACTTTTGTTGTGTGCTTTCTATTTCGTGGGGCTCTAGACGCAGAAACTATGCGGGATGCAACCTTGTTGGGAGATATTTCGTCCTTTCTATGTTCAGGTGGATTTGCGCCTCCAAGTTTACGCAGTAGGGACCAGGCTTGTCGGCTTGACTTTGAAAAGTCTAGATTTTCAACAGTATTCTCCCATTTTTGCCGTCTAATAAAGTCGATGTTATGTAATAGTGCATCCGCTATTTCCCGGTCCCCATTCTTGAGGAACTCCGCGTACAGGTCATCGCATATCCCTGTCCAACCGGGAATGTATTTTTTGCGGTACCCTCTTGGGATCGCTGTTTTCGCAGAGCTAATGACCGCTCCCACAAACCTCTCATAGCTCTTGCTGGTTGGAGGAATCCAGCTCAAGGTATAATCAAGCTGTACAGAGAATTTTGTCCAGTCAGCTTTTGTAAAATTCCACCTTGGTCGAGGGTAAGACTTTATTATCGGGATGGATATACCGATATTAATAAGCACAGGGCGGTGCTGGCTATGAGGGAAGTCCGTCAGGACCCTTCTAGAGGCTGTCAGTGGTTTATCGTTTGTATCCCTCGAAACAAAGTACAGATCCGGGTTATAGTCGCAGTTCCATGCGGCTGATCTGGATGTCCCTCGGTCCTTGGCAACAAAGACCAGATATGTATTTTGTTCCTCGGACCAATCGACCAGCATGTCTCCATTGCTATCATTCGTACTATATTTCCACATTTCGTGGTGACTATTACAGTCCCCAACGTATACGCTTGGGTGTGGGTGGATCTTTATCACTTCAGCTGGCCATGTAGTAGCAGGAGGTTTATAGATGTTAGTTACTGTAACTTCTTCTATTTTGATGACAACTTCATGGATATCATTTGCAATGGAGGCTTCAACTAGAAAGGCGTCCTCTATGTCCCCACGCACATACGTCGCAACGCCATAGTGTCTGTCATACGTGGCCCCAAGTAGATCATATCCCAGAATCCTTCCTCTAGCTTCAAGTTGGGCTCTATTTTCAGCATGAGTTTCCTGTATGGCTACCAGGTCAATGTCGTTATCGTGTAAAATTCTCTGCAATACTTGACATTTTGCTCTGCTTATGTCTTCAATGTTGAAATGGCAGATTCGGATGCATGGCCCGAGATCCTTTGTCAGTTGGTCCCTAAAGGACCGTCGTATGTATCTTGCATAGCGCTTTGTCTGTCGTTCTGTTTCTCTGTGATGTGGGGCAGGAATTCTTCGTTCGGTCTGCCGCCAGTTGTGTTAGTTCATTTAGCGTTACCCAGGGTGCACCACGTGGAGGCGAACTAACTTTACACTCCACAGGGGAGTTCTCTCGATGTATATAGCCAGAGCGCTGGAGCTGTGGTTAAGAGTTCCAGGCGAGATAACGACAGTTTCTTTACCGCTGCTTCTCGTGTTTTGGTGCTCGGTAGTTTGGCACATGTGACTCCATGCTGGTTAACTGATGGTACACAGATACAACAGCCACAGGCCTTCTCCGAAGCACAGCACAATCCATGCAGCTGTATGCTGACAAGTATCTATCTTCCAATGACTCTAAGATCAACGTTAATGCGGTCTGTCATGCGAATTTCGCTGTATAGTGTGTACCACAAGTAGTGCAACTCTGGAGGGAAGGGTCGTCCCACGTTAACTTATGCTGCCATAGACGTTGCAAAAATATTCTGAATGTGATCACAGATCACGGATCAAAAATTGGTGACGTGACAGACATTTTGCATTTTGTGACACTGCAGATATTACGTACTGGTTTGACATTGTTCACAATTGGAAACTGATCAGCAGCTGGATGCCACATTAAACCTAAAGTCTTGACAACGTAGTCGTTATCAAGCGGTAAAGGTATTTCTCGAAAATGTGACAAGATATTTTTGAGTAGTTCCGCACTGTTGCTGCACCTTTTCCGTACTGAGAATCACCTTTCTTCAATAGTGTCCTGAGATCTTGCTGGACCTTGACTGCAGACAACAGTCCACAAAGAAACGATTAGCAAGAATGTTCACCGCCTCGCTCCACTAACCCTCTTCACGAACGAATTGTAACAGACACCGTACCGCAATAAATGGGTGCCCAAGTCATTCCAAACGCGACGCCTTAGCTGGTATTCTTGCAGTGGTATACATCTATCACTCCTCCACAATATTCGTCAGTAAGCGCGATTTGCATCCGTTACCAGAACTTGTCGATACCTCTTCTCTATGTCTGTTCTCAAGGCAATACGACACATGCGGAAGCGTAATATTATTTAGCACAAATCCTGATGGGCGGTTGTACCTATCATTAGCAAACTGTTAAATGACAAATTCGTGTTCATTTTGGCGGAAGAGTCAAACACTACTCTTGTTTTACTGGCTTCCTTAGGAACAGCATGTAATATGAAATGCTAGCTGTCGTGACTACCGGTTCCGTATGTCCTTAGTCTTCGTTCTACCTCATAAACTCTGCGTAGCTTTCCTTAAGTTTCGGTTGTCTCCCTAATATCTGTTCAGTCTGAGAGAAGCGTTTTGCTGCAGTGTGGAAAGAATGGCCCAATTGACTCGGCTCTTCACGAAACGGGAGACGAACAACGAATTTGCCTGTGGAATCTTGTGTGTTCCACAAAGTATGCCTCGCTTTGCTCGTCTTCTGTTCTCATTACAACACGATTTAATTCTTCAAGAATGTTTGAACGTCATTGTCGGTTCTTACAAAGCACGACACGACCGACCGCCTTGACAAAATGTGGTGCTCTACCATTTGATACTGCCCTGAGATAATCCAAACTAGCCGCGCGGGGTAGCCGTGCAGTCTAGGGCGCCTTGTCACGGTTCGCGCGGCTACCCCCGTCAGAGGCTCGACTCCTCCCTCGGGCATGGGTGTGTGTGTTGTTCTTAGCGTAAGTTAACTGAAGTTAGATTAAGTAGTGTGTAAGCTTAGGAGCCGATGACCTCAGCAGTTTGGTCCCACAGGATCTAACCATAAATTCCCAAATTTAACCCGACCTAGTTCTGTCCCTGAAGCACAGGGTGTCAGTTGCTACGGAGGTAGTCCATTCCTTCTGAATGTATGGGAAACCTGCTGCTCCCAGCAACAAGTCGATCTGGCCACGTGACCAAAATTCTGGATCAGTGAGTTGTACAGGGTGATTTCAATTAAAGTTGAACTTTCAAACCGCTGTAGAAATAACACCACTGGTCAGAATGACGTCAAATTGCAAAGGAATATTATCGCAGAAGGGGGAAAACGTATGGCAGAAGAAAGATGAATAGTTACAAAATGTAGCAACAGATGGTGTTGTAAGCATCATGATTTAATAGTAGTCGACTACAAATGACAAATGAATCATAGAAAAATGTCTAAGGTGTACGTTTGACGTTAAACAAACTGTACTACTCAGTATGCTTAGGTGTACAGTAGTCATACTGTTAGTTACGTAAGCCCATCCACCACGCCAAGTTTATATCACATCGGATGGGAAAAATCGGTTTTTAATTGCCCCGAGGCCAAAAACCACATAAAAAGCATCGTTCACGTCGGTTTTTAACTCTCCTGAGGCCAAAAACCGCATAAAAAGCACAATCACATCGGTTTTTGGTTGTTCTGAAGCCGAAAACCGCATAAAAATCATCAATCCAATTCAAATCGGATTATTAATTTCCGTGTGACTGGCGCAAAACATGTTCAATATGCTGTCCACCGTTTTCTACAAGTTGAAATCGAGAAACAGCATGTTCCGTAACTGATCGATGCGTTTCCGGTGTCACGTTCAGAATGTGTTGCGCAGTGCGTGCCTTCAGTGCAGCTAAGTTTGCAGTCGGAACACTGAACACAACATCTTTCAGATAGTCCCACAGCCAGAAGTCACAAGAATTAAGATCAGGTGATCGGGAAATGGGAGCTGATAATTCTAGCATTTCCGAAAATGCACTTCAGCAGCTGCTTAGCTGCATTTGCAATGTCCGGAGCTGCGCCATCTTGGATACAAATGGTCCCATCCACACATCCGTGCTGTTGGAGAGCTGAAAGGACGTGGTTGCGAAAAAGACGCTCAAAGCGCTTACTCCCCCCCATGAACCATGGACCTTGCCGTTGGTGGGGAGGCTTGCGTGCCTCAACGATACAGATAGCCGTACCGTAGGAGCAACCACAACGCAGGGGTATCTGTTGAGAGGCCAGACAAACGTGTGGTTCCTGAAGAGGGGCAGCAGCCTTTTCAGTAGTTGCAGGGGCAACAGTCTGGATGATTGACTGATCTGGCCTTGTAACATTAACCAAAACGGCCTTGCTGTGCTGGTACTGCGAACGGCTGAAAGCAAAGGGAAACTACAGCCGTGATTTTTCCAGAGGGCATGCAGCTTTGCTGTATGATTAAATGATGATGACGTCCTCTTGGGTAAAATATTCCGGAGGTAAAATAGTCCCCCATTCGGATCTCCGGGCGGGCACAACTCAAGAGGACGTCGTTACCAGGAGAGAGAGAAAACTGACGTTCTACGGATCGGGGCGTGGAATGTCAGATCCCTTAATCGGGCTGGTAGGTTAGATAATTTAAAAGGGAAATGGATAGGTTAAAGTTTGATATAGTGGGAATTAGTGAATTTCGGAACAAGACTTTTGGTCAGGTGAATACAGGGTTATAAATACAAAATCAAATAGGGGTAATGCAGGAGTAGCTTTAATAATGAATAGGAAAATAGGAGTGCGGTAAGCTACTACAAACGGCATAGTGAACGCATTATTGTGGCCAAGATAGACACGAAGCCCACGCCTACTTCAGAAATGCAAGTTTACATGCCAACTAGCTCTGCAGATGACGAAGAAATTGATGAAATGTATGAAGAGATAAAAGAAATTATTCAGATAGTGAAAGGAGACGAAAATTTAATAGTCATGGGTGACTGGAATTCGATAGTAGGAGAAGGGAGAGAAGGAAACATAGTAGGTGAATATGGATTGGGGCTAAGAAATGAAAGAGGTAGCCGCCTGGTAGATTTTTGCACAGAGCATAACTTAATCATAACTAACACTTGGTTCAAGAATCATGAAAGAAGGTTGTCTACATGGAGGAACCCTGGAGATACTAAAAGGTTTCAGATAGATTATATAATGGTAAGACAGAGATTTAGGAACCATGTTTTAAATTGTAAGACATTCCCAGTGGCAGATGTGGACTCTGACCACAATCTATTGGTTATGTACTGTAGATTAGAACTGAAGAAACTGCAAAAAGGTGGGAATTTAAGTAGATGGGACCTGGATAAACTGAAAGAACCAGAGGTTGTACAGAATTTCAGGGAGAGCATAAGGGAACAGTTGACAGGAATGGGGGAAAGAAATACAGTAGAAGAAGAATGGGTAGCTTTGAGGGATGAAATAGTGAAGGCCGCAGAGGTACGTAAAAAGACGAGGGCTAGTAGAAATCCTTGGGTAACAGAAGAAATATTGAATTTAATTGATGGAAGGAGAAAATATAAAAATGCAGTAAATGAAGCAGGCAAGAAGGAATACAAACATCTCAAAATTGAGATCGACAGGAGGTGCAAAATGGCTAAGCATAGATGCCTAGAGGACAAATGTATGGATGTGGAGGCTTATCTCACTAGGGGTAAGATAGATACTGCCTACAGGAAAATTAAAGAGACCTTTGGAGAAAAGAGAACCACTTGTATGAATATCAACAGCTCAGATGGAAATCCAGTTCTAAGCAAAGAAGGGAAAGCAGAAAGGTGGAAGGAGTATACAAGGGGTCTATACAAGGGAGATGTACTTGAGGCCAATATTATGGAAATGGAAGAGGATGTAGATGAAGATGAAATGGGAGATATGATACTGCGTGAAGAGTTTGACAGAGCAGTGAAAGACCTGAGTCGAAGCAAGGCCCCGGGAGTAGACAACATTCCACCAGAATTACTGACGGCCTTTGGAGAGCCAGTCCTGAAAAAATTCTACCATCTGGTGAGCAAAATGTATGAGACAGGCGAAATTCCCTCAGACTTCAAAAAAGAATATAATAATTCCAATCCCAAAGAAAGCAGGTGTTGACAGATGTGAAAATTACCGAACTATCAGTTTAATAAGTCACAGCTGCAAAATACAGACGAATGGAAAAAGTGGTAGAAGCCGACCTCTGGGAAGATCAGTTGGATTCCGTAGAAATATTGGAACACGTGAGGCAATACTGACCCTAAGACTTATCTTAGAAGAAAGATTAAGGAAAGGCAAACATACGTTTATAGCATTTGTAGACTTAGAGAAAGCTTTTGACGATATTGACTGGAATACTCTCTTTCAAATTCTGAAGGTGGCAGGGGTAAAATACAGGGAGCGAAAGGCTATTTACAATTTGTGCAGAAACCAGATGGCAGTTATAAGAGTCGAGGGACATGAAAGCGAAGCAGTGGTTGGGAAGGGAGTGAGACAGGGTTGTAGCCTCTCCCCGATGTTATTCAATCTGTATACTGAGCAAGCAGTAAAGGAAACAAAAGAAAAGTTCGGAGTAGGTATTAAAATCCATGGAGAAGAAATAAAAACTTTGAGGTTCGGCGATGGCTTTGTAATTCCGTCAGAGACAGCAAAGGACTTGGAAGAGCAGTTGCACGGAATGGACAGTGTCTTGATAGGAGGATATAAGATGAACATCAACAAAAGCAAAACGACGATAATGGATGTAGTCGAATTAAGTCGGGTGATGCTGAGGGAATTAGATTAGGAAATGAGACACTTAAAGTAGTAAAGGAGTTTTGCTATTTGGGGAGCAAAATAAGTGATGATGGTCGAAGTAGAGAGGATATCAAATGTAGACTGGCAATGGCAAGAAAAGCGTTTCTGAAGAAGAGAAATTTGTTAACATCGAGTATAGATTTAAGTGTCAGGAAGTCGTTTCTGAAAGTATTTGTATGGAGTGTAGCCATGTATGGAAGTGAAACATGGACGATAAATAGTTTGGACAAGAAGAGAATAGAAGCTTTCGAAATGTGGTGCTACAGAAGAATGCTGAAGATTAGATGGCTAGATCACATAACTAATGAGGAGGTATTGAATAGAATTGGGGAGAATAGGAGTTTGTGGCACAACTTGACCAGAAGAATGGATCGGTTGGTAGGACCTGTTCTGAGGCATCAAGGGATCACTAATTTAGTACTGGAGGGCAGCGAGGAGGGTAAAAATCGTAGAGGGAGACCAAGAGATGAATACACTAAGCAGATTCAGAAGGATGTAGGCTGCAGTAGGTACTGGGAGATGAAGAAGCTTGCACAGGATAGAGTAATATGGAGAGCTGCATCAAACCAGTCTCTGGACTGAAGACCACAACAACAAATGCGACCTGGCTGAATTTGCATGAGGTAGGTTGCACATGATACATTGCAATACTAGTGGCGACCTAGGGTTGTGTCGAATGCCCAAAGTACTTGGCGCTAGAGGCGTTCTGTTGTTCGTTCTCAGATGTGCTATGCCGTGGTGGCATTGTAGCCTTGACGCTTTCCAATGATTTTCGTTTATTTTCGAGAAAAGCACACTTCTCTTTGAATGTCGGAAAGTTGTTGAAACTCCGACTGGCTTCAGATTCTGTTCTCAGAGCCTGATGAACGTTTTCTATAAGGAGCTGTGGCGTAATTATGTCTTGCAAGTATACACCTAGTTGTAATGTCATCAGAACACGCATATTGCTTGAATCCTCGTTAACTAGTGCACGAAGTTTGCTTCCACATGCTCTTGTCATTGACGACAGCGTTAATAGTTTCTTCAGATGTGCTGACACAATCAATCGAGAGTTATTGTATCTGCTGCAAACTATATCAAAATCTATCTTAAAATTAGTGCTAGTTTCCAGAAAATGAGCAATTACATTGTGAGGTTCACTTGCTAATTAACTAACCAAATGATAATATTTTGCAATGTCCTCTAATTCCTTATTATGTACCACGAGACTTACAAATATGTCATAAATATGCTTCAATGGCGTTACATCACCATTGGAAGATGGCAGTTTCACAGTGGGCAAGTTGTTGCTGCCTTTTTTGCGCTCATGGAATATCCAGCATATGACGAAACCTTGTCAGCTGCATTGGCGTGATTCATCTGCATTGCTCTCAGTTTTATCGAAATCTCGAAGATTTTCCTCTCATTAGCATGTACGTCTACGTCTTCAGATAGTTCGATCTTTGACTGTGCATCTTCATACTGTTCCACGATCTTTCATAACTGTTCTAGCCTGACAGTAATATCCAAAGTGTCCGGTTCCCCTGTTATTCAGATTCGTTTGCAAACTTTAACATTTTCGTGAAGCTACATTTGGCTGCCGAGCATGTAGTAACAAGTTTCTTTCATAACATTTCATCCATCATGAAATGTTAGTGGTGGCATGGAAGAGCAGAAGCAGCCGTTAGGATGAGTGATAATTTACAGGAAGCAGGACAACCAGACCAGGTAGTTAGCTTATACACGCAAAAAAAAAAAGTCTTGCTTCACCTCGGTTCCGAGAGTTCCGGAACCTGCACAGAAAATTGGAACAGAGATCAACATAAACCTCATTTCCGCCCTTTTTATTGACCATGAACACCACACATTGCGTGTTGTACCACCGTACAGCGAGACCTTTAAAGGTGGTGCACCAAATTGCTGTACACACCGGTACCTCCAATACCCAGTAGCACGTCCTCTTGCATTGATGCATACTTGTATTCGCCGTGGCATGCTATCCACAAGTTCTTAAAGGCACTGTTGGTTCCGATTGTCCCTCTCCTCAAAGGTTGTTCGGCGTAGATCCCTGTTAGTGTGTCTAAGGCGTTCAGCGTGACCAGGTTGCCTTCAAATACCACAGACGTCGGAGACGATTGTCTGGTTGAAGGCGTATGCGACACTCATCGGTGAAGAGACCGTGATGCCAATCCTGAATGCTCCATTCGGCATATTGTTGGGCCCATCTGTACCGCTCTGCATGGTGTCGCGGTTGCAAAGGTGGACCTCGCCATGGACGTCGGGAGTGAAGTTGTGCATCATGCAGCCCATTGCGCACACTTTGAGTCGTACGTAACGTGACGTCCTGTGGCTGCACGAAAAGCATTATTCAACATGGTGGCGTTGCTGTCAGGATGCCTCCGAGCCATAATCCGTAGGCAGCGGTCATTCACTGCAGTAGCAGCCCTTGGGCGGCTTGAGCGAGGCATATTATTGACAGTTCCTGTGTCTCTGTATCTCCTCCATGTGCGAACAATATCGCTTTGGTTCACTCCGAGACGCCTGGACACTTCCCTGTTGAGAGCCCTTCCTGGCACAAAGTAACAATGTAAACGCGATCGAACCGCGGTATTGACCGTCTAGGCATGGTCCAACTACAGACAACAAGAGCCGTGTACCTCCTTCCTGGTGGAATGACTGGAACTGATCTGCTGTCGGACCCCCTCCGTCTAATAGGCGCTGCTCATGGATGGTTCGCATCTTTGGGCGGGTTTAGTGACATCTCTGAACAATGGGACTGTGAGATAATATTCACAGTCAAGGTCTGGGATCTGGGGTGATGCAAAACTTTTTTTGATGTGTGTAGTTCCTCCATGACGATGCCGCTTGCTGTAACCTCGTGCTGCTCCATTGAAGCTCACCGCTGCACGATACTTCGTCGAATGCATCAGGGGACCAAAATGTTAGCGTCCACAGACTCAAATTTGAATCGCCAATTTACCGGAGGATCACATATTTGAAGGACTGTATTATGGTTCCTATCCCTTCGGACTGCAATGAATGACCACATATGTAGAGAAGCACTTATTATTGCAAACCATACACACAAAAATTACGTATTCGCCCTTTAACACAGGAGGTGGGCAGTCCTGACCTACGACAGTTCGTTCAGAACTGTCCTCCCTCTCGCCGTGGCGAATTCATTAGCCGCCCCTGGAGGGCTGGCGTCCTGGGTGAATATGCTGGAACCTCCACTACAAGGGGTATGAGAGGGACGTTTCCAGCAGCGGAATCTGTGAGGATGGTAGATTTAATGACAGAATTTCGCATGGTTTTCATCTACAAACATGTAGGATTGTTAAAAACGACTGTGAAAAGGAAACCAAAGCTGCACATTTTCACAGCACAACTTAGCATATTCTTTCTCACATTTTGACTTATGTTCCAATCACGTTCCCGTTTGCAACAACAACAAATAAGGTCAGAAAGAGGGCGGAGAAGGAGGAGGTGGACAAAGGGAGGGCGGAGCAGGAGAGGTGTACAGGGATGGGGGTGTGGGGAAAGGGACATCGGGACGTGTCTGATTCCGACGCACATTTAGCAATCGTGAACCACTGCCGGGTTCGCTAATTATTACATAAAAACTTCGAAACTTAAAAGCGTGATACAAAATGTATGATCCTTACCTTACTGCGGCTATGAACATATTAAACGACACCACTTTCGACGGTGCCTTCGCTGCAATTCAACTATCGTTCCATATACTTGATGTGGTTCAGATTTTACGATCATTGTCAAAATACTTAATGGTAGACTTATATTTCTACTGTCGACACGATAATGATACGTCTCCAGCACATTAAGCAGAAGTACAAACTACACTACTGGCCATTAAAATTGCTACACCACGAAGATGACGCGCTACAGACGCGAAATTTAACCGACAGGAAGGAGATGCTGTGATATGCAAATGATTAGCTATTCAGAGCATTTACACAAGGTTGGCGTCGGTGGCGACACCTACAACGTGCTGACATGAGGAAATTTTCCAACCGATTTCTCATACACAAACAGCAGTTGACCGGCGTTGCCTGGTGAAACGTTGTTGTGATGCCTCGCGTAAGGAGGAGAAAAGCGTACCATCACGTTTACGACTTTGATAAAGGTCGGATTGTAGCCTATCGCGATTGCGGTTTATCGTATCGCGACATTACTGCTCGAGTTGGTCTAGATCCAATGACTCTTAGCAGAATATGGTATCGGTGGGTTCATGAGGGGAATACGGAACGCCGTGCTGGATCCCAACGGCCTCGTATCACTAACAGTCGAGATGACAGGCATCTTATCCGCATGGCTGTAACGGAACGTGCAGCCACGTCTCGATCCCTGAGTCAGCAGATGGGGACGTTTGCAAGACAACAATCATCTGCAGGAACAGTTCGACGACGTTTGCAGCAGCATGGACAATCAGCTCGGAGACCATGGCTGCGGTTACCCTTGACGCTGCGTCACAGACAGGAGCGCCTGCGATGGTGTACTCAACGACGAAACGACGAACCTGAGTGTACGAAACGTCATTTTTTCGGATGAATCCAGGTTGTGTTTACAGCATCACGATGGTTGCTTCCGTGTTTGGCGACATTCCGGTGAACGCACATAGGAACCGTGTATTCGTCATCGCCATACTGGCCTGTCACCCGGCGCGATGGTGTGGAGTGCCATTGGTTACACGTCTCGGTCACCTCTTGTTCGCATTGACGGCACTTTGAACAGTGGACGTTACATTTCAGATGTGTTACGACCCGTGGATCTACCCTCCATCCGATCCCTGCGAAACCCTACATTTCACCAGGATAATGCACGACCATATGTTGCAGGTCCTGTACGGGCCTTTCTGGATACAGACAACGTTCGACTGCTGCCATGGCCAGCACATTCTCCAGATCTCTCACCAATTGCAAACGTCTCGTCAATGGTGGCTGAGAAACTGGCTCGTCACAATACGCCAGTCACTACTCTTGATGAACGGTGGTATAGTGTTCAAGCTACATGGGCAGCTGTACCTGTACACGCCATCGAAGCTGTGTTTGACTCAATGCCCAGGCGTATCAAGGCCATTATTACGGCCAGAGGTGGTTGTTCTGGGTACATATTTCTCAGGATCTATGCACCCAAACTGCGTGAAAATGTAATCACATGTTAGTTCTAGTATATTTGTCCAGTCAATACCCGTTTGTCATCTGCATTTCTTCTTGGTGCAGCAATTTCAAGGGCCAGTACTGTACATTAAGGATCAAGAATGCTTTTTCGTGGCTGCTTCCTAAGCACATAGACGAAATTGAATTTATAATCTTGGGGCATACTGCAGACGTTTCACATCTTTCGCATCAAATACGTATCACCCGGATAAATAATAAGCAACGTATTTCCACCCCTTAATCCTATTAATCAACGCGATAAATACATCAACGTAATGAAAATACAGATATGGGTTTCTTTTTTTCTTGCTTCTGAACAGCAGCTCTCGATGAGACAATCTGAAAAGTCGTATCGCGGTTCTAACAACAAATTTCATAGTCAAAATTCAGTTTAAATTTTGGGGTTTCTCTTGCTCTTGCTTGTGAATGTGTCGATCGCATAGTATTTCACTTAACTCATTATTTAGTTGTACATTATTTTTGGGTATATCATGATTTTTGCTAATGAAATATTTAGTGTGATGTTATTAATGTACGGAAAATATCACCAGTGAGTACCAGAACTCTATGCCCTACTGCTAACTTACAGAGCGCTTCGCAGATCACCGTCTCCACCAATACTGGGAAAGGACTTCGCGACACCGTTAGTTTCGTACCGAGGGAATGTGTTCGAAACAACGAGACTAATACCGGCGTTACTCGCACCTGGTTCAATATTACTTTGCCAATTCTCCTCAAGTGCAAATGCCTATGTGCTGCGAACAGTAGGCGAAGAATAAATTTCGGCCTTTTTAAAATTACCTGTCTTTCGGCTGGTTCGGAGTTGATATCCATCGTTCCCTCCAAATGGGCAAGTCTTCTCATGTCTGCGTAATTGTCATACCCAAGAATCTCTACGAACTCTTTCGCATATTATAGTCAGGTTCTGTCTTTGCCTTTTATCCACTCTATTGTTCCCTCCAGTGCCATATTAACTGTTCCTCATTCATTGTCGCTTTAATCGCACCGCGCTTGTCATGAATAAATTATTGTTTTTTCTGCTCGATTCCAGACATTTCTTATCTTATGGGTACGAAAACAATAGTAATGAAATAATCTAAAATTAAATACCGAATGAAGACAACACTTTTACTATCGCCAGTCAATGTCCATTCACCTCCTTAACGCGTTCAAGGGTTTCAAATGTTCAAATGTGTGTGAAATCTTATGGGACTTAACTGATAAAGTCATCAGTCCCTAAGCTTACACACTACTTACCCTAAATTATCCTAAGGACAAACACACACACCCATTCCCGAGGGAGGACTCGAACCTTTGCCAGGATTCAAGGGTTTAAATGGTTCAAATGGCTCTGAGCACTATGGGACTAACATCTGAGGTCGTCAGTCCCCTAGAACTTAGAACTACTTAAACCTAACTAACATAAGGGCATCACACACATCTATGCCCGAGACAGGATTCGAACCTGCGACCGTAGCAGTCGCGCGGTTGCAGACTGAAGCGCCTAGAACCGCTCGGCCACAGCGGCCGCCCCAAGGGTTTAAACCTCCACCATCAACAGGATTTAAGTGGATAAATATGGCATCTGTCAGTGGTATTACGACTTTGTAGTGACCAGCGGCAGTGTCTCCAGTGGTCAGAGGTTCCTTTCCGTGTCGGCATACATCGCAGAGGCCTTCACAACCAAGAGAGACGCCTCAGTGTCGCGGTGCCCTTTGTGCCTCACTCGCGATTACGGTGCCTCGGCGGCCAGTACGGAATAGTCAGCGTTGGAGAAAGATATTGTGCGACATATAAGCCGCGCCGAACGGAAAAGGTTACAAATTGTACACTGTGCACTTAATTCATTATTCGCGGTTTCTAGCCGTTCACACAGTGCAACAACCTTAGTTAGCGGTTGGTGTTAGACAATTATCTGATCTGAAGCGTTACGTTTTGCAGTGAGTCAGAATGTGCTTCAGTGAGCTAAAGCCCGATTAAATTAATTTCTCGTTAACTTGAAAGGCTAATTAGACATTAATTAACTTCTAATTGTTGGGGTTCACAGTCAAGTAAAACTTTTTTAAAGACATCACTTTCGCCATTGACTGTGGAAATTATGTATTTTCACTGTTACAATATCGACTATAAGACAATTATCAAGCGACATACTACAAGAGACGTTGATTCACTACATGTTAAACTTTGAAAATGAAAACAGTGTATAGACAGGAAGAATGGTTTGTTGAGATTTGTGTTAAATATCCTAAAATGCTCACATACAGCGAAGACATATGTACATGTTATAATATTTTTAAAGTGTGACATGTCCCGTAGCAGTCTTCTGCAATTTACCACTTGATAATGGCCTTGTGGTCGATATAGCAATAGTGAAAATAAAATAACTTCCGCAGTCAATGGTGACTACGAGGTGTCTTAAATATATATTATTTTATCATTTTATTACCGCTTTTCAATTAATATGTAATTATCTCACGAATTTTAATTTCCGATTTTCATGGATTAAAGGCACTTTTGGACTTTTCTGAGGCTTTGTCAAAACTGTTTTTAACTTATTTCTTTTATTGTGAGGCCATCATTTCATTTAATAAAGGAACTTTTTTCAATTTCAGTCATAAACACCTGAGGTCTACATTTATCTAGCTGTCCTAATTTATTAATTTGATTTCAAAAGGGTGCCGTATTTTACAATCTTATGAGTTGCTGGGAAACACAAAAATGGCAAGGATTCGGCAGTCAGGTCAGCCAAAGGGAGATAAATGGAGCGATGTACAATCACCCCCTAGATATGTGTTCTAGCCAAAATCTGCCCGCTGAAGACAGTGTCACAGGTTACTCCAAATTGATAACACAATACATACCATATTAGTACAAATAAATCCACCTGATGACAGAAGTTTCAACTTTCGATAGGCGTTATGGAGGTAAACAGTGACTGGTAACAGTAAACTTGTGGTTTCCATTCGGGATCACCAAAAATATTTTGCATTTCAGAAATTTATACGTTGGGCATAGATTGTAAGTTATCAAATAGTTAACTCAACATTATTTCAGTAAATTTTCTTTTTATATGCATGCAGTAGAACGCCACATAATGAGCAAAAGGTACTCGAAATGTACAGCACTATCAAATTATACAATGGTAATGATGGCAGAAGAAAACAAATAATGTATCTTACCTATTCCTGGTCCGCGGCTCGTGGTCTTGCGGTAGCGTTCTGGCTTCCCGCGCACGGGGTCCCGGGTCAGGAATTTTCTCGGCCTCGAGATGACTGGGTGTTGTGTGTCTTTCATCATTTCCTCCTCGTTCACTCGCAAGTCGCCGTAGTGGCGTTAAAGAACTTGTCACCCGGCCACCAATGCCATACGCTCATTATCATTACCTATTCCTGGATGCCGAAAGACATATCCCTAATTCTGCCAAAGGTTTTTTTTTTTTTGTAGGTTTATCTTTTTACTTAGTTTTTAACATCCCTCGATTGCACCATATTTCACATGCTTCCTATATCACCTTCTGTGGATTTCAAATGAAAAAATTTCCCTCTCCATACAGTCCTGTGCTCCAGATGTACTCTTGCATGAAGTTTTTCCTTATTTCAAGAGGACTGTCGTTGTAGATGAAAAAGACCCTTTCACTTCTTCCATTAATGTTTTGTTACCGATTTTGGTTCTAACACAGTGGTTTTCCTCCTTCAGAAGGTTTCAGTTTTTCATTTGGCCAGAAAGGCACAGCTCTCGAAAAGCATGACCTACGTACTACGTCTATAATGCTTCAATGAACAATACATAACAGAGCAAATGTCTCCCATCCAGGTACGTTAAGTACTAACCTGCCTGCCCTTTACCTATTCTATTACCTCGCAGTAGTACTTCGTTCTAGTGCGTCATTCGATACACTTCAAGAACAATAGGCAGTACCTATATTAGCGGTTTTCATTCGCACTTAATGAAATGTTTACACCGTTGAGCGTGAGGTCGTTTGGATGGGTCAGGCGAGCTATTCGATGCCGCATATTCCTGGCAGCACCAATCGCCTGTAAGGCGCCTGGTGACCCGATCTTCCAGGCATCTGAATATCATGGACTTGGCCATAAATGGAGACGCGACGGAGCCGCTGATCCGTGCTCTACATGCGGATCTGGCGGAGCTCTAACTCCGCCATATTCGGCAGCAGACTGCGTCGACAACATCGCAGCCGGCGCCACCTCAAGATGTTCATTCCCAGAAACCGACCGACCCATATCTGGAGCACAGCATGAGCAGTCACGTTCGTACTCTCGCTATGAACTGCGTCTGTCACTAATCACCAAATGCTTCTACTCTAAATTCGAATAATAACGATAACATTGTAACCAGAAACATAGGTATCTAATGCGTGGATTGAGGATGCTTGGACCTACGGAGGAGATCGGAGACATTTGTAACTGATTACATTACAGAAGTCAGTGTCTTGGTCACATATTAGTTCATGGAAATTCATGACCAATACTGGCCTTGCAGCTACCATTTGCAGCTCAGTGTAGGTAAATTTCTACCTACCTTTACACATAGGGGCGTAGCCAATGATGTATTAAGTAAGCGTCTATGTGTCGCCGCTGTACTCATGGGATCTGATGTAGGCTACAAAGCCGAACCACTCATCGAGTTTAAGGGGACGTTATCGATATCAATGTCAAATTTGGTCAAAGTGTTTACTGATATGTCCTCTAGAAACTGGAATTTTTCCAACAGAAATGTCGAAGAGCAAAGGCGGAGGTACCGTCGGAGCGAAACAAAATTTTGATATAGACCTCCACGCGCAGTATGTCACAGGTCAGCGGGCTCCTCTGAAATCAAAACTGAGTTGATGTTAGCGAAGTATATAAGATTCTTAAGGAGATGTACCTCACTTAAGTTATTTGGACCAAAGGAAACAAAATGGCGGCTATTTGAAAAAAATAGTGTTTCTTTCATCGATTTTTCGACTTCGTCGGCCAAGTAAAAATATTTATAGTTGATGGATCGGAATAAAAGTGGTAAAACTCCTAGACAATTTAGTTCGCTTCATCGGAAACAAAGAATCATGCAAGTCGGTTCAGTAAATTTGAAGTTACCATACCGTGAGATAAAAAAAAGTCACTTCGAGAAAAACGTGTTTGAAGTTTTTGTGGTGTCACCGCCAGACACCACACTTGCTAGGTGGTAGCCTTTAAATCGGCCGCGGTCCGTTAGTATACGTCGGACCCGCGTGTCGCCACTGTCAGTGATTGCAGATCGAGCGCCGCCACACGGCAGGTCTAGAGAGACTTCCTAGCACTCGCCCAGTTGTACAGTCGATTTTGCTAGCGATGGTTCACTGACAAATTACGCTCTCATTTGCCGAGACGATAGTTAGCATAGCCTTCAGCTACGTCATTTGCTACGACCTAGCAAGGCGCCATTATCCTTTGCTATTTATATTGTGATGCATGTACCGTCAGACCGATGTTCACCAATTATGGATTAAAGTTAAGTATTCCAGAAGCTACGTACTTTTCTTGATAGTATAATTACTTTACCTGTTCCAGACCTCACGCCAGCCTGCGTGAGCTTAAACGCGTGCTTTACGGCTACCCGTCTAGTGGCTTGGCTGTCTTGCCAGGCCACAACAGTTTTGACTACATATAAATGCAATATTATGCAACGTACGTTCAATCAGCTATTCCGGGTCCATAAACTAGTCCTTCCTCTTCCTCATAGAGGGCGGTCTGCTAGATCTGGGCCATCCTACGCTGCTTCAGAGCCTCTCTTACGGCCGGTGACAAGCGGTTTTCGGCCGCTTGAATCCGATGGTCGTCCGAATGCTTGGCGAAATGCGTCGAATAGAGTCACAGGGTGACGTCCATCGTTGTCATGGCCTTCAGAATTGCTGAATACCCTTCGGTGAAGCCGCTCACTGCCAGGAAAGTCGCAATCTCCACAGTCTTCGCACCAGAATGCAAATGCTTGGGGGCTAACTTCCAAACACACGCGTTCAAACTTTCATTTGAATTTTGTGTGTTTCCCCCCAAGCACCGGTACAATAACTCGTCACCCGAAAGAAAAAAACTGGTGCGTGAAAAATATCGAATTCAGGTAGGTGCATTTTTTTGTTCAACCGTGAATAACAAACATTTCCGTTCCGTATTCGGAAAAACCGTGTCAGGGGTGGATTCTAAACACTTTTACGGATCCAAAAATGCAATTAAAAAAAAAGATTTTGTTGAACCTAAAGATAGTAAACCTCCCCTTAACAAACTACTTCGTGATCGAGACATTGATTTCTATTATTAGGTATTTATTTATTGTCTGCGTGAAGGAGAAACAATGCATAGGTTGTGAGAAGCACTCTTTAATATGCTATTTAGCTTAAGGGGCATTTTTTTGGAGAGTAATGCATTAAACATTACATTGTCCGTGTGTCTGTCGTCCTTTCATAAATTATTTATGCCTCACATGAAACACCAATGCAACAAATCGGTCTACAAGCTGTTTAACACAATTATTTGCTCTCTGTTGCTACTTCATGAAATACGATGGTTTCGAGTTGCCACTGTTTCATTGATTAGTTATAATTTTTGCGATCTAGTTTTCCGTTTGTTTGTCAACTGCCTAGCATTGTTGATAAAGACATTATTCAGAATTCTGCTTCAAAAAGTAAAAAAGAAGCAAAGAATATATAAACATCAAAGTGATTAGTTTTTAAAACTAAGCGGAGCAATTAATACAGTCAAATCGTAGAAATCATGTATTATAAATGCTAAGGAAACTCTCTTTTACGCTTTCACGACTAAACCGCTCAACTGATTTTGATGACATTTGCTATGGAGATAGCTTGAACGCTGAGGACGGACATAGGCTACTTTAGAAAGTGTGTAACACAATATATCTGTCAGTTTGAAGAAATATCGAGCGATCATTAGTCTTTGAATAGGCTGTTTACTCTTTGACTTTTGAACCTTACCATATATGTGAAAATGCTTTCTTGTTTAACATGTCCTACATAATACGATTCACCGTAATGGATACAGTGCTTATACAGCCGTGAACGTGTTTAATCTATACTTCGATACTAATATGAGTCACAAAGCCGTCGCATTGTAGCCACTGAGCATCGTGAGTCTCTTAGAGCGTCTCAGATGCTTGAATAATCAGAATGACGGCGACATTTAAGTTCTGCACGACAAATAGAGAGACGTCGTGTCTTTACATCTAGAACGAGGAAAGCTTTTAGTGAGGCTGCATTTAATTATGATATGCGAGAACAGAAATGAGTAACTGGAGGACACGGGTTCATTGCTCCCATAGTGTAGTATTTCTACGACTATTATGTAACTGTGGCCGATTTCAAGGTGATGCTGGTATAATGTGGAGTGTCTTTTTCTGTAGCATCCGGCTGCCGTGGCGTTCATTGAGTATGATGTGCACTGAACTGGTTGGTTTTCCTGGATACTTTGAGCCAGGCCCTTTGTACTGACGTTATAGACTTCAAATTTTTATTCATTTAAAACTTCTGGGCTGAGAGTCCGTGGTCGATGTGTAAAACTGTTTCCACTGGTTCTTTATTTCTTTCTTTTTTTAAAAAATAAGAATAACGTTTCGTCTCCAACTCCATTTTCCGAGGCGACATGGAAACTGAAGGTAACAAAGTCTTAATGGTCTCTTACATTTATACAGAGATTATACGCCATCACCATACGTCAGCTGGTCCGACTGTGTGATTATCTCTAGATGGTATCACCTATCTCGACTAAAAAATAATCGATTGTCATTCTGTTGGCGCAAAGTTGACATCCATATTTTATCTAACTTCTAACCTTCTTTTCTATTAAAATTATTACGGTGTTCATGAATCTCTATTGCTCCTATTTACATAAGGGCATGATCTCAATGTTCTTGCTAAAACGCTCCTCTCACTAAATTTAATATTGTGATTCCCTTCTCGGAAAACATGTTCTGATACAGCCGATATTTCGGTATGTCCCAGACGACAGATCATTTTGTGTTCAGCTATACGGGGTTGACATTTCTTTTCGTTGTTGCAATATACACTTTTCCACAGCTGCACGGAATTTTGTATACCCCAGGTGTTGCTAGGGGTACTGAGCATCTTTTTCCTGTCTTAAATACCCATTAATCTTTTTAGTGGTTCTAAAGATCATTTCGACCCCATACTTGGCCAAAACATTCCGGATGCGATCGGTAATTTAATTAATGAGGGGGAGAGAAATTTATCTACATGGCGACCGTGATTGCTCAGTACTACTGGCTTCTTTTCTGTTTGATGGAGTCTCTTTACTGGCATATCCATTTTTCTTGAAGGCCGACCGTAAGTGTTTCAGTTCATTTCGCAAATAAACGGCCTCGCCGATTTTATTGGCTCTGTCCACCAAGGTTTCAATGCCGCCTTATTTTTGTATAGATAGATGGTTTTTTTCCTTGTGGAGATATTGATCTTTTTCCTGTCTTAAATACCCATTAATCTTTTTAGTGGTTCTAAAGATCATTTCGACCCCATACTTGGCCAAAACATTCCGGATGCGATCGGTAATTTAATTAATGAGGGGGAGAGAAATTTATCTACATGGCGACCGTGATTGCTCAGTACTACTGGCTTCTTTTCTGTTTGATGGAGTCTCTTTACTGGCATATCCATTTTTCTTGAAGGCCGACCGTAAGTGTTTCAGTTCATTTCGCAAATAAACGGCCTCGCCGATTTTATTGGCTCTGTCCACCAAGGTTTCAATGCCGCCTTATTTTTGTATAGATAGATGGTTTTTTTCCTTGTGGAGATATTGTATACCTAATGTATTTCTGTATACCTAATGGTCCATAGTCCTATCCACCCGTTAATTATAGATACATCCCGAAATTTACGTTGACCGTTGGTCTCTTCCTCCATCGTAAACTGTATCTTTGGGTTAATGCCAATGAGATGCACCAAGAAGACACCCAGCTCCTCTCCTCTGTGAGCACATACTAAGCAGCTATCGTCCACTTAACAGTACCAAGTAGCTGGCCTTTCACTGGCAATCTGCAGCGGCCGCTGTTCGAAAACTCGATAAATAAATTGGCAACAGCTGGACGTTGTTTGATGTGCAAGAACCCGGGCTCAATTCCTAGTCGCAGATTTTTTATGAAATAGAGAGGTCTGCTTCGTGGTCCACTCGGCCCTCATGAGGCCAAATGAGAAGGTGCTTGAATAAAGACGCAGCGGCGTCATCATCATCATCATCACCCATGGATGACTGATGATAACGAGAGCAGGCACTGACGACATGCCGGTCACGTGTCCCACCGTCATAGACAGCTCCTCGTAGCGCCCTGTAGGCAGCAGTCGTCCAGTCGGAACATGTCCGACGCCGAATTCGTGACTTTTGTTTACGTCTTACTTGTCTCGTAAATGTATGGCCATACTGTCACATAAATTTACCTTACCGCGTTATGCGCTCATTACACTGTGTCTCAATATTAAGCAACGCCGAAAGCGCTCTTACTGGTATAATAACCATAAGTAGACCTTTCTGGTACGAAATGTAACTTTTCCTCCTCTGACTAACTCTGATTTGCGTCCACAAAAGCACAACTCAGCACTGTCTTTCTCATTAAATAATAAACGTGTGAAAACAGGTCAATATTAACTAGGCCTTTGGATTCTGGAGAGCCCAGAACATCATGTAAGGAAGAGTCGGAGCTTCCTAGTACTTCTTCAAAGATAAGACACAAGAAAAAACATCTCCTGGGGACTCTGAACATCAACACACTTTTGGAAGTTGGAGAACTAAAATACCTAACAGACACACTCAATCAACGCAACATACTTATATTAGCACTTCAAGAAACAAGGTATCTGGATGAAAATGCATTTGAGTCAGATGCATACAGGATCTACAAATGAAAACCAGCCATTAAAAATTCTAATAATACGACTATATTAGGGACCGCATTTATGGCCAAACAGCAACTTACGGAATCAATAACTAATTTTAGCTCCCCCTCAGAACGGATTTCATTTCTGACGTTCAAGTCAGGCAATAAACGTTACACTATTATAAATGTACATGCACCTATCAACCAACATAACAGAACAAATGTTGACAAAGTGGAAGATTTTCGGGAAATGCTAGAACACGAAACATCCATATTACCAAAAGAACATATAATAATTTTAGTCGGTGACTTTAACGCACAAGTTGGCAAAGAAATAAAATTTAAATCAGTAGTTGGAGATTATCCAGCACATGCAAGAACCAACAGAAATGGGGAAAGACTCATAGATTTTTGTAGACAATTTGAACTCAAACTAATGTCGACATGTTCCAGGAAACTTGCAAGAAAGAAAAAAAACGTATCACCTAATCCAAATCAAGGTGAATATCAGTTGGACCATGTGGCAATAACGACTCGCAACTACAAGGAAATCTTGGATGTCAGAGTGAGGAAGGGCCTAAACACAGACTCAGATCATTATCTGACAGAAATAAAGACAATGTTCCAACCAAACAAACCTAAACCAAAACCAAGAAGATTTCCAAGAGTAAACACTAAATATCTCATGAAAAATCAGGACAAATTCTGTGATATACTAAACACAAGAAAAATGGATGATTGGCAAGAAATTAAATAAACCGTGCTAGAGTCAGTCATGGGACAACCACGAAGAATACCAAGACACAGATGCTGGAACGAGCAGTGTGATGGAGCAATTGACAAACGACTAAAGGCGTGGAAGAAATGGAACAGTAATAAGAAACATGAATACTGGGAAGACTTTAAAGAAGAAAGGAAAAAGACAGCAAAAATCATCAGATCAGAGAAAAGAAAATATGACAACGACAGATCTACATCTACATATACATCCATACTCCGCAAGCCACCTGACTGTGTGTGGCGAAGGGTACCTTGAGTACCTCTATCGGTTCTCCCTTCTATTCCAGTCTCGTATTGTTCGTGGAACGAAGGATTGTCGGTAAGCCTCTGTGTGGGCTCTAATCTCTCTGATTTTATCCTCATGGCTGGCTCTGAGCACTATGGGACTTAACATCTGTGGTCATCAGTCCCCTAGAATTTATAACTACTTAAACCTAACTAACCTAAGGACATCACACACATCCATGCCCGAGGCAGGATTCGAACCTGCGACTGTAGCAGTCGCGCGGTTCCGGACTGAGCGCCTTAACCGCGATATCCTCATGGTCTCTTCGCGAGGTATACGTAGGAGGGAGCAATATACTGCTTGAATCGTCGGTGAAGGTATGTTCTCGAAACTTCAACAAAAGCCCGTACCGAGCTACTGAGCGTCTCTCCTGCAGAGTCTTCCGCTGGAGTTTATCTATCATCTCCGTAACGCTTTCGCGATTACTAAATGATCCTGTAACGAAGCGCGCTGCTCTCCCTTGGATCTTCTCTATCTCAACCCTATGTGGTACGGATCTTCTCTATCTCAACCCTATGTGGTACGGATCCCACACTGCTGAGCAGTATTCAAGCAGTGGGCGAACAATCGTACTGTAAGCGACTTCCTTTGTTTTCGGGTTGCATTTCCTTAGGATTCTTCCAACGAATCTCAGTCTGCCATCTGCTTTACCCAAGATTAATTTTATATTGTCATTCCATTTTAAATCACTCCTAATGCGTACTCTCAGATAATTTATGGAATTAACTGCTTCCAGTTGCTGACCTGCTATATTGTAGCTAAATGATAAAGGACCTTTCTTTCTATGCATTCGCAGCACGTTACACTTGTCTACATTTAGGTTCAATTGCCATTCCCTGCACCATGCGTCAATTCGTTGCAGATCCTCCTGCATTTCAGTACAATTTTCCACTGTTACAACCTCTCGATATACCACAGCATCATCCGCAAGAAGCCTCAGTGAACTTCCGGTACCATCCACAAGGTCCTTTATGTATATTGTGAATACCAACGGTCCTACGACACTCCTCTGTGGCACACCTGAAATCACACTCCCCTGTGGCACACCTGAAATCACTCTTACTTCGGAATACTTCTCTCCATTGAGAATAACATGCTGCGTTCTGTTATCTAGGAACTCTTCAAACCAATCACACAATTGGTCTGATAGTCCATATGCTCTTATTTTGTTCATTAAACGACTGTGGGGAACTGTATCGAACGCCTTGCGGAAGTCAAGAAATACGGCATCTATCCGGGAACCTGTGTAAATGGCCCTCTGAGTCTCGTGGACGAATAGCGTGAGCTAGGTTTCACACGATCGTCTTTTTAGAAACCCATGCTGATTCCTACAGAGTAGATTTCTAGTCTCCATAAAAGTCATTATACTCCAACATAATACGTGTTCCAAAATTCTACAACTTATAGACGTTAGAGATATAGTTCTATAGTTCTGTACATCTGTTCGACGTCCCTTCTTGAAAACGGGGATGACCTGTGCCCTTTTCCAATCCTTTCGAACGCTATGCTCTTCTAGAGACCTACGGTACACCGCCGCGAGAAGGGGGCAAGTTCCTTCACGTCCTCTGTGTAAAATCGAACTGGTATCCCATCAGGTCCAGCGGCCTTTCCTAATTTGAGCGATTTAAATTGTTTCTCTGTCCCTCTGTCGTCTATTTCGATATCTACCATTTTGTCATCTGTGCGACAGTCTAGAGAAGGAACTACAGTGCAGTCTTCCAAACAGCTTTGGAAAAAGACATTTAGTATTTCGGCCTTTAGTCTGTCATCCTCTGTTTCAGTACCATTTTGGTCACAGAGTGTCTGGACATTTTGTTTTGATCCACCTACCGCTTTGACATAAGACCAAAATTTCTTAGGATTTTCGGCCAAGTCAGTACATAGAACTTTACTTTCGAATTCATTGAACGCCTCTCGCATAGTCCTCCTCACACGACATTTCGCGTAATTTTTGTTTGTCTGCAAGGCTTTGGCTGTGAAGTTCCCTTTGCTTCCCCAGCAGTTTTCTAACTCGGTTGTTGTACTACCGTGGCTCTTTTCCATCTTGAGATCTTGCTTGGCACATAATCTAACATATATTGTACAATGGTTTTGAACATTGTCCACTGATCCTCAACACTATCTGTACTTGAGACAAAACTTTTGTGTTGAGCCATCAGGTACTCTGAAATCTGCTTTTTGTCACTTTTGCTAAACAGAAAAATCTTCCTACATTTTTTAATATTTCCATTTACGGCTGATTAGAATAAATGGATTCAGACTTTAAAAGGAACAACACTAGAGACTTCTATAAGACTTTCAGAGCAGTTTTAACAGGATTACAGTCATCAAGTTTACATTTTAAAGATAATAATGGAAAAATGGCTTAATCAATAAAGAGAACTGCCAAATTTTAGCTGAATACTTTGAAAATGTATTAAATTGTGAAGAGCCTGATGACAGATTACAATTTAAAAAGCCACAACATGAAAATCCACCATCGGAACCACCGACAACAGAAAAAATTGAAAAGATTATCAAATCATTGAAGAATAACGAAGCACCAGGAGAGGATGGGATATAGCAGAAATGTGGAAACTAGGGGGCTTATCCGCATGGCAGAAAATTCACAAATAATTAAAGACATTTGGACAAAAGAAATCATACCCAGTAACTGGAAACAAGCATTGATCCATCCTCCACATAAAAAAGGAGACAAAACAGACATCAACAAGTACAGGAGCATATCCTTGTTGCCAGTGACATACAAAATACTTTCTAAAGCACTTTTACATAGGATAGAGGAACAAGCAGGACCTAATATAGGAGATTATCAAGCAGGATTTACAAAAGATAGATCATGTGCAGAACAGATCCTTAATTTAAAAGCAATTTTGAGAGTGATAGCCGGCCGGAATGGCCGAGCGGTTCTAGGCGCTACTGTCTGGAACCGCGCGACCGTTACGGTCGCAGGTTCGAATCCTGCCTCGGGCATGGATGGTGTGTGATGTCCTTGGGCTAGTTGGGTTTAAGTAGTTCTAAGTTCTAGGGGACTGATGAACTCAGAAGTTAAGTCCCATAGTGCTCAGAGCCATTTGAACTTTTTTTTTTTTTATTTTGAGAGTGAGAGCTATACAAAATAAAAATACAGTAGTTACTTTCGTAGACTTCAAGAAGGCCTACGACTCTGTGAACAGACAAACACTATTCCAGATACTTTATGAATCAGGCATAGATGAAAACACCAGAAGACTTGTTGAACAATCGCTCACAGATACAACATCAAGAATTAAGTTTCAAGGCGAAATTTCGGAACCATTTAAAATCAAAACAGGCGTTCGACAAGGAGAGAGACTTTCCCAATTCTCTTTAACTTGGTTTTAGATAAAATAGTAAAAACATGGGAAAGCACATTAAAAAACAAAGTCACAAAGGGTATAAACACGGGCCAAGGAAAGAACAAATCTGAAGTGAAATGTTTAGCCTTTGCGGATGATATGGCATTGATAACTGAGAACCGAACAGACGCAACAGTTATGCTTGATCTGTTACACGAGATTGCTGAAAAGCCTGGGCTAAAAATATCCTATAAAACAACCGATTATATAGAACACAAACATAATACAGAAAATTTTATGAAAACAAACTATGGAAAAATTAAAAGAGTTGATAGATTCAAATACCTCGGAGAGTGGATCCAAACCAATGGACTGGATAACACAACAAATAAAGAAAGAATAAAAAAGTTACAATTTGCATATAAATTAACACAAAACTACTACAATAAGAAATCAACATCCATACAAGCGAAGATTAGACATTATAATTCAGTTATTAGCACAGAATCTGCGTTTGGATCAGAGTGCCTAACATTGAATAAGGAACGCGAATTAAGAGAACTAGAAAAAAGAGAGAGAAAAATACTAAGAAAAATTCTAGGTCCTGAGAAAAACAAGGAAAATAGGTGGAGTAAAAGGAGAAATGAAGACTTCTACAAAAACACTGAAAAGATCACAGATACAATGAGGAAGAGGCGGCTAAAATTTTATGGACATTTAAAAAGAATGGAAGACACACAGATTACAAAGAAAATTTTAAATTACGTTAGTAAGCTGAATAAAACTGTAGGATGGATAGAAGCAGTAAAGAAAGAAGCCAACAAAATAGGTGTTACACAAGAAGTAATACGTGACGGGAATCACTTCAGGTTACTGATATAAAACGCAAACTATGAAGAAGATGAGCCAAAACCTCGACCCAAGAGAGTATGGACAGATGAACAGCGACGAGAAGTTGGAGAGAAAATGAAGAAGTACTGGGAAGAACGGAAGAAAAAGAAACACCGTAAGTCTTAAGTTGTACGCTGTCCATAGCTGGCCAAATTCATAAATAAAAAAAATTAACGTTTTTATCTAGGTGTAAACACTGCGTTATACCAACGTCACGTGACAGTTTGGTTCAAATGGTTCAAATGGCTCTGAGCACTATGGACTTAACATCTGTGGTCATCAGTCCCCTGGAACTTAGAACTACTTAAACCTAACTAACCTAAGGACATCACACACATCCACGCCCGAGGCAGGATTCGAACCTGCGACCGTAGCAGTCGCGCGGTTCCGGACTGCGCGCCTAGAACCGCTCGGCCACCGCGGCCGGCGACAGTTTGGGTTTGATGTTGGTGACGTGCGCGGCAACACTGCAGGCGCATTACGTGGTCACTCAACATTTTTGTCACGCTGGTCTTATAGGTACCCGTATGTAGCTACGTGTGTGTTACTAATTGAAAGCAGAGAATCTCCATAGGGAAAAGTGATTGTGCGAAGCATAATATGATAATTTTTATGTACGTTCGGTCTTTCATATCTCATTCATCTGTGAAACGGAAAACTTCGTGACCTGAGGTTTTGTATTTAAAATATCACGTTAAATCACATCACTCGTAATATCGCGTATTCTGTTGGTAATAGACAATGTGCAATGTCAAATAATATACGAGATAAGGAGATTAAAAGTTAGATTTTATCGTGAATAATTTAATCAACAGATACTGCAGTAAAGTGAGTGCTCAGTTCTTGTTTTAAGCGTGATTAATTAAGTGTTTACGTTGTACAATACAACTAAAGCGCTAACCCGTAGCCAAATTTTTTGGGCTCGAAAATAAGGAATATTCGTGTAGTGGTGAGTGTGTTCAGTGATTTAATTCTATTTTTAAGCACTAGACGATTGAAGCAGTTGGCGTGGATGTTACCATAGAGTAGTCAGACAAGGAATGGTGTGTGTGTGCATTTTTGGTTTGAATTCCATTGGGGCGACTGTAGTGGCGAACTGAATGGGGAACTCAGTGAAGCTCCCCGTGGAATTGTAGCCTCTGCAAAAAAGAGAAGAGAATCGTTGAACAGTGGATCTGCGATATGTCCCCTTCAGCCTGAATTGCGTTATGCGAAATTTGAAGAGGGAAAACTTCATGGAAACTAGGTAAATGTAACAAGGAATCAGGGAAAGGGATACACCTCTTCTACTTCTTGATCTACTTTTTTGCCCGCATCTCGTGGTCGTGCGGTAGCGTTCTCGCTTCCCACGCCCGGGTTCCCGGGTTCGATTCCCGGCGGGGTCAGGGATTTTCTCTGCCTCGTGATGGCTGGGTGTTGTGTGCTGTCCTTAGGTTAGTTAGGTTTAAGTAGTTCTAGGGGACTTATGACCACAGCAGTTGAGTCCCATATTGCTCAGAGCCATTTGAACCATTTTTTGATCTACTTTTGAGCTTAAAGTACCCAATAAGTTTTACTTCTTTCCTGAAGTAGGAGGGAAAAAGCTGTACGTTACAGCAGGGTACAGAAGACTTCTAGTAAACAGTAATGTGTTGGTCAGTACCAAAAGGCAGTAGTAAGCAAAAAACATTGCTTCTTGGTAGTAAGTATGTCAGGAGTGTAGACCAGATATCACAGGACACTTTAGCAACAGTGTACCAAGCCATAAGTATTGCAAAACCAAGTGCTAGGCTTAGACAGCTGACAGAGGGAATTTGTGTAAAGATTTTGACAACGAGAATCAAGTTATCACAGTAGTGGAACAAGGGACACGACGACTAAAGAAATACATTCCAGCATTAGGGGCGACTTCGATGAAATAAGAGTAGCAACTGCACACGCACACAAGTGTGTCTTTTGTGGAGGTCCTACAGTGTCATGACCAGTCCTGGCTTAACACTAATGTGAGCCGTGTAAACAATGAATTATGCACACTGCTACTGACTAAAATGATATCTCATACCAGTGCACTGCCTGTTGTCGCAATTGGGAGGTGGAGATAAATTAAACATGGTCTACACACACCTGAAAAATAGAGGGAAAGGTAGACTGGTTGAGCTCCTTGCAGAAGATGCATGGTTTGGGAGGGGAGAGGAAGGCACCACTATTCAATGCAAGATCCCTCCGTTACTGGTGTCAGGTTTAGATTAGAATCAGGATTCCTGTATTATGTTATGAAAGAAGCTGAAATACAAAAGAACGCCGCATAATGTTTAATAATGTACAGAATCCCAAGGTTAGGCGATTGAGTAATAAGGTAGAAGAGCCTTTTGTCTGTTTGGAAAATTTAGAGACCTCTGAAAAGATAGACCCTATCGTAGTACTACATAAACAAAGGCTTGGAGAAGCTAAATATAATACATTACCAATTAGGATCTTACTCGCGTAGAACTAATATGGAAAAAGGAGGTGTTGTTGGATATGTTGAGATAGAACAAAAGTTCAAAGGCATTGAGACAAGTAGATATAAGTGTGTGCTTGCGAGTTAATACTGAAAAATAGTTCATTTTCATGAAACTTCCTGGGAGATTAAAATTGTCTAGTGGATCGAGACTCGAACTTGGGACTCTTGTCATACATGGGCAAGTGTTCTGTCACTTTTTTCCCTATTTTGTTCGTTATTGTTCGTTGCATTTGGTCCGAGCGGACGTAACTTGATACCAGTTCAAGTTGATCGCTGATTCCTTTACTCAGCTTCTTATTGCAAACGGCAGCTGACTGCCTGACCAAACACCCTGAACCACCGCGCCGGCAATGAACTGAGGAACCCAAGGATGATTCACGACCCTTCTTCACAACTGTACCTCCACCAGTACCTCGTCTCCCATCTTCCAAGACTCACAGAACTTCTCCTGCGAGAATCGTTGCACACTCCGCTGCAGAGTGACAATTTAATACTGGAAAAATCTCCCTGGCTGTTGCTAAACCGTGTCTCCTCATTCCATTTTTTCCAGAAGTGCGAGTCCAGCAAGTTTCACAGAACTTCTGTGAAGCTTGGAAAGTAGGGAACGACGTACTGGCGTACGTAAAATCGTCGGGACCTGACGTCAGTCGTGGTTGGCGAGATATCTTGGTACAACACTTGCCCGCGCGAGGTAAAAGTCCCGAGTTCGAGTCTTGGTCCGACATACAGTTTTAATTTTTCATGAAGTGACATACCTGCGCACACTTCACTGCAGAGTGAAAATTTCATTCCAAAAGTCAATAAAATTACCTAAATAATTTTTATGTTTGAGATCGATTTGTTCATTAAGGAATTTAGTTTGGAAGATTTTTGAGTGGGAATGTATTTCTAAGACTTCCAGGATATCCATGATATGTCTCTTTGGTATTCTGTGTAGAGCTTGTAATGTATTTTCGATATATTCTACTTTGTGGTTTCGGTTCTTGAGATGCTGGTGAAAGCATGACTGATTGATGTCGCCATTTCTTGTGTGTTCTTTGAATCCAACGACATTTTGAGCAGTCATTTCACGAAATTTTGTATACACCTGTGTCGGGAAAGATTTTCCATATCGAATTTCCGTTTTTAGATTGTTGTTTGCTCGGAAAGCTAGAGTTTCATGCTTGTTTTGTTTAAGATTTGATTTATTTTACACAATATTTCTCACAAGTTTATCGTCGGAACGTAATTTGCTTCTTGTTTAGTTTTATTTTCACTTATTAGCGTTATGTCTTTGCGAATGGTTTGGATTTTAGGTTTCGTGTGTTTCTCGTGTAGTTTGCGGCCTATATTCGGGTCGAAATTATTTTGTTGGGCTATATATTGGAGCTTGTAAGCTCATTTTGTACTGATTGGTATTGGAGTGGTAGACTGATTATTGCAACGAGCATTCAGTTGAAGTAGGCATATTTTCATGATTTTGGGTGACAAGAACTTCCATTGATTATGCTGTCTATAGTAATTGGTTTTCTGTAAATTTGAAATACATGATGATTGTTATTGTTGCTGATTTTAGGTCAAAAAGTTTATGGATTTATTTGTCCCTGTTTCCAACGAAAATGTTATTTTTGAATGCAATTTTTCGAGTTGTTGGTAAATTATCTGGTCGTGTTCGTCGTTTCCATCTACTAGTACCAACATGTCATCTACGTATGTGTGATAATATAATTTTCTTGATAGTGGAAATCTGGAGTTGGAAAAATTGTCTTTCAGTGTGTTGAAAAATATGTCTGCGATTGAGCCGGCATTATAGTTTCCCATTGTCACTCCAACTGCATGTGTGTAACACTTTTCGCTGAACTCAAAATAATTATGGTTGAGTGTTGGTTTTAGGTGATCTATGATTTCATATGTTCCTACCTAGAAGTTTCTCTATATCTGAGAATTCCTATAATTTCGATTGTTTTCTGTACTGGTAGGTTTGTGTAGAGGTTTGTAATATCAAAGGAAATAAATTTGGCGTTTTCTGATATTTCTGTACCTTTTACCGTATGTGCAAACGTTCTTGATTACTTTGTTTTGTATTTCTTGTTGTACATGTGTAGGTTGGTTGGTAATGTGTTAAGTTTTTAAATTACAAAATAATCGGATGAATTGAAGTTAACTGTTTATGTACCTTTGATGGCTTATGTAGTGTTGATGTACGCGGGTTCATGATGATGGAAACATTCTTTACTTGGTCTGTTATATTAAATTATAATTTTTAATGCATTTCTTTACTTGTGTGACGTACTTGTTAGTGGGGTTGAGTGGCAACTCTGTCATGTTGCTGTCTTTGATAAATGTTCTTACTTTTTAACATATTTTATGTGATTTATAATAACTAAACTGCTACCTTTATTGGATTTTACTGCTATTGCGTTTTGTGCTTGTAATTTCCAATTTATGTCATTGAGAGTATTGCTTTCAGATTCTGTTGGTTTGGTGTATGTTTTTTTGTTAATTTAATTACCTTTCAGTACTCCTTGTAACTTTTGCTGTTAGTTCATTTTGTTTTTTTACTAGAAGTTTTTGTTGTAACTACAAGCTGTTTAATGCGAAGTTTTGGTTCAATGTTGTGCTTGAAGCCTTTGTTACGTAGGTTCATTTCTTCATCTGTAAGTTCGACTTTTGTTCGGTGTTGTTATGCATTTATAGAATTGGAATGGTGAAAGAACTTCTTTAGGTTGCTTCTCTCTGTGTTATTTGGCGTGCATTAGCTTATTACATTTCTTTAAGTTATTTTTATATTATATTATTTATTTATTTATTTTTATTTATTTCTTCTTTTTCTTCTTCGCGGATGGATCACTTAGGACCACGTGTAATCAATGTTTGTTGGCCTTCCTTTTCGCCCAGTATTACTTCATACACAACGAATGTTCTAGTTTTCGTTGCACAGACCACGTATTTATTTATTATAAATTATTTTATATTATTCTTTAAATTATTAAATTTCTTTTCATGTGTTCTATGAATATGTTGACTGGTATGCCATATATATCTGTCTATAAGTTTAGCGGTTACTTAGTCGTAAGTGTGTTACATACAGTTATTGGTTTAATTCTTCTTCATTATGTAACTTGTTCTTGATTTCTTGTTTCATCCTCATTATAGCTCCAATACTCTTGATTTGTGTCACTAAATTGGATCTACCTTTTACCTTGATGCAGATATATGATGGAATAATTTTGTGCTTTAGGCACTGTTTGTCATAGCATATGTTTTCTACTAGTTTAGTCATTTTAATTTTCAAACGTAAGTAACGTAAAATGTTCCCCCTGGCTTCATATTACGTTAGAATCAATTTCTACTTTCCAGCTAGAATCGCAGCACAGACTGCGTCATAATATTACATTTTGGAGTGCATAATTCCAGGAAAGCTGGAAACAGTTTAATTAGTAATCCTCCTTCATTTTACTATAGCTTGTTTCGGCTATAGCGCCATTCTTAAGTGGCCCTGTAGCTCTTACATTTGATGAGTATAATTACCTTCATAAAAGTTGCACAGAAAGGTCAATTTGCCTACAGTTTACATCTACAACTCTCTGGCATATCTATTAAAAGCGGTTCATTGTCTGTTTTAAGTTATTTTCAACGGGAATTGTGGAAAGGTAGCTCAAAAAATAAATTTAGTGAACAGGCGACAATTATTTAATTCAATCTCTCTGTCACCAACTCCGAATAAGGCAACAAATTTTACCAAATTTGGTTCTTGACTGACAGTGAGCCATGACTTTTCCCTTATTCAGAAGGGATGAGTATGATTTAATTTTAAGCGGTTCCATAAGCTAAAAGGGTCTACTAGAACAAACTAGGCCCCACAAAAAAACAAACAAAGACCCATACCGGTAACGTCGATTTGCAGTAGGTCTTTGGAACATAAACTGTGTTTGAGCATTATGAGTTATCTGGAAGTAAACGATTTATTGATAAACAGCCAACACGGATCAGAAAATATCGTTATTGTGAAACACAAATCATTATTTATTCTGACGAAGTAATGAGTGCTTTTGACAGGGAATGTCAAATTGATTCCATATTTTTAGATTTGCAGAGGCTTTTGACGCCGTTCTCACAAGCCACTTCTAATCAAGCTGTGTCTCAGTTGCGCGACTGGATTCGTGATTTCCTTTCAGAAAGATCTCAGTTCATGGTAATTGACGGAAAGTCTTTGAGTAAAACATAAGTAATATCAGGCGTTACCGAAGGAAGTGTTATTGTATCTCTGCTGTAACCTGTAACACCTCCGATTTTTATCCCGACCTCATCTGATCGAATAGCAGCCCAATATTTATTATTAATATGACCGTGTACCTAATGGGGCTGGTAATCGGAAATGACTGCTACGGAAGTTGTTACTTTCCAGTTCGTCCTTCTCAATACTGTAATAATGAAATGTCGGGTAACAAGGAAACACCAACACAGTTTCACTAATTACGAACCTATATTCTTCTCAAAAACACAAAAAAAGGAGACAGCCACTGCCTTCGTCGTACATATCTAATTACGGCTAATCTCAGCACAGGCTTCTTCATTTTCCATTATCGTCACACGCTAATCCATCACTGCATCCAACACTGCAATCCAAGGTGATGCCGGCGCAGTAGACGCGAAACCAAATATCTGCCCTAGAAATGTCACTGATCACTTTCGTAATGATACTTCTTCCACCTTCCCGGTATTATTCTAGTACAAAGGGGTCTAACCACGGCGATGGCGACTCCCTTCTCCGTTGAAGCCTTGTATTTCAACAAAAACCTCCACACACCTCTACCCGCAACATGGCACTGGCTCAACTCCACACTCGCTCTCGCAACACGACACAATCGATTGTTCGCCCTATCGACCTGTGCCGAGTGCAAATTTATAGTAAGGGCCTACAGGCCCCTTACAAACCGATCTACATAAATGGTTTAGGGGACAATTTCAGTAGCACCTTTAGGATGTTTGCAGATGATGCTCTCAGTTACCGCTTTATAAAATCACCTTATGATCAAAACAAAGTATAAAACTATTTAGATAAGGTATCTGTATGGTGTGAAAAGTGGCAACTGAATCTAAATAACGAATAGTGTGAAGACTTCCACATGAGTACCAAAAGGAATCCGCTAAATTTCGGTTACACTAATCTAAAGCCTGTAAATTCAATTAAATACTTAGCGATTACAGTTACAAACAACTTAAGTGCGAAGGATCACATAGATAATGTTGTGGGTAAAGCAAATCAAAGACTAAGATTTATTGGCAGAACATAGAAAATGCAACACCTCAACTAAAGAGCCTTCCTACACTACGTTTGTACCTCCTATTCTGATCTATTACTGCGTGGGGTGGCATCCGCATCAGATAGGATCGACCGGGAACAACGAGAAAGAAGGGTAACTCGGTTTGTATTATGACGAAAACAGGGGACAGAGCGCCACAGACATGGTATGTGAACTGGGTGGGAGTCCTTAAAGAAAGGCATTTTTCGTTACAGCAGGATCTTTTCATGAAATTCCAAACACCAACTTTCTCTACACAGTGCCAAAGTATGTTGTTGGTACCCACGTACATAAGTAGGAGCTCGCACAAAAAGATTTCGTTTTTGCCGCGCTCTTCCAGTGTGGAACGGTAGAGATGTTGATTGAAAGTGGTTCGACGAACCCTCTGCGAGACAGTTATTTGTGAATTGCGGAGTGATCATGTAGATGTAGATGTGAAGGTGGTGGATTCTAGAATAGGATCCATTTGAGCAGCAACAGAATACACAATAAATCACAGTTCGGATTTCAGAAGCGTTGCTCTACTGAGAATGCAATTTACCCTTTCACTCAACAAATTTTGAAAGCATCAAAAAACAAAGTAGCACTGGTTGTTATTTCCTACAGGATTTCTAATGTTTTGTCTCTATGAATCACAATATTCTTCTAGATAAACTAAGGTTTTATCCATTAGTCAACTAATAGGGTAGTTTATGGATTAGCGTGCAGTAAAATTTTGCTTCCCATATTTGGCCGCAACTTTTAAGAATCACGTTATTTCCTTTTACCTCCATACAGGCTCTCTAAAACAGCCTTCCATTGCCAGCTATAGTAGTGAATATGCGTCTAATTGTTTCCTTTCCCCCTGCCTCTGCCCCCCCCCCCCCGGCCCCCGTCGAAAATAATTAGTTAATTAGTTTCCGAGTGTCACGTGGCTGGTTGCTATGGTTTCGTTAGCTACATTCGTGGTGACAGTTGTCATCGTTTTGACTGTAGTTAACGCATCCGCGTGTTATCTCTTGCGCAATTAAAATGTGGTATTTATGACAATTTTACTAAACTGAGTGTATTTTGAATTCACGTCTGCTGAGAATTCAAAACTGAAAACTATATCTGCTGTACGCAGGAAAAACTAGATTCTGCGTAATAATCTTTGGTTGCAATCAGTAAATATCATTCGTTTAATGTATTGAACTTATTTTATTTTTTAAGAAGCACAGTCGTCGAGTTACATAACGACCAGTTTACGAGTAACGTCGGCATTAAGGTTGTAACTTCAACTGAGAATGTCAGACTAGCCCTACAGTTGAGTTATGACATCAGTATGAAAATAAAATATATCAAAAAAACAGTGTGTACATGTTGGAGGATGTGTGTTTAAGAGTTATCAACGGATATGAATAGTTACTGGCTATGTGACAAAATGAGAAACTATTTAGTATTTGGAAAAATACTGACCGCCAGTTTAGATGACAGGTTTGGTAAGTATCTCCGACTACGTAAGAGAAATTTGCATATATCTCTACGATGGCTGTTTGGAAAGGAGTAGAGTGTATTTTTTCTTGTGCCGCTCTCTAAAGCCTTTGGGGATGGTGTAATAAAGGGTTCTATTACATTGGTAGTTAAGACCGTAGCGTTTTGTTTTGTATGTTGGTATTTCGATTATTTATCGATAGTCATTTTTTATTTGTAGATCACTGTTGCTATTTGAGTTTACATGTTGTCGTTCTTTCGTGTGGAGATAGTGAGTGGAGCTGTCGACACAAGAGAATGTTGTGCCGTAGTGCCTAGGGGAGAAAGCGGAACATTTCCGACGTATTCTTCTGTTTGAGTTCAATAGAGGCGTGACATCAGCGAAGGCAGCCAGAAAAATTTGCGCCGTGTGCGGGGATAATATCATTGGACAGAGCAGGCAAGAAAACGCTTTTCTCATTTCAAGGAGGATCGTGTTAACATTAGTGACTCTCCACGTTCAGGGAGATTGGTTGGTTTTGGGGAAGGAGACCAGACAGCGAGGTCATCGGTCTCATCGGATTAGGGAAGGACGGGGAAGAAAGTCGGCGTGCCCTTTGAAAGGAACCATCCCGGCATTTGCCTGGAGCGATTTTAGGGAAATCACGGAAAACCTAAATCAGGATGGCTGGACGCGGGATTGAACCGTCGTCCTCCCGAATGCGAGTCCAGTGTCTAACCACTGCGCGTTCAGGGAGAGCTTCAGAGTTTGATGAAGATCGTTTAGACGGTTTAATCAAGAACGATCTACGTCAGTGCATGCGAGAACTGGAATATGTGATGAAGTGTGAACGTTCCACCATTGTGCGACATTTTCAGGCAATGGGGAAGAATCAGAAGTCGGGTGTATGCTCTAAGCCAATATCACAAAAAGCAGTGGCTGGTCATACGTCCATTTCTGCTTGCTCATCTGCAGCTGGGTCCTGAACAACTCGGCCCACTCCCAACATGTATCATTACTGGTGACGATAAATGGTGTGTTTATGCTAACATAAAGAAAATAAAGGAAAGGATGAGCCAAACGAAGCAGCGACACCCCGTACAAAGACGTGCCCGCATCCACAAAAGGTATTGATGCATCTGGTGGAACAGCGACGGACTGGTGAACTACGAATTACTTCCCCGAGGTGTAACGATCACTGCTGACATTTATTGCCAACAATGGAGACCTCCTGGAAATGCAGTCCAGGAACTACTGCCAGGAAGACTGCGTGAATTGATGCTACTTCACGATAACTCCCTTCCGCATTTTGCTAGACTGACAAAAAACAGCATACAAGAGTTAGGTTGGGATATCATTCCAAACCCACCCGATCTTGCGTCCTAGGATTTTCGCCTTTTCCGCTCTCTCTTGAACAAATTCCAAGGAACGTCCTTTCAGTATGACAATGCGCCCCAAACATGGCTCGAGGATTTCTTCGCCTCAAAACAACGTCATCTCTACAATCGGGGGACTGAAAAGTTACCCCAGCGTTGGCAGACTGTTGTGAATAGTGAAGAAGAATATGTTATTGATGAATAAATTCTCTGTTATGTGTATCCGTTGTGTTTATTAATCTCAAGGAAAAAGGCTACGAACTTCAAAAAAATTTTAACATATTTTTAGCGCCTCGTCCAAATGGCCCATGCACCCAATGCTCCAACTAATGCTGAAATGTTGCACTGTGAGGTAAAAGGAACAAGGCTAGATATTCTAGAGGAGATGCAAATTTTTAAATACTTGCTACCCGATAAAGAAAACCTTCTGGACGATCAGCTGCTGCTGAGAAATAAAAACTTTTTCGAAGGTTTCCAATCTTTGTTACGTTTGGTTTAATTAGTCCCTGTTACATAGACTACCTTATTTCTCTCCTGGTCGCCGCATACCATGTTCAGACAGCTAGCCTCGCGCTTCCCTTTAAATTTAAGTTTGGCCCACTGCTCTTTCACGATAGTTTGGACGCCATTATAGTTGAATTTAACAATTATGCAGCACAGTAAAGCAAAACTTAGCTGCTTTAAATACTTCCCCTTTCAATGATAATGTTAACGTTACACGCGTTTCGCGTTACTTACAATGTTACCTGTGGAAGATTATTCCCGTCAAAGGTACTTTGTAGATTATATGTTAGTACACTTGACCTATGTCGGCCAGTAGATGTTCAGATGTGTGTGAAATCTTACGGGACTTAACTGCTAAGGTCATAAGTCCCTAAGCTTACACACTATTTAACCTAAATTATCCTAAGGACAAACACACACACCCATTCCCGAGGGTGGACTCGAACCTCCGCCGGGACCAGCCGCACAGTCCATGACTGCATCGGTCAGTAGCTCTTAAGCGTGATGACGGAGATGTACCCTCTGCCAGACTTTAATTAATACGCTTCACCTATGTCGGTCAATAGCATAGATGAATTTAACAATTATGCAGAAAAGTAAAGTTGAACTTACCGGCTCTAAATATTTCCCCTTTTACTGATAACAATAACGTTACAAGTGTATCGCGTTACTTAAAATGTTACATATAGAAAATACTTCCCGTTTAACGTACATCGTAGACTATATTTTAGCATACTTGACCTATGTCGGTCAATAGCACGCAAGAGTGATGATGGAGACGTTTTAACGTCCGCTACACTTTAATTAATATGCTTAACCTATGTCGGTCAGTAGTACTTAAGTGTGATGACAGGGGCGTTGTACGCCCAGTTACACCCTAATTAAATTATAGATAACGATTAAGGTTTTAAATAAGTGAGACAAGTAAGGTGCTCGCTATTAGTCATGTACGGTGGGGATATTTTACACGATGACCGTATGTGCATAAAATTGTAAAAGTAATCCTTAAACTTTGTAAGGGTGTTACAAAAAGGTACGGCCAAATTTTCAGGAAACATTCCTCACACACAAATAAAGAAAAGATGTTATGTGGGCATGTGTCCGGAAACGCTTAATTTCCGTGTTAGAGCTCATTTTAGTTTCGTCAGTATGTACTGTACTTCCTCGATTCACCGCCATAATTTCATACGGGATACTCTACATGTGCTGCTAGAACATGTGCCTTCACAAGTACGACACAACATGTGGTTCATACACGATGGAGCTCCTGCACATTTCAGTCGAAGTGTTCGTACGCTTCTCAACAACAGATTCGGTGACCGATGGATTGGTAGAGGCGGACCAATTCCATGGCCTCCACGCTCTCCTGACCTCAACTCTCTTGACTTTCATTTATGGGGGCATTTGAAAGCTCTTGTCTATGCAACCCCGGTACCAAATGTAGAGACTCTTCGTGCTCGTATTGTGGACGGCTCTGATACAATACGCCATTCTCCAGGGCTACATCAGCGCATCAGGGATTCCATACGACGGAGGGTGGATGCATGTATCCTCGCTAACGGAGGACATTTTGAACATTTCCTGTAACAAAGTGTCTGAAGTCACGCTGGTAGGTTCTGTTGCTGTGTGTTTCCATTCCATGATTAATGTGATTGGAAGAGAAGTAATAAAATGAGCTCTAACATGGAAAGTAAGCGTTTCCGGACACATGTCCACATAACATATTTTCTTTCTTTGTGTGTGAGGAATGTTTCCTGAAAGTTTGGCCGTACCTTTTTGTAACACCCTGTATGCCGAACCAAGCAAATTTCCTACCATTTTATACAATTTTCGTATAGTTAATACACATAGGGGCTTCATCTACATAATGCTTAGTTTGCTTACAATTACGGTTATGCAGACAGCCAATGATACACAGCTTTGACTCTCCGTATGCGCACTTGCACGAGTTGCTATGTGCCCAGCGCAATTCCGCGTGCAACAGTCAGTGCCAACGCATTTGCCACCGTGTGGTGAAGTGATGCCGGGGCTGGACTTCAGTTAAGTGGTTTTAATTCGACACGGTACCACGGTGCCATAGGTTTTAATTCTTAATGTTGACTGTGCCTTGCTCTGGCATGTTATAGTAATTTTTGCTTCTGAAGAAGGCTAGATTATCCTAGCCGAAACCTGGGTAAATACCAGAAAATTTTCGCAACTGAGGCGGATTTTTCAATATATTTTCTACGAGCTTATGTACCAGCCTAATGATATTGATACCACTTGTCGTGGAATTCAGAACTTAGAAGATTCTGGTCCAGCATGTGTACCTGTACTTTCAAGTACAAATATTTTCTTTGATTGCGTAGTAGATGAGTACGTAAAGTCTGTGGCGCAGGGCCTGTAATCTGTGGCGGGACTAGTGGCCTGGCTGTAAGAAGAGTGCAGCCGCTGCACTAGGAAAGGGACGGTGGCGGACCCGCCGCCTCGGCCGCCTCTTGCCCCTGAGAAACATCCCCGCAACTGAGTGGAACTGGGGCCATACTGGAGGCAATGAATCGAGACAACATCTCCGCCAGTATGCGCGACTGAACCCAGTACCTGCAAGGCCGAAATTTAGAACTCTACCGATTACACCACCATGGCCACCGCCGGTAGCGGTATCGACAGATACAGGAAAACAGTATGGCTTTATCGTCTTATACACAGCACTGTTTTTCGCACGAGGTTTTTGGGAAAATTCACTTCAAATGGTATAATGTGCTTTCCAGATCATAAGAAGTAAGACGGGAAAATGATTTAATAGCAACAGATGAGATTAAACATATTCCAATGACATTGTAAGCGATTGTGTTTCAACTGTTTACATAAATTTCTACAAAGGTTGTTGAACAATATGAGATTTACTTTTAATAACAAGTAAATCAAGGAAGAAAGCTTGAGCTTTGATAGACGCAACGGTTTCAGTACTCGATTTCACTGTAGAAACAAGAACAGGAATTGAATTCTGAATTTTGTTTGTAAATATTTTACTGCTTTACGAGACGAAGAAATTGCGTAACTAGCACGGAAGAGTAACGATTTACAAAACGATGAAATATCATGAACTTAAAGTGTAAAGGGTAAATAACGAAATATTTTGTGCAGAGTTAACCAGGTTCAAGATTACAGCGTAACACAGAATGTTTACATTTTGGATAGTATCTGTGTGTATGCTGAAGACGAACATGTCAAAAAGAAATTCGTATTTCAAAATTATTTTAGGATTTAAAGGATCAGATTATTTATTTCCTTAGCGTGCGAGACAATTTCATAGTTTCATCGTTATTCGTGCCAACTTTACATAAGGTTTCTTTTTCCGTTTAAGAGTGCTGGTGAATGTGTAGATAGACATTTCTCACTTCTCGATGAAGGTTAGGGTGAATATTCTATGAGCTCTCGTGACTGATTGTCGTGTTCCTTGTGTTTAATGAAAATGACCCGTTGATTTTTACATAAAACTCAGGTTGAGAGCTCTCTGTTCTATTGAATAAGGTCCAATTAAAGTTATTTTGTCTTTAAGCATACGATCATCAATACTGGAACAATTTAAATCCATAATGAAGCCATTTAGGTTTTAGAAACTCATACAACAGAATACACAACACTCGTTTCATTTTTATAAGTATTTCGCATTTGCGTCCATACCTATCTTTCGTTAACTAGTCTGTAAATTATCACTGGTGGACCATGGGTGTGGAACCATCCTCCTACAACAAAAACTTCTGGATAACCATGAATTTTATACCGGCTGTATGCTCTGGAAGAGGGCGGAAAACCTGTGAGGCTATGTTACAAAGATGGCCACTACTTTGGGAACCTGCATCTGAGATGCAGCTCGTAATTTTCAAATAGAAACTTTCAGGTAGAAATTAGTGTCATAACTGAACATTACGTTATAGACAAAACGATAGTTTTTGTTCGCCTTGCGTATCATCTGATTTGTCCTCGGTGAGGAGTTGTAACTTTCGCATTGTAGACCTGTGTTCTAGGGGCACCATCTAGACTAGTAATCAAGACGTCTTTGGCCCTGTGTTGAACCTAGCCATTGCTTAAATATTGAACCAAAATCATCAACAACGGTGGCATAAGACTTCCAACTTATGGTTGTTGTGTAGTACTGAGCTAGTGAGTTTCTGGCCCCAGTTTCCATCGATAGTCATTTTGATCTTTGAGTCGACTTCGATCCTTATTTGTCTTCTACTCATCTTTGGCGGCGCAGATTTAACGGCAGCGCGTGCGCTCTGGCGGGGAGGTGTGTCGGGATCGGCGGTGAGCGACAGTCACGTGGGACTGTGTACGTAGGCAGGACGGCGAGAGGACGAGTCGGACAACGAAGGAGCGGGGCCAGAGGCTACGGCGTGTTGAGTCGTGAGGGCAGGTCCACCGCCCATGGTGATTTGGTTATCCTAGAGGTCGGAAGGACAAGCTCCTTCGAGTCTGTTATAAGTTACGCCGGCCGATTGAACTGGAGTTGCCGAGTTGCTTCGGTGGGTTGCGTGTGGCTTAATTGAATATGCCAGTGTACTAAAAATCCTTTGGAATTGTTTTAGTTGTTTATCACTTACCTCGGTGTCGTGACTATCTTGATGGCGGTTGAGGAAGTGTGGTTACGCCCAACCAACCGACATGAAGCGTGGTTACAGACGTAGCTAGAAGTGCAACGAGTAGTAAATCCGGCTCTGGCGTTTCAAGACACGCCGAGATACGTCCTCTATTCTACCTTGTAGTTCATTTGGTAGTTTGGCGTGTAAATGTGCACCGAGATAATTCTTGTCATCTTAACTTCAGGGCATGATTTTAGCGAACTTATTCATCAAAGTTTAAGGCCTGGCACTGGCGAAGTAACTCACAGAGGCTAATTTGTTTCTCTTCAGTTGTATTGATCACCTTTCTCTAGATAAGATTGTGTAGTTTATGTCTCAGAATATTGTCTGCCGTTGATGTGTGTTGTGTTACAGATAACTGGCAGCGGTCGACGCGAGCATACTGGGAGCAGAGCACCACGGGGGCAGAGAGATATTTAAGGCCCTGTCCTCTCCTTTACATCTTGGGTTATGTTGCCATTGTTGCGTGATTCCATCTTTCCGGTGGAGAATTATAGCATCTGAAGTTCAATTGCAGTGCTAAGTTGAGTACATTTCTACGTCATTTCCTGTCTCGTGGATCTCTCGTACTGATTTGAATCCTTGGTCTGCTCGCGTTTATCACTAATTTACAAGCAATATTTTAGGGGTATTGTCATATGGTCATGTTCTAGTTGTAATCATTCTAAGAATGTTGTTGATTAATCAACTGAGTAAGTAAATTTGAAGATTGGTTTGGTAAAAATTAAAGCACCTCCTTAACTGTTTTAGTCATTTGCATATAGTTTTGTTTAGGAAAGTTGGCTAGCCAAACCTTAAAAGATCAGTGTTCTTACCCTTAATCTGTTCCTCAGCTGATTGGAAGCAATGAGAGTTCCGATGGGAATTGTATGAGCATATTTAGTATTTAAGTAAAGCTTTACTTGAGTATATTTACCTAGTCATATTCAGCTTTCAAGTTTTATGGGTCTTGTTCCGGTTAAAGAAATTTATTTGTTATTTGTCCAAGTGATCTGGCGTTGTAAGGCAGTCTCATGTGTTACTGTGATCGTGATTTTGTAATGCTTTTGATTGTAATAACATATGTAGCAACTACACCGGATTACTACTGTGATTTTGGTGTGTCACTGCCATTACACATTACATTCATACACAATGGTAAGGAGAGATGGGCTACAGACCGCTGCAGCAGCTGTCATGGTGGGAAAGCTGGACTGAGACAGATTAGCGAACAAGTAAAAACAGTAAACAGAAGTTATACTAAACTACTGCCTCTACAAGCATACTAAGACTCTTTACAAATGAAAGTCCAGCTTATACAATAGCAATAAGAGCATCACAGTGTTAACTAATGCACGAGCGGTAGTCAAGGCCGTGACTGGGCTGCGTCTCGGTGACGACTCTGTTGCGACTGAGGCGCGAATGGGCCGTGTGGCTGCCTCCGACTATCCTATATTGCGACAGCAGAGGGCACACATGTTATGGAGCAACGGTAGGCGTGGCTCAGTGGGCGCGCTCCTTTGGGTCCGCCGGATCCCGCACGATCGTTGTCAGCGACTGACGGAAATTTGGGCAGCTGTCACCAGCAGTGTAAGTCAAGTAGTGAGGTACTGCTATATGATACCGTAATAGTGACACACATTACTATGTATCATGTCACCGTATTATTTAGAACTAAATAGCAACAACTTTCTCTAGCGTAAGTTATGAATGGTGTGTCTCTGCCAAGTAACATAATGAAACTTGAACTGTACCTATATACACAGAGCTGCTACAGTGTAGAGGAGAAGATAACTGAAATAAATACTCAACAAGACGAACAGGACTGGCCCTTTTATTGAAGGACGATAATTACACGTAAGTCACCACAATTCATTATGATCCCCTGAACATTACAAAAGGCAGGACATGGTTCTTACTAGGGTGTATAGCTGTGCATGCTCCGCAATGGTCATCCATCGTGGCCACGAGGTTACTGAAGAGTTCTTGTGATAGGGCGTCCCACTCCTCAACCAGCGTGGTTGATAACTCGTGGGTGGTCATTGCCGCATGTGGAAGTGGTGTAGTACTTCTCTATAAACTATCCTGCACATGTCTGATGAGATTTAAGTCAAAGGAATGGCCAATCCATTCAGCGAACATGAACTAATTCCAAGAGCCCCTCCACCTGTGCTGTTCGATGCGATCTTTAGAAATGAAGCCAGAACGGAATTCACACTTGAAAAAATACACGTAGGTGTACAGTGCCACAATATCGTTGACCAGTATGGGTCAGTAAGTTCATGCAACATGATGCCTCCCCACGCCATAACAGCTTCACCATCAAAACGATCATCTTCAGCAATGTTCCCATCTGTCGCCATATGACAGTGTGTCCAGAAGCACCACTCAGACTGAATCTACTATCATCAAAGTAGGGTACACGACTCTACCCCTGCCCTATTCCTCGTTCGTCCACTCCCTGTGCTATTGGCACCACCACCAACTTTGTCGCCGCGGTGCGGCTGTCAACAAAACAGAACGCACTCGTCATCGGGCAAAGAGACCACACCCGCGCAGTCTCCGTGCCACTGTGCAGCGTAGGACCGCGTACCTAGCAGTTCTGTTAAATATGGTTGCAGTTGTTCCCACTGTTTTATACGGGTCTCTCCTTGCCTGTGGCACACACTGGCGGTCATCTGCTACTGTAATTCACCGCACTCAACCGTCTCCTATCTTTCGGGCAGCAGTGCCTGCGCCTCGGAACACACCCCACGCATGTGAAACAATGCTGTGAGCATTACCAAATGCCTGAGCTACATTCGACACTCGTCATCCTTTTTCGACTTCTGACAATTCTCCCCTGCGTGGAGTCATCCAAGTGCTGTAATAAAGAACACAGTGAAGTGCGCCTTAACTGCTCGCTGACTGACCATCTTCCCGTTCTTCCAACTGCCAAGTGCCGCGCTAGCAGCCTCGTTTGGCGTTATTGTCACGCTAACCTCGCGCTATGTGGCGTCCAACTTTCTATGGAGGACTGGGAGTCCTCTGGCAACTTGCTCCAGCACTTTCAGTCATTACCATCGAGTAGTTACTATTTTCTGTTACTTTATGTAGCTAGCCTATAAGTTTTTCAGAACTATGTACTGTATGCTTTAGTTTGGTGCAGTTTTCCTGCCTCTGTTCACAACCCACAAGAGACTAGCAGTCAGTAGCAGGCAGTAGTAGTTGGATAATGGTGCTATGTAGTCGAGGGCTCGTATGAACAATAAGCAAATGTTACGATATATCATAGCATCTGTGATACTCATATGTTTGTAAGCTCTTTGTATGTATCAAAACATGTGGTGCGTGGTAGAAATCTTCTCAGTGACAAATCCCTAAAGTGTTCAGTGAGAACAGTTTACGTGTCCAACAACAAGAATGCAGTGGGAATGCATTTACGTCTGTTGGACGTATGTTATGAAAGCAAACACTCCAAACCGACGTTTCACATGCGACGATAATCTGTAACGCAACCATCTGTGTGTGGCGTGTTTATAATTATGTATTATTTATATTTTTAGGACAATTAATCTGTAAAAAACATGCCACATGTCATAAAGGAAGCGTGTAAACCGTCTGAGGATGAATCACAACGATTCGAAACCGGTAACGGTACCCTTTGAATATAGGAACTGAAAGTAAATTTGTGGCTGGTTGCTCTCCTAACACCATCAACATTTGTCTTCAAACAACAGCCACGGTCTCCATCATGACATCATATGACAAAATTGCAATAAGCAATTAATTTTTGTGCAGTGAGTTATTGCACATGTTGAATAGAAGTGTCGGTTGGTGCTTTCATACTAGTAAACCGACCCAAAATGTAGTTGACTCTCATGCAAGAATTAACGAGGCAAAAGTCTGTGTTGAAATTGCCTACAAGACAAGCACGGCAAGTACGGTAGTCAAGAAATGCAATATGGTTAGCAGTGGTTACATCTTTACATTTGAGACGTGAAGATACTGTACCCTGCCTACAAATTTGTACTGCAGTTAAATAGCAAGTGCGTAATGTTTTTCCATTAGAACTGCAAAAGGGAAGTAACTTTTGACACGGAAACTTGTTGTTTTTTAGTTTAGAATAATATAACGACATGATATACAATATTGTGTTATAGTAATACTTGAAAGCATATCGTTTTCTTTCTTCCATAGTTACCTCACTCCTTAACTTTTACACACCAGTGTAACCCTCTACTTCAGTCATTAAAGACAATGTTCAAAAAATTTATAAAAGCTCATTCCTGCAGGAAGAAATGAGGTGTCTACAAACATTAATAACAAAATTATTTGATGTAGAACATTGTTTGAATAAGGTAGAATACCAGTACATATTGAATAGTTGTCAAAAGATAATCCTTGGTTTCATATTCAAGATCTAAAAAGATAATCTAAATTAAATTATAATCTTCATCAGATTGTAATGGCAAAAAAACGACATAATAAGCAAAATGTAGCGTAGTTATGTTACAGCCTCTTCCAGTAGTACTCGAAGGTCGGTTTCAGGGAAGTCGGTAAGGCGATGCGATAATACAATAGGCCCTATCATCCACTTGCCTATCACGCCACGTGACACATTTACAGAAAATCTTCGCGAAATGTTTCTCCCCCACTGCGTGAGGGTTTCGTGGGCAGTTGTTAGCGACGTCACCCGGATGCATTCCATGTAAGTATTTAAACATTGTATACGCCGGGAGAAACTCAGGTCTCACATAAATAACGTCTTCTGCTTCATGCAAACTTCATTCATTTGCACGTTAACATTAAATATTTACACTGGGTGCTGAATCAGTCTCAGCGAAAGCGCGAGTAAACGCTTCGATAACGACAGAAGCTGCATACTCGGCAGATGTACTATGCAGTACATCATCCTGGCATTGTGGCTTGAACTCAAATCTCAACCCACTTTGCCCTTTTTAAACCGCCAGTATTGCTGAGGCTCTCCGATATTGAGATTGCACCCTACCTTTCCACGTAATGGGTAAACCCTGCCTGTACATCAGGAAGGAGGGCATTGGACCACGATAGTCTGCGCAGCTTTTTGAACCATATTGTGTAGTGGTGTAGTGGGCATCACATCTGCCTAGTCCACGCTTGTCCGAGCTATTCTGGAGTATTGCTGTGCGGTATGGGATCCGCATCAGATGGCACTGTCGGATGACGTCTGAAAAGTACAAAAAAGGGCAGCTCGTTTTGTATTATCGCGAAGTAGGGGAGATAGTGCCACAGACATGATACGTGAATTGGAGTGGAAATCATTAAAATGGAGGCGTTTTTCGTTGCGACTGGATCTTCTCATGAAATTTCAATCAGCAGTTCTCTCCTCGATTGCGAAAACATTCTGTTGGCACCCACCTACATTGGGAGAAATGATCATCACGATAAAATAAGAGAAATCAGGGCTCGCACAGAAAAATTTAAGTGCTCATGTTTCCCGTGCGCCGTTCGAGAGTGGAACGGTACAGAGACAGCTTGAAGGCGGTTCATTGAACCCTCTGCCAGGCACTTTATTGTGAATAGCAGAATAATCACGTAGATGTGGATGTAGATGTAATCGAGAAACGAGGGCTCAAGCCCTAAGCTTAGCATAAATTTTAATTCATTACTTCAGCTTCTATCGTCAAAGATATAGATTCAGTACGTCTAAAGCAGGCTTGTGCAAACTGTGCCCCTGGGGCGCTAGCGCCCGCGATCGCCCGCGGCCAGCGCCCAGGGCGAATTCGTGTATGTTGCTGCAGTGGCCGAGCCGCGCCGCTTAGCTGGCCGTGCGGACCGCCCGAACGCCAGCCGGTAGATATATTAGTTCGCCCGTTTTCCCTTCGGGCAGAGGACGTCTCACAAGTGTTTCAACTAGAGCTGATTGACCTACAGTGCCATATCCGCCTGAAGGACCGCTTCCTTATGTGTAAAACTTTGGATGACTTTTGCAGCTGTCGTCCACGAGAGAAATATCCTCTTTTGCACAAGCACGCGGTCAAAGTTTTCTCAATGTTTGGTTCCACGTATATTTGTGACCGCTTTTCCTCTCTCTTAAAGCTTGCTAAAACTGAGAACCGTTCATTCCTTGGCGATAAAAACTTCCTGGCAGACCAAATTCTTTGAGGTTAGCAGTCTCACGGAATATTGTACCAAGCCTAGACAAAATCGTTTCCTCGAAAAATAAAAACGTGTAAAATGTTAATTGTCTTCTTTAACAATGTTGACTGTAAGAATTAAAGAGATTTATAACCTTATTTCTATTTTAATAAGTTTTCAAACTTGGTCAGTTAAAATTATTACGTACAAAACAGCAAACTAAGGATCCGATTTCTAAACTCTGAAAAGGGATACAAAAAATTGTAGCACGAAGTATAACAAAAAATACTTACTAGTAACTACTAACAGTAAGAATGAGACTCTATATTCCGTACATAAAATTATTTCTAAAATAGAATATTTTCTTTACGTTAGATCTGGCCGCGGGACAGTCCAGCTCAGAGCAGTGCTGTGCGGTCTCTCTCTCTCTCTCTCTCTCTCTCTCTCTCTCTCTCTCGCTCCTATGCCGACACTAGCGACACACGGTCGCGGACGGGGCGCTGAACTACACTGTCTTGCGATATAATAACGAGTAAACACCGTTGGGTTTGGTACTATAGGGTTAGGAAACTGTTTACCATATCTATAAGCAGTAGTAGCCATTTCACCACAGACCCCTTACACACATACCATATAATCGTACTCATTGTTCGTAAATACCTGCGGCACACTTAAACGGTACAGTGGAATTGGTCAACAAATCACAATCTTACTTGCATAATTCAATCACGTAACCTCAGGCACAGTTTCACAACTTGTACTTGTTAAATGAAAACTTGTTACTGCAACGAACTGTATGTAACAACAAAACTTGCACGCATATGAAAAATTTTAATCGAATCGGTCTGCACCACCGCCTCACTGTTTACTGCTGCTTCTGTAACACGCTGTATTGCTTTCACTGACCTATGGGGTGCCTTTATGTGGTGCGAATCTATCCAGCTGTGAGAGATCTCGCAGGCGATACCCGGTCTGATGGGAGAGAGAGAGTCCACAATCTGCCGCGCCGGTTTTAGACAGGCCTGGTGTGCTTGTTCGGCGTCTTTGGGCACTGAAGAGAAGTAAATGTCTTGATGTTGGGTTCCAGCGCGTGGATTATCTTGTTCGTAGTGGCAATGAATATCCCCGCCCCCTCCCTCCAGAGCCGTGAAATAGCATTATGGGCGACACACAATTTCCGTCTTTGAACAGAAGCTGCCAGGCCACTGATGTCCCAGTAACCTGCCCCTGAATTCCTTTATCCAGACGCGACTGCTATGCATTTCGAACACCTTTCGTCGAGCACGCAGAAGACGCAGTCAGTCACCATGCAAAAGACCTTTGTCCATCGCGAGCCCTGCAGGCACACGAATTTATTATTTTTCAATGTGAAATATAATTTTCTCCAGTGACGTACACCCTCCCCTTTACTCGGCAGTTGGGACATCTGTGCTTTTCTTCGTCCTTTATTAATATCATTCTCCGTATTCAGACAGCTCGATTGAGATATTTATTCAGCCGGCAGAATAACATTCCGGACATCGCGAAGAGAGTAGATAGGAAGAAACGTAGATGAAATTTTGTTGTGTCAACTGGAAATAACGCAGATGGATGCATGCCAGATTCTATTAACCATTTCCACCATATTTTAAGTTCCTGAATGTGTTATTTTTATACTAGGGCGTACTGGGAAAATGGAAACCAAATGATTTTAGTCTATTTAGATAGTTCTTCTTTCATGTACGTAATTAAATTTATTCTTCTGCATTCGTTGCTTTTCTACCTGTTACTGATTAGGAACTCTCCAGCAAGAACGCTCCCTTATCAGGAAGGGAAGTTACACATGTAAAACTCTGAAGATTAAACAGCGTTTTTTTTAACATCTGCAAAAATCGTGTCTAAGTGTTGACTACATAGTTTAGTGTGTAGAATGCCACATTGATGTAAGTTTTTTCTGGTGTCGAAGACACTGTCTCACAAGAGTGTATTTGTTATAAAGGAAAGTAAGAGTTTGACGTCTCGTCTATGTAGTAGACAGTATTCTAGCACAGATGAACAATGCTAGAGAATGAAGTCGGTCCTCAAACAAAAGTAAGACCGAGGAAATTTTAGGAGTTGGAAGTGGCAGGGGGTTGAGAGAGCGTCAATACTTACAGATCTTATTGTAATTTTAATGACGCAATACTTAAATCATAGTGCCAAGCATAGAAAATAACTTGCGCTCAAATTCTGTTAACACCAGTTGCCAGAAATCATAAACCACGTATTGTTTTACAAATGGAGACCGGCTATGGCGAGATTTTGATAAATACAGCGAATGTATCCTAACACTAAAATGTGTACACGGAATAAATCAGTAACCATATAACTAATTAACATACAATTCTAAAGAACAGTAATAAATTGAGGCTGCTATGTCTAATCTCAGGAATACTATTTCTAAACTGAACAGCTATGTTATAGAAATGCCCCAAATCCTTAGTTCTGTAGTTCAAATTTACCTTCGGAAAACTAATAATCTCATGTAGTGCAGACAACGCTCCAAGCATACTATAACTGCAGAAACACTCGATTGCAGACATAATATAAAAAGTCCAGTTATCTAACATAAGCTTAGCAGTGATGTAATAACCCTCCCAAGGGAGATGCCTCATCATACATCACTCCAGGACATAAAGTGCGTTTCAAAACAGCACCAATTGAAATTGCAATGGAACTGCCCATAAGACAACCGTACACATAACAACACTGAAAGATACACTTTCTGGGATATCCTTAAAGAGGACCACTGCCCAAATACACAACAGATGTCGTGGTGGGACACCAGTGGGATATCCTTCCCTCCTTGTGCTGCCGTGCACGGACCCACACCACACAGTCCAGTTTTCACGCAAATCACAGCATCAGGCGCCTTCCATCCGTCTGGCTCAGGAGCAGATCTCAACGTGTTGACAAGTAATCGCGTCCAGCTGCTGGATCACGCCCAAGCTCCACGACAATCTGCCCCACTCCAGGCTACGCAACATGCAGCTCCATCCCCACTGTGCAACCGCCGTGACTGCTTTCCATGGTCACTTCCTTCTTCACCGGCTCACCACCGACTAACGTCCTCCAGCTGCTCCTCTACTATTTGACTGGGCCTCCTTACGGGATACACAGCACCACGGAAAGCTCCTTCTGTCCGCAATACAACTCCGAGCAGTTGCGCCTTGCCGCCACTGGAATGAAATCCAACAAAAGTCCCTGCCTGACATTCACGGGCCCATCCAGCTCGCCTGCTGGACAGTCCAGCTGCTTAGCCCAAGAAGTGCCCAGCTAGACCCCAGGTGGCATTGTCAGCAGGCCCCAATGCTCTCGCAGCACCCTCTACGTGACTCCAGAGCCATATATCATTTGGCACGACCAGCAAGAGTACAGGAATTTGAAAGTGTCGCAATTTATGGCACAAAGCCGTTCAGGTAATTGACTGCACAACTCTTCTTATTCAAGAACAGAGCTGTAGCCACACATTAAAAAAAATTCTACATCTCTCACTTCCCCAATATGATAAGACAGTTAGACTTGAGGACTACGGATTCTCTGAGAAAAGAAAATGTTACTGATTACAACATGCTGGAGCGGGTGAAATCATGAAGTGTGTGTAATGTACGCTACATTATTTATATCACACCGATTAAGAGTCGTCGCCATGTGAACGATTTTGATCACTACATGTTCTCTACACAGCTTGTACCTTTGCTATGTGATATACATCGCACAGATTTTATTTGCCACCTGAAGTGTTTAAAAGGGATCACCTCATTTCTAAATATGAGGCCTGCTTTAAGCACTGTGACGGGAATGCACGATGCTAGAGTGATCGAACACCATCGATTAAGATGTATTGTAATGAGTGTATAGCTGAAAATATCAATAATAATAATAATAATAATAATAATTGTTCTGTAGTGAAGTAAGGTGCTATTATTTTTTTAATGAGCTACTTCTTTCCTTCATGGTTTCTATGATAATGAGCGTAGATAGTTTACATTTAAGATACGGCATACACGGATGTTGCTTGTACAACTGAGACATTCTCAGCAAGCAGTGAATCGCTGAAGATTTTCAAGAATGTGTAGTGTGCTACAACATGGAAGAGTTCGAAGTACTTAACACATTTCTATCATGGGATTCACTGGGATGAACCTGGTATATCCTATAAAGATGTGGTGATGTCACTTCGATTATTCGACCAACGTCCACGTCAAGGGGAAGGAGAAGATCTCATGGTTGCTTCGAATCATCAAGTTTTCTGCTGTTGAAGACCTGAAATTCCACTGGTATCCTGCTCGCCATCGACTCAAGAGGAAGGAGAAGAAGAAGAAGAAGAAGAAGAAGAAGATGTGTGAAAATAGTCTTTCTGTTGTATCTGCTAACGATAATGTGAAATTACTTTGAGAAATAAATGAATTTTTACCTTACAGTATGCATATGATTTCTCTTCACCTTGTTCCCACTTTCATAGCATACAGTTTTGTCAAGATAATTTGTCTGTGATAATTTTTTAGACTTTTTGCTATATGTCTTTGGGGGCTTACGCTGTCGTGTGTTTCTTGCTCCTATAAGCCAATTCGTGCTGCATGATCGACGTAATTCACTGCAACCATTCTATATATTTTGCAGTCTATCATCTTAAATTTCACCTCCTTAATAACACTCATCTCCAGAAAAGCTAATGTATCGTGTACATCCTTTCTATACACATACATAATGCAACAGGGAATAGATTTTTGTAATTAACAACAACAACAACAACAACAAAGACGTATGGTATCGAATTTTTCGTTTATTCAGTTCCTGAGTTTACAGTTCAGATCTTGATATCACAATTTAGGTCCTGAGGTACTATTCCGGTCTTGAGGTACTGTTCACTTCTGGAGGTACAATATAGTTCTTGAGGTGCAATTTGACTTTGCTATTGAAATGCAGAGATACTTTTAACGTGCATTCTGCGATAGTAACAGTGGTTAAGAATATTCTCTTGCATTTTTCCCCAGTAGAAATGGATGGGAATGTTTTCAGTTTTCACAGATCCAATAACAAAGACTTTTAAATTGATTCTGGTAGACTAAGCTACGTTGGTATATACACTTTAAAGGCAGGCTGACCTGGATGTCTAGCGGCAAGTGAAAGTTTAAAGGCTTTTCTATTTACTAGACACACCTAATGCATATATATGCATGTAGTAAATAGAATTTTTCGCCTTGTAATAATATTGGGTTTCGGATGCACTGTATATAAAATATCTGTCATAAAAGCACAGCCATCGAGCTGTATTTGGTTAAATGTTACGCATCACAGCGCCAATGTTAGGAAAAGAAATATTTTTGTAATGTGTGTCTACACAAAGACGCGAGTCCCAGCATTAACTGCAACAAATGAACACTATGAACCGCCGAGCGCAGATAAGCAAATAATTGCCGCAGCGCTGGATCCTAAAAAGATACGAAACATATGAATCATAATAATTTTGTCTTTTGTTATGAACAGTTCTACAGACTAGGTTACCTTTTACTGTTTTCGATGACGACGTGTTAAGAAGTGCAGTGTAGCATAGCTACATGTTTTATATAATATTTGTGCACCAGTAATGTAAATTTTCGAACGAACGCTTCGATAAACAGTGCGATCCCATTAAATATTCACGCGCACGCAAGGAGAATTAATTTTCCGAAAATATTGGATATACAAGAAAGCACATTGTCGTAGCACGGAATGTGCGTAGGAAGTGCAAAATGTAAGTTTTATATTCCATGGTTATTTGTTCATGCTTAGTGGTATGGATTATTTCAGAGTATACTGATGTGCTATAATGAAATCCCTTTTTTTATTCTTTTCTTTGAGTAACCTCAGTGTTTTTCCGTTGTATGCAAACTATGTTACAGGGCAGCTCTACAGCGGTATCTCGGTTGTATTCGGGAGGCTAATAATATGTTCAATCGCAGCTTTCATAACCATTACCGTAACCAACTTTTCTTCATCCATTTCCCTTTCAATATTCAGCTAGGTCCCTTAGGCATTTGTATCTAAAAATCAGATTGCGTGAAGGCAATCCGGGTTAAATGTCAGGTTCAAACCACCTTCACGTAACCAAACACCATTCCTCCAGGATACAATCGAGAACCGACGCAACGCAGTTCACAAAATCTGCTCTCTCTCTCCAACCTGCACCAGAATCGGTAAAGAAATTACCGTGAGTGCAAGATCTAGTATAATTATTATCGTCATACCACATTACATAAACTTATAAAATATATTCATTATATTATACTAGATATGGCGCCCGAATGAAAATTAATCTGTTTTCTTTTTGGGTCATTCCACGTCAAGTCACCCAGGCCTTGACGCCAACCATGTCAGATTTTGATGAAACTTGGTACAATTACTTCTTTTATCATCCTGAAAGCACTTATAAAATTTTTTTGCTCTATTTCTTACAGTTTTTTTTATAAATTTTTAAAGTTTTTAGATTTGGCGTTGTTTCAGCAGTCGGAAATCGTAACTTAAACGTGTCCTCACAACTAAAAAAATTTGTATGTTAAAGAATACTCAAGATATCAGTATGAAATTTTGGAATAAGTTTGTGTATTATATCTAAATGTTAAAAAAATTACCATAAAGATATATTAAAATCCTCCAAATGAAAAAAAATTACAAGTAGTTGTTGGTTTTTTTTGTTTAGTTTTACAAAAACTGCAATATCTAGAGTCTCAGACCTGATAGAAAGCTCAAATTTGTTTTAAAATACTCTTAATTGTATAGGCTATTAGATAAAAGAAAAATTATGTTGGCTTTTTAACCTGTTCAATTGTTATCTAATTTTTTAAATAATATTAATTATATTTTAAAAACAAAAAGTACCAAGTGACTTAGACACCAAAAATAAGTTTTTGTCTTCTTGGAGTAACAATGTATGTTTGGATTTTGTTTTGTTATTCCTGTGTTTTGAAGTAAAAATTATTACAGTCTTAAATAGTGCTTGGATAGTATTTTATTAAGTTTATTCGAACTTTCAGTAAGTTCTGTTACTTAGTTTACAGAGATTTTTTTCCAATATCCTATAAAAGTAACCAAAACAGTAATCAGACCAAAAGTGAAATCAGTATGTCAGATATTCAAACCTGTAGCGTAGGGTTATTTAAAAAATCTGACTGTTTCCAAACAACCTACACACCTTCAAAAAAGTTACAACCGGTACCTGAATTGAGTGAGGAAGAAAAAAATTTGATCCACTTACGATCTGGAATTAATCTGTGTGAATTTAAGAATATATGTTCACACTACAGCTACTACTTTTTAAATGTTTTTGAAAAGTATCAAACAACATGTGTAGACCCACTAAAAAAAACACAAAAAGCCCATCAAAAGTCGTTGAGAAGTGTAGGCTTGGATCTTTCTAAACAATTACTGACAAAAAATAGTAGCATAAAACCTGGACAAAAGCTTTGCTCAACATGCCGTAACTTTTGTGAGGAAAAATTAAGAGTTGAAGTCAATGAAAGTGAAACAGATGATGAAGTCATGGTTGAATTAGAATCATTGGAATCCAGAAATGAATCCCTCGTACAAACAAACATTGCTCTTGATAATTTAGGTTTAACACGGATAAAGCTTCATGGCTTGTCAGAACAAAGTAAAGGGTCTTATTTTAAAAGGAAGGTTAGTAGTATTGAAAAGACTGCATAAAAGGTGGTTTCAAAAGCATTAAAATATGATGCACCAAGTTCTGATGATGACAAAGAAGATACAAGTGTGGTTGAGAAAGCAAAGGATTTTGATGTAATGATTTCTCTTATGAAAGAGAAGATGTCATCTGTTGGAGGTCTAGAAAAATCCAGATTCTGACCTTGACTCCAGATTCTTGGAGTCGAAATAAAGTGATGAAAGAATTTAATGTAAGTGAGTACATGGTGCGACAAGCTAGAAAGCTAAAATCTGAAAAGGGTGTTTTGGAAACTCCTGGTCCAAAAAAAGGTAAAACTCTTTCTGAAAATACAGTAAGACTTGTAACAGATTTTTATGAAAAGGTTGAAAGTTCCAGAGTGCTACCTGGAACAAAAGACAAAGTAAGTGTTCAAAAAAATGTGTACATGCAAAAAAGACTCATTTTGTGTAACTTGAGAGAACTCTATTATTCTTTCAAATGGGATAATCCCGAGGTAGAAGTAGGATTTTCAAAATTTTGTTTCTTGAGACCTAAATGGTGTATCCTTGCTGGTGCTGCAGGCACATACACTGTATGTGTACGCAGTATCCACCAGAATGTTAAACTATTATTGGATGCTGTGAAAATTGAAGAATCTTATAAAGACCTAATTAAGATGCTTGTGTGCAACACAGAAAACCGAAACTGCATGCTACATCATTGCGACAGCTGTCCTGCAAATGCTGCACTAACTGAGTACTTAACTGAAAAACTAAGTGAAGATTATGATTTAGAAGAAGAAATTGTAATCAGTCAGTGGGTTAACACAGACAGGGCAGAAATGATCAAACAGTTTATCAGTATTGAAGACTACATTTCTTTATTGGTTATGTCATTGGAAAAGCTCACCCCGCACTCGTTTATAGCAAAATCCCAATCAGCAGCCTTTAAAAGATTGAAAGAAGACCCATCACCCAAAACAGCAATTATTGTGATGGATTTCAGTGAAAATTATTCCTTTGTTATACAAAATGAGATCCAAAGTTACCACTGGAATAGAGGTGGTTGTACTCTACACCCAGTTGGAGTTTTCCTAGGAAATGAGGAAAACAATGTTTTTGTTTCCAACCACTGTTTTATTAGTGATGACCAAGAACATGACACTGGTTTTGTTAACGTTGTACAAAAAGAAATTACAAAGTGGCTGTCATTACATCATACTGACATTGACTCAGTTCACTACTTTACAGATGGTTGTGCTGGGCAGTACAAAAATAGAAACAATTTTAAAAATTTGACTGAACACTTGAGAGACTTTAATTTGAAGGCCCAACACTCTTATTTTGCAACAAGTCATGGGAAGTCAATTTGTGATGGCCTAGGAGGAACTATTAAAATAATTTTAAGGAAAGCCAGTCTACAGCTTTCAGATGAAGGACAAATAATGACACCAATCGATGTGTACAAGTTTTGTGAAAAAAAATATTGAAAACATTCATTTTCACTTTATTGACAAAAAAGAAGCTGATTTGCTACAGTTAAAACCAGAAACACGTTTTTTCAGCAACCCCAACCATTCCTGGAACAAGAAGTTTTCATAACTTCAAACCACTTCCAACAAACAACCATGAAATTAGAAGGACTACAGATAGTGTAAAACCCTCCTTAGTCTTTTCTTTCCATTCTTCTTCTGATTGGGTTCGTGTTGAACCATGCAAATCATGATGGTAACTGGTACTTTGGACAGGTAAAAACAATATTCAATGATGAAGAAGATACAGAAATTCTATTTCTACATCCTTCAGGACCAGCTGCATCATTTTATTGGCCTGAAAGAGAAGATTCTTGCATAGTGCCTTTGGAGCACATAGTCTGTGTAGTAGACGCACCTCAATCAAGCGGCACTGGAAGAATGTATTACTTCAAAAAAGACTGTATCAAAAGAACTGAAAGCTCTTGAATGAAGTGGAAAAACAGTTTGAATCAGCATTAATGTTTATTAAAAAGACAAAATTACTCAAAAAATTCAATGTTTCAAGCAATCAGTTGGGTTATACATAAGTATTGTAAGAACACTATCTTTGTACATAATTCTAATGTAATCTACTATAATTAATAAACATGTTAAAAAGCCATCACTATTTTTGTTTTGTCAAGTAGCCTATATGTTTAAGAGTAAATTAAAACAAATTTGAGCATTCTATCAGGTCTGAGACTCTAGATATTGCAATTCTTATAAAACAAAACATCCGTTTAAAAAAAAGAAAAAAATACATATATATATATTTTTCATAGAAAATATTAATATATTTTAATAGTATCATTTTTATCTGCAAATGTGTATAATAAATAAACTTGCTGCAAAAATTCATGATGTTATCTAAAAGAGTTTTTAAGATAAGCAATTTTAAAGTTTTGAATACAAATTAAATTTACCATTTTCAAAGGTTCGGAAAACACAAAACATAAAAACTTTAAAAATTTATAAAAAAAAACTATAAGAGATACAGCAAAAAAAAATTTGCAGGTGTTGTCAGGATGGTATTAGAACCATTTGAGCCAAATTTCATGAAAATCTAAGGAGGTGGGTGTAAAATTTATTTTTTATTGGGTGATTTGATATGGAATGACCCTTTTGTGTTTCATGCAACCATCTGGTGAAGATTTGGTAGCACATCCGAGAAAAAAAAACAGCAAAAAAAAAGACGTATTTACGGAAAACGCAGTTCAAATCCGCGTCTGAAGGCAATAGCAGCGCGCAAGACAGCGGATGTGAGTACGACTTTCAAATACATGTGATGTCTTGCGTGTAGAGTATTCACTCGGCTACCGGGAATTCGCTCTCTACCTATCAGTTCTACTCCTATCGCAATCTTATTCCAAAAAAAACCGCTTCTTTTGTATTTAGAAACGCATTTCTATTATTATTTCGCTTCAATAGTTTGAAATTGTACTGCTGAGTTTGTCGTTGTTGTTATCTTTAGGAAGGCAAAATGGATGCTATCCGTGTCAATTTCAGCGCTGTTTAACTAACCTTCGTTTATTTTATTCATCCGGTTTCCATATTTGCATTTAAGCCTGTCAGTATTTCAACTGCTAAATACGTGTGGTCAACATCTGATAATCAAGACGCGAAAGCATTGGCGCGCCTAACAAGTGACTATCGTAATTCTAAAATATCTTCTTTGGCCCGAGTCGTTAGAATTCCGCTTAACATAAGATGGCTGATGAAAATCAGAGGCAGCTTTGATCGCGAACGGGTGTTAATAGACCCGAATCCCGAGCTGAAGGATTACGTGATGACGAAATGATGCGCGATGTACCGGCGCAACAGTCCGCGTCACAGTCGCGTCACATCGCTATCCGATGTAATGCAAATGTTCGCCGGTATGAAAACTACTCTAGAAACAAAAATTTATACCCTGTCATGTGATTTCGGAACTCAAATAGGTAATCTGGCAAGTAAAAGTGACAATCTTGAAACTCACATGGGTAATCTAGCAAATAAAAGTGACAATCTTGAAACCAAAATTGGTACCTTGAAACATACCTTCGGAAGCCAGATAAATAATGCTGCCACGAACATGACAAATCTTGAAACTGGTATCCGTGAGACAGAACAAAGATTAGACTCTCACATAAATACCATTACAGTCAGCGTGAGTGATTTGCAAATCCAGATAGCTGATGTGGATGCCAAGTTGCAAGAACAAAATAGTACAGTTGGCAATAAACTGAACAGTCTTGAATCGCGAGTAGAGGATACTCAAGTGCGTATGGGTAATATAAAGTCTGCTATCAGTAATATACAAAGCCAAATTAAAAATGCAAATGATAACATGGAAGAAAAAATTCAAACTGTTGTCACTGAGAACCGTTGGCAAGAAGTTCTCAGGCATGCAAGCACAGGTCGAAGTATGTAAATCTACCTCGGACGACTCCTTGAAACACTGTAGTGAAGTGTCAAGGAAAGTAAACCGACAGAAGGCGTAAATAATATAGGGGAACGAGTTGAAAATATTCCCAAAGTCTGTCAGATGTCCAAATTAGCAAAAAGATAAATGAAGTCACTGCAGGTATATGTTCCGCAATTAATAGAGAATTTGAGGAATGTATCGACTCAATAGAACACTACATAGAGAAGAAAGTACAATCTGAACTTACAGACACCGTTAAATCTGCCACTGTTGAGATTTTAACCTCTCCTGGAACATCCGGTGACAATCTGTCCAGTGAACTTGGAGAAATTAGGAGAACCTTTAGTCATGATCTTCCTGATTCCAAGCAAAAATTAACTAACGATATTGATCAGTTAAAGGGACAAGTAAATGAATTGCAGACAGATAATCAAGGTGACTATCTGCATTCCTTACCGCCTGAACAAGATTATCGGTATTATCCAGACTATCAGGTACAACTATCCCCACCAGCAAGTTGTACACGTGACAAAATTTTAACATCACGTGGTCACAATGATCAGATGTCGTTAGTCGAATTAATGAGGGATGAAATTGTTTTAAAACATAGAGTTTCCCAGCCGTTCATACCGGAAAAGTGGAACATTCACCTCATGGTTTTTCTGAAGTTGTTCTCGGGTGCTTTTCCTGAGACTGGAAATTACAAACAACGTATTCAGTTCACGTTTGGATATGTCCAAGGAGAAGGGGCAATCTGGGGTACAGACATCATAGATAAATGACATCCATATGCCCATTTCGAGAGACGCTTTCTGAATAAGTTTTGGAGCTCTGGTATCCAGAAAAGGCTCCGAAAGGAGATGTATAATTCCGAACCCTTTAACACAAAAGAAGGAGGTCTTAGCCGTTACTTTGAAAAGTATTTACGCAAATTCAATATTTTTATATGCCCATCTCCACGAAAGATGTCATTAGGATTTTAAAATCTAAACTTCCCGTGTCCATCAGAGAAAAACTGGTTAATGGAAATGAGGACGACCAAGAGGTTTTTCTCTCAGTGCGTGATAGCCTAGACATCATACATGAGGACGTGCGTGCGAGTGCGCGGAACAATCATAATAATGGACCGCTCGCTCCGCAACAGCACGCTGCAGTCGGTAGCAATGGAATGTCATACCAATCTAACACCAATCAGCCTAACGTGCTGCAGTGTAATAATAACAACAACTTTAATCGCCGTAACGGGAAGCCACGGAATAAATATCAGAACCAAAACAGATATAATCCCATTTACCAGACTACGTAGCAACAGTATGGCAATTCACCATTAAATTATAACGGTGATTACCAGTACAACAATAACAGAAAGCGTAATGGAAATCACAATGGGTGAAGGCGAGGGAATCACTATAACGGACAACAACAGTTTAAACAGCAATATAACTGTACTCCATCACCACAAATGAATTCTTTTGTCCACCCACCGAATACGACACTTCCTCAGCAATCACATCAACAGTTCAGAAACAATGCGAAAAACAATCCCCAAATTCTTTTCAGAACACAGAAAGCCAGAATAATCCGAGAAACCCAACTATCTTTTACACGCAGGCAAATCAAGTACCAAACATCGTGTCAAATGAAACGCCTTTAAATGAATCACAATTTGTGTGAAATACTAAAGCCAATTTTCAACCGAATATGCCACAGAATCCTGCTCAGGTGAAAGTAAATGAAAGTTCACCTGCACCTAACACGGAAAACTAGTAACAGCTTCTTCATGACTTCTCGGAGAACCTGTCGAACAAACGGGGGCAACTTCATTAAGCGATACATCAATGTAATTAGGTACGAAGACGACTGTGACTTACGAGACGACCTGTTGAACGAAAATGACACATGTAACAACGAAGACCTGTGGGGAAACCAAGTCCGGGCATCAACTGTTATTCACATTTCCGACATACCTATTATTACTATTTTTGATGCAGGTGCGAACATAAATGCTTTATCTATATGCGTATATAAGAAAGTGTGTTCTGTTACTAAAATTCCTTCACTCCCCTTTCAAGGATGTACTGTATCCGGAGCTGTGGGCTCCCTGGTACAGAAAGTCAGCATACAAATACAAACACGGACAGTATACAGTGTACATTCTTAGTGGTTAAGAACTTGTCCGTTCCATGTTTGTGCGGAATGGAGTTTCTAAGTAAAAATCGTGTCATTATCGATCTCGATGAAGGTAAGTGTACATTAAGACTCAGCGATCGAAATTTGGTCATACATTTGATGAGGACAAAAGTCAGAATATTCAGCCTTGAACGCAAAGTAAAGGTACGCAGGCTATCTTACAGGCAACAGTATTACAGTAAGTTTAACGAGTCAGGTGACGTCGACAATGACCCTGACCTGTTGCCAACTGCGGATGAATTACGTATGAAAGCCTCTGAAACAGACAGACTAAACGACCGACAAAAACATGAACTTCATAACTTGTTAGCAAAATTCGTCAATATCTTTTCCAGGAAACCAGGCATCATAGCTAACTATGAATTCGACATGAAAGTGTAGCTCCACGATACCTTTTGTAAAACGATCTATTCTGTTCTTCAGGCCCATAAGGGAGCAGTTAAACTAGAAATACGTAAGATGCCAAGGTGGAAAATCATAGAAACTTCCGACTCTCCATATAGTAGTCCCTTATAGCCTATTTTCAAGCAGGATGGAAGCGTTAGACTTGTGTTAGACGCAAGAAACATCAGTAAGATCATCATATCAGTTTGTACACGACCTGAAGCCCTAGAGGAACAATTACAAAAATTCCATGGTGGGAAATTCCTGTCTTCACTTGATCTCCAAAGCAGCTGTTGGCAGGTAAAACTGTCATCATCATCCAGGATGTACACAGCATTCATCTTTGCTGGTCGCTCTTATCATTTTCGAGTAGTACCGTTTGGTCTTGACATTAGTTTTGGTGTTTTTGTTGCAGCACTTGATCATGTGCTAGGTCCGGAGTTACTTGATTAAACAACTGTCTACGTTGATGACTTACTTAAAGCAACAGTTTACTGAGAGAAACATTTGTCCCTAATACAAAAGATTTTTCAAATATTTTCTGACTTCGGGGTTACAGCTAACTTACAAAAGTCGAAATTTGCCAAAAGAGAAGTGAAGTTTTTAGGACATTTAATTTCTTCTGAAGGCACCTCTCCTGATCCCAGCAAGTTAACAGCTATAAGAAATTTTCCTGTAACTTGCACCAAAGGGTAATTAAAAGGTTTCATCGGATTAACTTCATTCCTTCGTCGTTTCATTCCAGACCAGTCAATGAACAGTCCATCGTTGTTGAATTTACTCAAGAAAAACGTCCATTGGATGTGGACTTCAGAATGTCAGAATGCGTTTAAAGAAGCTCTTGTAACATGTAACATCTTAAGTCATCCGAACATGAGTTTAGACTTATGTATTTCTTACGATGCATCATTTCAGGCATTAGGTTCCTGTTTCTTTCAAATAGACAAAACCGGTGACAAAGATGAAATAAAAATAATCAGTTTCGCCAGTCGAGTCCTAACTGAGTGTCAGAGATCGTACTCGGTAACTGAATTAGAAGGATTAGTGGTTGTGTGGGCTTTTCGCCCTTTTAATTTCCTTAGTCATGGGCATAAAATCAAAGTATACTCAGATCATCAAGCGCTGAGCTTTCTAGTCTCCTGCAAACTTTATCATTCTAGGCTTACTCAAGGGAGCCAGTTTTTACAAGAGTACCATTTTTAAATTATTTACATAAAGGGCAAGAATAACATTATTGCTGATGCATTGTCACGTATGCCGGATGATTGCCGGAGTCTACTGAATTAATAGAACAGATTTCTAATCATAAGATACTTCTCATGAAAGATCATCTGCATCGGAGTTACTTTCTTCATCTTTGCTGTCAAATGAACACTCTACAAGACATCGATTGGTAAAAAACCAAGCAACTTCTTCAAAACAATCTTGATCACTCACTGCCAAAATTCTATAAACTACACAATGGAGTTTTGTCTCACCGAACTTCTCTTTTAATAGGGAGATGGTGTGTCTGTATTCCTGAAGATTATGTTGAACATCTCATCTGGTATACTCACCTCTCCTGGGATCATTATGGTCCGCAGAAATGTAAATGTAAAATTTCAGCTTATTGTTACGTACCCAATCTTCACAAGAAAGTTCACAAACTATTAAGAAATTGTTCCATTTGTCAAAAGGCGAAACCTTTTAACCTATCAAATGCCTTACCCTTAAACCCAATACGTACTGAAAGACCACACCAAATGGCCAGTTTAGATTATGCAGCTCACCTTCCTCAGAGAAGCGGAGGTGTGAAGAATCTGGTCGCTTTGTTAGAACTTTTTACCAAGCATGTAAGACTCTATGCTATGAAGTCATCTAACGTATTTCCACTGATCAGACGAATTGAAAAGGACTATTCTCCCCGCTTTGGACAGCCTGAAGCCATATTATCTGTTGTTGTTGTTGTTGTTGTCTTCAGTCCTGAGACTGGTTCGATGCAGCTCTCCATGCTACCCTATCCTGAGCAAGCTTCTTCACGTCCCAGTACCTACTGCCACCTACATGCTTCTGAGTCTGTTTAGTGTATTCATCCCTTGGTCTCCCTCCACAATTTTTACCCTCCACGCTGCCCTCCAATACTAAATTGGTGATTCCTTGATGCCTCAGAATATGTCCTACCAACCTACCACTTCTTCTAGTCAAGTTGTGCCACAAATTTCTCTTCAATTCAATTCAACACCTCCTCGTTAGTTATATGATCTACCCCTCTAATCTTCAGCATTCTTCTGTAGCACCACATTTCGAAAGCTTCTATTCTCTTCTTGTCTAAACTATTTATCGTCCACGTTTCACTTCCATACATGGCTAAACTCCATAGAAATACTTTCAGACACGACTTCCTCACACTTAAATCTATACTCGATGTTAATAAATTTCTCTTCTTCAGAAACGCTTTCGTTGCCATTGCCAGTCTACAGTTTATATCCTCTCTACTTCGACTATCATCAGTTATTTTGCTCCCCAAATGGCAAAACTCATTTACTATTTTAAGCGTCTCATTTCCTATTCTAATTCCCGCAGCATCACTCGATTTAATTCGACTACATTCGATTATCCTCGCTTTTCTTTTGTTGCTGTTCATCTTATATCCTCCGTTCTAAGACACTGTCCATTCCGTTCAGCTGCCCTTCCAGGTCCATTGCTGTCTCTGACAGAATTACAGGGCTATTACAAATGATTGAAGCGATTTCATAAATTCACTGTAGCTCCATTCATTGACATATGGTCACGACACACTACAGATACGTAGAAAAACTCATAAAGTTTTGTTCGGCTGAAGCCGCACTTCAGGTTTCTGCCGCCAGAGCGCTCGAGAGCGCAGTGAGGCAAAATGGCGACAGGAGCCGAGATAGCGTATGTCGTGCTTGAAATGCACTCACATCAGTCAGTCATAACAGTGCAACGACACTTCAGGACGAAGTTCAACAAAGATCCACCAACTGCTAACTCCATTCGGCGATGGTATGCGCAGTTTAAAGCTTCTGTATGCCTCTGTAAGGGGAAATCAACGGGTCGGCCTGCAGTGAGCGAAGAAACTGTTGAACGCGTGCGGGCAAGTTTCACGCGTGGCCCGCGGAAGTCGACGAATAAAGTAAGCAGGGAGCTAAACGTACCACAGCCGACGGTTTGGAAAATCTTACGGAAAAGGCTACAGCAGAAGCCTTACCGTTTACAATTGCTACAAGCCCTGACACCCGATGACAAAGTCAAACGCTTTGAATTTTCGGCGCGGTTGCAACAGTTCATGGAAGAGGATGCGTTCAGTGCGAAACTTGTTTTCACTGATGAAGCAACATTTTTTCTTAATGGTGAAGTGAACAGACACAATGTGCGAATCTGGGCGGTAGAGAATCCTCACGCATTCGTGCAGCAAATTCGCAATTCACCAAAAGTTAACGTGTTTTGTGCAATCTCACGGTTTCAAGTTTACGGCCCCTTTTTCTTCTGCGAAAAACAGGACACGTGTATCTGGACATGCTGGAAAACTGGCTCATGCCACAACTGGAGACCGACAGCGCCGACTTCATCTTTCAACAGGATGGTGCTCCACTGAACTTCCATCATGATGTTCGGCATTTCTTAAACAGGAGATTGGAAAACCGATGGATCGGTCGTGGTGGAGATCATGATCAGCAATTCATGTCATGGCCTCCACGCTCTCCCGACTTAACCCCATGCGATTTCTTTCTGTGGGGTTATGCAAAAGATTCAGTGTTTAAACCTCCTCTACCAAGAAACGTGCCAGAACTGCGAGCTCGCATCAACGATGCTTTCGAACTCATTGATGGGGACATGCTGCGCCGAGTGTGGGATGAACTTGATTATCGGCTTGATGTCTGCCGAATCACTAAAGGGGCACATATCGAACATTTGTGAATGCCTAAAAAAACTTTTTGAGTTTTTGTATGTGTGTGCAAAGCATTGTGAAAATATCTCAAATAATAAAGTTATTGTAGAGCTGTGAAATCGCTTCAATCATTTGTAATAACCCTGTACAATGTCATCGGCGAACCTCAAAGTTTTTATTTCTTATCCATGGATTTCTATCCCTACTCCGAATTTTTCTTTTATTTCCTTTTTTGCTTGCTCAATATAGAGATTGAATAACATCGGGAATAGGCTACAACCATGTCTCACTCCCATCCCAATTACTGTTCCCTTTCATGCCGCTCGACTCTTATAACTGCCATCTGGTTTCTGTACAAATTGTAAATAGCCTTTCGCCCCCTGTATTTTACCCCTGCCACCTTCAGAATTTGAAAGAGGGTATTCCAGTCGACATTGTCAAAAGCTTTCTCTAAGTCAACAAATGCTAGATACGTAGGTTTGCCTTTCCTTAATCTATTTTCTAAGATAAGCCGTAGGGCCAGTACTGCCTCATGTGTTCCAACATTTCTACGGATTCCAAAGTGATCTTCCCCGAGATCGGCTTCTACCAGTTTTTCCATTCGTATGTAAAGAATTCGTGTTAGTATTCTGCAGCCATGGCTTATTAAACTGATAGTAATTTTCACACCTGTCAACACCTGCTTTCTTTGGGATTGGGATTATTATATTCTTCTTGAAGTCTGAGGGTATTTCGCCCGTCTCATACATCTTGCTCAACAGATGGTAGAGTTTTGTCAGGACTGGCTCTCCCAAGGCTGTCAGTATTTCTAATGGAATGTTGTCTATTCCCGGGGCCTTGTTTCGACTTAGGTCTTTCAGTGCTCTGTCAAACTCTTCACGCACTATCATATCACCTATTTCATCTCAGTCTTCCATTTCTATAATATTGTCCTCAAGAACATCGCCTTTGTATAGACCCTCTATATACTCCTTCCACCTTTCTGCTTTCCCTTCTTTGCTTAGAACTGGGCTTCCTTCTGAGCTCCTGATATTCATGCAAGTGGTTCTCTTTTCCCCAAAGGTCTCTTTAATTTTCCTGTAGGCAGTATCTATCTTACCCCTAGTGATATGCGCGTCTACATCCTTACATTTGTCCTCTAGCCATCCCTGCTTAGCTATTTTGCACTTCCTGTCGATCTCATTTTTAAGACTTTTGTATTCCTTTCTGCGTGCTTCATTTACTGCATTTTTGTATCTTCCCCTTTCATCAATTAAATTCATTATCTCTTCTGTTACCCAAGGATTTCTAGCAGCCCTCGTCTTTTTACCTACTTTATCCTCTGCTGCCTTCACTACTTCATCCCTCAAAGCTACCCATTCTTCTTCTACTGTATTTCTTTCCCCCATTCTAGTCAATCGTTCCCTAATGCTCTCCCTGAAGCTCTCTACAACCTCTGGTTCTTTCAGTTTATCCACGTCCCATCTCCTCAAATTCCCACCTTTTTGCACTCCTTCAGCTTTAATCTACAGTTCATAACCAATAAATTGTGGTAAGAGTCCATATCTACCTCTGGAAATGTCATACAATTTAAAACCTGGTGTCTGAATCTCTGTCTTACCGTTATATAATCTATGTGAGACCTTCCAGTGTCTCCAGGCTTCTTCCATAAATACAACCTTCTTTTATGATTCTTCAACCAAGTGTTAGCTATGATTAAGTTATGCTCTGTGCAAAATTCTACCAGGCGGCTTCCTCCTTCGTTCCTTAGCCGCATTCCATATTCACCTATATATATAAATTGTCATACTATCTGCAAAGTAGAAGCATACACAAGACGATACACAGGATTCGTATGCAGTCAACATGCATCAACGAGAAAATTTAATCCTGTGAGCATCTGAAATGAAATGCATTTATCAGTTGGAGAGCAAGGTTTGTCTTAGATGTAAGTTAGTTTTAAGTTGATTGAGCCATGGACGGATGCAGCCAAAGAGATGACAAAATAAGTAATAATAGTACGGACATGCTAAGTGCCACCTGATACAACTGGTAAGAATAGCAAAGCTCTCTCCTCAAAAATCTAATAAATTAAATTGATCGTTCGGAGCAGAGTGATCGCTCATATATGGAAATTGGTTATAGGTGCCTACTTTAATGAGGTTAATGTTATTTTATGAATAAGGCGTGTTTGACGACAATTCCTACAAGACCGCCTGTGAAACGCAGCAAATAACGGTAGCAACTTAGCAAGTAAGATTCAAGTAAGCCAATAACAGTCCAGGTAAGAGGAAAGAACTGCTCAACTTAATTAGGTGGTACTCGACGGCTTTTTGTCACCTCAGTGTAAATGTGGAAAAAGTAAGTTACGCGAAATGTGATGGAAAAATTTAATGTTCGAAAGCAGTGTTAGAGGTGTGATACTTGACACAGTCATGTCGAATAAATAACTAAACGTAACAATGCATAGTGATATGAAATTGAAGGAACACGTAGGATCGGTTGTAAGGTAGGTGAATGGTCTATTGGGAGAATTCTAGGAGAGTGTAGCTCATCTAAAGGGAGACAGCATACAGAACACTTGTGCGATCCGTTATTAATTGAGCGTTGGGATCCCTACCAGGTCGGCGTACCGCAAAGGAAGATATCGAAGCATTTTAAAGGTATACTGCTTGTTACTTTTATTACCAGTACTTTCGACCAACGCCCGAGTGTTACGGAAATCCCCAGAGGGAAGATGGCGTCCTCTTCGCTAAACAATATTAAGAAATAACCGGCGTTTGCGACACTGCAGAACGATTGTACTGTCATTTACATAGATTTCGCGTAAGGATCTCGAAGATAGGACAAATCGGGATTCGCACGGAAGTATGTAAACAGTCGTTTCTCCCTCAGTCCATTTGAGAATGGATCACGAAAGGGACTGACTAGCAGTGGTATAAGGTATCCTCTGCGATGCCGTGTGTGGAGTACGTGTGTAGATGACGTTGTAGAAGAAGTTATGGATTGGAAACTCGAGTTTGGGAATGTAAGATGGCCCAGAGTTGACGCCGTACACACGACACTCGTCCACAACTGAGGCTCTGCCAGGCTGTTGGCGGGATGGAGAGGCGAGGTCAGTCGCCGGGATCCACGGCAGGCCGTCGCCTGACCGCGCCGCCCTCCACACACATCCTGTGGCGGCGCCTCTGCTGCGTCTGGGCGGGAAGCGTGCCGCGGTAGCACGCAACCACCGCGCGCCCCTCCTCTGGACACGCGTGTTTTAGGAGTTCACTCACCTCCACCGCCACGTTTCCTCCCGTGTTAGAGAAAGAGGAAAGGAATAAATCTCTCGTGCTCTTTCGCATTTTACACATCTCTCGCTTCGTAGCTCGGGCCACGTGTTCTGTGCGAAGAATGCAGACTCAAATGGTTGCAAAAGCTTTCGAGGCTAAGAACTTTGTATCCCTTGATTTTTACGTTCACGCCTGTCATTTTGCTTAACTTATCTGTTAAAGCTATTCCGAAACGGAAAAATACACTACTGGCCATTAAAATTGCTACACCAAGAAGAAATCCAGATGATAAACGGGTATCCATTGGACAAATACATTATACTAGAACTGACATATGAATACATTTTCACGCAGTTTGGGTGCATAGCTCCTGAGAAATCAGTACAATAACGGCCTTGATACGCCCGGGCATTGAGTCAAACAGGGCTTGGATGGCGTGTACAGGTACAGCTGCCCATGCAGCTTCAACACGATACCACAGTTCATCAAGAGTAGTGACTGGCGTATTGTGACGAGCCAGTTGCTCGGCCACCATTGACCAGACGTTTTCAATTGGCGAGCGATCTGGAGAAAGTGCCGGCTAGGGCAGCAGTCGAACATTTTCTATAGCCAGAAAGGCCGATACAGGACCTCCAACACGCGGTCGTGCATTATCCTGCTGAAATGTAGGGTTTCGCAATGGTTCAAATGGCTCTGAGCACTATGGGACTTATCTGCTGTGGTCATCAGTCCCCTAGGACTTAGAACTACTAAAACCTAACTAACCTAAGGACATCACACACATCCATGCCCGAGGCAGGATTCGAACCTGCGACCGTAGCAGTCGCGCGGTTCCGGACTGAGCACCTAGAACCGCTAGACCACCGCAGCCGGCAGGGTTTCGCAGGGATCGAATGAAGGGTGGAGCCACGTGTTTTAACACATCTGAAATCTAACGTCCACTGTTCAGAGTGCCGTCAATGCGAACATGAGGTGACCGAGACATGTAACCAGTGGCACCCCATACCACCACGCCGAGTGATACGTCAAAATGGCGATGACGAATACACGCTTCCAAAGTGCGTTCACCGCGTTGTCGCCAAACACGGGTGCGACCATCATGATGCTGTAAACATAAACTGGATTTATCCGAAAAAATTACGTTTTGCCATTCGTGCACCCAGGTTCGTCGTTGAGTACACCATCGCAGGCGCTCCTGTTTGAGATGCAGCGTCAAGGGTAACCGCAGCCGTGGTCTCCGAGCTGCTAGTCCATGCTGTTGCAAACGTCGTCGAACTATTCGTACAGATGGTTGTTGTCTTGCAAACGTCCCCATCTGTTGACTCAGGGGTCGAGACGTGGCTGCACGATCCGTTACAGCCATGGGGATAAGATGTCTGTCATCCTCGACTGCTAGTGATACGAGGCCGTTGGGATCAAGCATGGCATTCCGTATTACCCTCCTGAACCCACCGATTCCATATTCTGCTAACAGTCATTGGATCTCGACCAACGCGAGCGGAAATGTCGCGATACGATAAATCGAAATCGCGATACGCTGCAATCCGGCCTTTATCAAAGTCGGGAACGTGATCTGCATCTACATCTACATCTACATCCATACTCCGCAAGCCACCTGACGGTGTGTGGCGGAGGGTACCTTGAGTACCTCTATCTGTTCTCTCTTCTATTCCAGTCTCGTATTGTTCGTGGAAAGAAGGATTGTCGGTATGCCTCTATGTGGGCTCTAATCTCTCTGATTTTATCCTCATGGTCTCTTCGCGAGGTATACGTAGGAGGGAGCAATATACTGCTTGACTCCTCGGTGAAGGTATGTTCTCGAAACTTCAACAAAAGCCCGTACCGAGCTACTGAGCGTCTCCCCTGCAGAGTCTTCCACTGGCGATTACCTGTCATCTCCGTAACTCTTTCGCGATTACTAAATGTAACGAAGCGCGCTGTTCTCCGTTGGATCTTCTCTATCTCTACTATCAATCCTATCTGGTATGGATCCCACACTGCTGAGCAGTATTCAAGCAGTGGGTGAACAAGCGTACTGTAACCTACTTCCTTTGTTTTCGGATTGCATTTCCTTAGAATTCTTCCAATGAATCTTAGTCTGGCATCTGCTTTACCGACGATCAGCTTTATATGATCATTCCACTTTAAATCACTCCTAATGCGTACTCCCAGATAATTTATGGAATTAACTGCTTCCAGTTGCTGACCTGCTATATTGTAGCTAAATGATAAGGGATCTTCCTTCTATGTATTCGCAGCACATTACACTTGTCTACATTGAGATTCAATTGCCATTCCCTGCACCATGCGTCAATTCGCTGCAGATCCTCCTGCATTTCAGTACAATTTTCCATTGTTACAACCTCTCCATATATACTACAGCATCATCCGCAAAAAGCCTCAGTGAACTTCCGATGTCATCCACAAGGTTATTTACGTATATTGTGAATAGCAACGGTCCTACGACAGTCCCCTGCGGCACACCTGAAATCACTCTCACTTCGGAAGACTTCTCTCCATTGAGAATGACATGCTGCGTTCTGTTATCTAGGAACTCGGCAATCCAATCACACAATTGGTCTCATAGTCCATATGCTCTTACTTTGTTCATTAAACGACTGTGGGGAGCTGTATCGAACGCCTTGCGGAAGTCAAGGAACACGGCATCTACCTGGGAACCCGTGTCTATGGCCCTCTGAGTCTCGTGGACGAATAGCGCGAGCTGGGTTTCACATGACCGTCTTTTTCGAAACCCATGCTGATTCCTACAGAGTAGATTTCTAGTCTCCAGAAAAGTCATTATACTCGAACATAATACGTGTTCCAAAATTCTACAACTGATCGATGTTAGAGATATAGGTTTATAGTTCTGCACATCTGTTCGACGTCCCTTCTTGAAAACGGGGATGACCTGTGCCTTTTTTCAATCCTTTGGAACGCTACGGTACACCGCTGCAAGAAGGGAGGAAAGTTCCTTCGCGTACTCTGTGTAAAATCGTACTGGTATCCCATCAGGTCCAGCGGCCTTTCCTCTTTTGAGTGATTTTCATTGTTTCTCTATCCCTCTGTCGTCTATTTCGATATCTACCATTTTGTCATCTGTGCGACAATCTAGAGAAGGAACTACAGTGCAATCTTCCTCTGTGAAACAGCTTTGGAAAAAGACATGTTATGTTTGCTGTGAAGTTCCCTTTGCTTCCGCCTTTAGTCTGTCATCCTCTGTTTCAGTACCATTTTGGTCACAGAGTGTCTGGACATTTTCTTTTGATCCACCTACCGCTTTCACATAAGACCAAAATTTCTTAGGATTTTCTGCCAAGTCAGTACATAGAACTTTACTTTCGAATTCATTGAACGCCTCTCGCATGGCCCTCCTCACATTACATTTCGCTTCGCGTAATTTTTGTTTATCTGCAAGGCGTTGGCTATGTTTATGTTTGCTGTGAAGTTCCCTTTGCTTCCGCAGCAGCTTTCTAACTCGGTTGTTGTACGCATTTCTCCTACTTACACGAGGCATCACAACAACGTTTCACCGGGCAACGCCGGTCAACTGCTGTTTGTGTATGAGAAATCGGTTGGAAACTTTCCTCATGTTAGCACGTTGTAGGTATCGCCACAAGCGCCAACCTTGTGTGAATGCTCTGAAAAGCTAATCATTTGCATATCACAGCATCTTCTTCCTGTCGGTTAAATTTCGCGTCTTTAGCACGTCAACTTCGTGGTGTAGCAATGTTAATGGCCAGTAGGGTATGCAAATTCCAAAGGCAACACTGTTATGTTAACTTTATTCTTGAATACTTGTAGCTAATGTCTAGAACTAACATTTGAGGATCTGGAGACTGACAGCAATAGCATCTACACCAAAGCAAACCTACTTGATTACTTTACAGTGGTTGACAGGTGATTCGTAGAACCACTTTAAGACAATTTTGCTACCTTTCCGCGCTCGAATCGCATGTTGCGTAAGTCAACACCTAACTAATTTCGAGAGAGAGCTCTGATTTCTCTAACGAGGGTCATTTCCCTCTTTTAGAAGGGAGTCAACAAAATATTTGGGCATTCGAACGAGAAGGTTGGTGATTTCCTCGTATGAAATGAAATGTCGTGTGGCTAGGGCCTCCCGTCGGGTAGACCGTTCGCCTGGTGCAGGTCTTTCGATTTGACGCCACTTCGGCGACCTGCGCGTCGATGGGGATGAAATGATGATGATTAGGACAACACAACACCCAGTCCCTGAGCAGAGAAAATCTCCGACCCAGCCGGGAATCGAACCCGGGCCCTTAGGTTTCCTCGTAAAGATCAAGCCTTTGTTTTAATTGTTGTCACCCCAACTCGCTTATTATATCGGCGACATTCTCTTCCCCGTTTCTCGATAGTACAGAAGGAAACTATAATTCTTTGAATTATCTCGAGGTACTGTCTAACTTATTTGTTATGGAACCCATACCAAGCAGCAGTACACCAGTTAAATCCTTTAAATTTGTCTCATTTAAAGGGATAAGTATTAGGTGCAATGAGGAAGATTTGTTTGGGATGACATTATAGATTTAAAATTTCGTTAATGTAAGGTAACGCCTAAGTGGTAGTTGCGTACTTCTGGACATTAAAGGGAGAGCACTATAAAACGATAAAAAGAAGCTCTGGAAATTTGAGTGGAGTCTCGGGGTTAAAGCACTAGTAACGAGTAAAAGGTCTTAACCTTTACCGATGAATCGCAAAATTGAAAACATCGAGGAATGAGTAGAAGAAGAGACTCATGCCTTAATGACATCTTAATCAAAGTGGCTTTGGAAAGATGTGACAATTCTTTGTGCTGCTAAAGCCAACTGGCAATGTCCTTAAAGACTGATTTCCCGTGAAATATTTCTTTTAATGTCTGCTCCACAAATTTACAAATATAATGGCCTGATTATGGTCTTCAGTCCGAAGACTGGGTTGATGCAGCTTTCCATAGTGTTATATACTGTGCTGCAGTTAAACGAGCTTAGTGTACTCAAGTCTTGGTCTCCCTCTACTACTCGCACTTAGTTCAGTTACCAAACTGACCATTCGTGAATTTTTCAGGAAGGGCCTCGTGAATCGATCTCTCGTTTTAACAATGTTGCGTCGTTTTCTAAACCATGCGGAGTCTCTCGCATCCGGATTTCCATCTCCTTCTGTCTTATCAGTCCACTTCTTGCATGCCTCTGTCGTGCATCGCACACCTCACTCAAAAATGGTTCAAATGGCTCTGAGCACTATGGGACTTAACATCTGTGGTCATCAGTCCCCTAGAACCTAGACGTACTTAAACCTAACTAACCTAAGGACATCACACACATCCATGCCCGAGGCAGGATTCGAACCTGCGACCGTAGCTGTCGTGCGGTCCCGGACTGAGCACCTGAACCGCTAGACCACCGCGGCCGGCGCACACCTCACTCCATCGCTCCAATGGGGCCAGTGTTCCTCTTTTACTGTGTCGTGAACATTTCCATTGCCTTATTTTCGAAGGTCGCATTTCCTTAGGCAGTCTTCTAAGATTTCCATTCCATGTCAGGCGTTTGTTTCCAGTTGTGTCTACAATATCCTTGGTAACACACCTTTTCTCGTAGCGTTATATTTCTCACTTTGTCTCTTCTCGTTACTTGATAACTTCGTCTCCAAAACTACTTTTCCACTGATATTTATTGATTCTCATTGACCCTGGTGACTTAACTCATTTCCGCACCATACAGCGCAATGCTCTCAACTATCGTATATCATCCCTTTCAAAATTTTTTACTGAGTTTCGTTTCAAATTATGAAGCGTAGCTGCTTACTCATTCCAACCACTCTTGTCCTAAATTACTCCCCAAAATATTTATATGATCAGCCACACCAGAAATCCATCGCCCATAAAGGGATCTCGTTCATCACCTCCGACAAACAAATATTCAGACTCCAATGCTCATATTCTTATTTAAGCTTTCTTGCCATGTAATATAACTCTTCCTTCGCCAAAGAGACCTGATCATCAGTTAAATTTATGTAGAGCAGGATGTCATCACTTATTCTACATTCCATGCTTTGCACTTCCTTTACCAACTTTTCAGTGGTTCGTTCAAAAATTTTTAAAGAGCAACACTGTTCTCTCAGTCCTTTGCTAACTTTAAATTTTTGTTACAGTAACTACCCAACTTTAACATAACAAATATTATCTGAAGACAGTTTCCTGATGGGTTGCGCATAACACTTACAATGTCGTGCTAATTCATTGCTTCCAAAATCTTAAAATTTTGTGCACAGTCATAGGCCTTATGCAAGTTTATAGAAACTATTTGTGTGTGCTAGTTATGGGCCATTCTCTTGTCAGTCACCTGCCTAATTCTGCAGATACTATCAACACGAGAACTGTCTCCTCGGAAGCCACTCTGTTGTCCTACTTTCTCTCATCTCTAGTTTTAAGGACCTTATAACACAGTCTCGATATACAAGGTATTCAGAAACACCCGTTACAAACTTCTAGGACTTGTAAATGGGAGTGAGTACATAAATTTTGTTGATATGATTCCATATGCGGAACGTATTTCGTATTCTTTTTACTTTGACCATCGCCATTCATTTTGCTGCCTAAATACCATAACAGGTCTCTTTATTTCCGTGTCTCAGTTCCTAATCTAATTCCACCAGAGTGCTTTATTTCCACTAAATTCCATTAATTTTCATTTTTGTTAACATTCATGTTATAGTCTCTTTTCAAGACTCTATGCATTCCGTTCGACTGCTGTTCCAAGTTCTGTGCCGTCTCTGACAGTGTCACAACGACATCAGTAAACCAGAAAGTTTTTATTATGTCGCCCTAACCTTTCCTGTCTTTCTATTCATCTCATCGATGTTCTTTAGTTCTCCGCTAATGTACAAATTCTGACTTACCAGTTAGAATACAATTCACTTCACGAAAGTTGAAGTTAATGAAGAAGTTATGAAACAGTTGTTCCAACTACTTCATAAAACATATATCCTTGAGCCGTCAGTCGTCTGACACCTTCATCTTCTTTTTCTTGAAAGTCGTCTTACTACTGGTTTGCACGCTAGAGGCTGCCAAGTTCACTAATGACCATTGCATTACGAAGGGAGGGGGGCAGTACTTTTCTCCGGCTACTATCACGTCCATGATTCGTAATGAGGAGGGCTTAATGATGGCAGGACGGAGGGAGTCAGCAGAATGTCTGCTAACCGCCCTACTTCCTGATGATAAAACAGACACAGATGCTAAATCCATGCACAACTTAGAAGCGAACTAGAAAACGGCTACGACAATTAGACGTTTGTGATACCATTCGCTTAAGAAAAACTTTCTGTCGCAATTTCTAAACTCAACCCGGGGTCGAACGGTAGCGATTGAAAAGGGAAAGGATAAAGTCCCGGCATCACCGAAAAGCTATAGACCTATTTGCTTATTATACGTCTTGGCCACAGTTCATGAACGTCTGCTCCGTGATCGGTTGCAGGTGCACAGAGAGCTCTGTGTGTAAACCAGTGTCAGCACGGATTCAAAATAGTCTATAGATGATGCAGTTAACAGAAGTCTTCAGACTGTGGACAATTCAAAAACGAAGTATCAAGTAACGGTCATGACTACATCGCGGGCAGATTCGACAATCTTTGCTGCCGTGCGCTATTCGCACGTCTTCGACATCTCAGGGTCCCCAAATGTCTGTGTAAGAGCTTTGTAGATTATTGCAGTGGACATAGCGTTCATTCACTTGTGGGCAGGGCACGGTAATCAGAAAGGTTACCAAGGGCTGTCCCCAAAGCTCCATAAGTGGTCCACTGTTCTAGGGGCTTAGTACTGAACGTCTATTACATCTGACATTAGATGGAACAGATTCAGCATAAAGACACTTCGACTGTTACAATATTATCAGTAAAATGTCTCATTTGCAAATGACAACCTAGTAGCAGTGTCCGCAGACTCCAAGGCGAGACTTGAGGAAAAGGCGAATGATGTGCTTGCTCAGATGCTGCAATGGTGCAAGAGCAACAAACTAACTATGGCTGTTCATAAAACCACATACGTATTTGTGAATGGATTACTTTCTCTTACCGGAGATCCCTCCCTGAGGCTTGACGCAAAAGCAGCACTGTTTGTAGATATTTAGGCATTTTTCTAGACAAGAAAAGAAATTTTCTAGAACACGTAAAATCTGTTACTCCAAGAGCGGCATAAATTATGTATAAGACTGCCCGCACTGGCACTGCTGACTATAAAGTAGCATTGCGTGGGTGCAGACAGTGGCGGATACAGAAAAACCTCAAGGAGGGGCGCTAAAGATATCTTGAGTTACCTTTTCTTTTACCATAATAAAAAATAATCAAGACACGTGCAAAGTTCAAGGAAGTATTATTTAAACTGGTTATAAACATATGCAAGACAATGACATCTTATGATATAAAAATGTTACAGTGGTGGTTCTCTCCCTTAAATGACAAAGTCTATGGGCCTGTTCTTCCTGGCAAGTTGGTTAATTTCATCGTCAATAGGGAAATCAATGTCAGGGCGAGTGTTCAACAGAGTTACGCCATTAACTGGATCCTCCTCCATCGTCGATCTCAGCCATGTCTTTGTACGCAGCAATGTTGAAAAAGTTCTTTCTACTGTAGCAATAGATGCAGGTAAATAAGCAAATACTTTGTACAGCGTGTGCAAAGTAAGGTAGTCAGATCTAGGACAAACAGACAACGATTGCATAACAGAATCGCGTCATTAAGCGCGTTTATGCTCGTTTGCTTATATTGAATAATCTCTCCAATTAGTCTCTTTTTAATCGCAAAGAGTGATTTTTCTTCAAAGAACGGTAGTTCAATTAAGCACTGGTTCAATTTATGTGCCACATCATTACCATCATGTTTCAGTAGTTGTGAGGGCAAAAGTACGTTGAATTTTAAATGATAAATATTTTCTTCAGCAAAATGTTCTCTTGTCAGCTGTAACATGGTCCAATGTTGGAATAAAAACAGTTCTCTTCTAATATGTCATAGCATCATGATTATGATCGCATTTTCCCCGTGTCTTTGTCTGCCTCTAAGACGCGGAACACTCGTCTCCACGTCTAACTCTTCCATAACGGCCTTGGCTTCATCGACTATACGAGAAAAGTGGTTATCATCATTAGCTCTCATGCCGTCGGACACCTTGAGCGTCGAATCTCATTTTGCTTTTGCCATCGCGACGTCCAAGATAGGGTCTTGTAAGATTTTGCTGACTGGATATGTTACGCTCACAATGTCACTCAGTGTAAACGCGCGTGCTACATAGGAAAGTACAACTACTCGATAGCTCAATTCAGTCGACTCGGCTGACGAAAGAAACGAACGAATAGCGTGCGGGCTGACTGGCGGGGCCAGCGCGTGTGGCAGTGCTGGTGGAGCCGCAAGGTGGGGGAGGGGGGCGCCTCGTGCGCCACCCCGTATGTACCCACCACTGGGTGCAGTCACATCACGAAGTTATCTTCAGCGCCATTGTGGGCTTCGCTGCCTGCGTCTGGGCAGCTACAAAACAATTCTGCGACGAATTCAGCGTAGCGTCCTTCTGAGGTTCACCAGTGCCTTTCGACTACACGCGTAGAGGGTTCACTCGTAATGCTCTGAATTTGTCCGGTGGATGTCCTCGTATATTACAGGACAGCACTGCATTGGTTGGGGCGTGAGCAATATGATCGGGTGTGCGACATCACGGGAACACATGTTACTGATATATTTCCTTGCCTGGAAGTTAGATGAAAAGTAGTCTGACTGGGACAATAGGAACACTGCACTGCCAGAAGCGTTCACAGCACATTCCCAAGCACGAGAAACAGGCTCAAACCCAGCGACATTGCCCCTACTCGAGATGTGGTGCACGTGTTAACGGTCACAGTCCGCATCCCAATCGTCTGTAACGAGAAGGATGTAGTAAAACATCAGTCCGTGAATGTGGAGAGGAAGGTTCCGCTGATCATGGCGACCTCAGATGCCGCCTTTTTCAGGTGGAGAAAGACTGCAGTCAATTATACTGCGATTTTCAAATAATTGTAAGTAACCAAAACATGTGGCCCAAAGGCAGAATGACAACACATCGAATATCTAAAAGGCAACTGCTTAACTTTCAGTCTATACGATCAAGTGGACGCTCTGACTGTATCAAAATAATGTCAACAGGTCACAACAAGCGTTTCTACAGTTATAGGTAATGATATACACATAGGTAATGATACACGCATAAAATTTTAATGAAGACAAAATTCGAACATGTACGTATAAAAAAGAAAAAGAAAATAAAAAAGAAAGAATGCTGTGGCCACCCACACAGGTACGAGTGGCCTCGAGGATCGTCGAGGCAGGCACGTACCAGTGTGGGTGATACAGAACAGTATAGCAACAATAAATTTAGGAGTAGTTATCCTTCTTGTCAGTCAGCGAACCACGAGTTCTTCGTTGGCTGCCGGTAACATATATAGTAATGTAAGATTGAAGTTATTCATTTACAACGTGAGTTAACTCCCTTTATTTTTTATTTTCTTTTCACTGATTCTTATTTTTTATATGTTCTGTTTAATTTCTACATTAATATTACCAGTGGCTGCTGTTAACTTGATTTACTGCAACATATATACAAGTATAGAACATAGTGTAAAACATTGTATGTCACCATTATTAATGATTATATACGACCTGTTTAGAGTTTCCAGATAACAGGTCTGACTTTTCTTTCCATCATGTTTTTCATTAACTTACACACAAAAATCCTTAGGAACTTTTGATTTTATTTGCACTTCAGTGCTTGGTGCTTAGTAGGAAAGAGACATTTTGTTGAGCGTCAGGATAAATCCGCTACACTGGCGAGTAGCGATTTTCCGAATGTGAATGGATTTAAACGTGCAGTAAATGAAATTGGTACTCCAGTAAAAGGCAGAAATTCAATTAAATGAGAAATAACGACGTATATATTTTGTCGACACCAAGAATTTAAAAAAAAAATCAGAAAAAGTGCGGCCAAATGTTTTGTGACTTGATTCTGCCTGGAAGTGGGAAAACAGATTAGAGATGATTCTGACGCGCCATTGAATTATACTGGAAATCATGTGCAACAATTCGAACATCCAAACAAAAAGGCGGTTCACATTGCTTTGCAAAATCAAGTACTTAAACATTTTAAAACCACAAACAACCGTAGCAGCTGGTGCGCTCATACGTAATTTATGTAGAAAGATAATTAGTAAATAGAACGCTCTCCGATTTACGACTCCGTTTTAATCGATTGTTCTTTCAATTTTGCTATCGAAAATTGTGAGTGAGCTAGAACAGGGGAAACCATACATCTTGGGTCACACGCATTCTCTTTCCATATATTTGAAGGCGTCTCTACTGAAAAATATTTGAGACTGAAAATTTGTTGGAACTTTTTACACCTTCGGGCACAGATGATATAAACTTTCGTATCTCAATCCTTGTAGCAGGAGTTTTCTCGGACGATAACCGTTTACTGTCGTGACAACAAACTGCCAGTTGATGGTTGGAGTGCTGACACATTCCTGCGTATCCAGTGATGCTGGAAACTGATGGGTTATGCGTGGGGATCATACCAACCTGTACCTCATCAAAGACAGCCTGAAGATGACGCAATGAAGCATTGAAACTGGAAGCGACAAAATAAATTAAAATCGTGAGGACGGCTGTGGGTGTTTTCATTTTTTGTCACGATGATACAAACGTTTAGAGGCCACAGAACAGCACGCTGCACGGTCTACATAATCTGTCAGAGAAATACCCTACAGTTCTCTTTAAAATTCTTTGATTCTAAGTTAAGTATTGAATTTTAAAATCTCGATCGTCACTTCGACTGCTGTACAACGTTTCGAGCATAATTCAAAGATTTCTATCCTATTTCTTTTATTTCTACTTTCAGACAAATCATTTCACAAAAACATTACACCCTTTTCTTTTTCTTTTATTTGTATGTTTTGTTCAGAAAACATTACATACGATGTAGTAAAATATCGATCAGTAATCTATTATTAATAATAGTGCATAGATCAATAGAAAGCAAATGAAGTGTCGGCTGAGAATTTATAGTTCAATGTTTAACTTGAAAATTTAGGGATTTGAAACAGTTAAAACTTTTCCAAAATGAATTTTCACTCGGTGAAAAGAGTGTGTGCTAATTAAAACTGTTTGTAGACCATAACTCGAATCACAGATCTTTCTCCTTTACGCACAAGTGCTATATCGACTGAGCTACCCAAGCGCGACTCAAGGTCTCCCTCAGATTTACTTCTGCCACTACCTAATTTCATACATTCTCGCCTTCACAGAAATCCTTTCATATACCTTCCGGATTACCCGTGGTCTAGGGGTAACGTCTTTCATTCATAAACAAAACGTCTTCGGTCCCAGGTTCGATCCCCACCACTGCCTAATTTTTGATAAATAATCAGCATTGACGGCCGAAGACTTCCGGCATAAGAAGTCAGCCTCTTTCTGCCAACGGCCTTGTCAAAGAGGGTGGAGGAGCGGATAGAGGTTCAGGGCACTCTCTTGTCCTAGGGGTGGGAAATTGCCCCTAAAGGCGGAAGAAACAGCAATGATCATCGACATGAGGATGCAGAAGGCAATGGAAACCACTGCATTAAAGACACGTAACGTGTATCCACAGGACATGTGGCCTGTAATTGAAGAGGTGTCATGATGATCTCTCCATTGGCAAAAGATTGCGGAATAGTCCCCCATTCGGATCTCCGGGAGGGGACTACCAAGGGGGAGGTTACCATGAGAAAAAGCATGAATAATCAACGAAAGGAGAACGTTCTACGAGTCGGGGCGTGGAATGTCAGAAGCTTGAACGTGGTAGGGAAACTAGAAAATCTGAAAAGGGAAATGCAAAGGCACAATCTAGATATACTAGGGGTCAGTGAAGTGAAGTGAAAGGAAGACAAGGATTTCTGGTCAGATGAGTATCGGGTAGTATCAACAGCAGCAGAAAATGGTATAACAGGTGTAGGATTCGTTGTGAATAGGAAGGTAGGGCAGAGGGTGTGTTACTGTGAACAGTTCAGTGACCGGGTTGTTCTAATCAGAATCGACAGCAGACCAACACCGACAACGATAGTTCAGGTATACATGCCGACGTCGCAAGCTGAAAATGGACAGATAGAGAAAGTGTATGAGGATATTGAAAGGGTAATGCAGTATGTGAAGGGGGACGAGAATCTAATAGTCATGGGCGACTGGAATGCAGTTGTAGGGGAAGGAGTAGAAGAAAAGGTTACAGGAGAATATGGGCTTGGGACAAGGAATGAAAGAGGAGAAAGTCTAATTGAGTTCTGTAACAAGTTTCAGCTAGTAATAGCGAATACCCTGTTCAAGAATCACAAGAGGAGGAGATATACTTGGAAAAGGCCGGGAGATATGGGAAGATTACAATTATATTACATCATGGTCAGACAGAGATTCCGAAATCAGATACTGGATTGTAAGGCGTACCCAGGAACAGATATAGACTCAGATCACAATATAGTAGTGATGAAGAGTAGGCTGAAGTTCAAGACATTAGTCAGGAAGAATCAATACGCAAAGAAGAGGGATACGGAAGTACTAAGGAATGACGAGATACGTTTGAAGTTCTCTGACGCTATAGATACAGCAATGAGGAATAGCGCAGTAGGCAGTACAGTTGAAGAGGAATGGACATCTCTAAAAAGGGGACATCGCAGAAGTTGGGAAGGAAAACATATGTACAAAGAAGGTAGCTGCGAAGAAACCATGGGTAACAGAAGAAATACTTCAGCTGATTGATGAAAGGAGGAAGTACAAACATGTTCCGGGAAAATCAGGAATACAGAAATACAAGTCGCAGAGGAATGAAATAAATAGGAAGTGCAGGGAAGCTAAGACGAAATGGGTGCAGGACAAATGTGAAGACATCGAAAAAGATATGATTGTCGGACGGACAGACTCAGCATACAGGAAAGTCAAAACAACCTTAGGTGACATTAAAAGCAACGGTGGTAACATTAAGAGTGCAACGGGAATTCCACTGTTAAATGCAGAGGAGAGAGCAAATAGGTGGAAAGAATACATTGAAAGCCTCTATGAGGGTGAAGATTTGTCTGATGTGATAGAAGAAGAAACAGGAGTCGATTTAGAAGAGATAGGGGATCCAGTATTAGAATCGGAATTTAAAAGAGCTTTGGAGGACTTACGGTCAAATAAGGCAGAAGGGATAGATAACATTCCATCAGAATTTCTAAAATCATTATTCACCGAAACGACTATTCACCGCCGGCCGCGGTGGTCTAGCGGTTCTAGGCGCTCAGTCCGGAACCGCGAGACTGCTACGGTCGCAGGTTCGAATCCTGCCTCGGGCATGGATGTGTGTGATGTCTTTAGGTTACTTAGGTTTAAGTAGTTCTTAGTTCTACGGGACTGATGACCACAGCTGTTATGTCCCATAGTGCTCAGGGCCCTTTGAACGATAGGAAAAATAAAGGGACGAGAGAGGCAATTCTGACGTTACGGCTAATAATGGAAGGAAGGCTAAAGAAAAATCAAGACACTTTCATAGGATTTGTCGACCTGGAAAAAGCGTTCGACGATATAAAATGGTGCAAGCTGTTCGACATTCTGAAAAAAGTAGGGTTAAGCTATAGGCAGAGACGGGTCATCTACAATATGTACAACAACCGAGAGGGAATAATAAGAGTGGACGATCAAGAACGAAGTGCTCGTATTAAGAAGGGTGTAAGACAAGGCTGTAGCCTTTCGCCCCTACTCTTCAATCTGTACATCGAGGAAGCAATGATGGAAATAAAAGAAAGGTTCAGGAGTGGAATTAAAATACAAGGTGAAAGGATATCAATGATACGATTCGCTGATGACATTGCTATCCTGAGTGAAAGTGAAGAAGAATTAAATGATCTGCTGAACGGAATGAACAGTTTAATGAGTACACAGTATGGTTTGAGAGTAAATCGGAGAAAGACGAAGGTAATGAGAAGTAGTAGAAATGAGAACAGCGAGAAACTTAACATCAGCATTGATGGTCACGAAGTCAATGAAGTTAAGGAATTCTTCTACCTAGGCAGTAAAATAACCAATGCCGGACGGAGCAAGGAGGACATCAAAAGCAGACTCGGTATGGCAAAAAAGGCATTTCTGGCCAAGAGAAGTCTACTAATATCAAATACCGGCCTTAATTTGAGGAAGAATTTTCTGAGGATGTACGTCTGGAGTACAGCATTGTATGGTAGTGAAACATGGACTGTGGGAAAACCGGAACAGAAGAGAATCGAAGCATTTGAGGTGTGGTGCTATAGACGAATGTTGAAAATTAGGTGGACTGATAAGGTAAGGAATGAGGAGGTTCTACGCAGAATCGGAGAGGAAAGGAATATGTGAAAACACTGATAAGGAGAAGGGACAGGATGATAGGACATCCGCTAAGACATGAGGGAATGACTTCCATGGTACTAGAGGGAGCTGTAGAGGGCAAAAACTGTAGAGGAAGACAGAGATTGGAATACGTCAAGCAAATAATTGAGGACGTAGGTTGCAAGTGCTACTCTGAGATGAAGAGGTTAGCACAGGAAAGGAATTCGTGGCGGGCCGCATCAAACCAGTTAGTAGACTGATGACCAAAGAAAAAAAAACCCTTTCGGAGCTAGCATTCTTGGGAGAAAAGCTGTAACTCTGGAAGGTAGCAGATGAGGTGCTGGCGGAAGTAAAGCTGCGAGGGCGGGCCGTGAGTCGTGCTAAACTAGCTGCGTCGGTGCAGCACTCGCCCACCAAGAGTTGGCGTGACCCGATCTGACGCAAAGTTTTAAACTATCATGGAGTTTTCATTAAATATTTTTTCTGAAAATTAGGCCTCACGTTAATCACATTGATAACCCATTGTGAATTTCTCACTTTTGTTGTCACTGCGAGAATTCGTATACAAGTGTTTCCTCGGGCAAGTAATTAATCTTTTCTCGATCGCTTTGATTACTTTCTAGCAATTACAGATTTTTTGTACAACTAGATCTGACACCAGTCAGTTTGGTATTTCATTTGTTCATTTCCCAATCTCCGTTTGGCAATAAAAATTCAGGCAAGAATGTTTCCTCGGTGGACTAACTAAGCGTGCAGGGTGCAGACGTGTGCATGTTGTGGCTCACGTCGGCATGGGTTCTGAGGCGATACTCAGCTCGTGCGGGCGGCTGGCGAGGACGTGAAGACTGCTGGCGTCGCGCGCGGGGTGCAAGCAGAGCTCGCTATTTGCAACATCCTTCCAAGAGTTGATGGTAGTCCTTTGGTTTGGAGCCTAATGGAGGGTCTGAACCAAAGGCTTCGTCGACTCTGTGCCGGTCTTGGCTGTAGATTTATAGACCTGCGTTACCGCGTGGGGATTTGTTGGGCTCCCCTGGATAGGTCCTGGGTGCATTACACAAAGGAAGCAGCTACTCGGGTAGCAGAGTACTAGTGGACTGCACATGAGAATTCTTTAGGCTAGGCTGTAGTTTGGGGTGCTCTCATCAACACTTGCCAGTCGGTATTTAGCAGGAGAAGTCAAACGACGTTCAGAATGAAGACACTTCGACTGTTACAATTTTATCAGTAAACTGCTGACACACACAGTGGTTACGGTTACTACAAGCCACACCACAAGTTTGGAAACGGGGCCAAATTTCTAGTAGTTTACTGTCGAGATTTTCCCAAATTTTTTATTCGTATCTTACAGAAACTAGCAGTACAGCAATAAACAGCCTTTTAAACACGCCGCTAACGGCAATCAAGTAATTTATAGAAATACAACAATTTAAAATTATTTTTAAAAAACATATAAGCTAGCAGTACGGCAATAAACAATCTTTTAAAACACCCCGCTAACGGCAATCAAAGTAATTTATAGCAATGCAACAGTTTTTAAAAAATTTAAACAACATTACTAAACAGGCTACTAAATTAAATACATAACTCTGTTAATAAAGTACGGTGAGGTCGTGAAGCAACCAACACCGCCATTAAAAATTTAAACAGGTCTCAGCAAACACACGATTAATGGCAATAGAAGGAGTTTACAAACTTGGAGGAATTAAAAAAATTTTTAAGCAAATGTGTCCTGGAATATCATTAGAACATAACAGATATGACGGAGCCGTGTAAGGCGGCCACAAATCACCCAGTCAGGGATGTTCAGGCTAGAGAATACTGACCAATTTAAATACGCCTGTAAATACAATTGCCTCTCTAAGGCTGGTCACTGCACCGACTTTTAGCCAGCAACAGCTTGTTATAAGATGGCTTAACTTGCTGACAGAATTAGAGCTGAATTCGTGCAAAGAAACATTACACCACACAGTCCTGTATGAGCGACCACATGATCAACCAACAAGAAGCATGAATTCACTCATCACCCACAACAGAATTAAACTGCCAAAGCTACACCTCCCATCGGACAGTAACGAGAGGAGGAGGAAAGATTACTGTCTTCAATACACCGGCGCCAGGGACAGGAAACCCGGTCGCCGGAGGCCACAAGGCAGAAGAGACGCTGGTTACACAAAATTATTACTTATTGATTAAACCTTCCACGAACTTAACATGCAGTTATGCTCGAACAGGCAGTACACGACCTCCGATGGCAAGGATCCACACATCCGACCGCGCACGCGTCGCCAGCGTACCCAACTCGCCACGGTCACGCGACAACACGCTCTGTCACCGGAGCTCACGTCTTCTCTGCAACGTTGACGGGTAGTGACCGTTCCTTCATGTTAGGAGTCTCCTTTTAAACTCCAGTGTCGAAACGGAGGATTTAAAGAAGCTTGTTAACGCCCCACAAAGGCGAAATGAACAGCAACTACTCGCGGGGCGATTCTGTATACAACCAACACACGGGGAGCTCTTCCGTCAACTCGACCCGCTCGTTACACACAACCGACAAACATCACGTGGCGACTCGGTACAACCGACCACGCCTGCTTCGCGCTGGAGAGCCACACTGCCCTCCCGTGTCCACCACAATCTCTGTGCGCAACCCGCTACTTCCGCGCCACCAGACGGGGTTAAAACCGGTCAAAGATCTCACTTCCTCCCGGAAGCAAAAACGCAGATATCGATAGCAGAGGGAAAAGACAACCAAGCAGCCACTTAATGACAGACACATATCAAACAAACAGTTCAAGGAATGAAAAGGAAAACCAATGCAATCTAAACACAAAGTGTAGCACGAGTCGATACACGGCTCACTGTCGAAATATTCGTAATAAAGTTCCCGATTTTACTGTCCTCCAGGAAAGTTTTCGCGCTCAAATTATTCTTGGGACCGAGAGCCGGGTGAAACCTGAAGTACAGTGCTCAGAGACAGTTAGCGAGTCTTGGAACGTATAGCGGAAAGACAGATTAGAGGCCATAGGAGGGGGAGTGTTGATTGGACTGGAAAAAAGCGCAGATGGCTCCAGTAACTAGAAAGGTTGAAAGAACGGACCCGCAAAATTACAGGTCAATATCCATAACTTATGTTTGCTGCAGGATCCTTGAACACATCCTCAGTTCGCATATAATAAACTTTCTTGAGACTAAGAAGCTTATGTGCACGAATCAGCATGGCTTTAGAAAGCATCGCTCGTGCGAAACACAGCTTGTCCTTTGCTCTCATGATATACTGAGAACTATGGATGAAGGGCAACAGGCAAATCCCATATTTCTGCATTTGACACAGTGCACCATTGTAGGCTGTTAACGAAGGTAGAAAGATCTGGAATAAGTTCACAGATATGTGAGCGGTTCGAAGTCTTGTTAAATAATAGAACCCAGTATGTTGTCCTAGATGGCGAGTGTTCATCAGAGGCAACGGTATCGTCGGGAGTGCCCCAGTGAAGTGTGATAGGACCGCTGCTGTTTTCTGTACACTGTATATGTAAATGATTTGGCGGCCGGGGTAGGCAGCAAATTGCGGTTGTTTGCTGATAACGCCATGGTATACGATAAGGTGTCGAAGTTGAGAGGCTGTAGAAATATACAAGACGACTTACACAAAATTTCCAGTTAGTGTGATGAAAGGCAGCTAGCCTCAAACGTGGTAGTGAGTAGGTTCAAAATGGCTCTGAGCACTATGGGACTTAATTTCTGAGGTCATTAGTCCCCTATAACTTAGAACTACTTGAACCTAACTAACCTAAGGACATCACACACATCCATGCCCGAGGCAGGATTCGAACCTGCGACCGTAGCGGTCGCGCGGTTCCAGACTGTAGAGCCTAGAACCGCTCGGCCACCCCGGCCGGCAAACCGGTAATGTTCGGCTACAGTATTACTAGTGTCCTGCTTCACACAGTCAAGCAGTTTAAATATCTGGGCGTGACGTTCCAAAGCGTATGAGGTGGAACGAGCGTGTGAGAAGTGTAATAGAGAAGGCGAATGGTCGTCTTCAGCTAATTAGGAGAATTTTAGGAAAGGAGACCGTATACAGTACGCTGGTGCGACGTATTCTTGACTACTGTTCGATTGTCTGGGATCCATACCAGGTCGGATTGAAGGAAGAAATCGAAGCAACTCAGAGGCGGGCCACTAGACTTGCTACCGGTAGGGACGAACAACAAGTGTTACGGAGAGGCTTCGGGAACTCAAATGGGAACCCCTGCAGGGAAGGCGACGTTCTTTTCGAAAAACGCTTGTGAGAAAATTTAGAGGAACGACACTTGACGCTAACAAGGGAACCTTCCCACCCACCCCCCTCAGATTTAGTTATAAGTTGGCACAGTGGATAGGCCTTGAAAAACTGAACGCAGATCACTCGAGGAAACAGGAAGAAGTTGTGTGGAACTATGAAAAAAATAAGCAAGACATACAAACGAGTAGTCCATGTGGAAGATAGGCAACATCAAGGACAGGATGAGCTCAGGAGCGCAGCAGCTGCGGATCGAAAGGTCCTTGGTTCAGATTTTCCTTCGAGTGAAAAGTTTACTTTCTTTATTTTCGCAAAGTTTTGATCTGTCCGTTCGTTCATTGACGTCTCTGTTCAATTTAATAAGTTTAGTGTCTGTGTTTTGCGACCGCACCGCAAAACCGTACGATTAGTAGACGAAAGGAATACATCTCACGTATTTAATGCACTCTCGTCCAAAGTAGCGAACAGTCAACTGCCAGCCAGGGAGCCTCGTTAGCAGGAATACTCTCTCTTCCGTGCGCTGTAGTCGACTGACGTCGTGTGCTTCGATGTTTGTTTAGGTGTAGCGCCCCCATACTACGGCGCAGTTACCTCGCATCGGACGGACAGACGGACAGATAATAATTGTCTGAAAATAAAAAAAATAAACTTTTCACTCGAGGGAAGACTTGAACCAAGGACACCTCGTTCCGCAGCTGTTCACGCTAACCACGTGACCACGGCGCTCCTGAGCTGACATTGTCCTTGATGTTGCCTATCTTGCGCATGGACGACCCAGTTTGTATATTTTGCTTATTTTTTCATAGTTCCACACAACTTCTTCCTGTTTTCTCGATTGATCTGTGTTCAGTTTTTCAAGGCCTATCCACTGTGCCAACTTATAACTAAATCTGAGGGGGGTGCGACGGGGAGATTCCCTTGTAAGTACCAAACGATTCTATTGCCACCAACATACACTGCGCGAGATGAGATACGAGAAATTAGGGCTCATAGGGAGGCATATAGACAATCGTTTTTCCCTCGCTCTGTGTGGGAGTGGAACAGGAAAGGAAATGACAACGAGCAGTGATACTGGATACCCTCCGCCACGCGGAGTACCCTGGCTTGCGGAGCACCTGTGTAGATGTAGATGTAGAACCTCTGCTTAGTTACGACGATTAATTTCAAACAATTGAACCTTCCTCTGCAAAACTAGACTTCACGCTGGCATTTTGATATCTCCATTTATCCACTTCCGACTGTTCGTTTGTGTAGTGTTGGCAGTTAGCCAACACTACGCACTCTAATGGAGAGAGGAGGCCGAAATGCACGCGTTAAACTCACGCAGGCTGGCGTGAGGTCTGAAACAGGATACGTAATGAATGCTATAAAGAAAAGTACGTAGCTGCTGGAATACTTAACTTTAATCCATCATTTGTATACATCGTTCTTGACGGTATGGTATAAAGAATATAAACTGTAATGGCGCCTTGCTAGGTAGTAGCCATTAACTTAGCTGAAGGCTATTCTAACTATCTTCTCTGCAAATAAGCGAGGCTTCGTCAGTGTTGCATCGCTAGCTAAGTCGTCCGTACAACTGGGGCGAGTGCTAGTACGTATCTCGAGACCTGCCGTGTGGTGGCGCTCGGTCTGCGATCACTAACAGTGGCGACACGCGGGTCCGACATGTACTAATGGACCGCGGCCGATTTAAAGCTACCACCTAGCAAGTGTGGTGTCTGGCGGTGACACCACAGTTTGATTACGAAAATTCGGGCAACAATCCATTTTATTTTTCACTCAAATAAATAATTAACTTTTTGTTAATTACCACGATTAATTTCAAGTAAATAATCGATTTTTTGTAAAACAAAATCTCGGGCTGGTCGATTTCATACCACATTCGTCCATTTTTCACTCTTCGTTTGCTATGAAAATTAGCTCAAACAACTGATCAAGAAGCTATCGTGTGCGAGTAAGTACATATAAACAACGTTACTGTCTTCAAACCGATAGAAAATTAGCTTATCCGTTGTTTTTCAGTTTCCTGAATACGTGGTAGGGTAGTTATCACGTTCTACCTGATGGTGCCATAAATCATCACTCTTGACGTTCTGTCACTACGCTACACACAATGTAAGACCCAAAAGCAAAAGTTTCGTTTCAGTTTCTTTCCATATGCTATCCCGTTTCACTTCTAACCAGTTTTCGTAACGTCTCTCTAACGTCTTCAACCCCTCTCCACCGACGTTCTGCGCCTGAGAGTTAAACCAATTCACAAAGGTGGTCTTGAGTTCCTCGTTATCCTCAAACCTTTGCGCCTCAAGCCATGGTTTCAAGTGATAGAAATAGTCACTCCGTGTGAAATCAAAACCGTAGGTTGAACGGCAGCAAATTCCCCAACGAGAGTGCTGAATCTTCTGCTTGCGCTGGCACACTGGACTCGCATTCGGGAGGATGACGGTTCAATCCCGCGTCCGGCCATCCTGATTTAGGTTTTCCGTGATTTCCCTAAATAGCTGCAGGCAAATGCCGGGATGGTTCCTTTGAAAGGGCACGTCCGACTTCCTTTCCCATCCTTCCCTAATCCAATGAGATCGATGACCTCGCTGTTTGGTCTCTTCCTCGCAAACAACCAACCAACCAACCATCTTCTGCTTGCTATGCGTGAAGACTGACTATCCCGAACTTCCATTCTACATGATACGTGTCAGTCTGATGAACGAGTTGCACTACATGCACACGTCGCTGTAAATGCTCACCCAATTTCCATGAAATCATCCAAAAGACCTGAAATTTTCGGTCCAGAACAGGGTATCCATTATTTTCGTCTCGAGTAATAAAATCGCTTGAATTTTTTCAATTTTGACGAATTTGCGTGGCGCCACTGCACTGATTATTCTTCGACTCTCCATTATGTACAATATCCACTCCTCGTATACCGATGCAATTGAGAAAGAAATTATTTCTATCTTGTGGGTACCGGTGGTAAAACGCTGGTTCACTTGACTTTTTTGCTATTTAAGTTGGAGATTAAAAACGTACGGTACCCAACCTGCACACAGTTTGCGATATCGGAGCTTTACGAGTTGGTTGAGTAAATAACTGTGTGTCTAACATGAATATTTTCATCAGCCAAGGCACCAACCGTCACATATCGACAAGATCAAATGTCTTATTCCACTTGTTGCATAATTTCATTGGCTCTTTACAATTAACATCTGTACGTCCACTCATTGTCTCGGCATAGAGCCGAGCGGTCTAAGGCGCTGCAGTCATGGACTGTACGGTTGGTCCCGGCGGAGGTTCGAGTCCTCCCTCGGGCATGGGTGTGTGTGTTTGTCCTTAGGATAATTTAGGTTGAGTAGTGTGTAAGCTTAGGGACGACTGATGACCTCAGCAGTTAAGTCCCATAAGATTTCATACACATTTGAACATCTCGACATAGACTCGAAAACTAGGTAGAACTCCGGAAAAATACAATCAGCATTGGATCCTATTGCTACTAAAATTCGATTTACGATATAGAACCTACTTCTAAACTGCCAGGAACAGAACTGTTTGAATGTATGTTTTCTTTAAACCACAGTAAAACGAATAGTGAATGAAAATAGTGGAATGAAAACAAAAGAGTTCTATGGCTTCAGTCACAAACAATCAAAATGGTTCAAATGGCTCTAAGCACTATGGGACTTAACAGTGAGGTCATCAGTCCCCAGACTTAGAACTACTTAAACCTAACTAACCTAAGGACAGCATACACATCCATGCCCGAGGCAGGATTCGAACGTGCGAACGAAGCGCCTAGAACCGCTCGGTCATAGTGGCCGGCATAAACAATCAATAAGTGGCACTGCGATTGTGCAACTTCGTTCTGAACCACAATATACGCAAACGACATTTACTTCTAGAATACGCCTGGTATGTAGGACGTTCGCAGTTATCGTTGTAAGATCTGTTTATGGGAAACTCGTTCGCGTACACTACATTCTGACTCTCGTCCTACAAGAGACGGCGTTCAACTATGCACCGCAGTGTTATGTTGGGTGGGATATTTTTGGCTGGGGGGGGGGGGGGGGGAGGTGGTTCTTGTACAACGGAAGACCCTGACAGCGTAAGCACACGTAGCACCAGTCCAGCAATCAGCATAATTTCTCGCAGCGTCGATGCAGAGAGATCCGCAATGGTTGGTTGAAATGGTCCGGTATCTAACCAACACTGTAGGCGGAACCGTTGAATCCCGTACTGGTTTTCTTCGCCAGGTCGGAGCGCTCCTCATTCGTGGTCATTTTGCGCGATCTAACGCCCTTTAGTCGCTGCATGTGGCAGTCATGTATTCATAGCGACACAGACGTCTCACTCTCAAAGCGTCATGCCCCGTACAGCCCGAAACGTAAAGGCAGAACACCAATCATTCTCTGCCATTATACATTGATTCGAGACTTGTGAAGTCGACGAAACATACCGGTTCGTGCTATCACGTACTAATTCTGTTGCAGGGGTGTTCGCTGAAAGAGATCGGCCTGACTACACAGCAGCGAGTGATTCCGGCACGACACAGCTCTTCATATTACATTACGTCACAGTTCGGATTACCAATACGAGCGATTGGTCCTACCGCTGTCACGAACATGTTTGGCCTACCTGAACCGCCAACCTTACTCTCCATGCTGGAATTTTTAATAAACAGAGCAGCAGGACGAAACCTAAACATCCTACCGCTGTTACGAACATTTTGGGGCTACCTGAACCGTCAACCTTACTCTCCATGCTGCAAGTTTTAATTAGCAGTGCAGTAGGACGAAATCTACACATATACTATGTGATCAAAAGTATCCAGACATCTGGCTGAAAATGACTTACAGGTTCCTGACGCCCTCCATCTGTAACGCTGGAATAAGGTGTTGACCCATCCTCTGCCATGGTGAGAGCTTCCACTCTCGCAGGCATGTGTTCAGTCAGGTGCTGGAAGATTTTTTGGGGACTGGCAGCCCTTTCTTCATGCAGTGCTGCACTGAGGAGACGTATCGATGTCGGTCGGCGAGGCCTGGCCTGAAGTCGGCGTTCCAAAACATGCCAAAGGTGTTCCATAGGATTCAGGTCAGGACTCTGTACAGGTCAGTGCATTACAGGGATGTTGTTATCGTGTAACCACTCCGCCTCAGGCCGTGCATTATGAACAGGTACTCGATCGTGTTGACAGATGCAATCGCCATTCCCGAACTCCTCTTCAACAGTGGGAAGCAAGAACGTGCTTAAAACATCAATGTTACTGTGACAGTGCCACGCTAAACAACAAGGGGTGCAAGCCCTCTCCATGAAAAACGCGACCACACCATAACACCACCACCTCCGAATTTCACTGTTAGCACTATAAGTGCTATGGTATTCGCCATACCCACACCCTGCCATCGGATCACCATACTGTGTACCGTAATTCGTCACTCCACACAACGTTTTTCCACTGTTCAATCGTCCAATTTTACGCTCTTTACACTAAGCGAGGCGTCGTTTGACATTTACCGGCGTGATGTGTGGCTTATGATAAGCCGCTCGACCATGAAATCCAAAATTTTCTCACCTCCCGCCTAACTGTCATAGTACTTGCAGTGGATCCTGATGCAGTTTGGAATTCCTGTGTGATGGTCTGGATAGATGTCTGCCTATCACACATTAACACCCTTTTCAACTGTCGGCGGTTTCCGTCAGTCAACAGACGACGTCGGCCTGAACGCTTTTGTGCTATACGTATCCCTTCACGTTTTCTCTTCACTATCGAAAACAGTGGACCTACGAATGTTTAGGAGTGTGGAAATCGCGCGTACAGACGTATGACACAAGTGACGCCCAATCACCTGACCTTACCACTCTCGAAGCACGTGAGAGAAATAACTCACCCATAATGTTGCCTTACTATTTTAAGTGGTAAATAACTGACTGAATTCACAAACCATGGTTGAAAATACCGCTACACATGTAAGGTTCTTCTATTTAGAACACGACCGGTTTTGGGTTGTTATACGCCCATCATCAGGCGTTATAACTGTGACCCCGAAAAAAGCGGTGGACGAGAACAGGACGCAGCGTATTACCAGCTAGCACAGAGCACGCAGCAAAATCCTTTAGGCTAAAATACAGACATCAAAACTAGTTTTGATAAACCTGCGACAATTCTTGCTGCCTATCTGTGTATACGTTCAGTGCTCCCTGTTAGACCTACACACACCAAAAAAAGTTTTGCATCACCTCGGTTCCGACAGTTCCGGAACCTGTACAGAAAATTGGTATAGAGATCAACATAAACATCATTTCCGCCCTTTTTATTGCTCATGAAAACAACACATTGCATGTTGTACCATCATAAAGTGAGACCTTCAGCTGTGGTGGTCCATATTGGTGTACACACTTCTAATACCCAGTAGCACGTCCTCTTCTTGCATTGATGCATGCCTGTATTCGTCGTGGCATACTAGCCACAAGTTCATCAAGGCACTGTTGATCCAGATTGTTCCACTCCTCAACGGCGATTCGGCGTAGATCCCTCAGTGGTTGGTGGGTCACGTCGTCCATAAACAGCCCTTTTCAGTCTATCCCAGGCATGTGCGATAGCGTTCATGTCTGTAGAACATGCTGGCCACTCTAGTCGAGCGTGTCGTTATCCTGACGGAAGTCATTCACAAGATGTGTAAGATGAGGGTGCGAATTGTCGTCCATGAAGACGAATGCCTCGCCAATGTGCTGCCGATATGGTTGATCGGTCGGAGGATGGCGTTCAGCTGCGTACGTCGACCCCACAAAATGCCACCCCAAACCATCAGGGAACCTCCACCTTCCTGCACTCGCTGGACAATGTGTCTAAGGAGTTCAGCCTGACCAGGTTGCCTCCAGACACGTCTCCGACGATTGTCTGCTAGAAGACATGTGCTACACTCATCGGTGAAGAGAACATGATGGCAATCCTGAGCGGTCCATTCGGCACGTTCTTAGGCCCATCTGTACCGCGCTACGCGTAGTTGCAAAGATGGACCTCGCCATGGATGTCGTAAGTGAAGTTGTGGATCATGCAGCCTATTGCGCACAGTTTGAGTCGTAACACGACGCCCGGTGGCTGCACGAAAAACAGTATTCAACATAGTGGTGTTGGTGTCAGGGTTCCTCCGATCCATAATCCGTGGGTATAGGTCATCCACTGCAGTAGTAACCCTTGGGCAGCCTGAGCGAGACATGTCATCGACAGTTCCTGTCTCTGTATCTCCTCCATGTCCAAACAACATCGCTTTCTTTCACTTAGAGATGCATGGACACTTCCCTTGTTGAGAGCCCTTCCTTGCACAAAGTAACAATGCGGACGCGATCGAAGCGCGGTATTGACCGTCTAGGCGTGATTGAATATAGACAATACGAGCTGTGTACCTCCTTTCTGGTGGAATAACTGGAGCTGATTGGCTCTCGGACCCACTCCATAAAATAGGTGCTGCTCATGCATGGTTGTTTACATCTTTGGGGGGGGGGGGGGGGGGGGGTTTAGTGACATCTCTGAACAGTTAAAGAGACTGTGTCTGTAACACAATATTCACACTCAATGTCTATCTTTAGGAGTTCTGGGAACGTGGGTGACGCAAAACCTATTTTGATGTGTGTGGAAACTATCCTTTCTATTTAACCACTCCCTGTTGCGGTTAACGAAACCGAGTAAATCGTCTTTAGAAGGATTCAAAGGAAGTTTTAAGTACTAGACATCAATCAGTGTAAATATATCACGTGTACCATCTCATGAATATCTGCACCAGATATCCACTAACAAGTAACATGTTTAAATTTTTCTCTTGTGTAGCATTGATATTAGCCAAATCAGTGACTGCGAGGGTCTGATTAAAGCATATATTGAATGTAAAGAAAAATATCTCATTTGTTTGAGCCTACAAATTCTCCAACTGATTTCAATATAAAATTATTTAATTACAATGAAAACATACCATTAATCCTAGTTAAGTTACTACTATAAATAAAATTCCTGTAACAAATTATGTTACCTCTTTAAATATGTAAAACAAAATCTGGGAAAAAATTTCATTAGGACATAACACAATATGTGCATCTATCCTACGAGGTGAAATATAAAATTGAATTAACTGACATATCACATTGTTCTTACAACTATGTGTTTTATGTCCATTCTACGAGGTGAAATATAAAATTGAATTAACTGACATTTCACATTGTTCTTACAACTATGTGTTTTATAAGTATACACAAACATAACTTGTAGATGCAACAAAAGAACTTAATCCCACACATATATAATACACTACAATGATTCATTATTAATAAGAAATTCAAATCACATTAGAACCTGTGAAGTTAAACTCTTTGTCCATCACTTTACGAATAGCATTTTCTACATATTCGTGCGGCATACCCCCTTAATTTTATTCGACTCTGGATCCACAACAAATATGCCCCTTGATTAGGTATCCTAAGTATCACATAGGGTTCTGTATTCAACAACTGCCACATTTTATTTTTCTTCTTCAGTAGCGAGGACTTTAGGTGGGATCGTGGCAGAACCTTTTGTCCAATACGAACTCTTCGAAGTTGACGATCATATTCTTTCTTTCGTTGTACTAATTTCTCTGTTAAATTAAAGCTTCCTGAACCTTTACTTCCCATTGAGATTCCTCAGTGGGGACTCTGGGTCGCAGATTTAGCCACTCATAGCACTCTATTTGTCGCTACTTCAACTCAGCAAGAGTGAATCGTGTGGATGTATGTGGAGGATAATTGATGATTTCCTCGAAGGCCTGCGAATAGTTGATTTAGTTGGTCATGGCAATATATCCGCACGAAACGATTGGATTCCTTAAAAATATGGTACATGTGCTTGAGTACCTCTCCTTCCGTAGCAATTGTTGCACATACGATAGTAGCGCGAATTGCGTCCTGACCGAAAGTAAAATGATTGATTAGCATCGGTTGACAAGGATACGTTTCTCCACAAAGTGATCCGGCGCTCGATGTCTGTAGCCTCCTCGGATTCGCACATCTCTCTTTGATTATCTTGGACAGGCCCCCGGATCTCTTCAACGTCTTGAGAAACCTTCTCCACCATGGAGTCTGTCGTGTTCTTCCACAGCTCAAAATTCGAAACGAGTTGCTGTTTTATATTGTCCATCTCAATTTTCACTTGGGTACCTGTATCTGAGATTGAATTTCAGCAGGGTAGCGTCGCTACAGCTAACTGGATTATTTCGTCAAAATGCTGGGTAACTTGTGAATGTTTAGGAACTGCCGCTGCCACTGATTTCGCATGAAAAATTATGCTTACATTCGTCACACTTTTAACGAATTAACTTTTCATATTCGGTATTGGTTTCTTACCTTAAGCGAACTACAAACTAAAGAACTCACTCACCGGAAGAGAATAGATTTTTTAGCGTCACCAGATGGAATTAACATTATAAGTAAATTACATTCATTTTAAAATTAGAGACTTGATAACACTTTTCCTTATTAATGCTTGCAGTGGCACCACCACTAATACAAACTAACAAAAATGAAAATACAATGTAACACTGTGGTTGTTGGCATTTGGTAATCAAATTCCATATGCTGTGAATATCATGTTGGTCCAAACCATAAAAGCAGACCGTGTCAGGCAGAGACCTAATTGGCCATTCAATTAAATATCCATATAAAACACACTGGAGTTTAAGCGACTTTGTTTCCCATTTTTCCTTTCAATTTTGGTTTTGATCAAAAAGTGAGTAGCTATGAGGACAATGTGTAATGGTTCCTCCATAGCATATCACAATTTTATCCTGCAATTAATATTCCAACACTGGATGTGTTACTTTGTGAATGAGCATTTCGGTTCACTGGGTTCGGTTGTGTGAGAGCAGTTGCAAAGTGATACTTGGTCCGGCAAATGCCGGCGAAGCGACGCCAATCAGGTATTTCGTAAAGGAGACGTGCTGTCGGTCTGAGACCCAGCGTGGGCGGTCGCCCAGGTCCCTGCAGGCAGCAGCGTGCGATTGTTCTGTTTGTATCCAGCCGTACCGACAGTACAGGTCTTTCTTAGACGCAAGAACGGACAGTGCGGGGGGATAGTGAGTGGGGAGATGGGGAGGGGAGAGAGGAGCTGGAAGCAGGGCTAGTATGCGCCAGTTAATGCTGTTGCCGAGTCAGGCTCGGGACGGAAGAATGCAAGCGGAAGAGCTTTACGGACCTGATAGCATCTCCGCCGGGATCTGACTATCAGATAACCAGGAAAGAATAACATACACCACTGGCCATTGAAATTGCTACATCAAGAAGAAATGCGGATGATAAACGGGTATTCATTGGACAAATATATTATACTAGAACTGACATGTGATTACATTTTCACGCAATTTGGGCACATATATCCTGAGAAATCAGTACCCAGAACAACCACCTCTGGCCGTAATAACGGCCTTGATACGCCTGGGCATTGAGTCAAACACAGCTTGGATGGCATGTATAGATACAGCTGCCCATGCAGCTTCAACACGATACCACAGTTCATCAAGAGTAGTGACTGGCGTATTGTGACGAGCCAGTTGCTCGGCCACCAGTGACCAGACGTCTCAATCGGTGAGAGATCTGGAGAACGTGCTGGCCAGGGCAGCAGTCGAACATCTTCTGTGTCCAGAAAGGCCCGTACAGGAACTGCAATATGCGATCGTGCATTATCCTGAAGAAATGTAGGGTTTCGCAGGGATCGAATGATGGATAGAGCCACATCTGAAATATAACGTCCACTGTTCAAAGTGCCGTCAATGCGACCAAGAGGTGACCGAGACGTGTAACCAATGGCACCCCATACCATCACGCCGAGTGATACGCCAGTATGGCGATGACGAACACACGCTTCCAGTGTGCGTGACGTCGCCAAACACGGGTGCGACCATCATGATGTTGTAAACAGAACCTGGAATCATGCGAAAATATCACATTTTGCCATTCGTGCACCCAGGTTCGTCGTTGAGTACACCATCGCAGGCGCTCCTCTCTGTGATGCAGCGTCAAGGGTAACCGCAGCCATGGTCTCCAAGCTGACAGTCCATGCTGCTGCAAACGTCGTCGAACTGTTCGTGCAGATGGTTGTTGTCTTGCAAACGTCCCCATCTGTTGACTCAGGGATCGAGACGTGGCTGCACGATCCGTTACAGCCATGCGGATAAGATGGCTATCTCGACTGCTAATGATACGAGGCCATTGGGATCCAGCACGGCGTTCCGTATTACCCTCCTGAACCCACCGATTCCATATTCTGCTAACAACGCGTGAAGCAATGTCACGATACGATAAACCACAATCACGATAGGCTACCTTTATCAAAGTCGGAAACGTGATGGTACGTATTTCTCCTCCTTACACGAGGCATCACAACAACGTTTCACCAGGCAACGCTGGTCAACTGCTGTTTGTGTTTGAGAAATCGGTTGGAAACTTTCCTCATGTCAGCACGTTGTATGTGTCGCCACCGTCGCCAACCTTGTGTGAATGCTCTGGAAAGCTAATCATTTGCATATCACAGCATCTTCTTCCTGTCAGTTAAATTTCGCGTCTGTAGCACGTCATCTTCGTGGTGTAGCAATTTTAATGGCCAGTAGTGTACTTGGCATATATCTACATTCTTATGGAAGGGAAAGTTTGACGCCAGTGTGTCGCTGGGGGAATGGTTTTTCGGCGCGCTTTCTACAATAAGCTTCCTCCTCCTGAACGCTGAGGTAGGAGCTTACACTATATTGTAAATTATTCTGATTCGTGGTTGCATGTTGTGTCTGCCCAGTGACTGGTCGACGCTGAGCAAGGGGGCACGGTTCCGAGCCTGGGTGGAAATAAGCAGTCTGAAGTAGGGCCAGCTTCATCAGGAGCTTCGGCAGAGGTCGGACTTAGTGTTCCAATCTCAGTGCAACTCGGTGTGGAGACTCTCTGGACGACGGATGCAGGATGCAGGCGCACGAAATGAGCTTCTGCTACCGACACGTAAGGCGAACACGAGAGCTGCTGTAGCACCAGACACCTACTGCTGTAATCAGCGAGGCGGCCACGGTAAGATCTACACGACACAGAAGACTGAGTGCGGGAGGCAAAGAGATGGATTTCAGCGTAGGTAATGGGGAGAACCAACTGCAATATGTGATTCTTGAGTTTCTCCCGGCGTATTTGATAATCAAAATATCCACGGGTGTGCTGCCGGTCTATAGTGTCCAACGGGCACAATATTTCGGCGATCACACATGTCGCCATCATCAGGTGAACTGACGGACTGAGCTCCTGTGAACGTGCCGGCACGGAGATCCGTACGCTAAGGCTGCTCAGAGGGAACTGGGTTCGGTCGCGGCGGCGGCCCATTTAAATACCCTCCGCCCGCGGCGCGCTCAAGAGTAAATCGAGCAAATGTATAGTTGTGACGACCACGGCGGACAGAGCCATCACACCGACATCTCAGACGCCGTCGCAATGTGTTCCACCGCGCGACCGTGGCGCGGGGCGCGGACGGTGGAGGGAGCGCGCCGCGGGCGGAGGGTATTTAAATCGGCCGCCGCCGCGACCGAACCCAATTCCCTCTGAGCAGCCTTAGCGTACGGATCTCCGTGCCGGCACGTTCACAGGAGCTCAGTCCGTCAGTTCACCTGATGATGGCGACGTGTATGATCGCCGAAATATTGTGCCCGTTGGACACTATAGACCGGCAGCACACCCGTGGATATTTTGATTAACTGCAATATGGATAAATTGGGAACCTAGCCTGGTCAAGTGGTGTTAGTTTCTTCCATTCGTACTCTGTAAGAGTTGCGTGGTCACTGATTTAATGAATTACACTTGCGAGATCGTGTGCCGTGGGGTTTGACGCCACAGCTCCACTTCCTTAATTCGGCCCCGATCTTCCCTGAACGAACTGTGAATCAGTGTGAGATTCATTCTTCATGCAAGCACATGCACCGCCTTTGGCATCCCTAAATTTTTATACCATTTGATAGGATAAAAGATAATAAGGAAATGTCGATAATACAAATAGTTCTCGCCGAAGTGCCCACTAGTACATGCCCCCACGTTCTGCATTCCTTAGCGTCATGTGACCGCGAGATAAAATTAACGACTATCTTAGCGAAGTGTGACTGCTGCTCGGTCGTTTTGTAGCTTAATAATTAGAATTCTGTTGCACAGTTTTCTCTTAGTTATACCTCAGCTACGCGATAGCCTTGTTATAAGTCGACGTGATACGCTTTTATAAGAAATGTGGGCCACTTTTAGCCGTTTTTGCAATGATCGTAAAATAGTACCCTAATGTCGTGAACATAATTAAACGAGTGAATCATTGAGTACAATTCGATCCCAGCTTCTGACAACAGAAACAAGGAACATAAAGTTCCATGAGCAAAAAAAAATGAAAAAAAAATCTAAGAGACGAAAAGTAGTGTCTGATCGTAATTTAACTGCTGGTGATGCTTTGTCAGGCTCCTGATGTATGAGATTCCCACTTTTCAGACAGCTTAAGACCGAGAGGGTTCAAAGTAACAAGCACAACAGGTCACATAGGCGAGCATAGGTCAGAATTTCTATACAGTGTCTCGCAGTTAGCGCATTTTGCTCGTGGTTTATTTCTCGGTTGTTACACACTAACGACCCCTCTTGGCTATCACAACATTCAGATGTGAATTTTCGACGTGAAGCTGTTAAAACAGAGTGCTATCGTAAATCTGACTGAAAGTATCGATAGACTTGTGCAACGATTATAACTACATAAACTGTGAGGAATTTAAAAAAGTTGGAATAGATGTTTATTAGTAGACCTACGAAAGAAAATATAACTGCAATTTCTCGTCGGCAAACCCACCTGGCCACACAAGTAACGAAATTAGCTAGCGAACAGAAGAACTACTTAATACGGCGCAGGAGAAATTTCTCTTGTGAGTTGTAATCTTGTCTACTGACTTACAAAAAGCCAACAACATGCAGTCGAGCAAGTCACTTTCTAACTCGTCTCGCGCAACAGGAGCGAGTCAACTGAAATGATCGTCCAGAAAGGTACCCCTGAGTAATACATGCTCTTTTGCAATACTAAGTGCAAGATAAAGTTTTGAAAAGATGTAATGGAGGAACCATTACACATGATCCTCATGGCTACTCACTTTCTGAACAAAAACAAAACTGAAACCAAAAACTGGAAACAAAGCAGCATAAAATCGAGTGTGGGTTATACCAATATGGAATTGAATGGGACGGGGTGGCCAAATTGGGCCACTGCGTCACGCGGTATGCCGTTATGGTTTGAAGGAATGAGGTATTCACAGTACATTACATGTAATTTGATTACCAAATGCGAACATCCACAAACAGAGTTACATAGCATTTTCATTTTTGTTATTTTGTACTAGAGGTGGTGTCAATGCAATCGTTAATAAGGAAAAGTGTTATCAAGTCTCTAATTTTAAAATGAATGTTATTTACTTGTAATGTTAATTGCACCTGGTGACGCTAAAATGCCGACTCTCTTCCAGAGAATGAGTTTTTGACTTTGCAAACAGGAAAACAAAAATAATCTTCACGGCTGCAAGTGAGGAGAACCGCTGAAGTAATTTTCCTTGCTCTTTATCTATTATGTTTGACTTGTAGTAGTCGATGCATCTCGATATTATCGTACCTATGCCTCAGATCCAGATCGTAGTTACAGATGTGCGACTAAAATTCACTGGACTATACTAGATGTTTACGATCCAAATCAATGCAGTGGCAGCCTTTGACACTGCTTTCCCTGTTCTATTAACTGGGGAAACGTAGTTTGCCTCTCGTTAGTGTAATGGAAAAATTGTAACATAGGAGATAACCTTTGGCAAATATGCGACCAAAGACTTATTTCCTTGAGAAGTTCAAGATCATCCTTGTAAATTTTGGAAATTTGTGGTAAGTTCCTATGGGACCAAACTGCTGAGGTCTTCGGTCTCTAGCATTACGCTAAGGACAACACACACACCCATGCCCGAGGGAGGATTCAAACCTCCGACGGGGGGAGCCGCGCGAACCGTGTCGCGGCTAGTGCGCGCGGCCCTGGTAAATTCATTCGACATGTTATTGTCATTGAGCCGTCGTGAGCTGGCGCCAGTCTTATTTTGATCATGTATCGTTGAGATCGACTGTGGTTGAGATAGCCGAAGCGGGTGCTTTGTTAGCCTTCGACGCGAACCCTCGAGATCTCGTGTCATTCATGGGGGAGACGAGTGTCAATGGCTGCCGAACGAGTCTGATGACCGTTACACGTTGTGGTATGAAATTGGTTGGGCTTTTTGCCAATATGGGTAGCTTGGAGATACAAGTTGGTGACTTTGCTGGGAATAAAATTTGAAGGGAAGCGGTGAAGCTGTGGAACGCGTTCCCTCGTATTGGGTACCTGATAAGGAGTAAGTCGTCGTAATTGTTTGTTCACCGACGCACTGAGAGATTTTAAAATATATTATTATTATTATGGGGACTTTCTTTGCCTAGTTAAATGATGGCCGTTATTTGAAAATTTTCTCAAGAAGTGTTTTTGTGTCTGTTGCAATCAAATGATTTTATGTTGCTGTTTTTTAAAGCCTGCACTCTATTAATACAGTTGTCCATGTGTAAGTGTATCACAGGTTCTGCCTGGTGTTTCTATGTTTCAGAGGTATTGGAATATGTTTGTGAGTCGGGCAGAGACTTTTAACTGTGCCAGCGCCTTGTCGGGCAGTGAAATGTCATCCGAGGACTAGGCCTGACAGTGTTTAGGAACCTGGCCACTACCGGAGTTGTTCACATATCGCCTTCCCAAGTTTAGTTTTTAGCTTCCTTCCGTCAAGGCGGGTTAAGCTGCTAGATATATATTTTGTATGTAACCTGTCTGTATATGAAGTTGTCTTCTTAAATATTACGGACTGGCAACTGGCTAAACCTTAAACTGTATAGCATCCGCTGAGTTCCTTGTGCAGCTTTTTCTAGTAATTTTTATTAACACGTCTGAGTACTAAACATTTATTTTTTTAAGATCAGTGTCTCTGTAGTTTTTTTTAATTATTCTATCATGTTATGTAACGGCATCTTAGTTTGGCACTAGTGCTCAAGTGTTATTAAGTCACCCTTTACCTATAATTGTTTCATTATATCTATTTTGTGGGAATTCCTATATGGGAGTCGGAAGTTCTCAAGTTAGTCAGTAACCCCATTTTATTAATTTGGAATTGTTTGTTGGAGTACTGAGTACATTGGGTTTCTCATTGTATTTGCAAAGTTTTATCTAGTGGCTCGTCCACAATTTGTAATTTTTAAATTATTTTTTAAAGGCGTAACTCCAATAAAGTGTCTTAACTATAAAGTGTGACTACCAACCTTGATTCTTTCCCGTTTCCTCTTTTATGGTATTTAAACAGATATACTGTGCAAGTGTGGTATGACTAAGGAATCACGTGTCAGTTATTTATAATGAATATTATGAATTAGCACTTTACACATAGAAAATTATTGGTTTTTAGTCCTGGAAGCTCGCTACAACAGAATCATCATCCTACTTCGCCATTTACGTTGTGAATTGTCTCTGTTAGACAGCATTGGGACAACAAGGGAGCCGTGTTTGACACAGCTGTACGCAAGCTCTGCGGTAAGGTGTTTTCCCATCAGACAAAAGAGTTTGTTAGTTTACGGCTCTAATTTCGCCAGAGACAAAATTTTTACCTCTTCTGTGAAGGAACCACCAACAGACAGACTGACAATCAGTCAAGATAAATTCTTCCCCTTAAGTTTTGTCGCTAACTTGGTTCTGCATCCTTCAGATTTAAAGGTGAAGAACTACCTAACCTGACACTTTTTAGTGAGTTATTTTTCTGCTTCTGTCTATTCTATTGATCTAATAGTGACATTGAATAATTTGGTAACTGGATTTTGTCATGTATCTACCACAACTGTTACAATTACCTATTTTCGTGATAGTCCTGTAACGCTACTTCAGTATGACTGTGGACACAACATAGACGCAGATGGTTAAGAAGCCGAAAGTGCATATTTATCTGCTAATTTGTGCATTTTGGGATAATTCGTTTTTTTAAAATGATAAGTTGTAACTAATTTGTATTAGTCAGTCTATACTAAATAACGTTTTACGTTACTTTATTGGACACACCACATAAAAGTATAGATAGATAAATCGGCAGTAATATGGTCTCCTACATTATCTAAAACACTCTAACAAATGTTCGGATAGTTTTTCGACTACACGCCTGTAGACACTACACTGGTAGCGCTTGGTCTCCTTCATAACGATGAGGCGTGGGGTATCACGTATTGTGTCATAGACTGTACGTGATAGCCATGGACCTGGAATGTGATGTACGCTGGTTTTAGGAATGCCAGTGTCGTGTTCAATCTGTCCTCTGATCATGTGTGGAGTCATTGCGACAGAAGCCGGAACAATAACTTCATTGACTCCGTCTGCGCCTGTTCTCCGTCGGTTGCCTTGCCTTAAGCTGAAATTCCCGTTTCTTGAAGCGTGACGACCAGACGAGAAAACACCTATCGTGAAAACGGGTTATTTTCAGGATATTGCTTTGCGGAGAGTTCCTCTGAGTGAGTCGCATTACATCTTCCTTTAATAATAAAAGAAAAAAAGTGATGCGGCTTTTACACAAGGACTGCCTCTTCTGCTCGCCACATATGGTACAAAAGTACTGCAGTACTGTTCTACTTGTATCCGTATTGTAAATAAGAAGACATTAGTGCAGTTATTGTTCTGCTAGCTTACATTCTCCGAAGAATAGTAACATTTCTATCGTCTCTTCATAAAACCTTGAAATGAATACTGTTGACTGAAGGATCGATGCGCAGTTTCCTTGGTTTCCATTTGTTTACCGTCAACTGCAGTAAATGGACAGCTAGGTTACTCCCGTTATCGCCTCTGTATGCTAGCACAACGTGATGCTTAAGTGAATGATACAATGTAGTACGTTTTTGAACAGCTTTTGAAGAAAGAAAATGGATTACCACATAAAAACTAGAGGGTGCTATTTAAATAGACGCACTGCTGTTCGTATCTTTGTAACGAACACAGTCACAAGCAGTGAAATCATCCTAGTTAATGCCATGCCTCCTTGCCTGGTAGCTAAACAACAGTTGTTTCTTACATCTTTTTATTTTGCTTCAGAAGAATAAATTATTTGGAGTGGTCGTGATACATGTGACACTTTGTATACTCGAATATGCATAGGACAACTGTTAAGACAACTTTATTTACGTAATACTATATTTGCGTCTTTAATAAGCAAATGATGTGAAGGTAAAAATAATTAGAATTTTCTAATATTCATAGACTATTAAGGTGCACAGTAAAAATACACAAGTAAATAAGTAACAAACATGTCAGGCAGGAAATCACAAGTGCAGACAAAAAAAAAATTACTTATTAAGACACTGAATGTGCAACAGGAAACCGCACAAGTTTCTCTTACTAGAAAACGGGGGTTAGCAAAAATATTCGGAATTGACTTCGACAACATGCGAGGATATATAACAAATGCTTAAAAAATTTAAGATAATAATTTTGTCAGAATTGGTTCAGCTGTTTCTCCAATAGGTCCACTCCTCCACTTTTTACAATGAATTTTGTATTTAGATTTATTGTTACGTTTCACAAGTAACGGAACTAAGAGCCCCCTCCTCACCGTTTTATCAGTTTAGTGAGATAGTGACACAGTTTCTTTGATGTAGAACGAAGTTTGATTTCATTCCACTATTGTAGTATACAATATGGTCACATTTCGTCATCTGAATTCTGAGTTATGGAGACAACATTTTTGTACTTTTAACAATCAGTAGGTAACTTATTGTCACTTTATTTAGCAATTAAATTCATTTCATTAATACTCATCTGTTTGCTAATTTGCAATGTGACTGCAGCACTGCCTGGCGATAATTTGCTATCTCAGTTAGCACTTATCACCGTATTATATGGCGCATTGTGACAATCTACGCTGTATTTCCATCATTTGTGTTTCTTCATTATGGTACGTATGCGTTTTCTTAGGTTGCCATGTTGTAAACAGACTAATACATCGTACTATTTTCTTTCGATATGCTCCTTACAAGCGCTCTTCGTGTATCATTATAGAACACCCTGTTCTTTTCCCAAGTAATATGGCCATTGAAAATATTTCAGAATCGTTTCAAGATATGCGTTTTTGTATTCAGCAGTATACTGAAAATCCAGTTTTAATGGATGTACGTAGTTTTAGAAGCACTTGTTCCCCAATGTACATTTATGTACCACATGTCGGTGTTCTCAGAGAATATGTTAACTGGAATGAAGTAGTAACGTGCAAACTGACAGGCTGAAGTCGACAACTCGGTCCCAACGTCTCTCAGGCTGCCAAACCTCTATGCCTGTAGTGTCAATTCTTAGAATATCATCGTTTCCGAAAAATATAATTTCCAGCTTTCTCCATTTGTTAAAAATAGGTGAAGGCGATATGTGAGACACCCGATACATTTCCATAATTGTTAGTAATCCACCACGGCTTTCTGCAAATGTATTTTTTTTTTTTTTGTCATCATTCTACTGACTGGTTTGATGCGGCCCGCCACGAATTCCTTTCCTGTGCTAACCTCTTCATCTCAGAGTAGCACTTGCAACCTACGTCCTCAATTATTTGCTTGACGTATTCCAATCTCTGTCTTCCTCTACAGTTTTTGCTCTCTACAGCTCTCTCTAGTACCATGGAAGTCATTCCCTCATGTCTTAGCAGATGTCCTATCATCCTGTCCCTTCTCCTTATCAGTGTTTTCCACATATTCTTTTCCTCTCCGATTCTGCGTTGAACCTCCTCATTCCTTACCTTATCAGTCCACCTAATTTTCAACATTCGTCTACAGCACCACATCTCAAATCCTTCGATTCTCTTCTGTTCTGGTTTTCCTACAGTCCATGTTACACTACCATACAACGCTGTACTCCAGACGTACATCCTCAGAAATTTCTTCCTCAAATTAATGCCGGTATTTGATATTAGTAGACTTCTCTTGGCCAGAAATGCCTTTCTTGCCATAGCGAGTCTGCTTTTGATGTCCTCCTTGCTCCGTCCGTCATTGGTTATTTTACTGCCTAGGTAGCAGATTTCCTTAACTTCATTGACTTCGTGACCATCAATCCTGATGTTAAGTTTCTCGCTGTTCTCATTTCTACTACTTCTCATTACCTTCGTCTTTCTCCGGTTTACTCTCAAACCATACTGTGTACTCATTAGACTGTTCATTCCGTTCAGCAGATCATTTAATTTTTCTTCACTTTCACTCAGGATAGCAATGTCATCAGCGAATCATATCATTGATATCCTTTCACCTTGTATTTTAATTCCACTCCTGAACCTTTCTTTTATTTCCAACATTGCTTCCTCGATGTACAGATTGAAGAGTAGGGGTGAAAGGCTACAGCCTTGTCTTACACCCTTCTTAATACGAGCACTTCGTTCTTGATCGTCCACTCTTATTATTCCCTCTTGGTTGTTGTACATATTGTATATGACCCGTCTCTCCCTATGCCTTACCCCTACTTTTTTCAGAAATTCGAACAGCTTGCACCATTTTATATTGTCGAACGCTTTTTCCAGGTCGACAAATCCTATGAAAGTGTCTTGATTTTTCTTTAGCCTTGCTTCCATTATCAGCCGTAACGTCAGAATTGCCTCTCTCGTCCCTTTACTTTTCCTAAAGCCAAACTGATCGTCACCTAGCGCATTCTCAATTTTCTTTTCCATTCTTCTGTATATTATTCTTGTAAGCAGCTTCGATGCATGAGCTGTTAAGCTGATTGTGTGATAATTCTCGCACTTGTCAGCTCTTGCCGTCTTCGGAATTGTATGGATGATGCTTTTCCGAAAGTCAGATGGTATGTCGCCATACTCATATAATGTACACACCAACGTGAATAGTCGTTTTGTTGCCACTTCCCCCAATGATTTTAGAAATTCTGATGGAATGTTATCTATCCCTTCTGCCTTATTTGACCGTAAGTCCTCCAAAGCTCTTTTAAATTCCGATTCTAATACTGGATCCCCCAGCCGTTCTAAATCGACTCCTGTTTCTTCTTCTATCACATCAGACAAATCTTCACCCTCATAGGGGCTTTCAATGTATTCTTTCCACCCATCTGCTCTCTCCTCTGCATTTAACAGTGGAATTCCCGTTGCACTCTTAATGTTACCACCGTTACTTTTAATGTCACCAATGGTTGTTTTGACTTTCCTGTATGCTGAGTCTGTCCTTCCGGCAATCATATCTTTTTCGATGTCTTCACATTTTTCCTGCAGCCATTTCGTCTTAGCTTCCCTGCACTTCCTATTTATTTCATTCCTCAGCGACTTGTATTTCTGTATTCGTGATTTTCCCGGAACGTGTTTGTACTTCCTCCTTTCATCAATCAACTGAAGTATTTCTTCTGTTACCCATGGTTTCTTCGCAGCTACCTTCTTTGTACCTATTTTTTCCTTCCCAACTTCTGTGATGGCCCTTTTTAGAGATGTTCATTCCTCTTCAACTGTACTGCCTACTGCGCTATTCCTTATTGCTGTATCTATAGCGTTAGAGAACTTCAAACGTATCTCGTCATTCCTTAGTACTTCCGTATCCCACTTCTTTGCGTATTGATTCTTCCTGACTAATGTCTTGAACTTCAGCCTACTCTTCATCACTACTATACTGTGATCTGAGTCTATATCTGCTCCTGGGTACGCCTTACAGTCCAGTATCTGATTTCGGAATCTCTGTCTGACCATGATGTAATCTAATTGAAATCTTCCCGTATCTCCCGGCCTTTTCCAAGTATACCTCCTCCTCTTGTGATTCTTGAACAGGGTATTCGCTATTACTAGCTGAAACTTGTTACAGAACTCAATTAGTCTTTCTCCTCTTTCATTCCTTGTCCCAAGCCCATATTCTTCTGTAACCTTTCCTTCTGCTCCTTCCCCTACAACTGCATTCCAGTCGCCCATGACTATTAGATTTTCGTCCCCCTTTACATACTGCATTACCCTTTCAATATCCTCATACACTCTCGCTATCTGTCCATCTTCAGCTTGCGACGTCGGCATGTATACCTTAACTATCGTTGTCGGTGTTGGTCTGCTGTCGATTCTGATTAGAACAACCCGGTCACTGAACTGTTCACAGTAACACACCCTCTGCCCTACCTTCCTATTCATAACGAATCCTACACCTGTTATACCATTTTCTGCTGCTGTTGATATTACCCGATACTCATCTGACCAGAAATCCTTGTCTTCCTTCTACTTCACTTCACTGACCCCTACTATATCTAGATTGAGCCTTTGCATTTCCCTTTTCAGATTTTCTAGTTTCCCTACCACGTTCAAGCTTCTGACATTCCACGCCCCGACTCGTAGAACGTTATCCTTTCGTTGATTATTCAATCTTTTTCTCATGGTAACCTCCCCCTTGGCAGTCCCCTCCCGGAGATCCGAATGGGGGACTATTCCGGAATCTTTTGCCAATGGAGAGATCATCATGACACTTCTTCAATTACAAGCCACATGTCCTGTGGATACACGTTACGTGTCTTTAATGCAGTGGTTTCCATTGCCTTCTGCACCCTCATGTCGTTGATCATTGCTGTTTCTTCCGCCTTTAGGGGCAATTTCCCACCCCTAGGACAAGAGAGTGCCCCGAACCTCTATCCGCTCCTCCGCCCTCTTTGACAAGGCCGTTGGCAGAATGAGGCTGACTTCTTATGCCGGAAGTCTTCGGCCGCCAATGCTGATTATTTATCAAAACTTAGGCAGCGGCGGGGATCGAACCCGGGACCGAAGACGTTTTGATTATGAATCAAAGACGCTACCCCTTTTTTTTTAATATCTCATTTTGTTCGTTTTCGTTCGTTGTATCTGCTCGGGGTGGTCGTCGAAAGACACCCGTTTCAGTTCGTTGTTGATCCAGTAACTCAGTTTTTGTATTACAGAGAGTAGCTAGCCCTCAGACCGAACACGCTGAGCTACCATGCCGACTGTTCAAGCTCGGTGGTTGATCCTTCTACTCAGTTTTTTATTACAGAGGCCAATCGGCTCTCTGACCGAACACGCTGAGCAACCGTGCCGGCGCCCCTGGACCACGGGTACCTTGCAAATGTATAGAAGTATCGAAACAAGAACATGAAGTTTTGCCTCCAACAGGCACTTTTAGATGATGTTAATCTATGGAATTGGAGACAATAGATGCACATAACTAGTTGTATCCATTGCGGTTAATTAAAGACGCTGTGGCTATGTCTAATAATTATTTGTGCCAAGCTTCTATCAGTTGCATTTATACTTATTTAAAGTTCAATTTAACATAACTCCTAGCGATTCGAGCATGTCCTGCTCATCCTCAGGTTTTTATACATACAGATATAAACGGTATTAAAAGATAAAACCTCTTAACTAATACAAATTAGCACAGAAATAATACAGAAAGACACTCCATCAGCAGAACAGTGCGCAAAATTGTAACTTTAGTATTTCTATGTTACTTAGATCAGTTAACATATTTTATCATTTAAATACGTTTATGTCCGTATGCATGCACGCCAAAAGATAAATAAAACGTGTTCGAAACGCGCAACTTTATTCTAAATTAAGCAAAAAATAAATGTGAATGTGCCTTATCGAGTGTTGGATTGATCTACAAAGTATTCTTTTATACATTTTTCTAAAGTATGTTTCATTCAAATGTGTAAAGTTAAATACTGCGAAGTAGTAGGATAAATTTTCAGTGAACGATTCATTGCCAAAAAATGGCTGTGGTTTACAAGGAGTTGTTACTTTACTTTCAACAGTTACAAACGTGGCGGCTCAGTTCAACATTCACATGAAAAATACCATAAAACTGCAAGTACAAATAACAGGAAAATTTGCGTTATAGCAACGGAATATCAATGATTAATAGTACACAAAAAAACTGATGCCTTATGGGTATTATGTCTTTTGGGTGATGATTACTTATGATTATTTTATAAGACGACTCCTGCGTTTGTTGAGTATATGTAGGCCCTACTACTTTCAGAGTTCGGTATGTCAGTCAATAGGAATGTATAACCATATAGGGTTGCCATGTTGTCCGTCTTGTCTGTCTGCTTGACTGTCTGACTGCTGTGAACCCTTTGTCTCAGGAAAGAGTAGACGTATCAAGTTGAAATGTATCTCGCATACAACGGCCTGTGGTGCCTGGGCGGTGTAAGGTATTTGAGCTCCTGAGTCAATGCATTCCAAAGACACGGACTTCTTCCTTACATATTTTACACACTCAAACACACTCATTAAAATCAGTATGTGCGTTCCAGTCGACCTGCAGTTAGGAAATTTAACGAGAAGCGAGGTTTAAAAGTAAAACTAAAGGAAAAAATCTGAAATTACTGGTTTGTGATTGTATCACACGAAAAATAAGTTTTCCATGTTATCCGAATGTCTTCCTGTCTGTCTGTTAATACCACTTTGTGCTGCGAAGGGGTAGACGTATCAAGTTCCGTTTTATGTTACAGTCTAATGTTTACGGTGCCCTCGCGCTGTAAGAAATTTAAGCTTCTGCGATAATGCAGTCAAAAGATACGGCCATTTACGTCACATATTTTGACGTCTTGCTAATATCGAGATCGATAACAGCACGCAAAAGTCTTCGAAAATCTCCATTACCAGGATGGGTGAACCATCTGTACTGTATACATAACTAAGTTTGTGCGGAAGCCGTGGAGGGCGATTCCTACTCGCAGTTTCCCGGATTTTATTTTATGAGAAACTGTGTGTCGCTGGAACTCATGTTTTTAACAATCAGTATGTAATACTCTTTAGAGACCAAGTAGACGTGCATCTTTTTCTGGTGTTTCTGCAAAGGTCTGTCAAGCGTGTTTTATCCAAACGTGGCTGTAAATGTCCAGTGAAGGGATATTAACCTATAAGGGTACAATTACAAAACATAAGTGAATTCCCCCTCGCCGCCGTCGACCGAAAAAGTTTGTTTTCTACCAAACCAAAAATCGGACATGAGTTTTACTCAGCGTTTCGTAACAGAGTCCCCATCTTCAATATATCTCCTTTCTGCTTCTCTGCAATTGCAAAAAGTTTTGCCATCATCACGAGGAAACCTCTGTAAATGCGACTACGAAAACACATCACCGTTACAGTTTAACACACCTCCAATAAATATTGCAAAATATTAACAATTAGGAAACGTGAAGGTACGACTTCAGTTCGAAAATCATGAATTCACATTTAATACTAAAGGAGAGCGTCGTTTACGTTATACATCTCTTACAAAGGTTAGCGTAAGCTGCGTATGCCGCGTCCCGGATAAATGGGCTATGCAATGGGCGGCAGGTATCGTTAGTAATTATAGACGTGGTTATACTAGTTTTTTCAGTAAACGATTGTCACAGGTTTTTCTGGTGCAAGCGTTGAACAAGGTCCACTCTTTCTCCTGAAGCAAGTTGGTGACAACCTACTAATGTAGCACTCTCGTTTCATATGCAGACGTGTCGTGAATCAAAACTCTAGAGTAAGAAGCAAAACGTCGTCAAGAGTTCAAATACTTGTTCAGTGCATTGCGCTGCCGTCTGTGAAGAAATATGAAGCCTGTCTCAAGAGAAGGCACCTTCGCAATGTCTAGGGATGACTTTTATAAATCTAAAAAGAAAAAAAAGTAGCATAATAATCTGCTCAATGGCCAAACTGTGGCCTATAACTTATTACAGGCCTTAAGCCAATGACACAAAGGTCATCTATTCTTACTTCGTAGATTAAGGGCAATTATGCGACAAACAGGTGCCACTAGTGCTGAACGTTCTTATCCTGTTGTACGTTTTAGATTTTAGTTGGTATTACTGTTATTTATTTTAAACTGTTTTCCAAGCTATGGACGTCAACAAGTAGGTTATGGTTTGTCGCAGGAACTAGTCCCCACAATAAACCGTCAGTATCCAAGCCAAGATACTTCCGTTTAACACGAAAACTTCACTTTATCAACCGTGAGAAATCTTTAGTGCTTTCGGAAATATTAAACGAAAGGGTATGACACACGAACTCATCTAGGGCAGCGAATAAAAAAGGAAAACGTATGACCTTTATTTGGGGCAATGCAAACTATCGTTGGAACACTTAGGCGCTCGTATGTATGTTGGCTGTCTAAACACACCGGGTTTCAATCAGATACAGAATAATCTTTAATACCTACATTTATGATGTGCTTCAAGATGCCATTTATCACTTCGAAAGCTCTCATTCCCATGAAGTACGGAGACTCGTGGAATGGAGTCAGAATTTAGTCACCTAGTTACCTTTACGTTTCACCGAGATGGCATTGCTACATGTGGTTAAGGCTATGGTTCATTGGTGGTATCTTGCTCACAGCGATGAACTATTGCCTATGGTTTTAGACGAGAGGGTGGTAAGTGCTGACTAACATTATTAGTGAATTTTGAATTTTCTAGTTACTGCTACCGGTCACCGTGGTCCGATGATAGCGGTATTTATCACTAATCAAAACATCTGTTATGCAACATTCGACTTCAGCCAAATGCTGACAGTAATGAAAATCATCAGTAATGGTGGCTGGTATAGGGAATCACCCTTATTCTGGCAGTATCGATACAAAGAGGGCGCAGGACTGGACAGTGGTTCAGGGCATCCTCTTGTCCTTGAGATGGGGAAGTACCCCTCGAAAAACCAAAATGATCAGCGGCAGGATGAGGCATTAAAGATACATGTATACTCACAGGATATGTTTTCACCAACTGAAAACAAGTGCCATAGTGATCTATGAGTTGGTAAAAATTTCCCTATACCGATATCTGCGCTGGGACTGCCAAAGGAGTGAAACCATGAGAGAGTGACTGAATAACAAAGAAAAGGTTAACGTTCTACGGGTCCGAGCGTAGAATCACAGAAGTCTGAATATGATAGGGAAACTAGGAAATCTGGAAAGGGGAATGTAAAGGTTCAATTTAGTAGGGGTCAGTGAAGCGAAATGGAAATAAGATAAGGTTTCTGGAGACACTAATACACGACAGTATCAACAAAAGCACAGAGTGTATAACGAAAGTTGAATTCCCTTATGAATGGGAGGGTGGTGCATTTATGAATAGTAAGGTAGCAAAGAGAGTGAGTTACTGCGAACATTTCGGTGATTGGATTATTGTCAACAGAATTCGGCACATGATAAATAACATCAACTGTACGAAAGGTAATGATAGAAAGGTATACTCGGATGAATTTACAAACTACCGAAACAGAACACGACTTGGTGTCGCATAACGGAAGTCTCATCACTTTAGTTGCGAAGTCTCTAACTCAGAAACCTGTCCTACTTCATCGACAATAATAAAGCTAATAAGGGAGTAAAGAATCAGATTTAGCCACTTCTTAAACCACTGTAATGCCTTTCAGCCGATCATTCGACACAGACGTTCTGAGGGAACGTCTGGTTGCTTACCCGTCTTTTGGAACGGTGGCCAAGAAGGCAGACCCAGAGGACATTTCCCTGCCAGAACAAGTAGTGAGGGAAACCGAACCGGTGCCCATGATCAACCGCTGCGTACCCAACTGTTAGCATTTAACTCATTTTTGACTTGACCACCCTCTTCTCGTTATATGCAGTACGGAGACTGAAAGAAATTTGGTACAAGACTTATGATTCCCTCTGCATCTTTGGTTCGTTTGCCGCCGCATTCAAAACAATTCATGCTTGACCACACAATGTAGGGAAAGATAGGGAGAGGAAGGAAGGACTCAAGACACACTCAAAAGGAAATAAAAGAAACATACTGAGCCATATTTATTCCACAGGCATGTTGATGTAACTCCCACAATGAAGTGATGGGATTGAAATGTCAGAGAACAAACAGTTAACCATCCACAAAAATTAATTTACCGTAACAACAACAAGAAAATCCCCATAAACAGCAGAAACAGGCTCTAGAACGCCGTTTTGAGGTGTGGAATGGCACCGATTGTGTCGTTTCAACTTGAACTATTGTTGGCGTTCGTTTGCTATCGATTGGACTAATCTTTGTTGAACTATTAAAAGCCTGCATATGTTTCCCTCCCTTGTTTCTAGCTTTCTTTCATGGGACAGAACACGTAAACGGAAACTATAGACAGATCAGTGTTCCAATTAAAGCGCTTCCCTCTTGTTCGCAGCCAGAGCTATCTATCTTTTCAACCTAGTTGTTTCCAGTTAAAGGCCTCGGCCTTGTTCCCACTTCGTAATGCACGTGCGTGAAGTTTTTTGAGTCCGAGCACACAGATCACATGCTGTCCACAACCTTCTATCTCTTTTCACACAGTTTCGTGCGAAAATGTGTTTAAATACTATGAACTGGAACAGCATAAAATACGAGAGCATAAAATAAGAGGTAAGCCGCCAGAAAGCTTTGATTCTTCATGATGTCATTTGTCTTTTTCTAAGTTAAATAAATTACTTTGTCTTTTAAAAACAGATCCGTTTGTCTCGTGTATTCATTCCAACCTCAGAATGCCCGAAATAACTGCCAAAAAATCCAATGAATAGAGATCAATAGTTTATGAGAGTATCAGAACGTTCATTATGTGAGTAGTGTCCAAGACAAAATGCCAAGTGCTAATTCAATTAAATTATCGTGTCTCTTTCTCTTATGACCTCACTACCATTTTGCGTTATCCGTTACTTGTGTAAAATATCAGTCAACAACTTTCGGTGCTAACTATTAAATTCAGTCAGTCGTTGACTACTGTATTTATATCCGCTGGTCGATTTTTCCACTGAGATTATTTAGGGCTACCAGGTTAGAGAATGGTGCGTCTGTTATAGCAAATGATGCCTACGATCTCTCCATGGCAGATTTATCAAAATTTGAGAGAGAATTAAAAGAAAAGTAACACAACCCAGTAACATTCCGCCGTATTTCAATGGGTAATAGGAATGTTAAGCAGTATAAGTGCCGATGTAACAAGCGGAAAATGTAGACAGAAAAATCTGAAAAAAAGAACTGGTAAAACAGCAAGTAAAGGAAGGCAAAAGTGTAATAATAGCGAGGGACTGGAGCGTTGTAGTAGGGAAAGGAGCAGAAGATAGAGATAAATGAGAATACGTTATCAGTACTAGGAAAAAGGAAGGACAAAAGCTAGTTGGAGTTTTGCAGACAATTTCAGCTACTAATAGCGATTACAATGCCCCAAAACCACTAGAGAAGTAGATATACTTGGAAAAAGGTCTGGGGACACGCAAATCTTCCACTTGTATTCCATTATGTTGTAAAAAACGTCCCGAAATCAGAGATTGAATTTTCAGGCGTAGTCAGGATCAGTTTCTGAGAATCGTTCCCATTGATCAGTGTAGAAGAAACTGGGGTGCTGAAGTACTGAGGAAATTTATCTATAATCGGGTCACTGTTCTATTCGCGACCATGTCGCAGCTTGTGAAAGTAGTGCCATGCCTGGCTTACGACAGAGTCAAAAGGCTCTGTAAACCAACGTTAGGACAAGTTTTTATAAAGCAGATCTGAAGATGGTCATCGTAAACCGAAACCAGTACTGTGATGGCAAACAATTTGTGACCATAGACGTAAAGTAAAGGAAATTTATAATTGTGAGCGTTTGGTGTTCTCTAAGGCTGTACTCTACTTTACTTTACTTTACTTTTCCGTGTCCAGATCAAATTTTATTTTTCCAATAGTTAGCCACCGCTACGGCTTTGTCATTGGCTTGTAGCAGGTCACTAAAACTGCAGGGCTCCAGCAGTAGTCGGCACATGAGCAGATGTGCCTCGTCTTGTACCTCTCCGCATCCGCAAAGGACGTCGTCATCGTTAGTCAGCAGTCCCCACTTGCACAGATTGGTTTTGCATCTGGGTACACCAGTCCTCAGCCTATTTAGTGTTCTCCACACTGTACAAGGAAGTTTGTTTCCAGGTGCCATTTGCTCTTTTGGTATTATCTGCAGTGCTGTTTGTTCATTCTCCCATTTACGGATTCTATTATCTTCCTGTGAACTGTCAAGGATCTTGGTTCTTGCAATAAAGCTATTTCTAGACTTAAGCCTCCGAGCCTGAGTGATGTGCCCATTCAGTGGGTGTCAAGAATCTGTTTCTTTCTTTGTTCTCTCAGCGTTTGCTGCCACCTGCCTTCTGATCTTGGATGGGGTAATTCCAGTAAGTAGGTACAAATTACCCGCTGGTGTGGGTCTGAGACAGCCTGTAACAATTCGCATTGTCTCATTTACACTTACATCAACCTGTTTAGCATGTGCAGATGCTTCCCATACTGGCGCTGCATAGTCTGCTGCAGAAACACACAGAGCAAGTGCTGATGTTCTCAGTACTGGTGGTTGAGCTCCCCATTCATAGTTTGTCAGCCTGCGGATGATGTTATTCCTGGAGCAGACTTTAGCCTTGGTGTTTTGGCAATGCTGCTTGAAGGAAAGCGTTCTGTCAAATACAACCCCAAGGTATTTAGGTGTTGGACAGTGCTTTAGCTTCTTACCTTGCCATGTAACGTCGAGCTCAACTCCAGCATCTCTATTACGCAGATGGAAAGCACATACTTGGGTTTTGTCAGGGTTTGGCTTGAGGGGATTGGCGTCGTAGTATTGAGCCAGTTCTTCAAGAGCTCTAGAGAGATTTCCAGATGGTGCACCAAAATTGGACCCCTGGACCACCACAGCTGTGTCATCAGCATATACGAACAGTCTTGCATCTTGAGGTATAGGTTGGTCATTAGTGTACACATTATAAAGGATGGGAGAAAGTACACTTCCTTGTGCTAAGCCATTCTTCTGCAGTCGCCATCTACTGTTCTTACCATTTAGGGAGACATAAAATCTTCGATTCTGCAGAAGACTACCAATAACCATCGTCAACCTACAGTCCCCTATGAGGGGATATAATTTGCGCAATAGCTTTCTGTTGTTTACCGTGTCGTATGCAGTAGTAAGATCTGTGAAAGCTGCTCCAGTTATTAATTTTTTTTCAAACCCATCTTCTATAAGTTGCGTCAGGTTAAGTATTTGCCCATAACAAGACCTTCCTGGTCTGAAATCGGCTTGTTCCTTTATGAGCTTTCCACCTATAGTTTCTGCCACCCGGTTGAGAATCATCCGCTGCAGTATCTTATAGAGATGGCATAGAAGTGACACTGGTCTGTAACTTTTGGGGTCCTTTATCTCCTTGTCAGGTTTTAGCAAAGCCACCACTCTCGCCTGCCGCCATAGTTTTGGAATATTCAGCTCTTTAATACAGGTGTTCATCATTTGTAGTAGCCAGTTTCGAGCTTTGGGCCCAAACTGTTTTATCTGCTCCGTTCTAAGTCATCAGTTCCCAGCGGCCTTATTTAGTTTCATACTCTGAATGGCGTCTTCCAGTTCGGTTGCTGTGAATGAAGCATTGAGGAGTCCGTAATCTTTTTGTTCTTGGGGTATAACTCTTTCTCTTTTCCCTTTAGTTTTCCCATTCTTCAGAAGTTGGCTAGCAATCTGATTTGCTGTTACCCCGTTGTTCTTCTGCTGGTGGTCAATTGGGTCCCCACTTAAGTTTTTCAGTAATTTCCATGCACGTCTGCTGTTTCGTTTCATGTCAAGATTCTCGACTAGTTTGCACCATCGTGATCTCTTACCCTCAGCAATAGCCCGCATTAGTTCGTCCCCAGCCTCCATCGCATCTTCGCTGAAGGGGTCCTGAGTGAACAGCTTTTGGTACCTGTCAAGTAAGACCTTGCTGCTGTCGGTCAGACACTGGATGTACTGGGTACGGCAACCCCTTGGGATGTTTTTCCTTGAGATCCCTTTCACAAGACCGATAAATCTACCATACTCATCTGGTCGAGGAGGGATTTTCTCAATCTCTTCGTCCAATTGCTCTTTAAATTTCTGCCAGTCTGCCTTTTTGAAATTAAACCGTCTTAGGAAAGGCACCTCCTCTGGTTTAACCATGGCAGTCACAACACAAATGACGGGTCTGTGTTGTGTACTTGGGATAGGTTCTTCAACAAGCTTCATGCACTGTGCTGCCAACTTCCTACTCACAAAGATGTTGTCAGGATTATATACCCTTCTCCATCTTCTGCTGTTGAACGATGCTGGCTGTTTTGGGTCATGAATGAGTTGTAGGTCATTAGTGTGAGCCCAGGATTCAAGCTGTACAACATTCTCATCAGTCTCATTACATCCCCATGCTTCACCATGGCAGTTGAAATCGACCATGACAAAATTAATATGGTCATATGTAAAATTGTTTGGTTCGTGGAAAACAAAGTCCACATCTGGTGGTTTGTACACAGACGTCACAGAGAACTTCTGGGCGCGAATGGTAAGTACTTCAATGTTATTTACTTCTGTCATTCCGGCTGATGTCACGTTGAGCCCGGGTCTGATGAAAATCGCACTCCCATACATGTCGTGAGGTCTTTCAATGGCCAAATCCATTCCTGCTATTTTAGGTCTGTGGCTGGTGGCTCCCCGATGTGTTTCCTACACCAACAATACGTCGCATTTATGCTTATAGCACATGTCTGCTAATAAAACACTCTTATGACTAGAGAATCCCTCAATATTTATCGAGAGCGTCACAAGGGGTGGTCTTGATAAAGGCCGTTGCATCTTGATATTAATTTGGTTTTGGACTTTAACTTGATCTGGTGTTAGAAGGATTAGCCGGTGAAATCTTTCACCGTTTCCAGGGTACGCCCGATTGTGCCTGCCTTCAGTCTTTAGGCTCACAATCTTCTAGGAGGCTCCTTCTTTGTACCCCTCTAAGGCTGCGGATACTACGATAACGAATACCACGGTACACAGTTCTGTTGATGACGAATCATGACATCTCAAAAATGGACTTTGATAGCAGCAGGACTGAGGAAGTAAAAAAATAACAAAATGACTGAAATACAGTAATATGTGTCTCTTAGGAAGGAAATAAATAAGTATTGCAGGGACGATAAAGCGGAAGAGCTGTAGGGAAAACATGAACATATCGAAAAGTACATGGTCATCGGCAGGACCGATTCAGCATATGTTACACAGGCCAGTCACGTTAATTCGACTGTCTCCTAGTTCGACGTCGAGGTGCAGTAACCACCCATAGACGGCAGGCAGCACCACTAGCACTAGAGGGTATTTAAAGCTCGTCGGGAGGACGCGGTAAACAGTGCATTCTTTGTTTTAATGCGGAAATGGAGCGATTCATACGACTTCCAAAAGAGGATGATCATTGGCTTTCGCAACAAGAGTGCGAGCATTTCCGAAACGGCTAAGTTTGTAATTTGTTCGCGCGGCGCCGTTATTGAAGTATACCGCGCGTGGCACAATGGCTCTATCCAAAAGTGGCGCCGAAGCATCCGTAGTACAGCAAGGGCGGTAGATGACAGGGGTGAGTGACGGCTGCGGCCCAGCAGACGTGCAACTGTTCAACAACAGCTGACCGCCGAGATGAACTAAGCGGCTGCCAACAGTGTGTCCTCCACGAACGTTGCTGCGTGTGGGGTTTTGTCAGCAGACGCCTGCTTCGAGCACCCGCGCTGCTGACGAAAGTTGGGAGTTTTCTCGCCTGTGCCGCAACTGGACGTCCACTGATTGGCGACAGGTGGCGTTTTCAGATGAATCAAGCTTTATGCTCCATCGGACAGGCGGCCGATGGCGTGTACGGCGTAAAACGTTTGAAAGCAAACACTCTGCAACTATAATCGGTAGTGTCCACGCCGGAGAAGGAAGAGTTTTTTTCTGTGGAACGTTGTCATGGAATTCCCTGTCCGCCCCCGGTAGCTGCGTGGTCAGCGCGACAGACTGTCAATCCTAAGGGCCCGGGTTCGATTCACGGCTGGGCCGGAGATTTGCTCCGCTCATGGGCTGGGTGTTGTGTTGTCCTAATCATTATCATTTCATCCCCATCGCAGCGCAAGTCGCCGAAGCGGCGCCAAATCGAAATACTTGCACCAGGCGAGCGGTCTGCCCGACGGGAGGCCCTCGCCACACGCCATTTTTTTAATGGAATTCCCTGGGTTTCGTCGTCATTTTGGAAGGCACAGTGGATCAACATAAGCATAAACCTGTCCTTCGGGACCGTGCAGCTAGTTCTTCCTCGGTACCACGGTATTTACCAGCAGCACAACGCAACGTGTCACGCAGCTCGCACTGTACGTGCATGTTTCGAAGAGGACAAGGATGACATTACCCTCTTCCCCTGGCCACCAAACTCCTCGGATTTAAATCCAGTCGAGTATCTGTCTGGTCACGTCGATCGGGCTGTGGGCACCCTGGGTCCCCAATCGAGGAACCTAGCGCAGCTCGTCTCTGCTCTGGAGTCGACAAGGCTGTTGCGGCCTTCCAGAGCCTCAGTGACTCTCTTCTGGGACGTCTTGCAGCGGTCCGCTCGGCAAAAAATCGTCACTCGTGCTTTGGGCAGGGGACCACATTTACGTTACTGATCAGCATAAGAAGTCAAATCGACCTTCGAATTTAAAAGTAAAAGCGTTACCGTTAAGGGTGCAGACGAAAGGGCCGATAGATGGAAAGGGTGTACTGGATATCCTTATGAGAGAGATAAACTGTCTGATAATGTGATAAAGGAAGATATGACAGTCGATTTGGAGGATCAGAAGGTGCGGTATTACAGTCAGCGCTTTGGAAGGGTCGTTATCAAATAAGGCAGAAAATATCGGAATTTGTAAAATATGCGAGAAGTATCGCACAGTCAGCTTAACAGGCCAGGAATCTAAGTTGCTGACAAGAATAATGGTATACAGGTTTGAACAGACAGTTGAGGAACTGTAAGCTGATAATCAGTTAGGCTTTAGAAAAAACAAAGGTTCGAGAGATGCAGTTCTGACTTGGCACTTGGTAATGGAAGCAAGACAGAAAGGAAATATAAAAACTCATATGATTTATTGGCCTAGAGAAAGCACTCGAAAAAGTGGAATGGTGCAAAATGTTCCATATTATCAGAAAAAAATGTTGGAAGCTATAGGGAAAGATAGACAGTATACAATACGTACAAGAACCAAGAAGGAACAATAAGGACGAATAACCAAAAACGAAGAACTCGAATGAAAAACGTTTGAAGACAGGGGCGCAGTTTGCTAGTATGATTGCCCTTAAATGGAGGAAGAAATTTATGAGAATGTTCGTTTGGAGCAGAGCATTGCGTGGAAGTGAATCATGGATAGTGAGGAAATCGGGAAAGATGAGAATCGAAGCATTTGAGAGTTGCTGTTTCTGATGTCGGACGGTACGTGGACCGATAAGATAAAAACCGAGCAAGTTCTATGCAGAATCAGAGAAGAGAGGTGCATGTCGGAAGCATAGTAGTGATGAAGAAAAGACAGGATGTTAGGACATGTGTCAAGACAAAACTCATGGCACTACACAGAGTTATGTAGCGCAAAAACTAAATCCATTCAAGAAATGTCCAACCAACATTCAGGAATGCAGCCGGCTGACGTCTTCAGCATCTGTCGACACATCTCGTAATTTTCAAGGCACAAATGCAACGACAGAGCGCTGTGCAAGGAAATTTCAAACCTCGGTATGGGGGACTACGCCGACCAAGAACCGCAATACGGCATATGCAGAAAGACATCGCACACACACACACACACACACACACACACACACACACACACAAAAGCACAAACACACACATTCATACATACCGTATACAACTAGCGCCACAACAAATCCAGAAGTTAACAATGTTGTTGTTGGGTCTTCAGTCCAGAGACTGGTTTAATGATACTCTCCATGCTGCTCTATCCTGTGCAAGCTTCACCTCCGAGTAACTACTGCAACCTACATCCTTCTGAATCTACTTGCTGTATTCATCTCTTGGTCTCCCTCTACGATTTTTACCCTCCACCCTTCCCTTCAATCCCAAAAAGGCGATCCCTTGATGCCGCGGAATGTGTCCTACCTATCGATTCCTTCTTTTAGTCAGATTGTGCTTCTCCCCAATCCTCTTCAACACCTCCTCATTAATTATATGATCTACCCATCTAATCTTCAGCATTCTTCTGTAGCACCACATTTCGAATGCGTCTATTCTCTTCTTGACCAAACTATTTATCGTTCATGTTTCACTTCCATACATGGCTACACTCCACACACATACATTCAGAAAAGACTTCCTGATACTTAGACCTATAAACGATGTTAACAAATTTCTCTTCTTCAGAAACGCTTTCGTTGCCATACGCAGTCTACATTTTATATCCTCTCTGCTTCGTCCGTCATCTGTTATTTTACTCCCCATATAGCAAAACTCATTTACTACTTGAAGTGTCTCATTTCCTAATCTAATTTCCTCAGCATCAACTGATTTAATTAGACTACATTCCATTATCCTTGTTTTTATTTTGTTTATGTTCATCTTATATCCTCCTTTCAAGACACTGTCCATTCTGTTCAACTGCTCTTCCACATCCTTTTATGTCTCTGACAATTACAAGGTCATCGGCAAACCTCAAGGTTTTTGTTTCTTCTCCATGGATTTTAATTCCTATTCCGAATTTTTCTTTTGCTTCCTTTACTGCTTGGTCAATATACGGATTGAATAACATTGGGGATAGGCTACAACCCTGTCTTAATCGTCTTACTCCCTATTCAACCACTGCTTGCCTTTCATGCCCCTCAGCTGTTATAACTGTCACCTGGTATTTGTATAAATTGTAAATAGACTTTCGCTCCCTGTATTTGACCCCTGCCACCTTCAGAATTTTAAAGAGAGTATTCTGGTCAACATTGTCAAAAGCTTTCTCTACGTCTACAAATGCTAGAAACGTAGGTCTGCCTTTCCTTAATCTATCATGTTCTTAAGGACAATTTTATAGAAATGGAAGAGAATGTAGATGAAAATGAAATGGGAGATATGATATTGCATGAAGAGTTTGACAGAGCACTGAAAGACCTAAGTCAAAACAAGGCCCTCGGCGCAAGTAACATTCAATTAGAACTACTGTCAGCCTTGGGAGAGCCAGTCCTGACAAAACTCTACCATCTGGGGAGCAAGATGTTTGAGACAGGTGAAATACCCTCAGACTTCAAGAAGAATATAATAATTCCAATCCCAAAGAAATCAGGTGTCAACAGATGTGAAAATTATCAGTTTAATAAGCCACAGCTGCAAAGTACTAATACGCGAATTCTTTACAGACGAATGGAAAATCTGGTAGAAGCCGACCTAGGGCAAGATCAGTTTGGATTCCGTAGAAATTTTGCAACACGTGAGGAAATACTAACCCTACGACTTATCTTATAAAATAGATTAAGGAGAGGCAAACCTACGTTTCTACCATTTGTAGACTTAGAGAAAGCTTTTGAACATGTTGAATAGAATACCCTATATCAAATTCTGAAGGTGGCAGGGGTAAAATACAGGGAGCGAAAGGCTATTTACAATTTGTACAGAAACCAGATGGCAGTTACAAGAGTCGAGGGACATGAAAGGGAAGCAGTGATTGGGAAGGGAGTGAGGTAGGGTTGTAGCCTCTCCCCGATGTTATTCAATCTGTATATCGAGCAAGCAGTAAAGGAAACAAAAGAAAAATTCCGAGTAGGCATTAAAATCCATGGAGAAGAAATAAAAACTTTGAGGTTCGCCGATGACATTGTAATTTTGTCAGAGGCAGCAAAGGACCTGGAAGAGCAGCTTAATGGAATGGACAGGACTTGAAAGGAGGACAGAAGATTAACATCAACAAAAGCAAAACGAGAATAATGGAATGTAGTCGAATTAAATCGGGTGATGCTGTGGGAATTAGATTAGTAAATGAGACGCTTAAAGTAGTAAATAAGTATTGAAATTTGGGGAGCAAAATAACTGATGGTGGTCGAAGTGGAGAGGATATAAAATGTAGACTGGCAATGGCAAGAAAAGCGTTTCTGAAGAAGAGAAATTTGTTAACATCGAGTATAGATTTAAGTGTCAGGAAGTCTTTTCTGAAAGTTTTTGTATGGAGTGTAGCCATGTATGGAAGTCAAACGTGGACGATAAATAGTTTAGACAAGAAGAGAATAGAAGTTTTCGAAATGTGTTGCTACAGAAGAATGCTGATGATTAGATGGGTAGATCACATAACTAATGAGGAAGTATTGAATAGAATTGGAGAGAAGAGAAATTGTGGAAGAACTTGACTAGAAGAAAGAATCGATTGGTAGGGCATACTCTGAAGCATCAAGGGATCACCAATTTAGTATTGGAGGGCAGCGTGGAGGGTAAAAATCGTAGAGGGAGACCAAGAGATGAATACACTGAACAGATTCAGAAGTATGTAGGTTGCAGTAGATACTGGGAGATGAAGAAGCTTGCACAGGATTGAGTAGCATAGAGAGCTGCAGCAAACCAGTCTCTGGACTGAAGACCACAACAACAACAATCTAAGATGAGTCGTAGGGCCAGAATTGCCTCGCGTGTTCCAACAACTCTACGAAATTCCAACTGATCTTTGCCGAGGTCGGCTTCTACCAGATTTTCCATTCATCGGTAAAGAATTCGTGTTAGTATTTTGTAAGGTGTCAGGCAAATCCAACACCTTCCATGAAAACCCTGACATGATAAGCAAATCCAGCAGTATGTCAGATAGCTCTACATAAATCGTGACATTAAATTAACCAAAGTAATATGAGTAACGAGTGAGCAAATTCAATGCCACAGACTAACACAAGAATGCCTAAATGCATGTTATACCTTCCCACCGTGAGACAGACGCAGTTCCGAGGGGAGAAACGAGAACAGAAGCCGAGAGCAGAACCGTGTTAAGTTGGAAGGCCCTACGATAAGGAACGGACACCCACGTCGCCAGCTAACCGTTAGGACCACCCCCCAGCCCATGTTAAGAGCTAGAGCCTTAGCGTGACACTTTTTTGTGTCTCTGTTACGTCAGGACCACCCCCCAGCCCATGTTAAAAGCTAGAGCCCTCCAGAAGAACAGTATAGATCTTACGATAACATTAAAAGGACCACACCAGCTGCAAGTTTTAGCGTGAGACTTTTTCGCGTTTCTGTTATGTTGTAAACTTTAAAAACATTGCCCCACCACGAAAAGTATAACGTTTCTCATTGGATAGACAGAATTTTTGTAGGCGGAGCTTAAGGTTAACATTGAGACCCTGATTGGTCAGATGAAAACACAGCCAGATAGTTTTTTTAAACCAACTTCGGCAAATTGTAGTAAGGAGAAGTTAGGAGAGAGTTGCTTCCGAGACAGCAAGGTGAGCGGAGCTGTGCTGTCTGCCGCCCCCTGACGAACACCGACAAGGTAATGAACGCACGCAATGCCGCGTAACAGCGCATAAAGCTTCACTCAGAACTGCAGAAGTCTCATCTGTTACACCCCCTTTTTGCGTAATACTAGTGTCGATCGTCAATCGTCAATTAAAGCTCATGGTGTTCACATTTGCCACTTGAAGTAAAAATCTGAAACGCGATGATTTTTCTGTTACATAGTTATTGAGAAGCCACATCAGCCACTGTAATTTACGACAAGTTAGATAAGTAATTAAAGATAATTGAGGGTCACTGTAGACCATTTTGATAGTTATCTCTTTCGTGAAACTTAATTTAAACCTAGATTATAGATGTGATATGGCATAGGTCATCCTTCGATCCATTGTAGAACTTGGAAACCCACTCAGGGAATATTCGTTCACATTTTTGTTGAACGTAGTTGGTTTTTACCATCCTGTATTAAAACATTACCTTTTATCAATAGTGCAATTTATAAACAATGTTTTGTGAGTAGAATAAAATTTCCAATGGTAAACTTAACTGCTTTTTCGACGTTATTTTACCAGCTAACTAAAAATAGGAAAGCCTTGAACCCCTTCCACTAAATTTAGTTAGTATTAAGATTCTTTTACAGGGAGTGCAGTGGAGCTGACGCTGAAATCATTAAGTATTTGGTTATATCATCGCTAGTCTCACTGAACTCTTCTGAACTCTACATGTCATGTGTGGTCTGGCGTCTCCTTACCAGCTACAGGTCCCAGGTACAAACTAGTCAATTCCATAAAAAACACGCTCAGAGCGTCGTTGCGCGAAAGTGGTAGGAAGACACGACTTACAACAAACAGACACCACACAGAATGTTAGAAAATGGCGACCCTGCCACGATGGTAAAATACCATGATTGAAAGTCGACCACATGCCTAACTAGGTCATAAAAATATCCTGTTGAAAAATGTTCGTAATAAAAAAAAGGCATAGAAAACATAAGTCAGCATACGACAGAGGAGCAGGAAAGTAGAGAGACAGTTGATGAGGGTTTTAACTTGCGTCTTGAATACGTAGAACCCATAGTACAAGTAATAAGAGCTCCCTCACCACAGAGTACAAGGAATGCGAGCAGAAACGAGTCACAGCACAGTTCAATGCAATAGGTTGCGAACCAACACTTGGGCGAAAACACAGAGCGTAGGGCGTCGGAAGAAAACGCAATAGGGCCCACCAATCTGGCAGAATTATTACAACAAATTACGGAAATCATGACAAGGCAAAATAAAGACATAGCGAACCAAATTCAAATTCAGAATGCAGAAACCACGAGACAAATGCGTGCGATTAAAGAACAAAACAAAAAAATTCAGTTACACCTAAGTCATATTGAAGATGAGGCAAAAGAATCTCGAGAAGTGATAGAAAACTTAATAACAGGTCACAATCAATTGAGAACTGACATTGACAAGGTACAAGCGGACGTATAAACATTGCGTAATGACATTCAGGACAAGATCAAAACATTACGTAACAACACCCAGGGAGAAGTCAAGAAACTAGAGAAACAGATAAACGTAATTACTAGACAAGCAGCAGGTAAAGCGCGTGAAGTTGTTGAAAACAGTGTGTTACGCAAACGTATCACAAAAGCAGCGCTGAAAAGATATGATAATCGCATAGTCAAAATAGAAGCGCAAACGAAGCAACAGTTTCAGAAATTGCGAACAGAGTTGTTGCAAACCATTGAAGAGCGTAGTGAACAAGATCGAACAAGCACTGAGTCTGCAACCACATCCGTATCTGTAACAGCACCGTAAAAACAAACAATTAACGAAGATATCATGCATTTGCGATTCCAATCACAGGCGGAAAGTAACATACTTGAAATCAGACAGCCTGTACCGCGGGTACGCGAAAGTTACAGTGGACAATATCCAATGAATCTACCACAACCGGAAAGAACGACGGGAGAAATGATCAGAAACAAAAGTGGCGAAGAATCGCGAATTTCATATGGAACTACGACAAAGCACGACAACGATCATTTCCTCACAGTCAGAAAATTTCAACACTTTCGAGAAGGAAACTCATTACATCCACGAACTTTTATTGATCAATTCCGAGTAGGATTACCAGAACACTGGACGCTAGCACACAAATTAGACTTTATATGTGCACACATGCCAGGAACAGTCGCAGAAACCATGCAGAATGTTGCAGCGACATGCCGATCGTACGAAGATTTCAGAGAGAAGTTTCTCTCACGATATTGGTCCAGCGAAGCACAGAACAGAGTGAAGTACGAATTATTATGGAACCCATATTTTGAAAATTCAGGAGAGAAGAGTCCCGTGAAATTTTTCGAATTAATGGCAAAGAAAAATCAATGCTTAGATGTACCATACAGTGATGGAGAGTTGATTAAATTATGCGCGATGAAGCTACCATTGAAATACCAGCAATCATTAGTAGGTCTCGGAGGCAAAGACGTCGAAGCCTTTAAAGGTATTCGAAGGGAACTAGAGTTCATATTTTCGGAAGATGACGCAAGAATAAGACGAAGCGCACGTGAAAACGAAAGCAAAAAGCAGTGGAATTCACAAGACACAGTACGAAGAAACAATAATTACGAACCATGTGATAACTTCGCACCAAGAAACGACAATAGATTTCAACAAAGAACCGGTTATGGATTTAGAAGAATATGGCAATAACTATAATTCACCCAGGAACGGCAACAACTATTACAGAGGGAATAACGACAACCGGAACGGGTACTGGAGAACCAATAGACCGACAAATTATCAACAAAAGCACTATCAACAAGCTGAACAAGAAAAGAGAATACAGATAGAAGAGGTGGGGGTAAGACCACCAAATCCCGATAAACGTTCGAATTGACAGTTAAGCGCCCATGCCAAAGAGAATGACGCACTGACCCAGGACAATTGCAGCACCTTGAACAGAGAAGTAAAAATCTTATCACGAGAAGAGAAGAAGGAAGAAACAAATCCGCAGGGACCAGATGAAAACGAAGACAATAAAATAACAATATCGTGTTGGGACGAAATTAATTGGGAGAATACTGACGAGGAAGATGAATTACCAGAGGCATGCACAACTAATGTAGGAGAAAAGGACGAAGTAATGAGTATTGCAGAGCTATTTGAGATGGAAACCAGGGAAAGCGAATTCAATGAGGATAATGCGCAGTCGACAGTAGTTGAAAATAAGTTACGATTGGGCACACAACCCAACGTATATAATGAAGGAAGTTATGAAGCGATAATTAGAGCATTTAGATGCGATTATGTGGAAGTAGCGACGAAGAAGGAGAAGATAGACGAGGATGAGGAAAAAGTACAGGATGTTGAAGAAAGCGTAAATGAAGGAAGAAATAGAGAAGAGGAAATAAAAGAGAGAGAAGCAGCAGTCTAAGCTTATCCTACAGAAAGTTCGAATTCACAAGGGAAATTCCTAAAAAGACTCATGTATGATCCAGTGGGGGATTCGTTGATGCAAGAAGAAGAAGAACAGAACCAACCCTTTCAAATTCAACCAATTGTGAAGGCCATGGTAAAGCATATCCCAGTCAATATTGTGATTGATAGTGGAAGTGAACTGACTGCGATCTCAGAAAATTTATTCATACAGTGTTATGCCAATGAGGAAAACACGTAAGATTAATGTAAGAGGTCCTATTAGAAAAAATGCTGCGGAAGCTACGAGACAAACAAGGTTAACTCTTTCGTGTCAAGGTCAAAAGATCGAAGCCAACTTCGTGAGTATACCTAAACTAACTGTAGATTTGATTATAGGTGCAGATTTTTTAAATGAGAGACTAGCGATAATAGATATGGGGAAAGGTAGCGTAACATTCGGGAATGTCACACTTCTCTTTGAGTAAAAGCTAAAATTAGAAGAAATATCAGTTATAAACGAACAATTAAGAATGACGCGAGATAAAGAGGATGAAGAATTAGAATGGTATGCACAAAAGAGGGAATCGCCTAAACTTAGAAGTCCATAAAGAAATCGACGAAAAATTGCAAGAAGTTCTAGGTATTTCGGAACACAGTAAAAGAGAATTAGAGGGTAGTTTACGAGATAAAGCAGAGGTACTTTTACCTAAGACTGGCGGTATTAAGCACTTTCAGTAAAAGTTTGAAGTAAAACAGCACAAACCATTTAGAGTGCCACCCTATACAATCCCATTAAGCTACAGGAATGAAGTATTCCAGGAGATATCTAAAATGTTAGATGACGATATTATTGAACCAGCTACCTCCACATATAACAACCTGCTCCATATTGTACAAAAAATAGATGGGAGCATCAGGTTAGTGCTTGATTCCAGACAGATCAACACAATCATAATCACTGAGACAGATCGCACTGAAGAATTAGAGGAATTGATACAAAACTTCCACGGTGCTAAGATATTTTCATCAATTGATTTACAGAGTAGTTTCTGGCAAATATAATTGGCCCCAGAATGTAGAAAATTTACAGCATTTATCGTATTCGGTAGATATTACCAGTTTAAACGATTGCCATTTGGTTTAAGCATATCATCAGCAGCGTTTATTAGGGGATTTAATACTATACTCAGTCCTGAAATTTTACAAAAAATTACTTGTTATGTTCATGATGTGATTATAGCAGAACCCTCTTGGGAACATCACAACGACACATTAAATCAGTTTTTACAGATCATGAAAGAGCATGGGGTCACAGTAAATACAACAAAATCCAAATTTGGAAGGCGAGAGTTCAAATTTCTAGGACACATTATTTCAGAGAAAGGGGTAATGCCCGACCCAGAAAAACTAAAGGCAATCAAAAAATTCTGTACTCCATATAATAAGAAAACTCTCAGAGGATTTCTAGGTCTCACCGGATTCTATAAAAAATTTATTTGGATCGACTCTCTCGCAACACCATGCCTACTGGAAAAAACACGCAATGGGTATGGGATCAAGAAGCCAATGAAGAATTTTTAAAAGTGAAAACCGCACTAACAACAGCACCGATTTTAGCACATCCTGATCTAACACAAAATTTTTGTATGGCCACTGATAGCGCGAAAACAGGTTTAGGGGTTGTTTTATTCCAAGAATACGAACAGGCAGGGCTAAGATCATATAAAACAATTGCATTTGCCAGTCGGGTACTCACAAAAAGCGAGAAAAACTATTCAGTCACGGAGCTGGAAGCATTGGCCATTGTATGGGGGCTTCCAACGTTTTCGATACTTCCTATTCGGAAGAAAAACAAAAGTATACACTGACCACAAAACACTAGAATTTCTGTTATCCGCCAAACTAACTCATGGGAGGTTAGCCAGATGGATGTTAATACTAGAAGAATTTGACTTCACTATTACACACATACCAGGACCAGCGAATGTATTAGCAGATGCTTTATCACGATGTCCACAGGGTGCATCCAATAACATAGGTTTGGAAGTAGCAGAAGACCAGTTTACAATGTACTATATGAAACAAGTACCTTTCGAAAACTACATTACGACAGCATTGAAAAACATAAGCAAAGAACAGGACAAGGATCCCGAAATACTAGGAATCAAACACAAGTGGAGAAGTAAGGATTTTCCAGACATTCGACAGCACTATCTCGTAAAAAACAATGTTTTATTTTTTAGACGAAATGTTGCAACGAATGAATGGTTAATTTATATCCCTGATGAACTAATTAATAAGTACATATGGGATACACATTTAAGTAATGGCCACTTTGGACCAAAGAAATGCTTTTTAAAAATAAAACAAACAAGCCATTTTCCTAATATGGGAAGAAAAATTAGAATAGTATTAGTCAAATGCAAAATGTGGTGTCACCGCCAGACACCACACTTGCTAGGTGGTAGCTTTTAAATCGGCCGCGGTCCGCTAGTATACGTCGGACCCGCGTGTCGCCACTATCAGTGATTGCAGACCGAGCGCCGCCACACGGCAGGTCTAGAGAGGCTTACTAGCACTCGCCCCAGTTGTACAGCCGACGTTGCTAGCCATGGTTCACTGAGAATTACGCTCTCAATTGCCGAGATGATAGTTAGCATAGCCTTCAGCTACGTGAATTGCTACGACCTAGCAAGGCGCCATTTATCCTTTGCTATGTATCTAATGAAGCGTGTACATTAACAAGACCAATGTTCACCAATTGTGGATTAAAGTTAAGTATTCCAGCAGCTACGTACTTTTCTTTATAGCATTCATTACGTATCCTGTTTCAGACCTGCCGCCTGCCTGCGTGAGTTTAAGCGCGTGCCTTTCGGTTACCCGTCACTGTGGACTGGCTGTCTTGTCAGTCCACAACACAAAAAATGTATGAGTGCTAAACATGTCACTTTCCACACCAAGCCACCTAGGTTTCCAATAATCCCTAAAAGATTAAAACAAATAGCTGCAACAGATTTGATTGGGCCCCTCCCACGCACAAAAATGGATATATTTTCATATTTGTCGTTTTGGAACTTACTTCTAAATATGTTACCTTGACACCATTAAAATGGGCAACAGGTCTTACTATAAGTAAAGCATTTAGACAACATTTTCTCAGACAAGTAGGTCGAGTGGAACGAATAATTTCGGATAATGGCCCACAATACAAATCAGTGCAATGGCAGAACACGTTAAAACAACACAAAATAAAACCCATCTACATATCTAAGCACAAACCTACTGTAAATCCAGCAGGATGATCTATGAAGGAAATAGGCACTTTATGCCGATTATATGCAGGCAAAATACACAACACTTGGGATATATACCTTAAAGATTTTCAAGAAGTAATAACAGCAATTAAAAGAACATTCTCAGTAGGCCAGAAAGTATTTGTAAACATACACCATCTCTCTAGCAAACAGAAACACAAAATACATAAGTTTTACGCTGCATACAAAGGACCTGTCATAATTAGCTGAATTCCTCATGATAATGCTGTGGAAGTAATGAACCCAAAAACAGGTAAAACCTTAGGACTTCACCATGTGAGCCATGTCAAAGAGTTTGAAGATTAATTTTATTACTGGTAAATAATCAGCACAATATTTCAAGATTATGTTGCAGATAAGACCGTCAGGAGAAAGAAGAATGAAGAGAGAGGAAGGTGGGAAAAAGAAAGTAGTTTCAATAATAACACCAATAGTAGATTAAGGTGAAGGGATAAAGCGTAGATAGTCTAACAGCATGAAATACTCCAGGACACTACACATAAATAAAAAACGAATTTGAGGTTTCTTGTATAAGTTAAGACTCAAAATATCTTACAATTGTAACATGGAAAGGGCGCCAAAATTTGTAAAGCTTTTAAGACGGCGTAAAACAATGTAGGTACTAGACATATGGTAGATGATTATAAGTAAAACTTTTTGTAAGAACCATTGTAAAAACTCCAGCAAAGACCAGTTGCAACGACCCACAAGTTGCAACGAGAGAAGTATCAAGAAAGAAAAGGACGTAATTAGCAAGACACGATTCCTACAAGGCAGAAGTGTCGAGAGAAAAGAAAGGACAGCGAGAGCAACAAAAGGCCCTTGTATTGAAAGTGGGCAATAAATCTGCCCGCTAGGCGGAACCCTGCTGGGACAGAACACGGAACCCTGCAGAGACACGACAGGACATCGAATGCCAGAAGGGACCGGTGCAGGGACTGACAAGCAAACACCGGACTTTCACCGCTCGTAAACCCTGGGACACCCCCGACTTGGTGGAGCGAGCAAACAATGGCCCAATGAGAAGTCGGCTTGGGCAAACCACCACTGGCAAAAAAAAATGTATAAAAGTCACACTACTACTATTAAACAGCACGCTGATGCACGAAACTGAAGAAAAGTTCCACAAAGTAAAAATGACACGCCCAAACAATTTATCAAACTGTTACTAAGAGGAGAACTTCAAAGCGACTAGTTATCAATAAATATTTCCATATCCTGCCCAGAGAAGAACCAAGAAGCAAGTAAGAAGCAGAGCAAGAGCAGGAAGAACAGAAGTTGAAGATTCACAAGATTGAGACCAGGAAAGAAGATGGGTGAAGAATAGACGACATACCTTCCCAAATCCCTATCCTATTGTAATCTAATCGTCTGCAAAGTATTACAACGAAAAACGACCGCTTTCAGCGACACATAACGATGACTTTCACGCATACAAAGCCAGTAAACCACGAGATTCTGCTCTCACAGCTCCATTATGGGACCTCCACAACAGCAACACACACTTGCAAAGCCAACAAGGAATGACGCGACGAAGCTGTACATCAAATACTTGCCCACATCCATCTCGCTCAAGTCCATCACCTTCGTGCAAAAACATTCGCCAACCTTATGCTTAAACATTCATAGGATTGTGTGAATGTGTGAAATCAAATTATGTGATGTAGGAATTGTGAAAAAGAAACGTGTGAAAAACTAAATAAGTTAAGCACACCAGACAGCTAATAAACTACAAAATAACAGTCATTGACTATGGACTTAAGTACAAAATAGACTATCGATAAAAATAAGTCATTAGTTTGAAATGGACAGTATATAAAAATCAAAAGTAAAGCACAATAAACACTATTTTCTCCTCATAAAAATAAAAGAATAACTATATTTTACTTATTTTCTCCTTATAAAAACAAAGAATAAAAAATTATCTTGTTGGATGTTTTCCTTTTTTTTAACATTTGTACCATTTGTTTGGATAATATCTCAATACTTGTGTATGTATATTTCTTTGTCAAAGCAATTTTTGGAAATAATTCTTATTTGTTAGTGTAACAATGTTGAAATGAGTGTCTAGAACAAAAACATTTTACTTGTACATGATATTTAGAAAATGTGTTAGGAATAGATTTGACTTAATTACTACATTTATAAAAATAATATTTCTAAGAAAATCGATGTGAAAGACTCCTCACTTCCGATAACAAACTTCTTAAAAAACAAACTTCACACTTAAATAAAGAAATAAAATAATTAATAATTAATAATTAATAATAGCATAAAAATATTCTTCTCTTGTCATTTTTGAGAATAATGTGGAAGAATATAAAAATATAAATTACTAATACAAACTAGCATAGAACCAGAATAACGTGGCTGAACAGTAGGCAACAAAATTTAGCTAAAGGAATAATTTTTGATTGACTTAGACAACGATTCAATCATTGCCTAAATTCAGTGCAAAAATTAAGTTCGAAGGGTGGTGATATGTAAGGTGTCAGGCAAATCCAACACCTTCCATGAAAACCCTGACATGATAAGCAAATCCAGTAGTGAGTCACATAGCTCTGAATAAATCGTGACATTAAATTAACCAAAGTAATACGAGTAACGAGTAAGCAAATGGAATACCACAGTCTAACACAAGACGCTGAATTCATTAAGTATTTGGTTATATCATCGCTAGTCTCACTGAACTCTTCTGAATTCTACATGACATGTGTGGTCTGGCGTCTCCTTACCAGCAACAGGTCGGAGGTTCAAACTAGTCAATTCCCTAAAAAACACGCTCAGAGCGTCGTTGCGCGAAAGTGGTAGGGAGACACGACTTAGAACAAACAGACACCACGCAGAATGTTAGAATTTTGCATCTGTGACTTATTAAACTGACAGGTAATTTTCACACCTGTCAACACCTGCTTTCTTTGGGATTGGAATTATTATATTCTTCTTGAAGTCTGTGGGTATTTCGCCTGTCTCACGCATCTTGCTCACCAGATGGTAGAGTTTTGTCAGGACTGGCTGTCAGTAGTTCTAATGGAATGTTGTCTACTCCCGGGGCCTTGTTTCGACTTAGGTCTTTCAGTGCTCTGTCAAATTCTTCGCGCGGTATCATATTCTCCCATTTCATCTTCATCCACGTCCTCTTCCGGTTCCATAATATTGTCCTCAGGTACATCGCCCTTGTATAGACCCTCTGCGTACTCCTTGCACTTTTCTGCTTTCCGTTCTTTGCTGAGGACTGGTTATCGATAGTGAATGTCAATTACCGACGCGTGACCAGTTAATACACAGTAAGACAATAAGCAAAAAAAGAAACGACACACCACGAAGAAAATATCCTACTGGAACGGAAATCGGTACATTTAACGTGCATGTACAGACAGACAAATAATTACAGTTTCAGGGAAGCTGGATTATTTATTCAGGAGAAAGACTTTCACAAACTGAGCAGGTCAGTTATGCGTTGGTCACTCTCGCCCTTACGCAAGCCGTTTTGCTGCTTGGCATTGATTGATGATCGGGCTCAGTTCAAAGCGGGACTCGTTACTGAAGACAACTGTGCTCCGATCAATGAGTTTCCAGACCGAAGACGTGTCTGAAGACGTCCCAGAGAGTAGTTAAGTACGAATCCAACAATCGCCTGCTATAACGTCCGACATCCGGGAATGACGGGGTACCATTTCTTTCATAGCAGGACCCCTTTGGATGTCATCAGCGGCACCCTTACAGCATAGCGGTTCATAGGCGATATTCTACGCCCTGTTTTGTTGCTCTTCATGACCATCCTGGGCCCGCCCGCACACGTTGAGAGTTTTTACTGCTTGCCTTCGTGCTTGCGAAACCCTACCTTGGCAACAAGGTCGCCGGATCTCTTCACAACTGAGCGCCTCTGGAGCATTATGGGCAGATCCTTCCAACCAGCTCGGGATTTTGAAGATCTAATACGCCAGTTGGACAGAATTTGCCACTATATTCCTCAGGCGGGCATCCAATAATTCTGTCAATCGAGGCCAAACCGAGTAACAGCTTACATAAGGGACAGAGGTGGACCTACGCGTTATTGACTGTCTCATTTTGTGAAGTTCTTTCTCTGAAATTTTCTGTCCGCCTTCCTCTTCATTTCCACGTTTGTGTTAGATCCAACGTCATTCATGATCTGTTGCATGTATGATATCCTTGGTCGCCCCCGCCGATTCCTTCCCTCAATAGCTCCTTCTGCTATTGTTCCTATGATGTTGTTGTGTCGTAGGATGTGCCTTACAAGTATGTCTCGTCTTGTTTGCATGTGCCTCCACAGAGATCTGGTTTCCTGTACTCTTCTAAGCACCTCTTCATTTGTTACTTTCTCTTTCGAGCTGATCTTCATCATCCTTCTATAGCACCACATCTCCAGGGCCTCTACCCGTGTTCTCTCTTCTCTTCCAACTGTCCAAGTTTCACATTCGTATAGGGCCACACCCCAAACGAAACCTTTCATGATACGTTTTCTTATTTTCAGACTGATGTTGTTGCTGGTGAGTAAGTTCCTTCTCCAATTGAATGCAATTTTGGTCTTTTGTATTCTGGTCGCAATTTCTTTCCCGCTTCTACCATACCTCGTGATTTTGCTTACCGGGTAAGTTAATTCCGCTATCACTTCCAGCTCCTCTCTTACAATTCTCATTCTCAGAGGTTCATATTCTGCTCCTGTACTGCATACCATAACTTTAGTCTTTATCTTGTTTATTCTCATTCCATACTGAATGCATAGAATTTTTTCCATTGTTCTGAGGACTTCCTCTAGATCTTCTTTTGTCTCCGTGACTATAGCAATATCATCTGCATAACGTAGCATGTCTATATTCTGCCCATTCATTTTGATCCCCACCGTAGTAGTTTCTCGAACTTGCTCTATAGCTTCCTGGATATAAGAGAAGAGAGAGCACATCCTTGTCTTACCCCTTTTATAATATTTGCTTCTTGTTCCTGGTGACAGTTCCCGCCGGCCGGGGTGGCCGAGCGGTTCTAGGCGCTTCAGTCTGGAACCGCGCGACCGATACGGTCGCAGGTTCGAATCCTGCCTCGGGCGTGGGTGTGTGTGATGTCCTTAGGCTAGTTAGGTGTAAGTAGTTCTAAGTTATAGGGGACTGATGACCTTAGAAGTTAAGTCCCATAGTGCTCAGAGCCATTTGAACCTTTTTTTGACAGTTCCCAATCACTGCCACCTCATTCTTATAGAAACTGAGTTTCACACGGATGTCTTTGTGCTTTATTCCACCTTTCCTCAGCACTCTTGCCAGACAGCGTTATCAAATGCCTTTTCCGTGTCTACAAAGGCAATCTAAGTTAGTTTATTTTTCTGTTATTGGTTTTCGCAGTGCAAGAATCGCCTCTCTTATTCCCAATCCCCTTCTGAAACCAAACTGATCTTCACTCAGCATATTCTCCACCTTCTCTTCAATTCTCTTCAGAACTATTTTTATGAGATGTTTTGAAGCATGTAATATTAGGCTTCGAGTTCGGTGCTGTTCATATTTTGTAGCTGCTGCCTTCTTTGGTATAGGATAATTACGAGATGTGCACGTGTCAGAATATCGGCGAAGGTTGAACACGCCATCGGGCTGCATTCCGTAAGCTGTTTCAACATTTCTTGGATGGATTCTGTTGTGGATTGGCCGGAGAGCCAACCCAGGAATACTACAGGAAGCCGAAAGGCACGCGTTTTAGCTCACGCAGGCTGGCGTGAGGTCTGGAACAGGACAAGGAATTTAGACTTTAGAAAAGAACGGACGTAGCTGGTGGAATACTTAACTTTAATCCATTAATGGTGAACGTCGGTCTGGCCGTTACATGATTCACAATATTAATAGCAACTGATAATGGCGCCTTGCTAGGTCGTAGCAAATGACGTAGCTGAAGGCTGTGCTAACTATCGTCTCGGCAAATGAGAGCGTATTTTGTCAGTGAACCATCGCTAGCAAAGTCGGTTGTACAACTGGGGCGAGTGCTAGGAAGTCTCTAGACCTGCCGTGTGGCGGCGCTCGGTCTGCAATCACTGATAGTGGCGACACGCGGGTCCGACGTATACTAACGGACCGCGGCCGATTTAAAGGCTACCACCTAGCAAGTGTGGTGTCTGGCGGTAACACCACAGATTCCTATCTCTGTCTTCCCCTGCTTTTTTCTTCTTATCGAGATTCGAAGCATAATGCAGCTACATCAAACGCTCGTTTTCACTGCAGAGAGGCTGCGTTCCGAATGCCACATGATCATCTTGCGCGACACGCATCTTTGGTTCCACATACAAGATTACAGTCGAACGCATGGGTGGCGAATGAGACGAGCCAGTCGTCGAGCTCTTGTCGGCCCAGAACAGGTTCCAGCTGCCTGCCTCTGTGACAGGCTTGTAGATAAATACAAGCTTGCAAATGAATCTTTATCTCCGGCCTCGTTCGTTTTTCCGTTATCGAGGATTATTTTCGTTACTCACACGGGCAAACTGAAGGAGATACGGCAGTGATCTGTAAAAGTAACAGATAAAACTCCTCGACGGACCAGTTGCACCGTGCGTCACAAGTTGGGTACGGACTGGAAGAACCTGACACAGCCAGTCAACGAACAATACATAGTGCTTGCCAAGGGCCTGGCCTAGAACAGAATATGGTTATCCCCCTGTATGTATTTGACACTCCAGAAATCGTCGTCTCCTCAAGGGAGTGTTTCACTACGTCTGCTGTGACGTCCGTTCTTTTGTTTAATTGCAAATTATAATATCGAGACTTATATCGATCATATTGTGTAACGCACATAGAAATGTTCTCCCTTCAGTAACTCAACAGTATATATTGTCTCTGCTTCTATTCAAGTTCGTATCTCTTTATTAGTTCAGAAATTAATTTTAAAATGCTGTTGCACTTTCGTCTCTCTTTTATTTCTTTATTTTTTTAAGCAACACTAGAGAGAATAGCAGGCATAAGAAACAATACAGATGGCGGTGGTCATTAATTTCTTCCACTTATAATGCCACCAATTAACTCAAATATCGACCTCTAATCGACACATAGTATATCCAAGCAAAAATATCCAAAAAGTAACAGTAATAAAATCATTTCCTCTCCGGAAGTAGGATCAAACTCTTGATGGTGTTGAGACAGCAACCAGCCACAAATTTATTTTACGTTCCTTGACTCAAAAGGTACCGTTACTGGTTTCGAATCATTACAATTCATCTTCGGACGGCTTTCATGCTTTCATCAGAACATGTGGTGCATTTTTTACTGATTAGATGTCCTGAAATATAAATAATACATAATTATAAGCACGTCACACACATGGTTGCGTTACAGGTTTGCATTGGGATGTGACTCACGTGAATTGCCGGTTTGGAGTACTTGTTTTCAGAGTTTTCATCCAGCAGACGGCGTTCATAGTTTTCGCCACATTTGCATCATTGTGCACATAAACTTGTAGAACTGAGCGCTTCAGATTTGTCACTGAATACATTTCCACCATATTCCCACCATATTCCCGTTATTTGAATAACTGAGCACTTCATATTAGTCACAGAACAGACTTATAACATGCACCGCATGTTTTGATAGATACAGAGTGTTTACAAATATATCACTGTCAAAGATTCCTTCTAAAATATGTTAAAGTAATCCACCTTTTCAGCCCTCATGCACAGTGCTTTAGTCCGAACACTAATGTCATGTACATACGTAGATAAGGTTTCATTTTCACCCTGTACCTGAGAACAGTAACTGTAAGCAAATTCAAAGATATGTCTTTCGAGATGTTCCCAACAAATTATATATTGCAACTGTCTGACCGACTCTTCTTGTCTGTTTATCTGACAAATCTTAAGTAGTAGGAAGATGGGGTGCTGGTGTAATGTTGATACGAAATTGATTTACTGATTAATTAAATTGATGAATTAATTACTCACCCCAACACCTACACCGCCACACACACCCACTACACCCCCTGATGACGTCATGTGTTTCCTCACCCACTCCCCACCTCTCCTCTCCCACCTACCCTATTGACAGGCATTTCGAATTTCGACATAAATTTCAAATTTTCGCTGAATAATTCAGTTGTCAGTTTAGAGGTCGTAATATCAATGGAGACTGTTAATGGAAATTGTTTATAAAACTGAATAGGTGTTAGAAATTGAAAAGAAATTCAGAGGATGGGATATCAGGGCATTACCCTCTCAGGGGACATAATATGCATTTTGTACGACAGTGATAGTCTTGTTTAACTTCTGATCGCTTTGTATACTGTGATCGCAAAGTCATTATGACGCTCCACGCTGCACTGCTAGGTGCGAGTGCACTAGTGGTGCGTCTGACTTGACTTCTTCATCGCATCAGGCTGAAGCTAACTCGCATGACCTCTGAGGCTCAGTCTGTCCCCCACTGGACCATATTCATGATGGCTGCTGCAGTGTGGCGTTACTGGACCTGCCTGCCCCCGCCTCCTGCTCTGCTCCGGCAGCTTGAGAGGAAGTGGCGGTGAACACCTCATGCCACCTGGACTTGTAACTCTCTGGCAGCCTGACATGACACATCCCACACCACGCACATGACTTGGGTTTGTGTCCACCTGTCTGCAAGGTGACCACCCGCACTAGGCTGCCTCCCCCAACCCCAGCACCCGGCTTCCACACCACGACAGCTAAAGAGAGAAATTATCATATGGTTGTAATGCACAATGCCATTCTCAAGGCGCCCAGTGGTGAGCATCTGCAACGAACGTTAAATTTGTTTTTGAAGGTTAGCATCTTCCTCCCATATCTATGCCCAAACGAAGACAAAGACATATATTTCGAGGGATGCAGCTGGCCCTGGGAGTGCCAGGCTATCTGTTTCTCCCAGAATGAACATAGGATGGTTTTATAAACATACCAGCTGCGTCCAGTTATCCACCCCCTTGCCAGCATATAAAGGATGTTTTCAGAAGGAGCATCTCTCTGTTTTTCAGAATTTTTTTCTTCCCTACAGCAGCTACCTGCACCAAGCCTGCTTGAAGAAGAAAAACAAGATGTGGTTCGCATTCTCCTATCACAGCTGTACACTGAACTAACAACAACATGTATTTCGAGGGATGCAGCTGATGTCAGAAGTGTCAAGCTATCTGTTTGCCTCACAATGAACAAAGAATGTTTTTCTAAAGCTAGCAGCTGTGTACAGTTTTCCAGCTACTTGCAGGAAACAAAGGATGTTCGTCTCAGATTTTTTTCTGACTCACAGCTGTGTTCTGTTCCTCTAACACTTGCACTATGCCTGCTGGAAGAAAATGAAGGCAAATTATAACTGGCTAGTACGGCAACACAACAGCTTGCTGTGGCACGTGCACTTAGAACAGTGATTGTGAGTGTAAGTATCAAACATGCACCCAAGTGACATGCACCACCATGCAAAGCACTGCTCAGTGTCATGCGAGAGATGGCCAGAGCAGTCGTGACTGTTCCAGTGCTGGCCACCGCGCCATCGCATACCCTCTGGCTTCCTTCGGCAGTTCAGTCAGAGCAACGATCTCCCATCACGCAGGATGGTGATAGTGAAAGCTCCAACACGCAGCAGCATCAACGAGCGGCCTCTCCACAGCCTGGCTGCTCTCATAGGATCTCACCGCCGCCACCTCTCCTACTGTGGCTCTGGTTCTTGGCCCTCGCCAGCAGCGAAAAGTATCTGTGCCTCGGTGCATACCCCTCTCCCCTGAAGGCGCTTCCTCCACAACACCACCATCCAGCAGGTGGACACAGTTATCTTCTAGTTGTATTGTTAATGACAAGGTAGTCTGTGACTAGTGGTCACATCCTGATAGCGAAGGACATCAGATTAGCACCGTCATGACCATTCTAGAATACTCAGCTGTTGCTATGGCTTTTGAGGGGCGAGCCTCGTGTACTAGAATTGAGAATCTGGCTTGGGAGATAGCGACCCAGACATGTTTCTAGAAGCAAGCCTCTCGGTGCTGGAGGCAGAGCGTGTCAAAGGCCTGACATATAATGCCATTAAATGTTATAAATGTTACGTAATACTCTGCTGCAAGTTGACTCACCATCGAAACAGCGGTGTGCTGCTGAGGAGAGAAGCCTGCACTACGTCTGGGGTGATAATGGCCTTATGTCTCAGAGTACATCAATCGCCGAGTGGTATCATGAATCCACCATGGGTGTTATACTGGCCCAGTTTTCCCAGTTGGAAGTAAGAGAGTCAGCTATTCAGCCAGATACCACATCTCGATATCCATATTCATGTCTATGAACCGTTCAAAGGAGTGTCCAGTTATATCAAGTTCCCTAAGGATACGGTTGATAACAAGGCATGTATTAATGTCCAAAATCAAAAGGATGACGATTGTTCTGTATGGGCAGTCCTGGCTTGCGAAAGAAAAATTAAACAGGATTCAGAGCGCACATCTCGATACAGATTAGTCTTAACATTTGTGGTTGTTATAGCTTTGATGGTATCGAGTTCCCCATAAAAATTCGGAACGCACCAAAATTTCAGGCACAAACTCTCGAAATATCGGTTCACGCTTATGGTCTGAAGAAGAAGCAGAAAAGCATTCCAGATGAACAGGACAAGCATACTATAGTTTTACTACCCCATTTTCAGAAATATACAGATCAATGTGATCTTCATGTAAAGCTGCTGCTCTTCTCTGTAAGTGATAATCAGTATTACGTATGGATCAAAGATATGAATCAAAGACATGTCCCACCTCCTTTATAGCCAAGTTATGAAACATGAACACGACAAACACATTTTTTTCAGATGTCTAAACACCTTTTCAGAAAAAACTATTTAAAATACATCTGGACGATTGTGAATCCAAGGAACCTTTACTTGATTTATGCCTTCACAAGAAAACAAGTTCATTAAATTCAAGAACGCTCATCATCAGGAACAACGTCCATTCGTTGTGCACAAAGACTTCGTATGTCCATCACCCACAGTGAAGGGAATCTCTGAGGCTCACATACGACCTTCATGCAAGAACATGTATCATATGTGGCAGCGTAACAAATCATGCTCATATGATTCAAGTATTAACTGCTGTGAATCTTATGTCGTGGATAATCCTGCGGTTTGGATGCTCACTGAACTTGAAAAACTCTCATGGGATGTTGACAGACTTTACAGCACAAACATCTACATGACTGAATCGGAGGAGGATAAAATATTACACAATGACGCGGTTAACTCACATATTTGTGGGCTGCCATTAGATGGAAAAGCTGAAACTTCCTGTAGGGATCACTGTCCTCTTACAAGTAAGTTCTGTGGTGCAGCTCACCACAATGCAATTTGAGGTATAATTTACCACGACACATACCCGTTTTTTCCATAATTTAAGTGAGCATGGCACTCACTTTCTAGCTGAGCAATTGGCTAATTTCGGCTGGGAGAAAAATCAGATCAGTGTCCTGCTGAGAATGTTGAGAAGTACATTTCATCCTCGAAACGAATGACTTCAAGAATTGTGCTCCGCTTTCTTGACACAGTAAGTTTTATGGAAGTACAACTCCAGAAACTCATTGAAACTCTACCTCAGGAGGGTGTGTGTGTCACCCGATCTGCATATCCCGAGGAGAAAAAGTTGCAGCTTGTGACTAGGAAAGGAGTTTGCCCTTATGAGTGTCTGGATAATAAGGCGAAACTCGACGAAACCAGGCTACCCAACATGTCTACATTTACCAGTACTCTCACAGGCAATAGCATAACTAGTGCAGATTATGAGCATGCCATGAATGTCTGCCGGAAATTCAACATTTCCTGTTTGGGCGAATACGCAAGACAATACATGGACACCGAAGTGCGCTTACTTGCGAATGTTTTTGGAAAGTTCCGGAGTGTATGCATGGCCACGTACTCTTTGGACCCCGCCTTTTATTACAGGACATCTAGGTTGCCCTGGGACACAATGCTCAAGAAAATGACACACAGCAACGAACTTTTGACTGATTTTGATATGCTTCTTTTCTTTGAGTGCGGGGTCCATGGAGGACTTTGCCAGTGTGTCCATAGACACGCCAAGCCAAATAATCCATGTATGAGTCCGGGGTTCATTACACCCCTTGATTCAAGCTATAGTCTATATTTAGATGCAAATAACTTATATGGGCTCGCCTTGGTACAACCACTGCTGGTTGGTGGACTACTATGGGTGTATGAAAACGATTTATGGGGTTTAAAAATATTGGATCTGGCGGCTGATTCTGATGTAGCGTATGTGGTGGAGTCAGATCTTATTTACTCTGTTAGTGTGCATGAAATGACAAGCGACCTGCCGTTATGTCCAGAGCAACAAGTTCTGCGAGGAATAACTATCCCTAAACTGATGACCACTGTTGGACGAAAGCAGAGGTACGTAATTCATCATTGTAATCTCCAGCAGTGCCTCAGCTTAGGGATGGAGCTAGGTAGAATCACCCAGACTATATCCTTCAATCGTTCCCCCAGCTGAACGAGTATATTGAATTAAATACCGAAACGAGGCGGGCGCGACTAGTGATTTCGAAAAAGATTTTTGGTAAAAGCATGCAGAATGTAAGAAATGAAAGCGATATTTTGATTCGGACCAAATACGATGGGCCGTGGGGCGTAAGAAAGTGCATAGCCAGCCCAAATTTAAATTTTCAATGAGAACTTTGTTGTGGAGATCTCGGAAGTTTCGGTAGAGTTTACGAAACCAATCTATTTGGGTATATGTATACTGCGCATCTCCAAATTCCACTTGTATTGCTTCCTCTATGAGTTTGCTAAAACTCAATTCATGGAACCAAAGTTACTTGATATGGATACAGACAGCTTCATCTATTGGATGAAGAACCGCAATCCATAAGAATTAATTAGGTGGCACAGTCATGAATTCGACACATCACGATACGCAGCAGATAATCCTTATGATATTGTTCGTTAAAGAAACATGAGGCGAACAGGTTGCCGATGTGGAGTTTCTGGGTCTAAGATCCAAAATGTATGCATACTGTACAATGGAAGAAACCACCCAGAGGTGGGCTAAGGATGTGCGACGTGCAGCAACACATGTCCTCATGGTCGAAGACTACCTGTAGCGCATGTAGAGTGGTATTCAGCCAACCGCCACATTTGAAACAGCAAACTAGTATTCGATCAGGAGCAGCAATCTTAAGTCAGATTGTCACCTTCTGACGATAAAAGAGCCATTTGTGGTGATGGGATACGAGGGTGGTTTGAAAAGTTCTCGGAACGGAATAGAAAAAAAGTACTTACATCACTGAAACCTTTTTATTTTTCAATGTAGTCTCCTTGTAGATTAATGCACTTATTCCAACGGTGCTCCAGTGCCTTGATCCTATCTCGAAAATGAGTTTCCTCCAGGCCTGCAAAATTGTTGTCAACTCCGGCTATCAAGTCTTCGTCTACAGTATATCTTCGTACACCAAGAAAAATTTTCAGGTTTGGGAAGAGACGGAAGTCTGGCGGAGCCATGTCAGCTGAGTAAGCCATGTGTAGCAACAATTCATACCTTAGTTCGTGTAATTTTGCCATGGCGACGGCACATGTGTGCGGGCGCGCGTTGTCTTGATGGAAAATGACTTTCTTCCTTGCTAAACATGGCCTTTTTTCGCGTACCTTTTGTTGCAATTTGTCCAGGAGGTTAGCATAGTATTTTCCAGTATATTGTCCAGTGGGGAGACAATCTACAAACAGAATCCCCTTCACATCCCAGAACACTGATGTCATGACCTTTACCGCAGAAAGAATTGTCATTGCTTTCTTTGATGGCGGAGAATCAGCATGTTTCCACTGCTTTGACCGTTCTTTTGCCTCTTGGGGTATAGTAGTTCACCCAAGTTTCATCTGTGGTCAGAAACCGGCACAAGAAATCGTATTCGTTTCTCCTAAAACGGGCCAAACATTCTTCCGATATGTCGATTCTCATGCGTTATTGATCCAGAGTCAATAGTCGCGGCACCCATCTTGCAGACAATTTATTTCATTTCTAATTCTTCGGTTAAAATGTGATACACCCTTTCAGATGACATCTGGCAAGCGTGAGCAATTTCACGCACTTTGTCAGCGATCCTCCATGAACATTTTGTGCACTTTTGCAATGATATATGCAGTAGTGACACATCGTGGCCGACCACAGCGCAGATCATCATCTAAGCTCTCCCGACCAAATTTAAATTCATTTTACCACTTGGTAACAGTTGAATATGAAGGAGAGTCCCCCATGGTATTCTGGGAATTGGTATGAATGTTCTTTGCTTTCATACCTTTCTTTGCGATGTACTTAATCACTACTCGAATCTGGATTTCTTCCATTTTCCCAAATCACTACGTGGGAACAATAACAAAGCCACGTCAGCGCCACAGCTCTCTTCCAAGAGCACTGACCTGGCACGTGTTTACAGGCAACAGTCCAATGAATATCACGTGAACAACTCGTTGCGCTAGCGCTGACCTCTCGTGGTGATTCCGAGAACTTTTCAAACCACCCTCATAGAAAGCCTCCTACACATATACTTACTCGAAGCATGAGAGGGTGCTGGGAGGGGGAGGAGGGGGGGGGGGACTCCAGCGGGGTGAATGAGTGGGAGCGTGAGTGACTGGTTGAGTGAGAGCATATGGCGAATAGTACGGCTCTTTTATCATAGTGTAAATATGTGTGTGATATACAGTGTGCCTGCATGTGTGAGTGCTTATGTGACTGTGTGCATGCTTGTGAGTGTGTCTGAGTGTGGATGCCTGTGTAAATATGTATGCCTACGTGTAAATATGTTGTGCTCATTTTTTCTGAATAAGTAAGTTATTTTAAAAAGCTAAAAATGAGCAATTTATATAGAAGATTAAAAAAAAATTGGACTGAAATCATCAAGAAAAAGTTAAAAAATTGTAAAGGAAGGGAAAAAATATTTTACGGTATTTCTCTGTTTTGCACTTCATCTGCGTGTTTGATTATGTGATTGCATGTGTAAATAGATTAGTTTCTAAGTTTCACGTACTGGTATGTGTCCTTGTCATACTAGTTTTAAGTCTGAGTTCCATGCAGTTCACTTTAGTGCAGCTGTTTGGAATGAACATTTTAAACTATTTCAGCTGCTCGAAGTGAAAAATGTTTAGAACCACCCTTCTAAAACGTATAAATTAAGTCTTCTGATGGGTGAAATTTCGCTAGTAATAGTATTAGTGTTAGAGAGACTGTACCTCTGAAATACGTGTGATGAGTACTGCAACGTAAAGTAAAAGTACCAGTACTATTATTCGTAAAACCAAAGCTGCGAACAAAAAAAAAAAAGAAACATTAGAAAGAACGGAATTTAAAAGCAGTGTTGCTTCTTGTATTACAAAAAATAGGGAGAGAGATTTGTGGATGTAAAGCTGTGTTACTACTGTAAATATTTTTGTCTGAATAACAAACTGTTATTCGTTATTACTAAACGTCTTTGATTCTATTTCACAAATCCGTAACCATACAAAAGTATATAAAGGCTGTGCAAGCCCGAGGCAGGTGGCGTTTAAGATGGAGAAAAAGAAAATATATTTAATTTACAACTACGTGATTACTCTGCTATTCACAATAAAGTGCCTGGCAGAGGGTTCAGTGAACCACCTTCAAGCTGTCTCTCTACCGTTCCACTCTCGAACGGCGTGTGGGAAAAGTCAGCACTTCAATTTTTCTGTGCGAGCCTTGATTTCTGTTATTTTATCGGGAGGATCATTTCTCCCTATGTAGGTAGGTGCCAACAGAATGTTTTCGCAATCGGAGGAGAATACTGGTGATTGATATTTCATGAGAAGATCCCGTCGCAACGAAAAACGCCTTTGTTTTAATGATTGCCACTCCAATTCACGTATCATGCCTGTGGCACTATCTCCCCTACTTCACGACAATACAGAACGAGCTGCCTTTCTTTGTACTTTTTCGATGTCATCCGTCAGTCCCACCTAATGCAGATCCCACACCGCACAGCAATACTCCAGAATAAAGTGGACAGCCGTGGTGTAAGCAGTCTCTTTAGTAGACCTGTTGCACCTTCTAAGTGATCTGCCAATAGATCACAGTCTTTGGTTGGCTCTACCCGCAACATTATCTATGTGACAGTTCCAATTTAGAGAATTTGTGATTGTAATCCCTAAGTATTTAGTTGAATTTACAGCCTTCAGATTTTTGTGACTTATCGAAATTTAGCGGATTTCTTTTAGTACTCATGTGAATAACTTCACACTTTTCTTTATTCAGGTTCAATTAAAAAAATGGCTCTGAGAACTATGGGACTTAACATCTGAGGTCATCAGTCCCCTAGAACTTAGAACTACTTAAACCTAACTAACCTAAGGACATCACACACACATCCATGCCCGAGGCAGGATTCGAACCTGCGACTGTAGCGTTCGCGTGGCTCCGGACTGAAGCGCCTAGAACCGCTCCAGATTCGATTGCCACCATTCACACCATACAGATATCTTATCTAAATCATTTTGCAATTCGTTTTGGTCACCTGATGACTTTCTCAAAACGGTAAATGGCAGCATCATCTGCAAACAATCTAAGACGGCTACTGAGATTGTCTCCTACGTCGTTAATATAGATCACGAACAATAGACGGCCTATAACACTTCCTTGGGGAACGCCGGATATCATTTCTGTTTTGCTCGATGACTTTCCGTCTATTACTACGAACTGTGACCTTTCTGACAGGAAATTACGAATCCACTCGCACAACGGAGGCGATATTCCATAGGAACCTAGTTTGGTTAGAAGAAGCTTGTGAGGAACGGTGTCGAAAGCCTTCTGGAAATCTAAAAATATTGAATTAATTTGACATCCCCTGTTGATAGCACTCATTACTTCATGAGTATAAAGAGCTAGTTGTGTTTCGCAAGAACGATATTTTCTGAATCCGTGTTGACTACGTGTCAATACATCGTTTTCTTCGAGGTACTTCGTAATGTTTGAATACAGTATATGTTCTAAAACCCTACAGCAAATCGACGTTAGTGATATAGGCCTGTAGTTCAGCGGATTACTCCTACTTCCCTTTTTGGGTATTGGTGTGACTCGAGCAAATTTCCAGTCTTTAGGTACGGATCTTTCTGTGAGCGAGCGGCTTATATAACTGCTAAATATGGAGCATATCCTGAGAGGAACCTGACTGGTATACAATCTGAACCGGAAGCCTTGCTTCTATAAAGTGATTTAAGCTGCTTTGCGGCACCGAGGATATCTATTTCTATGTTTGCCATCTAGGCAGTTGTTTTTGATTGGAATTCAGAAATATTTACTTTGTCTTCTTTGGTGAAGGAGTTTTGGAAAATCGTGTATAATAACTCTACTTTAGTGGCACTGTCATCAATGACTTCACCGTTGTTATCGCGAAGTGAAGGTATTGATTGCGTCTTGCCACTGGTGTGCTTCATGTATGACCAGAATCTCGTTGGGTTTTCTTCCATATTTAGAGACAGAGTTTCGTTGTGGAAATTATTAAAAGCATGTCTCATTGAAGTACACGCTATATTTCGAACTTCTGCAAAACTTTGCCAGTCTTGGGGATTTTGCGTTCTTTTAAATTTGGCGTGCATTTTTCGCTGCTTCTGCAACAGTGATCTGAACCTCGTTTTGTGCACCATGGGGGGATCAGTACCATCACTTATTAATTTAGGTGGCATATGTCTCTCAATTGCTGTCGACACTATCTCTTTGAAATCATTCCACAACTTTTCTACGCTTACATGATCAGATCGGAAGGAGTGCAGGCGTTAAGAGTATTTTTATCAGCTTTTTTAAATAGATATACTTTCGGTTTCTTTTTGATGGTTGTAGGAGTTACGATATTCAGCCTAGCAGCAACTGCCTTGTGGTCGCTAATCCCTGTATTCGTTTGTCCAAGATTATTTGTTGCTAAGAGGTCAAGTATGCTTTCGCAACCATTTACGCTTCGCGTGGGCTCATGAACTAATTCTTCGAAATAATTTTCTGAGAAAGCATTCAGTACTATTTCGGATGACATTTTATGCCTGTCGCCGGCTTTAAACGTGTAATTTTTCCAGCATATCGAGGGTAGATCAAAGTCACCACCGACTATAATTCTATGAGTGGGGTACCTATTTGAAATGAGACTCAGGTTTTCTTTGAACTATTCAGCGACTATATCTTCTGAGTCGGATGGTCAGTAAAATGATCCAGTTAATAGTTTAGTCCGATTGTCAAGTATAATCTCTAACCATACCATTTCGCAGGAACTACCTACTTTAATTTCACTACAAGGCAAACTACTTCTGACAGCAGTAAATACTGCACCACCAATTGTATTTAATCTATCCTTTCTGAACACTGTTTGAGCTTCAGTGCTTTCTATTAGGGTTTGGAGCTCTCGTTCTTTCCCAACACAGCTACGACAATTTACAACTACAATACCGATCGTTTCTACAACTATCTTTCTGTGTTTTACCTGCTCCCTTTTAGACGGACGCCCTTTCTGTGGTTCCCTGAGGCCCTCTAACCCAAAGCACTTCCCAGTCGCTTTCACACGGCCCCCTCTACCCGTGTAGCCGCTTCCTGTGTGTAGTGGACTCCTTACCTATTAAGTCGCAAGTCAAGGGATCTACAGCCTACACGGTCACAGAACCGCCTGAGCCTCTGATTCAGAACCTCCACTCGGCTCTGCACCAAAGGACCACAGTCGGTTCTATCGACCATGCTACAGATGGCGAGCGTCGCCATAATCTCGCAAGCAAGACTGGCAGTCTACCATTTCCGCTAGCCGCCCAAACCAGAGAGAATCTCCTCTTATCCACAGCGACATATGTTACTGGTACCGACATGAGCCACTACCTGCAGCTGGCTGCAGCCTGTACTCTTCACCGCGTCCGGAACCAGTCTTTCCACATCCGGAATGACTCCCCCTTTATGCACACGGAGTGCACTCTGGCTTCCTTCCCTTTCTTGACAGCCATGTTCCTAAGGGGCCTCACTAGCGTGCCTAATGTTGGAGCTTCCGGCTCTGTGAACGCCCAGACCTTGCGGACTGAGAAGCTTCCTCTGGATGGACTATTGCATCCGGCTCAGAGACATCGTCAGCCGCAGATAACGCCAAAAACCTGTTAGTCAAACGAACCAGGGAGGCCCTACGCTCGGCCCCTCGGAAAGTTTTTTGCTGCCTGCCAGACTTTGGAATGGTCTCCCACTCGACCACAGGTGAGGGGTCAACCTCAGTGCAGGCAGTACCCGGGGCAGCCACAGCAGTGGACCGAACGGGGGACACATGTGGCTTGCTCGACGTCTCTCGTGTCCCTACGTCCGACCCCCCACAGTGATGCCCCTTGGCAGCAGTCTCCTGTGTGACGGAAGCCAATGGAGCATGAAGCTCACAGTTGCTATCCATTACTGCAGTCGCTCCTATTTGAAGCTCGTAAAAATATACAACAAACGAACGGTGTACTCGGCTTATTAGCAGCAGGAATTCGAAAGGCTCTCTAAACGACACTGAGCGACACTAACCAAAACAAACAAAAGCCTGTACGATCCGAGGGTCGATATAAGGGCCAATAGCAACGGCCGTATGGTACACTACACTGTTATTAAAATAAAAGCTTTTGCCTAGTAGGCAGTCGAACACGCAAGAAGTTATAAAAATAATCTAGTAGCTACACAGGTATCTTCCTGCTGGAAGCTAGTAAAAATATACAACAAACGAACGACTCGCCTTCTTAGCAGCAGGAACATGCGGTTTCACATCACAGGCGGCACGTGGTCCTGTCAGCTTCCAAAGACATAAAGCACACATGTGCGAAATTATATCTCCTGTGCTTGAACAAAGCCACAGACAGGATGTGGGCAAAGCTACATACTATCTAAGTTGGAGCTACGTAAAAGAAAAAAAAAAGAATGTGAGGTAAAAAATTCGTTTTTTTCATTAATCCCACTTAAAAGCAATTTTACATTTTCATAAGCACACACAACACTATTTCCACACATCTTCTTCTTCTTGAGCTCATGTATATCGGGGCACCTGTAGAATTCCAGGTCTTGAATAGATGCAAACTTGAAAATTCGCTGCATCCATGTGATCTTCTCCTCGCCTTAGACGAAGATGATGGTCTCAGTATGATGGAATATCCGAACTGACGATATCATTTCTTTACAAGGTGTACCACGATCGTCCCTGTGAAGTCCGTGAACGAAACGTGTTAACAACTTTTTTTTAGCACAATTCACATCCTTGAAAGGCCTCCGTGATGCAATGAGAATGTCTCTATTATACCAGCAACTTCCGTGTATGCTAAGAATACAATATCTTTAAATATGAATTGTCTACACCCATCATCATAGAAACCTTGAGTGTCGGCAACGACGATTGAGCCGGTGGGTTTCTGGCGCCAGGTGATATCGATTCTTACTTCCATCTTTGATCAGGTTGCCCAAACTCTTACGGGAATCGCCAAAGCGTGGGCAAGTAATGAGTGGTTGGGCAAATGTCTATAAGGTACATTACATATGTAGAATTGTGGACAGTTGGGAATGAGTGTCTCACGGGAAGCGTGCAAGGGATAAGTCCCTGCTATTCATCTGTGTCCTCAGTGGCTCAGTTGGATAGAGCGTCTGCTATGTAAGCAGGAGATCCCAGGTTCGAGTCCCGGTCGGGGCACACATTTTCAGCTGTCCACATCGAGGTATATCAACAACACCTGTCGGCAGCTGAGGTTTTCAGTTAGTCATCATTTATTCCAGGGAAAAGCTGCACGGTCATCAACAGTAACTGTTCTTTCGAGAACAAGTTACTGTCTTCGTATATATAATAAAAAGATGTCAGTAAATTTATGAACATAAACACACACAAAGGGCAAATTGTACCCTGGTTGTGCCTATCCCTAAGTTCCATATTTAAAGTAATTTAAGATTTGGTCATATTGTAGTATGGCTGTCGCTAGAATGAAATACCTTCTGTTTGCAAGCTAAATTAAGTTACTACTTCCATTACATTCCTGTATAACATTTTTAAATGACTATATATCTGAATCTGTTTCTGTGCTCTACAATTCTTTATACTCATTTTTGTGCATTTTTAAATACTAATTGTGGATAGGGCCTTGATATGCAAATGTTGTTAATCCATTATTACTGCTGATGAATTCATGTGTATGTGTAATCAATAAAGAAGTGTTGCAACTACAAACTGGTTGTGTTACTGGTATACAAGGTTAGAGTGTGCAATCGCCATACAGACGATCACATTGTAAGTTGTCATTGTGTATGCCACAGCACTTGGCCATCTATACAGCACGCTGCACAACACGAGTAAGTGGGCAATAGTCAATCAGACGGTCATACAGAACTAGAGCATACGCTGCAGTGTGTTGTGGGAAGTTTGAGGGTGATTCAGATTCTATTCATACAGCTATTGGTCCTGCTTAGAAAAGTCTATTACGAAGAATACTGCCAGCTCCTTGAATTTCCTTGTACTGAGTAGGTATCCTTCCTCTCTAACACTTTCATAGTAAGAAGCACGGACTGTGTAAATTCTGGTCCTACTGTAGCAGTAAACTGTTATACGGATAGAATTCTGAATTCAAGTAGACTCTGGCAATAGTGAAACTATAGTTGTCAAATGCGGTGAACTCAGTAGTTAAATCTATCGTCTATTGGTCTGAAATACAAGTGTGGTGAATCTCGGTGTTTCCAGCTGCACGAAGGTTTTAATAGCCCATTTTTGTCTGCTCGCTGTCTGTAGCACCGGATACTCAAAAACCTCCAATGAACAGAAAGTTAATGGTAGATATATACCGGTATTCAGGACTTTTAAAAGCTTCAACGCGCCCGTCTAACCCAGTGAAGTGTGGCATTTTCAATATAATTTTATCGATGATGATCTGATTCTCCTCTTGAGCTCCTTGAATGTATAAGATGTTGTTTGTTGCACTCTGTCCCAGAATAAGTTCCTGTTTAGCATTCATAATAATTCGCTCCATGTACCCCATAAGCATTTTTAGAGGTATGCATGCAGTAAATCGGCTGTACTCCTTCTGCTCTTCTGCCCACAGGCTCGTCTGTGAACCATCCTGCATTTTGTAACCTATTTAGATCCAAGGGTAATGCTGAGACGTACGTTTTAAGGGTTGATGCTATGCCAACATTACGTGTACGATCAGTCTCTACCCCATTAATTTCTTATCGTATTTCCTGGAAGAAGGTTGTATACCTGGAAGAATCCTGGAGATACTAAAAGGTATCAGATAGATTATATAATTGTAAGACAGAGATTTAGGAACCAGGTTTTAAATTGTAAGACATTTCCTGGGGCAGATGTGGATTCTGACCACAATCTATTGGTTATGAACTGCAGATTGAAACTGAAGAAACTGCAAAAAGGTGGGAATTTAAGGAGATGGGACCTGGATAAACTGAAAGAACCAGAGGTTGTAGAGAGTTTCAGGGAGAGCATAAGGGAACAATTGACAGGAATGGGGGAAAGAAATACAGTAGAAGAAGAATGGGTAGCTCTGAGGGATGAAGTAGTGAAGGCAGCAGACGATCAAGTAGGTAAAAAGACGAGGGCTAATAGAAATCCTTGGGTAACAGAAGAAATATTGAATTTAATTGATGAAAGGAGAAAATATAAAAATGCAGTAAATGAAGTAGGCAAAAAGGAATACAAACGTCTCAAAAATGATATCGACAGGAAGTGCAAAATGGCTAAGCAGGGATGGCTTGAGGACAAATGTAAGGATGTAGAGGCTTGTCTCACTAGGGGTAAGATAGATACTGCCTACAGGAAAATCAAAGAGACCTTTGGAGAGAAGAGAACCACTTTTATGAATATCAAGAGCTCAGATGGCAACCCAGTTCTAAGCAAAGAAGGGAAGGCAGAAAGGTGGAAGGAGTATATAGAGGGTTTATACAAGGGCGATGTACTTGAGGACAATATTATATAAATGGAAGAGGATGTAGATGAAGACGAAATGGGAGATAAGATACTGCGTGAAGAGTTTGACAGAACACTGAAAGACCTGAGTCGAAACAAGGCCCCGGGAGTAGACAACATTCCATTAGAACTACTGATGGCCTCGGGACAGCCGGTCATGACAAAAATCTACCATCTGGTGAGCACGATGTATGAGACAGGCGAAATACCCTCAGACTTCAAGAAGAATATAATGATTCCAATCCCAAAGAAAGCAGGTGTTCACAGATGTGAAAATTACCGAACTATCAGTTTAATAAGTCACAGCTGCAAAATACTAACGCGAATTCTGTACAGACGAATGGAAAAACTGGTAGAAGCGGACCTAGGGGAAGATCAGTTTGGATTCCGTAGAAATGTTGGAACACATGAGGCAATGGCAAGGAAAGCGTTTCTCAAGAAGAGAAATTTGTTAACATCGAGTATAGATTTAAGTGTCAGGAAGTCGTTTCTGAAAGTATTTGTATGGAGTGTAGCCATGTATGGAAGTGAAACATGGACGATAACTAGTTTGGACAAGAAGAGAATAGAAGCTTTCGAAATGTGGTGCTACAGAAGAATGCTGAAGATAAGGTGGGTAGATCACGTAACTAATGAGGAGGTATTGAGTAGGATTGGGGAGAAGAGAAGTTTGTGGCACAACTTGACTAGAAGAAGAGATCGGTTGGTAGGACATGTTTTGAGGCATCAAGGGATCACAAATTTAGCATTGGAGAGCACCGTGGAGAGTAAAAATCGTAGAGGGAGACCAAGAGATTAATACACTAAGCAGATTCAGAAGGATGTAGGTTGCAGTAGGTACTGGGAGATGAAGAAGCTTGCACAGGATAGAGTAGCGTGAAGAGCTGCATCAAACCAGTCTCAGGACTGAAGACCGCAACAACAACAACATTTCCTGGAACAGGAATGCCAAAGTATTATGTGTAGGCTTTGATCCCACTCTATGTCTGCCATCCTTTTTCATAAATGATCCATCCAAATGTATGAAACTCCTGTATGGAAGAGTTAAAACATCTTGGTGCTGAATTACAATCCTAATTTCATCGTTCTTGTTAAATGTCGTCGAAGTGTAAGATTTGTGCGAGAAGTATTACTGGCGTATGATACGATCATCATATTCGATGGATGAGATATATCGAGCAATGATATCGTTGCGAGGTTTCAACTCTACTGATTAAGAAACTCATAGTTCGCTCTTGTTATCACCATGCGGTTCTGCTGCGAAGTGCTGCGCTGTGTGCTTCGAACGCTGGTTTTTATACCTTATGTCCATCGTGTCTTAAATGTAGTCGTACCATGATTTCCTGACCACTAAAGTCAACAAGATGATTGTTCTGGTCCACAATACGCAGCTCCAGATTGTCCAATGTCTGAACTGTCATTGGAAGGTATACAGCATTGGTAGGAGTCTCAGTAATCTTATATCCTATTCGAACTGATGGGAAAAATCCGTAAACTGAAAGAACCTTACACTCAAAACCGATTGTGCTGACAGGGAAAATATCAACTATCTGATTAGATTTCTAAAATTTACTAGGATCCGTTTTCAAAACCTGTCCTTTTGTGACACCCAGTGTGGGCCAATTGAACCTTTCTGCTTGAAGTCAATCGATGCATTAAGCGTCCTTATTTCAGATTTAAGTGTGCTGATGTTTGCGCGGAGTTCATTCCCTTTTCAAGACTGTTTTAAAACTTCGTTTAAATCGTCACTATCGTATGCACCAGGTTCTGTTTTCACAATTTCGTTTCTACCATTAATTTCCAGATGTAGTTTATTGTTTTCCTCTATGATATTTGAGATGTGGTGTATGTCTCCAGTCCAACCAGCGCGATATTCCAATCTCCAATGCTTAAATCAACTGATGGGAACTAATTCGCACGTAGTACAGACGATCGTTCTCTTAAAATCAGAGTGAACAACATTGTATCTAAATGTCAGCTGGTGAATGGATGCTTATACCCGACTTTATACATCATTCGTAAACGTCTAGAAAAACATGACGCATAGATGACCATACAAGAATGTATCAAAGTTTTGATAGCGTCGAAAATTGTAGAACACATCTTATGCCTGTGAACTATCGCTGTAATTCTTCTGGAGGTTTCAGGTCGCCGAATGAGTCGAAATAGAAGATGTCTACTTTCATTTCTTTTTTTAACATGTGCTACCCAGTGCGTTCTGGGTCCTCCTGCTATATCCAGATTCACAGTTCCGTATTCTCCTGATTTCCACACAGTCTTTAGTAACGTATTCTGCATAAGCACACCTCGGAATCTAGGAATGTTGAATTTCTTCTTAACAAACTTAAGCATATCGTTATTTGTAAGCGCCCTGTCTGGTAGGAGTGCTAAAGGATCTTTTCTTTTCTTTCGTTTATGAAGATTACTGGTCCTTTCTTTTATGGTTTCAAGTATGGACCTTTTCCGATGGCTGCTGCCTCCGTCATTCGGTGATGTCTTCGTGCCTCCTGCAGCTGCTCCTGAGAGTTTTGTTCATTCTTGACCGTCCTGGCAATAGCCGCGGCACCCCTGGACAGTGAACCCGCCGCTAAGAGAAAGGGGATAGTTCCACCCGACGTCTTGGGTATTGATAGAACCTTCGGTGGTTTAAACAATCCTTTTTTCTCGCCTCTTTCTGCTTCAGGGCGCTTTTAGCTACTTACAACGCTGTCAGGATACAGTTTTTCATGCACCCTTTGGTTTTCATCTTCTTCCTTAGATACCTACGTGCAGAGCTCATAACTTGGCTGAACTCCCCCACACTTAACTTTACCACGCATCGTTTTTCAACTGCAAATGCTGCAGTGCCTTGACCTACACAAATATCTCTTCTTGGACATATTGTCTTAGCTCTTATCAGCTAAAATTTGATCGGTGGTGTGACGATCATTATTTGCGGCGTATGCGATGTCGTGTTCCATACACGCTTCGTCGAGCAGATTTATCCGCTCATCACGGCGTGCCAATCGATTTTGAAGTTTCTTTCCAAGTCCACAGTAGTTATATCCGGAAATTTGTAATTCGATTCGTAGATTGTTGAGAATACCACCTCCTCCTCTAATGCGCATCTTATCATGCATGCTATGCTACTGAGATCGTTGTGGTCTGCACACCCTGTTATGTAGCAAATCGTCAGCGTATATCGAGCTGTTCTGTGATGCGGAAAAACGAAACCATTTAACTAACGCTCTAGCCACACGACGCTGTTTGATCCGCTCTACGAGATACACATCCGGTTCCAAGCTCTTCTGTAACTTTTCTGTCTAAAATCATCCTGCAATTTCAGTACCACTGCTGTCCCTTAAGAGGTAGGTTCTAGGATTCGTTCTTTGTAGTCTGGAAACTGTGAATATGTCGGTTGACCAGTTAGGCATGTACGACCTCTTAAATGCTGTCTTGTGTTTTGAAATACATACTAGATCACCTGCATTACATTGCTGTTTTCGTGTATCTAGCATTTTAACACGATTGTATACTGTATCTAGAATTTTATTATCAAAAACATCGATTGGTCTCATTTTTATTGTGAAATGTTTGGTTCGATTATACTATGCAATTATTTGTGGGAGGATATCAGTCCATTTGTGTGAGCCGCGTAGATTGAATCACATCCACATCTGTGCTTTCATTGTTCTGTTCACGACTTCCACTATGCTTGTTTGAGGTGGGTGCATGTCGAATAGTGATGTATTCCACTCCGCTCTATCACAATATTGAAATGTCTATTGTAAAACTCGCCGCCGTTATCTGCCTGAATGGATGTCTGCGTTTCGATTCGTCACCATTTGCAGCAGTCGCTCAAACACGTGAACAAGATCCTTCCCTGTTTTTCACTTTCACAGGTAACGACCAGGTAAATTTAGAATAAGTATTAATCATCATTTCAGTATAACCGAATCCGTTATCCACACATGAATACCCCATCATGTCAACAACATCTGCCTGCCACAGGTCGTCCAAACCTTTGATCATAACATATCTTCGATGGAATGTTTTGCGTGCTGGTTTGTGCAATTCTGGAACTACAGTCTCCATACTTATTCGATAATACCTCTCTCTCTCTAAGCTCAGAAATTACTGAAACAACTTCATTCTAATGAGCTGTATTACCAACGGCAGCTGATGCCATGTGAAGTCGTAGCCCATCTATTAGATCATTGGGGTCGTCTTAATATATACTGCGGGAGTAGATTGCTCACTGTTTTATACTGAATGTCAATACCATCACCACTGTTTTCTTTTTTTTTTTTTTTTTCACCATCCAGTACCGGTTTTACAATGGAATTGTATTTCACATTGCTTTGACTTTTTGCATTCTTATACATATCAGACAAAAGAAATATTTCACGATACATTTCCAGATCTTTAGGCGAATAATTTACAGTTTTTGTGGGTCTTAGGAAAATAAGGTTCAGTAAACTGGGTGTTCTTTGAAACTGTCTACTGCCGATCTGTATTGTTCTTTTCACTTAAAGTTACAGGCTGCGTGCCCAACGTGTATGGTTTTTCACCACTGACATAAAAAATGTTTTATCTATCCAAGCATCGCTGTGATGGTTGATGAAATCGGCAATAGCGTCATTGTCGTCGTTGTGGAATTTTGCTAAGAGTTCGTTGAGACATCCAGTAACTAGTTTAAAGGTTTCTCACAGTGTCTTCTCCTATTTCAAATACCCTAACCCGAGCAACCATAACTTCTCTCGAAAGCTTTCTATGTCTCGAAGACTTTGTGTTTAATCGACATCTCGTTCTATACTAATCGAAATTCTGTGCAGTGTGAGGTTTCATATATCCGCTCTTCTTCTTCTTATGCCGCTCCCCCTTCTCGGTAACAGCTATCTTCCCGTCAGTTAAGCCGCCTACTTTCCTTTCAATTCCATTAACCTCATCACTCAGTGTGTTGTTCATAATATGACAATACGTCTCTAGTTCCTTGCACACGGCTCCAACTTTATATTCTCGTCTCTTAAAAGCGAATGTTTTGCCTACGAACACCCATCCTATAAGACTGAGCACCTAGCGTGCGAGCGAGTTTATCCATGGTGATGCCTATACTGATGTACACACCTCTTTCCATAGCTATATATATATATATATATATATATATATATATATATATATATATATATATATATATATATGGACAACAACGCAGAGGTATCTGTTGAGGCCAGACAAATGTGTGGTTCCTGAAGAGGGATAGCAGCCTTTTCAGTAGTTGCAGGGGCAACAGTCTGGATGATTGACTAATCTGGCCTTTCTGTGCTGGTACTGCGAATGGCTGAAAGCCAGGGAAAACTACAGCCGTTATTTTTCCCGAAGGCATGCAGCTTTACTGTATGGTCAAATGATGATGGCGTTCTTTTGGGTAAAATATTCCGGAGGTTAAATAGTCCCCCATTCGGATCTCCGGGCAGGGACTACTCAAGAGGGCGTCGGAGCGTGGAATGTCAGATCCCTTAATCGGATAGGTAGGTTAGAAAATTGAAAAAGGGAAATGGATAGGTTAAAGTTAGATATAGTAGCAATTTGTGAAGTTCGGTGGCAGAAGTAACAAGACTTCTGGTCAGTTGAATACAGGGTTATAAATACAAAATCAAATAGGGGTAATGGAGTAGTAGGTTTAATAATGAATAAGAAAATAGGAGTGCGGGTGAGGTACTACAAGCAGCATAGCGAACGCATTATTGTGTCCAAGATAGACACGAAGCCCACGCCTACCACAGTAGTACAAGTTTATATGCCAACTAGCTCTGCAGATGACGAAGAAATTGATGAAATGTATGATGAGATAAAACAAATTATTCAGATGGTGAAGGGAGACGAAAATTTAATAGTCATGGGTGACTGGAATTCGACAGTAGGAAAAGGAAGAGAAGGAAATATAGTATGTGAATATGGAATGGAGGTAAGAAATGAAAGAGGAAGCCGCCTGGTAGAATTTTGCACAGAGCATAACTTAATCATAACTAACATTTGGTACAAGAATCATGAAAGAAGATTGTGTACATGGAAGAGGCCTGGAGATACTGGAAGGTTTCAGTTAGATTATATAATGGTAAGACAGAGATTTAGAAACCAGGCTTTAAATTGTAAGACATTTCCAGGTGCAGATGTGGACTCTGACCACAATCTATTGGTTGTGAACTGTAGATTAAAACTGAAGAAACTGCAAAAGGTGGAAATTTCAGGAGATGGGATATGAATAAACTAATAGAACCAGAAGTTGTAGAGAGTTTCAGGGACAGCATTAGGGAACGATTGACAGGAATAGGGGAAAGAAATACAGTAGAAGAAGAATGGGTAGCTTCGAGGGATGAAGTAGTGAAGGGAGCAGAGGATCAAGTAGGTAAAAATACGAGGGCTAGTAGAAATCCTTGAGTAGCAGAGGATATATTGAATTTAATTGAAAAAATGCAGTTTATGAAGCAGATGGAAGGAATACAAACGTCTCAAAAATGAGATCGACAGGAAGTGCAAAATGGCTAAGCAGGCATGGCTAGTGGACAAATGTAAGGATGTAGAGGCTTATCTCACTAGATACTGCCTATAGGAAAATTAAAGAGACCTTTGGAGAAAAGAGAACCACTTGTATGAATATCAAGAGCTCAGATGGAAACCGTATTATAAGCAAAGTAGGGAAAGCAGAAAGGTGGAAGGAGTATATAAAGGGTCTATACAAGGGCGTGGTACTTGAGGACAATATTATGGAAATGGAAGAGGATGTAGATGAAGACGAAATGGGAGATACGATACTGCTTGAAGAGTTTGACAGAGCACTGAAAGACCTAAGTAGAAAAAAGGCTCCGGGAGTAGAACTACAGACAATCTTGGGAGAGTCAGCCTTGACAAAACTGGGCAAGATGTATGAGACAGGGGAAATATCCTCAGACTTCAAGAAGAGTATAATAATTCCAGACCCAAAGAAAGCAGGTGTTTACAGATATAAAAATTACCTAAAGCTCAGTTTAATAAGTTACGGCTGCAAAATACTAACGCGATATCTTTACAGACGAATGGAAAAACTGATAGAAGCTGAGAAGATCAGTTTGGATTCCGTAGAAATCTTGACACACGACAGGCAATACTGACCCTACGACTTATCTTAGAGGATAGATTAAGATCTCAGAAGATAGATCTAGCATTTGTAAACTTAGGGAAAGCTTTGACAGGATTACTCTCTCTCAAATTGTGAAGGTGGCAGGGGTCAAATACAGGGAGGGAAAGGCTATTTAGAATTTATACAAAAACCAGATGACAGTTATAAGAACCGAGCGGCATGAAAGGCAAGCAGTGGTTAAGAAGGGAGTAAGACATGGTTGTAGCCTATCCCCGATGTTGTTCAACCTGTATATTGAGCAAGCAGTAAAGGAAACAAATGAAAAATGTGGAGTAGGGATTAAAATCTATGGAGAAGAAATAAAAACCTTGAGGTTTGCCGATGACATTGTAATTCCGTCAGAGACAGCAAAGGACTGGAAGAGTAGTTGAATGGAATGGACAGTGTCTTGAAGGGAAGATATAAAATGAACATCAACAAAAGCAAAACGAGGATAATGGAATATAGTCGAATTAAGTCAGGTGATGCTGAAAGAATTAAAATAGGAAACGAGACACTTAAAGTAGTAGATGAGTTTTGATATTTGGGGAGCAAAATAACTGATGATGGTCGAAGTAGAGAGGATATAAAATGTAGACTGGCAATGGCAAGAAAGTGTTTCTGAAGAAGAGAAATTTGTTAACATCGCGTATAGATTTAAGTGTCAGGAAGTCGTTCCTGAAAGTATTTGTATGGAGTATAGCCATGTATGGAAGTGAAACGTGGGCGATAAGTAGTTTGGACAAGAAGAGAATAATAGCTTTCGAAAGGTGGTGCTGCAGAAGAATGCTGAAGATTAGATGGATAGATCACATAACTAATGAGGAGGTGTTGAATGGAATTGGGGAGAAAGGTAATTTGTGGCACAACTTGAGCAGAAGAAGTGATCGGTTGGTAGGACATTTTCTGAGGCATCAAGAGACCACCAGTTTAGTATTTGAGGGCAGCGTGGAGGGTAAAATTCGTAGAGGGAGACCAAGAGATGAATACACTCAACAGATTCAGAAGGATGTAAGTTGCAGTAGGTACCAGGAAATGAAGAAGCTTATAGGAACTCCTGGAAGTTCTGTCTATATCGGCCATCATTTAGTTTTCTTTTTTTTATCAATAACGAGAAACCCATACTGTGAGTGATTCCAGCAATCTGCACATATCAATACAAAATTATTGAACAACAAATCGGTTACTACATAAGCCTGGTGCATGTGTTTTAGATTCAGATTGTGCTATTTGGATGCCGTGAGTAGGTTTGCATTATCCCTCACCAGTTGTTTTGAGATTCTGAAATACGTCTGACTCAGATAAAATACATCAAGAGCCACATGGAAACCTAAACGGAAATATCGTCGAATTTGATCTTAGTTTTCTACAGCAACATCGTCGAATTTAACACTGTGTTTTCCTTTACTTTTTCTGGTAGAGGGATATCACTGCTCAGACTTAATGTCTTGTATGTCACTCCATCAACACCTTGCAGCATCTGCTACAATAGCTGGTATTTGAACTGAATTAGGTTTTTCAAAATACACATACGTGCTCAAAGCAGATTCCATCTGGATGTGTTAGCAGGGACACGAGAACATTTGTCTTGCAAAGTTGGATGGACCTACAATTACACAGGTCTGCAAAAAATATTTTTGGCAGCTGCATGAGATATTTTTACTGAATCGTATGTTTTAGATTGCCTCGATTTCAGAAGTGATGTCCATTTCTTTCTATCTCATAAGGTTTTTTTGCAAATTCAAACACAAAAACTTGGTAAAAGCACTCGTTTATTCAAAATTATCAAACATAATATTTTTTACAACCAATGAAACGTTATTTTGGGACATATAGTAACAATGTTATACTTATTCATGTTGTTTATGAAAGCTTTTCTTCTTTTTTGATACTTCGCCAAGTCCTTTTCGAATTTCCTTCTTTAGTTTCCCGCTTAAGCATCCAACATTAGACAGGAACCATAGTGACATCCCTTCTTCCTGGGTACCGTCTCTCGATATCACGGACATCCTGGTGAAACCGCTCCCCCTGTTCTTCACTGTAAGCTCCCAGGTTTTCAGGAAAAATGTCTATGTGGGAGTGTAAAAAGTGAACCTTCAAGTTCATCTTGCAGCCTTGAGCTTCTATGCTGCTAGCATCCGTTGAACAATGGTTTTGTAGTCAGGATCCTTACTATTTCCCTTTGCACTACACCCTTGAACGATAAGGCAACGGCCTTGCCGCAGTGGATACACCGGTTCCCGTGAGATCACCGAAGTTAAGAGCTGTTGGGCGTGGCCGACACTTGGATGGGTGACCATCCAGCCGCCGTGCGCTGTTGCCATTTTTCGGGGTGCACTCAGCCTCGTGATGCCAATTGAGGAGCTACTCGACCGAATAGTAGCGGCTTAGGTCAAGAATACCATCATAACGACCGGGAGAGCAGACTCCACGCCCCTCCTATCCTCCTCAGAGGATGTCACGGCGGTTGGATGGTCCCGGTAGGCCACTTGTGGCCTGAAGACGGAGTGCTTGAACGATACCCAAGCTTCTTTTTCCTTCTCATTCATACTTTCCACAAAGAGGGTGTCAGTTAGAAGTTTTCTTATCTCGGGGCCAGTAAAACACACTCTTTCAACTTTGCTTCTGACAACTTCGAAAATTTTGTACATAGATATTTAAAACAGCCCCCATCCTTTTGTAGCGATTTTATATATTGTTTCATCAACCCCAATTTGATATGGAGAGTGGGCAACAAAACCTTTTCTGGTGGTACCAAAGTAGTATTGATAACATTTTTGTCTCCAGGTTTAAAAGTTTCTCAGCGTGGCCAATCACTTCTAGTCCAGTGCTGTTCTCTGGCTCTACTATCCCACAAGCATAAGAAGCGTGGGTGTTTAGTATAGCCTGCCTGCTGACCAAAAGCATCGTGAGTATTTTGAAGTCCCCACAAACCATCCATTGATGGTCCTGATATTTATTTTTTTGCAGGATAATGGCCAAATCGTTATAGTTTTCGTCCATACGCACAGAATGTCCCATCGGAAGCGATGCAAATTTATTTCAATTGTGCAATAATACTACTTTAATACTAATTTTGGATGAATCAAGAAAGAGGTGCCATTCGGATGAGTCATACTGCATATCAAAGCAATGCGTGAGTCCTCCCACATCATTGCAAAAATCTAAATTTCATTCTCTTGAGAAAAACTGGGTAAATGCTTTTTCTCGATGTCTGTACCATGAAAATGAGGTGCCAGATGATAAAAGGTTGTTATTTTTTAATCTGGAACCTAACAGTTCAGCTGTGTCTTTTGAAAGACCTAAATCTCTTACTAGATCATTGAGCTCACTTTGAGAAAATAGTTGAGGCCTTTCATCTTCGTCTGAAGACAAAACTGAGCTTGATTCACCCTGAGGAGGTAATGTAACTTCGTCATCCAATTCACTCGGATATTCATACAAACTGGAAGTTGGCTGTGGAATAGGTATTTCAGAGCTATGGGCACTGGACGTATAGCTGAGTCACGGTTAGGATTGAATCCCTTTACGTCAACTGAACAGAAGTAGCAATCAGTGGTATGGTTTTTCTGCTCACGCCGTATCATAGGAATTCCAGATCAAAATGCATTTTTCTTACCCTTAAACCACAAACGAAGATCGTCTTCACATCTTCTACACACCTTATACGGGACTAATGGTTTATCTTGATCACCAAGTTTTAATTTAAAGTAAGCAAAATAAACTTTCAACTACAAAATCACATGTTTCTGACTTTTATAGTGTATTCACCACAGACATAAGAAAAACTGTTTGGAGAAATAACACAACCTCTTCTAGCCATGACAAGACAGAAACAACAGCACTCTTCACTTGAATAGCAATATGTCTACCGAGAGTTTCTCTTCATTTCATGTGACATACAGATCCTCATTCGACTTGTCGCAACCCGATAAAACTGAACAATAAGATTGTTTGCATTTGCTTCTGGCGCCCAGGAGTTCACGGTAAAACCTGCAAGTGATACCAAAGAATAGTTAACATGTAATTTTTTTTATATGTAAGTTTATTTTATCAATTATAATTGATATAATTTGTAATAATTATTAAATTAAAAAAGCACATAGCTTTATTACTAATGAACATAAATACTGCAATATACATAAAAACCTATGCGATAGAATTTTTGGAATATTTTTCCTATTTTTGGGATGCCAAAGTCTATAAGAAAATGTTAAAAAATCCTATGCTGTTTTTTAGTTGCGGACTTGTGTTATTACACTGTGCTGCTGGGAAGCAGTACGGTATTCTTCTTTCAGTCTTCCTGCACGCTATCACAGCTCCAGTCGTTTACAACAAAGTTTTAATGCTTCACCCACCTTGCTATGATACCGACTACGACAGGTACTGTCTTGCAATGAGATTTTATGAAAAATAATGAAAACTACGAATTCCCATGATGCATACTATGCCAGGTACTGTCGTGCACCGAATTTCTAAGGAGAATTTAGTGAAATGTGTAAGGGGTCCGTAGGCCCTTACTATAAGTTTTGCGACAGCACAGGTCGACAGAACAAACAATCGATAGTGTGTGTCGGGTTGCGAGAGCGAGGGCGAGTGTTGAGACTGTAGAGTGTGGTACGCGCTGCGGGCCGAGCCGGGTGGAGGTCTGTTGCTGGAATGCAAGACCGTACCGACAAAGGGAGTGGCCATCGCCGTGGTTTAACCCCTTTGTGTTAGAAATATACGGGAAAGTGAAAAAGTATAATTACTAGTGTGATTCAGTGACATTTTTGTGCCGATATTGTAATTACGCGTCTACCGCGCTGGCATCATTTGGATTGCAGTGTTGGATTGCAGTGTTGGATTGCAGTGTTGGATTACAATGATTGAAATTGCGTGTGACGATAAGGAATAACGAAAGGGCCTGTGCTGAGATTAGCCGTTATTATTTCTGTACGACGAAGGCAGTGGCTGTCTCCTTATTTTGGTGTTTTTGTGATGCTTATATAGGTCGCTGATTAATGAAGTTGTGTTGTTGTTCTTCTTGCCACCAGACATTTCTTTATTACAGCATTCGAGAAGGACAAAATGGAATGTAACAACTCCGTAGTAGTCCAATCCGATTGCCAGCCCCATTAGGTACACGGTCACATTAATTATTATCTATTTGGGCTGCTATCAGATCCCGATCGAGCGGGATAAGTCAGTAGATTAAAAGGGAGTGTTACACCCTTGGCTTACCGTGAAAGGACAAGTGCAATTTTCGGACGAATCATAAAGAACAATAGGTAATATTATCTTATTTAACGTGAGAAAAAAATTTTCCAATGTTGGATCGGGACATAGCATAAACTTTAATATCGCGACAAGAAACAGTGCATTGTGAACAATATGAAGTAATAGCACCTTACGATTGCGACTAAATTTTTTCTTGCCATTTTAGATGAGAATAATAGTGTCAATAAACTGTGTTATAATGTGTAAATGTGTAAATCCGCACGAAAAACTGTGAAAAGTGAACACCAAAGAAAGACACGTGTGAACATTAAAATAGCAAAACGAGCCAAGAATTCATCACGAAAGATTTAAAGAAGTCTTTAGTGGTAATATTTTGACTGAAATTGCTCTTTGAATAGTGAAGATCGGACAGCTTCTTGTGGACCCATAAACTGTTATGTGGATGACAATTCGTGTGGCGACGCAATTGTTGAGTGACATCACACAGACCCATGTAGCAGTTGTGCCAAAGAGTTTCTATCTGCGAGGTGCTTTCACACATCATCCCAACTACCTGTGCAAAGAGTAGTTCAAGCACAGACGCACTACACCAAGCGCCGTCCCGACATTTAGCAGCCGAACTACAAACTATGCCTGCCTGCAGCGCCACGGAGCGGCCGACGGAGAACTACGACGTCCAGCCACAGCGAGCAGCGCGACTTCACGCGGTTCCGGCGGCAGTACAGCGCCACACCCACTTCAAACGTCAAAACATCGCGACTCGTGGTAACATCGGTTGGTGAGTGGAGACGACTGGTTGACATAACATTAAATTGCAATGTGCGGTTTTTGCGGTAAATAAACGTTTGTAAACTGAATTGCGTGTTAGGAAAAGTGCCCAATTGCAGTAATTTCCGAAAAGTTTGCGAAAAATACTCTGAATTGAGCATACTTATTTATGCATACTGCGCTGTCTAAATGATAATTATACAGAAATGCTTATTGTTTTGGGGGATTTTATATGTATACATTTTATGAATAGTATGATTTATCTTATTTACATAAGCTGTGTATATGGAAATTGATATTTGAAGTGATTAGGTTTTGAGAGTTGTTGTGTTTGATGCTCTTGCATACTGTATCAATTTAGGGGTTAATTGAAAAATACTTCAGGTACGATTAGTTTCATGGTAATTAGGAGTGTTTTGGGTTACTAGAGGTCATTCTATATTACCTACCTGTGCATTAAAAATAAGCAAACATGTCTACTGAAGATAAGCAGGTTTGTGAGGCAGTAGTTGAAAGGAAAGGGATAGGACAGGAAGACAGAGATGATTCAGGAATCAGTGATTATGGAGTGTCATTAGATAGCCCATTAGCACATTCAACCAGTTATCCCGGGACACCGGGACAAACGATGAGAAATAAGCCAGTTTCAGAGGATGCAGATATGCGATCGATGTTGGCAGCCTTGCTAAAAGAAACTAGAGAGAGGGAAGAAAAGTTCCACAAATCAGTAGAGAAAAGTTTACAGGAAACTAGAGAAGAGGGAAAAATATTACGAGAATCATTAGAGAAAGGTTTACAAGAAACTAGAGAAAGCCTAGAAAAGTCATTTAAGGAAACTCTAACACAAGAGCTCAAAACATCAGAAAGGAAGATAGAATACAATCTGAAGAAGGAAATACAAGAATTAGAAGAACGACTGAAGATGGACATCAACGAGAGAGAGAGGAAGCTACAGAAGAGCATAGACCAAGTCCAGGGAGATGTGGAGAAAATGGAAGGAAAGTTAACAAAAAAGATGGAAGACGATATTGAAGAAACGAAAGCCGAATTGGGAGAAAGAATCAACGAAGTGGAAACAAATTGCAATCATCGAATCGCCGAGGTGACGCAAATGCAGAAACAATGTAATGATGCGGTTAAGGGGATAGGAGATAGGCAAAACCAACTAGCTGTCAATCTGAGAAATGCTATAGCCATGCAACGGGAAGAGGATAACAAGAGGGTTGCAATGGAGGTCAGGCAATTACAACAGGGAGTGCAGCAATTGGAGAGCAAGACAGAAGAAATTGATAAACGAATTAGCAATGCCACTTTAACCGTTGGGGAAGGTAAAGTCGTTACCTTGATGAGCAGTGATAATCGGTACGTCCAAAATAATACAGGGCAGAAATTTAGACCGAAAGGAGGGTTGCACCCAATGATATTTATGAAGTGGTTAAAAGGAGTTTTCCCAGCACATCTTAAAGACTCAGACAAGATTCAATTTGCAATAGATAGAATGGAAGGTGAGGCCTTCACTTGGGGAGTCAGGAAGAAGGAAGGGACAACTAGTTATGATCAGTTTGAAGAGGAATTCTTGAAGAAATACTGGTCCAAAAGTCATCAGTGTGCAGCAATTGAGGACCTACTCCACTGCAAGTCACTTAATACATGGAGAGGAACGTTGAGAGAGTTTGCCGAACATCTGTGGGAATTGAACGAGACCTTGGAACAACCCCTGAGTGATGACGTAATGATATCAGCAATAAAAATAAGAATGAGCCGGAGGATGCAGGAAACTCTATCCGGGAGCCTAATTAAAGATAGGGAGGCCTTGATGGAAATACTGGAACAGTTGGAATCTGTTCGATCACAGGAACACAATCAAGCTAATGATCAGAACCAAGATGGACATAATTACCATCGAATTCGTTTTAATGGCCCACCAAATTACAGAGGTAGAGGTGGGGGTAATGGACGTAGGAACCATGGCAATGGTCAACAGTTTCACCACAATCATGGGAGAGATGATGATGATGATAATGACAGGAATTATGAGAGAAGAGGTGATAGACAAAGGGATCAAGAGGTACGAATTGAAGAAAGTCAGGTGTAGGGAGCTAGCAACTCTTTTGCTGGTATACCAAGTGGCGACTGGTACACTCCCAGCTGGGTGAGACTTTATTTCTAATTTCAAGTGTCACTCCTCTACCATCTTTCTCTATCCTTAGGTTAAGAAAATTGGTGTAGTAGTTAGGATTGGTAGTGGTCATCCAAGTAATTCAGTCAGGAACCATGTAGTAAATTTGTAGTAGTTGCTGTTGATGTAGAGTGTGAGATGTCAGAGAATCAATAACTTAAAAAACAGCTCAGTTTACTGTGAGTAAATAACTAAAATTAATAATGCCAGAAGGAATAAAATGAGAATCATATCAGAAAGCGAATGTTTACATAATGTCGTATTAAGCTAATTGGTTAAACAGGAATTTGGGTAATCTTATAGAGTTGTTTTATGAGGCATGAAAAGGTCAAACTGTTGTAAGAAAGTTGAAGTAATGTATCAGTTTGTAAGTAGATGAACATATAAAGAACAAATACACAATGAGATAGTTGTTCGTAAAAATTATGTGAAATATGATGAATGGAGAGGCTAAGGAGCCTGAAGTAGTATTTTTATGTGGTTATTGCAGCGAATATGGAGAGTTGATGTAGGTTGAAGATATATATGCAGTTGAAGTTGCTGTTAAGTTGAGGGAGATATGTCGTAATGATGTGTATTGAGTATGAGATATTTGAAGTATTGAATTGTATGGAGAATTGATGTAGGTTGAAGATATATATTTATTTATAGTCGAAGTTGATGTTAAGTTATGTGTAATGAAGAATATGGAGTATGAGATGTTTGAAATATTGAAGTATGTCATTTAGCACATGAGCAACATCTGTTTGCAAGTTATTTGTAGGTATACATGTTTATCTGAAGTATGCTGATAAAACAAAGTGTAACTAATGAATAATTAGTAATTCATGTATCCAATTAGCTATCAGAGTCAATTATGGTTATACGTAGGTCAAGCTTTAGAAGCAGGATTCTGACATTGAGGAATGAATGACGAATATCCATATAGTGGATTTGAATTAATGTGAATATAACAGGAAATATTGTACCTCTCATCTAAGCTTTCTTGATAACAATTCACATATGGCAGTAATGCTTGGCAAAATGAAATGATCAGTAGTTTAAAATTTTTCATTGGGTGACCACATTAGTTGTAGTGTTGCAAATAATTATGTAAGACATGCTTAGCGATACAATGTAGCATTTAAATTTATGGAATCTGTAATGAATAAGTTGTGAATTTCTTCCTTAACTCTTATGTGTGTTGGCCAAGTGAGTTATAAATTAGAGTGATAGTAGTATGGACGGCAAAAACCCCGCTGAAAGGACGGCATACCAAAGGGGTAGCTGGCATTCAATGTATAAATGTCATATTTTGTCCCATTTTCAATTTGCTTGTGTTAAAGATTTAAACAAGTTGTGAATTCCTTCCTTAACTTTTATAAGTGTTGGGCAAGTGAGTTATAAATTAGAATGATAGTAGTATGGACGGCACGAACCCCGCTGAAAGGACGGCATACCAAAGGGGTAGCTGGCATTCAACTAGTTTCTTTTCTTGTCTTTGCTATAGCAAGTTATAACAGATATGTAGTTAATGACTCGTACAAACCTTTGAAAGTGAAAAGTTTTTGGAAATTTTTGGTAAGATAAGTTTATAAAAAATATTTACTATGCTATGTTAAGTAAGTAGGATTGATGTTGTGTGTTATTTGGACAATGCCATATTTTTTAGATGTAATAACTTTTTGTAGAATATTATTGTAGAGGCAGCCCACTACCGGAGTCAAGGATTTTCTTGGTGATTGTAATTTCATTACTTATTTGCACTGTGTGTTTTGTTCATATGTAGTGATGTCTAATTCCCTAGCCGATTCTTTTATGCCTGTGGCTTCAAAGAAGTTTTCGAGGGCGGGGATGTAAGAGGTCCGTAGGCCCTTACTATAAGTTTTGCGACAGCACAGGTCGACAGAACAAACAATCGATAGTGAGTGTCGAGTTGCGAGAGCGAGGGCGAGTGTTGAGACTGTAGAGTGTGGTACGCGCTGTGGGCCGAGCTGGGTGGAGGTCTGTTGCTGGAATGCAAGACCGTACCGACAAAGGGAGTGGCCATCGCCGTGGTTTAACCCCTTTGTGTTAGAAATATACGGGAAAGTGAAAAAGTATAATTACTAGTGTGATTCAGTGACATTTTTGTGCCGATATTGTAATTACGCGTCTACCGCGCCGGCATCATTTGGATTGCAGTGTTGGATTGCAGTGTTGGATTGCAGTGTTGGATTACAATGATTGAAATTGCGTGTGACGATAAGGAATAACGAAAGGGCCTGTGCTGAGATTAGCTGTTATTATTTCTGTACGACGAAGGCAGTGGCTGTCTCCTTATTTTGGTGTTTTTGTGATGAATATAGGTCGCTGATTAATGAAGTTGTGTTGTTGTTCTTCTTGCCACCAGACATTTCATTATTACAGCATTCGAGAAGGACAAAATGGAATGTAACAACTCCGTAGCAGTCCAATCCGATTGCCAGCCCCATTAGGTACACAGTCACATTAATTATTATCTATTTGGGCTGCTATCAGATCCCGATCGAGCGGGATAAGTCAGTAGATTAAAAGGGAGTGTTACAAATGACATAACTTACTGCTGTTTCATATTTTCAGTGAAAATATTTGTAGCAACAGCTTTAGTACTTGCGGTATAATGAGAGGTAAGAAATAAACACATACATGTTCGTAAACAATTTTATTCAGTAGTTCGACACATGATGCACTACATCAAGAGCTTCTTTCTTTATCCTAACACTGGTACAGAATACAGAAAATAAAGCCTATTAGTAAGCACAGAATTCAGCATGTACTTCTCTCAAACTTATTGGCAGTACATTGGTTTCCGTTGGAACCATATTGACCCACTGTTCAAAATTACCTACAGGCACACTGTTCGTATGGAGATACTCTGCAATGTTCCTAAACATAGCTGTAACACAAGGCAGCCATCTTTTCAGTCTTTCCAACACAATGGATAGGAACATCTGTAGACAAAACAAGTTTGTAATGGTGGGCTGCTGTAGATAACTGGATGTGTCACTTTCCACATGGAGTGAATAGCGATAACAGAAGCACAAAGACTTCATCTCCCTCACATGACAGTAAACACAGACATCAACAAGGGATACTTACTCTTCTGTGGCTACTTCCTGTTCTCCTGCCGTTGCTGCAGCTGGGCAACACTGGACGGTCTCGGCTGGCACTTCATGCTGATTACAACTGAGGCCCCAGAGCCGTTGGGCCCACCTTACATCCCCAATGTGATCGGATGCTGTATTAATATTCGCTACTGACAATTCCAGACTCCTATGGCGGCATAATTGTGAACTAGACCAGTTGCTTAGCCCTCTGTATCAGAGGTAGACGTCTCTTGTGACGTGGAAAACTGACTGTGAATTTCAAAAATGTCAGGCAGTTACAACCGCATTGGTCTGCCTGACTTGCAGAATGCATCTTGATATCACTGTGCTGCATAGCCATTATCTGCTGGACAGTATTCCTCTTCTTCAGACACTCATGCAATGTAGCTGCTGCATGTAGGACGCAGTCTCATGTAATCCGTTCTGGCTTGAAGAATACTCAGAGGGAGCAACGTCTCAAATAACTGTCTTGTAAATAATAAATAGTAAATAAATGACCCTGCGGCTCGTGATGTCCCCGAACAACTAATGATTGTGCTCATGAGCGAGGGCGGTATGAAGGAAGATTGTTATAAAGTTAAATTTTTTAAAAAAATAGTATAAACTCAGTGACTTCATTCGAGAAGTGCAAATATAGCGAAGTGAAAACTGTGGTATAAGGAAGTTCTCTTCGCATTGTGTAGGAAAAGTTGTTCCGGACTTGCAACGGTGACCAGCCGAAGTATCTAATGGCAGCATGGCCCATGCAAATAAACATTAAGCTGTGTTAATTACTGGAATCTAATAGTAAGAAAGGGACTCCTACTTTTCCAAGAACCTTGCCACTCTTCTCTGGATGCGGTGGAGCCTGGTGCACGTGAAAACACGATTTGAAAGCACCCGGAAACGCTTGTTACACACTTAACGGTTAAAAAGAATACCGCACTGCTCAACTTGTTGTGGATAAGAAGACTACTTGACGCGCTGTGGTACCGTACCGCGTAATGCACTCATATACGCGCGAACGTTCTTGCCGCCCAACGGACGTAAGCACAACGTATATTTAAAAACAGGAAGCGAAATTCACAAAGACAGTTACGCAAGTGCGAACAAGGGAAATTTGTGGAGAAAGGAATGAATGTATTCTCACTAAAAGCTCATGAGTTAACACAAAAGGAGAAATCTCGAGACACTCTAAACCTAAGATTATCGACAATGGAACGACAATATAATAAAGGAAGAAAGGTGAGGGTAGTATACACACAAAAACACCCACACCCACACCCACACACACACACACACGCACATACACACACACACACACACACACACACACACACACATATATATATATATATATATATATATATATATATATATATATATATATATATTATTACCGTGAATGACCGAAATTGGAGAATGTCGACTTTCATCGGTGAATGCCAACAGATACCAAATACGAAAATGGCTCTGAACACTATGGGACTCAACTCCTGAGATCATCAGTCCCCTAGAACTTAGAACTACTTAAACCTAACTAACCTAAGGACATCACACACATCCATGCCCGAGGCAGGATTCGAACCTGCGACCGTAGCGGTCTCGCGGTTCCAGACTATAGCGCCTAGAACCGCACGGCCACTCAGGCCGGCTACCAAATACGTCGGTGAAATATCGAATATTTCATTACATTGTTGTACATTCGGAGCCTCTCCGGTGTGTGTCGACAATCACTGATATGCTCTGGTGGAGGTCCAAAACAGAAGTCAAAAAACAAGCGACTGGCTCTCTCCCGCCAAATCCTTTGTTCTGTTCGGAGTCAGTCAGCTTTGTCAGTCATATGCAAGGTTTGATAACGCGAGCAACGCTTTCTTAATTTTTTTCCGATGCCCTAATTTGTACTAAATGGATACTGCAGTAAGTCGTGATCTTTTTCTTGAAAAGTTCAATGCATTAATTGCGCGTAAACGAGAAGACAATTATTTTTATTTTTCTCAAGAAAAGTATTCTAAAATACTTTTTGAAGTGGTTTCTGCTAAAATTAAATGCAACACACCTTTGGATTACAGACGATTAAAACGTTCTGAGGGTTTAAAAATTAATGATGAAGGAAAGTTAATCGTACCATTAAAACCAGGGAAAACGAACATACAGTATTATGTTACCAATGAAGAATTGTACAGTATACTATATGAAACTCACATCAGAATAGGCTACGGAAGAATAAAACGTATGCGTAAACAGTTGCAAGTTAAATACAAAAATATTACATATGAAATTGTAATGTTGTATTTAAATTTATGCAAACAGTGTCAAATGAAACACAGTGCACCTAAGAAAGGTATTGTTGTGAAGCCAATGGTTAGTTCAGAATTAAACTAAAGAGGTCAAGTTGATCTGGTCCATCTGCAGTCAAACAGAGATGGCGAATATAAGTTCATAATGGTGTATCAAGATCATTTAACTAAGTTTGTCGAGCTACGACCTTAGAAAACAAAAAGAGCTGAAGAAGTAGCGCATCACGTTCTTTCAATATTTTCAACATTTGGTGCACTAGCAATATTGGAATCAGATAATGGTAGAGAATTTAGTAGTCAAGTCATATCCGAAGTATGCCTATCTAGAAAGATGTTAAAATAGTTCATGGAAAGCCTCGTCACAGTCAAACAGAAGGTTCAGTTGAAAGGGTCAGAATATGCTAACTGCATGGATGAACGATAACGATACAAATAAATGGTCAGATGGTTTATCCTTTGTTCAATTTGCCAAGAACACTAGTTTCCACGAAGGAATACGCCAAAGTCCTTATAAAGCCATATTTGGCGTTAATGTAAAAAGTGGCATAGCATCGTCTTTTTTGCCTGGCGAGGAAATCGCAAATATTGAAACTGAGGAACAACTCGAAAAAAATTGCCAATACTTCTGATAGCGAAGAACAGCTTGAAGAAACTGTTAATGCTTACAAAAAAAAATTGGAGTGGTGGTCATTCCGAAAACCATATTCCAAAGAAAAATATTGAAGAGGACCTACAACCTAGAACGTCTTCACACCAAATTCTGTCTGAAAAACACGAGTTGATTTCCACAAAAAGAGCGGCCGCGAAAGAAAATCTTCTACTGCAAGCAACAAAGATGTTACAAACGTCACAAAAACAATTTCCTCCTGCTCATAGTGTTGATAGTGTACGAATGCAAGTCTCTGATGTCGACCGTGGTCGTACAGATAGCCGAAATGTGTTAGCGGTTGTTGTAGGAATAAAAGACTCCGACATCTATAAACTGGCGAATAAATATGGTACCCTCAAGCGACTTTAAACACGTAATCAGTTCGTAATTTGTAAAGGAAAGTTACTTTCCATAGATAAGATTTCTTTTCAATAAATGTTGCTGAGAGAAGCAGCTGCAGCTAATTCTAGAAGCGGGGGACAAGGCTATACACGCTGTCATTGCAAAAGGAAGTGTTCCACAAATAAATGCAGTTGTAAAAGCAAGAGACTGTTGTGCAATTCAAAGTGTCATTATAGTTTAAGTTGTTGCAATAAATAAGATTTGAATCACATATGTAAGTAATTTTTTTATAACTATTATTTTCTTTTCTCGTGTAGAATGTACTATGTATTTTAAATTCTTGGTCATTCCTTTCAGAAAGAGAGGAGAAAAAGTTATGTCACCCCTGTGACGTTTTATAGCGACTGAATTACGGAGAAGAAAAATATAAATCTCCACCATCTTCAACATTCACCATTAGTGCATGATGAATGTCAACATTTGCCGGTGTAAGTCAGAAATAAGAGTATTCAGCAAATATTTCGGACATGCACTAAGCGACTATATGAATATTGACATTCACCGGTGAAAGTCGACATTCTCCAGATTTCGGTGTTTAGTACACTGACGAACCCCTCTCTAGGACGGCACCAAGACAGGAGCGGCCTCTACACGAAGAGAATACAAGCGCCGCGCCGCCAGGCTGTGGCCGGAGTTGAAGTCGAGCCGACCTATGAACGCTGCAGGAGTGACTTACGAACGATTTTTTGCGTGTCGCCATTTGTTTGCCACACTCCTTTGTGAAAACGCAAAGTTAAGTATTGTCAATTCAACTTAACTGTAATAAACTCAATTAATACGATTTGCTTGAATTGTTGCCTAGCGATCTGAGAAAAGAGTTCACATGAAACAAATTAGATAACATCTTATACTACATAATATACACTTATTTAATTTGTTTCACGTGAACTATCATGTGAGTAAGGTGGACGTTCCTCAAAAAAATCGGTTACCATGCGGTGTCTCGGGTTCCAAAAACGCTACGCACTGAAAACCTTGTCGCAGATGGATCAAACGGCAGTCCAGTTACCCAAACCATTCGTCATTTACCCTACGACTTTAACATCCAAGAAGTCATCGGAAGAGAACATATATCTACGTACGAATCTTGGATTTTTTTACAACTTTGAACATGGCTGACGTTTGCAGCAACCGTATACACAAACCTGAAAAATATGTAAAAATCTCCCAACTGGTTGCATAGGTTTTCTATATACCTTGACCAGGTTTCGTCACCTCCAAGGGTGACTTCATCAGAAGGTAAGGTAATTACCTAAAATGAATTTTTTTTTCTTCATTGTTAATATAAACACCTTGTACAAAGGTGGGCTGTCAGCAGCATAATACGCTGCTCTTCAGCCGAGAGTGATACAATATAAAACATAATGGAGGTAGGCGCTACAGTCTGGAATCGCGTGACCGCTACGGTCGCAGGTTCGAATCCTGCCTCAGGCATGCATGTGTGTGATGTCCTTAGGTTAGTTAGGTTTAAGTAGTTCTAAGTTCTAGGGGACTGATGACCACAGCAGTTAAGTCCTATAGTGCTCAGAACCATTTGAACCATAATGGAGGTACAGATTATACAAGACAAATGGCAGTGAAAAAACTGCAGACACTGAAAAACAATATACACGGAGCCGGTCACGCTGGACATGAAAAAAAACACTAAAACCTGAGGACACGGCGCACAAAACACGGACGACTGCGACGGCACAGGTGAACAGTGGGGCGAAAGAACACTAAACACAAAACGAAGGCACACCCACTAGACACTGATGGCGATGATCTCTGGCGCGCGAATGTCCACTGAGCGTGTACGAGTTCGGGTATCTGCCAAGAGAGGAGGCGGGTGGGGGAGGGAGAGGGAAGAGCAGAGATGCCAAGGGCAGGGGAGATAGGGGGAGGGAGGAAGAGAGGAAGGGGGAGGGGAAGGAGATGGGGGAAGGATGTCATACAGGATCCGCGTGCGGGGGGGGGGGGGGGGGGGAGAGACGGATGCGATAGGCGAGGCAAAGAGCATGGCGTTCCAGGATCTGAACTAAAATGAATACGTCAGATTAAATATCCTATCTAATAAAAGTTATATTAATGTAAACGAGTGTAAAACAGATAGTACTTACATAAAGAACATATCGTCAAAGATGTACAGTGATTTAAGAGGTGAGTTGCTCAAGTCATACATTAAAATATAAGACATCATGTTCTTCAAAAAGTCAAACATTAAAGCATAAGTAACACCGGTGTGGTGTCAGGAGACTGACTGTGTGGCAACTAGTCACACATCCAAGTAAACGTAATGTAGGGCGCGCCACAGGCGGGCCACTAGTAATGTGAGCAAAACAATTTTGTATATTACACATTTTCTGGAGTAAATCATACGTATAGCCAATATAGCTTTTAACGAAAATAAATTTTACAAATTATTGAGTAACGTTTGTAAATGAGCTTCAAACGGGACAAAATAGTACAAAGTTCGCTACGTTTTACGTAGCACAGGTAGAAACAGAGTTAAATACGACTGGAATTACATAGGTTATGAAGAACATCAGTTCACTATATGACACAAAATTTGAAAAGAAAGCTTGCATAACTAGGGCACAGAGGTCATCTGGTGGGTTAGTAATGAGCGCAACGTAACAGAGGTAAAATAATGTTTCTGGAAAGGAGAGAACCTGGATTATAAGTATCATAAAACTGAGAGCACTGGTTTAAAAGCATTAAAGAAATTTCTATTTTTCAACTGTACTAGTTATTCAACATGTCATCTTTATTTGGTGGGTGCTTGAAAATTTCAAGTTCTTCCAAGACATCAAGTTTTCTCCCTTTCTTTTGTCTATGCACAATTGTCATTTCGTTTAATTCTTTGGGGTTATGCCCTGTTATGAAAAGATGTTCTGCAAATGTTGAATTGTGCACATTAGTGCCTTTTTTGCCTAAAAGATGTTCTTTGTATCTTACGTTGAAAGCTCTGCCTGTCTGTCCAATATAAAATGCTGGACATGTATTACAGGAAATTTTATATACCCCTGACCACCTAAAGGTTCGTTTGAAGCTTTTAGATTATGAATTAAATTTTTTTGTAAATTATTATGTGTGGAGAAAGCAACCTTGCAGCCGTATTTTTTAGTTAACAGACGCTGAATCCTATACGACATGTTACCTAAAAAGGGTATTGAGATGTACTTTTTATCATTATTATTATTTTGACCAGTACCTAAAGTGGTGACTCTTTCTTTAGTTTTTTCTTTAAGGATGTTTTTCACTAGTGAGGGTTCATAGCCGTTATTAAATGCTATTGTCTTAATTACATCAATTTCTTTCTGCAGTTTTTCTGGTGATAAGGGAGTAACGACGGCACGGTGAATTGCTGAATGAAAGAAAGCTTTCTTATGAGATTGAGGGTGTGTCGAGTCTGCAGGTACGGTACGATCAGTACTCGTGGGCTTTCGAAAAATGTCAAAAATTATTTAATTCTCTATTATCGCCAACTTCAGATCTAGGAAATTTAATTCGCGGCGTTCATTTTGTAACTCACACGTGAAACTAATTTTTTCATGGAGGTTATTTAACAAATTGAACAGTTGATCTACTCCTTCATTAGTGCCATTGTGTATAATCAAAATGTCATCTTCGTATCGCGAATAGGATAAAATACCTAATTCTGTAGAATTCTGAAGAATTTGTTCTTCGAGCGAATTGATGAAAATATCAGCTAAAATTCCCGCTAGCGGATTACCTATTGCTAGGCCGTAAAGTTGTTTATACAGTTTGCCATTAAACTCGAAGTAGTTATATTTTACTACCAATGACAACAAACGTATGAGATCAGTAATCTGTTCGTCTGTTACATTATTTTATAGGTACGAACGCTATTCTCCACAATTTCTACTGTATACAGGACCGGTACATTAGTGTAAAGGTTAGTAATGTCGAATGATATTAACGAACGATATTAACTTTGTCTCCTGATTACATTCCAATTTTTTTATTTTATATTATATATTTGGCTATTCGTTATTGAATTATTATTCTGAAATACGTATGATTTTTTAATCCTGTCTTGAAGGAACCTGGCTAAATCGTGAAATCAGCTACTAATACTGTTTACTATTGGACGGATAGGGTGGTTTATTTTATGTGCTTTGAATTGAGAACGAAGTTTGGAAGTCTGGGGGTTCATGTTTATCAGCTGTTTCTTTCGAAAGAGCTTTAACAAATGTTTAGCCTCATTTACAGCACATCTAATTTCTTTTTGTAGACAGGGAGTAGGGTCCTCCTCTATTTCAGATACATTATTAGCCTCGAAAAATTCTAAGGTTTCGCAGATATATTCATTCCTACTAGGGACAATTACAGCACTGCCTTTGTCAGATTTAGTAACTGAGGCGTCATTGTGCTTTAACTTTGCATTGATACTTTTGATTAATTTAACATCTGAATTTTTAGAGGGTTTATAAGAAAAATTGTTTTTACTGAAAATATTAAAAACATTGTGAGCTGCTCTGACTTGTTGAACACTTCCCATTTTCATATTATCTAGTCCAATCTTAAGATCTATAACTAGGTTTTCAATTTTCGTTAAAAGCTATATTGGCTATACGTATGATTCACTTCAGAAAATGTGTAATATACAAAATTATTTTGCTCACGCTAGGTAATTACCTTACCATCTGATGAAGTCACCCTTGGAGGTGACGAAACCTGGTCAAGGTTTATAGAAAACCCATGCAACCGGTTGGTAGATTTTTACATATTTTTTCAAATTGGATTTTTTTATTTTGTTTTATTTCGTTTCCGTTTCAGGTGCAAGGAGCTGTTTCATTGAAGAAAGGTTAGTTTTACTGTATGATTGAAATAAGTATGTATAAAATACTTAGCAAGATGAAATCACTCTGTAACGAAGCTAATGTGGTAAGAGATAAGTTATACAATGTGATTAGATCAGTTTGAATGATTTTTTTGTGTGTTGTTATAGTGAAAGAATGGAACAAAAGGCCAATTCATATTACTGTAAAATAACCAGTTTGTGAAAGCCCATGTACAACGTCACTGAACCTCAAAGCAACATAGGCAATGAATACTAAAGTTTTAAAATACCCGAGATTACTATGGCACAAATGAAAGACTGTATGTAACAAACTTCTTCTGAAGTGAATCATGACTCAGTCGTGTGAGTGTGAATGCGTTGTCAAGGGGGCAGTGAAGAGTTACAGTAAGTAATTTCGGTGCCAGGTGGAATTTTATGATTACTGTGGAAACACAGTAGGTATGTTAATGTTGATATTTTGTCACGTTCTGGTATCTTTTCTTTTTTTAGCGTTGAGCAGAGTCTGGGCAGATGGGAATATGTTCGTTCAGTATTTAATAACATCATTCAAGTGAAGAAATCGTTGTACACAAAATTATTGTCCTGTGGCACGTTTTACTGTAGACAAGACGAAGGAGTTTAGCTTTTCTTGGAGGCTGTAAAAGGGGGTAAGTGAAAACAGATTCATTCCTGGCTGGTTTGGACTGTCAATACAGCCACTTGCGCTATATGTAAAAATTTAGTATAAGTCTCAACTCTTTCAAGAGCTTGCAGTCTTTAACTTCCCGGTTCGTGGTCAAAACATAAAAGGAACAATAGTTTTCTCCAGGTCAGTTCATCAGAGAAACCCTCTGCCTTCTGCATACCGGTCTAAAGAGAGACGGGTATTTTTTTCTAGTTCGTGAAACTAGCCATAATCATGAAATATGTCCCTAGGAAATAAGCCTTTCCTAGCTCTCTCGCCAATGTAAACCCCTTTTGTGTGCTGCTACTAGCGATTCCATCGAGAATCATCCTCAGATTGTGAGTTTATCTGATTTTCAAAATTATGGAATTATTCTTCATTCACTAAGTAGCAACAATTTTTGTATCCCCGTCGGCAAACGCAGATCACACAGAAGGAGATTTTGCAACTTCCACTTCCCCAGTGATACCATAATCTATTTTTCCGTTGCAGAAGTGATTCCGCTGCCATAGGCGCTATTTCTTGTTTCTTATAACATTGGTGGAAAGTGATTCGGAAGTCTGGTAAACTGATATGACGGAAAACAATATAATGGTTCCCTGCCTTCTTCCTTTTGGAAATGCAAATTGACTGCCTGTGCTTCACGTCTACTTTCTAATGGTGTAGCCAGTATAGCATAATAGACAATCACACTCATTAGTCTCTGAATTTTATTTTTCTTTGCGATTTACCTGGTAATAAACATGCAACTAGTCGCTTTTTTTAGTTTTTTGATACGACTTGTTCAACCATAAACATGTTTTCGAGCCACTGCATGCTCATCAGATGGAGGTTAACTAATGACCTCAGCAGTTGAGTCCCATAGTGCTCAGAGCCATTTGAACCATTTTTTTGATGGAGGTTAACAAGAACATTATGCTGTGGATCAAGCGTAGCTTGATGCAGTACTGGTGAGTGCACTGCCTTGTGGTATCCATATCAAATCTCTTCCTATACCGTACATTATCAACCTATGTACACAGTCATACACAGTACTTAGCTGCACTTGGTTTTAAATATTTTCGTAACACCTCCATCTGATGATGAGCCTGCAGCGGCTCGTAAACATGTTATGGTGGAATAAATCATATCAGAAAACTAGAAACTCGTTGCTTATTCGTTACCACATAAATCGCCAATTTAAATCACAGTCGCAGTACTCATCCACAATTGAGATACTTTAATCTTTCTTTTCTGCTTCTTATTTGATTGTTTTCAAATCGTTAATCCAATTTCCCCAGTGAAAAAGCTGAACCTGAGCTCTTACGACCTGCGTACGAGAACGTGCACACGATTCTGAAAAACCTAGCATACCGCTGAGCTCTTGTAAAGTACCACATTTAACCCGCCTATTCGTTCCGGCGCAACGTATACGTAGCTGTCAGCTACACCCTGGAACCGGCGCAGCATTTCACCAACAGTGCCTTCCATATCCCCAATTTTACTGGAAGCTCGTATACCAAAATTTCCTTCTTTAAGTCGCCAATAACAGGAATCTCTCAACACGCCATGTTGCTGAAACATAATTATACGACAGTATCTATTCGTTTACAACAATAATAAGTTTCAATGGTACACTTCGTAATATATTTTCCTTCGACTTTACATGAAAATTTTATTTTTATATAACCACACTAACAGCTACCATGATTCCGAAGAGACACTGATTTTTGGAAGTGGACCTTACTCTATGGTTACTGGTTTATTTGACACTTAGCAGCATAAATACAACATTGCTGAACAATTAGCCCGTGCTGTAGCACATGACTGGTAGTCTTCTTATCTTTCAATGAAGTCATTTGATAACTTACAAGGTGCACTAAGATTTGACCATACTGCCTACATGAGAAACTACTAAAGTTTTCTTCTAGTTGGGCGCATACCGAAGGTCTCTGCTCCCGACACAATACTAGCCGCCTCGCCTTCAGTCGCAGAGCCCACACACTGCTCTGTGTGCAAACGGCGGCTAGTCTCGCAGCGACACGCTCTATGTCAAGTGTCCATAATGATGTTTGGTTTGTGGGGGCTCGACTGCGTGGTCATCAGCGCCCATACGAAGTGCCAATTTTTTCACACTCCAATTTTTTACGGAGCCGAATCCAGCCACTATCAGGAATGATAATGATGCTGATGAAATGATGAGGACAACACAAACACTCAGTCCCCGGGCAGAGAAAATCCCCAATCCGGCTGGGAATCGAACCCGGTACCCCGTGATGCAGAAGCAGCAACGCTACCCACTAAAGTATCTATAGTTACTTCCAGAGCTTCACTTCTTAAAGGCCGCCCGTCTCTGTCTCATTCTATAACTACTCTGTTCAGAGATTATAGAAAAGCACAGGATAGTTCAAGTCTTTGGGAACAGCTCGATCATAACAATGTTATCGATAATGTGACACGGATCAATCTTCTACATTACTTGCGTTCGCAAACGATGAGTCCACTGCGATCAAACGGACAGTACCTCTCAAAGAACACGCTGAAAAATTGGCTCACTTATTTAGCTCAAAAAATTCTATTCGTGTGGTCAAACCGGAAATTCAAAAACTGTCGACAAAGTATGGGCAAACCGAGGAATTAGGCAATATCACTGAACATACTGCGGGACCAAAAATAGCAGAAAGAAATAGTTTACAGTAACTCGAGAGGGTGTGCGGAAAAACTCAAGACTTCCACAACAAAATATGTCTCTCCACATATACACAGAAACTGGGCATTACAACACGTTTATGAAACCGAAAGTTCTGTCTCCCAGCGAAACTCCCAGACTTCGCATGAAAGGCCATGCGAAAGCATTTTCACAAAGGAACAGAACACTGTGAGAAAGATTCGCGCCAGAAACAGAACGTAATACGGTTATCGTTTAAAATTATGGAAATCAATGTAAAATTATCTCATTTCCCGGCAGACATCGTAAAAGAGGACATACATTTATGGTGACATGTACAGACTTCTATCAACGAGTCTCACCCAGAAGATGTTATACGGAAGGAGCAAGCATGTAATGAGTCAAAAAGATGAAGAAAGAGACCAGATAAATTCCTCCCAAATTTCTAGCGGAAACACGTACAAATAAAGAATTGACAGATGTGATGTGGACTCCAAGAACCAGACTGTGAAGGAAACAGTAATGAAATGGAGTGAATAAAGAATGAGAATTCATTATATCCACTTCGGGTGACTAACTGTAATTGAGACTTAAATTAGGTATTTGTTTAGGTATAATAATCAACATGACACTTTTTGAATTATAGACGATTAGTTGTACCAGGAGTTACTTTTCCATCCACTGCTGGCGTTACAGGAGCAGTAGTTTCTAGGCCATTTCCCGCTAGATGGCGGCACTGGCGACTGAAATTTAGGCCTACGTTAAGAAAAATCATTAGGAGCTGAAAAGATCATTATGTTATACGATCCCTTTTTTGCACTGCCTCGAGGTATCCAAGAAAAATTTATCTAAGAAAAAGAATTCACGGAAAAAAATTGAGGGATGCATGGGGGGAAGTCATAAAAGTTAATTACAGAATCTTGTGTGGTCGCACCTGGCAACGATACTGAGAAATTATCTGCAAAATCTAGGCTCTAAGTGCGGATAGGCACAGTTTCGGCCAAGTCGGTGAACTCTTTGGCTAACAGAGTGGTGGTGGTGGTGTGGGTGAAGGTGATGGTGCGGCTGACTACCGAGTCCGAGAATTGTGTAACCAGGGGCGGTGCAGAAACTACCACGGACCACGATCGTCACGCGAGAAGTAGGCGGCGCTGCTAGAGCTACAGGGCGACACGTGTAGCTAGAGGAAGGGAAGGAGGGGTTGGGGGAGACTCGCTAGCTGGCGCCGCGGCTCTACTGGTCCTCCTAGTGCGGCTCTAGTAGCGCGGTCGCGTTCACGGCTCTCTGGCCGGCCACCAGCTACGCGCAGCCACAGCCAGCCTCAGCCGCACGCGGGCACAGCACAGGTAGGCGCGCGCCCACCTGCTATCGCGCACACCGCCGCCAACAGCTTCCCAGCGTCGCAGATGCGGCCGGTGGTGTGTTTCGGCCCATCCGTCACTCGGCGAGCAGCTGGTTGGCGCATTCACACGCACACGCTCAGTGCAAGCGAGACGAGGCTACCGAAGAATATTGCCGAGTTGATCGCGTCATATGAACCGTCTACTCGCGACGTATTCGTCGCCGCGCCGGGTTCTCTTGCATCGGTACCGTTAACACTACCACTATAGGTTACACTGATTTATGTAACTCCTCGGAAAATCCTGTCTGACGTTCCACGTGGTTGCACATTTTTTTCCTTAAATCTAGTGTAGCTATCCATTTCGCAACACCAAAATCGTAGAATTATTATTATTATTATTGTTATTACTATTATTGCTTCCTTTACGAGGTAAACTCCCGTTATTTCTAGAATTACTTTTTTGTGTTGTGAAGTAACATTTTCCTTTGTATCTGGCACGACGCATTCCCAAGTGTGTTTTCTGTGTATTACGGGATTTATGTGTTATATTGTCGACGTGTGAGGTTCTGTATTGTTCTTATGCACAAACAAAACAATTAGAAATGCGTAACTAAAAGTTATTTCGAAATTTGCTATTAATTATAGGGAAATCAAAACAATAACGCAGCAGCTGAAAATGGATACGTCAACGACAAATTCCACATTACTCGAAAAACACATCGTGCAGGAAACAAATAAAGGAAAATTGTGGCTGGCAGCAGGAATGTTATTTTATAATAACCGGAACCACTGTTTTTACAGTCACAGGCTTTTCCACCAACTATTACTGCTGGGTAAAATAAAAAAAAAGTAGACTGATGGTTCCAGCTGTGTTCTATAGCCACACTGTTCTCTGTCATAACTTGACAATGCTTGCGCCACTGCGTTACGAGGATTCTCTGTCCCAACACTTAAAGGAGACACGAAAAAAAAGTTATAGATATTAATTTTAAACATTTCATTTTCTTCGTTTCGTATGTATAACATCATCACAGTTCCATTTTATCTCGTGTTTTTAATTCTTCTATTCTTTGAAAAAACTCAACAAATAAAGAAATTGGCTGTAGACAAGAGCTGAAACCTATCATTGCAAAAATAGAACTACTGCTGCTATTCAGATATAATAAACGAAGAAAAAAATTATTACTTTTTTATTTCTCATTGACGTTACTGGTGACGTATGGTGAAAATACAGTTCATTTTTTATCTTGTGGAAATGATAAAAGTATGCCATCCGACGATGCGGAAAAAAAAATCATCCTTACAATTTCTGTGAAGACGTAGAGTTCTTACTTCGGCAGTCCCGTGAACATTTTGTGTTCTACACATCGTTCATTTCATTCCAAAGTGAACCCAAAGATTAAACTTGGCTCCCACAGTCAACAGAGAAACGAATACATGACAGACGACCGTGACACTCCTCAAAAGTAAACATTGTTTTTGTTCTGACTGTTAAACTATTTCTGCGGTTTAGGCGATATTTTCTGCTAAAGCAAATTAAATCATGGGTGATTTTGTTTTATGAAAAGGCTGCTTTTTCTTCATTATCGAGTGACATGTGCAATTAATTACTAAAAATAATTAGGCATTATCGATGACCATCTTTTAAAACAGGTACCGTATTTCCTCTTCTATCCGTAGAACTTCTATCGCTATTCTTCTGTGATTTGTAATCACTTACAAAGCTCATATGTGGAATCAAATGTTAAAAATACAAGTGCAGCGATTTTATCGAGCATTATAGATCAACAACACAATTCAGGAATAGTGAGGGCGATTACTGGTTGCCAACTGTGTGACAATGTGACTTATTCCCCCACCCTCCCCCCTGCTTCCCCTCAAGAGGCGAGGCAGCGAGTCTGATATTGAATCTAACTTGCGGCTAGAGGTCACAAAATTTTCTCGCATCAAGAAGCAGCGGCAACCAGTTAACATCTGAAAAAATAAAGAACATCAATATACTAAACACGCTGTGTCACTTTTCCCGGGATGTTTGTAGTTATTAGTAACAGTTTCCACAAATTTCAGCTGTAGCGAGGATCTCCAGCACTGCCTCGTCCTCACTGCCCTGTGGAACAGCCAACTGATACGCGCGTATCCCTGGGAGTCTACTGAGCAGCGTACTCTAGCGAGTCGGCTGTTAGTGCAGCCTTGGGCATGCGTGATGAGACGTTAAGAGACGCTATACACGCGAATTTACAAGCAGAACAGGACCAAATTTGGAAACAGCCACATGCAGTAATGATGTTTAGGTGCTCGTTTTTAGCAAGTTGATCCTTTCATCACAATTTAAAACCTCTGTCAAGTTATGCTACATTTTTCCACACAGGTACAACCTCCACCTCACGAAACCAACCGGTTACGACTTCCTGTTGCAACGACTTTTTGTATGCCCTAAATCGTTCAGAACCAGCTTTATTCTTTACAGTTCGCTACTCAGCTCACTATCAATTAAACATGAATTACATTCGTGAAATATGACTACTGGAAAAAGTATCGACGAAGCCTAAGATTTTTCGTCCCATCGACATCGAGGTCAAAATAGACACAATAGGCAGTCGGACACAACAGTAGTAGAGAAAAACATCACCCGTGTGGTTTTCGTAGAAGCCATACTGGCATTCGCCTTAATCGATGTAAGGAAACCAACGGAAGCTCATATAGATAATTACACGGGCATACTTAAGGTCCCTGTTCCCATTCTATTTTGTCACGTTGCTTACTGGTACGACTGTTACTACACGAAGTGGTACCTGTGTCTTGCAGTTGTCTTACTTGCTGCTGATGGTCAGCGGCACGATACTCCATTCTTTCTAACATATCACGTAAATATCCATTGACTACAGTATCTCTTCACACTCAGCCTCGAAAACTTGTGATCTATCCGTACACCGTACGGTTCGCAGCTAGATTAACTATCTGTTTCATCCAGGAATCAGAACTATCTATTGGACGTAGTGAATTGCACAAAACAGGAGCAAAGAGTTGCAGCGAACTTACTGTAATGCCTTAGGAACATACTAAGTATACACCTTGAATATTACAAGGTTACGTTCTTCTAGAGTGCACCTAGGAAAGATGTTACCTTATAAAAGTATTTTCCGGCAATTATGTTCACGTATTATGCTGTGCTCTTTTACATAATATGTTCCTGAAATGGCAGTCTTTGTTTCCCGGAATGGAGGAAATTTTCTACTCGTTTTATTATTGTGTCACGTGGTTGTTTCACCTGTAACGTTGCTGCAGTTATACAACACGCGCATAGGACAATTTTCTCCTTCCGGATCACGCCTTAGGTTACCGCAGCTTTCAAGTTTGTTTTACGGAGATATTTTCGGTAGGAATCCGAATCCCTACGTCATATTCTATCTAAAGTGGAGCACAACTCTAACGTTCTGGTCTGTTTTCACTTGTGTTCGTAGGCTTCGTCTTGTAGCTCAGTGTCTTTTGTTTTTCGTATCACTGACTGGTTCTTGTGATGTTTGTTGTTGCGATTGACTTGTTAAGATTGATTACCAAAGTGAAAGGCTGAGGCACGGTGAAATCCGATGGTCGGAAGACAGACTGTTTCTCTCAAACACTAACGATTAGTGGAACCGGCACGTTAAACAACTCCTTCCGATATGAGGCTCGCGATGAACAGTGTTACACGCTCTCACTACACGAGTCATAACAAGGAGGTTTCATATTGTAATAAGAATAGTCGTGCTTGGTTTTGTGTCCAAAATCTCTATAGCTGATACACTTCTCTCCACACGCTACAATTACTGGTTGGAAAATTTCTTAGTCCAAAAACACTACCTTCGAGTGCAAAACAACAAACGAGTGTATGTAGTGTTTCCGGCAACGGGGACCGTCTATCCATTACGGAACCATAATGAGTGAGGCTCATCAATACTCCAGTTATAATTTTTTACACCTTTATTTAGTTCTTTTGATTCATGAATATACAGTCATCCCCATTTTACCCTCATTAATACCAGTCGGTTCTGACTGTTGTTTTTGTATAATTAAATACACACACTAGCAATAATTACGTAGGAATACAATAATTAAGTGGGAAAAAATTAATTTCATTTACGAAAGTAGTAGTATTGTTCCTTAAATTTAGAGTAAAATTGCTTAAATTTATGCACTGCACTACATATATGTCCATTTCGTCTTCTGTCGTTTAGGGAAGTTTAAGCCACTGCTTTCATCATTTCGCTTGGTCTCCATCCTGATGCTGACAAGTCGGAATAGTTGGAATCGCACGCTGTATCGCAGTGAGCCAGAGGCGACCAACAATATGCGTCCATGCGCGAATACTGGTCTCAGGAAGGAGAACAACTGAAACGAAGAAATACGTCATCAACTTATTTTCATAATGACAAAACCGAATACTGGTGTCAATGGCCATCTGCCGTTCTACATAAGAACTAAAAGTGTATCAAAAGGCAGCTTTATGTTACTTCCAATAGATAACGCTATGTTTCTGAATGTACAGATCCAAATATGACAGAGTTCAGGTAAAAATTACAGTACCAGAGAAACAAACCTACTACTTAAATAATGGGATTAACAAAGTGTTGCACGTATAAAGAAACATACACTCCTGGAAATGGAAAAAAGAACACATTGACACCGGTGTGTCAGACCCACCATACTTGCTCCGGACACTGCGAGAGGGCTGTACAAGCAATGATCACACGCACGGCACAGCGGACACACCAGGAACCGCGGTGTTGGCCGTCGAATGGCGCTAGCTGCGCAGCATTTGTGCACCGCCGCCGTCAGTGTCAGCCAGTTTGCCGCGGCATACGGAGCTCCATCGCAGTCTTTAACACTGGTAGCATGCCGCGACAGCGTGGACGTGAACCGTATGTGCAGTTGACGGACTTTGAGCGAGGGCGTATAGTGGGCATGCGGGAGGCCGGGTGGACGTACCGCCGAATTGCTCAACACGTGGGGCGTCAGGTCTCCACAGTACATCGATGTTGTCGCCAGTGGTCGGCGGAAGGTGCACGTGCCCGTCGACCTGAGACCGGACCGCAGCGACGCACGGATGCACGCCAAGACCGTAGGATCCTACGCAGTGCCGTAGGGGACCGCACCGCCACTTCCCAGCAGATTAGGGACACTGTTGCTCGTGGGGTATCGGCGAGGACCATTCGCAACCGTCTCCATGAAGCTGGGCTACGGTCCCGCACACCGTCAGGCCGTCTTCCGCTCACGCCCCAACATCGTGCAGCCCGCCTCCAGTGGTGTCGCGACAGGCGTGAATGGAGGGACGAATGGAGACGTGTCGTCTTCAGCGATGAGAGTCGCTTCTGCCTTGGTGCCAATGATGGTCGTATGCGTGTTTGGCGCCGTGCAGGTGAGCGCCACAATCAGGACTGCATACGACCGAGGCACACAGGGCCAACACCCGGCATCATGGTGTGGGGAGCGATCTCCTACACTGGCCGTACACCACTGGTGATCATCGAAGGGATACTGAATAGTGCACGGTACATCCAAACCGTCATCGAACCCATCGTTCTACCATTCCTAGACCGGCAAGGGAACTTGCTGTTCCAACAGGACAATGTACGTCCGCATGTATCCCGTGCCACCCAACGTGCTCTAGAAGGTGTAAGTCAACTACCCTGGCCAGCAAGATCTCCGGATCTGTCCCCCATTGAGCATGTTTGGGACTGGATGAAGCGTCGTCTCACGCGGTCTGCACGTCCAGCACGAACGCTGGTCCAACTGAGGCGCCAGGTGGAAATGGCATGGCAAGCCGTTCCACAGGACTACATCCAGCATCTCTACGATCGTCTCCATGGGAGAATAGCAGCCTGCATTGCTGCGAAAGGTGGATATACACTGTACTAGTGCCGACATTGTGCATGCTCTGTTGCCTGTGGCTATGTGCCTGTGGTTCTGTCAGTGTGATCATGTGATGTATCTGACCCCAGGAATGTGTCAATAAAGTTTCCCCTTCCTGGGACAATGAATTCACGGTGTTCTTATTTCAGTTTCCAGGAGTGTATAATGCACATAATAAATTCAATAAAGATGCGGTAAAAGATACTTTGATTCACGCACGGTTTGCGTTAAATAATTTAAAGGTCACTAAAATTGAGAAAAATCGGATCGCCGTAGCAATTCAAAAGGTTATTTCCAATAAAGTAACTGTAGTGAATAGGATTTTCTCTATGGAGAATATAACTATAAAAAGTATAAAAAACAAGCTGCATGAAAATAATGCGATCGTTACAAAAACTGATAAGGGGAACACCGTAATTGTAGTTAGAAAAGAGGATTACATTGAAAAAACTGAAGAATTTTTTGAAAATAACAGTATCGTAAGAATTGAGATTGATCCTACAGGCGAGGTACAGAAAAAACTTAGTGATAAATTAAAAACATGTAAGGAAATTGTAACAAACTTTACGAAATATGAACCCACGTATACCTACTCGTACCTTAAGGGCTCAGCTTAAGGTCCACAACGAAAGGTGTCCTGTGAGGTCGTTTGTGAACAATATAGTGGGTCCTTTCAGTAAAATAGCGCAAAAAATGCTAAAACATATTAGAAAAACACTTCTGATTCCAAAAACAATTTTCTGTGAAAAATAGTAACTAATTGAGCAGGTCAGAGACATCCCCACAACAGCTAATATGAAGCTTGTATCCCTTGATAGTGTGAATTTATATACTAACATCCTGAGAGACGGGACTATTGAAATTGTGAAAAATAATTTAATGCAGAGTAAGATATCAGGAAATGAAATTGAGGAATATATCGCTTACGCTAAAATACAATTTTTTTCACATTCAATGGTGAAATTTATATTCAAAAAGACTGTCTTGGGAACTCGGATTCTGGTTTTTTAGCAGATGTGTTTATCCACCCCCCTGAAATTAGATGGTTTGCAGAAAATGTAGAATTGGCAAAGAAAATTGTTTATTATGTCATATGTTGATGACACACTGTTACTAGTGAATGGTAACGATAATGACATTAACGAAACTGTGGCTACGTTCAATGCTTTACACGAAAATATAAAATTCACATATGAACTCGAAACGAATGGGGTCATTAATTTTCTTGTTTTATACATTAGGAATGTCGAAGGAAGACATCACTCCAGTATATTTCGAAAAAAGACATATACTGGCTGCATTATTAATTATAACTCGGACCACCCTAATCAGCATAAAGAAGCAATTTTTAGGTTTGGTTTAATCGTGTATTTAGTGTCCCGCTTTCTGAAGAAGACCGTAAAACCGAATTGAAAATTATTTACTTCATAGCTAAACCAATGATTATCGTTTGCTTATATTCAAAACATTTATGAGAAAATTGCCAATAAATATAGAGATATGGGAGTGAACGAACCGAGTGTAGCGAATAACAAAAATAATACAATGAAATACATTTCCTTACCATACTATGGGACAGTTAGCCTAAAAATTGCGGCCGTTTTTAGGAAACTCAAGGTACAGACATATTTTTCTACTAAGAATAATTTGGGACATATTTTAAATCATGGGGTAGATAAAGTCAATAATTTACACCATTAGGGGGTTTGTAAAATATTTTGTCCCAGCTATAAAGCGTGTTGTGTGGGTCAAACGGGACGGAAAACTGAAGCAAGATTTGCCGAACACGTCGCTATCGATAGAAGAGACGCGGCTGAAAGATCGAATTTTGCTGCTCGTATTATTAACAGTGGACATGAGCTTCCTGTGATTGGAACACGCGTGAAGTTGTTGCGTAAAGCCGAAAATGGAGTTTTTCTTGATCTTCTTGAGGATATGGAGACTTTTTGCCATCACAGATCGCCTGATGTTTGCCGTCTCAACGAGCAGGTGACGGTGAGGGTCGTTTGTTTCTGGGAGCTGTTCTCCGAACATTTGGAACACATTTGCTTGGGGGGGGGGGGGGGGGGGGCGAGCGCTGCGGATTTAAATATGAATAACATTTATGACATCCTCTTATCATTTAACCTTGGCATTTACTCATACATCCCGGGCTACTTTTCTCAGTTTCTTCATAACTAGTGGCGTTTTCCCACTTATCGAGCGTATGTAAACGAGCACAATTTTACAAATTCTACCAGCAATGAAAAATAATAGCTTTCAATGAAAAATAATAGCTTTTCATCCATTTAGCTAAGTAAAATGTGCCCACCATACTTGATAGTTCTATTCCCTTGCAGCGCCATCTACCGTTATGGAAATGATGAGTGCTCATCAGTAACTATGCTTTTTCCCTGTAGACGGCCTCATTGGTTCGATCTAGTTCGCTGAAGGAGTAGATTAACAGATTATGTCGTTACTGTTTTTCCATTTTCTAATGGTTGACATGTTGTTATCAGTATCACCTTACTCGACATACGGCGGTCTTTATATTTTGGGAAAACTTACGTACCTAATCGTTGTTTCAACGAATATTTTAGGTCATTAAAATGTGAGTTTGCTGCATTGAGCAGATGATCTGTGATCACAAGATTGTTCATATTTTTTCACATTAGAACGATATAATACAGTATGTTGTGTTGTTCCATTCCTGGTGATTATTTAAGTAACCTTACATAGAGTGACGTTTATTTACTCTACATTGGTTTTATAAATGGTTTTGTATATCATTATAAGTATTAACTTTTAAAGAAAATATGTATTTATGAAGTCTGATGCAATTGCCAATTTTTGCGCCTAAACTGAGCCATTCTTATTCAAAAAAGTGATGGTTGGATGGTAAATGGTTTTCGGTGTTTAGAGTTGGTTTTACGTATTTTGAGCGTGCTGATCTTGTTGTTTAGTGATTGACTTTTGAGCATCTATTTTTCGCCGGTGGTTGGCAGTGATATGGCAATCCTTGCATCGGTTACCATTATACTCATAAGAAATATAAGGGAGCATGGTACATTTGTTCATGAGGCTATAGTTTGCATAGTAGATCAGAAGTCGTTATCCACATATATGGTTCTTTGCATGCGCAACACTTCGTTAATCGTATTATTTAAGTAATACGATTGTTTATCTCGTACTGTAATTTTTACCTGAACTCTGTCAACTTCGAATTTGTACATTCAGCAACATAGCGTCATCTACTGGAAGTAACGTAAATGTGCATTTTGATGCACTTGTAGTTCGTATGTAGAACGGCAGATGGCCATTGACACCACTATTCGGTTTCGTCATTATGACAAATAAGTTTCATTTCCTAAATTTGTGTGAATGGAATCATTTTTTTAGCAAGTTTATCTCTTCTTACAACTTCGACGATGGTAGTTTTGACATATATATTTAATTTCTTATCACCATCTGACTCATAATGTTCAGACATTTTCACTTGTTGTAATTATTTAAATCGGTGTTATCAATTACCATCACTGTATAATTTTTTTGCAATGTGATATATTCCTTATTGCTTGTATTTTACATTACTTTTGTATTTTAGATGGGGGATGCTTATTGCAATGTGGCGCCACCTCGTGTTGTCTTGTTGTAGTACTGACCTATGATGTTTCACTTCATGATAGAAATCTATCACGGACAGTACTTCTACTTATGGCATGTATCGGTTAGAAAAATGGTATGTCTTCGCTGATCATCGGAGCTCAGTTCGAAGCGGGACTCATCACTAAAAACAATTATTCTCCAGTTGACGATATCCCAGGCTGACGACATGTCTTGAGATTCCCCAGACAGAGGCGAGATAACAGCCAGACTGTGGCCCTCTAAACGGTCCACGACCGAGAGTGATGGTCTTTGACGGCATTTCATTTCACTGCAGGCCGGCTTTGGTTGACATCCGCGGCATCGTTACAACACAGCAGTAATTTGACGATATTCTACACTCCATTTTGTTGCCCTTAGGCGCAAGCCATCCTGGACTTACATTTCAGCAAAACAATGCCCACTCACACACGGTAAGAGTTTCTACTACTTGTCTTCCTGCTTGCTAAATACTACCTCGGCCGGGAAGGTCACCGCATCGCTCCCCAGTTGAGATCGTTTGTAGCATTCTGGGCGGAGCCATCAAACTAGATCTTAGCACACTGGACTCGCGTTCGGGAGGACGACGGTTCAATCCCGCGCCCGGCCATCCTGGTTTTGGTTTTCCGTGATTTTCCTAAATCGCTCCAGGCAAATGCCGGGATGGTTCCTTTGAAAGGGCACGGCCGACTTCCTTCCCCGTCCTTCCCTATCCCGATGAGACCGATGACCTCGCTGTTTGGTCTCTTCCCCCAAACAATCCAATCCATCCAACCAGATCGCGATTTTTACGATATAACGAGCCAATTGCATAGAAGTTGGCATGTATGTCTCCCAGCAGGACAGCCAACATCTCTGTCAATCAATGAAATTTAATAACTGTCTGAATCAGAGCCTAAGGTTGACCAACGTTTTACTGAGCTGATCACTTTGTGAAGCTCTTTCTCTTGAGTAAATCATATTTTTCTTCAGATTGTAATCATTTGTAATCTGCACACGTACATTTAAATATCTGCCGGTTTCTGTTCCGTTTGTATCTAGTAGTCAATTCTTCTGCAAGCATTATTCTGAAGAAAGTTAGCTATACCGTCAGAGTCCCGCAAGGGCAGATGCAGAAGCTGCGCCACTCAGTTGCAAAGCTACCGAGACGTCGAATGATCATACGTGAACTGAGGGCATGAGTAGTCTGCCAACCCTAGCACCATCATTTGTGGCGTGTTGTCAGCAACAGGGACAGGCAATATAGCGTCGCTTTTGTGTAGATTAGAGACCCACCAGACTGAGGTGGGCGCTTGTGACAACACGAAAACTTACGTGATTTCCAGCAAGCCAATAAGCTCTCGGATACGTCCGAAGAAGAGACAGATGCCTTACCCCTGCTCGCATTGAAGTAAGCGTCGGTCATTGGACCCCCGTCTGGACAGCCGGCATCGTGTAGTTCTCCAGAATCGGCAAGCTCTCCAAGAGATGCGGTGAGAGGTGAGCAGCAGTCCCACATTTCTCACACAGTTCGTGCTCATAGAGCCAACTCTAAGTCCTGAACCTCCTCCAAAGAGAAATCACAGTATTACGTTTCAATTCTGGTCCTACCCTGGTAGAAAGGTCGGCTGTGCGACATGCCCCTTTCTTAAAATTAAGGCTGCAATATGTTTAAAAGATAGTTAATCTCTTGAGATCCTGAGCACTTCATCAAAATTTAATTTTTACAGTTTTCCTTGGGTGAACCACTGCAGTAAGGGACCTAGAACGAAACTCCCTTTGAAAATTTAAGTTACACCAGAATAGATACCATAGCTGGGACTATAGAATCAGCATATTACTGCATTAAAAGTGCTCCACTGCTACTGGCACAATGCAAAACTATCAGGAATAAATGAAAACGATGAAAATCCTTTACATTTATTTATTCATTTATTTATTTATTTTGTCAGACAGGCGGTAGTTATGGATCTCGTGACTTTTGGGCCATCATTCAGTGCCTCCATCTCATTCACATGTTTCCCTCGTACTACATTCCACGGAATTCGAAGCTGAGTGATGGCTCACATGTTCTTAGCGGTGAACATGAAACAATTTTTTTAACATCAATAAAAATATTCGTTCATGAATAAAAATATTAAAAAGTGCAGGAGATACAATACTTCCTTGTCTAAGTCCTTGTCTTATTTCGAAGCATTGGGAAACTCTGAATACTTCGACATAAGACAAGGACTTAAACAAGGAATATTCTACTATTCTACTCCTCTACTTTTTAATGTTGTGATGGAGGGAATGAATAGGGCAGTTAAAAATATAGTAAAATAAAAAGACAAAAAGATGATTTTTGCAGGTCGTATGGTAATATGGGACGAGAAAAGAGGTAGATGTACAGTTACAACTTGGTGCGTGGAAGGAAATAATGAAGAGGTATGGATTAAAAATAAATAAAGGTACGAGTGGAGTAATGATATTTGGAAGAGATAGAAAGATCAACGAGAATATTACTTTGAATGGGGAACCCCTCAAAATCGTAGACAGTTTCACTTATATTGGGAGTGAAATATCTAGTGATGGAAGAATAACTAACGAATTTAATAGGAGGTTACAGAAGGGAGGTAATTTCTACCAAACAATAAAACACCTCATTTGGAATGAGGAAGTTTCAGAAAAAGCGAAACTCCTTGTGCATAACTGTTATTACTTCCCTATTGTCACCTACGGAGCAGAAACATGGACAATGATAGAAAGGGACTGCAGTAGACTGCAAGTAGAGGAAATGAAATTTCTCAGAACACTTGAAGCAAAAACAAGAATGGACAGTGTAAGGAATGTAGATATTAGAAAGGACCTTAAACAATAAAGTGTGAGAGAAGAAATTTAAAAAAAAAGAGACTAAGATGGTATGGGCATTTTAAGAGGTTGCGTGGGCAGAGACTCCCCAAAATTGTGGAAGAACTAAAGATGAATGGAAAAAGACCTAGAGAGCGCCCAAGAACACGGTGGAAAACGGGAGTCGGAATATCAGTGGAAAGGAGAGGTGTGACCTGGCAGCAAGTGGAGGAAGAAAAGTGGTGGGAGGACCGAGCCAAATGAAGAGGACTCGCCAGCACCTAGACCCAGCAGTAGCTGGAGCGGGATCCGGATATAAATGGATATAGACAGATTAATAAAAATATGTATTTTCCCACTTGTTACCATTTTTCCATCACTCAAAAATATTTTGATATTATGCTAATTTTATATATACAAAATTCTTAGTTAATTTGGGGGTTAAGGAAACATATGTAATTGGGCTATTACAATGTCTGATATCTCGAACTCGGTTTGCAGCTGTCGCCTTGCCAAAATGATGATGCATTTCTCATTAGGCCATGTGGTTCGGAAAAGAAATCATGATCATGATGTTATTTAACTACTTTCTAAATGAATCATTTGTAACTCCACTAAAATGCCATCTGCTATTAGATTAAACATTCCTGAGCTATGACAGTGTTTCCTGAAAGGGATCATATAGCTGACATAACACTTGCCTGCCGATCTTTGAGAAATTTATCCATCGATATGCATGCAACTTACAGCTTGTGGATTTCCTAGAAAAAGTGATATGCAACTAAATTTGCGATCTTGCTTGAGTTGTTGTTACTGTTATTCCTATCATTATCAAATGAGGCTATATTTTTCCACTCTCTTTACCAAGCGAATAGCTTATTACTTTAGTTTGTACTATCAGTATTTGAAATCACATGTACGAATAACTTAATTTGACATGGTAAATGAAAGTACCGCACCAGGGCCACTCTTAACATTTTAGTGACGTTTTTATGTAACACTTCCTTTCCTTTTACCTGAATTAAAATAATTCTATCTTTCCCAGGTACCTTACATAGACAGTGAAACAGATATCGTAACTCGACTCAGCAAAAATATTAATATACATACCTTCAACCAGCACTGAGTTCTGACATGCTAGAACATAGTTGCCAGCGGTCTGAAACCAAATACATGTGGAGGTTTAAATGTACCTGCTGTTCCACGTACGATATGAGTACACACCATGTAGCTAGTACAATTACGGCAAATGGCTAACAGGAAAGTCAAAACAACATCCACCATGTGCAAAGAAGTACACTGCTTTATAGCCACTTACATGGACTACAGTGGCAGGAAAATGATAAAGAAGTAAGCATGCAATATGAAAATACAAAGCTATTACTATGTTGAGTCTTTATCATATGGTTTATATAACATGTATGCACAAAAGACATGTTTGACACATGTAGATATATGAATGTGAAAGGAATAAACAAATAAAACCGACACATGTTTGACACATGTAGATATATGAATGTGAAAGGAATAAACAAATAAAACCGAGAATACACACACACACACACACACACACACACATATATATATATATATATATATATATATATATATATGTGTGTGTGTGCGTGCGTGTGTGTGTGTGTGTGTGTGTGTGTGTGTGTGTGTGTGTGTGTTTGTGAGTGTGTGTGTGTATTCTCGGTTTTATTTGTTTATTCCTTTCACATTCATATATCTACAAGTGTCAAACATGTCTTCTGTGCATACATGTTATATAAACCACTAGGCTCATTACAATATATATATATATATATATATATATATATATATATATATATATATATATATATATTTAAAATACCTTCTGAGCCTAGGGTGGAAAGTATGCGTGTGTGACTGTTATAAATTTACCAATCTATGCAATTGTCGCCCACACTATCAGCTCGTTTTTTATCATTTTATTATTATTTTAAGTAAACAGATGACGGGGAAAATTAGGTTAAAGAAAAGTAAAGTAAGTTTAAGCTTTTATATTTATTTTAAAATTCATCAATGTTCAATAAAACGGATAACACATACTAAGTCTCAAAGCTGGTGCCTTATTTACTGTTGTAAATTAATTAAGAAAAGTGCTACTCAGAGGGGGTTCAATTAGCACAAAACGTGATTTTCAAAGAATAAGAAGCAGAAAGAATAGGAAACAGGATGGGATACCGCATTCAAACAAGCACACAAAGATAGTTCAAGGGAGCACAAAAAGAAAATGAACCATAACCAATCCATTCTATTTAGGCAAAGAAATTCCACTCCTGGCGTAGTCGCGTACCCAATGGATAACCACAGACTGGTACTGGAAGTTTAAACAAAGATAACGTGGTTCGATATATCCACACTCTTACCAAAATACTCTATAAAAATCTTTCTAGAAATTGTGAAGTACGAAAACTGTTCATGGGATCGATTAATTACGTTTGAATACGCAAAATATTATGCAAAAGAGTAGCTGAGTTCAGTTTTGTTACTACACCACATGTTCCACGTGCACAAGTTCATTTACAGAAAATATGTAATTCCACAATGATTTTAATGAAGAAATCAAATCCAAATACATTAGTTACAGAAAACTTCCGAACTGCGTTAAAAACGCCATAGTATTGACCTGATGGCTCTTTAAACAATTTTAACGAGCACGTCGTACTGTTACTACGAAGCACACACGACGTGGGTTGAACACAGAGAAAAATTATTAATTTGAAGAATTTAATCGAGAGGAAACCTTAAAATCACATTCACAGTAAAGAGTGATGATTTTAATTAGAATTACACTTCGTGACTTAACGTGTTTCCACTTTATTATCGGAGTGGAAACCAAATACCGCAATACACTCCGAAACCAACACCGAAATCGCATTTCATCGCGATTTAAAATAACATAAAAAACATTTTCGATATAAATCTGTAAGAAAAGTAATTAAATATTTCAGTTAGGCTGAAAACTTACGTATTTCATTGTCCTTCAGACTCACCAAACACGCGCTTATCCATCGATGTTATCACAGGATAAACTGCCCCCAGACTAACTAGCGTGGGCCTCGTCTGACGGTATCCCACAGATAGAATAGGAAGTGACCAGAGAGGTAGCTTCCTTTACCAACTTGACAAGGGACGGACAGAACCACACCAAGGAGACAAACCTCGTTGCCTTAGGAATCGTACCTACCTACTCAGGCGTTGGTACTGCTGTTCTCTAGCAGACAGAACTTCTCTGCTACCACCGAGCATGCAGCTACAAATACTCTCACTCATTCATCCTTTCACACCAGAAGGGAAGGAGATGACAATATCTTGGAAGGACATCATATACACTACGTAAAGGAGGCTGATGTGGGTTTTATATGAAACACTGTATCATAAGAATTAAGATAAAAATGAGTTTTAAAGTGTTGTATGACAAGTTGTTCGTGTTTGTACGTCAATATAACATATTAACTGCTCATTCTCCTCCCAGATAAATTTAGAAATACCACAGTAAATTCAGAGGTGCAAATGTATGATGCAAACAACAATAAATCGAGCAAAATAGCATGAAAGTAATCTTACAGAACCTTTATATATAAACTCCTGGAAATTGAAATAAGAACACCGTGAATTCATTGTCCCAGGAAGGGGAAACTTTATTGACACATTCCTGGGGTCAGATACATCACATGATCACACTGACAGAACCACAGGCACATAGACACAGGCAACAGAGCATGCACAATGTCGGCACTAGTACAGTGTATATCCACATTTCGCAGCAATGCAGGCTGCTATTCTCCCATGGAGATGATCGTAGAGATGCTGGATGTAGTCCTGTGGAACGGCTTGCCATGCCATTTCCACCTGGCGCCTCAGTTGGACCAGCGTTCGTGCTGGACGTGCAGACCGCGTGAGACGACGCTTCATCCAGTCCCAAACATGCTCAATGGGGGACAGATCCGGACATCTTGCTGGACAGGGTAGTTGACTTACACCTTCTAGAGCACGTTGGGTGGCACGGGATACATGAGGACGTGCATTGTCCTGTTGGAACAGCAAGTTCCCTTGCCGGTCTAGGAATGGTAGAACGATGGGTTCGATGACGGTTTGGATGTACCGTGCACTATTCAGTGTCCCCTCGACGATCACCAGTGGTGTACGGCCAGTGTAGGAGATCGCTCCCCACACCATGATGCCGGGTGTTGGCCCTGTGTGCCTCGGTCGTATGCAGTCCTGATTGTGGCGCTCACCTGCACGGCGCCAAACACGCATACGACCATCATTGGCACCAAGGCAGAAGCGACTCTCATCGCTGAAGACGACACGTCTCCATTCGTCCCTCCATTCACGCCTGTCGCGACACCACTGGAGGCGGGCTGCACGATGTTGGGGCGTGAGCGGAAGACGGCCTAACGGGGTGCGGGACCGTAGCCCAGCTTCATGGAGACGGTTGCGAATGGTCCTCGCCGATACCCCAGGAGCAACAGTGTCCCTAATTTGCTGGGAAGTGGCGGTGCGGTCCCCTACGGCACTGCATAGGATCCTACGGTCTTGGCGTGCATCCGTGCGTCGCTGCGGTCCGGTCCCAGGTCGACGGGCACGTGCACCTTCCCCCGACCACTGGCGACAACATCGATGTACTGTGGAGACCTCACGCCCCACGTGTTGAGCAATTCGGCGGTACGTCCACCCGGCCTCCCGCATGCCCAATATACGCCCTCGCTCAAAGTCCGTCAACTGCACATACGGTTCACGTCCACGCTGTCGCGGCATGCTACCAGTGTTAAAGACTGCGATGGAGCTCCGTATGCCACGGCAAACTGGCTGACACTGACGGCGGCGGTGCACGAATGCTGCGCAGCTAGCGCCATTCGACGGCCAACACCGCGGTTCCTGGTGTGTCCGCTGTGCCGTGCGTGTGATCATTGCTTGTACAGCCCTCTCGCAGTGTCCGGAGCAAGTATGGTGGGTCTGACACACCGGTGTCAATGTGTTCTTTTTTCCATTTCCAGGAGTATATATATATATATATATATATATATATATATATATATATATGTGTGTGTGTGTGTGTGTGTGTGTGTGTGTTGACAATGGTTTCCATGTACCTCAACGCATGCGTGTACGCGCCGCAGCATGTTCTGTCTCTCACGTTCACATCGACCAGGTTGCATCAGAACAGTGTCAAAGGCAGCACGAATATGTTGCTCCAGTGTCTCCACATCCGGAATGGGCTCTGCATAAACGATTCGTTTGAGATGTCCCCATAGCCAGAAATCGCTCTGTTTGAGACCTGGTGAACGAGCAGGCAATGGTAATAGGCCCCCTCCATCGATGCTGATGATTCGCTGTCACTATATTCTGCATACTATACAACAGGTGACTGTTACGAAAGTTGAAGATAACCACTTCACATAAAGATGGCCTCATCTGTGAATGGGAGACGGCCGGTGTGGCCGAGCGGCTCTAGGCGCTTCAGTCTGGAACCGCGCGACCGCTACGATCGCAGCTTCGAATCCTGCCTCGGGCATGGATGTGTGTGATGTCCTTAGGTTAGTTAGGTTTAAGCAGTTCTAAGTTCTAGGGGACTGATGACCTCAGAAGTTAAGTCCCATAGTGCTCAGAGCCATTTTTTGAATCGGACCCAAAATTACCAATTACTGTGGCAGGAGAGGGCGGTAGGGGATGACGTTGGAGGAACAGTACCATCCTCAAGGACAAACCCATGCATACTGCAACTGCGGATACATGGTACAACATGTATTAGACTACAGTCTCTGTAATCAAGTATCACCGAATATATAGTTATAACATGGAAACCATCCATTTCCAGACGTAAGTTCACTGGATGTTTTTGTTCTGTATCCTCTCATCGATCAATCCCTAGAGTTTGTAAACGGTGGAAAACATCACCCTGTATGTATTTATTCACCCATATTCTTTTTGGGTGATCGACATGGCTTTCTTTTTAAATTTGACGGTTTTTTCCTCTTAAAGTGTGTTATAATCATGAGTCGCAAATTTATAAAACGTTAAAAAGTTTTTTCTATTTTTAATGGTACATTAGTGTGCAGGAAAGTTATCAGGTGTTTTTCCGAATATCTTTCTTTCCTTACCTACGTATTTCAACATCTACGTGATTACTCTGCTATTCACAATAAAGTGCCTGTCAGAGGATTCAATGAACCACCTTCATGCTGTCTCTCTATCGTTCCACTCTCGAACAGCACGCGGGAAAAACGAGCACTTAAATTTTTCCGTGCGAGCCCTGATTTCTCTTATTTTATCGTGATGATCATTTCTCCCTATGTAGGTGGGTGCCAACAGAATCGTCCATTCGAATTTTCATATGATTTTGTACAATTTTAGTGAATTTGTTTCCTACTACCTCCCGTGACTTACTTGTTCCCGGTTTGTATTATATCCTTGCTTCATTGGCTTACCTGCATAAATTACCGGGTACATTTTGTCTGCAAGTTTCAAAGAAACTGTCTTTCATCTGTCTTTGATGTTCACAGACCTTACATTGATTACGCTTCTCAGAACGTGCTTTGAAACTGCGAATACAGCCACCAGATTGGTTGCATTTATAAAGATACATCGGTCTGTTTAGTTTTGAACATCCTGTAATTTTCATAATCGTTGGTGTTCTTAGCTGGCAATCGCGCTTCAAGCCCGGCTAAGATTTTGAAGTTTTATTCTTTATATGATTCCCCTCATCTGTAGAACTTCCATAACTTCAGGAGTGAGTTAACGTTCATTGTTCCAAAGAAAGTTTGGATTGTGGGGTAGAGTCAATCAGAGGGCTCTGTTTTTCTGTGGTCTGGGATGTAGCGTCTTATCCTTGTGTGCCCAGAAGCCAACATAATAGTGGCGCCACTGACAGCGGATGATTTGTTAACTCTTGGGGTAATTTTATAATTACTAAAACGCTACATTCTCATTCTTGGAATTGCAGTGTTGAGTTTGCAAAGAAAACCCAGCTGTTAAGACGGTTCCAGAGCTTTAAATTCCAGCCACACGTCTGGTGAGCAGACGCCAACAACGCTGACTCTTGAACCAAGTCAGACGCAAAGTGTATATTGCTAAATGCAATGTCCCTTCCCCTAGTTACGCCGTTTTGATGTCCGTTCATACTCTTTATAATAATCCCCATTAGATATTACGGTTTTAATGTCATCAGTGCTTGTAAACCGATAGCCATTTGAAGTCATCTATATACACTACTGGCCATTAAAATTGCTACACCAAGAAGAAATGAAGATGATAAACTTCTGTTCATTGGACAAATATATTATACTAGAACTGACATGTCATTACATTTTCACGCAATTTGGGTGCATAGATCCTGAGAAATCAGTACCCAGAACAACCACCTCGGCCGTAATAACGGCCTTGATACGCCTGGACATTGAATCAAACAGAGCTTGGGTGGCGCGTACAGGTACAGCTTCCCATGCAGCTTCAACACGATACCACAGTTCATCAAGAGTAGTGACTGGCGTATTGTGACGAGCCAGTTGCTCGGCCACCATTGACCAGACGTTTTCAGTTGGTGAGAGATCTGGAGAACGTGCTGGGCAGGACACCAGTCGAAAATTTTTTGTATCCAGAAAGGCCCGTACAGGACCTGCAACAAGCGGGCGTCCATTATCCTGCTAAAATGTAGGGTTTCGCAGGGATCGAATGAAGGGTAGAGCCACGGGTCGTAACACATCTGAAATGTAACGTCCACTGTTCAAAGTGCCGCCAATGCGAACAAGAGATGACCGACACGTGTAACCAGTGGCACCCCATACCATCACGCCGGGTGATACGCCAGTATGGCGATAACGAATACACGCTTCCAATGTGCGTTCACCGCGATGTTGCCATGCGACCATCATGATGCTGTAAACAGAACCTGGATTCATCCGCAAAAAGGACGTTTTGCCATTCGTGCACCCTGATTCGTCATTGAGTACACGATCGCAGGCGCTCCTGTCTGTGTTGCAGCGTCAAGGGTAACCGCAGCCATGGTCTCCGAGCTGATAGTCCATGCTGCTGCAAACGTCGTCCAACTGTTCGTGCAGATGGTTGTTGTCTAGCAAACGTCCCCATCTGTTGACTCAGGGATCGCGACGTGGCTGCACGATCCGTTACAGCCATGCGGGTAAGATTCCTATCATCTCGACTGCTAGTGATACGAGGCCGGGATCCACCACGGCGTTCCGTGCAGTGGAGCTGACGCTGAAATCATTAAGTATTTAGTTATATCATCGCTAGTCTCACTGAGCTCTTCTAAACTCTACATGTCATGTGTGGTCTGGCGTCTCCTTACCAGCAACAGGTCCCAGGTTAAAACTAGTCGATTCCCTAAAAAACACGCTCAGAGCGTCGTTGCGCGAAAGTGGTAGGGAGACACGATATAGAACAAACAGATACCACGCAGAATGTTAGAACCTTCACATTTCTCAGGATTTTTTCCGATCCACAATTCTTGCACTGTTAAGTAAGGCAATACTTAGTTTCGACACATACCCGTAAACCCATGTTTCATGACCGATTATGACACGTATCAGTAGTGCTACATTGTTGTTGACATCACCCAGCGACTCCTGCGCTATTTTCATTCACCTCTGTTTTTGTTCCAAATTCAACAATTTTGAAAGATATTTTGCTGTCACATGTTTCATATCCAAAACATCCGAAAAATTTTACGGCATGAGCTAGTTGATATACCAACAACGTTACTGACTTCTCTGATCATTCTTGATTATTTATTTCAGTTTTCACAAAATTTGTAGGCTTGATGATGTACTGGATATCAAATGGCCTCGTCATCATCAACGTCTTCGCGGAATTCTTCGAAACGCATATACCACTCCCAAACAGTTGTTTTACTCACACCACACTCGCCATAATGCGTAGTTAACATTTCTAAAACTTTGTTGCACTTCATTCCGTTCATACATCATAATTTAATATTAATTCTGTGAATCATTTTTGTGTAAAATAAATAATCGCTAAATCTATCGAATCACGTGTAAACTGTTTCACAGCTGACGTATTAAATATCTGATGCAGATAACTGTTCAGATAGTTTCCAGTATTCTTTACCAACATAACAACGAAAAGATCGCGTTGATCGTACTAATACAGCACACGTAATCAAATAATTTGTTAGTTTTTTAACACGTGACTGTTAAATTTAAAAGGAAGTTCCTTAATTTTTTTTCTTGCGTGGAACGTACAAACTTATAATATATTGTTTGTCTTTCTTTTTTAAGTATGTGGGGTAGTGGGGTTAAGAGGGACCGTAATTACATCCAATGAGTACTACCACGTCTTACTATGATCGGTTATACACCATTTTATCAGCAAGACATGGCATCAGCTAAGTGTCTGCTGAAGATTCATTACCAGCACATCAATTCCGACGGTATGCCGTTATAGCTTGCCTTTCAGACCACTAACTCCATCATACACACACAGTCTACTGTGCTGATGAAGGATACACAGGAAATGCAAGGTGTGAACTTTCTTTTGTCTGATGCGGCATTTAGAGCTTGGAAGAGAAGGGTTGCCTGTGTATGCTAATTGAGATAGGGAAAAATCAGCCAACTAAAGCAGATTAATTATTAGTAAACAGTGGACAATAAGCTTTCGCTTCACGTCTATATCAACGACTTCTGCTGCAGCTTACTGATTTACTACGAGGGCATTCCGCCGAGATGTGCTGTGAACACTTTTCCCGTTTCTTAAGTGCATGAGCAGCGACCGTGGAGTTTGTGGCATAATCAGCATTTCACAGAAAGAAATCTGCAGGAATGAATAACAATAGCTGGCATGCGTGATTGTTACTACAAGATTGTTATTATTGTTGAGACGAGTGACAAATTTAATACTTGTACATTGTGTTACAATGCAAAGAAATTTACGTTACATAAATCCAACCAACTGTTACGTGTTTTTTAACTATCTCACATCCCTTCTTCCTCAATACTTTTTTCTAGAAGACAAGTCTATTGTTTTTAGTTAGTTTCTCTGTAATTCACGTCTGTAAAATGAGCCAGCACGAGTATACGCTTGATTGCCTTGTGTAACGTGTGTTCTCGGCTGTGTTCCAGTAAACTGACACACGTGATGGGTAGCTTTGGTCACCCACACGAAAATTAGTAATGGAAGCTATTGCATCAGGATAAACAAGTGAACAAAATGGCTCTGAGCACTATGGAACTCAACTTCTGAGGTCATCAGTCCCCTAGAACTTCACCCAGAACTAGTTAAACCTAACTAACCTAAGGACATCACACACATCCATGCCCCAGGCAGGATTCGAACCTGCGACCGTAGCGGTCTCGCGGTTCCAGACTGCAGCGCCTAGAACCGCACGGCCACTTCGGCCGGCAAACAAGTGAACAATATGACCACTGAGATAGCACTGCAACTATTTGACTAAATAATGTTAGATATGTAACTGAAATGTAGAAAGTCCTCGTTATAAAAGACGACTGCGATAAGTAATTCCCAGTACCTGGCATATCAAAACCTTCTATACTACGAGCGCTGTTCAATAAAGAATGATCATAATTTTTTTTTGACAACGTACCTTTACTCATCCTCATAATTTTGATGGTCCTTCTCAAAGTAGTCTCCCATGAATGCAAAGCACTTGTCCCAGCGTTTCTGTCAGTCTTCAAATACATGCTGGAAACCATTTCTTGAGAGGTCCTTCAGAATCGCCTCCGCAGCCTACACCACTACTTCTGATGACTGATAATGCCTCACATGAAGGCGTTTCTTCTTGTTAGGGAATAGAAAAAAGTCACATGGAGCTAAATACGGACTATAGGGAGGGTGAGGGGTGCACTTCATGTTGATTTTTGCAAGAGATTCAGCAACAACATTGGCAATATACGGCCGGACATTATCGTGGTGCAGCATCCAGCCCGCTTCACGGAAATGTGGTCTTTTGCGCCTGATATGGACTCGTAGTTTTTCAGGACATCCCTATAGTATTGTCCAGTTACTGATGTGTGTGCAGGTACAACATGCTGATAAATTATTCCATGAATATCAAAGAATGAGATGACCATAACTTTCCCAGCAGAAGCAACCGCTTTTGATTTTTTGGGTGTTGGAGATTGCCACACTGAGATTTGCTGTTTCCTCTCAGGATCAAAATGACGTAGCCAGGTTTCATCAGCAGTGATTACGTTTAAAACAAATTCCGGATCTTCCTCTAACATCAACTTTAACTGCATGCAGACATGCACGCGAATGTCCTTTTGCTCGGGAATCAACAGTCTTGGAACCCATCGCGCACAAACACGCGTCATGTGTAATTTTTCTGTCACCAACGTGTAGGTGGCATCCAATGAAATGTTCAATATTTCAGAAATTGATCTTAAGGTCGATCCTCTTCACACTTACAGTAGCAGTGTTGATGTTTTCTTCCGTAAGAGCAGTAACTGGAGCACCGGGTCCACCTTCCTTTGAAACTGATTGTCTCCCCTCTTTAAGCGTTTTAAGCCACCTTCGATCTGTGCTGTAGGGAAGAACAGTCTCTCCAATTGGCCTCCCGTAACATTGTATAGGCCTCAGCTGACGATTTGTTGAGACGAAAGCTGAATTTCAAAGCCTCGTTTGTTCCTCGCGTGTTACCTCCATTGCAGCGTATGCGATACTGAACATATCTGACCTTGCCTGCCTCTCACAGGCGGGAACCAGGAGTCAACAAGGAAACTACTACGGCTAACAGAATACCATAAGATTAAATTTTAGAGCGAGAAATTATGACCAAAAAAAAAGATTATGATCATTTTTTATTGAACAGCCCTCGTATATCTGTTACGATTTTGTTTCTCTATTGGTTTGCTTACAAATGATTTCTGCTCTTTAAAGAGATAATATTTTTACTCTTTAATTCAGATTCTATGTTAGTGGTTGTTAACTTCATAAACAACACATAGAGCATTCTGTATAGCTCCATCATCACTGTTAAATTATTTTGAACACGATCTACATTGGGATGGCGTAGCGCCGCTGATGCGGGATGATGTCTGTGACACCAAAACGAAGTGGACGATCCATCACCGAAGTTTAAAACAGCGTATTAAAAATACAGTGCTACGGTGTTCCATGCTGTGCACGTTCAACATGTTGAAATGACAACAATTTAGCTGTACATAAACACCTGAATGCTATTAACAACTGCACACGGCTCATGCACATGTCGAGGGTCGTTGAGTGACAATCAGCTGACGGCGTTGTCTCGGCGGCGCCTCCAGAAAGTGGGGTAACTTCGCTGATGAAATGTTTATCAGAGGAAAAATAATGTTACATGAGTTCGTTTGGGGAATGTAGAATTCCTTTATGAAGATGACGGCACAGTGGAGACGTCCGTAGCTCTGTACTCACGAATAATTAAGCAGCAACAAAGCGAGGTGGTACAGTTCCACACTTCTGGCATGGCCAAGTTCAAATAATAATAATCGAGTCCTTGAGCTACTAGGGAGTGGATTGCCAAAATCGTGACTAAATGATTCCGGCGTCTGTAGTGGTCAGTGACTGTTCATGACATTAAGTCTGTTCGAGGAAATCCACTTCCTCCCTAAAACCTCAATGGAGACAAACACAAACGCTCGTTCGCCCTCGCGCGTGCTCCCGCATTAATTGTTCAATGTTTACACACAACTCCAGCCATCATTGATAATGTGTCACAACGAAGGGGATACGCGAGGGGGGTGATTTTAGGCTATATCACAGATAGCTCAGTTTCGAAGCACAGAATAAAAGCTGTTCTCTCTACCTCTGTCCCTCTCTTCCTCCTTCTCTCTCTGAGAGTAGGATTTCTCTGAGCGAACTGGTGGCTAGTAAAGGTAACGATATATGTATAACAACACAGTTTTGTATTTTTTACTGTTGTCATATTTCATTGTGCGTTATCAGGCCAAAATTTTTCGAGACAGAAGTAATAAAAAATAGAAAAAAGTTAAGATGATGGTGTCAACGCTTCAGGTTTTACACACAGTCCCTCCCTCCGCCCCCCCCCCCCCTCCACTTGACTACAACGCACAGGTCGTCCATGCTATCATGTGAAGCTGACGAAAAAGTAATTCTTTGTGATACTGTACAACTTGCGTATCACACCGGATTGAATGTCGGTCATATCGTCAAATCGTTGACCCTTCATATGAATTTCTGCACTCTGTCTATTTTGTTACATTTTTGTTGGTAGCACAAATCTCGCCACCCGTGATGATTATGTTCGGAACTGCATTAATTGTCCATATTATGCCTTTCAATGACGTCAGTGCAGCCGTGCACACAACGTTGTTTTTCTTCAGAAGTCAACGTCTGTGGGAAAAGCTTTGCACACATTTTTCTCTTTCTCAAAATATTCTGGAAAATTTTTTAAAGGACATCATCTTCACGCCAGTGACTGTTATAAGTTTTTATTACACTTTTGCCATTTCGGCCTTAGGCCGTTATCAAGTGCAGCTGAAAAATACAGGATGCTTAAAAAAATTATTTTACAGATTCATTATGTATCTCGCCGTTGTGCCGATTATACTAGATATTTTAACTATGTAGCCATGTTACTCACGTATAATGGCTTTAAGCCATGTCAAAGTAATGTAAGCTGACACAGTTGTATGTCTTTTTTTTCCTTTATTGTAATTTCCATTTCCTATCAGTGGCGGACTGGCAGCAGCCAAGAGACATAAATAGACAGGAAGACATGTAAAACAATATAAAGAAGAAAACATGGCGGAATATAGAAACAAAAAAGGTGGAACAGAAGTAAAGAAAGCATACAAAGCGGTGACTGTAAATTGGAGATAAATAAAAAGTATGTTACACAAAAAACACACACTAGATTAAAAGGCACCATTTGTACGTCGTTGTCAATACCGTTAAATACATTCGTGTCGTTGTTACACAGTGCAAACACGCGTATTCAAACATCGTAAAACACCATAATCTGTAAGTGCACGTGTTCGTTAACCCATCACTAGTCACAAATGCATTACACCACAGCTGCAGACTACTTTTTGCAGGCTACTAATAGCCGTTTTGGCGTGTAAGCGGATTACAGATATTGTTCTGCCATGTGTGGAGTGGCATTGAAATCCAACGACTGTTCTAAGAAGCAAGGAGACTACCCTCGTATGAAGCCTGCTATAAAATCTTATGTGACTTATCTTAAACCATTATAGATAAACGTGAGGATTACACATCGAATTACATACACAAGGATTATACATCGTTATACATAAAATCTTACGTAACTTATTTTTAAAACATCATGAATACACATGAGAATTACACGTCGAACTACACACATAAGGGCTAAACACAGTTATACATAACTATAGGTATTCTTTTTTGCCCACTCTTGCTGTCAAATTTGTACAGGATGTACATTATTATGTCGTAGGTTTATCTTATTAACACTATATGACCAGACTGACATAGGCAGTGAAATGTCATTAACACTATACAACCAAACTGACATAGACAGTGAGATGTCACGCAGTACCTCATGTGCTACCAAATCAGTAGAACGCTCCCATGGAACGACTCTCGCTCAGATCCAACACAGTTGGCGTAACATTTTGTCAGCTTTATATGCATTCTCGGTACATGAATTGATCATCGACATAGCAAACGAAAGTAATATGAAAATACAATACAGTAAGTCTTCTCTATGTCAATCATATAAAATGCGCTACCGGCATCGTAGAGTAAAATAATAAATCGTAAAAAAGTGGACAATATCGTTTTGATGGGAGTTTGTCAATTTATAAAATTCATACTACACTGCATTAATATTCGTCGTTATATAAAATTCATAATACACTGAGTTAATACGTTAACCTGAGCCTAAGTCTGAGCTACTATTAGTGTGTGCATCGTAAGATCGAGTAAAAATAATCTAAGAATCGTTTGTTTCTCAAGTCGGTTTGAAGATTATAAGGATCATTTCTGAGATGCTTGTATATTTCCATGTCTTCAAGGACGCTCATAACTCATCCTTTGCCGGCCGCGGTGGCCGAGCGGTTGTAGGCGCTTCAGTCCGGAACCGCGCGACTGCTACGGTCACAGGTTCGAATCCTACCTCGGGCATGGATGTGTGTGATGTCCTTAGGTTAGTTAGTTTTAAGTAGTTCTAAGTTCTAGGGGACTGATGACCTCAGATGTTAAGTCCCATAGTGCTCAGAGCCATTTGAACCCAACTCTTACTTTAGGTACGGCGTGTAGTATTGTCAGGTCTGTATCGATGTTACTAACATTATGTTTGTTTTCACTTAAGTGTTTGCTAAACGTAAAGGTGCTATTTTCTGTTTGCCTAACATGATCTTTAAATCTATCGGTAATTGTTCTCCCTGTTTGGCCGATGTAATATTTCTCACAAGTGTCACTTTCTATTTTACAAACCCCTGATATTGTAAATTGGCTAGTATAATTTTAATTGTGTATTAATCTGTTACCTAGGGTGTTATTGGTGGGGAAGCTGACTTTAACAGGGATTTTCTTAAAAGCCTGCGCAATTTTATCTGATATTGTGCCTACGTATGGTAAGGTAGCATATTTATTCTTTTCGCGCTAATTGTACTCTCTTTCTAACGTAATTTCACTATTTAGGCCTGTATTTCCTCTTTTAACTTTGCGTTCATATAGGTCCTTAACTAATTCAGGATGTGTATTGTAGCTTCTCAGAGTTCATTCTAAGTGCTCATAAGAGGTCATTTCCCCTAATGCATGTTAGCCGGCACAAAGTTCGCTTTCATATTATGTTAATCTAAAAGGTACGTATCCGAAAGAAGAAACTATTCTTTCATGCTAAGCTTTCTTCACACCTCATTACATACCACCAGAATGTGGTTTCTAATATCCACTATTTCAGACAATGTTTGAACTAAATTTAGAAAACCTATATACTGCTAAATGGTTTCAAGTCCTTAGCACTCACTACCACACATTTGCCAGCCACTAAGTCTTTGTTCTCTTTCAAAATATTTATGGTGTGAGGAAACTCCTGGTCAAATTTACGAACATGTCATAACAGACTCGAAGTTCGCGGATAAGTGTTTAGCAACTTCTCACACAGTTTACATTACCCGACACCTGCCGATTTCTTTGCAGATGCCTCATAAATACACGAAAACATTTCCCCCTTCTGCACCGGCGCTCTGTATTGTGACTGGTGTACACCGATAAGCCAAAATATTACGACCACTGCCCTCCAGACGTTGGATGCTGTCTGCTGGCGTTGCGGGCACGCGACGCGGTGAAAAAGATTAGGAAAGTGGAGCAGACAGGGACGGGGGCCACCCTAGCAAAGATATGGGGTGCAAATGGGGAAATCCATTGAGATAAGCGACTTTCACAAGGGGCAAATTATTATTACGCGGAGCGTGTGAACGAGTATCTCGAAATCGGCGAAACTGGTCGAATGTTCACTGTCCTGAGAACCTACGGAAGGAGGTAGATGCACAGTGAAACTACCATTAGGCACTATAATGGTTGAACGTCGACAACGTCTCAAAGAACATAGGGTTCCAAAACTTGACTGCTCTGTAAAGTTGGATAGACGGTGATCTGTGGCATCTCTGCTGAAGGAACGCAATACTGGTGCACCCACAAGTGTTTCGGAGAACACCGTACATAGTACATTGTTGAAAATTGGTCTACGCAGCAGAGCACCCGTAGGTGCTCACATGACCCAAAGACATCGCCAATTAGGACTGCAGTGGCACGGATCCATAGGGATTCGACAGCCGATCAATGGAAAATTGTCCACAAATGACGTCATCGAGGTGAACGGTAGCTCGGAACGTGCAGCGCGCCACGGACGCAGGCTACTAGGAACAGTATTATGCTATGGGAGACATCGTCCTGGCCTTACATGGGACCTGCGTTGGTAATCGAAGACACGCTAACAGATGCATACCACGTGCATCAATTCATGCTTGATGTCTTCCCCGACGGCGATGTCATCTCTCAGCAGTACAATTGTCCGTGTATAGGAGCCAGAACCGTGCTTTAGTGGTTAGGGGAGCATTATTGTGAACTCACGTTGATGTCTCGGCTACCAAATTCACCTCATAAATCCGAAGGAACCCATATCGATCCCTGTCCGGCACTACCATGATGTACTCACATCAGCGGCCCATTTTTTACGCGAAGTACACGACCGTTCTTGGACATCCACTGCCACATGCCTCCTGCTGTTGGCAGGTGCAGCAGGCTTAACGGTCCTGTGAAGATTGCCAGGTCAGGGGAAACTCAGGTTGGCCTGCTTTAGTCACTGTGCTTCAGTACACACGTACTATTGTGTCTGCGTTGTTGCAGATTGAGCTGCTTTAATGCTTGCGGCGGAGACATGGACATGCTGGCGGGAAATAGAATTTCAACACCTCTAAATGGAGTCTGTGCGCATGAAACCAAACGAAAGTTTTCTAAATGTTTGCAAATAGTGTAACAGAGGCGGAACTTGGGCGCCAGACTCGTGTTAACATAGTGTGATGTGGGAAACCACCTAAAAACCATATCCAGGCAGCCAGCAGACTGGGAGACCGACCCTCGTCGTTAATGTACGAATAACAGGCGGATTCGATACGTGACCGGGCCATGTCGGGGTACCGGTCCCAACACTTAATATGCACGGCTCTCTGAACGGGTCGGCTACCCTCTTTTAGTTATCAGCCTTCTGATTGGTTTGCTGCTGTCTGCACAAATTCCTATCCTGTGCCACCCTCTTTATCACAGCGTAGCACATGCAACCTACGTCCTCAATCATTTGCTGGGTGCATTCCAATCTCTGTCTTTCTCTACAGTTTTTACCCTTTACAGTTCCCTGTAGTACCATGGAAGTTGTACCCTGACGTCTTAACAGATATCCTACCATCATGTCCCTTCTTCTTTTCCATGAGTTCGTTTTCTCCCCCATTCTGCGCAGAACTTCCTCATTTCTTACCTTATCAGCCCAACAATTTTTCAACATTTTTCTGTAGCACCACATCTCAAATGTTTCGATTCAATCTTTTCCGGTTTTCCCACAGTTCATGTTTCACTACCATACAATGCTGTGCTCCAAACGTCATTCTCAGAAATTTCTTCCTCCGATTAAGGGCTATGATTGCTGCTAATAGGCTTCTATTGGCCAGGAATGTTTCTGACGTAGCTAATTTATGACCTCCTTGAACCGCCTGTCACGAGTTACTTCGGTGCCTAGGTAGCAGAATTGCCTGACTTCATGATCACCAATCCTGATCTCTGGTTTCTCGCTGTATTCACTTTTGCTACTTCACATTACTTTCGGCTTTCTTCGATTCTGTACTCATTAGCCTGCCCATAGTATTCGGCAGAGCCTGTAAATCTTTTTCACTTTCGCCGAGGACAGCAATGTCATCAGGAAATCTTATTACTGATATCTTTTCACCTTGAATTTTAATTCCTGTCTTGAGCCTTCCTTTTATTTCCGTCATTGCTTTTCGATGTATAGATTGACCAATAAGGGTGAGAGACTATATTCCTGTATTACACCGTTTCTAACTCGAGCACCTCGTTCGTGGTCTTTCACTACTACTGTTCTCTCTTGGCTCTTGTATGCATAGTATATTACCCGCATCCTCAAATGGCTTATCCATATTTTCCTGGGACTTTCGATCATTTTATGCCACTGTCTGATGCTTTTTCCGTATCGACAAATCCTATGAACGTGTCTTGATTCTTCGTTAGTCTTGATTCCATTTTCAACCGCAACGTTAGATTGCCTTCCTTGTGCCTCTATCAGTAACATTCTCAAATCCAAAATGACATGTCGGCACTGTGAAGTTACAGGATGAGGCCATAAAAAGAATAAGAAAAATGAAGCGATAGACCAGATTTAAAGTTTGGAGCGTATATAGCAGAAGAACTACATCTTCTTCGTATAATCCCACCATCAATTTCGTAGATATATCACAGTCTCAAATCGATGTGTTAAATAGTTACCAGCTATCTAATTAAGAGAATCTATGAATATGTAAGAATGTAAATAGAGATTAAGGTGCAAAAGTAAATCTTTACGATCAGTCTATCGGCGATTTAACTCAATACCTTCTCCGATTACGTCCCCTCTGGTGGAAAACTGCGGACAACTTTCATCTTCCTACAGACAGCACGTTCTCAAAAACAGGTGGTGACGGATAGTGCTACCATCCTCTGGGTATTTGCGGCTACTCAGCATTGTGGCATTTGCCAACTGCTGCAGTCTTACGCTGAATTACCTTATGCGTGGGGTGATTCTTCTTTATCGAACGCTACTTTTCTCAGTAGTGTTTCTCGAAAAGAACGTCGCCTTCCCTCCAGGGATTCCCATTTGAGTTTCCAAAACCTCCCCGTACTATTTACATATTGTTCACACCTACCAGTAGCAAATCTAGCAGCTGCCCCTGAATTGCTTTGATGTCTTCCTTCAATCTGACCTGGTACACTGGAGCAGTATTCAAGAATAGGTCGTACCAGTGTCCTATATGCAGTCCCCTTTACAACTCAACGCCACTTCCCTGAAATTCCCCCAATAAAGTGAAGTCTACCATTCGACTTCTCTACCACAGTCCTCACGTGCTCGTTCCATTTTACATCGCTTTTCGACATTACCTCCACATATGTAAACGACTTGACTGTTCAGGCAGGACACCAGTAATACTATAACCGAACATAAAAGCTTTGTTCTTTCTACTCATTCGCGTTAACTTACACTTTTCCACATTTAAAGCTATCTGCCATTCATCGCACCAAACGGAAATGTTGTCTAAGTCGTCTTGTGTCTTCCTACATTCACTCAACTTCGACGCCTTACCGCACACCACAACATCATCAGTAGTCAACTGAAGATTGCTACCTATACTGTCCGCCAAACCACTTACGTATATAGAGAACAACAGTGGTCAATAGTGCAGCAAGAGAGGGGGTTACATTCAGGAGCCAATCTATTGCTCTCTTGACTGACAGGACCTTAAACTATTGTTCTGATAAGTAGGTTGAGACCCCCTGGGGATAATCTGTCCTTCCAAGAAACCTCCCTCTCTCTCCCCCTCCCCCCCACTCCTCTTTCCAATCTCCTGCCTTCCCCACCCCTCTGGGAACTCCCCCTGCTAATACAAGCACAGTTTTGATATCAATTTGATTGACTACTTAATTAAACCGATCACTTAATTAACCCCTTCCCCTCTGGGAAAAGCACCAGTTCTCCCCTTTCCTCCTCCACTTGGAGACTGTTGGGAAAAAGACTCTGCTCATTGGCCATTTGGCGGGAAATCGATTGCAGCGTATGGAATATTGTTTAAGCAATCTCTGGTATCCAAGGCAATACGAGGGATAATATTTATTTAAGCAATTAATGGGATACAAGGCAGTGTTTGGAATACAGTCTATTTATTTGGTTGAAGAATTTGTCAGGAAATTTATGGCAGTGTATGGAATACTGTGATTTAAACAATTTGTGGGCGACAAGGCAGTACGGAATATTTAAACACTTGCTGCACTTTTTTATTCTTATCGTGCATGGAAACGCTGAGTAGATTTAGTTTATATTTGCTGCTGCAGTCAGGGATGTTAAGGCACTTATTTTTTATTTTCCTCACTTTCCGAAGTACACTGGTGTCTTAAGCATAGACAGGAAAATCAGAACAATTGCATATCTAAAAGTTCATGACATATTTCGAAACCCATAACAGATCATGAAAAACAAAACAAAAAACAAAAACACGAACAGAATTCGAAGCACTGTCCCACAGAGAAGAGAAATGGTAGGAAATTTTCCTGAATTCTTTATGTCCTACAAATGCTAGTCTGGAGATGCTCTGAAGCTAAAATGGCCATTGGGGACAGAGCATCCCACTTGGGTGAATCAGAGGAGGTTGGTCTGCTCGGACTTGTCTCTGAACACCGGAGCAAGGGAGATATCACGTGACTCAATGACGTCACGGAAATTCCTGTGAATCGTGCGTTCTGTTTGGCTCTTACTGAATTTAGACGCCAAATTGCTGCTTTCTGCAGACGCATAAATTACGAGAATTTCAGTGGCAAATTATTTTGTGCAGATCGAAAAACATGCAGCAGTCATATAGCACTCACAGTTAAACCCCGAAAAAGTGGTCTACAGATCATGAATGGAATGAAGTGCATTAAAGTATCCACCGTTTGGTATCTCCAGCGTATGTATCTATCGCCAGAGCGCCGCCTCGAAGGTCCAGACCGACCAATGTTTTAATTACAGACCACGTTACTAAATACCTGATATCGGCCTCCTATGATATTGTGGCCCCCAAACAAATCATCAAGTGGCGCCATCCTATTGATTGATAAATTCCAGCTCACTTCGTGTGTCTGCCTCTCTCCAGAGGCCATTCACTGCTTGCTTGTGTGAACCAATGCCTCGAAACACGCAGGTGGTGGTTTTCATCTCTCCTCAGTATACTGTCTTCCTATTGGCTATTGCTGGAGACAAAGGTAGAGCTAACGCAATTTCGACGTCGAAATTAGAAATAATCCACTTGCCCTACTGTATCAAATCAATTGTTTAACAGTTTACAAGAGTCAGATAGATCGCTTAAAACACTCACCTCCACCTTAGAATGATGCTACGTCAAAACATATTTTTAACATTTCAGTCTCACACCCAAACACTAAGTAAATCAAGTAGTGAAATTTGTGTCACAAATAGATTGTAGCACTAAATATATCCGAGGTTCTATACGTACCAGTGTTTGAGATCATGAACACCCTCCTCCACCACAACTTTCCCACTACACATATCAGTTGAGAAAAATCCAAGTGATTGCATGAACTCGCGAACACAAAGTGCAAGCCATCCGCCGACTGAGAGGAAACGTAGTCGCGTCATTCGCCGCCGGCAGGAACACCACACCATCTCGAGAGCGCCGATGAGTGGAGACCTATGTATTGGCATCCACGTCACATCCCCCGGCATCCACATACTCACCGTACCGTACCGAACGCTCAGAGGTCGGAGAGAGGCTGTCACCAAGCAGTCAATCGATCAATTTACATTGGTGGAATGGCCGTCCAGCACAAGCCCCTGTCATTTTGAATCTTCTCACGCAACACACATGTATCGCTTCTATCCGTGCTCACCCAACACGCTGGTCACTTCGGTAGCCCCCACTGATCTTACTACGATGGTCGTCTCTCCCTGTGTAGGTGGGAGATTGAAATTTTGTTAAAAGATACTGCTGCAATGAAAAGACGCCTCATTACCGCTCAAACTCATCTACCTGTGGTACCCTAGCAATCACTTCCACCCAACCAGCAGCACATCATTGAAGTCAAATTGATAGCTAATTAATGAAACTGATCATGTGCAGCACACTGCACAAGGATTCTACCGCCAGCAGAACATACATTTTGCATAAGGACCGCATGATTAAAAACACAATCACTAAGACTGTGTTACCGTCACCCAGCGTGAAAAGCAGTCTTAGTTCTACAGGCACACACAAGAGTCGCTGATAGTGTTACGCTTGCCGGTAGACATACTGTATGCGATTTGGAATCAAGTCTATCCATTCAGCCACATACTTGCATTGGATCCAATGCCGACGTCTTTTAATTATTACAGCCACTGGTGAGTCATAGTTGTGAAACTCTCATATCTCGATATGAGTCACATTTTTCGAACTTATGTGCTAAGGATATCATGCAAAAAAACTCCAGTTTGGTATTTTTGACAGTCGTACTGCACCTTGTAACTGTTCCTCAGTCTCTGCTCTGGCCTCCCTTATGGTTTGTGATCGTTCCAATTTAATCTGGAACTGAATGGAAGTTGGAGAGCTCTATGCCCAACACTTTCTTGCATCTCATGGAGAAACAGAGTGAACTGAGTTAATGTGGCAGGACCATGATTTGACCACTCGATGGAAATAGGGGAAGGTTGTCATAGCTCAGCCAACCACGTACAGTGTGTAAGACCAGCGCCAGGTGAATCTTTCTCCTGCAACACGAGATAGTAGAAAAGACAATGTGAGTAATTAGGAAGACTCCATATTGTATAGGAACTGGAAGAGGGATGAGGATTTTGCTACAGCATTGCTTTTCTCAGGGTGCAGTCATGTCTGTAGCCTCAAAATTCTCCCCCTCCTCACAATTTTGTACATCCAACAGAAAAAAAACTATGAACTATAAGAACTCCACTAATGCCACCCAGTAGAGAACTTGATAATATATTACCACACCCTGTCTTCTGTTATATGTAAAAACAAATACCATCAAGCATATGTGGCGATACCATTAAATATACAGGCATTGGTCCATTGGAGCAGATGACGTGTGATTGAAGTCGCTGTCACACCAGTGTAAAGTTATGTCACCCCCAATCGTAAGAGTACATCAAACAGACTGTCAATCCCAAGAGAGGGTCCCTGTGCTTTTCTTTCATAAGCAGATTGATGCATTGTTTTTTCCTGCTGTAGCACATCCAAGCAGTGAATGGTTACAGCTTGGTACATCGCCAGCGTTTTGTTTTTTCCATCAAGACGTTGTGGTCTGTGTCAGGTGCCAAACTGTCATTAACACATCTCAGTGCATTGGGTCGGACTGAAAGTAGGACATCTCACATGTAAACTATACTGCTCCCAAAACACACACAAGATGGTTGAAACAAAAGACAGAGGCAGTGTTTCTTACTAACAAAAAATGTGGAAGACATCACAACATATGGAAGCTGGAAGAGTTTGCTGCATTGTGGAGCGTTTCCAAACAGCTATCCGAAGGAGATGACATCTACATTGAAATTCATCCTCCACAGTGATGGGATAGCAGATTTCTCGATGTTCCATTTCGATTCATTCCTCATATTGCAATCATCCAATTGTTTCAATACTGGCCATCCCTGGAAAGTGCTGCTCATACCAAGACTCTCTCCATCTCAAACAAGTGGTGGCAGTCAGTCATTATGTGGTAATCAACGGTGGACCAGTAGACTGGTGATATGGAAAGGACACTGTTGATATGGGATGATGTACTGTAATAAGCATCACTGTGGATAGTGCAATCAATTTTAGCAATTTTACCAGTTTTTCTGCAATTTCAATGCTGACGAATGACATGACAGCATGCTTCCCAGTTTCTGTATCATCACTGATCTACCCCTCCACTACTTTATGTGTACCATATACTAGATTGCAAGTGTAGACAGATGACAGTGCAGTACGTCCCTTCATTGTTAATGCTTGAACATGTACATCAAAGTATACCAGACAGCGCCCTATGCACTTAGGTATCTCAGATTTCTACAACTTCGTTCATACTGTGTGATTTACGATTATGATAGCCCATCTTTCCCTATGTGGATGGGAGTCATGGAGCATGCTCACATTCTTAGAATAAAGTTGGAAACTGATGCTATCCCCACACTATCTTTGACCAACTCTCCCTGCAACACTGTCCTTGATTTAATTTGCGACTGAAGTAGGAGAGTACTATACTACCTAAACTCTACATCTCGTGAAGGAACAGAGCAAGCCAAATCCGTAAGTGCTGTTCAGCAAAGACTTTTCTGCAGTCATCTAATTCACGGCACCCACCCAAGTGCACAAGAACTCTCCAGATGCATGCATGTCCCACAGGTTAGCTCCTCTTATCGATGTATAGAGTAGATATGAGAGTGTTGTGATGATATAACAGACAATTAAGAAGAAACATGTGGTTTTGTGCGTGATGGAGCTCCAGATGGACGTAGTTTGAAAAATTTTACATAAATCAGCTGTGCTCTCAATTCTGAAGCATTGGTCTGGTGCTTGGTGTCCATACCAAGAGGATATCGGAAAGGGAGAAACATATTCCAAAGGCTAAACGGTTATGTACTTAAACACACTGTAATGTTCGAGCAGTGTGGTTTCTGACGTTCATGTGGAAACCAGTGTTGTCAATATTCCAATGTAAGAAATATATTTCCAGAGCATGACACACAGTCTCCCAGCAAGTTTCTCTTCAATAAACTATGGTGACACACTGTGAAGAGATAAAACTACTACCTTGTACACCAAAGAAAACATCGATTCTTTGTAATACAAACACTATATAGGTTTCCAGAGGTTTGTGACGCTTTCTGTTTACGAATTTTAAGCCCGATTACGGTTCAGATATTGTGATATTTTCACAACAGTCCAATAAAGTGATCGTCGGCAGCCGAAAACGCATGCAAAGAAACCGTGACTTCTAACGAGGAAATAAAGCCCACGATCAGCAGCCAGAGGAGATGTAACAGTCCTATCGCAGCTTACAACCGTCCCTGGTAAACTTTCTCTTGCACATAGAAGTCATCGTCTGATTTTAGGTTTATTGCTCATGTGTGAGACAATATTGCCGTTTTGCCTTTATGCCGTGTCTCTAGAATGCCTCCTCTTTCCACTATTAAGGTATGTAGCATCAGTCTACTCTCCTCCTCCATAACAGGCAATTTTATTGATTTCGCTCAGTACTCATTTCATGGTATTTTTCTCTAATTTTATGTGTTCTCAGACAATTTCTGTAATTTTACTAGGTTACTCCAGAATGCATTATCAGTCTATCATTAAATCATACCTCATTACAGTCCCTCTCAACTGATCACTAGATCTACTTTCTATCATCCTTAAACGCAAATACATGTCAATTAAAAGACCAATGGATCAGTTTTCCAGGAAAGTATCAAAGACAACAGTCAACTTGCATGTATCACTATTACCTCAATAGACATACAGTAGAGTGTTGTTAAAAAAAACTATACAGCAGCTGTTCTGTAAGGTATTTGCTAGCAGACACCGTATGGTTGTGATCAGTGGAGAGTACTGAGAAGAATATTGTAAATACCGATTGTTAGGGTTTAAAGTACGTAAACAGTCTTGCACAGGCTCAAACATGCGACGCATTCTGTAATTGTATATTGCAGCTTCACCGTTGGTAATACAACGCTCTTTAACCAAGGCGGTCGCCGATAACTTTGAGGTCACACCTGAGCTTGTGATCCGACACATATAAATTTATTACTGTATATCTGGTTGTCATTTGCGTTAAACACTCTGTTTCAACCGTCTTACGCGGTGCTTCCACGTCACCTTTTTCTCGTATTCCTCTTGCTGTCTCGTTCCTATGCACAAGAATTTTCCTGCACCAAGCAGAAGCACTACAAGTACTCCCTCATCCCCCTTCAATTTCCCCTGCATTTTTGGGTATTTTCCCTCAGTTTGTATGTAATTTCCGTAATTTTTCGTAATTTTATCGATTTTACGTCACTTCTACCAAAACGATCATGACATCACTTCTCGCCACGTATTCTAAAATTGCTTGTGAATGTGGTACAGTTGTCGACGCTAGCTCGTGGTGTAAGACATAGCTCTCTCCGACTTTCGTTCAGTTCCGACTTAAATTGGAAGTATCACATGGACAAAGCCGCAGGGAGCGCGGGGTAGAGACAGAGCAATCACAAGGTGCAGAGGGATTGACTAAAAAACCACAGCGGAGTTCTGCTGTATGGGATCCTCAGGGGAATGTTGAGGCTACAGACATGAATGCACCCTGAGAGAAGCAATGCAGTAGCAAAATCCTCATCCTTCTTCCAGTTACCATACAATGTGGAGTCTTCCTAATTACTCATATTGTCTTTTCTACTATCTTGTGTTGCAGGAGAAAGCTTCGCCTGGCGCTGGTCTTATACACTGTACGTGGTTGGCTGAGCTATGACAACCTTTCCCTATTTCCGTCGAGTGGTCAAAACATGGTCCTGTCACATTAACTCAGTTCACTCTGTTTCTCCATGAGATGCAAGAAAGTGTTAGGCATAGAGCTCTCCAACTTCCATTCAGTTCCAAGTTAAACTGGAACGATCAGAAACCAGAAGGGAGGAACAGTTACAAGGTGCAGTACGACTGTCAAAAATACCGTACTGGAGTTTTTTTGCGTGAAATCCTTAGCACATAGGTTCGAAAGATGTGATTCATTTCGATACATGCGAATGGCAGGAATATGATTCAACAACTGGTGTAATCATTAAAGATGTCTCCGTAGGATCCAACGCAAGTATGTTGAACGGATAGATTCCTAATCGCAGACAGAATTTCTACCAGAAAGCGTAACGCTATCAGCGATTCTCGTTTGCGCCTGTAGAACCAAGACCGCTTTTTACGCAGGGTGACCATAACTCAGCCGTTGTGGCTGTGTTTTTAATCGTGCAGTCCTTACGCAAAATGTATGTTTTACCGCAGAATCCTTCTGCAGTGAGCTTCACATGTCAGTTCTCAATAGCGTTCTTCGAAAAGAACATCATCTTCCCTCCAGCGACTCCCGTTTGAGTTTCCTGGTGAGTGGCTGCTGAAAAAAAGTTATTCGTCGTGCAAAGTGACTCTCATGATCAGTTTAATTAATTAGCGTATCAATTTGATATGAATGAAGCGCCGCTTGGCCAGCAGAAGTGATGACTAGGGTACCACGGATATGATTCTTGAGCGGTAATCAGGAGTTTTTTCGTTGCGGCGATATCTTTTAACGGAATTTCAATCTCGCACCTACACGAGGAGAGACGACCATCGTAATAAAATCACATATATCACCAAACTCGTGAAGTGATATGCACTATAAACCTGATATTTACAATTCCTCAGTGCTGTTACCGTAAGAGACTTCGTATGTGGTGGGCCAATTGGTCACATGAAGGGAGTTCGAAAGTGAGCAGGCCTCCCGTTCGGTACGGCGGGTGTGCAGACGCCGAGGGATGGGCGTGCAGCTGCCGGCATAGCCGATACTTCAGGTCTCTCCTCACCGCCACTCGCTACACTGTGCGACGTCCCTGCCGGCGGTGGAGGGCGGGACCGCGGCTTCTGGCAGTCGGCGGACGGCTCGCTCTTGGCGATCGCGAGTTTGTGTGACCGGCTTGATTTTTTTCGCCTGATGTGTTTAGTGGAAACGTTCTGGTGGAGGAATATGTTTGCGCTCTTACACGTTGGTACGTACGAGACCTCAGCTATATCTAGCGCTACGATCGATTTAGGACTCCGTCTTCAGGCCACGAGTGACCTACCGGGACCATCCGACCGCCGTGTCATCCTCAGGGGAGGATGCGGATAGGAGGGGCTTGCGGTCAGCACACCGCTCTCCCGGTCCTTATGATGGTATTCTTGACCGAAGCCGCTACTATTCGGTCGAGTAGCTCCTCAATTGGCATCACGAGGCTGAGTGCACCCCGAAAAATGGCAACAGCGCATGGCGGCTGGATGGTCACCCATCCAAGCGCCAGCCACGCCCGACAGCGCCTAACTTCGGTGATCTCAGGGAACCGGTGTATCCACTGCGGCAAGGCATTTGCGACGGAAATTTCTTTACTTGATTGACGTGACTGCGTGTGATACTCAAACGTTAAAAATATGTTTTATTGCCGAGAAGGACCATTGTAAAGTGGAGCTCAGTGTTTTAAGCGATCTGTTTCACTCCTGTTAACTGTTAAACAATTTATTTGAAAGTGTAGCGCAAGTCGATTATTTCAGACTATTTTCGATATCGAAATTGCGTCAGCTCTCCCTTTGTTTCGATATCGAAATTGCGTCAGCTCTCCCTTTGTTTATAGCATTAGCCAATAGGAACGCAGTATTCTGAAGAGATATGAAAACCTTTGTCTGTGCCTTTAGCGACTTTGCTTTACACAGAACCATCTGCCTCTTAATTCACATGGATGTGCGTTAGAGGATGATAGAAAGTAGATGGAGTGATCGGCTGAGAGGCGTTGTAATGAGATATGATTTAATGAGAGAGACAGGCAGGATGCAAGCCTGGAATTTCCCGATCAACAGAATGCCGCCACTTGACTAAATTTCTGATGTGTATCCATATTTTCCTGTGGTGTGTGAATGTATACCAGTGAGGAGTCCTCAGGATGGTGTGTTATAAGCGACGTGATTCTCAGAGAAGGAGTGAGGCTTATGCAGGGAAGTGGGATGTTGAGATGTGTGGTCTTGGTAGGGCTGTGGGCAGATATGATGCCTGAGAAAGTCTGCATCATGGAGGCTATGGCAAGGTGGATATAATGAGGTTGCAGGAAGGTTTGGATATGGCTTCCAATCTGGACATCTATCGATTTCTAGTAAGCTTTCCAGACGTTGTGTGTATAGTCGTGGATAACATTTGGTTGGAGACTGGGATGAGATGCACATTGAGGAGATCTGGTAAGTTGTCACTTTCAATTGGATCGAGGACTTCTGCAGTGAAGTGTCCAAGGATGTTGGGAGATTCTAGGACGACTTCTACGGTGGCGTTGCTTTCAAGGATGGAAACAATGTGGCCTTGGAAGGAGTGTGTAAACTGACGCCATCGCTGGACTTCTACAGGGGATCTACCATGAATGCTGAGGCAAGTGGAAAATAAATACCAAAAATGGTCGGTATGGCTGAGGAAGTCATATGCTATGCTGTTATAGGTCTGACATGGATAGTAGCACAGGAAAAATTATCAATTTGAAGAAGAGGCCCAGGTTGTGATGTGGGGTCTGAGTGGGGCACAGTCAAATGGGAGGTGCCCCAGGGATCAGTGTTGAGGCCACTCCTGTTCCTTGTTTATATAAATGATATGCTCTCTAGTGTTATGGGTAATTCTAAAATATTTCCATTTTCTGATGACACTAGCTTGGTAGTAAAGGATGTTTGCCAGTAGTGCAGTTCATGACATAAGTTCACGGCTTATAGAAAGTAAACTAACGATAAACCACAGTAAGACTCAATTTTTACGGTTTCTAACATACAATTCAACAAAACCCGACGTTTCAATTTCACGGAATGGGCATATGATTACCGAAACGGAACAGTTCAAATTTCTAGATGTTCAGATAGAGAGTAAACTGCCGTGGAAAGCCCACATTCAGGACCTTGTCCAATGACTTAATACTGCAATTTTTACTGCTCGAACGGTATCTGAAGTAAGTCGTCGTTCGCCACGAAAATTAGTCTACTTTACTTATTTTCATTCGCTTTATGTTCTACGGTATTATATTTTGGGGTAACTCTTCCCGTTCATAGAGGATATTTTTCGCTCAGAAACGGGCAGTTCGGGCAATAAGTGGTATAAGTTCGCAAACCTCTTGTCGACCCCTGTTCTCGGTATTCTGACACTGATCTCTAAATATACGATGTATAGTGCTGACTGTCGTTTCTTGTTAACAATATCAGCTTTTTCCAAGAGTTAGCAGCTCTCACTCAGTTAATATTAGTCAGAAATCCTATCTGCATTTGGATGCCAACTTCGGGCAGACCTTGGTGGTTTCAGCATCCTGAAGTTCTCCACATTCGCAGGTTGCATTATCAGTAATGTAGCCTCACTGTTCTAAGATCGTTTTTTCACCGCATCACTCCAGTTTGCAGTCTTCCCAAAGTCTTCCACGTCTGGTAAAGTAGTTGGAACTCAGCAGCGAACTCTTCCTGTTGCCTTGGTACACCACAGCTCTATTTGGCGACCGAAAAGTGATGGTGTAATGGCTTCAGAAGATCGAAGAAAGCTCTTTTTCGACTTCGCTTCCAAACATGGGATGTCTGAATTCATTTTACTGTTTTTCCTTCTCAACCTCTACCACTGTCCTTCGTCTAATGTCCGGGCACGCAATGCCTATAGGATGGTACATTTTCTCCTCTGGAGTTGGTAACAGCAACCAGTTGTACTGCGCCAGTCTCCTTAAGAGTGGTGTCAAGGTGCCAGGTGTGCATATAATTGTTGTACTGACGCAACACATTCCACAGTGCAGTAGCACAGAGCTAGAGCAGAAGTATGTAGAACACCTGGTTGAGCCTGCGTATAATATTATTTCGGATGCGGACACTGAGCTTCATGTTCCCTCAATGATCTTTGAAACTGAGAATGCAGTCGAGTTTTGCTCCGCAGTATATTGCGGTGATCGTATTGCAGTTGCTTTCCCCTCCAAGTTGCCTCCAGATAGCGGTTATGCTGAGTCGGATGTTTCAGGAACAGCCTCTCAGTCCACATCATCATATCACAGAGAAACCATCTGAAGTCGTAGGTTAGTTACAGCGAATGTTACGTAACAATATTTGACTACCTTTTTCTGTAGCCCTGAGCCACCCAAGAGTTTATCATTCGGTTCACTTAGGAAGCTTTGCTTTCAAGTGTTCAAATGTATGGTAATTCCTAAGGGACCAAACTGCTGAGGTCATCGGTCCCTAGGCTTACACAATACGTAAACTAACTTAAACTAATTTAAACTAAGAACAACACAAACACCCATGCCCGAGGGAGGACTCGAAAAGCTTTGCTTTGCTCATGCAGTTTCTCAAGTTACTACACCCTATTTTCCCCAGTCTTCTTTTGTGGAGCGGATCAGTCGGAATTGGAGGTCAGCTTTGAGTTTATTTTCATCCCCACATTCAGTCACAATGTAACAGTTCATTCAGTTGCATGGGTTTCGCATTTAACACTGCAGTACACCAAACGCATAAGACCACTCTCGCTAAGCTCGTGTTTGGCTACCCTCTCAATTTGCCACTTAATTATCTGTGGACGATTGGCGACATCTTACCTATAAAAAGTTGATTCAGACAGAATTAAAAAAAATATAGATTCAGACAGCATTAAAAGCAAGTGGAAAGCTGCCCACCGTATCTCCCTCGTGCATCAGGGACAGGCTAAGTTGTAAATCAAGGTCGTTGCGGCGTTTCTGCTTGCGTTGGAGACTTTGTTTATGTTCACTGCATTTGGCCGTAAAGTAAAAGTGGACACAGTAAAAACGGAAAAGGTATTACCGCGTATTATAGTGCCATGTAAAGATGTCAGAAAAATCTCTAACACTCTGCGTGGTGTCTGTTTGTTCTATATCGTGTCTCCCTACCACTTTCGCGCAACGACGCTCTGAGCGTGTTTTTTAGGGAATTGACTAGTTTGAACCTGGGACCTGTTGCTGGTAAGGAGACGCCAGACCACACATGACATGTAGAGTTCAAAAGAGTTCAGTGAGACTAGCGATGATAAACCAAATACTTAATGATTTCAGAGTCAGCTCCACTGCACTCCCTGTAGAAGAATCTTAATACTAACTAAATGTAGTGGAAGGGGTTCAAGGCTTTCCTATTTTTAGTTAGCTGGTAAAATAACGTCGAAAAAGCAGTTAAGTTTACCATTGGAAATTTAATCTACTCACAAAACATTGTTTATAAATAGCACTATTGATAAAAGGAAATGTTTTAATACAGGATGGTAAAAACCAACTGCGTTCAACAAAAATGTGAACGAATATTCCCTGAATGGGTTTCCGAGTTCTACAATGGATCGAAGGATGACCTATGCCGTATCACATCTATAATCTAGGTTTAAATTAAGTTTCACAAAAGAGAGAACTATCAAAATGGTCTACAGTGACCCTCAATTAATTACTTATCTAACTTGTCGTAAATTACAGTGGCTGATGTGGCTTCTCAGTAACTATGTAACAGAAAAATCATCGCGTTTCAGATTTTTACTTCAAGTGGCAAATGTGAACACCATGAGCTTTAATTGACGATCGACACTAGTATTACGCAAAAAGGGGGTGTAACAGATGAGACTTCTGCAGTTCTGAGTGAAGCTTTATGCGCTGTTATGCGGCATCGCGTGCGTTCATTACCTTGTCGGTGTTCGTCATGGGGGGACGGGCAGCACAGATCCGCTCACCTCGCCCTCTCGGAAGCAACTCTTCCTAACTTCTGCTTACTACAATTTACCGAAGTTGGTTTAAAAAAACTATCTGGCTGTGTTTTTATCTGACCAATCAGGGCCTCAATGTTAACCTTAAGCTCCGCCTACAAAAATTCTGTCCATCCAATGAGAAATGTTATACTTTTCGTGGTGGGGCAATGTTTTTAAAGTTTGCAACGTAACAGAGAAGCGAAAACGTCTCACGCTAAAACTTTCAGCTGATGTGGTCCTTTTAATGTTATCGTAAGATCTATACTGTTCTTCTGGAGGGCTCTAGCTTTTGACATGGGCTGGGAGGTGGTCCTAGCGGTTAGCTGGCGACGTGGGTGTCCGCCCCGTCCCTTATCGTTGGGCCTTCTAGCTTAACACGGTTCTGCTCTCGGCTTCTGTTCTCGTTTCTCCCCTCGGAACTGCGTCTGCCTCACGGTGAGAAGGTATGACATGCATTTAGGCATTCTTGTGTTAGTCTGTGGTATTCCACTTGCTCACTCGTTACTCGTATTACTTTGGTTAATTTAATGTCACGATTTATTCGGAGCTATGTGACATACTACTGGATTTGCTTATCATGTCAGGGTTTTCATTGAAGGTGTTGAATTTGCCTGACACCTCACAAATCACAAGAGTCAGGTACTTGGTCCAGAACCCCAACACCAAGAAACAAATTCGGGTTCATCTCAGCTAGTTTAAGTTGGACAATACAAGTAATCTGGATGAGGAAGTCAATTTGTGGTTACTGCTTCTTGGATTTGTTTAAGACGAGGAGGATGAAGAGGTCTGCTATCGATATTCAAAGATGCTGGGGGCGTGACTCTTGGTAATACCTTGCCCATCATAACACTAGCTGGCAGCGTGCGCAGGTGATCAGTCTTCAGAATCGCTTTACGCGCATCATGCATGGTCTAATCACTTTCAGCGAATGCAAGAGCAGGAGCGGGAGCTGGAGATATCTCCGCATATGGAGGCCGGCACAGTGCTACCTTGGCCAGAAGTTCACCAAAGGCATTTATAACAGATGTTGGCAGCATCAGCTGCATGTGAGGGAGAGCACGCCCCTTTCCTTGGTAAGAGGCTTGCCTTTAAATTTCTTTTAATTAAATATGTTTTTACAACACTGCACTTTGTTGAGATTAATGACCTGTTGCCCTTAGAGGGAGAGAGATTTTGGCTAAACTGTGATTCATGCCACGCAAAGTGCTTTGATATCATGGGTTTGCCAACTTTTTAAATTTTTTAATGCCTGATATTTGCCCAAGCTTTGATAGAATACTTTATTTAAGTCACAATTAAGAGTAGCATTTTATTGAAGAACTCTGATTTAAGATTTATGCTAATTCCGTTACGTGGTTTTCAGATCACATAAGCCTGGGAAACGTTTTCTTCCTTCAGAAAGTAAATCACATACTGGTCTTTTTTTCATTTTAAGACATGTGTTGTAATTGTTCCTCACATGAGTTTTAGACAGCTGAACAGTGGAATTCCCAGTGCATGAAAATCAATCTGAGACAGACCACTCGGTTTTTGGAGGTCAGATGTGGCTGTTATTTGAAGCTGTTACTAGCAGTTGGATTGTACATGGAAACTGTATTTAATTCAGTGTTCATATCGTATATGTGTTCGAGCAAAATAACTGTTGCGGATTATATTGTAGTTTTTAACTATTTAAGCCTGCTTCTTCAGTTACATTTACTTGTTAAAATAAAATTTTACTAAAGTTTGTACATGCTTATGTCTCAGTTTGTGCGTCTGGCTCCTTTCACTACCGAACAATAATTTGTCGTTTCTTTTCCAGTAAATTTCAAAATTAAATATTTGTGGATGTTTAACTGACATAAGGTCATACTCATACAATAATCGTTGAAAGTGTTGTTAATTTCTTGACAGGTTTAGGAACCTGAGATACATGTTTCACTTTTAGAAGCCACGGAGCCCAGACATCTTGATAGATTAGTGAGCTCGCCTCATGAACATTTTTATATCTTTCGAAGGCCAAAGAGCCACAATATATTTTTAAATGTTGATTATTTGAGGTCAGTGCCGTAATTCTTAACGTCATGTATAGTATTAGTTGTCGTATTAAACAAGGAGCATGGCTGCTCAGTGAGTGAGACTAAAACTTTTCTTACCTCTCTTCCCAGGAAAATTCTCTGCGTAGGATTTAACCATTTATTTTTCTCCTTCGCCGTGATTATGAGCTAAGCTAGAGTGAATTGTATGTTGTAGAGTGGCAAATTGTTCACCATCTGTCCAAAAGTTTCCAAATGATCTATTTCGTGTGGTTATTATGTGCGTATGTCATACGAAACCTGTTAGATTCTCAAAAGAAACAGAGTGACTATTATTGAACTATATGAAAAAAAAAAAACGTAAATCAGTTATAAACTACGGCGTACACATACTTTATTCAACTTGTAAACCTCACTACAGGTATTCAGATTTACATGATGACATGTTCCAAATGCCTGCCATCATTGGCGATGATATGGCGCAGACGAATAGCGAAAGTCTCCATGGCCCGCTGAAATGTCGGAACATAGATTCTGTTAATGACCTCCTGAATGCTGTTATCAGCTCAGCAATGCTTTTTCGGATTACTGCTGTACGCCTTGTGCTTAATATAGGCCTAGAAAAAGGAGTCGCACGTCTTCAGATCCGGAGAATATGGCGTCCAATCGAGGACCATGCCAGTGGCCTCCGGATACCCCAGAGTCAGAATGCTGTCCCCAGTGTGCTCTTCCAGGACATCAAACACCCTCCTGCTTCGATGGGGTCGAGTTCCGTCTTTCATGAATCACATCTTGTCGAAATCAAGGTCACTTTGGATAATGGGTATGAATTCATCTTCCAAAACCTTCACGTACTGTTCGGTAGTCACTGTGCCATCAATGAATATCGCACCGACTATTCCGTGCCGTTGTACACAACGCAGTCACGCGTTGAGTGTGAAGCGAGTTCTCGATCGCCAAATGCGATTTCTAAGCCCCCCAAATACGAGAATTTTACTTATTGACGAACCTATCCAAATGAAAGTGGGCTTCGTCGCTAAGGCAAACAGTACTGCGAATACTAATTCCCGTTATGCTCTGCGGCCAACGGTACAGTTTGAACGTCGTAACGCAAACCGTTCAAAAGTTATGGCGATTTTATTTCATATAGTTCACCAATTCTCAACCTGCGTGTTCACTTGTGTTCCCTTCAGAATGAAAACGTCATATGAGTATTGACTACTGCCATATTCATATAAAAATGTCTTTCATGTTTGACAAGCGAAGATTGAAGCGTTGTCTGACAGCAAGGCGACAGACTTGCCAACCGTTAGTATTCACCTGTTTACTATTCGTTTATTAATTGGACCTGCTGCAGTAGGCTTTCTAGCTTACAATTTGACGTACTTGGTGAAAACATCATATAGTACATATAGTACTATTGCGTACTTACCCCCATCTCCAGCTGATGGCAAAAGCCTTGCAACATCTATTGTGACAGTTTGGAGTGGTTTTGTTGTTATTATGGGGTTATCTCTGTCAATGGCTTTTGTTCGTGGTTTTTTTTTTTTTTTGTATATCCTCTTCAGTCCGTGGGTACATATATGTTGACTTCAAGGTTTCACAATGTAAAATTAGTAAACAGTTTTTACCTCATGTGCTGAGATCTAGCGGCAGAAACTGAACCTACGCAACCAACAGGAACGTGTTCCACCAGTCTTCAGTTGGTAAAAACTGTTTATCAGCTTTACGAAGTGAAACCTCGAAGTCCACGTATGTGTAACCATGGGACTGAATAGGATAAGGCATGTCCTTGCAAGCTGCCGTATGTGTTTGTTAAGAAAATAGCAGTATAGGCCGATCTTACTTATACACTTAGATACGACATCGTAATCCCATGCGTTGTGTGTGTATAATTTTTCTCTTGTACGAATTTTTCCACAATGTGGAAAGCAAAGAGATTGCAGTGGAAGAGGTCCACTGTCAAAGGTAGTAGAAATATTTTCGGTTATAACTTTTGACCTGATTGTTTAGGGACCAGGATTCTTTTCTCAAATTGATACATTTACGCTCCTCATAGTCTCTGAAATTTTTTAGCAGCATCACGAAAACACCCTGTATAAAAACCAGTCAGTAATAAGAATCTCCAGCGAGATACTTGGCCACCATCTCAAAAAGCTATCAGTCTGAGATGCGGTACAACTGACGACCGAAGTGGAATGAAATTCATCGTTCGTGGGGAGCTGAGGACCAGAATTATCGGCTATCAGTTACAAATAAAGCTACAAGATACATAGCAATTTTACATGCGCTCGGTACAATGGGTTTTATCGCTTGAGCAGGCTTGTACGTGGGTAGCACCCAAGAAAATAGAACGTGACTGCTTGATGCCCTGAACCTTGACTACCTTACCCAAAGATAACAACGGAATAATACAAAATTCGCAAGTGGAAAATTAATCATTACGCTCGATACAGCGAGTTTTATTGTTCAACCAAGCTCATAAAGCAATAGGACTCAAGTAAGTATCACGTAAATGGCTGATGGGCTAAACCTTGACTATCATTTATAAAGAAAACTCTGTCAAAAACGTGACGCTAACACCTCGGTACGCTAAGAAATGACAGATGAGACACGTTGTAATTAGGCCCTCTAACTACATTCTGATATTGCAAGCACAGGGATACGAGACTAACGGTTTTCCTAACCACATCAAGTACTTCACTCAAAATTACGCTTTTCATACACATTCTTATGAGAAAAATTAGAAATCACATTATGGCGAAATAACTATCTAGTTCTGCACCAATCTGGAATCATGGACCTCAGTACACATAGTAATGGTAGTTGAATTACGTAACCATTACGGCACCTCACCTAAACCTCTCGATACCAGCAATATTCTACTGCGTTTCTGTAAAGTAGTCAACATATTTCTGAGACAACATTCAGATTTGATTTCATTAATGTAGAGGTACTTTGATACATCGATATGTTTATATTGCAATGATATTGTTCTTACGTGTATTCCTTTTTTTTTTTTTTTTTTTGTGTCACTGTGGTCTTTGACGTACTTGTAACTCTGATTTTTGGGCGCGTAAGCGGTTATTAGAGAGAGTCAAGTCTTGGTCGTCATGTTGAAAAGACGCAAATTGTAGTCAGTTTATAAAATGTGAACTTTAACAGTGAGGAAGATATTTTCAAGTATGTTTTATATTGTGAAGTGATGTTTTGTGAGTTACGTGATATTGCAACAAAAGTAATAAAAAAGAAGTGTAACTTAAATTCGGAGTGCTGATTGCTTTTTTACATCACCATTGTGCTAACTTGCAAAGGTTAAATCTTTATGAAACACATCTATAAAACTTCTGAATATCGGAGAATAACACCTAGGTCTCTTTGCATCCGAGCTTGGAATCACCACCACCTAGATTTTCGACGATTGAGCCATGAGTTCACAGCGAGACCAGCGTGGGAAACACGAAAAGATGAGTGCCTAGTTTATCCATTATTTCAAGAAATGACTTTAGTAGCTGTGCTCTAATGACACCTGCCACATAATATAACTTTGTTGTTGGCAGAAAATGCAATATTTAGCAGCTTGAGCAACACTACAATCATAATTAATTTTTGACCTTTGTTGTGGCAGGGTTGTTAGAACATCAATACTAATATTACAAATACGAAAGGAACTCTGTCTGTTACGCTTTCACGATTAAACCGCTGAACCGATTTTGATAAAGTTGGTGTGCAGATAGCCTGTGCGTTGAGGACATAGCTACTTTAGAAAGTGTGCAGTTCAACATATTTATTTATTTCATAAATATAATAGCTACACTCATGCTCAGAAAATAAACACCTTTACCAGTAGAGATAGGACGTTCATAATAACAGGACAGGACTGTATAAGGCATGTCCTTATAAGCTGCCGTATACAGGAGATTAGCATTTTTTGCACAAATGATTAGCACTTCGGTCACCTCGCTCGACATGAGTCCTGTTGGCTAGTAAGCACAGTGTCCGTCATGGGCCCTGATACCTTGTTCCGTGCGTGATCCATCGACGCGTATAAGGCGCCAATGGCGTCCTGAGGTGGCCATCCATGCTGGATTCACCTCGTTCCAAAGTTCAGCTGTCGTGGTTGGCGTTAGGCCAGAGCGCTGCACCCGTCGTTTCACCATATGCCACATATTTTCGACTGGCGACCACACTGGTGATCTGGCGGACCAAGGCAAACGGCTGACACCCTGACACACCATGAAGGCTCGTGTTCGTGCAGCAACATGTGATCGCGCATTGTCTTGCTGAAAAATGGGGCTCGGGAGTTGTGCAGAAAGTGTGTGGCTACTGATTGCGGGATGTCATTCAAGTAAGTCACACCGGTCACAGTGCCCCGGGCAGGCACGAATTGTGATTTTTGCTTATACCCAATTTCACACCACACCATAAGGCCTTGGTTCAAATGGCTCTGAGCACTATGGGACTTAACTTCTCAGTCCCCTAGAACTTAGAAGTACTTGTACCTAACTAACCTACAGACATCACACACATCCATGCCCGAGGCAGGATTCGAACCTGCGACCGTAGCGGTCGCGAGGTTCCAGACTGTAGCGCCTAGATCCGCTCAGCTACTCCGGCCAGCCATAAGGCCTTGAGTTGACGCTATGTGTCTTGAGCGAATGCAATCACTATGATGTCGCTCCACCTGTTTGCAGCGAAACAAAATGCGGCCTTCATTTTCAAACAAGCAGAACCTGGATTCGTCCGAAAACACCACTGATTCGTCAAAGATAGGCGAAGAAGATGATGACGCGCACGTAACCATGGCGTAATAAACGGCGACGGACTGTCACGCCTGATATTGTACGATGTGTTCCACTGTTCCACTGTTGCCCAGAGCCGAGGAGGACGCAGATTTGTCCTGCAATGCCATTTGGATGAGATGTCGACCTCCTCGGGTAGTGGTCTGGGTAGTGCGACATGACCCATCTTCTCATGTTCTACCGCCTTCTGTGAATCATTCTGCGCGGCTGGGGCACAAGGACAAATCGGCCGTGGCAGAACACAGCCTCGATGAGGGGGACACCTTCCAATTTGAAGAAACGAAAATGCTTTGTCGAGCCAGTGGCTTCTGGGAGGGCATCATCAAGCAATCAGTCGAAATAGATTACATGTCAATCTCAACAGGGACGAGAGCTACCATTTAAGTTCGGCATCGAACCCTGCAATAGCAGCTACGCGCCGGGACCGTGCTCAGCTGCTAACGCCTCGCGATTCTAAGCTAGACTAACCCGGCAGGCGGCGGCGTCGCCCGGCCCAGCGCTGTTCCTCCCCACCACCAGCCCAGCACCGTCAGGAGGGGGGGGGGGGGGGGGGGGGGGGAAGGGACGTCCGCCGCGCGCCGCTGACCGGCTATTTATAGAAGACGACCACGGTCCATCGACACTTCGCCAGAAGATGATGAGAATGACACTCATCGAAACGTCGCGGATTTTCGACGCGGCTACCCGGATGGAAACCCGAGGTTTTATCAGCAGTATACACCGGGAAAGCCTGCATTCACATAGTCTGCACACATCCGTGCACTGCCGAAACACTTTGTCCCCCACGAGCAGCAATTTTCCTGATCGATGAATGACATTCTCTCAAGCCAATAATGTGCCCTCTTGCAGACTACTAACGTGACGGTACGGTTCGCTCATACGTCTTCGAGCCACCCTGCTCAAGTCACCTTAGGCTTACAGCGACAACCGCAGGCACATTTTACCGATAGGTGGTTTACCCCACGGTATCGATGACCTTGAACCCGCAGGTCTACATGCTTGAAACGATAAGCATGTAATGAGGGCAGTGCAATAAAAATTAGAGTAATGGCTTGTAATGCTGTTCAGATGGTTTAAATTAAATGTACGCGAAGTACATTTCGGTTTGTATAGGCAATAATGTCCTACGATTATGATCGTCCTATCTCTAGACGTTCCAGGTGTTCTCTTTTTTTTCTGGTCATGAGTGTATTTACTCATTGACTTTTCAGCTTTATCGCATTTGTGAAAATGCTTTCAGTGTTTGATATATCTCACATAATACGATTCATCGTAATGAATTCAGTGTTTATATAATCCTCTACATGTTTAATCCACATTTCCATACTGATATCAGTCACAAACCGCCACTTTATACCCGCTGAGCGTCAATAGTCAATTATAACTGTTTTGTTGCGTCCAAATGTGTGTGACATTGGATTACTGCGTTGATCATCTTATCATCATCAACGTGCAATTTACTGAAGTGGTGTTGAATAAAAACACTTGTACCAAGCTCCAGAACATTCCAACAGGGTCTCCCGGTCACTAAATACACAGGCACATTTCATTTCATTTTAATTATAAGCGAGGACAGCTGTGGGTAACAGCTTGAATACAATGCATATGCAATTCTAAGCACGTTTTATCCACGCCAATCCGTTCTTCCATACTAATATTGTAGATGTGTAAGTAACTTCGTCTCTTACCTTTTCATGACTTAACCAGTGAATTGATATGCATGAATTTTGGTGTGAGATAGGTTGAACGCTGATGAGAAAGGCAGCCTACTTTACGAAGCGTGTAGCACAAGATTTGAAGAATATTACGCGAAGTAAGGAAAATTATTTACTCATTTACTCTTTGAAAAAGCTATTTACTCTTTCAATTTTTTACTTTATCATATTTGTGAAAATGCTTTTGTTGGACGATATGTTGTACGTAATATGATTCAACGTAATCAATAGCATGATTTTTCAGTTCTCATTGTGTTTAACCTACATTTCCGTACTAATAGCAATACTATTAATTGCGAAAGTAACTCAGTCTGTTACGTTTTCACGACTCTACCGCTGACTCGATTTCAAGAGTTTTTGGGTTTGAAATACCTTGAAGCCTGAGAAAGATCATATAGTACATTAGAAAGTTGTATCTTTTCGAGTATTACTAACATTTTTAAATATGGCACACTCGAGTGGCATGCAGAGGACGCTGGTGCGACTCTTTGTGTCTACAGGTTATTCCGTGAGAGTGCAAACACGAGGCGTGTTTTTTTAAAAATAAGTACCATTTTGAAATTAAAAAAAGACGTGCTAATATATCTCAATAATTTTATGTTTACATGAAAGCCTGTACCTTAATCTACTTTTCTACATCATTTCCGTCAAAATTGAGGCGCTTGTCATAGCTTTGTACCAGTTATTGAATACCCTCCTCATAGAAGTCTGCCGCCTGACTTGTTAACCACTGCATCACCACTGTTTTGACGTCGTCAGCGTCTTGAAGACGCTGACCGCCCAGGAGTTTCATCAAGTGCAGGAACAGATGGTAGTCATTGGACGCAAGATCGGGGCTGTACGGAGGATGATCTAGAGTTTCCCATCGAAAAGATGTGATGAGATCTTTGGCCTGATTCGCCACATGTAGACGGGCATTGTCTTGCAGCCAAACGATGCCCTTGATCAACTTCTATGGACTGTTGCTTTGATTATGGTGTGACGTAGGCGGCCGGCCGGAGTGGCCGTGCGGTTCTAGGCGCTAGAGTCTGGAACCGAGCGACTGCTACGGTCGCAGGTTCGAATCCTGCCTCGGGCATGGATGTGTGTGATGTCCTTAGGTTAGTTAGGTTTAATTAGTTCTAAGTTCTAGGCGACTGATGACCTCAGAAGTTAAGTCGCATAGTGCTCAGAGCCATTTGAACCATTTTTTGTGACGTAGGCCACCCATGTTTCATCGCCCGTAACAGTTTGGCTTCAGAAATCATCTCCGTCGTTGTGGTACCGCCGAAGGAAAGTCAATGAAGTGTCTAAACGTTTGGTTTTGTGCACATCCGTCAACATTTTCGGTACCTAATGTGCGCACAATTTTTGGTAATTCAAGTGCTCTGTCACCATGCCATACAAAACACTACGAGAAACATTAGGAAAGTCATCCCGCAAGAAGGAAATCGTAAAGTGTCTCTCACCTTATTGTCCACTTCCTGCACCAAACTTTCATTAACGATCGAAGGACGCCCACTCCGTTGTTCATCATGCACATTTGTGCGGCCATCTTTAAATGCTCTCACCCACTTTCTTACCATTCCATCACTCATAATATTTTCTCGGTAAACTGCACAGATCTCACGATAAATATCGATCGCTTTTAGGCCTTTAGCACTAAGAAATCTTATAACAGCCCGTACTTCACAGTCGGCGGTACTCACGATTATCGGAGGCACCTTAAACACGCCGAACACAACCTAAACAAAGAAGAATTAGACTGCAATGGCGTCAGTGCATAGATAAAGTACAGGATTTCATGTAAAAATAAAATTATTGAGATATCTTAACACGTCTTTTTCTTAATTTCAAAAGGGTACTTACTTAAAAAACACGCCACGCACAATGTTGTTGTGCTCGTGGTTTATGACGTTGCGTTCCTGCACCACCGGGCATAGCTGGAGAGTCTCGGTGGAGATATAACAATACAGTAAAATCCGACGGTAAGCCCGAGAACCATATTTAAAACTATTACTATAAGCCTCGCAAACGTAAGTCTGATTCAGCGCATAGTTCTGAGAGAGCTCAAGCCGCGAAAGTTACTCGAATCCAGCGAACCTCAGAGCAATCTCCTGTCCGCCGGAATTGGTATCTAGAACGCCAGGCGGTCGTAAGAGCTATAGAGACAGTAGAACAACCAGAAACCCGTCACATTTTGGACGCTGAGCGTCGCGCTTCTCTTTCAGCTACCAAGACTCTTGAAGATGCAGAACGACGACGTCATTTATAGGCTGTACGACAGACAGACAGTCGTACCTCTAAGTGTGGAACCTGGGGGGATTTGGCGAGGCTACATCAGTGATCTGATAACTACGTTCATCATAAATTACTCATCAGAGAGGATAGATCAATAATGTAGGCATTGAAGCGCGTTAAAATGGAAGGGAGAATTACTTGCATGTGTTGCTCTGGTGTCAAAATCTCATATCTCGTACTAGTTGAGCCAGAGAGTCCCCTAAAACTACTGCTGCACGAACGTAATGGATCGAGGCATTTTTAAATATACTGACAAAATATAATGCATTGCATATTGCTTGAAAATACAATGCATGTTTTCATATTTGATATACAGCAAAATAACAGAAACACATTCATTATGCACCTACATCCCTACAATGCATACAGTTTTCACATATAGGTTTGTACCCCACAGGCGTCCCTTAACATTACTAGCTGTCACCCATCATGACAAAACTACTGATATGTGAGCGAAGCAGCTGGTAATAGCTAGTCTCAGAACAAATTACATTTCACCGTGGACCTATGTCCCTGGAGCGTTTACAGAATGTGGAGCGTTTACAGAATAAGTCCTTCATTAACCGCAACGCCGGAAGAGTTATTTGAAATTCCGTTTCCCCAGAGTGTCTGGCCGTATTGTAGGGTAGGTGCAGGAACTATTTCTAGTTGTACCACACTAGCGTGCAAAAAGGGGTTCCGCCCGTGTGACTGCCCTTTGTCTCTCACAGTAGGTAACCCTTTTAAGGAAGACTTCGGGAACAAAGCAATTCAGTCTGCGATTTTGAAATCTAAATATTTCTGCAGATATGCCCATCTCATCTTGAAGTATGGCCACACAGGACAACAACGCACCTTTATAGTGCGCTCCTGGCCACTGTCGAGTCTTAGTACGGTAACAAAGCAAGGAAGAGGTTGTTGTTATGGATGACCGGTATCCTCTTTCTGAAACACAAATGCACATCTCGATTAATACCGTTCTTTATTTACAGGGACATTAACTTATCTTCAATAGAGCCCAAGAGTTGTGGTACAGGCTCATCAGTAATATTTACTATCAAAAACAGACTTGATCACAATTTATTTATTACGGTGACCGGTTTCGAACACTACTGTGGTCATCTTTAGACCTACAAGTCGTATACAAAGCTTTAATTAGAGGGCTACATACATTAAAGAAAATACATAAAGTTATAAACCTATAAAACGATGAATTACCGATGATTAAGAACCTCCATGTGGTGGTAAATCACCACTGGAGAAATCAGTGCACGTCTTACTGTATAAAATGGAGGGTCCACTTCTAACGGAATGATGTCGTGACTAATCAATAACAGGTCGAATAACAATGTAAAATTTCTTAGTTAAAAGAACATTGTCAAGAAAGGAAAATAAACATACACTAAGCTCAGCTTGTTCAACAGCTATTGTCAATTAAGAAGCGCTAAAAATATTTAAATATGTAAAATGAACTTCGTTTTGACAGTACATGGGTTGCCCTCTCAAGGTCTGTTTGTGAACCATTTGGAACCACCGGTTGCCATGGTGAATGAAGTTCGGCGCCGTTCCAAAGATGTGGCAGCAGGCTTCTTTCCACTGGAGTTGTAAAGTCGATAGGCAAACTAGTAGTTCCCATGGTGAGCATAAACGGCAGTCCAAGTATGTGGCAGCAGGCTTCTTTCTAACGAAGTTGTTGCGAAAGTGGAATGGCAAAGACTATCACGTCAGACGATGTACTATTGAGCAGCAACATGTCTTTATTGAAACGATTTTCAATGAGTAGGCTGCAATAATCGTTAACTGACATGTGTAGTACATCCTGCACAGGTACGATTTACTACTTTAATAAGAGACTTCCATTTACATAGATTACAGAATAATTCTTATAGATCAATAGTAACGAAAAAGAATCGAGAGGGCACAGTAGTTGTGCATATTTATGAAATATTGTCTATGAAGTTCATATGTAGATTCCAGTTTTTATTTTTTATTTTTTTCTTTATTTTTTTACATGTGACAATTTTTAAAAGGCATTGCTATGTCTTATATTGCATGCCAGTCTTATAAACAAGTAAAAATAAAGGAAATGGAAGGAATTTAAAATTATAATACTACGAGCCGTAGTGTCGAAGGGATGCGAATTAGCAATACGCAGTCTTAAAGCATACACGCAAACATTCTAAAAACAGATAGTCAGTCATAAAATAATGTTTGGCGAAATAAAATTACAAAGTAAAGATAAAATATTTCCTAAAGGTCTTAATAATTTTAAAAATGAAGGACAGATGAGTGAGCATTCTAAAGGAGATCGTCAAACAGCTCAAAGAAAAGTTTGTCTTTGAATTCAAGTTGTTCATTTGAAACAGATAACGGTTTACTTTTGTGAAGTGAATAGATTTCAATTTCTTCTAAAGTATTTAGCAGTAGTCCTTTGGCGCAGTATGTAATACAACTCTCAGAATGATTGTGATGGAATTTGGTCACGACATACACAATAGCGAAAGCCTCTTTTTCTTTTGAGAATAATTCCACTGAGATTGAGGTAACAACTTTGAGGTAGAAACGATAGGTCTGTTTTGTGCACCAATTCTGTGCGAAAGCACAGCGCCGATTCCGTAGAAAGCAGCGGCGGCTTGCAAAAGTACTGGCTTGGCACTAAACATCTGTCACTGAACAAGGCATTTTTGAGTTTCTGAAATGCGTCATGACACTGTTTGGTCCACACAAAAGGTACATTTTTCGACACAAGGGACGCAATGGAACTGCGATCTGAGTGGCATTCTGTATGAACCGAATGTAGCATTTCATCTTTCCTAGTACTGACGGGAGTTCTGACACATTGGGAGGAACAGGCAGATCAAGGATTGCGAACAAATGAGATTGGAGGGGGTGCGCACTATGACTATCACATGGCCTAAGTACTGTAGTTCAGTTTGAGAAAAGTCACACTTTTCTAGACGACACGTGAGTCCTGCTTCTGACAATACTCGAAGAAGAGTATGTAAATTGGCAATGTGTTCCTCTGGTGTATGACCTGAGACGACAGTATCGTGAAGGTTGTTTGAACAAAATGGCACTTTTGCATTGAACTGTTCCAAGCAACGTTGACAAATGGCGGGTGCGTAAGGACTGCCGAAGGGCATACGCACATACTTGGACAGCAACAATCATTTTCTGTGATTCTTCATCCAATGGAATTTTTAAGTAGGCATCACACAAATCTATCTTAGAAAAGTAACGTCCTGCACAAAGCATGTCCATGAGTTCCTCCGGGTAAGTGTCAACTACTGTCTGTGGGTTGACGGTAGACTTAAAGTCAACACAAATGTGAATGGGTGAAATTACCCCAATATCTTCCAATTCTTTCAGTTCACTGGCTACTTCTTCTCTTAAAGCAATTGGAACGGAGCGGGCCCGGAGAAACTTTAGCTGTGCATTGTCTTTCAGTGTAACATGCGCTAAAAAGTTATTAACTTTTCCCATTCCTTCTGAAAGCAGTTAAGGAAATTGTTTAAGCAAGCTAGCTGCATTGTATTTTGGTTCAAATGCGTTGTCTTGGATGCTAGGTCCAAACAAATCAAAGGCATCTAAACCGAATATGTTCTCAATCTGTCTTGATTCACTGTCCTAGTGTGGGATTTGTAAATGGCAGTCAAACTACGCTGTCCAAGCCCTGGAATTTCCAGTCCGTTGTAAGCAGTGAGGTGCTTGCTAGATTTAGAAAGGCGTGGTGAGCCTAACTGTTTGTATTTGGCACGATTAACCAAAGTTACTGAGGCACCTCATATCTAACTGAAAGCTCACATGACAGTTCGCAATAGGTAATAAGAAAGTCGCTACGCAGCACTACGGCGAGACGGAGGCACAACTTTAATCTTACTTTTGTCAGAACCTGTTGTAGATTTAGAAAACACAGCGTTCACTGCATCTGCACGAGCCTGTTTTTCCTGAGAACGGGCAAAATTGGCGTTTTGTGCCGTTGCAAACAAACTACTTGGACATGGCCTTTTTCCATACGTGTAAACACATTGCGTTTCGTGATGGGCAGTCCTGTCTTTTACGGCGAGAAAAAATCTACGGCAAGACTTCACTAAATTCACAGGCCAGTTTGCATGTCTACGTGGCTGTCTGCGCGGTTGTGACGCGCTCGATCTTGCAGCTGCTTCGAGCGGTCGCGAACAAGGGGCGAATCGATCTGACAAATCGGGGCCTGGCCAAACTTATCGGCAGCTATGACACCCGAATCATATTGCTCTAAAATTTGCTATACTTGAAGAAGTGAGGGATAGTTCTGTTTCCGTATTCTATTGTCTGAGACACTGAATGTTATTGTATCCCGCATCATTAAATCACTCTAAAAGTTTCCAGAACTACACTTCAATCTACACTTTCTTGTTATGCCCATTAGTTCTGTGTACCACTGGCGGTACGTTTGTTCCGGCCTTTTCTGCAAGCGAAAGAACTGGAAATGAGCGTTTGGCGTCATTGGCCGGGAGGCCCCTCGCGGGGCAGGTCCGGCCGCCATATCGCAGGTCTTATTACATTCGGCGCCACATTGGGCGACCTGCACGCCGGATGGGGATGAAATGATGATGAACACAACACAACACCCAGTCCCTGAGCGGAGAAAATCTCCGACCCAGCCGGGAATCGAACCCGGGCCCAGAGGACGGCAATCCGTCACGCTGACCACTCAGCTACTGGGGCGGACAGCGAAAGAACTGATATCTAGCTGCAGCTACCTGGACTAGTATTGAGTTTACGAAGCGATTGCTTGGTCATAGCTGAGTTCGTCGGGATACGAGGTTGGGAATAGTTCTTTTTTAACCTGAACACTGGGGACACTGCAATCTAAATGAAGTATTGTAACTTTACAGTACCTTGATCGCTATGAACTTGACAGTGCGCTTGGAACTGAGTCACTATTCAGTCTTCCTCTTCTGTTTCGTTAAACTGCCGGAACGTTGGGCTACTGGTCGGCGGCGCTTGGGCTGGTTGGGTTGTCTATTGTGGTTGTGAGGCCGACGCAGCTCGTGCAGCCAGTAGTCACACCGTCGTCAGCAAGGCAGCAGTTTGTTGGTTCTGAAACTGAAAAGCTTGTCTTAGATCCATCACATTGGCCATCTGCGACTGCGGCGCGGGGGCAGGGGGTGGAGGCGGCGGGGTATCCATGGTTTACACAAATACGTTACAACAAAGAGGAAGCAAAGCCACTACAAAAAGAAATTTGATTAGTTCTGCGGCTTCCCTCCTGGAATACATGCAGGAACACAACAGCAAATTAGCAAATAGAAACACATGAACACGATCACCTCTGCAAGCTAGAACAAGAGAAGCAAGCAAAATCTTAGGCCATGTTGATTATCTTCAATCGTTGCCGAATTATCCTCTTTGCCACTGTAGTATCCTCGTCGCCAATATAGAGTCTTGTACCGTAAGGAAACAAGGGAGAGGATGTTGTTATGGATGGCCGGTACCGTCTTTCTACAACAGAAATGCACATGTAGATTAATACGGTTCTTTATTTACATTAACATTTACTTATTTCGAATAGAGTCCATGCGTTGTGGTACAAGCTCATCAGTAACAGTTCTATTACACAGTTATCGGTAACCTTGCAATTACAAACTTTAACCTCACTGCTAGTCTCGCTATGGCCATTCATGTGGTCGCAATGTACTGTCGTAGCCAGTAACATGATCTATACCCACTCTGCGAGTGGACTGACAGACACCAACTGGATGAGTGAATCAGTGACGCCCTCCATTGATCAGTAATAGTCCTCTTGTAGACAATATCGTTAATCTTACTCTTACAAACTTTAGCCGCACTGCTATTCCCTCTGTGGCCACTAATCTGGTCGCTATGTACTGTCGTTGCCTCTGACATGAACTAAAACCACTCTGCGAGTGGACTAACAGACTCTAACTGGATGAGCGAGTCAGTTATGCCCTCCAATCAGCGGTGGTGGTCCAAATACATACTGTCGAGAGGGCGTTGGCGGCGTGTTATTTGTCAGTGTGTCTCTGCCCTCTGTCGTGATAGGTGCGCTTGATCCTGCACCTACGTACTGATCTTTGGGTTTCCTTTTTGGTAAACGGTGTGCTTGCGACACCTTACACCAGAATAACCTTAACTCGCTCCATCCCAGTATTTGCTTCACCTTGGAAGTGGTAATAATTAGAGACTTAGCGTTTTTAGAGGTTTTGGTCTGTAGAAAAGAAGACGGTTTCTTTGGTCACAGTGTGTTCCATAAACCGACTCACACTGACCTATATCTGCAAGCCACGAGTTGCCATCGCAGACACAAATGCAATGGTGTTTCACTGATTCTCTTTCATGGGCCAAAGCTATGTCAGATCCAGAGAGGTTATCAGTAGAGGTCAGCCAGCTTCACTCTGTTTGTACAAAACGGGTAGTCTGGTAAACAGATTCGAAATGCATTTCAACCTGCATGCACTGTACCTCAAGAACCACCAGAAGAAAAGAAGAATTCTATGAGGATGGTGTTTCTGCGCTATGTTCATCTACATGTACATCTACGTCGATACTCCGCGATCCACCTTACGGCGAGGGTACCCCATACCAGTACTAGTCATCTCCTTTTGTGTTCCACTCACAAACGGAGGGAGAGAAAAATGACTGTCTATATGCCTCCGTATGAGCCCTGATTTCTCGTATCTCATCTTCGTGGTCCTTACGCACAATGTATGTTGGAGGCAACACAATCGTTCTGCAGTCAGCTTCAAATGCCGGCTCTCTAAATTTTGTCACCTTCCTGCTAGAGATTCCCATTTGAGTTCGCAAAGCATCTCTGTAACACTTGCGTGTTGTTCAGGCATACCAGTAACAAATTTAACAGCCCGCCTCTGAATTGCTTCGATGTCTTACTTTAATCTGATCTGGTATGGAATCCAAAACTAGAGCAGTAGTCAAGAATAGATCGCACTACCGTCCTACATGCAATCTCCTTTACAGATGAATCATACTTTCCTAGAATTCTCCCAATAAACCGAAGTCGACCATTCGCCTTTCCTGGGACAATCATTACAACCTCGATGTTGGCGGCTTGTCCTTTGAGATCGGTAAGCTGTTCCAGAAACAGCAATTAAAATTTGTCTTCTGCATTCCAGCGCGAATGCAAACGATGCTGATTCTGTTAAGACAGCCTAGATATGAGGAGAGCAGAGATATACGAAATCCCGTGTCTGTGTGGGAAATCAAACATTTGCCATACGTGTCGCACTGTTAAATATAGATGCAATGAACGTAGACGCCACACGAGATAAGGTCAGCCAGAAAAGTCAGCTGTTGCTCAACATTGTAATGACATGGGACATATCATGAACTCGGAGAGACAAAGGTCCTTTCGTCTGCGACCACATACTGGAACTCCATTCTTAAACAAAAAATTCAAATGTGTATAACTAATGACCCAATAAATAGACACCCGATTTCAACTTAGCAAGTCCTGGGAACCAGTAACACTGACTGCAGCAGACGAACGAATCCAACGAGTCAACATAGATAGGGAATCGAGGTCAGGACACGTAAACTGAACGCCAACATTCTGAACAAGCGTGCGCTGTGTCTACTTGCGGTTGCGCCTATCCCACATCGCGCATAAACAGACCGTAGCCTGTTTCTCCGGAAAGGTGATCTGGATTTCAGAGTCGTCTATGATCCTTCTACGGTGACGTTATAGCCGCACCCTTTGGCGCCTGCACTTTTTTTTAATGAGCCACCGCATTGGCGAGCGACTGCAGCGACACGTTAGTATGTTAGTATGCACCTGAAGATGACGGACGGCTCTCTCGTTGAAACAGTTCTGCAGCTTTCACAAAATTATCCGATGCGACACCCTTGAACCACTGAACTGTAAAATATTCATTGAAAAAACATTTGTCAAACGCTTGTAGGAATCGATATGAGATTCAATCAATTTACAACTATATGCGGAGTTTTCTCGAATCACAGAAACTGGGAGTTTGCATGTTGGAAACAAGAAAACGTAAGCAGAGTAATGTAGACGAATCTTAAAAGTTCGTCTTAACTTAATATATACAGTAAAGAGTTAGGAATGTACATCTGTATACGTTACAACACGGACAAATTCGCTCGCTCATCCGCAATTCAGAACGAAGGGAAGCATATTTACAGACAAAAAACTAGTCCATACATGGTTAAGAAAATTGAAACAATAAACGAGAGCCTTAAAGGTCATAGTTGGGAAATTGTGAAATTTATTGGAAATCTTAAAAGCTGTAAAACTAAAATTTAAATTATCGATGAAAGCTTGATTAGTATGGTTGACAAGAATTTTGTGGTGACTAATCAGTGGAACACAAAGAAGACTGTCAATAAGATAGCTGAAAAGGCAGTAGCAACTGAAAAAAGTTAGAGGATATCAAAAAGCATACTCCTGTCAATATTAATTATACTAGAAAAACTTTGAAAGTAATTGGTATATTAAATGGAAAGGTGAACAAAACAGAAAAATATTATAGGGACGTGATAGTTGAATGAAAGATTAAATCCACATGAAATGAAAGTGGAACAGTTTTAAATGGAAACAAAAACCATTTCCAGATCATGTATAAGTTGCATATTGTACTGACCCGTTCCCGTCAGATTACCGAAGTTACGCAATGTCGGGCTTGGCTAGTGCTTGGATGGGTCATCGTCTGGGTCTGCCGAGTGCTGTCGGCAGTTGGGGTGCACTCAGCCCTTGTGAGACCAGTTGAGGAGCTACTTAAATGAGAAGTAGCAGCGCTGGCCACGGAAACTGACAAAGTTTCTTGATGCAATAATTTACCAACAGCCGTATCTATTGAAGAAATTTATTTTATTTTATGAACTTCCATGTGCTACCAGTTTCGGCATTACATTGATGCCATCTTCAGGCCCCACTCGTCATAGTTGTAAAATCGCTATACACGGAAGGAGCCATATAACTGAATCCGTGAATTTGTAAGCCAGTTTCAGCCAGGTGTCCGGATACTTTTGATCACATAGTGTATATGGTATTAGGGATAATTCCTCCATGTATGTATTCGTTGCTATTCCACTCTATGATGTCCCCCGTGGCATGATCAAGGGTAATTTGTTGTTGTTCTCAAGGCAACAACTTATCAATTGATTGTAATGAACGACTTTTGAGCTATTCGGTAGCGTGGGTAAGTTTTCAGGTTGCAAAAGGATAATAGGCGTCTCTGGCAAATAATCAAAAGCGAGAGAATTTTAATGACCGGATAACTTAACAATGGACCTAAAGTAATTCGATAAGTTTATGACACAAACGCATAACTACAACAGGAAAGCACAATTACTGTTGGTTGTGGTACCGAATGCAGTACGCTTTTGCCAATAGGTATGCTATCACAAGGGAATTATGACTGAACCTTTAAAATTTCCTTCTTAAATGCATTTAAGTTACAGTTTATCGACAAGAAGATAATCTGACTTCAATGCAAACTATATCCATTTCGAAATTGAAAATAAATAAATAAATAATTCTCTTACACACGAAAAGTAAAGTGATAACTTCAAGTTAATAGTCGCGAAGATTGCTTCCTGTCTTTGCAGTGTGTGACTTAGCATAAATGATAGTACTAACAACGGGATAGCTAAGTTTAGAAGAACAGTAGCATTCGATTGATCAATGTTCTCGGTGCCAGGGAATCAGGTGGAAGTCTATCCGATGAAGCTGCAGACCTCCACGACCCCGCTGTGTTAAATCGTCTCGTTTATTCTCGCATTAGACCCACCGGAACGTGTCCCTGCGCAGTGACAGCAGTTTAAGGGGAAGTGATTGAGAGTCCCATAAATGTCGTAACTTCGAACAAGAAAGGAAAATTTCTCTTGTTATAGTCCTGAGTGCGTGCAGGCTCGTCCATCAAACCATTTCGCATTAATTACGATAGACCTAAGCGACGTCTTGTAGCTGCTGACATGAAATTCATTGAATCGTTGAAAATGATAAACGAGGGTACATTAGTATCCATAAACTTAGATTACCGAGACGGTGATCGCTGGAGTATATATTGTCATACCAGCAGTCCAGTTACACGTAGCCCACGACGCAACATAAAACCGCTGAATTTTGAAAGTGAATGTTGTATGAAAGCGCTATTTGCAACCCCCTCACGCCACCCCCACTAGATATTTCTCCAGTACTTGTAACGTATTCTGTCTCGATAACATGTCAGAGGTTCTGCGATATATCCACTGAGTTATAGGCGATGACTGATTGAGAAGGATCACAAACAGTAGTAGATGGTGTGCTGATTTAGGTCGTAAGAAATGTACACTAGCTTTTCAGATCTCTAGTGCTACGCTAGCCGGTAGAAATGACGTCTATGACTTGGAATCAAGTCTTTTCATTCAGCCACATACATGTGTTTGATCCTATGGACAAGTATTTAATGATCACAGCCAGAAGTCAATCATATTTCTGTCACTCTCGTATCTCGAAACCAGCCACCTTTCTCGAACCTATCTGCTGCAATAAAATTCCCGCCTCGTTTTAGGTAGCCCCTATGCATCCTGCAACTGCCCCCTCAGACTTTTACGCTACCATCCCTGCACATTTGCGCACGTGATCGTTCCAATATAAGTCGGAACTGAGTAGAGGTTGGAGGGAAAGCTATATCTGCCACCTTCTGCAACCCGTGAAGAAACAGAGAAAGCTGAGTTACTGCAACAGAACTGTGTTTTGGCCATTCAATGGAAATGAAGCCTGCTGCTGCAACACGAGGTAGTGTAAAAGACAGTATGGGAAATGGGAGAGGATTTTGCTACTGCATTGCGGTGCTTCTCCAAACTACAAGCAGGTATTATAGATCTATGTCCCTCAGGGCACATTCATGTCTATCACCCCAACATCCTATCACCGTTATTCTATTCCATCCACCAGAGACAAATTACTAATCATAAAAGCTCCACTAACTTCATCCGATAGAGAACTTGATATGATTTTTACCGCATTTTTCTCCTCGCGTATATCGAAAACAAATACCGCATGCATGCCAGCATCGAGCACATGTGACGATCCTATTAAATATGCAGCTATTGATCCAGTGCACAGACCAGTTTAAAGATTCATCACATGTACTGTAGGAGGATAACCGTATCCTGCAGCTCATACTGTAAGTTGCAAGAGACGCTCCCTGTGAACCAGCATCGTTGTTTGAAACATCGTTTTTTTTCTGTTGTAACACGCTTTGTACATTGCCATAAATTTTGTTTTTCCCGCCACATTGAGGCCTGTCTCAGGTTCTAAACTCACATTAACACGTTCTGATCTATTGCCTCTTGTAGAAAACTAGACGTCACATGGTGTAAATCATCTTGTTACTCCTGGTACCATAACACGCTGCACACAGTGGATGATTTTAAATAATAGGAAGTTACAACATAAGGAAATTGGGAGAGCTTGGCGGCGTTGTGGAGAGTTTCCAAACTGCTGTCCGAAAGTGATTGACGACCTCTACATTTAAACTCATCTGCCACAGTGGCTGAATAGCTGATGGCTCCGCATTCCATTTCGATGGATTCCTCATACTGCAGTCATGCACGTGATCACTGTTTTGGTGCTATCCGTCCCCAAAAGGTATTGTCCCTCCACCAAAACTTTCTTCAACTCAAACAACCGGTGTCAGTCAATCATTATGTGGTAGCCAACAGCTCACCAGTGGACAGATGGGATGGAAAAGACACTCCCAATGTACTGAAAGACTAAGCATTACAGATGATTATGTGAACAATTTTACCAATTTTACTGTAATTTCAACACCGACCAATGATGTCACAGCATGATTCCCAATTCCAGTATCATACCTAAACTTCCCCCTTCCCCACTTTGCAATTATCGTTACGAATGTGGATTAATGACTGTGCAATACATCCATGCATTGTTAATTCTCGACCACATTCATCATCAAAGTATAAATATTCCTAACGCTTGGAGCATAGTGCTTAATTTACGATCTATCTCTATGCTGATGAGAGTCACAGAGCATTCTCGCAGTCTTAGGGTAAAAGTAGAGACTGAAAGGCCCCCTCACACTCTCATTGAGCAACCTGCCCTGCAGCACCATTACCGATTCAATCTGCTATCGACCAGAAGTAGACCACTACATTCCGCGTCCCGTGAATGAATGGAGCTTGCTGAGTCCTCGCCCATCCAAGTGCACAAGATTTCTCTAGATGCTCTCATGTCGAGGAGGTTAGCACTCCTTATGGATGTATAGTAACAGAATTGAAAGTGTTGTGATATAACAGCAGACGGTGAAGAAGAAGAAGAACTGGGTGATTTTTATGTGTGATGGAGCTCCAGACGGATGGAGTTCGAAGCATTTTTTCGTAAATCAACCAAACTATGAATTTTAAAGTTATATTCCAGAGTCTAGGATCAGTACCTGGAAGGTATTAGTAAGAAAGCACATATACACACCCACTCCTAAGGCTACAACGTTCCGCACTTAAAACGGGCTATAATGGTAGATCACTTGCGTTTCCGACCTGTCAGTCGTATGGATTGTAGTGCTGTTAATATCTCAATGTAAGAAATACACTCCTGGAAATTGAAATAAGAACACCGTGAATTCATTGTCCCAGGAAGGGGAAACTTTATTGACACATTCCTGGGGTCAGATACATCACATGATCACACTGACAGAACCACAGGCACATAGACACAGGCAACAGAGCATGCACAATGTCGGCACTAGTACAGTGTATATCCACCTTTCGCAGCAATGCAGGCTGCTATTCTCCCATGGAGACGATCGTAGAGATGCTGGATGTAGTCCTGTGGAACGGCTTGCCATGCCATTTCCACCTGGCACCTCAGTTGGACCAGCGTTCGTGCTGGACGTGCAGACCGCGTGAGACGACGCTTCATCCAGTCCCAAACATGCTCAATGGGGGACAGATCCGGAGATCTTGCTGGCCAGGGTAGTTGACTTACACCTTCTAGAGCACGTTGGGTGACACGGGATACATGAGGACGTGCATTGTCCTGTTGGAACAGCAAGTTCCCTTGCCGGTCTAGGAATGGTAGAACGATGGGTTCGATGACGGTTTGGATGTACCATGCACTATTCAGTGTCCCCTCGACGATCACCAGTGGTGTACGGCCAGTGTAGGAGATCGCTCCCCACACCATGATGCCGGGTGTTGGCCCTGTGTGCCTCGGTCGTATGCAGTCCTGATTGTGGCGCTCACCTGCACGGCGCCAAACACGCATACGACCATCATTGGCACCAAGGCAGAAGCGACTCTCATCGCTGAAGACGAGACGTCTCCATTCGTCCCTCCATTCACGCCTGTCGCGACACCACTGGAGGCGGGCTGCACGATGTTGGGGCGTGAGCGGAAGACGGCCTAACGGTGTGCGGGACCGTAGCCCAGCTTCATGGTGACGGTTGCAAATGGTCGTCGCCGATACCCCGGGAGCAACAGTGTCCCTAATTTGCTGGGAAGTGGCGGTGCGGTCCCCTACGGCACTGCGTAGGATCCTACGGTCTTGGCGTGCATCAGTGCGTCGCTGCGGTCCGGTCCCAGGTCGACGGGCACGTGCACCTTCCGCCGACCACTGGCGACAACATCGATGTACTGTGGAGACCTCACGCCCCACGTGTTGAGCAATTCGGCGGTACGTCCACCCGGCCTCCCGCATGCCCACTATACGCCCTCGCTCAAAGTCCGTCAACTGCACATACGGCTCACGTCCACGCTGTCGCGGCATGCTACCAGTGTTAAAGACTGCGATGGAGCTCCGTATGCCACGGCAAACTGGCTGACACTGACGGCGGCGGTGCACAAATGCTGCGCAGCTAGCGCCATTCGACGGCCAACACCGCGGTTCCTGGTGTGTCCGCTGTGCCGTGCGTGTGATCATTGCTTGTACAGCCCTCTCGCAGTGTCCGGAGCAAGTATGGTGGGTCTGACACACCGGTGTCAATGTGTTCTTTTTTCCATTTCCAGGAGTGTATATTTCAAGCTCATGACATACATCCTTCTTCCCGGTTTCTCTACGATAAACTATGTTATCGAACCATAAAACGCGAAAACTACTTCCTTAAAACATTGGCTGTGTGTGATACGAGCTTTCCAGAGCTGCATAGCGTCCACTGTTCACATCCAATCATGATTCAGAAATTAAACTGTCCCTGCACCAGCCCTATATAAAATTATGGTTAGTAACGGGGAATACCTCTTACAAGGAAACACATAATCGCACAGCAGCAACGTCCGCCACGTAAAAATTACAGGTCATTCCCCACTACTTCTGTAAATAGCACATCTATCATGCAAATGTATACACGGGGATTCTACATCTATATCTGCATTTATACTCCGCAAGCCACCCAACGGTGTGTGGCGGAGGGCACTTTACGTGCCACTGTCATTACCTCCCTTTCCTGTTCCACTCGCGTATTGTTCGCGGGAAGAACGACTGCCGGAAAGCCTCCGTGCACGCTCGAATCTCTCTAATTTTACATTCGTGATCTCCTCGGTAGGTATAAGTAGGGGGAAGCAATATATTCGATACCTCATCCAGAAACGCACCCTCTCGAAACCTGGACAGCAAGCTACACCGCGACGCAGAGCGCCTCTCTTCAGAGTCTGCCACTTGGGTTTGCTAAACATCTCCGTAATGCTATCACGCTTACCAAATAACCCTGTAACGAAACGCACCGCTCTTCTTTGGATGTTCTCTATCTCCTCTGTCAACCCGACCTGGTACGGATCCCACACTGATGAGCAATACTCAAGTGTAGGTCGAACGAGTGTTTTGTAAGCCACCTCTTTTGTTGATGGACTACATTTTCTAAGGACTCTCCCAATGAATTTCAACCTGGCACCCGCCTTACCAGCAATTAATTTTATATGATCATTCCACTTCAAATCGTTCCGCACGCATACTCCCAGATATTTTACAGAAGTAACTGCTACCAGTGTTGTTCCGCTATCATATAACCATACAATAAAGAATCCTTCTTTCTATGTATTCGCAATACATTACATTTGTCTATGTTAAGGGTCAGTTGCCACTCCCTGCACCAAGTGCCTACCCGCTGCAGATCTTCCTGCATTTCGCTGCAATTTTCTAATGCTGCAACTTCTCTGTATTCTACAGCATCATCCGCGAAAAGCCGCATGGGACTTCCGACACTATCTACTAGGTCATTTATATATATTGTGAAAAGCAATGGTCCCATAACACTCCCCTGTGGTACGGCAGAGGTTACTTTAACGTCTGTAGACGTCTCTCCATTGCTGTGTTCTGTTTGCTAAAAAATCTTCAATCCAGCCACACAGCTGGTCTGATATTCCGTAGGCTCTTACATTGTTTATCAGGCGACAGTGCGTAACTGTATCGAACGCCTTCCGGTAGTCAAGGAAAATGGCATCTACCTGGGAGCCTGTATCTAATATTTTCTGGGTCTCATGAACAAATGAAGCGAGTTGAGTCTCACACGATCGCTGTTTCCGGAATCCATGTTGATTCCTACAGAGTAGATTCTGGGTTTCCAGAAATGACATGATACGTGAGCAAAAAACATGTTCTAAAATTCTGCAACAGATCGATGTCAGAGATATAGGCCTATTGTTTTGCGCATCTGCTCGACGACCCTTCTTGAAAACTGGGACTACCTGTGCTCTTTTCCAATCATTTGGAACCTTCCGTTCCTCTAGAGACTTGCGCTACACGGCTGATAGAAGGGGGCAACTTCTTTCGCGCACTCTGTGTAGAATAGAATTGGTATCCCGTCAGGTCCAGTGGACTTTCCTCTGTTGAGTGATTTCAATTGCTTTTCTATTCTTTGGACACTTATTTCGATGCCAGCCATTTTTTCGTTCGTGCGAGGATTTAGAGAAGGAACTGCAGTGCGGTCTTCCTCTGTGAAACAGCTTTGGAAAAAGGTGTTAAGTACTTCAGCTTTACGCGTGTCATCCTCTGTTTCAATGCCATCATCACCCCAGAGTGTCTGGATATGCTGTTTCGATCCACTTACTGATTTAACGTAAGACCAGAACTTCCTAGGATTTTCTGTCAAGTCGGTATATAGAACCTTACTTTCGAATTCACTGAACGCTTCACGCATAGCCCTCCTTACGCTAACTTTGACATCGTTTACCTTCTGTTTGCCTGAGAGGTTTTGGCTGCGTTTGAACTTGCAGTGAAGCTCTCTTTGCTTTCGCAGTAGTTTTCTAACTTTGTTGTGGAACCACGGTGGGTTTTTCCCGTCCCTCACAGTTTTACTCGGCACGTACCTGTCTAAATCGCATTTTACGATTGCCTTGAACTTTTTCCATAAACCCTCAACATTGTCAGTGTCGGAACAGAAATTTTCGTTTTGATCTGTTAGGTAGTCTGAAATCTGTCTCCTATTACTCTTGCTAAACAGATAAACCTCCCTCCCTTTTTTTATATTTTTATTTACTTCCATGTTCAGGGATGCTGCAACGGCCTTATGATCACTGATTCCCTGTTCTGCGCTTACAGAGTCGAAAAGTTCGGGTCTATTTGTTATCAGTAGGTCCAACATGTTATCTCCATGAGTCAGTTCTCTGTTTAATTGCTCGAGGTAATTTTCGGATAGTGCACTCAGTATAATGTCACTCGATGCTCTGTCCCTACCTCCCGTCCTAAACATCTGAGTGTCCCAGTGCATCACAAACACCTATCGATAATTTAGTTATGAAGCTCAATTGATTTTACATCCAAGATGCTACAGGGGGATGGATTATACCTCATAAATTTCCGAGAGGTTGACTTGGTTCTTATTTTACATAGCCTTATGATATCAGTATAAGATTGAGAACTTTGTTAGATGCGCTTGTGATGATTTGTAGCTACATGAGCGCATTTCATGGCGTTGTGTCAGTTACACTGGGCAGTTAAGCATGGCTAGATACATCTCACATGTTCCAATAGGTTCGCGTGGAACAATGCACCTGGTGCTATTATGGAATGGATTTCTGCAGTTTCAGTGAGGGTGTGCCTCTCAGCAATTAGCTGTTCGCCAGACCGCAGGTAGAGAGAGGGATGACACCAGCAGCAGTGCACACAAGCGCACGTGACCCAGAGGATAACATGGTGCTTATTTAGATAGACATGAAACGTCAATATAACATTCGAAGAACTTTAACTGTAGAGGTAACTTGGAAATGCCGGCAGCAGCGCTCCTGCGCTGGTTTGCGTTCGGCAGTGGCTCATGGCGGCATCAATGTGCGAGCCCTTGGAGCGTCTGTGCTCTGCAAATAGGTTTTCGCTCCTGTCCGGTCGCGTCAGCAACGGTGCCTAGGTGAGTATGTATTTCGAAAGGAATTTCCCAGGTGTCAGGTACAAAAGGGATGCCACTGCCTCATGATTCAGGGACCCAAACGGGCACCTGCGCATGCCTTGTCAGCTGCCGGTGCATCCCGACTTCTGGGAGCGTGTGCGGTAGCCTCCTGTGTGGTCCAGTGGACAGGGGGCAGAGGGGGTTTTGTTTACAGGTCTGTAGGCTGTGCGACATGACCCAAAGCATGTCAGAGTGTGTGTTTTGTTTCAGTGTGATAAACATATTATCTCAAATACATCCCTAAATAAACTGTTCCAAAATAAATAAAGTTCACTCTTTCCTCCCTCCAGCAGCCCAGCACAGACTGACTCATTTTCCCCTCCAGATAGGCATCTTGGGTTACGTCACGTGTACTAGGTCCAGACTTTGTGGTGAGCATTGTTTCCCGCCAAAATCCGCCATCTTGGATTACAGTAGTTTTGTCACGGCTGCCGTCTTGGATTACATCATGGAATGGATGACAGCGCCCTTTGCTGGTGGTACTGTGTACTAGGTCAGTTGGACTCTGTACCTTGAGGCAAACACACTGGATGGTGGTAGTGCCTCAAATTGTTTAAATAAAGACTGGTGCGTGATTTCGACAGTTGACAATTATCAAGCATGTTTGCAGAGTCTTTTAGATGGATTATTATTTTGACAAGTTACGAGTTGTTTGGCTCTCTAGACATAAACATATTGGATTACTTACGAGTGGTTTGCATGTCTGAAGGCTGTAAAATGTATTATTTTGACAGTTTACAATTAGCAAAAGCGTCTGCAGAGCGTTATACATGGGTTATTTCGGCAATTTAGAAGTATTTTACAGGTCTTTGGGCTGTGTGGCGTGACCCCAAGCATGTCAGAGCGTGTGTTTTGTATCAGTGTAATAAATCTCTCAAAATCCATCCCTAAATAAACTGTTCCAAAACAAATAAAGTACACTTCTTCCTCTCTCCAGCAGCCCAGTGCAGGCTGAGTTCTTTTCCTGCCGATCCCTAGGAAGAGGTGGCAGTCGGATGACATGTTAGTGGAGTTAGCCTAGGTGACCTATCTTACTGCCATTTTCTTAGGTTAGTAGAGGTGTGTTGCATTGTCCTGATGGAATTTGTACTTCCGACCATTTCCTGGAGGGAGGGGGTTAACCAGATGGTGATAGGTTGATTAATTCATCAATATAATTAATTACTCAATCAAATTGATAAGAGTGAAAGGAGCTATTCCAATAACTCAGACCTGAAAGTGTACCTGTAGCGGAGAGGGAGGGGGGAGGGGGTTTGGGGGGGATGAGGCAGGGTTACAATGGGATAAGTGCCGAAAGTAAAAAGGAAATGGGGTGACATGGAAAGGCACTTAACAGAACAATAGGTTAAGTACGTACCTGTCAGTCAAAGGAGAACAATAGGTTAGCCCCTGAGTGCATACCTGCCCCTGATGTAGGCAACCTGCACTAACGAAATGTGCCAAAACATACCTTGTGCCCCTACTGTGGTTCATTCAAGACAGAGCTCGATCCCGTCGAAGCAGGAGAGTGGTGTCCTGGAGGAACTCTTGGGATACCGCATTCTGGTTCTGGGCTACTCAGAGACTGCTGGCTTCGACCTCGATTGTCCGCCATATTCTGCGGATCTGGACTCATGCAACTCATGTTTGTGGGGTTATATTATGGAGAAGGTGCACAGCAATAATCACATTACCGTTGCTGAGCTGAAAACGATGTCCTGACACTTCAGCAGCTCATACAGAACTTCGTTATTCGTCTGCGCCACATTATAGCCAATGATGGCAGGAATATTAACATGTCATAACCTAAATCCGAATACTTGTAATGATGTTCACGTGTTGAGTAACGTGTGTGCATGTCATAGTTTGTAATTAATTTACGTTTCTTTTCATATGGTTCAATAATTGTCACCTTGTACTTGCAGTATTCACAGTTTCGTGCAGAATAATTCTGTTAATTTTAGGCAATGACCTGAAAAAGTAGTTGACCCTTGAAAAATGTACATCATTCCCAATTAATTTATTGGGTAGCTTCTAGTGAGTGGAAAATCGCGTGACTGTATGTGTTCAGATTTATAGACTTCCAATAAAAGCTTACATCGTGCTATCTGTAACATCTTTAAACATCTTTCTTGCAAAATAATTAATCAAGACGAAGTTTCTTCCAAAAACCAGGAGAATCATAGCAACCAACAGAAAATAGCAGTAGTACCAGTAAGCTATACAATGGCAGCTGACTGGTAAGCTATGCAAGGATCGTAATGAAACACATATTTTTAGAGTAAATACACAGTGTCTCCACGGTAGCCTACGGTTCGAACTGCGGCAGACTGTGCGCCTTCTCAGTGCGAAAGAATGCGCGCCGCCCGGCACGGCTGAGCCCAGCCCAGCTCAGCTGCGGTCACCACGAGACTCAGCTTGTGGCTCCATGCCCAAGGACCACGTACCGAAGAGAAAAGGTACTTTCAGCTACTCAGACGAAAAACGAGGCTAGACTCGGAAACGATTATTGGAAACCACACTCAGTCATGGTACCAACTAAATACCAGTTACCAAAACCGTCAAGTGCAATTGTGCACAAATGAGTCTAAAATCAACAATCAATAGGTTTAAATTAGTAAGGTTAACAGGAATCGAAAATTATAGTAATGAGTACACGTATCCTTTTCGTGGATGTTCACAATGCGGTGATTTGTATCCGTAATGGAGCGTTAAAATTTGTTGGTTAGTTATTGGGAATATTTGAGACAGTGTACTTTAACTCGAGAATGTCAAATAAAAACAGTGCAACGATTTATTTTGGTGTGGTTGGTTGGTTTGTGGGAGTTGAAGGGACCAGACTTCATAGGTCATCGCTCCCTAAGCTAGACGAGCATTATGAAAGGGGTACCTGATAGCAAATCCTGTAGCTACTTGCAATAAGTTGCAAGTGCGAAGGAATACGACAGAAAATATTGATTCAATAATTTTGTGTGCGATCGACACTTAAGCCAGGATCTAGATGTTCGCTGTTCTCCACATGTAACAGGATGGACGCAGAGACCCATATCTTAGCGACGCCTTGCTAATACATGAACCCAAGCTAATTAATCTGGCTACAATGGCAGAAGAAACCTCCCAGAACGAACGAGCTCTATCAGTCATTTCAGTGCATGCCGAAATCGATACTATTGTCATTGTTGGTACGAGAGTAGAGGGAATATACCGCCCAACTCTTCGAAGAGACAGATAGATTAAAACAGAATTAATTTTGGTTATATTTTGCCACAGTAAGCGCACGAGGTGAAGTTCTGCAAAACAGAAACGAAGATGAATTAGTAACGTCAAATAAATCCAACCACTTCACAACGAGACGTGCGGTTATTGACGTTTCAAATTCAATGAAGCCAAATTACGGAGCACAATAGACATCAAACGAACCAATGAAACGCAAACACAGCGACTCATTCAATGAGTGATTATTAGTATCAGATACCACGTAGGTAAGACAGACTTTGGGATGTACGTAAATATTTCTTCCAGGGCCTCCCGTCAGGTACACCATCCGCTGGGTGCACCTCTTTCGATTTGACGGCACTTCGGCGACTTGCGCGTCGATGGGGATGAAATGATGATGATTAGCACAACACAACACCCAGTCCCTGAGCGGAGAAAATCTCGGACCCAGCCGGGAATCGAACCTGGGCCCTTAGGATTGACATTCTGCTTCGCTGACTACTCAGGTACCGGGGGCGGACCACGTGTAGTTGACAGTGGGGCGCGGAGCAGGGCTGTAGTGTAGAGTTAGCTGGTGCGCTCCCATTGGCTGAGCCGTGATTGAAGCTCGACCGCCACGATGGTCGCGGACAGCTGACTGCGATTACTGACGAAGGACACGTGGTCAACACCGCGTCCGTACACTTACGACGACTTGTAACACCAGTTACAACAAAGACTTACCTTTGATTCCTAAAAAAAAATATAAATGTTACCTGAAAGGTAAGCAGAGAAGGGAAGGCAGAAAAGTGGAAGGAGTATATAGAGGGTTTATACAAGGGCGATGTACTTGAGGACAATATTATGGAAATGGAAGAGGATGTACATGAAGACGAAATGGGAGATAAGGTACTGCGTGAAGAGTTTGACAGAGCACTGAAAGACCTGAGTCGAAACATGGCCCCGGGAGTAGACAACATTCCATTAGAACTACTGACGGCCTTGGGAGAGCCAGTCATGACAAAACTCTACCATCTGGTGAGCAAGATGTATGAGACAGGCGAAATACCCTCAGACTTCAAGAAGAATATAATAATTCCAATCCCAAAGAAAGCAGGTGTTGACAGAGGTGAAAATTACAGAACTATCAGTTTAATAAGTCACAGCTGCAAAATACTAACGCGAATTCCTTACAGATGAATGAAAAACTGGTAGAAGCGGACCTCGGGGAAGATCGGTTTGGATTCCGTAGAAATGTTGGAACACGTAAGGCAATACTAACCTTACGACTTATCTTAGAAGAAAGATTAAGAAAAGGCAAACCTACGTTTCTAGCATTTGTAGACTTAGAGAAAGCTTTTGACAATGTTAACTGGAATACTCTCTTTCAAATTCTGAAGGTGTCAGGGGTAAAATACAGGGAGCGAAAGGCTATTTACAATTTGTAGAGAAACCAGATGGCAGTTATAAGAGTCGAGGGGCATAAAAGGGAAGCAGTGGTTGGGAAAGGAGTGAGACAGGGTTGTAGCCTCTCCCCGATGTTATTCAATCTGTATATTGGGCAAGCAGTAAAGGAAACAAAAGAAAAATTCGGAGTAGGTATTAAAATTCATGGAGAAGAAATAAAAACTTTGAGGTTCGCCGATGACATTGTAATTCTGTCAGAGACAGCAAAGGACTTGGAAGAGCAGTTGAACGGAATGGACAGTGTCTTGAAAGGAGGATATAAGATGAACATCAACAAAAGCAAAACAAGGATAATGGAATGTAGTCAAATTAAATCGGGTGATGCAGAGGGAATTAGATTAGGAAATGAGACACTTAAAGTAGTAAAGGAGTTTTGCTATTTGGGGAGCAAAATAACTGAAGATGGTCGAAGTAGAGAAGATATAAAATGTAGACTGACGATGGCAAGGAAAGCATTTCTGAAGAAGATAAATTTGTTATCATCGAATATAGATTTAAATGTCAGGAAGTCGTTTCTGAAAGTATTTGTATGGAGTATAGCCATGTATGGAAGTGAAACATGGACGATAAACAGTTTGCACAAGAAGAGAATAGAAGCTTTCGAAGTGTGGTGCTACAGAAGAATGCTGAAGATTAGATGGGTAGATCACATAACTAATGAGGAAGTATTGAATAGAATTGGGGAGAAGAGGAGTTTGTGGCACAACTTGACTAGAAGTAGGGATCGGTTGGTAGGACATGTATTTAGTATTGGAGGGCAGCGTGGAGGGTAAAAATCGTAGAGGGAGACCAAGAGATGAATACACTAAGCAGATTCAGAAGGATGTAGGTTGCAGTAAGTACTAGGAGATGAAGAAGCTTGCACAGGATAGAGTAGCATGGAGAGCTGCATCAAACCAGTCTCTGGACTGAAGACAACAACAACAACAACAACAACAACAACCTGAAAGGTGTAACGGCCGCTGTTAAAGTATATCCAAAGAATTAAATTCAGGTATCTCGGTTACCAAGTGTACAGAATCAATTTGCGCAGTTAGTAAATGTTGTTCCAGTAGCTCAGGTACTCGTCGGATAATAGTTAGTAAAAATGCGTAGATATTATTGGCAATCACTCCTTATAACTGCGGTAAATTTTTGGTACTTGGGTTTGTCTTTAGAACGCACAACCAACGAAAGTGTGTACCGATCTTTCATTGGTACTTGAAAGACACGTTACTATTTACTTCTCAAAGTGTCTGTTTAATTGTGTAAGGGGGTGCACTAAACCATAGTGGGGCTGTTTTCAGCGTGCACTATTTAAGCAGGTACATTCGCATAACGCGTCTGCCTCAGATTATAGCTTCGCAGAATACAGCAGCAACGCAAATGCTGGGCGTTGACAGCGGGCATCTGAAAACACAAATGCACATGGATTGGTCCATAGTGTAAAGTGACGGAGGGAATTCTACCGTAACATCACCACAAGAGTGTGAGCAGAATTGTGCCGCTATTTTAATCTCCCTAATCTGAGGGCTATAGGTTATATCTCTTAGCACGCCAGCGATACGAACGGGATGTACCTCCATCAAACGTGACTCAGTGGCTAGCACACTAACCCGCGGTTGATTCTCTTACTTTCATGATGATTGTCAACGGTCCTGGATTCGGCAGCTAATTAAGTGCGGTTTTATTAAGTGAACGAGTATACCAGTATAGTATACTATTCCTTCCACACAAAATGCTAAGTCACAAAATCAGAAGAACATTGGCAGTGACAAATAAAATCATAATCTTATTAGTCACATAAGTGACAACGACGTCTATCAAGAGGCATAGTAACAACACGGCTGATATAATTCCACAATGCATGAGCGGACGCGCGTTAACATACGATTGTAACTGGTATCTAGCGAAGTCTTCGCTTTCCTCGAATACTTTCATTTTATCTACCGAAAACATGCACTCACGTAAACTCATTATTTCGTCTTTCTCCTCCTAAATTCACATTACCCATCGCGTTGGAGGTAGACAGTAACTGGATTGATTATCTGTTCGACCACTTCCCTGTTCAGCGGGTACAACAAGTAGTAGAAAACATATCCCTTTTTTGCCTCGTATTGTTTCGTGGCCTTTTGGACCTTACAGGTGGTAGTGGTGGTGGGGCCTTCTTCTGACCATTCCGCTTCTTCGGGTTATTGTGAGGAGAATTTCTGCCTTGGTGCGGCTCGTTCTGTGGTGGAGCGGTGACAGGATTGGTGATCTGTGTGCTTATACTCTCCTGCTACCGTGGTTTTGTCGGTTAGCAGGGGGAGTGTCGCTACCGACACTTCGTCCTTCTTGCTTGTCGGAGTAACTGGTTTTGAAATGTCCCACTTAATGGCACTGCGAACTACACTACTGGCCATTAAAATTGCTACACCACGAAGGTGACGTGCTGCCGACGCGAAATTTAACCGACCGGAAAAAGATGCTGTGATATTTAAATTATTAGCTTTTCAGAGCATTCACACAAGGCTGGCGCCGGTGGCGACACCTACAACGTGCTGACATGAGGAAAGTTTCCAACCGATTTCTCATACACAAACAGCAGTTGACCGGCGTTGCCTGGTGAAACGTTGTTGTGATGCGTCGTGTAAGGAGGAGAAATGCGTACCACAACGTTTCCGGCTTTGAGGGTCGGATTGTAGCCTATCGAGATTGCGGTTTATCGTACCGCGACATTGCTGCTCGCGTTGGTCGATATCCAGTGAATGTTTGCAGAATATGGAATCGGTGGGTTTAGGAGAGTAATACGGAACGCCGTGCTGGATCCCAACGGGCTCGTATCACTAGCAGTCGAGATGACAGGCAACTTATGCGCATGGCTGTAACGGATCGTGCAGCCACGTCTCGATCCCTGAGTCAACAGATGGGGTTGTTTGCAAGACAACAACACGAACAGTTCAACGACGTTTGCAGCAGCATGGACCATGGCTGCGATTACCCTTGACGCTGCATCACAGACAGGAGCGCCTGCTGTGGTGTACTCAACTACGAACCTGGGTGCACGAATGGCAAAACGTCATTTTTTCGGATGAATCCAGGTTCTGGTTGCAGCATCATGATGGTCGCATCCGTGTTTGGCGACATCGCGGTGAACGCACATTGGAAGCGTGTATTCGTCATCACCCGGCGTGATGGTATCGGGTGCGATTGGTTACACGTCCCGACCACCTCTTGTTCGCATTGACGGCACTTTGAACAGTGGACGTTACATTTCAGATGTGTTACGACCCGTGGCTCTACCTTTCATTCGATCCCTGCGAAACCCTAAATTTCAGCAGGATAATGCACGACCGCATGTTGGCTCGTCACAATACGCCAGTCACTACTCTTGATTAACTGTGACATCGTGTTGAAGCTGCATGGGCAGCTGTACCTGTACACGCCATCCAAGCTCTGTTTGACTCAATGCCCAGGCGTATCAAGGCCGTTATTACGGCCAGAGGTGGTTGTTCTGGGTACTGATATCTCAGGATCTATGCACCCAAGTTGTGTGAAAATGTAATCACATGTCAGTTCTAGTATAATATATTTGTCCAATGAATACCCGTTTATCATCTGCATTTCTTCTTGGTGTAGCAACTTTAATCGCCAGTTGTATATAAGGGGCCGGACAGCGATCAGGGATGTGGCCAGACTAACCAAAACGGCGGCGCTTTGCTTTCTGTGCGAACACTCGCTCTTGTTCGGTGCTCTGTGGGGGCGAGACGACGGATCTATAAGCCACACCCCAAAGAGAGGGGACATCGAAGGCTTCATCCAAGGGAACAAGAAGCAAACTCTAAACTGTACCCCTACTTGAAGTTTTACTCTTCGTACAAAGACGTCAGTTGCTTGGTATTTTGCGTCCTCCGTTAATGCGCCGTTACACGTAGCATTTTGCTCCTGTATGCATTTTCTGCACAAGACTGCCCGTATCCTAACGGCAAAAGCCTCAGAATCTTCACCATTCCTTTTTCGTAAAGTAGACATGCGATCTCTGTAATAAATGTCTCTTGTCGGAGTAGAGCTCGGTTAACCCTTAAAGCTTGTTACATTTAGTAAAAACTCATCTGGTTAAGTGTAGATAAGTCCTACATCTTAAACATTCCTTTAAGAAATTAGATACGTTCTCTTTAGGTTTCCCAGAAAAAGTATTAATTAATAATACGGCAGGGAGGGTGAGGTAGATGTGAGTTTGGCTACGGTTGTGATTCGGTTGAGATAGTTTCACTGTAGGCCTCACAAACGTAGTCGGCAGCAGGGATGCCAGCAAGCCCTAGCTCTCCCAGCAGTGCGATCTTATTTACATCAGAGGCCACTTGTGGTCCCTCCTCTACACTCAGTGGAGCAGTAACCTGCTGCTGCAGCTGCTCCAACTATCCTTCAGGCTCTTCACATTTTGTTGCAAATTCATTGCCCTCGAGTATCTGTCTGCAGTCAAACCTCTGTGGTTCGCAGATGTAGTCGCTCATTTTGACTTGCGATTTCCTTATTCGCCTCTACTAAGCTACCGATTTCCTCTTCCAGTCTCTAATTTTTTTCGATGAGTCGCTCCTCCTGCCTCTGGAACGACTCTGGCGAACATAAGCGCGGATTCTTTGACATGCTTTCCACAGTGTTTCATGTTTTAGGAGGCATTGTTACGTAACAGGGTGCCTTATAAGAATGAAAAATCTCCCTACAGACTTGAACGTGGAACAGCGAACGATTTGAAGTTAAACTGAATAGTAAATACGTACCACGCTGGAAGTCTGTGGTGGTATAGCATCTGACGAGGCGCGCCTGGCCGGAGAGAACGAGTTCACTCTCAATGGAACACGTCGATGCGGCGGGGTCGACGGCCGCAAGTTTTCAAATTCTCCTTCCAACCTGCTTGCCCCTACCTCCACCGTAACCATTAAACCAGCTCAACCTGCCCTAACGGAGACACTACAAGTGTACTGAAGAACAGCAGTTAAAGCCGGCCGTTGTGACAGAGCGGTTCTAGGCTCTTCAGTCTGGAACCGCGCGACCGCTACGGTCGCAGGTTCGAATGCTGCTTCGGGCATGGATGTGTGTGATGTCCTTCGGTTAGTTAGGTTTAGGTATTTCTAAGTTCTAGGGTACTGATGACTTCAGATGTTAAGTCTCATAGTCCTCAGAGCCATTTGAACCATTTTTGAACAGCAGTTAAAGCAGGACAACCACGGTTTCCGCAAACCTGGCAACCTTCACGGGACGTGCACCTGACAACAGTTTGCGCTATCAGTCCAACGTGACTAGACAGGTATACGTTTGCGTAGGTAGATTTCCTGTAGGTCGTGTGTCATAAAACTGAGAGCAGCAAAGTGAAACAATGGAAGTTAATGGAGATTGAGGAGAAATTAAGAGTTGGGAAACATATCCTAGTCTCGAAATGGAGCCGATGTCCTGCAGGAAAAAAGTTTTTGGGTGTTTATGAGGCAAATTGAAATAAATCTGGGAGTGCCTCGCAATGAAAATTGTATGAGCCCTGTCTGGCAGGTGTGAACACACAACGGTTTGTCCACATCATCGTTCGTCTACGAACATTAACGTGACCGTCACTTCACACGAGGCAGAAAAGACTCTCACCACTGAATTACTGCGTCCAGAGGTCCTTCGCAGTAGCTAGGTGACACCAGTGGCATGTAAACCGCCATTGGATGATGCACGTCAGCTACAGCCTGCCCCATAGTTCACGCTAGAAGTCATTCAAATGACCTGTCGGTGTTTACTTTCTTCTTACCGACAGTGCAGGCACTTACCGTGATACATACGCAAGAGAATACTCCGGCCATCTGTTCTCTCCGAGCAATAAGACAAACTGAAGTATGGGATTCCCTTCCATGTTGACAAGTCACTCAGTCGCGCGACCGGTGTTATCTGAGTTTACAAATTATGCGCTGGGCCCGCTAATGGCCACTTCTGGTTCTTAAAACCCGTTTGGATCGTTAGATATTCACTGTGGCTCTTCGGACATAACTACTCTGCTTTAGCAGCGTGTAGTTACAAGATACTGCTCTTGATGTCGAAGTGCCACGCCTTCTCGTGGACACTGATCGATGGCCCCACGACTGCATCGGGAGACTGGTCTTGTAGCGTGGAAGTTCGCCTCTCGATAATAATCGCATGTTACTGTGGTGAGCGTACTGTTAGACCTTCAGTACCCACACCATCAGATTTTTTGACTTGTCGCTCTAAGGAAGTAAGAGAGTGTCAGCAATATGTCTCGTGGTCTTATCATGGCGTGTTTATCTTCTGCTGTTAGGTCAGACGATAGAAACGTCACTTGCACGCTTAGAGTAGCAGATTGACGGTGACCAACTTTAAACAGGACTTGATTAATTTTCACACACATATATTACGAGTAAAATAATAACAAGCATAAAAATTACTTACCTTGGTTCTGGATGCTATTTACAATTGACAATCTGAAGTTCCTTTGGTATTGGTACATTAATCTTATTCTCACGTATATCTCTGATACTTGACAAAAGTGTCTATACATTTATCTTCATGGCTATGTACAGGAATATGGTAATCTTATTAGGCGCAGACTGAAACTTGACTGTAGACTGGTGCAGACAAATGCAGACTGGTGATCGGAGGTCTGTACACTCGTTATAATACCTCGCGCGTTCAGGTATCACTGCGCGAGTGTGATCTGCTAGGAGAAAAGGTTCTACATTAGGAGCAATCTCATTGGTCGCGTTACATATTAATACGCGGATCGGCGGAAGCAGAATTTGGTCCGTCGCTATGGCAGCGCCATCTCGTAGTGCGAAGACGGACGAGCGCTGCGCCTGCGCTGTTGTGCTTAGCGGAGCGCGCTCTAGTGGGAAAGTTGTGTACGCGCTGACTACGCGGAACTATGTACACAACAGTTACATACCCACTGACGACTACTCCGTTAGTGACTATGAGCGCACTTGCCCAGCCTGAGACAAGTGACACGATAAAGGCCGTTTTCTTGTTATATAACATTTTCCTTGTGCTCCGCTTTGTTATTGGAGTCGAAAAATCTGTTGCTTATTAGTCTGGAGATTTCAGATTCATAAAATCAGGGCAAGATCCCACGTTGTGTCCCGGATCGGCGTAAAGTTTTAATCAGCCAATAATATTCAAACCAGTGTACTTTCCACGACTCAGTCAAAGACTTATTCTACAAATAATCTCATACACGTTGGGTAAACAATTCATCCACAATATCCTGTCCTCCATGGCGCTAGCCGAGCAATACGTGGAAGAGGAGAGAGTCATTGGCGGATGTAAGACTGTCACGGTCGATCATGACCCGTGCTTGGCTAGCTCAGCTGGCAAGAGCGTTGCTCGTGAAAGGTAAGGTTCCGACTTTCGGTACCGTTCGACACACAATATTTGTCTGCCGCTGCAGACTGATATATTTATTCTGTTGACAAAACTCCAATAGGTATTTCAGATACCATATATTATTTTGAATTCGTCACAGTAGCGTTTCTAAAAAAAAAACTGACGTTGCGCATCAATCACAGCACGTTTTAGCTATTTTTCACTAAATTAACCAACGATCTGTGAACATCGAAGTTAATCATATCTCATAAAGTCTCCTGACCTGATGTTCCATTAGTAGGGTAAATCCGGGAGAGACTCCGCATGCGATACGGACTGAGCCCCCCTCGTATTTTCGTCAAACACTGCCAGTGTGTGCGCGTATCGGCAGTGTGACTGTTCAGTGGACGCCAGACCATAATAAGAGTGGTTACCTTTCGACTGAGTAAGTTTTCCATAAGCTCTGGGCGAACACAGCTGTGCCTTTTCAACGTCACGATTAGTTTCAGTCTAGGCTAAATCGTCAAATACTCCAAATGGTTTAGTGTTTGTATTAACAGCAATTTTTCTCGGGTGTGTTTTGATTCTGGCACGGTCATCATGGCTGTCATGGTCATGAATTTATCAGGTGCGTCACCTCTTCCCTACAGATCGGGATAGCAATAAAATCCACTGCATATGCCGCACATTTTTTCCTTAGGGATACTTATCTCACAAATCAAATAACAGTTTTGAATAAGTGAAAACATTTCTGTTTCGTTTGTATTTTCGTTGACATTACGACACACAATAATCAAAAAAAGTATCCCTAGAAATGTGTATGAAGTGTAGAGAATTATACCTGAAAACTACAAAAAACTGTGATTGGTTGCGCAAGGTTTGAGGTTTCGTTACACGAGAATTCTACAATTTTTTATATGTTTTGTGTCGATTGCCGCCGAGAAAATAGAAAGAAAACCACATGAACCATGTTTGTAAATCTTAAATCTCTTTCTGATTTGGTATCTAAGTAGGAATTGAGTGAGTTAATCAAAGATCAATGAATTACACATCGACTAGCCCAAACATTATGACCACATGTTTAATAGTATGTTGCTCCACTTACCAAACACAACATACGAGGGTTGGAACTTTAATAATGGCAACTATTTATTTACAGCTCGTACAAAATAGATATGTGTTTCAAAGTTTTACTGACCTTCAATGTAGTCACCAGCATTGTGCATTACCCGTTGCCAGCGATGTGGAAGTCGTAGGATTCTCTTAGCAGTGCCAGTTGTATTGACAGTTCGAGCGGCGTGGTCTATTGCCCGACGCATTTGAAGCAGCTCTGAGCCGAATTCCGTGAAGTGTTACCTTCAGTTTAGAAATCGAGTTGAACTCAGGAGGGCTTAAGTTAGAGGAGTGCAGTAGGTGGTATAGCACTTAGCAGCCGCATCAGTCAAACAAATCAGTACCAGCTTGCACTGTACGTGCTTGAGCATTGTCCTGCAAAATGATGGTCAGGTCCTGCAGAAACTGTGATCACTTCGGTCTCTGTGCTGTTCATTTTTGGAACACAACCTACAACCACCTTAAAGACAGAAGTGATGACACTTTCTGCAGGACCTGACCATCGTTTTGCAACACAATGCTCCAAGCACGTACAGTGCAAGCTCTTACTGATTTGTTTGACTGATGGGGCTGCTAAGTGCTATACCACCTACTGCACTCCCCTGACTTAAGCCCTCAGGGTTCGACTCCATTTCCAAACTGCAGGGCCGGCCGGTGTGGCCGAGCGGTTCTAGGCGCTTCAGTCTGGAACCGCACGACCGCTATGGTCGCAGGTTCGAATCCTGCCTCGGGCATTGATGTGCGTGATGTCCTTAGGTTAGTTAGGTTTAAGTAGTTCTAAGTTCTAGGGAACTGATAACCTCAGATGTTAACTCCCATAGTGCTCAGAGCCATTTGAACCAACTAAACTGAAGGAAACACTTCACAGCATTCGCTTCAGAACTGCTACAAATTCGTCGGGTAATAAAGCGCGCCGCTCGAACTGTCAATACAACAGGCACTGCTAAGAGTATCCTACGACTTCCACATCGCTGGCAATGGGTTATACATAATGCTGGTGACTACTTTGAAGATCAGTAAAATTTCGAAACACGTAGGTCTATCTATTTTGCACGAGCTGTAAATAAATAGTTGCCACTATTAAAGTTCCAACCCTTGTAGAAGCGATTCTCCTCAGCATGGGTTCTACAAGTACTTGATAGGTTTCCAGAAGTATGTGGTACTGGATGACTTGTGTAGCGGTGAGTTATCCTGCTGGAAGACGTCATCTCCATCAGAGAAGACACCAACCATGAATGGATGCAGGTGGTCCGCAATAATGTTCACGTGGTTCACTGGCGTCATGGTGTCTTCGAGTACTGACATATGTCCCATAGAAGCCCAACTCAGTGTACCCCATAGCATAATTCTGCCCTCACTGAGACGTATCTGTGCTGCGGTACATGTTTCCTGCAGCCATTCGCCTGGATATCGGCGTGTAAGCGCAACCATCGATGTGGGGCAACAAGGAATGTGATTAATCCGACTAGGCAACACGTATCTGTTGATCCATGATGAGAGCTGCGTCGTTGTGTCAGCAGGGACACACATAGAGATCGTGTGCTTCGGAGCTCCATGTTCACCAAGGGCCTCTCAGCGGTGTGCTCCGAAAGGCTATCCTGCATTACACAGCGGGCAATCTCCCGACCGCTACGTTTTGAGATGAAACGTGGACTTCCAATACTATACTGCCTACCCCTTTTTTCACCACCTTTCTACTATTTTCCCGACGGTAGTAGGAGAAAAGTCGATCAGCTTCGCTGTTTCAGCGATTCTCGTTTCCAGCCGCAGCATCACAAGAATGTGCCCTTTTGTCAAAACCGCTGAAATGAAATGTCGCGTGGCTAGGGCCTCCCGTCGAGTAAACCGGTCACCTGGTGCAAGTCTTTTGAGTTGACGCCACTTCGATGACATGTGTGTCGATGGGGATGATATGATGATGAAGACATCACAACACCCAGTCCCTGAGCGGAGAAAATCTCCGACCCATCCGGGAATCGAACCCGGGCCCCTTTGCACAGCATTCGGCCGTGCTGACCACTCAGCTATCGAGGCGGACGTCAAAACCACTTATATGAGAAGATTTCTGAATTTGCGCCTCGTACCTTCGCTGTTCCGCTTGTATTCTTCCCTTCTTGCGTCACGTGTCCGAAGAACCGCCAGGAGGCATTGAACTTCGCCGTGGGCACTGGTCCTAATGTTTTGGCTCATCAGATTATGTTTTAAGCTTAATGTTTTCAACTATTAATACGTAAACTAGTTATCTAAACCAGTAAAGTACTTGCATATGTAAATAAGATATGATTTAAAAACTGCTGTTTGCACTTCATCGTTTTTTTCTTCACTTCACAACATATTTATAACCAAAAATATATTTATAAATATGTACGTAAAGGTTCTGAGCTTTTTAAAAACAAAAAAAAACAAAAACAGGGTACGTCTTCGGCTTTTTAGGATGCAGCGTGTAAGCCACAGCGTAAGGGATAGACGCCGCATTGAAAAAATGTTTTCAAGGTCAAATATTATGTTTAAATGTTACATTGAAAAAAGAATCAAACAAATTGTACGTTACAGACAACTGGCGTATTTAGTTGCACAAAAGAAAATGGTTCAAATGGCTCTGAGCACTATGGGACTTAACATCTGTGGTCATCAGTCCCCTAGAACTTAGCACTACTTAAACGTAACTGACCTAAGGACATCACACACATCCATGCCCGAGGCAGGATTCGAACCTGCGACCGTAGCGGTCACGCGGTTCCAGACTGTAGCGCCTATAACCGCTCGGCCACCTCGGCCGGCCAATGAGATAACAGTAAATTTTCGTATGGGTCAAAACACATAACATTATGTTGAACAGCCTATAGCAACTATTGAGCAACGATCCTTAACACTTTTGCTTTCTCTTGCGTATAGAAGGAAGGGAAAAGAATGAACTGAGAGGGGGGAAGGGTTATTTGAGTCTAAAGTGGGACATTTATCGGGTAGCAAAACGGGTATTGTATTTTCGGCACATCTGAGATAAAGGTATAAATAAAATAGAAACTTACACGTCTGGATGGTTTCATGTCATTGTAAATACAGCTGCTCATCAAAAGTACGGCGGAATATCATTCGCTGGAAGAGCAACGGAACAATAATCGTCGATATACAGCTCCATGGAACCGATTTGCACCTTCATACAACCACTTCAAAAATACAGACTTGTTTACGTTATTAGTTAACTGAATAAAATATTATGAAGAAAGTTTTCTTGCCGAACTGCAAAGGTTTAATGTAGTACTCGGGTTCGTCAGCGTAGTGACAACGGTGGCAACTTGAACTAACAACTGCAAACAGAAGGTGTGCTTTCGACCAGTCAGTTGTGAGCAGGCACTGTTAAGTAGTAAGAGTGGGCAGTAGCCTTACAAACATCAAAATACTGATAGCGTTTACCAAAGGTAACAGCTTTCTAATTTTTTTTATTTTCTGCAATTATTCTTCAAAACAAGCTCCACGAGCACCTGATTACGAGTTTACGTGAGTACCTCTTGTATATAAAACTACGATCATCTAGTCTCTTCGTAATCATGACGTCAACAACGCAAAAAAAATTTAAAACAAATCAATGGAACAAACTTAATAAAATAGCATTTATCTTGCTGCGAATGGTACTCTAGTCATCTTACATAAATAATGTCTTTGGTGATTTATTCCAATGTAAAAAGGCACACAATAACAACATAAGCAACGAACTCCGAAAACACTAACCTTAATACTAATTCAATAGCAGAACAAGGGAGCAATGAGAGACTTTTATTCTTCATAATGCCAGAACTTTGTTCAACTTATACGAACACGAAACCAAGCTAACTGCACATCATAAGAAAAACTGAACCATTTTATCCTAAGGGGCAGCTAGAACAGCAAATACAGGGGCGCCAATAAGAAAGCAATGCCGTAAGGAAACCAGAATGTTGAAGAACAACGCCGCTTTGACGCCAATCAGCAACTGGTAACGTTGCAGTCACAGTACTACGCTGCCATGGCAGTAATAACACAATGGACAGCTTTCACCGCTAAGAGAGACACCGCCGAGCGCCGCCAGGTAGCAAACGTATTCCACTCGTTCTCTTCTTGCAAGCCAATCACTCATGTACATGTCACTTCCATACGTATAGCCTTATCAAGGATGACACAGGTCGTTTGCACCAGAGCACAGTCCACCGCCCACAGTCAGGGCTGGATAAGTAAAATGTCCCAGGTGAGCAATCAAGAGCGTTTAGCATGCAGTCTCGCTCGGCGATAACATTGAATAAAAAAATGGTTCAAATGGCTCTGAGCACTATGGGACTTAACTTCTGAGGTCATCAGTCCCCTAGAACTTAGAACTACTTAAACCTAACTAACCTAAGGACATCACAAACATCCATGCCCGAGGCAGGATTCGAACCTGCGACCGTAGCGGTCACGTGGTTCCAGACTGTAGCGCCTAGAACCGCACAGCCACCGCACGACCACATTGAATAAAATGTCCTCAGGTTTCCAATCGCGTCAAGTAATTAAAATTACACGAGCTTTCGGCGAAGAACTCCTTAGCCATTGTCAAGAAGTATGACTGCCGGTGGGCTGCTGCTGCGGCCATTATATAAACTAGCTGCCGGCTGTGACGTCACTGGAGCAGGCGGCTGCACCGCATACAGGCATATGTTGACTCGCCATTCGATGCATATGGTGGAGCTTCGTAATTGCTGGATCCCACGCTGTGCTGATCTCCGGGCCACCGTATCTATTTAAGGTGTTATTCGTGATTTTTATGTCAATGGCTTCTTTGCTTACAAACCCCTGAAGCCGTTTATGCGAGTCACGACGGTGTCCGTCTTTCATAGCATGCTCAGCTATAATAGATCTCTCGCCGTAAAACCTCTCATACTCCTTCCTGCGTTTTTCCGCAGTGCGTGCTGTTTGTCTGACATAAGACTAGCCACACTCACAGGGTCTCTTGTAGATCCCAGGCGTTCTGAGGGCTGCTGCGTCTTTAACTGGTCTCTGTAGTTAATGGATGTTCGTCGGAAGCCTCGAGGTCGATATGATCTTGTGCCGTTCCAGCAGGTGGCTTACCTCTCGCGACACTGAGCCACAGTATGGCAACAAAGCAAGTTTCTTTCTTGCTCCTCGTCAGTGGTCTTAGTTGTGAGTCTTGCACGAAATCACTTCATTTATTTGATGGACATTATAGCAATTGTTGCTGAAGACCTTGCATACGTGGCTCAGCTCATGGGGCAGCTTGGCGGCAACTGATACCATTCTTGCACGATGCATCAACGTTTGTAAAACAGTGCACTTCTCTGCCAGGTGATGATTGCTGATACCGTGCAAGTGCTGATCGGTGTGGGTGGATTTTCTGTACATACTATGGCCAAGACATCCATTTCCTTTGCGACAGATGAGAACTTCGAGGAAGGGCAATGCATCATCTTTTTCTACATCCATGGTAAACTGGATGTTACTGTTAATGCCATTATGGTGTTCCAAGAACTCGTCAAGTTTTTCACGTCTGTGGGGCCAAATGAGAAACGTGTTGTCAACATAAGGAAATAAACAACTAGGCTCTAGTGACACCATGCCTAAGGCAATATCTTCAAAATTCTCCATGAAGAGGTTAGCAGCAGCTAGAGCTAACGGGCTATCCATTGCAAAGCCATCCATCTTATCGTAATGCCGGCCGTTCTACAGAAAGCAAGAAGACGTCAGACTGTGCCTAAATAGATCGACCGCTTCACGTGCAAAGAACTGGGATACTAGATCCACCAACACTCTTTGATATGCACATTCGTAAGCAGCGCCACTATATCAAAACTAACATTAGCGTCACCCTCACTAACGTGAAGACAGTTAATTTGATTGATAAAATCTTCCGAATGTTTAACATGATTCTCACAGTGCCCATGTGTGGAGTGGAGAGATTAGCCACGTACTTCACCACCTTGTATGTTGATAAACCAAAGGTGGATCTGATGAGGCAGAATGGCGACCTGTCCTTGTGGATCTATAGTAGACCACAAGCAGTATGTGATCTAAGTGCCTAAAGAAGAACGTTCCTATCATAGTGTTGCAATGGTACTTGAATTATTTAACCATTACGGCACCTCACCTCAACCTCTCGATACCAGCAATATTCTACTGTGTTTCTGTAAAATAGTTAACATATTTCTATGACAACATTCAGATTTGATTTCATTAATGTAGCCGTAGCCTACTTCGATACATCGATATGTATATATTGCAATGATATTATTCTTATGTGAATTCTTTCTTTTGTCACTATGATTGACGTACTTGTAACTCTGATTTTTGGGCGCGCAAGCGGTTATTAGAGAGTCAAGCTTTGGTCATCATGATAAAAAGACGCAAATTGTAGTCAGTTTATGAAATGTGAACTTTAACAGTGAGGAAGATATTTTCAAGTGTTTTATATTGTGAAGTGGTGTTTTGGAACGAGTTACGTGATATTGCAACAAAAGTAATAAAAAAGAAGTGTAACTTAAATTCATAGTGCTGATTACTTTTTTACCTCACCATTGTCCTAACTTGCAAAAGTTTAATCTTCAAGAAAGGTGTATGAAACACATCTACAAAACTTTTGAATATCGCAGAATAGCACCTAGGCCTCTCTGCATCCGAGCTTGGAATCATCAACACCTAGATTTTCGACGATTGAGCCACGAGTTCACGAGACCAGCGTGGGAAACACGAAAAGATGAGTGCCTAGTTTATCCATTATTTCAAGAAATCACTTTATTAACTGTGCTCTAATGACACCTGCCACATAATATAACTTTGTTGTTGCCCGAAAATGCAATATTTAACAGCGTGAGCAACAATACAATCATAATTAATTTTTGACCTTTGTTGTGGTAGGGTTGTTAGAGTGTCTCCCATCGAAAAGCGCTCGAGAAGTCACATGTCTTTCTCATTATTCTTGATGTTGGGTCGCATGGAAATTTCCGATAAGTATCTTCATCCAGCAGCATGCAGATCTTCGTATCATAGTCCATGTATTCCATAATTAGTGCTGCATTCTGTTAGTGTGCAGGAGGAACCACAATGCTCTCATCATTGCGTAGTGCTCAGACACAAGCGCTCAGCCCTAATCATGTTGGGTGCTTGTAACTTCCCTTTCGTGAGGATATGAGTCATTTCACGCCATATTTCATCCATTGTCTCATTGGACAGCTTGCAGACTGCCTGTTCAATGCCACTTATTATACTGCAGATAGGAATGGCCTGTCTCAAGTATCAACATTGCACCTGTGGTGTCACCGCCAGACACCACACTTGCTAGGTGGTAGCCTTTAAATCGGCCGCGGTCCGTTAGTATACGTCGGACCCGCGTGTCGCCACTATCAGTGATTGCAGACCGAGCGCCGCCACACGGCAGGTCTAGAGAGACTTCCTAGCACTCGCCCCAGTTGTACAGCCGACTTTGCTAGCGATGGTTTACTGTCTACTTACGCTCTCATTTGCAGAGACGACAGTTCAGCATAGCCTTCAGCTACGTCATTTGCTACGACCTAGAAAGGTGCCATATTCAGTTACTATTGATGCTGTAAAACATGTACCGTCAAGAGCGATGTTCACCATTTACGGATTAAAGTTAAGTATTCCAACAGCTACGTCCTTTTTTGCTAAACTCTAACTTACTTGTCCTGTTCCAGACCTCACGCCAGCCTGCGTGAGCTAAAACACGTGCCTTTCGGCTTCCTCTCATAGTGGGTTGCCTCTCTTGCCAATCCACAACAGCACCCATGTTTATATCTCTCGCACTCAGCACTTGTAATCAGTGGGTGATAATACAACACATGTTTTTAGAGAATCGTTGTCTCAAAAGACTACAACAGGAGAGAGGGTAGGCTGTTGAACGTGCATTCTCCTCAATGTATGACCAGGAACTAGTGATAGTATAGGCACTTGTACTTCCTCTCATCTCTTCCCCTCCCGTCCGTCCCTCCACCCATGGGGGGGGGGGGGCGGACAGGCTTTTTCAGACGATCAACTGCTATCGCGCACCGTGCGTTTATCAGCGGCCAACCGCCTTTCTGCCAGTAGGCTACTGCCACTCAGCCCACCTTGAGGCAATGGTCAACGCATTGGCCATTCGCCAACACAAAAGAATGTAAAGCCAATTAAACAATATGAGATAAATGAGGTCTGCCCAAGTGCACCTTGTTTGTTTCTTGAAAAATGTATCCACAATGCACCGATCCACACGCTGCTCCCTTGTCGAGGCACAATGCATCAGTGACCTCACACACGAAAGGCACGTCACACATGTCAGCAGTTCCATGAGAGAGATACTTTTTCTTAATGTCGACGCATCTCTTATAAGTGAGCATCTATTAAAAGGGAAAACAGAATCGTGGCGATAATAAATGTCCTCTTTACATGAAAATATGCACAGTCCATTTTCTTTTAGTTTTTGAGCAAAATCGATGTAGATTTTACGCCGACTGTAGGATACAATTCACATCTCATTATTTTGCGACATTCAACGAAGCGAAAAACCTGCAGCACTGCTGGCGATTACAGTGACCAGACTGCAGAGGCTGGGCTATACTCCACCTATACATGTCCACCGTGTGTAAAGCCTTCCAATGTCTTGCTGCGCAGACTACCAAACTTCCATTCGAGTAAATGAAAAGTCAGAATTTAATCTCTAAAGAAAAACATCTATGTTAAGCAATGTCTTTCAGCTTATGGACAAATTACACGACCTGAGAATGTCTCTCATGTTCAAATTAGAGTCTGTAAATAAAGTCATGCACGTATGTAATACAAACATTTCAGACACAAGAAATAGCATTACAGAATACGGCCATTCACGCCATTTTCTCACATGTCGGAAGAAACATAATCATTTTATGCTCAGCAACAACAAGCTATAGTTCAAAAGGACATTGCAGTTTTGTATACTGTAGCAGGTCTAGTTTTCCCAATGAGATATTATATCAGACTGGCGTTTATAAAACAAATCGTCAGAGACTGTCTTGTAACAAAATCTGCTATAAGATTTTACTGCATCTCCCTCTTCCAATAAATCTGCGTGCTAACATTGGTCACTTTTGCTCCGTAACTCCCCTCCTCCGACCTGTCTGTAAAGTTTCTGTCATACAACAAACATTCGCAATAGCAGTAGACTCCTGCATTCTAGTTTTGTTAACTATCTGAACATCACAGCCTTTTTCAGGCAATCTACTCACGTGATGGGAAAGACACTATCATCTCGAGGTTCACAACGAGCTAAAATTCAAGTGATGTCTCCTTAATACTTAGAGGTTATTAATTATGAAATAACACAAGACATGCGGTAACTCCTATTTTTAAACACGTAACCGTGTCCATTTTCTAGATGGCGAATGCATTAGATCCATTTGGTGATATACATTACGAATGCAAATAGAGGACCGTGCAGTACGTCCATTCGGTCATATATACCAATGTATACCAATTGTTTCGTAACATAAACGCCTGCCAACGACTCGGCAGAATGCTTCGCAAGTTCTTGGTCTTTGCGAAATCACCGGAGCTCTTCTACATTGTAAGTACCTTGCACTACATTGCGAACGCAGATAGGTAACTGTGTAGTACGCCCATTCGGCCACAACCACGTAAGTATACCAGAGAGCGTCATATACCGATACAATTAGGTTATCTACATATTTCCAGCACATCCATCATAGAGTAGAGTTTACGACTACAACTGGCCACCTTTCTTTGTGTGGATGAGCGTCACAGAGTATTCTCCCGTTCGTAGGACAAAGTCGGAGATTGACACGTCCCTCCCACATTGTCCTTGACCAATCCTCCCTTAAACACAGTCGCCAATTTAATTTGCGACTAACCACAAGTATGAGGGACCTACTCCCACTACATTCTGCGTCTCGTGAAGGAACAGGGCGAGCTGTTTCCATAACTGCTGTTGAGCGAAGACTGTTCCACACCGATCATACCCACGGCATCCATCCAAATCCACAAGAACTCTCCAGATGCGTGCATTTGGAGGAGGGTAGCACCTCTTATCGGTGTATACACTCCTGGAAATGGAAAAAAGAACACATTGACACCGGTGTGTCAGACCCACCATACTTGCTCCGGACACTGCGAGAGGGCTGTACAAGCAATGATCACACGCACGGCACAGCGGACACACCAGGAACCGCGGTGTTGGCCGTCGAATGGCGCTAGCTGCGCAGCATTTGTGCACCGCCGCCGTCAGTGTCAGCCAGTTTGCCGTGGCATACGGAGCTCCATCGCAGTCTTTAACACTGGTAGCATGCCGCGACAGCGTGGACGTGAACCGTATGTGCAGTTGACGGACTTAGAGCGAGGGCGTATAGTGGGCATGCGGGAGGCCGGGTGGACGTACCGCCGAATTGCTCAACACGTGGGGCGTGAGGTCTCCACAGTACATCGATGTTGTCGCCAGTGGTCGGCGGAAGGTGCACGTGCCCGTCGACCTGGGACCGGACCGCAGCGACGCGCGGATGCACGCAAATACCGTAGGATCCTACGCAGTGCCGTAGGGGACCGCACCGCCACTTCCCAGCAAATTAGAGACACTGTTGCTCCTGCGCTATCGGCGAGGACCATTCGAAACCGTCTCCATGAAGCTGGGCTACGGTCCCGCACACCGTTAGGCCGTCTTCCGCTCACGCCCCAACATCGTTAAGCCTGCCTCCAGTGGTGTCGCGACAGGCGTGAATGGAGGGACGAATGGAGACGTGTCGTCTTCAGCGATGAGAGTCGCTTCTGTCTTGGTGCCAATGATGGTCGTATGCGTGTTTGGCGACGTGCAGGTGAGCGCCACAATCAGGACTGCATACGACCGAGGCACACAGGGCCAACACCCGGCATCATGGTGTGGGGAGCGATCTCCTACACTGGCCGTACACCACTGGTGATCGTCGAGGGGACACTGAATAGTGCACGGTACATCCAAACCGTCATCGAACCCATCGTTCTACCATTCCTAGACCGGCAAGGGAACTTGCTGTTCCAACAGGACAATGCACGTCCGCATGTATCCCGTGCCACCCAACGTGCTCTAGAAGGTGTAAGTCAACTACCCTGGCCAGCAAGATCTCCGGATCTGTCCCCCATTGAGCATGTTTGGGACTGGATGAAGCGTCGTCTCACGCGGTCTGCACGTCCAGCACGAACGCTGGTCCAACTGAGGCGCCAGGTGGAAATGGCATGGCAAGCCGTTCCACAAGACTACATCCAGCATCTCTACGATCGTCTCCATGGGAGAATAGCAGCCTGCATTGCTGCGAAAGGTGGATATACACTGTACTAGTGCCGACATTGTGCATGCTCTGTTGCCTGTGTCTATGTGCCTGTGGTTCTGTCAGTGTGATCATGTGATGTATCTGGCCCCAGGAATGTGTCAACAAAGTTTCCCCTTCGTGGGACAATGAATTCACGGTGTTCTTATTTCAAATTCCAAGAGTGTATGTGGTCATTTTGCAAGGATACCGATGCATTGCTTAATTTTATATGAGGGTATTTACATGTCCTATACACCAGCCTTTAAAATTCCTAAGAGTTCCCCTTCTCCCTGTAATCTATATGTTAGCATTTTGGATAGGAAGGTCATGAAAAATATAGTAACACTCGCCTCTTACGTAGATGAAACTCAACGAGCGTTGCAGGTTGGAAACTCGTAGTGTGGAAACAAATCCGTGTACTGCTACCACACATCAGAGGGCTGGTCTGCAGACTCATGTAGTGACGCACTTGATGGAGACTCGAAGTCTGGCAGAGTTCTACACGTCTGTCTCACGTTCACTCTACTGTGTAGGGATCTGCCGATACCCCAGGAGCAACAGTGTCCCTAATTTGCTGGGAAGTGGCGCTGCAGTCCCCTACGGCACTGCGTAGGATCCTACGGTCTTGGCGTGCATCCGTGCGTCGCTGCGGTCCGGTCCCAGGTCGACGGGCACGTGCACCTTCCGCCGACCACTGGCGACAACATCGATGTACTGTGGAGACCTCACGCCCCACGTGTTGAGCAATTCGGCGGTACGTCCACCCGGCCTCCCGCATGCCCACTATACGCCCTCGCTCAAAGTCCGTCAACTGCACATACGGTTCACGTCCACGCTGTCGCGGCATGCTACCAGTGTTAAAGACTGCGATGGAGCTCCGTATGCCACGGCAAACTGGCTGACACTGACGGCGGCGGTGCACAAATGCTGCGCAGCTAGCGCCATTCGACGGCCAACACCGCGGTTCCTGGTGTGTCCGCTGTGCCGTGCGTGTGATCATTGCTTGTACAGCCCTCTCGCAGTGTCCGGAGCAAGTATGGTGGGTCTGACACACCGGTGTCAATGTGTTCTTTTTTCCATTTCCAGGAGTGTATATATGGAAAAATATCGAAAAATATGAAAAATGACATAAAATTGGTAAAAACCTAGGAAGATGTGATATAATTACGACAAAGTGACGGAGAAATGGTAAAATTAAGGTAAATAAGACGAGATATATAAGACTGCGAAAACGAAACTTCAAAATTACGTAAATTGACTGAGGATACATAAAATTATAGAAAAAGAACCTTGAAATTCGGGGAACAGAGGTGGTTTGCGGGTACCTGGACACTCAAGATAGCTTAAAAATTATTCTCTGGCTATATTCAGTTTTAACCCTCCCCCTGTAAACTACGTGGGTTTTCGTAACACATACTTCAGCAGAGGTGACATAAGTATTACAGAGAGGCGCTGTGTTAAAGCTGGCGACACATATGTATCCCAATCAATAACTGTGTTCTCACACATGCAGTCGACTATAGATTTTACCGAATTACAGTTGGTTCTCATAAACAGTGTTATTCTTTAAGTATTAAGAGAAGAATCAATGTGCTTATCAAACATAATCCACTCCCAAAAAGAGTGTTTTGTAGGAGAGTGGACCGATGCCACATGCATCACCTATAATAGTGTGAGGGCAGTGTACACTGACGATGCCTTCCCAGGATTCCAGAATAGTACTGAAGGAAGTATTTCTATCATTTTAATATTTGTCGCCGCAGTGTTTGGGGTAGGAAACTTACAGAGTCGTTGTATGTCTGATATCCTGAATCAGAGCATTAAGAGCATTGTATTTCGAGTGATTAATACTTCAGAAACCATACCGCTTCAATAATAAATCATTTTTGGTGCAGAACTGTGTAACCACAGGAGTGTGTGTTTATGCTCTACAGTCACTTCTCTCATACCAGAACCTTTATGGCACTGATTCCAGACAGTGGAATAATACTTCAGAATTGACAGCACTGTTGATTTACGTGAAATGTTTCAAACTACATCCATCTGGAGCTGTATTATGTAAAAAGCACACGATTCTTCCTAACCGTCTGTTATATTGTGGCAAAACTTTCATGTCTAGTATACAATTTAAACAGGAGCTACCGCCCTCCACATGCACGCACCTGAAGAGATCTTGTGCATTTGGATGGGTGCTGTGAGTATGGCTGGTGTGGAACAGCCTTCACTCAACAGCAGTCATGGAAACAGCTCGCCCTGTTCAGAGATTGACAGATACCTCCCACATTGTCCTTGACCAGTCTTCCCTGCAACACACTCGTCAGTTCAACTTGCAACTGAACAGAAGTATGAAGTGGGTGTAAGACCTTCATACTTCTGGTCAGTTGCAAGTTGAACTGACAACTGTGTTCAGGGAAGACTGGTCAAGGACAATGTGGGAGGTATCTGTCAATCTCTGATATTACCCTGCGAATTGGACAATACTCTGTGACGCCCATCCACACAAGGAAAGGTCGCCAGTCGTAATTGTAAATTCTGCACCACGATTGATGTGCTGGAAATATCAAGATTACGCAATTGCATCGGTATACAACGCTGTCTGGTATAATTACGTGTATATGACCGAATAGACATACTGCATAGTCATTAACCATATATAGTACTTGCAAAGTAGTGGTGGGGTGATTTAACAATTATATAGAAATTGGGAAGCAATCTGCTGTGTCATTGGCTCGTGTTAAATTACCGAACAACTGGTAAAATTTCTAAAATTGACCATCCTACCAACACCTGTGGTGCATATTACATTACATCGTCCCATATCAACGGTGTGTTTCCCATCCATTAGCACACTGCTGACTACCACACAATGATTGACTGACACCACTTGGTTGAGACAGAGAGATCTTTGGTGGAAGACTGGATAACTGCTACTTGCCATTATGGAGCATGGGAATAAATATAGTAGTCGTCACCTTCAGGCAGTTGTTTGAAACCATTCCTCAATGCTCCAGACTGTCCTGTTTCCATAAGCTGTGATGCCCTGCACCTGTTTTTTGTTTGTTTTTTCGCCAGTAAGATAACAGTTCCTATTTTTATTTCTACTACCTTGCACGTGTTGTGAACGACACCTTCTGGCGATGGTCAACACAACAGCAGTAATCATGTGCATGACTGCAAAATGAGGAAACAATGCTCTTTGAAATGGAACACTGAGACATCAGCTACATCATAGCTGTGGAAGATAAGATTAACTGTATAAGCCAAATGGCTGTTGGAAACGCTCTACTGTGCCACAAAATCTTCCAGTTTCCATATGTTGCGATGGCTTCCACATTTTCATCAATGAGAATCATCATACCTGTGTTTTATTCTACTAACCTGTGTGTCATGGAAGCAGCATAGTTTACACCATGCGATGTTTAGCTTTCTGTGAGAGCCAATGGATCAAAACGTATTAATGTCTGTTTAGCACCTGACACGGTCATTGATGTCATGGTAGAATAACAAAGTGTATAGCGGTGTACCAAGCTGCAGTCATACACTGCTTGCATGCGTTACATCCGAAAAACAGACGATTAAACTGCTTTATGAAGGAACAATACAGGAATCCTCTCTTGTGATTCATAGTCTGTTGGATGTGGTCTTCCTCCAGTACAGTTGACAAAACTTTATGCAGGTCTGTGGAAGCAGCTTTGACCACTGGCCACCAGCTCTAGTGGAGGGATATGTGTACATGTAATATGCTCTATGTCAACGTGCAGATGGTATTCGTTTCTCGACATAACGGAGGAGAGAGATGCGGTAAAATCTTATAGGAGTTTCTATTACAAAGAGTGTTAAAACTCATTCAAGTTTTGATGCATATAGTACTATCAAAACTACACCGATTTTGCTAATAAAAATTGGTTGTATCTATTGTAGTGGAATCACAATTTTTTTTGTAATTATTGTCATGATTGCATGTTGAAAAATAGGTATTACCGTAAGTCCTGTTTTATTTCACATTTAATAACCTCTAATTATGAAGTAACACCACTTGAATTATAGCTCATTGTGGAACCTCGAAATGATAGTGTTTTTTCCCGACATGTGAGTACATTGTGTGAAACAAGCTGTGATGATCGACGTGCTTGCAAAACCAGAATGCAAGAATCTACTGCCATTGCAAATGATTGCCTGTTGTATGTCATAAATTTTACAGACAGGTCGGTAGAGGGGAGTTATGGAGCAAAAACGTCAAATGTAAGTATGCAGTTGGTATTTGCTTTCAAAGTGTCAGAAGAGAGGTGCGGTAAAATCTATTACAAGACAGTCTCTCACAATTTGTTTCCTAATCGCCAGTTTGATATAGCGTCCCACTGAAAATATGGATCTACTGTAGTGTAAAAAACAGCAATGTCCTCTTCTGCTATAGTTTGTTGTTTCCAAACTAAAATGATTGTCTTTTTTGCAACATGCGAGCAAATTGCGTGAAGGGTTGTATTGTGTAATGTTACTTCTCGTGTATGAAATGTTTGTAATGCCCACATGCATGGCAGTTTATTTACAGACAGAACTGAACACAAGAGACTTTCTCAGGTCACGTAATTTGTCCATCAACCTGACATTGCTTAACGCTGATGTTTTCCCTTCAGAGTTCAAATTCTGGCATTTTCTTTACTCTGACGACAGTTTAGAAATAATGAGGACATTCTGTAGTGATCAGTAGTTCGTGCAGCAAAGTAGTTGCAGATTTTATGCCAGGTGAACATGTATGGGTGGAGTATAGCCCAACCTCTGCAGTCCAGTCACTGTAATCGGCAACAGTGCTGTAGTTTTTTTTTCCACTTTGTCGCATATCGCAAAATAATGAGATGCAAATTGTATCCTGCAGTCGAACATAGAAAATATACCAATTTTGCTCATAAAACTAAAAGAAAATGGACTGCGGGCTTATGTTCGTGGAAAGGGGACATTTATTATAGTTGTGATTCTGTTTTCCTTTTTAATAGATGCTCGTTTATAATAGATATGTTGACATTAAAAAGAAAAGTGTCTCCCTCGCAGTACAGCTGGCGTGGGGGGCATGCCTTCTGTGTGTGAGCTCACCCACCATGGAGCAGCGTGTTGGATGGTGCAGTTTGGATACATTTTAGACAAACAAATGCAGGGCACTTAGGTGGCCCTCATTTTTCTCGCGTTGTGTAGTTGGCTTTACCTCCTTTTGTGATGGCGAAGGGCCGATGTTTGGACCATTGCCTGAAGTCCAGCTGGATGCCACTCGTCCACTGGCAGAAGAACTGTAGGCTGGAGATAAATGCATGGCGTGCGGTAGCAGTTGACCATTTGAACAAGCTTGTGTCCCCCTGTAGGTGGAAGGAGGGAGGGAGGGAGAGGGAAGGATGAAGGGAGATAGGAGTGCCTATAATTTCGCTACTTCCTGGCTGTACATCGTGGAGAATGCACATTCAACTGCTACCCCTCTCTCCTCTTGCAGACTTTTAGGACAACGATTTTCCCAGTACATGTGTTGCATTAAAACTGCTGAATACGAGTGCTGTTTTTTTTTCATGGCTATTTCGATGTGTAATTAGAACTGTGAAGCATTTTCCATAACTTGTCGTGGCATGGCTTCGATTACCTGGGCTGCAGAGCGGTTGTCAAGCAGGCACCTGTAGTGAACTCTGATAACAGCGATACAGGCCTCAGGTGTTTGAGCACGTCTGCCACTAGTTTTGAGTGGTGTTGTGAAATTTTTTCCCAGAAAGAAAACACCAGCCTTCTTCTCCTCCATCTGGACAGTTTCCATGCGTGGGAGTGCACTTGGGCTTTCTGTCCAGAAGTATCAGGGTTCCAGTACTACAATGGGCACCTTCATTATTCTTAATCTCCCTCCAATTCCCAAGTGAGGGGGGTGGTGTGGGACGTCATGTCCCTGGGACAAAGAGATTCACGCCAAAATTCGAAATTTCCGTCAATATCTGGGGAAGGGTGATGGGGAAGTGGAAGGAGGGAGATAGGGGAGGGGGTGGCGATTCACGTGCCGGCTGATGAAAACACATGACTCATCCGGGAGTGGGGTGGGGGTGTGGGGGTAATTAATTGATCAACTTAATTATTTTAAATAAATTTGATATCAAAACTGTATTAGCAGTGCCATCTCCCCACTACTGAGGCGGCAGTGTTCATGTGATGAGGTATCATAGCGAATCGTGGAATAGTCTTCTTATCACTGTAGTAAGATGGCTAGCGAACTCAATAAATTAGCCTTCTTGTTGTGCAGGTTCTCCAGACATTTAACACTGCACCACAGTTCCTCCCCGTAAAGGTACGTAATGTAAGAATGCAGGGTCTCGCGGTGGCGCGGTGGTAACATTGAATAAAAAGTTCTCAGGTTTCTAACCACGTCAAGTACTTCAAATTACATGAGCTTCTGGCCAAGTATTCCTTGGCCATTGTCAAGTAGAATGACAGCCAGTTGGCTGCTGGTACGCCCCTTATATAAAGTAGTTGCAGATTGTGACATCACTGGAGGCGGTGGGATCACCAGATATGGGGTTATGTTGACTCGGCGTTCAATGTCCCTGAGTCGCGCGATTGCTGGATCCCGCGCATTGCTGACCTGCAGACCACCTTCTCTAATTAGGGTGTTACTGGTGATATTTATTTGACTGGCACCTTTAAATACACAGTCCCAGAAGTCGTTTGTGCGAGCCACTACGGATGTTTCGTTAAATTTTATCCGGTGTCCGTTTTTCAAAGCATGCTCAACTATAGCAGATTTTTCAGGGTAGCATAGGCGATGAACCTCTCACGCTACTTCCTGTGTTGTTTCACAGTGTTTACTGTTTATTTCCCATAAGACTGGCCACACTCGCTAGGTATCTTGTAGACCCCAGGTATTGTGAGGCCTTCTGCACCTCTACAGGTCTCAGTAATCGATGTATTTTCGTCAGAGGTCTGAAGATTGATTTGTCCTGTGTCGTTTCAGCAAGTGGCTTATGTTACTCGATACGGAGCTACAGCATGGCAAGAAACAAGCTTCTTTTCCTGCTCCTCGTCCATGGTCTTGTTGTGAGTCTTGGATGAAGTCACTCATTTCGAATGGCCTTGCATTCTTGTGGCCTTGCACCTGTAACTGTCAAGGACACTCACAGCCTTGGACTGGGAATGGGACGACGCAGCTACGGTTTCCCACCAAATATCATCACAGAACTACAGAGGCAGAACGGGAAGTTTATGTGACTTTCGCAACAACAAAACGATGCGGACCACAGACATTTAGAATACACTGTCATTAATCTGACGGCGAGATATATATAAGGGAGAGTCAAATGAAAACCTTACATATTTATTTAAATATTAGTTATTGTGCAGAAGTGGCACAAATCTGTATCACGTTTCAGCATAATCTCCCCCACGCTCAATGCAAGTCCTCCAGCGCTTACAAAGTGCATAAATTCCTTTAGAAAAAAATTCTTTTGGTAGTCTGCACAACCACTCATGCACCGTGTGGCGTATCTCTTCATCAGAACGGAACTTCTTTCCTCCCATTGCGTCTTTGAGTGGTCCAAACAAAAGGAAATCACGTGGGTCAAGGTCTGGTGAGTATGGTGGATGAGGAAGACACTCAAAATGCAGGTCTGTGATTGTCACAACTGTTGTACGGACAGTGTGGGGCCTTGCATTATCATGTTGCCGAAGGACACTTGCTGACAGCACCCCACGTCGCTTTGATTTGATTGCAGGCCGCAGATGATTTTTTAGGAGATCTGTGTATGATGCACTGGTGACATTGGTCCCTCTAGGCATGTAATGCTCCAAAATGACGCCTTTTTCATCCCAAAAGAGAGTCAGCATAACCTTCCCTGCTGATGGTTCTGTTCGACACTTCTTTGGCTTCGGTGATGAGGAATGGCGCCATTCCTTGCTCGCTCTCTTCGTTTCCGGTTGGTGGAAGTGAACCCAGTTTTCGTCCCCAGTAACGATTCTTGCAAGGAAGCCATCACCTTCTCGTTCAAAGCGCCGAAGTAGTTCTTCACAAACATCAACACGTCCTTGTCTCATTTCAGGAGTCAGCTGCCGTGGCACCCATCTTGCAGACACTTTGCGAAACTGGAGCACATCACGCACAATGTGGTGTGCTGACCCATGACTAATCTGTAAACATGCTGCAATGACATTCAGTGTCACTCGGCGGTTTTCCTTCACTATCGCTTCAACTGCTGCCATGATCTATGGACTCACAACTCGTTGTGCCTGACCTGGACGAGGAGCATCTTCCATTTGCGAACTTCCTACTCCATTCGTATTCTTGCTGCTGAGACAAACTTGCATCACCGTACTGAACCTTCATTCGTCGACGAATATCAATAGGTTTCACACCTTCACTACGCAAAAATCGAATAACAGAACGCTGTTCTTCCCTGGTGCAAGTCGCAAGTGGGGCGGCCATCTTTATACTGATACTGCGACGGTATGTGTGCATCTGCACTATGCTGCCACCTACAGGCCATTCTGCACACTGTTTGTAGCACGCTTACCAACGGCGCGAAATTTCGATTTGTTATTAAAAATTTAAGGTTTTCATTTGACTCACCCACATAGACACGGGTGCAATGTAGGCACTTAAGAAAGGACTTAATTTCATAGGTTCGACACAGTCCATTCCTCTCTATGATATAATAAGTAGCGATCCCAAGCGAAACAGTGGCTCAAATACGCAGTGAAATGACTCGTATTCTCACGTAAGGAAAATTGCCAGCACCCAGTATGACCAGGCCTGAGCGCAATGACGTACAAGCACTTCACAATGATGAGATCATTGTGGTTCTTCCTGCAGAAAGCAGCCATAATTATGGAATGCGTGGACTATGATAATTATGAAGATCTGTGCACTACTGGACGAAAACACTTTTGGAAGCTTCCACACGACCGAGGAGTCGCTGCAGCTATGGCTGGTGCATTGTAAGATCTGAGGGCTGGCAATAAAGCAGAGTATGGTAGAAAGTGGATGAGATGTCTGGGAGTTTCTGCGAATTCCGTGGGACAGGACAGTGGCTCCCAGGCGTCCAGGATCTGTTACAAAATATACACTCCTGGAAATTGAAATAAGAACACCGTGAATTCATTGTCCCAGGAAGGGGAAACTTTATTGACACATTCCTGGGGTCAGATACATCACATGATCACACTGACAGAACCACAGGTACATAGACACAGGCAACAGAGCATGCACAATGTCGGCACTAGTACAGTGTATATCCACCTTTCGCAGCAATGCAGGCTGCTATTCTCCCATGGAGACGATCGTAGAGATGCTGGATGTAGTCCTGTGGAACGGCTTGCCATGCCATTTCCACCTGGCGCCTCAGTTGGACCAGCGTTCGTGCTGGACGTGCAGACCGCGTGAGACGACGCTTCATCCAGTCCCAAACATGCTCAATGGGGGACAGATCCGGAGATCTTGCTGGCCAGGGTAGTTGACTTACACCTTCTAGAGCACGTTGGGTGGCACGGGATACATGCGGACGTGCATTGTCCTGTTGGAACAGCAAGTTCCCTTGCCGGTCTAGGAATGGTAGAACGATGAGTTCGATGACGGTTTGGATGTACCGTGCACTATTCAGTGTCCCCTCGACGATCACCAGTGGTGTACAGCCAGTGTAGGAGATCGCTCCCCACACCATGATGCCGGGTGTTGGCCCTGTGTGCCTCGGTCGTATGCAGTCCTGATTGTGGCGCTCACCTGCACGGCGCCAAACACGCATACGACCATCATTGGCACCAAGGCAGAAGCGACTCTCATCGCTGAAGACGACACGTCTCCATTCGTCCCTCCATTCACGCCTGTCGCGACACCACTGGAGGCGGGCTGCACGATGTTGGGGCGTGAGCGGAAGACGGCCTAACGGTGTGCGGGACCGTAGCCCAGCTTCATGGAAACGGTTGCGAATGGTCCTCGCCGATACCCCAGGAGCAACAGTGTCCCTAATTTGCTGGGAAGTGGCGGTGCGGTCCCCTACGGCACTGCGTAGGATCCTACGGTCTTGGCGTGCATCCGTGCGTCGCTGCGGTCCGGTCCCAGGTCGACGGGCACGTGCACCTTCCGCCGACCACTGGCGACAACATCGATGTACTGTGGAGACCTCACGCCCCACGTGTTGAGCAATTCGGCGGTACGTCCACCCGGCCTCCCGCATGCCCACTATACGCCCTCGCTCTAAGTCCGTCAACTGCACATACGGTTCACGTCCACGCTGTCGCGGCATGCTACCAGTGTTAAAGACTGCGATGGAGCTCCGTATGCCACGGCAAACTGGCTGACACTGACGGCGGCGGTGCACAAATGCTGCGCAGCTAGCGCCATTCGACGGCCAACACCGCGGTTCCTGGTGTGTCTGCTGTGCCGTGCGTGTGATCATTGCTTGTACAGCCCTCTCGCAGTGTCCGGAGCAAGTATGGTGGGTCTGACACACCGGTGTCAATGTGTTCTTTTTTCCATTTCCAGGAGTGTATTTGTGAAAGCACGAGGCTTTTAGTGAGTTTATGGCCGTTCTTTGGAAAGTCCGAAATGGCCACAACAGAGGAGATAATGATATTTTATGGAGGGCTGTGATTCCATCCAAGTCATGCTTTTAGAAAAGACACGGCGTAAACATGTGGGAAAGAGGGCGCGAAGTTGAATATTTTTTCCTTTTCTCACAATTAATTTTTATAGTCGCTGGTTGATCAAATCTTTGTATGCAGAGCAGGAGGGCGGTCTCCCTGCTACGAATGCCGAGCTCCAGCTCATTATTGGCTTGTGCCAAAGCGGAGCATGCAAATGTGCTATGCTACTGATCTGCAGAGGAAAGCCGTAGAGAAAGAGAAGATCACTCTTGCACTGGTGCTTCTCTAGTAAAGAACGGCAGGTCTTTACCTGGACGTTGAGACTTGTGTCCTTTGCTAGTGTTTCACTTAGAGCCTGTGTCAGTCACCATCTGAACCATCAGAGGTACTTATTTGAGTGGCCCGCCTAAACATTTGACATATTCCGTCATGCATAGTCGTGTCACGGAGCCAAATTGCTTTGGCAGACCAGCTAACGGGCCCACCTGCAGACAGGAATCTACTGAGGTTTCAGATGCTTATAGGGAAGTATCTGCATTCTGAATCAGCCGAGTGCGAGACTGGGTACTTGCATATTTCGGGGCGCGCGCCATTAATAACAGATTGCCGGTGTCCGTGATGGCAATCGGATAGGGCATCATGCTGTGCCGCCCTCACCAGCAGAAGGGTAAAGTATTCACTGCTACGGCATAGAGCTCCAGTATATGCTTCTCAGCACCCTGTTCTTTGGAACCATATTTTTCTTTATGGAATAGTGGAGTATAGATGCTTGACAGCCATACCACGGATTCACATTTATGAAGTCAGATAAAGCGATTAGTTCTGGTTAGTGTGGTGTGTTGATCCCCAGCTGATCACTTTGTTAACCATAGACCCCATATTATTGAAAGCGTTTGTCTGGGGCACTTCTGACGATGTCCTTGTCTCTATTGAACACTCGCCGTCAAGGACAACATTATTTAAGACATCTTCGAGCCATTCACATATCTGTGAAGTTATTCCATATGCTCGTACCTTCGTTAACAGCCTGCAGTTGGGGGCTGTATCAAACGCTTACCGGGAATCTAGAAAGATTGAATCTGCCTGTTGCCGCTCATCCATAGTTCTCAGTATATCATGTGAGAAAAGGGTAAGCTGATTTCGTACGAGCTATGTTTTCTGAAACAATGCTGATTCGTCCACATAAGCTTTTTAGTCTCAAGAAAGTTTATCATATTCGAACTGAGAATATGTAAAGGATTCTGCAGCAACCGGAAGTCAGTGATATTGGTCTCTAATTTTGCGGGGCCGTTCTTTTACGTTCCTTATATACCGGAGTCACCTGCGCTATTTTCCAGTCGCTTGGGACTTTGCGCCGGGCGAGAGATCCACGATACATGCCAGTCAGGTAAGGGACCAATGGCGTAGAGTACTCTTTGTAAAATCGAACTGGTATTCCATCCGGACCTGGTGATTTATTTGCTTTCAAACCTTTCAGTTGTTTCTCTACGTCAGGTATGCTTATTACTATGTCGTCCATACGAGAATGTGTCCGATCCTTAAATGACGGTATGTTTGTACGATTCTCCTGGGTGAACGACTTCTTGAACATGAAATTTAAAGCTTCAGCTTTCAATGTGCTCTCTTCAACTGCCTCGCCAGACTGGTCAGCTAGGGACTGAAAGGAAGCATTAGACCCGCTCAGCGATTTTATATACGACCCCAATTTCCTCGTGTTCTCTGCCAGATCTTCTGCTAAGGTGTGACGATGGTGGCTGTTTTATGCTCCCCGCATAGATTTTTGACACATGCACGAATCTCTACTAGCCTTCGCTTGTCGTCATTTATGCATTCCCTTTGAACCGAGAATGCAACAGCCTCTGCTTCCTCAGCATCTGCCGAATTTTGTTATCGAACCAAGGTGGGTCTTTTGCAACCTGTACCCTCTTACTAGGCACATAGCTCTACAGACTACGTTTTAAAATTGCTTAAACTTTGCCCATAATTCGTCTACATCCACCTTACTAGAACTAAGTGATGTCAGTTCACCGTCTAAGTGAGATGTCAATAACTGCTCATCTGCTCTATCTAGCACAAACACTCTCCTAGCCTTCTTCAATGATTTAGTAACTCTCGTAATCATAGTTGCAAGGTTTAAGATATTTCCGTTGCGTGTGCGCTGCAGAGCTAGCTCCTCAAGACAGTTTTCAGAAAACGTGTTTAAAAGTGTTTCTCATGACTGTCTGTCTGTAACCCCTTAATGACTGATGACCTTAGCAGTTAAGTCCCATAAGATTTCACAACTTGAACATTTTGAAACCCTCATGTACACTCCATAATTACTCTGCTACCCTAATACAGTAGTTGCTTCATTTGTGTAGTGCACCCCGGACCCATTAAGGGGAGTCCTGCAAATCCCCACACGATAACGCAGGTCAAGAAATCTGCAGCCAAGACCGTCACAGAGTTGACGAAGCCTTTGGTTGAGACCCTCAATTCGGCTCCAAACCAAAGGACCCAGATCAACTCTGAGAACGGTGCTGTAAACTGAAAGCTCTGCTTCCACCCAGCAAGCGAGGCCAGCAGTCTTCACCACCTCCGCCAGCCGCCTGTACGAACTGCGGATCGCCGATGTGAGCCACACTTCGTCCCACAGTTAGCTTGGAGACAATTCGATTGATTTTTGTCGGCCGTGAAAAGAAATGAAATTTCCTTTCAAAATAGTTGCGCTCAGGAAGGTTATCGCACTTCGAGAAAACTAAATGACATAAGATTCTAATGAATGTAATAAGCAAAGATTAATCACGCATAAAATGGCTCTTGAAATAATCGCGAACCAAATGAAAAGTTTCCGTATTTCATTATCTCACTTGCACCAAATGAAATCTATATTTTCTATTTATCCAACATGAAAGAGATTTTTGGAATGACATAGTTCAAAAAACATTTGTAGCTCTTTTTATGGACATTCAGTCTACACTCGCATACTTAACTCACATTTAGTAATATAGCTCAGCGACCACGACTTGATTCCATCGAACCGGCCGGGGTGGCCGAGCGGTTCTAGGCGCTACGGTCGCAGGTTCGAATCCTGCCTCGGGCATGGATGTGTGTGATGTCCTTAGGTTAGTTAGGTTTAAGTAGTTCTAAGTTCTAGGGGACTGATGACCTCAGAAGTTAAGTCCCTTAGTGCTCAGAGCCATTTGAATTTGATTCGATTGAGAACCTAACTAGAAGAAAACAAGGGCACAGGAGAGCTTTACACACTCATACATGTACTTTTATTATATTGTAAGAGCGCTGTCTTTGGGTAATTTTTATCTCAGTACTAGTTACAAGGTTCATGCATCGCTGTATTTAATTGATGGCGATACCAATAAAATTAATTACTGTTTCACTTAAGCGTACTAGACGCTGTCATTTAGTAATTATTACTTTTGATATGGGGAGAAGATTCTTTAAGTCCGGTTGTAACGCCACAACGGTTTCCAGATTGACGTTGCCAGGTCTCGGAAAATGTACATATAAAAGGAAATAATGAAACATGGATTACACAGGAATAAAATACTCATTAACGGTATAGTATACGCTACAGACTTAGATGCCCCATCACGAAAAATTCTAAATACGATATTTCCCTGAACTACTCAGAAGTTAACCATCCCTCTGACTCTTAATAAAAGTGCAGAAAATTTGATTGAGAGGACATCCGCAACTGAGCAACGTGGAATCAGATGATAAATCGCTTCAGCTGTAAATAGAATTGTTAGTTCAGCCACGACCGGTTTTGGGCGATTATAAGCTCATCTTCTGTGAAAAAGAACGAGGTGGCGCGTGGCCGCCACACACCGTACTCCAGGCTGTAGGCAGGTGACAGCCGCGCGTGAAGCCGAGATGAGGTCCCGAGATACCGCGGTGTGCGCTCGCTCTTGTTCGCACTGTGATGGGCTTATAATCGCCCAAAACCGGTCGTGACTTAACTAACAACTCAGTTTACGACTCAAGCGGTCTGGTTGCAAACGCGCAATACATTGAAGCACCAAGAGCCTGGGAACAACTTAATGAATGAAGGGCTTATGGTCTGAATTCTTTTTTCTGCATAAGTTTCATGGTCTACTACGATACATGAGTGATCACCCAATATGAAACTTCCTGGCATGTTAAAACTGTGTGCCGGGCCGAGACTCGAAATCGGGACCTTTGCCTTTCTCAGGCAAGTGCTCTACCAACTGAGCTACCCAAGCACGACTCACGCCCCCTCCCCACAGCTTTAATTCCGCCAGTACCTCGTCTCCTACCTTCCAAACTTCGCAGAAGCTCTCCTGCATATCCTTTCTTCCAGGAATGCTAGTTCTGCCAGGAAGTTTCATATCAGCGCACACTCCGCTGTAGAGTGAATTTCATTCTGATCACCCAATAGTTTCATTGCTCGAAACGTATCGACACAGAGGACTTTCATTTTTCCTTCTCTGCTAAGTCTGATTGCAGATGGTTGCGAACCAGAATAAGATCTCCCTCCTTAATTGGTGGCATCTGGGCAGTGCGGTCGTGCCGTTTCCTTCCAAGCTCCTCGTTCCTCCTGATTCTACGCAAAGCAGTTCCTGATTTCTAAATCTTTCACCGGAAGAGGCGGTGGTTTTGCCGCTGTTTTAAGAGGCATCGTCACTAGCTACGCTGACATCAATTATGAAATAACCAGTAGCATCAGGGACTATTTTATTGATTATTTCTTCGAACTGAAATAGGAGCTCAGAACATTTAATGTGTTTCCGGGAACAGTAGATGCGAGCAAGCCTTTCCAACTTGCGCAAAAACAACGCTCTACTCGTGAGAATTACACTCCTGGAAATTGAAATAAGAACACCGTGAATTCATTGTCCCAGGAAGGGGAAACTTTATTGACACATTCCTGGGGTCAGATACATCACATGATCACACTGACAGAACCACAGGCACATAGACACAGGCAACAGAGCATGCACAATGTCGGCACTAGTACAGTGTATATCCACCTTTCGCAGCAATGCAGGCTGCTATTCTCCCATGGAGACGATCGTAGAGATGCTGGATGTAGTCCTGTGGAACGGCTTGCCATGCCATTTCCACCTGGCGCCTCAGTTGGACCAGCGTTCGTGCTGGACGTGCAGACCGCGTGAGACGACGCTTCATCCAGTCCCAAACATGCTCAATGGGGGACAGATCCGGAGATCTTGCTGGCCAGGGTAGTTGACTTACACCTTCTAGAGCACGTTGGGTGGCGCGGGATACATGCGGACGTGCATTGTCCTGTTGGAACAGCAAGTTCCCTTGCCGGTCTAGGAATGGTAGAACGATGGGTTCGATGACGGTTTGGATGTACCGTGCACTATTCAGTGTCCCCTCGACGATCACCAGTGGTGTACGGCCAGTGTAGGAGATCGCTCCCCACACCATGATGCCGGGTGTTGGCCCTGTGTGCCTCGGTCGTATGCAGTCCTGATTGTGGCGCTCACCTGCACGGCGCCAAACACGCATACGACCATCATTGGCACCAAGGCAGAAGCGACTCACATCGCTGAAGACGACACGTCTCCATTCGTCCCTCCATTCACGCCTGTCGCGACACCACTGGAGGCGGGCTGCACGATGTTGGGGCGTGAGCGGAAGACGACCTAACGGTGTGCGGGACCGTAGCCCAGCTTCATGGAGACGGTTGCGAATGGTCCTCGCCGATACCCCAGGAGCAACAGTGTCCCTAATTTGCTGGGAAGTGGCGGTGCGGTCCCCTACGGCACTGCGTAGGATCCTACGGTCTTGGCGTGCATCCGTGCGTCGCTGCGGTCCGGTCCCAGGTCGACGGACACGTGCACCTTCCGCCGACCACTGGCGACAACATCGATGTACTGTGGAGACCTGACGCCCCACGTGTTGAGCAATTCGGCGGTACGTCCACCCGGCCTCCCGCATGCCCACTATACGCCCTCGCTCTAAGTCCGTCAACTGCACATACGGTTCACGTCCACGCTGTCGCGGCATGCTACCAGTGTTAAAGACTGCGATGGAGCTCCGTATGCCACGGCAAACTGGCTGACACTGACGGCGGCGGTGCACAAATGCTGCGCAGCTAGCGCCATTCGACGGCCAACACCGCGGTTCCTGGTGTGTCCGCTGTGCCGTGCGTGTGATCATTGCTTGTACAGCCCTCTCGCAGAGTCCGGAGCAAGTACGGTGGGTCTGACACACCGGTGTCAATGTGTTCTTTTTTCCATTTCCAGGAGTGTAGATTTCTGATGTAAGCTTGGTTACAAGCACGTTGTCCTGAGGAATGCGTCCCCTTGAGGCGTAGCGCCGTATACCGATCCTGCCTTGGAGGCGGTTAAGTGGGAGATGTGTCTCACAGCTGGAGACTGACAGATGGTGACGCGAGACTGGACACGCACGTAGTTTATGTATCAGACGATAGAGGACAATATTGGATAGGGGGACTGTGATTTTAGTTTCGATTGTGCCCACTAGAGTGCACTAAAGTAATAGAATGTTTTTCATAAACTGTTCTAGTATTTTCATAAAGTGTTATTATGGCTTTTTGTGTATGTAAAATGTTATAAATGTGTTTTAACAGTATGAATGATGCGTGAGTGTGGTTTAAGGTTAATATGAAGATAATTGTTCAACGAGTTATGTAGTAGGATTTAGTGTGGGAACATTTCGAAGAAGTATGGATATTGACAAAGGGGATTTTTGTAGAATAGATTTGTAAAGTATGTTTATGGTAAAGGGAAAGTTAATACAGGTATAAATAACAATAGTAAATAACTTTATGCATAAACAAAACTTCAGCATATTAGATAATTACGTCGGTAAAAGGTGCAGGCGTTAGGTTTACTATTTTGCCATTGGTTATTGATGAAAAGCGCGGACTGACGCGGGAGAATGTTGTCTTGCTATTGGCTGTTGAGTAAACTGACCAATGGTAAAGCAATATTCTTCGCGCGCTTTTCTCTGCTGGTAGAGAAGGCTTAGAGTATTCTGGAGAAGAGTCGAAGCCTAGCCATGAAACAGATCGGACGTGTGCAGTAGTAGTTCCGATGGAAACGATAAGTTGCCAGATCTAGCAGTGTTTCATACATCAAAAGTGTTGGAAAGTGACGGCATAATTATTCCGACGTAGGTGTAGAAATTTCGGAATTTTTAAGTGAATTTTGTGACGAGATAAGACATATATATTGAGCAGGTCGGTGGCTAAAAACTGTGACTGCATTTGGTACCGACGGACTTAATATTTGGCGAGCATTATCGCCCTAAAACAATCTGTATTTTTGTAGCTTTTACGTTTCCGGGAAATGCAACACCATAAACTTGCTAACGTGAGTGAAAGGGATTGTCAGTGACTGTGTTAAGACTAGCACGGGCTTGGCAGTGATACTTGTTCACCTAACTTTCAGAATATATTAATTGAGGACAAAATTTCCGACCTTTCATTTCATATGAAAACTTTCTCCCGAAACGTAGGTTAGTGACTTTAGTTGCAGCCTGGTTCACGTCGAAGTACAGTAGGTTTCACTCGGCTTCCCTACTGATGATCTGCTGAGACAATGTTCACAGGTAGGTGCAGGTCCGTCGTAAAGGGACGGAAAGAACCGCGCCTCCGCACCCTCTCTCTTTGGGAAGGGTCGCGCCGCCAGAGACCGTTCCCCTCGAGTCTCCCAACTAAAAAGATAAGACTTATCTGTCACTGTTATTTTGCTGATAACGGGTTCCAGTACGTATACTGCCCTGACTGTTGCTGTTATATCACCCGGAACGACCTTCATTATTACTTCTAGAATTTTGAGTGCTACTAACACCCATTTTTCGAACTCCGTTGATGGCAAGAAGTCCGTTTCTTTCATATAGAAACTCGTCCACCATGGGCAACATGTCTAAATACTGCTCCGACTCACTGCTGGTACAATTAGATGTTTCTCTCTGGCGAACTCGGATATACGCTGGTAGCTTACAGATCTACGACCTTGGGTGGGTTCAGATGACGCAATGAGTAAACTTCACACAAGAAGAATTTTCACATGGTTCCTCAAGTCTGGTGATTGGGCCCGCGTAGTCAGAGATCGAGCCGTTCTCCCTGCTGTCTGGCCCAGTTCCACCACTGCGCAAGAAACTCGCAACTTAGTTGCTCGAAATCCATTCAGTAACGCCCTGTCATGTACCACAAGACTCGTTTCGGAAGTTAAATGCTGTCTGACAATGTTCATTAACTGCTTGTGAGTAATGCGTATCATCTCTGCCCAATCTCGGAAGTTTTGTAGAAGATCCACCGGATGGACTCTGAAGTTCAACTCATTGAATTTTTGCCAAGTAGGTGGGGTAATCTGTGGGGGAGAGGGTGCCAAGGGGGTAGTGTACAAACAGTAGAAAATGGGGGGCACCCTCCTGCAAGGACTGTGCGTTCGACCCCACGGGCAGATTAGTGGTTCCCAATGTGTGGAACAGCTCTGGTAGCCTCACCTCTCGGCACACACTGATTAGAATAAGTTTCGTGCACTGTACCAAAGCCACAGCTGGGGCCCTATTCTGTATCGTTTATACCGATCGGTGTCGTAGGTTAGTCTCGGTAGTGACGTCATTTTCGGTTCATTATCGAAATATCCTATTCAGTAAGCTCCTGAGACTTGTTACCAAACGGTCCTCCCACCGATTTTACGACAATTGTACCGAGAGGCTTTGGATTTCGGTGTGGCCCTGTCGATCGGTGAGCTGTGGTTTATGTACACATATAATTTGTTATTGTAAACATATTTAGCGGTTTTAGCTTTGGATTTAATGACTATGATACTAAAGAATCACCAGAGCATGCATCCGGTTGGAAAGCGAGTTCATAATAGACTATTTTCCTTTGTTAGAAATATGGTTAGGTTACGTTGTTACTGTGAATACATCCAAAAAACAACGTTTTCGGTCAATATTCTCTCAAAATACGTGTTACTTTTATGCAAATAAGAGTTTAAAGATCATTAAATATCAAGACATCGGCTCTGCTTTTGTACATTTCATGAGTGTGAATGTACATTTCATGAGTGTGAACTGACGTTGCTAGTGCCTTTGTGTACGTTTTCCCACAAATGGGTTAGTTAGTAACTATCGAAACGTGTTTACAACTTTCAAGTAACAACTAAAGCAATTATGTGAAGCCTGAAATTGGAAACCTTCCAAACTATCACGCATTTATGACTTACGCAGCGCCGTTTGGCAACGAACTCAGCCAACTTTCCTTACAGTATACTTCAAGAATTCAGCACACTGTGTGTCGTTTGGCGTGGCCAAGTGGTTAGCGCACAAAAATGCGACGCGAAAGAACGGGGTTCGCGCATGGGTTGATGCGAAAAATTTTTTTTCCTCTTCATATATGCAACACGTTCTGAGATATTGTTATTCGTATAAGTTAAGATTTTTCGGCAATATTCGTTATTACTTACATGTAAGAGCGCACTTCCTCAGTGATGATTTCGTGATTTCTGTGCGTTTAAAGTACGAAATATGGATTTGTTGGAGATGAAATTGCTGTGAGTGAAACAACCGACTGTGACCTTTATATTTTTTCTTGTCAGAAATAATTTACCTTTTTTTCCGAATATGTAGCGATTTCCAAGTATGCGGTTAGGCTGGAATCTAAGAGCACAACTTAAAATTACTGGGAATGGAACTAGCAGCAGTCATCTTCATAGTCTTGCTCGTCACAAGCATTTATGTGCGATCGAATCCTCAACCACAGTAGACAGAGATGAAAGATCTCTGCCGTAATATTTTTGGACTGTAGCACCATATACGAAACATTTTCATTCATGAGATGCATGTTCAGGAGCTCTCGAAAATGCGTATTTTTTCAGTTTGTTTTTAAGACCCAAATCGTTTATTTATAATGTAGGGAAGTGGGCTACTTAATCATTTGTATCTCTAGGAGCGAGTCATAACGACATTCTGTTTATCTTCTTATTCTTTGTAACTCAGAATCAATTTTTCGGGCGTTTTTATAGATGTATTAGTACAATGTGGTACTACACACTATTCCTAACTCATTTTCCAAAACGCAACATCCAAAACACGGTGTCAGTGCAAATGAGAATAAGATAACATTATGCGGCATTTACGACAATCTGCAGAATACAGTCAAATTCGCTATCGTTCTTGTGCATGCATGGAAACATGCGGTGAGAGAAAGTGTAAAAATTTTTATGCATTTCAGCTGAGAATCATGGAAATGGGTATACTGCGCCTGATACCTCGTAATGTGCAGTATATCCAAGAAAATGATGGTCAGCAGTCTGCATCAGAAGTAAAATTACGATAGCTTTGTTCACGGTGATTTAATCTAATCTTCACGGCAAACTCACGACAGAAAAAATACAGTTTCATCACTAAAAGCGAAGTGTAACATCTCGCGTTACCACGCGAGTTGACACCATATCGACCGATGGGCAGTCCTGGTTGGACCCCATTTACAGTTTATAGGCAGCACAGGCCGCTTCCAAACGAAGAAAGAATGATAGGAAGAAAAATAAGAGCAAATAAAAAATGATGCGACGACAGATCAAAATGAAAAAAGTGACATTGAAAGCAGTTAATTGAAAATTTCAATAATCAGTGTCATTTTGATAAATATTTAAGAGTTATATTTGTTTGTGTTTAGAACCAGTTGCAACCATCATTTGATGCCTTAGAGAAGTTCGGTTCAACACCACGCCATAGAAATTTACCTACTGTAAGCCAATCTCTGTGATGACAATAATTGAATACGTGATGCCAAATCGCATCTTGAGTAGTGAGGCATCACCGTTGCTGGTGCAATTTTTTAATGCGGGTTGCCTGCGTCAGGGACTGGTGTACACTCAGGGGCAAACTATTGTTCTTTTTTGACTGGCATGTAGTGACCCCCTGAGGATAATTCCTCCTTTTGATTTATATGCCCTTAACCTACTGTTCTGCACCCCTCCCCCTTCTCCTTCTCCTTCCAATTCCTCATGAAACCTCAAACCCACCCCCCCCCCCTCTCTTTCGCTGAGTTATTCGAATAACCTACTCTCACTCTTATCAATTTGATTGACTACTTAATTAAATTGATCAATTAATTAACCCCTCCCCTCTGGTAAACCCCCACCCTCCCCCCCCCCCCACCTTCCCCCGCACCCCTCTTCTGTCTGGAAGTTGGTAGCTCTGCAGTGGAGAGGAAAGATGTCATAAAAGTAAATTCAAGGGTATATTGTTTATTTATTAAAAAGAATCATGAAATATGGAAAGAAACTTCCTCTATTACACTGGTCTGCCACTGATGACGGAAGCTCGAATATTTCAACGTGAAACCAATCTCCAACCCAGCTATATATCACCACATATCGCGTCGACGTAGTAAACACACAATTTGTATCCTACACCAAACAAAATCATCACTTCTGCATCCTGCATATAGGTATCGTCCATCAGACACTTGTGTTATACTGTGAAGACAGACCATGTAAGCACATGGATTTTATATACTCCTCACAGCACTAGATATTTCCCACAAGGTCCGAAGGTCATCCACTGCAGCCGATGGTCACAAGTCATCTGCTCCCACACACACTCTGACACAACGTGTGACCAGAGCACCCTCAGTAGACAAAGGCCACTCTCTGAACTGTTGTACAAAGTCTGGGTTGGTTCCCGTCGGCACAAGGGCGTCACCGTTTTTGGTCTCGACCTGCTTGCTTGCTTTCTACCCTTATCTAGACTCTGGGATTACAAGAACACATGTATTTTCATATGGTTTGCCAGGGTATCAGACCATCTACGTGATGCTTCTCGATATCAAGCACATAGCAGTATGCTACCGGTTGTTTGCACAGTATAAAACAGTGGCAGACCAGTATACGATATAGACTGGAAATTATTTCTCTAGAAACCTGAACCTTTAGTCGGGTGCAGCGTGCTGTAAACCACTGAGTAACTAGAAACTTACCTCGTCTGCAAAGATCCGTATGTCAAAAAAAAAAAAAAAAAAAAGAAAAGAAAAAAAACTTATTTTTCCACTGCTAGATGCACACACATTCGATGTTCTCTCAACCAAATAAAGGGGGGAAATATGCAGAAGCAGTCAACCGGACAATTTACATGGGAAATAATAATATTCCAGTGCAAACAGACATCTATATTGAATCTTCTCAAATTTCCACGGAAAACAAACGTGATCACGAAGGCTGTCCAACACATACTGAGTATTAGCTCAGTATTCAACCGTCTAGAGGACGACATGGTTAGGTCAGCTACATTCCTGCATCCCAACAGGCCTTTCCATTCTGATGACTCCTGCCGATAGCTGGAAACATGAATCATTCCTACCACAGGCCACCGCCGCAGTGCGCTATGTATCACCAGACAGAATCGTCTTAGCAAACCGGCTACATATGTATTTGATTGCTATACTCAGAATTAAATATTATGATTGCGGCATCAATTGGACAATATTCAACAATGAGCGAAGTGAAACTTCCTGGCAGATTAAAACTATGTGCCCGACCGAGACTCGAACTCGGGACCCCGAGTTCGAGTCTCGGTCGGGCACACAGTTTTAATCTGCCAGGAAGTTTCATATCAGCGCACACTCCGCTGCAGAGTGAAAATCTCATTCTGGAATGAGCAAGTATTGGAAATGTCTCCTGCTGACAGCTGTGGCTCTGTTCCATTCATATAACTTGACGTACTTTCCCAACTAAAAAGAAACTTCCATTCCCTTTGTGGCTATCGCAGTTTTCCACATCAAATCCATACCTTCCTTACAGCTGGACATAGTCATTTTCCTTGCACATGGTGTAACACATACTTCATAACCCTGATGTTCAAGGCAAACCTATCACACATCCCCTGCTACTAAGTATAATACTTCACCAAACCGCAGTATTGACCATCTAGGCATGGTTGAACTTACGACAACACGAGCAGTATACCTCCTTCCTTGTGAAATGATTGGAACTGTTCAGCTGTCGGACCCCCTCCGTCTAATAGGCATTGCTCATGCATGGTTGTTTACATCTTTGGGCAGGTTTAGCGACATCTCTGACCAATCAGAGGGACTGTGTCTGTGATACAATATCCACAGTCAACGTCTACCTTGAGGAGTTCTGGGAACCAGGGTAATGCAAAACTTTTTCATCTCAGAGTAGCACTTGCAACCTACGTCCTCAATTATTTGCTTGACGTATTCCAATCTCTGTCATCCTCTACAGTTTTTGCCCTCTACAGCTCCCTCTAGTACCATGGAAGTCATTCCCTCATGTTTTAGCAGATGTCCTATCATCCTGTCCCTTCTCCTTATCAGTGTTTTCCACATAGTCCTTTCCTCTCCGATTCTGCGTAGAACCTCCTCATTCCTTACCTTATCAGTCCACCTAATTTTCAACATTCGTCTATAGCACCACATCTCAAATGCTTCGATTCTCTTCTGTTCCGGTTTTCCCACAGTCCATGTTTCACTACCATACAATGCTGTACTCCAGACGTACATCCTCAGAAATTTCTTCCTCAAATTAAGGCCGGTATTTGATATTAGTAGACTTCTCTTGGCCAGGAATGCCTTTTTTGCCATAGCGAGTCTGCTTTTGATGTCCTCCTTGCTCCGTCCGTCATTGGTTATTTTACTGCCTAAGTAGCAGAATTCCTTAACTTCATTGACTTCGTGACCATCAATCCTGATGTTAAGTTTCTCGCTGTTCTCATTTCTACTACTTCTCATTACCTTCGTCTTTCTCCGATTTACTCTCAAACCATACTGTGTACTCATTAGACTGTTCATTCCGTTCAGCAGATCATTTAATTCTTCTTCACTTTCACTCAGGATAGCAATGTCATCAGCGAATCGTATCATTGATATCCTTTCACCTTGTATTTTAATTCCACTCCTGAACCTTTCTTTTATTTCCATCATTGCTTCCTCGATGTACAGATTGAAGAGTAGGGGCGAAAGGCTACAGCCTTGTCTTACACCCTTCTTAATACGAGCACTTCGTTCTTGATCGTCCACTCTTATTATTCCCTCTTGGTTGTTGTACATATTGTATATGACCCGCCTCTCCCTATAGCTTACCCCTACTTTTTTCAGAATCTCGAACAGCTTGCACCATTTTATATTGTCGAACGCTTTTTCCAGGTCAACAAAGCCTATGAAAGTGTCTTGATTTTTCTTTAGCCTTGCTTCCATTATTAGCCGTAAAGTCAAAATTGCCTCTCTCGTCCCTTTACTTTTCCTAAAGCCAAACTGATCGTCACCTAGCGCATTCTCAATTTTCTTTTCCATTCTTCTGTATATTATTCTTGTAAGCAGCTTCGATGCATGAGCTGTTAAGCTGATTGTGCGATAATTCTCGCACTTGTCAGCTCTTGCCGTCTTCGGAATTGTGTGGATGATGCTTTTCCGAAAGTCAGATGGTATATCGCCAGACTCATATATTCTACACACCAACGTGAATAGTTTTGTTGCCACTTCCCCCAATGATTTTAGAAATTCTGATGGAATGTTATCTATCCCTTCTGCCTTATTTGACCGTAAGTCCTCCAAAGCTCTTTTAAATTCCGATTCTAATACTGGATCCCCTATCTCTTCTAAATCGACTCCTGTTTCTTCTTCTATCACATCAGACAAATCTTCACCCTCATAGAGGCTTTCAATGTATTCTTTCCACCTATCTGCTCTCTCCTCTGCATTTAACAGTGGAATTCCCGTTGCACTCTTAATGTTACCACCGTTGCTTTTAATGTCACCAAAGGTTGTTTTGACTTTCCTGTATGCTGAGTCTGTCCTTCCGACAATCATATCTTTTTCGATGTCTTCACATTTTTCCTGCACCCATTTCGTCTTTGCTTCCCTGCACTTCCTATTTATTTCATTCCTCAGCGACTTGTATTTCTGTATTCCAGATTTTCCCGGAACATGTTTGTACTTCCTCCTTTCATCAATCAACTGAAGTATTTCTTCTGTTACCCATGGTTTCTTCGCAGCTACATTCTTTGTGCCTATGTTTTCCTTCCCAACTTCTGTGATGGCCCTTTTTAGAGATGTCCATTCCTCTTCAACTGTACTGCCTACTGCGCTATTCCTTATTGCTGTATCTATAGCGTTAGAGAACTTCAAACGTATCTCGTCATTCCTTAGTACTTCCGTATCCCACTTCTTTGCGTATTGATTCTTCCTGAGTAATGTCTTGAACTTCAGCCTATTCTTCATCACTACTATATTGTGATCTGAGTCTATGTCTGCTCCTGGGTACGCCTTACAATCGAGTATCTGATTTCGGAATCTCTGTCCATGATGTTCAAATGACTGTGAGCACTATGGGACTTAAAATCTGAGGTCATCAGTCCCCTAGACTTAGGACTACTTAAACCTAAATAACCTAAGGATATAACACACATCCATGCCCGAGGCAGGATTCGAACCTGCGACCGTAGCAGTCGTGCCGTTCCAGGCTGAAGCGCCTAGAACCGCTCGGCCACATTGGCCGGCTGTCCAGTACAAATTCTCCGTGATGACTAACCATGAATCCCACGTTAAACCATTTTTGACCCCTTACAGATATAAACATACAGTGATACCGTTACTTTTAACAATTAAGGCATTGTTTCAGATGGCTGTTGATTTTTCTTGCCATGGTGGGCTGCTACTGATTAGAGAACTGTGCAGCTCGAACTGCTGCTGCTGTCTGCCACCAGTGTAGGTATGATCTTTGCCACTCGAAGCACGGATACAGTTCATCGCTTATTCATTGAACTCAACTGAACATAGGAGGAGTGTCCTACGTCAGAAAATTGGAGTAGTGTTGGGAAAATCTGAATGACGTCATAGATGACGCAATCGGTCACGTCATAGGGGGAGGGGGAGCAGGATTCTTTGTTATGACAGAACGCACTCAGCCTACCTACCTATGGACATTCTGAACGGAAGATTCGCCATGCCTCACACCTGGAGCGTGCCGGATAAAGTGAGGAGCTGGATGAAAGTGAAGAACAACAAGGAGTAATCTTCTTGTCTTACGCCGGCAGGTTTCTCCGAAAATATTAAGATTACTGAAGAAACGTGAAGTTAAAAATGTCATCAATCCGCCACTCTTAAGCTCAGAAAAAAATCTTAGTTTGAGAAGGCCAAGTGTCGATAAATTTCTAGTACCTGTGGGACTGATACATGTGTCCAACTTGTCGCACTGTGGATCACAAATGCGTCGATGAACAATGATACACACCTCTTGTCAGTCAGGGAAATCTACAATGGAAGAGCATTGTCTTAGTGCGGGGCACAATACAGATTACAAGATTACCAAAGTTCTTTTGTCTTTGTAGTGGGACAGCGTTATTGAAGAAGCGGGGGAAATCTGCAGCTCGATAAATCTGCTGAACGGTGACACCGTATAGAAATGTAGCACAGCACAGGATTCAGCGCCGTCGCTGTTGAAAGGACAGCGACCACAGTGGGCAACATAGAAGGGGTGAGGCTACGCTAACTACACAGGTATTCGGTTGATCACGGGCAGGATGGTCACACACTGGCGCAGGCATGTGTTTTGGTGTGCTGCTTCCGACCCAGGGCGGCGCTGGGGCGGCCGACGGCAGCGCGCAGTGTCAACGACAGCCGCAGAAAGTGTGCTGAAGCTCCCCGTCCGACAGATGGCGCAGCGGTCTTTTCCTATGCCAATCACGGAGTCTTCGCTATTGGCCACCGAATTTGGTGCCTTTGCGCCTACACATTTTCTACTTATAATAGCATTAATAGGTGATTTAAGTCACAGATCAGCAGAGTGTTCGTCACACCTGAAGATGTTGTTCAGCTGCGCCATTGCAATCTTGCATTAATTTCGCAGCTACATTGATATCCCCCAGGAGAACCATATCTACACATAGTCCGTTGCAAACATCAAGCAAACTCCTCTCTGGCCAGGCAAGGGGGTTGCACCCCTCTACCATCCTCCACACCTACAAATCCTTAATCCGTCCCATCCTCTGTTATGCCAGTCCCACCTGGATCTCGCCCCCCCCCCCCCCCCAAAAAAAATTCTATAAGTCCCTCCAGATCCTTGAGCGTCATGCACTCTGCCTCACCTTCCGTATACGCCTCCCGTCCCCCACACGGATCCTCTATGACCTCATTCCTTTCCCCCATCTACTCCTATTCCTCGAACATCTCCACATACTCTACACCTCCCGCCGCCTTTATCCCCCTCACTCCCTGGTTGCTCCTCTCCTCTCCCATCCCTGCCCCCTGCCATGCCATCACTGTTGTGTCCCCCCTACCCTCCATCTCTACACCCTTCATCTCCTTTCCCGAGGTAGCTTCCATCAACTCCCCCTCCCGGATGATGCCCTCTCTCCCTCCATTTATCCATCCTATCAACTCTGATCCTCACCCCCCCCCCCCTCCTTTCCTCCGTCCTTTCCCTGGACACTGTCTTCTTCCGTATACGCCTCCCGTCCCCCACACGGATCCTCTATGACCACATTCCTTTCCCCCATCTACTCCTATTCCTCGAACATCTCCACATACTCTACACCTCCCGCTGCCTTGATCCCCCTCACTCCGTCTTCCCCCCTTCCATCCTGCGTTTCTCCCCACCTAACCTCTCCCTACCTCCCTTCTCCCCCCCCTTGAGTCCTTTTGTATTCCCCTCCTCTGCCTTCCCCACTCCCTGTCGCGTCTGCCCAGCACCCCCCACCCCTCTTATGGGTCCTCATCCTCCATTGGCTCCTTTACCCCCTCCCCCCTTCGCTTTTCCTCTCCTTCTCCCCTTTTTTATTTTCCCATCATCTGTCCAGTTTCCCCCCACCTGCTCTCGGCTGTAGTACGTCATATTTGTGCCAACTTTTAAGTGCAGTGTTCCAGTGAATGTTCAGTGTTGTTTCGTCTTTCCAAGTGTTACGAACAGAAACCATGCTGTCGCTGGGTGTGAATTTCATTTCTTTTGCGAACAGAAACCAGACTGTCACAGTGTTTTTTCTGTCTATTGTTTTACATGTCTGCTTCATATGTACTTTATTAACATCACCATCCCTTTGTTCTATGTTTTAAGTTCCATGATTTTTTCGCCATGTTACCATTTAAGTCTCCGATATCATCGCCTGTTTTTATTATATATTATCTTCACCTTTTTAAAACTAATTCTGTAGGCTGAAGAGCAGCATACTAAGCTGCTACCAGCCTGCCCCCTTCGGGGGGAATCGAAATTCAATAAAGAAAAAAAAAACCGTCGAGAAACAACGACATTCCAGCGCCCAGCAGACGCCTGTAACCAATAAATGCTGTTTCCGAAAATAATTTATTTGCCGCCACGCTCACAACAATTTCAGTTCGACCGTCACACCAATCTGGTAATTTAGTATCGAAATTCCAGTGATTCTGCCGAAACATTTTTTCCCCGATATTCTGATTGTATATCGCGTCATCAATAAATTCTCTCACACGGTAACTTTTAAGCAGTGGAAACCGACGCAAATAATTAGTCTAACCTCTAGCGTCCTGTGGAAAATAGTAATGACTTTGAAGATGTGCCATGAGACAGTTATAAATGCATGCTCAGCTCATAAGTGGGTTCGGCCAACTGTCTGTGACTCAGATATTACTTCCAAAGGGAACAATAACAATGTTTCAAGAAATACTGTTTGCACTCAGCCATTATTTTGTACTGCTGCATATAGTTTACCCACTAGCCCTTTCTGCTTGATAGTTCAACTCTCGGTATGCACACACACAGAAGAATGAACACGAAAATCCCGAAGAAGTATTTATTAACTGCGAATTCCGTGGTTCTAGAATTTTCATAACTGATAGTAATGGGATAAAAAAAATAGGTAACAGTAACATTTTTGTCAAATGAATGTTTACTTTTTCTTTTATTTCTAAATCGTCACGGAGTTCTGCAGTAATTATGGATAAAGATTACAGAGCGTCACTAATAGCTCGAGATATTTTGAGCCATTCGTGTGACTGGACATCGTCTTGTCGAAGGAGTACAGTCATCTAGCCATATCATATTACTGATTGTAGAAGTTGCCTAATACAGCTAAAGTGGGTTGACACTGTTTCCACGAGGCGTTAACTGCTTCCTGCTGACCATCAGAAACTGTTTCAGCTTATAATTAATAAGTGAACAGTTCCCGAATTGAGGTTCCACATACTACTTTTCTGTCGTCGTGATGCTCAACAAGTCGTCAAACATTGTTCCATCATCATCTATAGATCAAATTTTCCGTAAACGCTTCAAGACATACAAACAGACCTCCTCAGCTGAAGTGCGCGAGTGCAAAACTACGCATAGAAGTGTAACTCATGAAAATACGCTACATTTTTTCTTTAGTTCCTCACAAATTTGCGCAGTTGCTCTTATTATAACATCAATAGCATTCTTATCTATTTCAAGTCATTGTAAAAATCGTTATATCCCTTGATTTGTTCACATATTCAGTAATTATGTTAGCTCTCTGTCAATGACGATAAAATTAGGCGAACAGTTTACAGATCCAACTTTAGCACACGTTCTTTTCCTTCTTAGAGCGGTAATGAGAGTTTTCCATTCTACATCTACGTCGGCATCTGCACTACGCAAACAGTTGTAAAACAAGTGCCGGAGGGCACTTTCTGACCTACAACTTTCTCGGGCTCTCTTACTATTTGACTCACAGATTTAACCATGAGTTGGTGTTTTAACACCATTGAACAAACTTGCTAACTACGCTCAATTAGGACATGGAGCGGTCGTGGCCACAAACTGAGAGGAAACACAAAGTGCACACATTTATGTAACAATAAATTACAAATAAATATGTAAGTTACAAGTAATATACCATATCATAGCTTGCACAACGTACAACAAATTCAAATGACATTGGCGTTGCCTTCAAAACTAAATAGAGCCTACGGCCTTCCAGACAGCCGCCTTTCGGCTGTAATAAAAGAAACTACAATATGGCAGTCAGTAAATGCTCCATATAATGTTGCAAGCTAGCATGTGGTGGCGGCAGTTCTCTATCTGCCAAACGACTAAAAAGTCGTAACCTCCACACCTAAGAGGTGGCACGTTTACCAATAGCGCAAGGAAATCTGACATCCATAAATAGTTGCTCCGGTGTGTATTACCTGTTGAGCTGACTAACTTGCGATAGAATTAATGCCTTCAAACCCACAACAAAATAAATAAATAAATGTCGTGTGACTAGGGCCTCCCGTCGGGAAGGCCGTTCGCTGGGTGCAAGTCTTTCGATTTGACGCCTCTTCGGTGACCTGCGCGTCGATGGGGATGAAATGATGATGATTAGGGCAACACAACACCCAGCCCCTGACCGGAGAAAATGTCCTAAGCAGCCGGAATGGAACACGGGCCCTTAGAATTGACATTCTGTCGCACTGACCACTCAGCTACCGGGGCGGACAACATAGTACATGAGATCATAGGGAATGAGAATGGGTGTCGTTGAAAAATTAATGAGAAGGTTGGTTGGTTGGTTGGTTTTGGGGAAGGAGACCAGACAGCGTGGTCATCGGTCTCATCGGATTAGGGAAGGATGGGGAAGGAAGTCGGCCGTGCCCTTTCAGAGGAACCATCCCGGCATTTGCCTGGAGTGATTTAGGGAAACCACGGAAAACCTAAATCAGGATGGCCGGACGCGGGATTGAACCGTCGTCCTCCCGAATGCGAGTCCAGTGTCGAACCACTGCGCCACCTCGCTCGGTAATGAGAAGGACCTATGGTGTCACAAAGATATTTATTAACTAATATCAGTGTCAACAGAGAATAAACATATAAACAGAAACGTCAGTGTTACAACATTTCATTAACACAAACTCAGGCTGGTTGGCAATAGACTTGGGGAACCTAACTGGAATTTACATATAGATGAGACTGACTACTGTGAGTGTAAGAATGCCAGTCTAGGCAAACACTAACTGCTGTATCGTTCCACTTATTTGTGCCTCACGTCAAAATATAATTAAGCATGCAATGGACACTGGGAATGACCACTGCGAGTCAAATGGTTCAAATGGCTCTGAGCACTATGGGACTTAACAGCTGAGGTCATCAGTACCCTAGAACTTAGAACTGCTTAAACCTAACTAACCGAAGGACATCACACACATCCATGCCAGAGGCAGGAATAGATCCTGCGACCGTAGCAGTCGCGCAGTTGCAGACTAAAGCGCCTAGAACCGCTCGGCCACACCGGCGGGCGCGAGTACAAGGCTGCTATAAAAAAATGTGGCTGCGGAAACGATTGATAAGCTTCTGAATTTGCTGAGGCTGTGCAACGTTACCGATATAGCCGGTGGAAGACAAGATACTGTCGTCTGCATGCGGCCGCTGCCGAAGCTGCCTGGCTTGCTGGCGCATCATGCTGCTGGAGATGACCCCACATCCGCCGGCGATTGTCTCACGTCCACGAAAATATACAGTTTGGAACGTCTTTACAACTAAGTGCTCTCTCCATAGAAACGGAAGAGCTCTAGCGACTGTACTCTCCGATGGTCGAGAAGGAAGTCCCTGCTTCTCCCGTCGCTCAAAACCTTCCAAAAAAACAGCCTTCCCCCTGATGTTCTTGAATAAACCTATCATGGCCCATCAGTGGTTACCGTGCCAATCATGTCTTCTAGCAAGCAGATCCGATCGTCCTCAATCAATCACTGTAGTGCAGTACACATTCTGTTCTCCGAATAAAACAGCACACAATGCCTGGAGGTCCTGCAGTGAAACCCCCAGCGCATTTCACAAGATGAGGGGAGCTTCCTAGTGAAAGCAAGCTCCGTCTCGTCCATAAAACGATTTAGTGGGCGCCGTTTTGGCGAGGCGCGGCGGCAACTAAGAAACGCGACATCCCGAGAAATTCGTCGTCCAGCCTCACAAGGTACGCTGTTCTTGTAATAAACACATTAGCCAGGCGCCAGCTCGATGCTGCTTTACCTGTACCCGCACATGGGATAAAGACACCAGATTCCCACACCACGTCCACTCACTAATAAAGCAGGTTGTCCGGCGCCGACAGTTTCTGAAGAAGTGTCATTTCGCATTCAACCACGGTGTTCCCAACCTCTTGCTTCGACCGCTAGTAGAATAAGCCCAACCGCCAGAATGGCGGCCTATAAACCACTGCCCTGCAGAGCCCTTGGTCAGTTTTGGTGACTCTAAAGGGAGGCGAATTTGGCTGCTGCTCGAGGAAAGTTCTGAGGCTGCCCCTAATGCAATGGTCACCTCCAGCGTCCAAAAATCTGTCTCTACCACGGAATTTAATTCTATTTGTGCTACTCAAGTCATGCAAGTAATGTGAGGTCAATCAGTGGTTTACCCTAACACTAATAGTCCGTCAGATTAATAACAATCAGGGAAAATTTAGATACACCAAAGGCGAATGAAATTGCATGATAAACACAGAAACAAAATGAAAGAGGAAGTGCCTGAGGGGTTTTACCACGGCAGTGGCCTGCCCGGAAGTCACCGCCGTCTTTCAGTCCTGCAATAGTCCCATGGCTTTCAGAAGCAACTAAAAATTCTTTTAACAGGAAAATCATAAACTAAGTTAAACAAATTTGAAACCTATTAAGTTTTGTCATTAGCTTAGAACAGTCAGCCACTCCAAACCAATTACGAGTAGAATCTCAGCTCAGCCAGACTCTTTTGGTAAGGCTTACTTGAAAGCACAGACATGAAGAAACAATTTATTCCTCGTCGCGCTGAGGGGCGGTTACAGCAAAGTTAGCGCTAAGAGATTACGTGAGTGGGAAAATGAATGATTTAAACGTTACACTGCACCAACCTACTAATGTAAGTCGATGCGGTTTTGATGCCATTCATAAAACATTTCCTAAGCATGTCGGCGCCTAATGAATGTACAAAATTTGAAGATAAAAATCATGCAGCGCAATATCAAGGAAATAAGTGAGCCACTTGTCCCAATATAAATGATTCATGTTTCCGTGAAAACATAATGCTATTTCATGCGCAGAAATGTTGCTTGTTCTCCGCCATAAAAGTAATCTGTCATGAATCGGGAAGGATGCACAACCCGCAACTAGTGGAGGCAGTGCCTGGCATTCCGAGTGATCCGTCCAATCGGTCTCTAATTACACCTCTATTAACAGATAGTATTTGCCAGTTGAGCATTACGGCTACCACGGCCAGTCCATCCCAAGGTGCACAGTTGGTTGACTGATTCAGGGAAGCGGGCCAACAGCGAGGTCATCGATCCCAAGGTGCACAGTGCCGACCGCAAACGACACCTTCTTGTCCATCAGCTAGAGCGACGCCGCACAGCCCGCACTAGGTCTAGGTCTTTCCCCTTGAATGGAGAGATCATCCAGATAGCTAGGGAAGGCACTGCTGCTGGACCAGCTCCTTGGACACGAGACGCCGTCAGACGGAACGATGAGATACTCGTCACTCACAGGGAACCCCTTGACTGCTAGGTCGCAAGTTCAATCTTTAGTAAGTCTCATTTGAAATTGTTGCGTTAACAATTGTGACAGGAAAAATATTAGGTCTTAGAGCCTCACCATGTGCATCAGGAGGACGACAGAAAATGAGTGTCCAGGAGGTGCAGAGATCAACCTTCTTAAGCATGTATGTATCACAAAATGGACATATTGAAGAAATGTTCCAAACAAACCACTGACTTGCACTACGAACACCGAATAAAAAATGTCGGCCCGCAGTGATCACAAAGGTTCGCACCATCAAGATTGAGAGCGAACTGCTTGGGAGTTACAGACCGTGCAGGCATGCACGCTTCAAGAATGCATACAAGATCATATTGGTGTTGTGGGGTGGTGAGAACTGATGGAATTTCATGGCATACAACTGAATGCGAAACAGCCTGTCGTGGAGCTCATCGTGTTACTGGCTATCCTTCAAGGCATACCTGAAGATAGTGCGATAGTATGTTTTACAGGCACGGAAAAAAAATATCCAGAGGTTTAATTTGTCCAGTTGTTCCAGGTGGTATGAACTGCAATGCCACACACTTTTCGGGAGGGATACTTTGCTCTAAAGGTGTATAAGTTCTATACGCAGATCAGGAATCAAACAAAAGCTTAACCAGCTACTGGCCAAAAGCAGTGCTCGTACTGAAGTTAGTTTTCTTACGTCATTTTCCCAATCTTGCTTGCTGCGATGTAAATATTCCCTTCTGCCTTTGCTAGATCATTCACACGAGAAAGAATCGTGGGGGGCAGAGCAACTCTGACTTCTGGCAACACAAAAAATAACTTTCCAACCAATTTACCATCCAGATTAACAATCAGCATAATTGCATACGAATGTGCTAAGGCTGATAGGAGTCGAAAACAAATTCCTCACTGAATGAAGTTTGTGTATCTCATCTAAAAATTTTCGGCCCAATTCTGCAGTTTGCTGTGCATCGTCAAGTTGATCCTTTCTTTGAATTTTCTTTATCTCACTTCCTCCAATTCTGTAGCACTTTTTAAAGTTATGCATCTATCCATTGCTTCCCTTGAAATCACTGTAATCTATGTTGCGCGCATTTTGACGTCCATAAAGTAGTAGGTTACTATCATTCACGTCCTGTACATAGTATCGAGCATCTTTGAAATGCGCTACCCCCAGCTTATGTAGCAATTGTGCCTCGTCCTCCCTTGAACATCCGTAGCTTTTCTTATGCACTACACTGTCGTATTGCAGTGAAATTATTCGAAATCTGTACATAATTGTTTTTTTACTATGCTGCGTATGATCTCCCGTGCATGTAATTACACTGAAGAGCCAAAGAAACTGGTGCGCCTGCTTAATATCGTGGAGGCCCCTGCGGGCACTCAGATGTGCCGCAACAAGACGTAACATGGACTCGACTAATGTCTGAAGGACCGCTGGATGGAACTGACACCATTTACATGACAAGAGGAATGTGGGGAAACGATGACATCGAAGCGAGTGGAATCAGGAAGGTAGTCAACATTTCCCCGTTGAGTTCGTATTATAGTGTATGTCTACTGAAGTAGCAGTGATACGCGCGAGTTGAATACTGTATCTGATGATTTCCAGGAGGACAGAGAATCATTCACGTCTAAACTTACTCACATCTGTGTTAAAGGGTAACAGAGAGTGTACGGGATCATCGATTGAGATAGAGCTGTAACTAGGTACGATTTAAACGTTGACAAGTTCCTGAAGGTCAATTTTTTTTCCAGTGTTCTATCTGGATGTATTAGTCACGTGATGTAGCTTGCGTTCTAGTCGTATACAGCTACGTGTTCCGAATGTGGTTTAAAGCACTGTCTACTTGTGATCGTTAACGGTGAACCCGTCGGTCATCAGACGACTTCCATCTCATGTGTGATGAACCTTGACACATTCCTCTAAACGCACTTTGATTCACGCGATCCCCACCGTGTCGCATCCTTGGTGTAAAATCGAGACTGCAGAGTCATAACTAAGTTGGCTGTGGGTGCTTGTGAGACGGTGCAATCATTGTGTGCACACTTACACGACAGATGGGCGGTTTACAGAGTTGTTGACTGAACGACTTCTAATTTTACCATGTTGGACGCTGCTGTTATGCGCAGCTGTTTCTTGTAGGATGAACGGCCCGCTACTAACCATCATTTTTATATAGACCTGATGGAGTAATAGTATAATTTCTGACTCGTGACCGAATGTGATCAGTGGGCACTACACGTGTCCGCAGGGCTATATTGCGCTTGTATCATACAAAGCAAATGTTTTACGATTGGGGAAAGATAGCTCAGCGTAGGGGAACTGGGAAGAAGGATGTATGTCTGACAGGACCGAAAGGTAGGCGATCTAAGATTAAGTGCTGAACGTTCTAGTCTTAGGAGTATGTGTGTTTATGTTCTCTCTCTCTCTTACCAGAACCTTCGAGGCACTGATCCTAGACTCTAGAACAATACTTTACACATGATAGATTGGATAATTTACGTAAAAATGAGTAGAACTACGTTGCGTATAAATATCACTCGGTTCTTGTTCTCCTTAACTGTATGCTATTACATTAAGGCACATTGAAATCTGTTACTATAGATCGATATGGTGTGCTAAGCTCCAAGACTTGGGCACATCTCGAGAAATGTGGTGCACTTGGAGCGATTAGGACTAGGAAAGCTCTATTCAGTCAAGAGAGGTGGAGTGCATTGGGTACCACATAATGATTGAGTGACAACGCTTGTTTGAGTTGGGGAACAAATTTTGGTTGATGGACCACAACTTCTGGGGTTACTAGGACTGAAAACGCTGATCCGGTACTTGTGTGCAAAATGAACAATCACTAGAAATGGAATGCAGAGTTATCAATTATTCGGTCACTACAACATATTATTTTTAGTGTAGGGACCGTCAATCACTTTCAGGGGATAGTTTGGAAAGCCGCCACAACGCCACCAGGCTCTTCTAGTTTCCTTGTGTTGTGGCTGTCCTTTATTTAAAATCATTCAGTGTTATGCTATCGACCTTAAGAATATGATTTACAAGGTGCAATATATAGTTTCCTGCGACAGGCCATAGTGTTTGAACAAGGGTCAGAGGTAGCTCCTCACTCGCTTAGTGTATGGGTGATCAAACTTAAAAGTGGTCTCTGCAGCGTCTATATAGTTTATATGATCTTGTCCACATAGCTGCAGTTTGAGGTGTCGGACTTAGTGAGCTGTTAGGAATTCTTGGATGGCCGCACTCTGAGTTATTCGGGGAGAGTATTGTAAATTCCGTTTCTCTGCGCTGGTGGTGGATCGCGTTGGTGCTTTTGTGACTTGTAAATAGGATGAGATTTTATAGTTGGTAATTTTTTTTCACTATTTGATGGTAGAGAATAAAGATGATGGAATGTTGAGGATCTGTTGTACTTTTATCTAGTTTGGGACGTACAAAATTGCGCGCATTTCCGGCGAATGGTCAAAATAAGGTCCTGTTGCAGTAACTGAGGTCGTTCTGTTTCTAGACAGGCTGCAGAAGGTAATGGATATGTCTTTCTCTGACTTAAATTGCAGAGATCAGATGTGCAAAGATCTGGAAATGGGATCAGCTGAGCGATGTGTAGGGTGTGACCAAAGCCAAGTTGGTATTTTACTGTAGCAGGCAGGGTCAGGAAAGGTGGAGCACTATGGGACTTAACTTCTGAAGTCATCAGTCCCCTAGAACTTAGAACTACTTAAACCTAACTAACCTAAGGATATCACACATATCCATGCCCGAGACAGGATTCGAACCTGCCACTGTAGCGGTCGCGCGGTTCCAGACTGTAGCGCCTAGAACCGCTCAGCCACCCCAACCGGCCTTGTTTCCCACTGGGTGCAGCCATCTTGAATAATGGTAATTGCGTAATCAACCGACGTGATGTCAGAGCGCTCTGGTGGTTCTGATAGGAGCTAAACACAGTTGAACTTGGAGCTGTTTTTATTAAGTAAACGAATTGTATGATCTTCCGGCAAAATTCAAACTCCCCACCAAAATCAGACATCTTGAATGACGCCCTCTGCTGGTGGCGATGTGTACTAACCCAGTTAGACTCTGGACCTCGTGGTGAACACACGCACATGATACAAATAGTAATAAATAATAAATTATAATAAATAATAAGAAATGATCATAAATGTTAATAAATGATAATAAATAACTGGAGCAGCTGTCCGAATGCAGAGACCTGTTGGAGTGTAGCGATCTGTTAGAGTTAACTTTGCGGTCCTCTAGACGATCGAATAGCAAAGTAATAGTATGTGTTGGGCTGCTTTGGTGATCAAATCAGAATTTAAGAAGATGATCGGTTTGGGTTGGAGTGTTATTCAATGGGATGTAGATTGTTGGGTTGACTACTTATGCACATTTTCTGCCTTTATTTAGTTGAGTGGAGATCGATTGTGGTGTGCTGAGAACACGCTTGTCTGTTCTCTAGAGTGGGACAGACCTTAGTTGACGTGTAAATTATAGCGAAGATCTTGGATATGTTACATGACTGGGAACGGTATTCGAGAGTGGAAATATTTTGCGTATGTTCGTTTCTAGTTAGTCAGTGGTTTACAGCATGCTGCACATAGATAAAGTTCGGCGTTTGTAGAGAATTAATTTGAAGTCTATATCTTGGGAATTATGATGAATAAGTGATCGATAGGGTGTAGCCTAGTGCATGATATTGAGAAGTACAGCTAAAATGGAGTAATATTATGGAGAAAGTACACGTGTTCTTGCAGTCTATGAGTCTGAGAATGTTTGTAGAAAAGCGAACAGACAAGGAAGGAGAGACAGTAAGGCGCTTGTGCTGAGGGGAGACGATACCGAATTTGTAAAAAGAGTTCTGAGGGTGACTACAATTGTTTATGTTATGTGATGAGTAGAGAGGAAGTCGTAAGGACGGTAGAGATATTTCCAGAGTAACAGCAGTCAAGAGAGCGTATTTCCGATACTTAGCTCATTGTCGAATGCCAATCAATTGAGACCGTGATCGCAACATTTAACTGTAAGTATAGTGAAATCAATGACTTCGGTATTCGAAATTGCGAATATCATTTTTTGGTCTGTTTGTTTCTAGTTACTCAGTGATTTACAGAATGCTGTACGTTGAAATATTTTGGTGTGTTCTTGTAGTCTATAAGTCTGGAGATGTTTGTAGAAAAAGCGAGCAGGCAAGGAAGTTTGTGTTGAGAGGAAGCGATCGCCGAATTTGTGGAACAGTTCTGAGAGGGACTTCTGTCTGTTGATGTAGAAGGGCTGATTACCGCTGAGTGTCGCGTATGTAGAAAGAAAGAGCAGGTTCACAATACTTCCATAGGAATGGAGAGCATTGGGGCATATAGTCTGTATTGTAAAGTTACTGTGACTTACACTGTGTAGGCTTTGTATATATTGGATTGTAAAGTTACTATTGCTTATGTTATGGGATGAGTAGAGAGGATGACCATGTGTGTGTGTGTGTGCGTGTGTGTGTGTGTGTGTGTGTGTGTGTGTGTGTGTGTAGATTGAGGGGGCTGTGGAGGTAATTTAGCGATCACAGAAAGCCTCAGAAAGAAAAGCATGATCATACTTCGATAACGGGGCGTTAGGAAATTAGGCCGGTAAATTCTATAAGAAGGAATAAGAATGATTAATCGGTTGTGCTGGGATATAGGAAGGTTGAGAACATTTGCGTATGTTGAGAGCTGGAAGGGAAGGAGGTTAGGAGCGCATTCAGTATTATTTTCATGAACAAGTTCTGTTAGGGTAAGAATTTGAATTTATACATAAGCTGAGAAAACACAAAAGCGAGCGTTAACTATTTCTGTGTCAGATGATCGTTTTAGATTGTGAGGGGAGGGCAGCGTTGGCATGTGTGCGGGCGGTGTGTGTGAACTCGCTCTCGGCTATTCTGACAACAGACGTGAAGGTGGATATGTGTCACAAGTAGGTCAACAAGCAATGGAATGCGGCATTAACTTGTGTGTTGGACCATACTGAGTTAGGACGGTGACAGACGACGCGCTCGCCTGGCTTGGATAGTCATGTTCGGCGTCTAGGTGATATGAATTTATCCAGTGTTAGGTGTGAATGCGGCTGTCATCAAGTCATGTTTGAGGGGTCGAACAGAGACCATTGAGCGAATTGAAAGCTGTCAGGCGTGTGACTTAGTTGTGCGTCAGGTTGATTGCGTGCGTCTGTTTGAATTATTTTGCTATGCGTTATTTGGACAGATTACGAGTGCTGAGGGTGTTTACGGTTATGTATACTGCGTTATTTAGGAGCAGTTTGATATTGTGCACTGAAATTAGAAGCTGTTTGCGTGTCTGCTGACTGTGCAACATGACCCCAGGTACATTAGGGCGAGTGTTTTTTGTATGAGAGTGATAGATATACTCGATGCCTAAATAAAATGTATGTTAAGTATTTGTGGGACGATATATAATATGAGAGTTCGAGTTGGTTCTTTTTTTTTTTTTTTTTTTTTACATGGAGGTTTTGTTAGATTGAATTGCGCGCGAGGGATGGGATTGCAGCACATCTCCGTCTCTCAGCGGTTAACTACAGGTGGGGCGAGCGATGTTCTCGGTTTAGGTACTGGGGGTGTGCTCTGGTAATGTTCTAGACCGTGTGGATTAAACAACAGTATTCGGGTCATAGTTTAGTTAGAATATTACAGAGGAGTATGTCCGACGCGAGTATAAAGGTCCAGGCTCTGACATGGGAGGTCTCGCGCTCATAGTGCGTGAGAGAGGCAAAGCTGACGATTTTGAGTCATCACAGGTGACTTAGGTTAGTGGCTTTGTTTGCCACAATTTGGTAGCGAAACACGATTGACCATCAGAATTCAAATTTAGCTTATTTGTGATATAGGTAAATGTAGGTTAGTACACGTTAGTAAACGGCAGTACACGTTAGTACATGTTAGCCAACGAACATGGGTCGGTAGGGGGACGTGGTGGTCGGTAGGGACTTAAACTATTTCGTTCCAAGTCCAGGTGGGTGTGGCACTGGCATGTGTTTTCGCGACAATCTTGGATTAGGTAAGCGCAGAATGTGGATTGAATAATGAGAGTCGGGTGATCAATTAACTTAGCGAGGGATGTCCTGGCGAGCACATGTGCTGGACCACCTGATGTGACACCATGGCAGATTCCACTCTCGAGCAAACTTTGGCGCCAAACGTGTGGCAGGGTATTCCTTGTCACCCACATGCTGGATCAACCGAGCAACTGTTGTAAAGTTGGCAGGAGCCCAACCCGTCCAGCGAACAGCTTTGGTGCCAACTGGTTGGTGGGGGCAGACTCCACTGTCCATGAAAACATGTTTACATCACTGGACCAGTGTGGGCCTGTGATGCGAGTCGGCGTCAGTAGGCTGTGACGAGAGCGACCGCTGGACCGGCAGTGTGCGTGGATCACAGCCGACGGCCGTCACGTGAGGTGACCGCTTGCTTGCTGGTGGCACACGAACCGGCGCGGGTCGGCGGTGACCATATGAACTAATTCAGTTGGAGCATGGACGTTGTGGCAACTGCACTGGGTATTACTGCGATCTCGAAGATGTATACTGATTGTGTTGGAGAACAAGTGATGACCATACTGTTTGAAATAAAGACTTCGGTCCCTTTCCCCCTGCAAAATCAAAGGATGTGACTTAGGTTATGAAAAGTGCAGTTTATTATTTGACACTATTTCGATAGGTTAGCAGTGAAAAGAGATAAGTGACCGCGAAAGTTCGTAGGATGTGGACTATTTCGTACGTGTGATCGATTATGGTGTTGTAATTTGAACTTGTGACAGATTTTTGTTATTGATGTAACGCAAATGGCTTTCTCGCCGCGAAAATCAGACATCTTGAAATAATAATAATAAATGATAATAAATAATAAAAAATAGAAGGACAGTTTTCGAGACATTATTCTAGTAGAGGTAACCCAATAATAATAATAAATAATAAATGGTAATAAATGATAATGAGTAATAATGAATAATAATAAAGAAAAGTACGGTTCTTGCAGCTATTATCGTATTGGAATTTGAATTTGGCGCAAATATTTTCTTGAGGGTTAGGTTAGTGGACATAGCCCAATTGACCTATTTTCCCACCAAAATCAGCCATCTTGAATGACATAATGGGCTGTTGCCAAGTCTACACGCCGCCATCTTGGATAATGTCATCGCCACCATCTTGAATAAATTTGGCTACAATGCAGAGTGGCGCAGAACGAAGGTAGTCCCACTATTTGCGTGTTGTCTACGGAGTGAGGGAGGTTCAATGTTTGCCAGCACAGAGAGCCATGCTGCTGGGGTAGGTCTCACTGTTCCAGTTATCGTTCACAAGGTGTCATTTAGGCCTCCCGGCCCTGCCAGATGCACTACTCGAAGGCAAGCAGAATGTGGCCCATCAAAAAACCAAAAATTGGGCATGTTCTAAGAATATTCGAAACCAACATTGAAGGCTATAGCAGAGCCAAAGGTGATATCCTCGAAATTATGAAAGAAAATGAGATAGACCTACTGACACTTCAAGAAACACATAAAAGGATGACTTAATATGCTTGATAGATGAACACAAGAATATAAAGTTCACAATAGAAGAAGAACCAATAAAAGAATAATAAGGAAACGCACTCAACTTTCTAGATGTAACCGTATGAAAACCAACAAGAGACACTATTGTGTGGCAGTACCTAGTATTTTAAGTAATAGTATTACAACTTTAGTGTAAGCAGCTGAAAGTAGCATGAAGGCTCCCGCGGAGTACTGAGATAAGAATAAAGCTGGCCGCCAGCCACGCTATGTCGACGTGTAGGGCACGAAACAGATGCGCAAGTGAGTTGCGAAGCAAGGATAGCTCAGTGCAGTGGCAAACTGCTGCGCACAGCACAGAACCGTGTAGCGAGCGGGTCGTTGCCACCCTAGCCGAGCGAGTCTTCTTGTTTCGGGCGACGTGAGTAGACATCAGGTTTTAGAGGAACAAATGGCCAGTAGCGGAGTATAAATGAGGCTGAATTTGAGGATAGGACGTCATTCGATTCGGTGACTCGGTCATCCGCCGGAGCACCGCCGGACCGCGAGATGACTGAGCAGCGCCAGCAGCAGCCTCCAGTCCTGGGTCCTTCACGGGACCTGCTGCCACAGGCCAGCTGGCCTTCTGTCCGTGCCCTCTACCGTCGACGTTCGGGCCCAGGGAGGGATTCGGTGTCACAGTGCCAGCCGCCGTCCCCAGCCGATCTGAGCGGCGGTGGTCGAGACCCGCGCACAGCCGCCCACCATCACCGTGGAACGCTCTTCCTGGGAGCGCCACTGTCGCAAGTGGTCGCCGGGCGAGAGTTCTGACGCAGCATCGCCATGCGCCGTCGTAGCAGCCGACGCCAGCTACATCATCCAAAGCTCGCGAGGACAGGCTGACGCTGACGCTGAAAAGACGAGCCTATCCTAGGCTCGTCGTGGTGCAGTTTAGACAAAATTTGTCATTCCTGCGGTTCCTGTAAAAGAGAGAAGGATATAATACCATTCTTGTTGATTGGTCCTAGCTGGTGTAACCTGGAAAAGAGAAAGACACACTCTGGTGGGGGATTAGTAAAACTTAATCCCTCAGCAGGTCAGGCCAACGCGTGGTTGGCCTGTGATGAGGTTGCGGGAGCGTCCCGTCTTGTCGTAGAACTTCCTGGCGATGGCGCGAAACCTGTCTCGGAGAGGCAGGATCTCGGTGTCCTCGTGGAGTTGACGCGTCGAAAGCGCCTCTGAAGATGCATAGCAGTCTTCAGGGCGCGGTTCTGTATCCGCTGCAGAGTCACAGTGTGAGCACCTGCAGCTTTCCGCGAGACCACGGCCGCATACTCTAACAATGTTAGGATAGCGTGATGCAGTGTTGCGGTGGCAATGACGACTGCGGGTTTAGCAACGGATACAGGGCGCGAAGGCGTCCTATTGCTCTCCCTTTCACATCACGGATGTGATGCTTCCAGGTGAGCCTGTGGTCTAGGGTAGCCCCTAGGTATTTCGCCGTCCTACTCCATGGGATAGGTTCTCCCAGGATTTCGACTGGCGTAAGCCCTGGCGACAGAACCCTTAGGGTTAAGACAACTGTCTGGCTCTTCGTGGCGTTGAATTTCAGCCGCCACTTTGTTGCCCATGAGTCGAAGGCGTCGCACCCGCGTTAGAGGCGGTTTCTCAGCACTTGGGCGTTCATGCTGCGAGTGAACAGGGTTGTATCATCAGCGTACAGCGCCAGTTCGACTCCTGCTACTTTCGGCGCGTCGGCAGTGTATAGGGAGTACAGCGAGGGGCCGAGAACCGACCCCTGCGGCACTCCTGCACGAATCTGCCGGTCTGTGGACGTACCGTCGTCAGCCCTGCAAGGTTCGTTCAGACAGGTACGACCGCAGCAGCGTCATGTGTGACGTCGGTATCCCTTGTTCAAAAAGTCTGAACTCGAGACCGTCGTGCCACACCGAGTCAAACGCTCGGGAGACGTCGAGGAACACTGCCCCAAAGTATTCCCTTGTTTCCAGTGTCCTCATCGAGGACAGGCTTCGAGATAAAACAGAGTTATACTGTTAAATTTTCCATGGCGTTCCCATTGGTTCCTTACCACTTATGGCATCATCACACACGTACCACCCCCTACAGAGGTACCAGGTGCCACTAGCCACTGCAGAGTGGTCCATACAGTGTGGAGTCAGGAGGGCGGATGTCGCAACAATCAACAGAGGTGGGTGTGCTATCCCTGCAGCACGTCGTTCGAGTGTCGTCACTGGCGTGAATGAGACTGTATTGTTCTTCTGTGGTAGTAATGATGGGGTGGAAGTTTAGAGGGCCTCATTTTACGGAAGTTACATTTACGAAAGCAGCGGAATTTCTGGTTTCGTAAATGTAACTTCCGTAAAATGAGGCCCTCTAAACTTCCATCCTATCATTACCACCACAGAAGAACAAAACAGTATCACTCACCCCAGTGACAATACTGCGGCCTGTAGCTCGAACGACTGTCGTAGTTTAGGAGTAATGGCAATGCTGAATGATTGGTATCTGTACATAGCACTCAATGTAATATACTTGTTCATTCTGCGCCTTGTGCTGAATCAGTAGCGGAACTGCTTTACTTGTAACTACACAGCTACGCAATGTAGAGTGTCCAGATGGCTCATGATTAGAGAGAAGAAGTAACTTGGTGCAACACTTCGGGATGAACTGTTCTGTGCCTATTGTTTTGTTGAAATGTAATTTTTATCGTGAATAATGGACCCAGGAACAAAATCAGAGAGACGAAGTGTCACCAATGCAAAAGCGGTGCAGTCATTAATGGACGAGGTAGCTCAGTTGAGAGCAGATAATGTGGTTATATTTAACGAACTAGCAGAAAAGACTCGCGAGATAGGAGTGCTGAAGTCGGAAACTCTTGGAGTGGATTGGACTGTGGTGAATCTCGTTTCTCCTTTCCCTGGCAGAGCGTCTCAGGATGTGTTGATATTTGTAGAGGATCTTAAGTCGTCAGCTGACATGGGGGATTGGTCAGATAGATAATTGCAGATCGCAAGGTTGCGTTTGTCAGGAGAAGCAAAATTATTCACAAGGTGGACAGAAGCATTGCGAAATGCAGAAATTTTTGACCATTTGAGATAGGGGTTGGAGCAATGACACAGAAAAGCATAATTGTGTATGGTTTTATCGAGAAGAATTAGGGTGGTATCCAGGAGACATAATGAGGCAGTAGGAGGCTTTGCGGATAGAATTAGGAAAATGAATTAATCTGTACGAGCTCTCATTAAATGAGGAGGTAAATAAAGTGGTGCTGCAAGAAGCCGACAAACGGGTGCCCGATGCTTTTTTAAGGGGTTTGACACCTGCAAAATGTCCAGGGGAGTGAGCACATTGGGCGCCTAAGCATCTTTAGGAAGGCGACAAGTTAACTGTTGAATTCGAAGAAATCGGTACGTCAGCTGGGATAAGAGAGCGCAAACGGATATTTACATCGAATGCTAAGTGTTTAAATTGCGGTCAAATGGGACATGTACAAAGACAATTACAGAACCCACAGCTCACCTGGAGTAACAGGGGTCGCCAACAATTTGGTGGAAATGGCAGTAGGGAAGGTTTCGGTCAACGGCAAGGCTATAGGGATTGTGCTAGAGGTAGTCCAGGGAATAGAAAGAGTCCGTTAAAATTGGAAGGGAGCCCAGGGCCGCCTACAGGAGTTCCTGCTAGGAATAAGTTCAGTCACTACGAACACAGAGGCAGAATGTGCCATAATGGGTGTTGTGGATGGAAAAGGTATAATGTTGGACACAGGAGCATATGTGTCAGTAGCGTCGGGAGAATTGGTGGGTAGGAGGCAGTGCAACCCACCAAGATGTGATTTCTGTGGGGGTTGGGGTAATGGTATACAACTATTGGGATCAGTAGCGGTGAATTTTTCGGCTCGGGCAACCATGTTTGCAGGGTGTGGAAATCGTGTCTCGTTTAAGCGAGTGGTACAGCATGATTAGAGTTAGATTTTCAGCAACAACATCATGCCATAACTGACCTTCGATAATGTATGTGGATCTGAGTGGGAAGACATTCCAACTAGCGGAAATTTTTGTCAATGTTAATCTACCCTGAGCAGTGTCTAGTATACAAGACAGTCCAGATAAACTGCGAGGAATAGTATTAAGGCTTGATCGCATGACTGTATGTCGAAAAGCATCGGAAATCACTATCGGTGAATGTGGAACGGAACTTATCAGTAGGTGTGACATGTATAATAGAACCGTTGGCGGATAGTGAAATATTAGACACAGCGTGTTGTTTAATGAAACGTAGTATTGCACAGGTACAGGAAAGGGACAGAGGAAAAGTCACACCCACAAATATATTAATAATTTTGGCGCCAAAGACGTAACGTTGTTGAAGGGAACGTTATTAGCTACACTAGAGGTTCGAGGAAGGTTGCTGCATAGGAGGTGTGAGCTATAACGGTGCACAGGACACTGCTAGGAGAGCATTTTGTGAGACGGCGAAGCATTTGAAAGGAGCAGAAAGAGCGCAGTTGGAGGGACCGTTGCTGGAATACCAGGATTCGCTTTTTTCTGAGAGGGCCGTTGCCTGCCATACCAGTAACACAACACAGGATTCCAACAGGGAATGAAGCACCAGTATAGAAAAGACCATATAGAATACAATGATCACTGGAACCACTTTTAGAAGGGTTCAAAGATCAACAATTAACGGACTATAACAGATGCATATCCTATTCCGAATACCGCAGAGCCCATAGATAACCTAGGCAATAGCAAGTATTTCTCGATGTTGGACTTGAAGAGCGGATACAGTCAGTCAGAAGTGTCTCCTGAAGATAAACCAAAAGCAGCTTTTTCAGCAAATGGGGGACATTGCCAATATAGGAGTATGCCTTTTAAGTTGAAAAATGGGCAGACGACATTCCAACGCTTGCTGGACCGAGTACTGAGAGGACTGAATCCACGTCAGTGCATAGTATATCTTGATGACATAATCGTTCATTCAAGGGATATGCAGGAACATAGACAATGTCTACAAGAGGTATTCAGCAGACTACATTCAGCACATCTCACACTCAAGGCTCGAAAATATCACTTTGCGCTGGAGGAAGTTAACTATTTGGGCCGTGTCAAAAGTGAGGATGCTGTAACGACTGGTCTGAGGTTGGTCCAAGCAGTGCAAAAATTCTCCATTACCACAAACTAATAGGGAGTTACAATCTTTCCCTCTTCTCACGAATTATTGTATTAGGTTCGTGAAGGGCTTTGCAGATATTTCAAGACCGCTTAAGCGATATTTGAAGAAAGGGGTTGATTTTGTATGGTTAGAGGAATATCAGGAGGCATTTAATGTGTTAAAGAAGATGTTTCCAGACTTTCACAAAGAATTTTACCGTCATGTGATGCATCAAACTACGCGCTTGGCTGCGTTTCGAAACAAGAGGTCGATAGTCAAGAAAATGCTTTTGCCTTTGCACCAAGACAACGGAAAGCCGCAGAGCGAAATTACTCATAGAGGGAGAGAGAGCTGCATTGTCTGGTATATGGAATAATCTACTTTCGATGTTACTTGTAGGAAAGGACGTTTAAGATAATACTGGACCATGCAGCTTTAAACTGATCTAATAGCTTAATAATATGAGCATTGAAACTCAGTGAATCTGAGTATAAAGTAATCCACAAGCCAGGAAGGAAATATGGCAATGCAGACGGGCTAAGCAGAATGACAGCTGTAATACGAGCACTGGGTCACGATCTTGTGGAATGGTGAACAGCACAGAACACAAGCAAGGAATGTAAGCAGCATAAGAGACAGCAGCAATTTGGTATGCATGACGGATTATTGTGCAGCGAGACAAAATTAGAACAATGAGAGGTGGTACTGGCCTAGTAAAAATTGGTGCTGTTACGTGAGATACATGATCAAATTTTCTCAGGCCACGGTGGATGCAGGGCAATGAATAGAAGGATGATGGAGAAGTATTCGTTGAAAGGAAAGAAAGATGATGTGGATCGATACATCAAGAATTGTGTGCACTGTGCACAGAGAGACAATTTAAGTCAGAAGCAGGCATTATTAAAAAGATTGCCAGAGGCAACAGAACTGTTTAGTAGATTTTTGGGTTGGTTGTGTTACGACCATTCCACCGAACACCAGCAGGTATCGTTTTGTGCTGACCATAATAGATCATTTCTCTCGTTGCATTTCGATGGTACCAATGCCAGACCAATAGGCGTTAGTTAACAGTTGGATACTGAAATTCAGAATGCCGCAAATGATGATAACAGACCAGGGGACAAACTTCATATCAGACCTCATGAAGGAATTGTGTCGGTTGCTGAGAGTGAAGAAGCTGAGGACCAGCCCACTACATCCTCAAGCTAATGGAAGGACAGAGATAGTTTATAGAACAATTGGGAAAATACTTAGTTACTATGTGGATTCAAATCATTCAGACTGGGATACATATCAAGCTTTTGTTGTAAACACACGTAACTTTAAAGTACATACTAGCACTGGGTTATCACCATTCGAGGTAGTGAATGGCAAAAAGATGACGTCACCTTTTGACATTATTGATCAGAAGAGTGGCAGACAGTGTACCTGTAATAACTGTACCAGACATATCTCCAGTACTATCCTCTCCTGTAGATCCTGTCTCCTCTGCAGAAAGTACAGGATCTGTCACTACTCGTCCACTTGACTCTGAGTGGCGTGTAAATGGTAAATCTACGCGTCCTGTACAGAGTGGACGGGGACCAGGCAGGACTCAAGATTTTGTACTGATCCTCCTAACCAACAAGTTTGAGGTGCTTTCTTTCACTGAGCCATTGGGATTCGCTTTACCTGTTTCGTTTTATGACGTGTGAAATTTTACATTCGTGAACGTTTAAAGCAAGTTGCCAACGTTTGAACTATTTTAAAATTTTATCAATATCTGACTGAATATTTATGCAGCTTTTTTCAGATACTACTTCATTGTAGATACTTCCATCATCTGCAGAAAGCCTGATTTTACTATTAATATTAACGAAAATGTCATTAACAGACAACATGAACAGCAAGGGTCCTAACACACTTCCCTGGGGCACGCTCCACGTTACTTCTACGTCTGATAATCACTCTCCATCCACGATAACATCCTGAGTCCTCCCTACCAAAAAGTCCTCAATCCAGTCATAAATTTCACTTGACATCCCATTTGATGGTACATTTCACAATAAGCGTGTGTGTGGACCTGAGTCAAATGCTTTTCGGAAGTCAAGAAATACTGCATCTACCTGACTGGCTTGATTCAAGGCTTTCAGTATATCATGTGAGAAAAGCGCGAGTAGGTTTTCCCATGATCGTTTATTTCGAAATTCATTCTGGTTGGCGTTGAGGAGGTCATTCTGTTCAAGATATCAGTTATGTTTGAGTTTAGAATACGTTGTAATATTCTACAACAAATCTGTGTCGAGGATACCAGAAGGTATTTTCGTGGATCACTTCTGCTACCCTTGTTGTAGACGAGTGGGACCTGTGCGTTTTTCCAAACAACTGAGAACGTTTTTTTGTTCGAGGCATCTACGGTAGATTACAGTTAGAAGAGGGGATAACTCAGCCGCAGATTCAGTATAGAGCCCATCATGGATTCCATCGGCCCCTGGTGCTTTGTTCAGTTTTAACGATTTCAGCTGTCCCTCAACACCACTGACACTAATACTTATTTCATTCATCTTTTCAGTGGTACGAGGGACAAATTGGGGCAATCTGAAAATGGAGTTACGCATTTAAGCTTTTGCTTGGCTACCCCCAGTTCATGTCTCATTCGCTAGGGACTGGACACTAACTTTGGTGCGCTAACAGTCTTTACATACGACCAGAATTTCTTTGGGTTCTGTGAAAGATCGCTCGACAATATTCTGCTACGGTACTCACTGAACGCATCATCCATTGCTCAATTGGTAGCTAAAGGCGTTTCATTCAGCACCCCGTTATCTACAGCCCTACACTTCGTTTTGCACCTATTATGCTGTAATCTCTGCTTCTTTAGAAGTTTCCTTGCAGTGAATACTATGGAGGTTCCTGCCCATTATGAACTGTTCTGCTGCGTCCATATATATCCGCTGCATGGTCAACTATTCTTTTAAACTTGAGCCAGAGTTCCTCTCGATGCTCCTATCCTGTGCTGAATCTTTCAAGTTCGTCGTTGAGATATGACACTACTGATTTTTTATCTAATTTACTGAACGTATTTATCATTACGTTCGGTTTAGTTGGCCTTTGTACTCTGGTAATCATTGTTGCCACAATCGCATCGTAGTCACTGATACAAGTTTCGACTTGGACATACTCAAAAAGAGGCCAGGTCTATTTGCTTCCATTCGAGCCAATATATTTTCATCACGAATTGGGCTCCTTACTATCTGTTCTAGGTAGTTTAGAGAAGGCTTTAGTAAAGTATCACAGGATGTGTTATCACACTCACCACATACAAAACTGTAATTTATCCAGTTAATTTTTGGATGATTAAAGTTGAAACGTCCCCTTAGAACAATTATACAGGACTGTGCTTAACCTGACACACAATATTTTTAGCGCAACGCAATCTGACTTTCAGAAATCCCTACAAAAGAATGGCCCTGACTAACATTAACCTATGCATTTCACAAATCGCTTACCTCACAAAAATCTTGGTTACTCGAACTACTGCAATATAGAAGGCGCCACTACTGCCAGCTAAATAAAAGATTCAAACTACAGAAGGCACTAACTACTGATAGGGATAGTTAGCAAATGAAAGATATTAATAGAGAACAAACAATGTATTTACCTTAATAGTCATAATATATATAGCAGTTCATGACAAGTTACGAAACTCCGCCATCTCTCTCCCCACATCCACCACTGCTGGCGGCTCACCTCCAACTGCGCAATGCTACGCGCTGTTCACAGCCAGCTGCCTAACACTACAATGGCGAGTATTACAACAATGCAAAGCAGCCACAGACTGCACACAGCACAGCCAGTGATTTTCATATTGAGCGCTACGTAACATTGCCAATAAGAAAACATAAACAGCCTACTTACATAGAGAAAACATAAACAGCCTACTTACATAGCCCCCATGCTCCCCACCAAAAAATTTTACAAATTGTTTTGGGCAGTGGCCAATAATGATTTGATAAAATTTTTCATAATTACAATAACAAAGATATCAAATGCACACACTTATTGATACAATGTTGGTCAAAAGCTAAAATTTTCTCACAGTCCATAAAGACAGTCCTGAACATTCATCACAGTAAAACTGCCGTTTCTTTTCTCAAAGTCTGAGCAGTAAAAGACAATGCACACGGAAGTAGTGGATTTCCATGCAGTCTTGAAGAAGTAGTGTTGTCCTTCCAACGGAAAGACAGTGCTGACTCTCGACATGCAGACAAGTATTGGGTCACAACAGAGCAAACCCACTGCAGAGTCAGTCGAAGTTTTGATGAATATTGGTAGGTAGGTCATCACAGAGCAGACCCACCGTAGTCCTGGTAGAGATTACGATATTGGTGGGCCACCAGAGGTGCAGACCCACTGCAGTCCTTGTAGAAATAATGGTATTGATGGATCATCAAAGATGTAGACCCACTGAAGTCCTTGTAGAGATAATGGTATTGGTGGGCCACCAGAGGTGCAGACCCACTGTAGTCCTTGTAGAGATAATGGTATTGGTGGGTCACCAGAGGTGCAGACCCACTGTAGTCCTTGTAGAGATGGCCAGCAGCCATCTGTTGCGATTGTGCAGGTGCACATTCACCATTGAAGAGTCTTGCGGAGAATATAGCAAGTCCATAAACCACCACTTGTGCACTCACAAAGTTTTTGGAATTGTCCTTAGATCCAGCAATGCTGTTATCCAGTCCCTTGCTGAATCATTAACACACGTGCAAACACTATCAGTCCCTACTTCTCACATATTGTCCATGTACTATGACCAACAGAAACGTGTGCAGTGAAATGTTACTTAATTTGAAGAACTGGTAACAATTACAATTTTATAACATGAGAATACAATAACAAAGGTACACAATACATCATTAAAAACATAACAATATAGATAACATTTGTAGTAATAGGGGCCTTACAAAAGAATAGAAATAGACATATACGTCAGTGTTACAGGAATTATGACATGAGTACATACATAGAAGATCACAATAACTTTTGAAACATCAACTTTACACATGAGCATTAAACAGAATAAATAATGTGTAAGCATATTTATAAGGTAAATAACATATTATTAATGCCAATTATATTTGAGGATAACAGTATTCCTCATCATAGTGAATGTAGCTTAATATTAAAAGAAGAAAAAAATTCTATGAAACTACACAGAGACAGGAAGAAAACAAATACACAAGGGTACACAAACATATAGTGGGATAACACCAATAGGAAAGGACAGGGTTCGTTTTCAGTGTAACATTTGGTACTGCAGTCCAACCCAAAACTTCATATATCTTTCCTCTTATTTCATCCTTTGTTTCCACCAAAAAAAATTCGATCTAAGCATGCTTTCTGTGTTTATATGTTCACACATTTCTTACCTCAGCATTTATTTCCAAGAAAATCCTACCTAAACCTGTTTTCTCAATGCATTTCTTCCAATTCATCGCAAATCATTCTCTTAGAGGCTACCCCCTCTTAAGCTAAATTAAATCTACTGAGCTCAGATGCTAAACTAAGGGACGAGGCAATGCAGCATCACAAAACAATTAATATAAACAGCAATAAAAAACGCAGATTTGCGAAGCAAGCAGCATTAAGAAATTAGCACAAGTCAAATTCAAGAACACTATGCCTGGCAAACAGCAGCAACTTATACCTAAACATGACATAGCGCAAGCAGAAAAAATATTACACTAAAATGGCCATGTCTAATACCTATGTCACATCTTAACATTAGAGTGATGCATCACAAAAACTTACGCTAGTAGATAAGTAACCAAATCGTAAAAAAATTATTTATGCAATTCCTGTGAAGGGAAATGTCTTTTTTTTGCTCCCTCATTTGTTTTGGATAGATCATAAAATTATTTACTGGATCTGTAGGCATAAAATATTTATATTAGTACATATATTAAATTTTATTTTAACCAATGCTGCAGTGCAGCTAGAAACTTGATATTAAACAAAATGTGTAAATAAATACATAAAGCAAGCCATATGGCATTTTTCTTAACTAGCAAGACAATAGCTGTGAAATGTTTCTCATCGTTTCATTAGGCATTTCAGTAAAATATCATAAATTACGAGCTCCACAGTATGCTTTCAACAAGGAGATGTCAGTAGCGCGGACAATGGCCTTCCCTTTCTTTTTTTTTTTTTCTACCTGTGCTTCTGACGAGGCACTCACACTAATGGCTTGTTCTCCAGGCGTCTGACACAGCTGGGTGCCCGCGACGCATTACGTGCAGGTGGTCACTTAACTTTCGTACGGAAATATTTACGACAGCAGTTTCTGCTACCGTCTCACATAGAAATATTTCACAGGTCAAGAATTAGCGTTGCAAATCTGTAGAAACAAAATGCTATTGATATAACAGTGTCCAAAAAAATTTTCGTCTGCATTGTAATACATTCACGAATATACACACACATTTCATAACTCTTAAAGTACGATTCTTGGTTTCCAACAACCTTTTCCACAAATCAGAGTCCCTAAACACTACTCATTATTCCTTACCTTATTCGTCGACACTTCTTCAGTATTTCATCATAAGAAATACGTAGCATAATAAACATTCCTCAACAACATAATACACATCGTCGTCGTAATAATAACATCATAACACCTCAGTCAAATCTCAAAATCGTCGTAGCTTCCTCCAATAATTTCTAAGCCTAAAAAGAATTCTCTGCTCATTTAAATAGTGTCATCTACCTCAAACGTACTTTAAAAATCATGATCTCATACCCAATATATCATTCAAAGCTCTCATAGTATCACAGTGATTCCGAAAAAATATGAACAGTTTACAAAGTACAGACAAAATACAGTTTCATAAGTGTGAAGTTATCCAACTGTGTAATTGCGTAAACATGTGTCACTGATATAGTAAAAATAAATGTTTGTCTCTCTCAGTTAAATGATCAGATAGCTGTGTAATTTGTGTGTTAGAGAAATATGGTACCGATGTGTAAAGTTGTATAAGCAAATACCATATTAGCTAGGGTTCCTTGTGCTTGCCAAACACATGGTACACAAAGTAGGCGTGTACCCCCCTGAGGATCAGATAACATTTGTATCATTGTACTTCAAATACTTTAAAAATAAATGATTTAAGTACAAAATTAATCACTCAAATACGTGTCCTGTAGCGCTAAATGTGCGTCTTGCTGTAAGATAATCTCTGTGGAAGTGTCGTAGTTATTGTCCTCCGAAAGCTAAGTTCTGCAGAAGCCAATGTACTTACCTCATGATACACCAAATTTCAAGTAAACCAAAATGTTGCATTAAAATCTCATTAGCAGTACTGGTAAATGTTCTAAGTATGTGAGCCTTATAGTCGTTACGTAATCATGCAACTAACAAGCAAGAATGTACACACACAATAACACTGTGACGTCTGTTCACTATAACAATGCATTCGTAATTTCTGTTTAAAAATGTTCCCTAGATTCTAGAATGGATATTTAACTTCAAACATTGTTGCATGTTAACAGTTTCTTAAGTCTGACAAAGCATACTAGAAATGTGAAGTGAAAAGTTTTATACCAAAGACTAAGTTAAAAAGCAGATTATCTCTCAATAAATCGTTTTACATGTGAAATGTGGTGTAAACCTTTACTCTTCCTAGTACGCAGAGTTTCAACTTCAACACAATTATCATGTGGTATACGTCGGATTCTGTATGGTCCATTGTAAACTAGAAAGAATTTGTGACTTAAGTGTTTCTTCTTATGTGACAATGAATGAGCTTTAATGAGAACTTTCTGACCAATATACAATTTCTTTGCATTTGCTTTACCATGTAGTTTTCTCCTTTTGTCTGCTGCAGATTTTATATTTTTAAGAGCCAAATCGATTATGTCTTTGTGTCGAAGTTTACGTGTATTCGGGAAAGGTACAAGCTCTCTGATTCTGTTCGGTGGTTCTTCATTCTTTAGTACAAGAGTAGGTGGTAAAGCAGTGGAATCATGAGGCATTTCATTAAGCACATTTTGAAATAAGTGTAAATATCTGTCCCAATGCTGATGCTTTCTGTGACAATAAAGTCTGCAAAGCTTATTGATTTCTTTTATAATCCGTTCGGAGGGGTTACAATGTGGTGAGTACACTGAAATAAAAACAGGTTTGATTTTATGGTTGCAAAACATGCGTGACCAAACAGCAGATCTGAATTGCGGTCCGTTATCTGAAATGACTTTACTAACGTGTCCAACTTCACGTAAGAAATTTTTAACCAAGGCGTTGGATACAGACCGTCCAGTGGCTTTACGTAACGGTGTGAAAGAAACAACTTTTGAAGTAAATTCAACAGCGACTAGAACGTACGAAAATCCATTCGATGTTCTGACAAGCGGTCCTAAGAGATCAACAGCAGCAAATTCTTTTAATTTAGAAGGAATGATAGGAAACAGCGGAGCACGATGGGAGATAGTAGATGGTTTCGCCTTTTGACAAAGTTTACAAATAGACAAGACTCTTCGAATTCTCTTTTCCATATTGTTAAAATAATAAGTCGTTCGAAGAATATGATAACATTTTCGTGGACCAAAATGTGCGTAGCTGAAATGAAGTACCAAATGATCTTATTAACAAAATCGTCTGGAATGCAAAGTACCCATAGCTTGTCATCAACAGTGCAGCGTTTGAAGAGTATGTTGTTTCTAACCAGGTAATAATGCCGAATCTGTGTGTGTGTCTTTTCATGCCATTTTCTCTTGATGTCTTTCCAAATCGGATCTTTATCTTGTTCATGAGCAATGTCCTTTAAAGATGTGGTGATGAAGTTTTCAAAGGCGACTTTCTGAATGTAAAGAATACTGAAATTTTTCTCGAGGTTGCCTTCTGTGTTACTTTTCTCAAGCCCAGCCGGTGCACGTGACAGCGCGTCCGCAACAATGTTCTCCTTGCCGGGAATGTAGACTATTGTGAAGCGGAATTCTTGCAGAAACAATGCCCAACGTTTTAACCTGTCATGATTTAATTTTGAAGACATAAGAAATTGTAATGCACGATGATCACTGTATACTTTTACGTGCTTACCAGAAAGAAAGAAACGGAATTTGTTAAGTCCCCAAACGATGCTTCTTGAAATAAATGGGCACCAAGACCGACTTTAGAAGAATCCGTGCTAAGGCAGAAATCTTGTGACAGATCTGGATGAGCTAGTATTGGTGCGTGAAGTAACGCTTCTTTCAAAGAATTGAATTCCAACTGTGCTTGTTCGTCCCAGTTCCAAATAGTATTTTTTCCAGTGAGAGAACAAAGTTTTGGTGTAACAAGAATTTGCATGTTCAGAAAACGATGGTAAAAATTTACGAGACCTAGAAAACTGCGGACTTGTCTTTTTGTGGATGGAACTGGAATGGCTCTGATTGCTTCTAACTTTTCACGATCCGGCTGAATACCTTCAGAAGAAATAATATGTCCCAAAAACCTCACCTTTGACCTACCGAATTCAGACTTCTCCAAGTTAACTGTAATTCCAGATTCTGCAAAAATACGTAACAAACTGTTGAGGATGCGATTATGTTGTTCCCATGAAGCTTCTGCTATTAGAATATCGTCCACATATAAGGTGATGTGACGTTTTAAGAACTCAGGTAATATAGAATTTAGCCCGCGAATGAATGCTGCTGAAGAAATGTTCAAACCAAAGGGAAGTTTCCGAAACTGATAACAAACGCCGAAACAAAGGAAAGCTGTGTATTTTCTACATTCTGGATGAAGTTCGATCTGATAAAAGCTGGATCTGACATCAATGGAAGACAACACTTTTACACCATTAAAATTTTGAAGAAGTTCTTCCAACGTTTGCGGCCTGTCTGTTACAGGAATAATGATAGTATTGATTTGTCTCGAATCTAAGACAAGCCTGATCGATCCATTTTTCTTCTCAACAACATGTAATGGATTGTTGTATGAGCTTACTGCTGGCTCAATAATGCCCTCGTCAAGCATAGATTGTATTTCTGTTCTAACACGGTCCCTATAATGTGCTGGAATTACATATGGTCTAACACAAAATTTAGTATGCTCACGAACACGAAATTGGTATTGAAATCCCTTGATTGTTCCTGTTTTGTGAGGAAAAACTATGGAATGTGCTTGTAAAATCTCAAAAAGGTCCTGCCTATCAGTGTCATTACAATTCTCAGTTGTTTGAATTTTATTCTGAATTAACTCATTAATTTCAAATATGCCGTCGATATCATCCCTGTCAGTACTTGCAGAGCGATTGTTAGTGTCTAGTTCCGTAGAAAATTCCGAACTGTTGTCTAACAGAAGGTAGAGCCGATTAATTTCCTTGTCATGGTTTGAGAGCCAATCTTCAAATTTCAAAGCTATTGACTTACCTTCCTTCTCTAAACTTATTTCAGCATCGTGAAAGTTTAAGATTGCTTTGTATTCATTCAAAAAGTCTACTCCCAATATAATTTCCGTTGACAATAATGGAACAATAAGAAAGTTCATAGAGAAGCTGTGGCTTTGGCAAAAGAATTCTAAATTGGTTTGTTGGCGTACATCTACACATTTTCCAAAGATTGCACCTTGTAATTTAATCTTACGTAACGGAAGTGTGGGGCAATCGTTCGATTTGTTGCATTTGCTAAAAGCTGTTTCACTAATTACGGAAATGGGACTGCCAGAGTCAAGTACTGCCGTAAATTTTACGTCATTTGCAGTAATGTGAATCACAGGATATGCAATGTTGTTATTTTTTACGTCGTGTTACTGGAGTAAGATGTCCCTAATGTCTTCCATTTTTACGTAATTACTAGCTACGGCAGCTGCATCGTCAGTTTCATACGTACGTTTCGTGGCTGCCAGCGGTATGAGTCATTGCCTATTGTCTCTTTGTTGGCGCGCGTCGTTATTGGGATTTGGAGACCTAACTTCTACAAATTCACCTCCTCGAGAGGGCCCTGCTCTGTTTGAATCCCGCCAGTTCTGATGCAATTCAGGTCTGTCGTTACGATCATATCATCTGTCGTCATGTCGGTAGATTCCATAGTTTCTTTCTTGTCGGTCACGTGGTGGAGAATTTCTCCCTGAATCATAACTGCGCGCTGGACCGTTGCTTCTAAAGTTGTTCTGTCTCCCGTAATAATAATTGTTTGGTTCCCATATTGTCTGTTTCTCTGATTGTCTCTGTGATAGTCATTACCGTGGAGAGGTGATCTTTCCCTGTAATTATTACTACTCTGCCAACGGTTGTCATACCGGTGGTGTCTGTTTTGGTCACGATTTGCGTTGTAAGAATAGACTTGTCGTGTCCTGTTATTGTTTCTGTCGTCACGGAATTGTGATGGATATGACCTGTAATTGTTGTGTTCCTGTTTCCGCTTTCCGCGATTGTCAGTGTCAACTGGCTCTGAGCACTATGGAACTCAACATCTTAGGTTATCAGTCCCCTAGAACTTAGAACTACTTATACCTAACTAACCTAAGGACATCACACACATCCATGCCCGAGGCAGGATTCGAACCTGCGACCGTAGCGGCCGCGCGGTTCCAGACTGTAGCGCCTAGAACCGCATGACCACACCGGCCGGCTGTCAGTGTCAATTTCTAATTCTTGTAAGAGTCCCTGAAAAGCTTCAATGTCGTCTTTGCAACGTCCTGCCAAAATAATATGCCGTAAATGTTCAGGTAATTTGATTAAGCAAATGCGGATGAGTTCTGAGGGGCTGTATGGGTTTGACAGGTACTGATTCTTGTGCAACATGTCTTCAAAATATTTCACAAGACTGGAAAATTCAGATTGTTCGAAATGTTTCATCATTATGATGCTATGTTTTACTCGGTCTTGTGTAGCTTGAGACCAATATGCTGAGAGGAAGGCATGATAAAAATCTCCTTCACTGTGACAATCGTGAATGACCGATCGCATTCTTACAGCTGGTTCATTCTCCAAGTAGCCACACATAAATTCTAACCTGTGCTCCAATGACCAGTTGGGAGGAAAACAATGAGAGAATTGATGGAGCCATGCTTGTGGATGAATGTCGTTGCCAGAATTATTAAATGTTTTGAATTTACGTGTAGTAATGAACAGCTTATAGTCAAAATCATCCTGTCGGCGAGTGGCATATCGGTCATTGTTAGGTCGTGTCGGCCGTTCCATCTCAAAATTCGGTGCACATTGCCAATTTCTTTCATTACTTCCGAAATGCCCTGTGTTATTATTTTGCGGCTTTTCCGTATTTCTAAGTCCCTCTTCCCGTGTTGGAGCGCGATGTCCTCTGTAATTTGTAATTTTTGTATTACTTGTGACAACTGATCTTGTACTTCCCGGATTTCTCTTTTGTACTGTATATTGATTTGATTTTGATTGAATTTCCTAATTTGTTCACACTCTTCTGTGTCATTAAAGACTACCGGTTTTGTGTCATTCAGATTATCATCCACCTTCGTAGATAAATTAGTGAACTGATCCGAAAGTTCGGCTACTTTCTCCGATAGTGTACTTATTTCCTCAGTGTGTTTTTCTGAACCAAGTTTCAGAGTATCTACTGTGTCCTTTAAGTTTTCCTGAGTTTTTGCAAGTTGCGTAACCGAATCGGTAGATGCAACTGAGTCAAATTTGGCTTGCAAGGTCTCATGATTTTCATGAACAATAGTTTGCAGTTCTTTTATGGCTGCTTCGTGATTCTGTAATGCATTTTCATGATGCGAAAAAATTGGTTGGAAATGCTCACAAATTTGTGTTTTTACGTCATTACAGACTTTTTGACATTTCGATTCGATGTTATGTAACTCAGTAGTTAGATCTTCACGTGTTTGTTCAAGTGTCATGTCTAACTTTTTAAGATTTTGTTCCACTGTGTCTAACTTTTGAAGCTTTTGCTGTGTTTGTCTCTGATTTTGTTCCATTGTGTCTAACTGTTGCTGTGTTTGTCTCTGATTTTGTTCCATTGTGTCTAACTTTTCAAGCTTTTGTCCCATTTGTTGCATTAATTGTAATAACAATGCACTGGTGTCTGAAACATGTTCCTCAGTGCTTTTAGGCAGTGAATTTGCACCGGCAACATTCACATTTTGACAAGTGGAAAATGTGTCTTGACTCATTTGAGAAAACGGTGAGGACGCAAAACCTGAATCTACAGTATTTGCAAAATTGTGTCCTGTCATTTCGGATTCCTGAGGCGAGCTGTTGCCGAACGATCGATCGATAATGCTTCCCTGTTCACTACCTGTTTCACTGTCTACGCCATTGTTTGCAGCCCGCTCCATTTCCCTATGCACAGTTACCAAATTACTACTTTGAACGTCTGTTAATTCATTACACAGTGGTGCTGGCAAGCTACGCTCGTCGTCACTATTATTTCTCAGTTTACTTTGGAGCCTAGTGTTACGTTTTTCACACGCCATTATTGTCACAATATTTCACACGATAACACAGAAAAGCACAATTTGAAGAGCAAAAATAAGAGAACACATTAACATAGCACTGAAAATAATATGTAGTTAATTGCAAGCGCAGCTGCGAAATACTTGGTGCAAATCTACATGCATGCCACAACTGTTTTACTGTACAACAATGAAAGACTGCAACTACAAAGGAGATTCTCTCTACAATTACGCGCTAGCAATAAACAATAGCTACACTAATTACACAAACTACAAGAAAAAAATCAGAAGATTCCAGTGAGGTATCCTCGGCTAAGGGTCGACATATGAAACGTCCCCTTAGAACAATTATACAGGACTGTGCTTAACCTGACACACAATATTTTTAGCGCAACGCAATCTGACTTTCAGAAATCCCTACAAAAGAATGGCCCTGACTAACATTAACCTATGCATTTCACAAATCGCTTACCTCACAAAAATCTTGGTTACTCGAACTACTGCAATATAGAAGGCGCCACTACTGCCAGCTAAATAAAAGATTCAAACTACAGAAGGCACTAACTACTGATAGGGATAGTTAGCAAATGAAAGATATTAATAGAGAACAAACAATGTATTTACCTTAATAGTCATAATATATATAGCAGTTCATGACAAGTTACGAAACTCCGCCATCTCTCTCCCCACATCCACCACTGCTGGCGGCTCACCTCCAACTGCGCAATGCTACGCGCTGTTCACAGCCAGCTGCCTAACACTACAATGGCGAGTATTACAACAATGCAAAGCAGCCACAGACTGCACACAGCACAGCCAGTGATTTTCATATTGAGCGCTACGTAACATTGCCAATAAGAAAACATAAACAGCCTACTTACATAGAGAAAACATAAACAGCCTACTTACAAAGTCTCCACCGATGATTACGGCATTATAGGGGAATTTATCTACAAGTGAACTAAGGTTTCCTCTGAAGTTTCCAGTTATATCAGGAGACGAGTCCGCCGGACGATAGAACCATACAATTATCATTTTACGCCCGCACCTGGTACTGAGCCTTGCCCAAAAAATCTCACCTGCAGCTTCAATTTCTGTGTATGTGGATCTGAGCTTCATACCATATCTTCATATCATATCTGCATATCATATTTGCCTATCTTTTCGATATACACTTACATGTTTGTGTTTAGAAGTGAGTATCTCGCCAGCTATTTTGTTGTCCATAACTAATTACGTGAAGTAGTAATCTATTGTTTCGCTGTTATTCAACTTATATTTTATTTAAATTGCTGGACCATCGATACCAGTAAGTGTTTTACAGCAATAAAGGGCATTCTTAAGGTACTTCTGCTATCGAACTCATCATTTAAAGTCGTTAAAACAGTACCTGCAGATTTTATTTAATTGTAATCTTTCATTTATAAAATTCTATATAAAATTCAGAATTCGCAATTTCCGAGTGATAGGAACCTTCGATCATTCGATTCGTGTGTATATTCATATTGTATACTGTATACAGTATATGACTTGTAATGCGACAACTACGTATCCCAGCACCTAGACAACGAAATCAACCAAAACTTTTAATATTTGAACTCTGAGTCTGAGATAACATAGTTGAGGGCCACCACAACACATTTAAAAAAAAAAAAAGAAAAGAAAAAAGCCTGCAATGTGTCACTCTCCTGCAAGTCGCCCGTGGGGACATCGTTGCGATAAATTCCATCACCTTCTCATGAAAGTATTTCGAGATCAGCGAGCTATTATCACGAATGATTATCCCCAATATACGACTCGAATCTGTTGTGAATGGAGCCGAATGAACATACAAACTGATACGCTGCCACGTAAGGTACATGCACTTATGTGAAGATACTATGAGAGAAACTGGTGTCGCCTTCACAATGCGCCACAGGTGCTAACAGATATTCGAAGTGTGACTACACGGTGAAGGGGTATCATTTCTGGTTTTGGATGGTCTTAAACTTAAAAAAAATTTGATCCTATCTAGGCTTTGATCCTAGCTAGGCATTCCACACATACCGGTTCCTGACTCGAACAGTCAGTGAGCTGCGTTTCAATGTACTCTCTCTTGAAATACCTACTACAAAAGTGGTGTGTACCACAATGTTTAGAGATTTGGGAGGAAAGTAGCTTTGATAGGGACAGTAGTGAAGAAACAGCCACAGATCGGCCTCCAGTGGTCAGAAGAAACAACTGAAGCGATTTTTCGCAAGGACTGTACACAGTAATAGAACTTGCTTATAAATCATTGACAAAAGCTGGGTTCAAGATCTCTACGTACTATTTAGCATTACTCGAAATGTTTTCAGTAATACAACAGTATAATGATCTTATAAATAAATTTTGTGTGAGATAACATGAAAGTAAGGTCCTCCAGACGTTTACAATCGAAAGCAAAATGTAAAATCGTCACGAAGTTTACTGGCGACAGAAAATCGTGTACTAAAGGATGTCCATTCAGTATATGTAGAATACTGGTTTGTTGTATCAGTAAAACAATGAATGCCTGTTACAGAGAACTGTTTGTCAACCATTTAATATTTATATTAAAACATCAAATATCCTACAGTATTTGAATAAATGAGAAAGAAATTAAGTGGCCGTCTATGAATATAATTATGGTATGATACGTACAACAATAATATTATTACAGAGTATTGTGGGTCCAATGGTAAGTGATACTGTAGGAGGTCTTGATCTCTTAATTATAATCTGAAATGGAAATGTCGTGTGGCTAGGGCCTCCCGTCGGGTAGACCGTTCGCCTGGCGCAGGTCTTTCGATTTGACGCCACTTCGGCGACCTGCGCGTCGATGGGGATGAAATGATGATGATTAGGACAACACAACACCCAGTCCCTGAGCGGAGAAAATCTCCGACCCAGCCGGGAATCGAACCCGGGCCCTTAGGATTGACAGTCTGTCACGCTGACCACTCAGCTACCGGGGCGGACAATTATAATCTAATATTATTACAGAGAATTTAATGCGGTATAAACTGATGAATACATATGAAATAGATGAGTTTCTAGATCTACTGCAAAATGCGCCCACTTTCAATTATTTTTCGTTTAATGATAAAATGTATCATCGAATAAACGCCTCGCAATGGTCAGTTCCTTAGCCGGTATTATGGATGGTATTTCTCAAAATTTTATTGAACATCGACTTTTAAATGTAATCTGCAGATCGCAATTTTTGATACATATATACCATTACCACTCAGTTTCAGTGAGTAGCAGTATATCCACGTGTTTGGGGCACTACCAACTAATTTAAAAAAGTAGAGAAATCAAACTACTTAATGCTCGACTTCCTTGTTCTGTGCAGTGTGCTCATGGTCATCATCTCCCGGCTTGGTAACTGCAACATACAGGGTGTATATATGAAATGAATAAATCGGGTTCTGCCTCTCGAATTTTGGCAGGGCCTGGAATTTTACGGGATTGAGATGCTTTGAAAACTGTCTCGCTCGGTGACATCAGATGTATGAGCCGTCGGATCAGATGATGATGATTTTGAATTGTGGGGTGCTCAACGGCGTGGTTATCAGCGCATGTACAAAGTCCCAATCTTTTCACTGTCCAGTCTCGCCATTTTCCTGAATGGTGATGAAATGATGAGGGCAACACAGACACCCAGACCCCGGGTGGATAAAATACCCATCCCGCTGGAAATCGAAGCCGTGGCCCCATGATCCAGAGGCAGCAACTCCATCACTAGACCACGAGCTGCAGACAGTTCTCGGATGAGATGAATGTTCTACGTGATTTCTTTCGTTAGGCAGAAGCAAGTGGCAACGAAGCAACTACTCACGTTGGCGTGTAGAGTGTATGGGACTGGCAATATACCATGTCATTTTCGGAAAAACATCATCCACACAATTCTGAAGATAGCAAGAACCGGTAGAGCGAGAATTATAGCACTATCAGCTTAACAGCTCATGCATCCACGTTGCTGTCAAAAATAATATACAGAAAAACAGAAAATAAAATTGAGGTTGTATTAGATGACGATCAGTTTGGCTTTTGGGTGGGTAAAGCCACCGGATTGGCAGTCCTGACCTTGCGGTTCATAATGGAAGCAAGACTGAAAGCCTGAAGAAAAATCAAGACACGTTCATAGGTTTTGTCGACCTTGAAAAAGCATTCGACAAGGGGTAAAATGGTGCAAGATTTAGAATATCTTGCACCATTTTACCCCTTGTACCCCATGATTTAGAATATCATGAGAAAAAGAAGGGTAAACTGTAGGGAACGACGGGCAGTTTAGAATATGAACGGGAACCAAAAGAGAACAATGACAGTGGAAGACCAAGTGCTTGAATTAAGGGTGCGAGACAAGGATGTAGTCTTTCGCTCCTACTGTCAATCCGTATATTGAAGAAGCAACGAAGGAAATAAACGAAAGGTTCAAGAGTTCGATTAAATTTCAGGATGAGAGAATATCAATGACATTGTACATCTAGCATATTCCCCTAAATCAGGGACGCCGAACGCCTACGCCATGTGCTTATACTCCCCATTCATTGTGGCAGTGCCCGTTAGTTTACTGGAGAATGTGCCAATGTCTGGCATGGTGATTTCGTGCGGTCTCTCCAACATTGCTGTCCTCAGTGAAAGTGAAGATGAGTTATAGAATTTGTTGATTGGAATAAACAGTGTAATCAGTACAGAATATAGATTGACAGTAAATCGAAGGAACACGAAAGTTGTGAGAAGCAGCAGAAATGAGAAACTTAACATCGGAATTAGGATCATGAAGCAGACAGAGTTAAAGACTTTTGCGTGCTACCAAGGCTGTAAAACAACCCGTGACAGACGGAGCAATGAGGACATAAAAAGTAGACTAGCACTGACGAAATAGGCTTCCCGGCGAAGAGAAGTCTGCTGGTATCAAAGATAGGTCTTAATTTGTGGAAAAAAATTCTGAGAATGTACGTTTGGAGCGCAGAATTGTGTGGTAGTGAGGCATGGGCTGTAGGAAAAGCGGAACAGAAGAGAGTCGAAACCATCAATATGTGATGCTACATAGAATGTTGAGAATAAGGTGGAATGATAGGGCAAGAAATGAAGAGGTTCTCCGCAGAATCGACGAGGAGAGACACGTAAGAAAAACACAGACGAGAAGAAGGGACAGTATGACAGCCCATCTGTTAAGACATCAGGGAATACCTTTCGTGCTACTAGGGGGCACTGTAGAGGGTAAAAATTGTAGAGGACGACGAAGATTGGAATACCTCCAGCAAATAATTGAGACCTTAGTCACCCCTCCCCAGCTAAGTGGATCAGAGACATGCGAGTGTATATCGAGGTAGAGTACATGGGTGAGCGCCTAACAGGACCCTGTTTCTTGAATTTCGGAAAAATGACGCTCTTGATAAATGTTCCAATGCTCTGTGCATTATAGATCGGAAAAATGCATTTTTGGGCGTAAGTGACTGACAATTAAACGCGTTTTTGATCACATCAGATGTAGTTTCTCTGTAAATTGTGAACCAATATTTACCGTTGGAATTCGAAATCGTCTAATCGAAAAAAAATTATACTTTCATTATTCTCATCTTCAATCGTAAGTACTAACTAAGGATGAACACTGGTAAAAACATTACTGATAGTATCTAATTGTTCTTTGGGAACATTATATGACATTATCAAGTCATACACATAGCTAATACTACAGAATTTTAATTGCAATCTGCAGATTACATTTAAAAGTCGATGTCCAATAAAATTTTGGGAAATATCATCCATAATACCGGCTAAGGAACTGACCATTGCGAGGCCTTCATTCGATGATCTATTTTATCATCAAATGAAAAATAATTGAAAGTGGACGCGTTTTGCAGTAGATCTAGAAACTCATCTACTTCATATGTATTCATCAGTTTATACCGCATTAAATTCTCTGTAATAATATTAGATTATAATTAAGAGATCAAGACCTACTACAGTATCACTTACCATTTGACCCACAATACTTTGTAATA